>NC_141699.1:238582782-239947541 GCF_964263255.1 Lissotriton vulgaris | reverse complement strand
GGGCTTGCAGCACTTGTTGTGGCACCCACATGAATAGTCTATAAATGTACCTCAGACCTACAACTGTAGTGTCTGCACATGCAGTTGTGAACTGCCATGTTTTCCTGGCAAGTGCACCCACTTGCCAGGCCCAACCCGTTCCTTTCCTTACATGGAAGGCACCCCTAAAGTAGGCCCAAGTTACCCCCTTGGGCAGGGTGCAGTGTATGTGGAAGGTAGGACATGTGCTAGTGTGTGTGACATGTCCTGATAGTGAAATAGGGTGTCATTTTTTTCCAGTGTTGGAAGGCTATCTGTCCCAATCTGTCCCATAGGCTTAACATTGAAGTTGCATTGTAACATGTTTAACTTGCAAAAGGGACAAGATAGGAAAATTAAGTTTGGACTCTCTGAACTCAGAATTTATTAATGCACCTTTTAGTGAAGATTGGTTTTAAATCCTATGTTTGAAAATGCCACTTTTAGAAAGTGAGCATTTTCTTACTGCACTAATCTGTGTGCCTCTGGCTGTTTGTGGATTCAGCGACTGGTGTGTGGGTGACAGGAGCTGAGATGTGCATTCGCTCTAGACATTCACTGAGGAGTGTTGCGGTGTGCCCTGCCTTGCCTGGGTGACTCAGCACAGGGCTAAATAGATCTGGGCTGCATTTAGAGTGGTGGGAGGAGAGCTACTTACACATGAATAGGCTGGGTGCCCTTTAACACAATGCTGTCTCTGCCACCTGTGGTCATGCTGCACCAATAAATGCAGAACTGGTTTGGGCTGAGTTCAGAGACCCTTGATACAAAGACAACAAAGACATGTTGGGGTATAAGTATGGGACCTAAACCCCCAGTAAATTATACTACATCGTGAATCAAGAGGATCCTTTGCAAAGGAGAGCAGCTGGAGAAGCTGGAGGAGGAGTACTGCCCCTTTGCTGTGTGCTATCAGGGGATGGCCTGCAGTAGCTTATTCTGCCAAGGAAAGAACAAGGACTTTGCTGTGCACTGTGTCCCTCTGCTTGAGAGGTGTCTCCACGGGCCTGTGTGTGCATGCCTCCTGTTGTGGAAGACTCAGGTACATTAACGTCTTCCAGGCACTGTACTTTGCCTATTGGGAATTTTCTTGCTTTTTACTTTACTGGAGCTCCATGTCCTTACTGGAAGATCCATTGTGCTTAACTGAGGGTTTTTTACAAGCTGACAAAGCTCCTGTGTGCTTGACTGAAGGGAGTGCACTGTTCTTCAACTTTTTTTAAAAGTAGGTACTGAGCGCTAGTTGGTTGCTCCTTTGGAGTGTGTGGAGAGCGCTGTATTCTTCTTTTTTCCCTCTCCAAAAGTAAAAGCGGGTGAGGAGGGCTTTTATTAGATCTGAAGCCTGGTGCATTGACAGTGCTGGTGGAAGGGCACTTTGTGTGTGGAGGAGCAGGAGGGGGGAGCTTGATGAGGAAGTGCTCTCACCCCCCTCCCGCCTGACGGCTGGTGCCTGTGTTTTTCTTCTATGTGTTTTCTTCCAGTGGGGAGCACCCCTATGTTTTACATCCTGTGAAGAGCGATTGTGGCGCCCCCGCTCCAGCTGAGTGAAGGCAGCCGAGCAGGCCAGCTAGAAATAAAGCTGATGTCAGTGCAGCCCGGCCGTGCCGTACCAGGAGAGACAAAGAAGCCACTGGATGGTTGCCGGTGCAAACCACAGCGTCGTTCCTGCCTCGTTACCACATCAACCCAGAAGTCACTGGTAACATCTGCGTCCCACATTGCTCGATGACTCCAGAGCGGGCACTTCCTGGAGAAAGCCACTCACAGGACCGTGGTGGAAGGAGACCGCACCAGGGTTAGAAAGGGGGGCTGTGCGGACTCGGGCAGCTGATATTGGAGGTCGCCCTGCTGAGGGAAGTTATTCTACTCACCCCCACTCTGACAGGTGCCTTGGGGGCATTCTAGTTGCCAAATTGAGTCCACGTGGAGGTCAGCTGCACTCCCTAACACAACCCTATGCGGGAGGCCACCTTCTCTGCCAATGAGGGCCTAATTGTTTTTGCCTTTTTGAGCCCTTTCTCCTATGGCACAGCTTGGGGTCATTTCTTTTGTAAAATCAACTCTCCTTTTGCTGGAAGCAGCTGCACTGAATATTCGCGGACAGCTACACTTCTGGTAGCTTAGGCATGGGGGGGACCAAGTAAGGTCTCTCCGACAACAGGGGTATCAGTGTTTTGGAGAGTTACCTCTATTGCCCCTAAAAGGAGAGCAGGCGGTCCTGCACTCCCCATTCCCTAATGTGAGGGAGAAACACTCTATATTTTACCTGCAGTGACAAGATAAAGAGTGTCACCATCAGGAACTGCTCATTATGCACAGTAATGTTGTTTTGATGATCTAGGTGTTCTATATGCCAATTTATGACATGGGCTACATATATGTCTTTATTATATTGCCCTACCTGGTATGTTATGACAAGTGCCTAGTGGCCCAGTGATATATGTAACTGGGGTCTTATGTGTTTTTATATGCCTTCTTTGTGACAAGCGCCTAGTGGCGCAATAATTTGTGATAGGGAGTTTATATGGGTATACAGTCAAAATATCGAATTTTTATTATCAATTTGCATTAATATTGATTAAAAAATATAGAATGGACACAATATCGGCTGGACAGAAAATAGACAAAAAAATATCGAATAGGATAGCATTAATATTGAATTAAAAAATATAGAATGGACACAATATCGAATGTGTGAGAAGTTGGCCTGGTATATAATGCTCACTAATTCTTAGTGATCACTTTGTACCATGCCAAGCAACCCTTATGATGATTGGTTGTAATTCAACCTTGTAGACCAGTTATCCTAGTGGTAACGTGGACAAAGCAGTCTTAGGCTAAACTCTGAAAGGCATGTGAAGCCAGCTGTATACCATACACAACCCCCTTGAATACCAAATGAAAGGGACACCACACAGATATATATTGAAAATATATATTGATTTATTAACTATAAAATCCCCTGGACTCTTTATGAGCACAGAAGCACAAGCGTTCAATCACAAGACAGTTTAAAATACACAAAAGTTGCACAATATGGATGAGCCCTAGGGGCCACCTAAACCATATACTAAGAAAGTGGTATAAGAGATACCAATAGGAAAGGGAACAGGCCTAGGGCCTTGGGAATCGCTGGAGCTATTCGAGACTAGCAGTGACTAAGTCGGGAAAGGCCCGCGGGACTCGGGTGCAGTGTTCAAAGTGCACGCACTTTCCAATGCAAAGTCTATGGTGCGTAAAAAGTACAAAGTTAGAAAGTTAGGAACCTTCCGAGTGACCTATGGAGCTGAAACTTAAGACACAGGCCCTTGAGATGTGTACCAGTGTAGGAACACCGGCGGAGCTGAGTTACCTCACCCACAGGAAGCGGGTGCACAGGGTCGAAGTAGTGTCGGGTTTCGTCACGCTGGTCGATGGTGCTTGGAGCTGAAGATGCTGCAGGCGGCTCGATGTGAAGAGTTCCGGTGGATCCAAGGGTGGATCTGAAGATGTGGAGACCTGAAAGCAGAGGGGACAATGTTCAAAGTCACTAGCCAGTGACTACCGTGGAACCAGATTGGAACCAGGCGATGTCGGGTGCAAACAGGCGATGTCGGGTAGCTTCTCTCTGCAGCCACGTGGACACCGGGGGTTGAGGACGTCCAGGAGTCGGTCACGAGCTGTCCCACGCAGGCTTCTCACTGTTGGCGGTTTCGTCGACCTGATCGGAGCAAACAGGCCTTGGCTAATGCAAGCCACACAGGAATCGAAAGATGCTTAACACTCGGACCAGCAAGGTCAGACCGAGTGCTTCTTTTCACAGGAGCTTGGGTCGGTCTGGAGCAACCAGACCTGCTGTGTAGTTAGTTGGTTTCGTCGCCAAGATGGCCGCTGACCACGTGGCTAGTGGCCGGGATGGCGCGTCGAGTGGCACAATGCCAAAAGGGCCCCACGCAGATCGTGGAGATGCTGGAGGGCTCTTCTTCGGTGCAAGGGCTGCTCGATGGTGGTGGTTCTCAGTCCCCAAAGCACAATGTCGAGGATGCCTCAGAAGCTGCGCAGTCAGCTTTTCGAGTGTCTTTCAAGAGGTCCGGTCCCACGTCACTCGGTGCCTCCACGGGTCCCTTCTTTGCAGGGACTGTGGATCGGGCTCGGAGAGGTCTGGGAGTCTGGTTCTTGTCGGGCTCTGGGCTCGGGCTCTGGCGAGAGGCGGCGGCAAAGCAGACGTCGAGTCGCTGGTTGGTGCCTGTGTTCACAGGGTGGCCACTCCTAGGCCACAAGGGAGATTCTCTTCCGTCTTCTGAGCAGCAGAATGTCGAAGTCCAGTCGTCTTCTTAGTTTCAAGTTGATTCAGGATGATCTGCTTTGCAATGGCACTGCTCCCACTCTTATTCCCAATCTGAGGGGTGGATCACCTACTAGGTCCCTCCTCTGGGAGGAACCAGGAAGGGGGGCGGTTACACCCCCTTTCCTTTGTCCAGTTCCGCGCCAAGCCTGGGTCTGGAAAGTCCCAGGACCGGTTTGGACTGGCCTATGCAAGGGGACACCTTGTGTGCCCCGGGCATGTCTGATTCTATTCAGCCCTGTCCTACCCAATACACAAAACCCTGTCTGGGGTGGTGCTCGCACCTCCCAAGGCAGGAAACCCTTTGTCCAAGCCTCCCTCGCTGGAAGGACTCCCAGCAGCAGGAGGTCAGACTCGTGTCTGTGGTGGCAGCATCCATTTTGTGATGCTGAGGCTCTGGTTAACTTTAACCGGGGTTAAGGCTACACACATGTCATGTCCCTCTAGAAGGGTGGAATGCTATCCCCGTCGACAGAACTGTCGAGGGGCTAGTATTCCAATTCGTATGACACCTTACTCGACATGTTTTGATAAAGCCAAACCAAAGATAGCATATAACCGCGAGGATTATAATGCACTTAAGAGTATATGGTATGGCCATATCCCGGAACAGCTTAGGGAGTGGTTCCTGACAGCTGCAGACAGGCTCAGCTCATGCTAGAGCACCATCCCACATATTTCCAAGCACTCTGCCTCCAGGATTGAAGAGGCCTTCCATAGGAGTGGCTGATAGGAACATATGTGTCCAGTTTAAGGTTAGATATAGGGATACTATATCTAAGTAAGAGGTGATTACACCAACTTACCCCAGCTGAGTGATCAGCCAGTTGTGTCAAATATGGAGGCCAGGCCAGGGGTGGCACAATACATGCTGCAGCCCCTGGTAGGCCTTGGATGCACGTATGCCCTGGGTACCTAGGGTACACTGTTACAGGGGCCAATAAGATGAACCAGTTCCAATTGTGTATGCACCTAAGGTACATGGAGTCCTTTTTAAGGAGAGAGCAATTAGCCTGGGGCCCTGAATAGCAGGATCCCAGGCCAACTATGTCAAAAACCAGCTAAACACCAGGCAAAAATTTTGGGGGTAACCATAGTCAGATATCCACCTTCCTACATAACCCCCCCCCCCAAACGAAAGGAGATAAGGCTATCCTTGACCAGGTAAGCCTATATTGCCTAAGTGGCCATATAAGGAAGTACCAGCTCTGGCTTGGTTACCCCCTGTCTCATGGTCCACTAAGCAATCCCTCACCCTAAGGGTATCTGAGGGTCTCCACCATAGGGAATCTCTACCTGTGGTGTGTCTTTGCAAAGTTAAAGGCTGGTGTTGGGATGGAGTACTGAAGTGAGATTCCTCTGTAGGACTCAGCTTCCTCCAATCCCTCTCCACCATGTGTGCCTTTCTTTCTTTGACTGAGTTGCACTGTGCTCTCAGGGTCAACCTCTGGCTACCTAAAGCTGGAGGCTGAGTCCCTCTGTTTGGCTTACTGGAGGGACAGTTCAGGTTTGGGCCCTTAGGGTCCCAGGTTTGGCTGTGCCCAACAATATCCATCTGGGGGAGGTCCCTAACTACTTTTAAGGGGGATCCCTCAGGAGTTTTTAAAGTTTGCACCTCACTAGGGCTACTAGTTTCCGTGCCCCTAATCTGTTGATGGGGGCGCTTTATTTGACAGGGGGCCCTTTGGGTCTCACTGTCCTTCTTGTCCTCGGTAGCCCTGGGCTGAGTAAGGCAAGGTAGAGAGTGGCAGGTTACCTGCTCCAGACTGGGTCCCACCTGAGAAGGGTCCACTGCCATCAGAGGCTCTGTCAGGCCAGGCCTAACAACCTCTGGGACAGTTCCTTCATCAGGGGTAAGATCAGTTCCCTGAGGAGGCTGATCCTTTCCTAATGTCTGGTGAGGGGGAGATTTCTCTTCCTCCTCAATGCTCTCTGTTTGGGTTGAGTGATCCATCATTTCAGGCTTCACTACCCATGTATCAGTTTGAGTTTGGGCTGTGGCCATCACAGCCCCACCAACCTTTTCAGGAGGAGACTCAGTTTGGGTATGGGCTGTTACCATCACAGCCCTGCTACTCTTTTCAGGAGGGAAGTTAGTTAAAGATGGGGCTGAGGTTTGCTCAGCCCTCCCAACCTTTTCAGGAAGGACATCTTGGATTGGGGCTGTAGCCATCACAGCCCCACTAACCTTTCCATGGAGATTTACCATTCTAGAATGGGTTTGCTGTTCAACCTCAGCCCAGGCTGAGATTTCCAAATCATTACCCAGTAGGCAATCCACAGGCAAGTTTGCTGACACTGCCACTCTCTTTGGGCCAGTGACACCTCCCCAGCTAAGATTGACTACTGCCATGGGATGATTGGTTTCTATGCCATCAATGTTTGTCACCTGATATCTGGCATCAGGTAAAAGTTGCCTTGAGGGGACTAGACATTCAGCCACCATGGTGATGCTAGCCCCTGTGTCTCTGAAGGCCTCAACTTTTAAACCATTGATGAGGGGCTCCTGTCTATACTTGCTCAAAGTGTTTGGGCAAGCTGTGAAATTGGCAAACCCCATGCCAGTCTCATAGACAAGAGTATCTGAGTTAGGGGACCTGGATAGGCCAGAGTCCACCTGTCCTCCAAAAGTAAACCCACCCACATTCTTGGGGGTGCTCCCACCACCTGGGGGACCACTGCTAACAGTGACAGGAGGTGTTGGAGCCTTACCTGGAGGTACATCAGCTATATTGCCATTCTTGGGACAACAGCTATCTGTTTTGTAATGCCCCACTTGTTTACAGGTATGACAATAAGGCTTTTTCTGGGTTGTAGAAGTGTCTTGGGACCCACCCCTATTCTTGGAGTTTTGGGGCCCTGGGGAAGTCTGTTCCTTACTTTTATCCCCACCCTTCTCTTGAGGCTTGGTAGTCTCTTTATTTTGGTCACCACCCTGGTTCTTAGGCCTGATCCTGGTTCTGACCCATTTGTCTGCCCTCCTACCCAATTCTTGTGGGGAGGTCAGATCAGAGTCAACCAGGTGCTGATGTAGAAGCTGATTTTGACAATTACTTAAGATTTGCTCTCTTATAATTAAATTATACAATCCTGTATAGTCAGTAACCTTACTTCCCAGCAACCAGCCCTCCAGAGCCTTAGTGGCACACTCAACAAATTCAGACCAGTCCTGAGTCTGTGTCTTCTGGGTATCTCTGAACATTAACCTGTACTGTTCAGTGGTTAAGCCTAACCCATCAATCAGAGCACTCTTCAGGACCAGGTAGTTTCTAGAATCCCCATCACTAACTGTGAGGAGTCTGTCTCGGCCTCTACCTTCAAAGGAGAGCCACAAGATTGCTGCCCACTGCTCCTGGGCGATCTGCTGTACTCTGCAGGCTCTCTCCATTGCAGTTATCCATTTATGGATATCATCCCCAGCTTTGTAGGGGGGCACAATCTTACTCAGGTTTCTGTTATCAAAAGACCTGTCCTTATCCTTGTGGATATTGCTGCCACCAGTGGGTTCTATTACCCCACTCTCTCTAGGCTGTCTTGCTCTAGCAAGTTTCTCCTTGGCCAGGGCAACCTCTAACTCTTGCCTCTGGATCCTAAGCTCAGCCTCTCTCATCTTGGCCTCATGTTCCCTTCTCTGAGGGCTAGTCATCTCCCTTCTGGAGTGCCCATGAGAGCCTCTAGAAGCATGAGAGTTGTTAGAGTCACCCGAGTGAGTCCTTCTCCTCCTAGGCTTCTGGTTAAGTCCACCTGGGGGTCTGAATGGGTTGTTACCTGATGCAGTCCCAAATAGGCTTAAGTTAGCCTGGTTCAGTCTACTGACCAGCACCTGACTATTTCTGTCATCATCTGACTCACTGCTCCCCCCTTCTGTCTCATCTTCCTCTTCCTCTTCCTCATCTACCTGAGGAGCTCCAGTGATGGGGGCTTCCTCATCTACCAGGATGATAGGGACAGGGGTTTCTACAGTGTCATCCTCTGAAGGATGGCCTCCTTCAGCATTCCCTGTGGGGTCTGCCTTAGAGGTCTTTAGAGTCTCAGACTGGTCCAAGATCTCTCTAAGGTGGTCTGTGGTAGGGGAAGGCCCTGTCCTCAGACCCCTTAAGACACAAAGCTGTCTTAATTCCTTAAAGGAAAAAATAGCAAATTTGGATGGTGCCCTTGGAGGGTCACTCTCAACAGGGATGTTCCCAGTGGAACCCTCTGCTCCAGACATTGCTCTAGTGTGGGTGGATGTGTTGCAATCTACCTACACTGGTGTTTACCTACTAAACCTATCTAGTAGTTGTAGTCAGGGTGTGCTACTCCCTTTGCTCTACAACAACGAAGTTCAGTAGAACTTAAGTATACTAGTCTTGTTTTATATGTACCTAGCAGGTACCTGTATGATCTTTCAAATGATAATCTCAAAGATTGTAATGGTAAAACAACAGCAAGCTCAGATCCCACCGCTGCCACCAATGTGAGAAGTTGGCCTGGTATATAATGCTCACTAATTCTTAGTGATCACTTTGTACCATGCCAAGCAACCCTTATGATGATTGGTTGTAATTCAACCTTGTAGACCAGTTATCCTAGTGGTAACATGGACAAAGCAGTCTTAGGCTAAACTCTGAAAGGCATGTGAAGCCAGTTGTATACCATACACAACCCCCTTGAATACCAAATGAAAGGGACACCACACAGATATATATTGAAAATATATATTGATTTATTAACTATAAAATCCCCTGGACTCTTTATGAGCACAGAAGCACAAGCGT
This sequence comes from Lissotriton vulgaris, assembly GCF_964263255.1. Classification (NCBI taxonomy): domain Eukaryota; kingdom Metazoa; phylum Chordata; class Amphibia; order Caudata; family Salamandridae; genus Lissotriton; species Lissotriton vulgaris. The sequence continues at coordinate 239,938,442 of NC_141699.1, read as the reverse complement.
TAAATCTCAAGACAGTTTAAAATACACAAAAGTTGCACAATATGGATGAGCCCTAGGGGCCACCTAAACCATATACTAAGAAAGTGGTATAAGAGATACCAATAGGAAAGGGAACAGGCCTAGGACCTTGGGAATCGCTGGAGCTATTCGAGACTAGCAGTGACTAAGTCGGGAAATGCCCGCGGGACTCGGGTGCAGTGTTCAAAGTGCACGCACTTTCCAATGCAAAGTCTATGGTGCGTAAAAAGTACAAAGTTAGAAAGTTAGGAACCTTCCGAGTGACCTATGGAGCTGAAACTTAAGACACAGGTCCTTGAGATGTGTACTAGTGTAGGAACACCGGCGGAGCTGAGTTACCTCACCCACAGGAAGCGGGTGCACAGGGTCGAAGTAGTGTCGGGTTTCGTCACGCTGGTCGATGGTGCTTGGAGCTGAAGATGCTGCAGGCGGCTCGATGTGAAGAGTTCCGGTGGATCCAAGGGTGGATCTGAAGATGTGGAGACCTGAAAGCAGAGGGGACAATGTTCAAAGTCACTAGCCAGTGACTACCGTGGAACCAGATTGGAACCAGACGATGTCGGGTGCAAACAGGCGTTGTCAGGTAGCTTCTCTCTGCAGCCACGTGGATACCGGGGGTTGAGGACGTCCAGGAGTCAGTCACGAGCTGTCCCACGCAGGCTTCTCGCTGTTGACGGTGTCGGCAACCTGATCGGAGCAAACAGGCCTTGGCTAATGCAAGCCACGCAGGAATCAAAAGATGCTTAACACTCGGACCAGCAAGGTCAGAGCGAGTGCTCCTTTTCACAGGTGCTTGGGTAGGTCTGGAGCAACCAGACCTGCTTTGTAGTTAGTTGGTTTCGTTGCCAAGATGGCCACTGACCACGTGGCTAGTGGCCGGGATGGCGCGTCGAGTGGCACAATGCAAAAGGGCCCCACGCAGATCGTGGAGATGCTGGAGGGCTCTTCTTCGGTACAAGGGCTGCTCGATGGTGGGGGTTCCTAGTCCCCAAAGCACAACGTCGAGGATACCTCAGAAGCTGCGCAGTCAGCTTTTCGAGTGTCTTTCAAGAGGTCCGGTCCCACATGATCTGCTGTGCAATGGCACTGCTCCCACTCTTATTCCCAATCTGAGGGGTGGATCACCTACTAGGTCCCTCCTCTGGGAGGAACCAGGAAGGGGGGCGGTTACACCCCCTTTCCTTTGTCCAGTTCCGCGCCAAGCCTGGGTCTGGAAAGTCCCAGGACCGGTTTGGACTGGCCTATGCACGGGGACACCTTGTGTGCCCCGGGCATGTCTGTTTCTATTCAGCCCTGTCCTACCCAATACACAAAACCCTGTCTGGGGTGGTGCTCGCACCTCCCAAGGCAGTAAACCCTTTGTCCAAGCCTCCCTCGCTGGAAGGACTCCCAGCAGCAGGAGGTCAGACTCGTGTCCGTGGTGGCAGCATCCATTTTGTGATGCTGAGGCTCTGGTTAACTTTAACCGGGGTTAAGGCTACACACATGTCGTGTCCCTCTAGAAGGGTGGAATGCTATCCCCGTCGACAGAACTGTCGAGGGGCTAGTATTCCAATTCGTATGACACCTTACTCGACATGTTTTAATAAAGCCAAACCAAAGACAGCATATAACCGCAAGGATTATAATGCACTTAAGAGTATATGGTATGGCCATATCCCGGAACAGCTTAGGGAGTGGTTCCCGACAGCTGCAGACAGGCTCAGCTCATGCTAGAGCACCATCTCACATATTTCCAAGCACTCTGCCTCCAGGATTGAAGAGGCCTTCCATAGGAGTGGCTGATAGGAACATATGTGTCCAGTTTAAGGTTAGATATACGGATACTATATCTAAGTAAGAGGTGATTACACCAACTTACCCCAGCTGAGTGATCAGCCAGTTGTGTCAAATATGGAGGCCAGGCCAGGGGTGGCACAATACATGCTGCAGCCCCTGGTAGGCCTTGGATGCACCTATGCCCTGGGTACCTAGGGTACACTGTTACAGGGGCCAATAAGATGAACCAGTTCCAATTGTGTATGCACCTAAGGTACATGGAGTCCATTTTAAGGAGAGAGCAATTAGCCTGGGGCCCTGAATAGCAGGATCCCAGGCCAACTATGTCAAAAACCAGCTAAACACCAGGCAAAAAGTTTGGGGGTAACCATAGTCAGATATCCACCTTCCTACAGAATGGACAGAATATAGTCTACAAAAATATAGAATGGACAGAATATAGACTACAAAAATATAGAATGGACAGAATATAGACTACAAAAATGTAGAATGGACAGAATATAGACTACAAAAATATCGAATTTGAGGTAAGTATGTTAATATCAATTTTTAAAGTGTTTTTTATGTTAGTATATGTTTGAAAAGTGTATATTTATTTTATTATTTATATTAATTAATTATTTTTATGGTATTTAATTTTTGCGTAATATAATTCTGTAGTGGATTGTGGGTTTATAGGGGTATAGGGTGGGAAGTAATTTCATTATAAATAATTAAATATGTTAATTTATTTATTGGTATTTATTTTGAATTAATTGTTAATTAATTATTAATTGGTAATTAATTACAATATAATTGGTAATTATTTTTAATTAATTGATTAATTGATAATCATGTTAATTTTAGTAATTTACTTTCTGTAGCGGGTTGTAGGTTTATAGGGGAATAGGGTGGGAATTTATTTAATTATAAATAATTAAATATGTTAATTTATGTATTTGCATTTATTGTGAAATAATTGTTAATTAGTTATTAATTGGTAATTAATTAAAATATAATGGGTAATTAATTTAATAATTGATAATTATGTTCATTTTATTAATTTAGTTTCTGTAGTGGGTTGTGGGTTTATAGGGGAATAGGGTGGGGAGTAATTTAATTGTAAGTAATGTTATTTAAAAAAACATTTATTTTATCAAATTTTTAATTATTTTCTAATTGTTAATTAATTTTTTGTTAATTGGTAAATAATTTGTATTAGTAGGTAATTATTTTTATTAATTAATTGTTATTTGCATTTTTTATTGATTAATTAATATATTATATAAAAGTGTTAGGTATTTTAATTAATTTGTAATTGGTATTAATATTTATTTTATTTTTATTTATACATGAAGTATTTACTTTCCCTACTGTTGCACTCACTGGAGTGGGAATAGTAATTTTTACCATCCTGCTATCCAATGCTTTCCCTACTGTTCCACTCACTGGAGTGGGAATAGTAATTTTTACCCCTAAGCTATCCAACGCTTTCCCTACTGTTGCACTCTCTGGAGTGGGAATAGTAATTTTTACAGCTATGCTATCCAACGCTTTCCCTACTGTTGCACTCTTTGGAGTGGGAATAGTAATGTTTACCTCTACGCTATCCAACGCTTTCCCTACTGTTGCATTCTCTGGAGTGGGAATAGTAATTTTTACCCCTACGCCATCCAACGCTTACCCTACTGTTGCACTCCCTGGAGTGGGAATAGTAATTTTTACCCCTACGCTATCCAACGCTTTCCCTACTGTTGCACTCTGTGGAGTGGGAATAGTAATTTTTACCCCTACGCTATCCAGCGCTTTCCCTACTGTTGCACTCTCTGGAGTTGGAATAGTAATTTTTACACCTACGCTATCCAACGCTATCCTACGCTATTCCCTACTGTTGCACTCTCTGAAGTTGGAATAGTATTTTTTACCCCTACACTATCCAACGCTTTCCCTACTGTTGCACTCTCTGGAATGGGAATAGTAATTTTTACCCCTACGCTATCCAACGCTTTCCCTACTGTTGCACTCACTGGAGTGGTGATAGTAAAGGTTATCCTTTCCGCTATCCTACGGTAAAAATAGTGTAATTTTTATAATAATAATATGTTTATATATATATATGTATTAACAAATCAATTTGTATGTTTTTTTGACGTACATTAATTATTTCTACATTTTAAGGTTAATTAAGTATTTTAAGTATGTTTAAGTTTATTATATTTATTATTTCATAAATCTTTAATTAATTTAAAGCATTTAAAAAAAATGATAGTTTGACTAACTATACTTTTACATCGATATTTTTGATTCTATATTTTTGTACTTACCTGTTTGGAGATAGGAGGTCGATATTTTGGCATTCTATATTTTTACCTCAATATTTTGGTAGGTCGACATTTTGGCATTCTGTATTATGTCAGTGATCCGTTTATGTGCATCTATACAGCACGTGCCTAGTGGTGCAGCGATTTATTTTATGTGGTCTAGATGTGTTTTACATGCTCCTCAGTGATTTATGGTCTGATATGTGTTGTGTGTGTGCAAACAATACAAAGGCTTTTTTTATATAACCTTGTGTGCAGTCTCTTTTGGGGTTCTAGTGTGTCACCAGAGTGAGTGTGTGTGTTGCACAAATGCTTTACACATTGCCTCTGGGATAGGCCTGACTGCACTGCCAAGCTACCCAGGGGGTGAGCTGGAGTTATCTTCAGCATGTAACTCCCTTGCCCTGACTAGAATGGTGGGTTATGCCTGGCTTAGGTGCACACCCTAGCCAACCAGAAACCCCATTTCTAACAGAACACATGCTCAAAAAACAAAGATGACCTGGTAGCAGCTCTGTCTGATAAGGAAAATTGAAACATAACATCCAAGATGGTGGATCATGGCTAGACACGGAAGATCTCCGGACCCCCTCAAAGACATGTGAATGTATCAGTCCACTAGACCCCTGCTCTCCTGCCTACCTATCTTATCTAGGGGTGCTTTAACATGGCAGATTTTTCTTCATTTTTCTGCTCGACCACACGATTCAGTAGCAGGAGGCTCACAGCGATGGGCAGTGGCAGGGGAGTGGTATCTGCATTATTCCATGTTCCTTGGTGCCGGGAAAAGAGTTGTGCCTCTGCCCAGAAGATGTTTGTTTCTCCCCGGCAGAGCTGCTGCATGTGAGTGGGTGCACAAGCCACTGGGGCTTTAGCGGCGGTGTTGGAGGAAGAATCAGGACTGCATCTGTTACATTGTCTCTCTCACAGTTTCCAGATGGACTGAAATCCAGATTGCTACATTGCTGCAACTGTGTATAGAGCACCACCTTTTCCAGGAATAATGTATAGGTAACCTCTAGGTGGCTGCTTAATTCTGCAATTTTTTTCTGCTGTGATCTATTATATATTGGCTGGGTTGCTTGCCAAGGGGGCAGTAAAGGTGGGGGGTTGGACAGCTAGTGGCAACTGGCCCTCTCACCCCTTAAAGACTTAAAACGAAGTGGCTTTTGCCAGCAGCCAATAATGCCTGTGGCTTGTTTGGAACTATGAATTATCAGCTAGCAAAAATTCATCCCCTTAACCTCTAATGCCCCACTGATAGAGCCTCCTGTCTCAGGAGTGGTGGAATCCTTCCGTTTCATGACTGATGTTCTTGGGGATCAGCAGAGGGTGACTAAGGAGGATAATGTCGATGTAAGGAATGACCAACAGCTTGATTGGGGAAATATATAAATCTATACCTCACAGATTTCTCTGCTGAGGAAGTTGCCGCTCCAGAGGTATCAGCTCTTCTTGCCATTTTCACCAGAGCAGAAGAAACTCAGGAGGCTTTTTTTCTCTGTCAGACTCTGGTAGCCTGTCTGACACTGATGATCAATATCGGGCTGTCTGGCCAGAGCTTATTAGGAGACGCCCCTGCTCTTGGAGGCTCCAGGCTCCACTGCTTCCCCGGTCCTGGGGGGGTTGATGGCTACTCAACTGGAGGATTAAGTTACATCAGCTCTTAAACATGGAGTCCTTGATCCTGCTTTCTCACCAGAGAAGTATGCTTTGGGCTCCTGACAGGACTGAGTTAACCCACAATAAAGTCTCTTCCATCAGTCTCTATCAACGCCTAATCTGTCTGCTCCTAAAGGCTCTGCTTCAGGGAGCGAATCCCAGCAGGAGATATCATCAACCCAGGATGTTTCCACTTTGGCCGCCATCTACAACCTTCTCCTGCAATATAGAGAAGAGTATAGAAAAGATTCTCTTGCACTGAAGACAACCCATTTAAAGACTCAGGTAGATCTGAGAAAGCTATCAAAGAATATGGGCATTGTTCAAACATACCCGACTGTGATGTGTAGTCCTCTCAGGTAGCAGTCAGAGAGAATCAATCATCTGTCAACCAGCACAATTCTCAGCTGCCTAAACTTTCATCCAAGGTTGAAGACCTAGAAAATAGATCACAAAGAAATAACCTGAGAATTGTGTGCATTGCCCTATAGGCCATAGTGGTTGTCTTTTTAGATAATCTATTCCTATATGAATAGCATGATACAGAGGGCACATCACTTTCATTTAAGGCTTCCCAGCCAGGGTGGCTCTCCCAGCTACCCTTGCACCATTCTCTATTTTAGGAATGTCTTACTGCAACAGGAGATCCATTGAACAGCCCCATCTAAGTCACCTATCACGGCCTGTAGGATCGAATTATTTATTCAGTCTGAATTTTGTCATCAAGGAGTGGTGCAGCAGTGGCTGCTTTAGGGACATATCCCAGCTCTACAGAATATCGGAGTGACAGCTTTTCCTATGGAGCCAGCAACCTTGTGGATTAAAATTGATGGTCATACCTATTTCTGTTAAGATGGGCCAAAGGTTTTGGAGCTGTTAGCCAAATGGCAACCTCGGAAATGAGTGTCTATTCTTGTATCTCATTCTTTTTTCTCTTCTCCTTTTTTCTATTCAGGATGGCTCTCAGGAATGCTGCTCTCTGAAAAGGTGCTGCTCTTGCCATAATTCTTGATTATCTCATGTATTGGTATGGGAGGGTTCCTGCCGAAGAGGTTGGGTGGTACCACTTATTGGCTAAATGTCTCGCTTGGATAATTGTTGGGAGTTGTATTGCTCTGAACATTAAGATAAACTCGGAAAGGGCCTGGCCCTGTGCCTATCTGGGAACTTGAGCCATTCAGTGAATATGTTTGAGTTTCGGGTTTTCTGGCTGATGTCCCTTCTTTTGTGGCATAGCCTGGGTGGGATAGGGGACTTCTTAGCTGTGGTTTAAGGGGAAGGGTAGAGGACCATGTGGCGCAAGTTTGGGTGTGTGGGTGTTTCTTTTACTTTGATGTTTGAAAGTTTAGTGGGCAAAAATTTGAGAAAACATCAGCAGTGAGGAAAAAGGGGAAACATTGACGCTTTGGCTCATTCTCAGGGTGAAGGGTCACAAATATAAGTTGTCTTTAGGACAAGCATGGTGGGTTTTACTTGCTGTGATTATGGCTAGTAATGACAGGCATCGTGGCCAGCATTTGCATATTCTCTCATGGAATAATAATGGTGTTAAAATGCCTCAGAAGTGCAAGATAGCCAGGAAAGAATTATATACTCTTAAACCACAAAGTGCTTGTCTGCAGGACACGCATCGTCCTCCTGAACAAATATTACTGTTAAGGAGCTCAACTATAGAGTTTAAGTGCAACCCATGATTCACCTCAGCCCAGAGGGGTATTTTGCTGCTGGTATTGGATAGGAAATGAGGGGTGGTGAGGCAAAATGTTGACTCTAGCAGAAGGTGGCTTATTGCGACCCTCTGGGAAATTAGCATGTGTTTTACTATTTGTATAGTATACTGTCCGAAAGATGATGACCCATCAATTGTCAACTTTTTAATGGCTGAACTTCATCTCTGGCTATCACTGCTTATTATTTATAGGGATTATAATGCCACACTATGCCCTAAAATAGATTCTTTGCATCAAGGTCTAAAGAACTTCCGTCCGGCCTGGGGGGCTTGGCGAGCAATGACTCAGGGAATCACTGAAACAGCTTATGGCCTCCTATGCACCCGTTAATTTATGGTAGTATACTAGAGTTAATGAACCTACTTTTAGTTTTTACTCTGCCCCGCACAAATCTCTCTCTCTCTCTCGTATTGATATGTTCTAAGTTAGCCATTCTTTAATTTCCTTCTTGAAGTTTTGGGTAATCCTAGAATTATATCTGATCATATTTCTTTATCCCTGTATATTTAATCAAGAGGGCTTCTCCAGGTTCCAGGGGGAATGGCGTGGTTGGACATTTTTTTTCTAAGATTGCTTGTGGAAGACAATCATTTCCGCTCAATGAAGTTGCTCCAGAGGAAGTATCTGGGTGTTAATGTTGGATCGGAGCTGTTGCTCTCATTTGGGTTGTGCATAAGGACTTTTGCCAGGGACACACTCTGAAGTTTGTTGCTCTTCAGCAGTGAGCGCCTATTATGGAGGAGATTCAAACATGCTCAACTCTTAGCTCTATAGAAACCAGCCTGGGGTACAGTATAATTGCCTAAGAGCAGATGGGAGTGGGCAATTAAAAAGTGTCATTATCGGCAGCTGACACGTTTTGAAAACAGTGAGGAGCTGGGCCTCCTTTAGAGTTAAGGATAGCACTAGAACCAATGCTATTCAGCAGATTAGAAATGAAAATGGGGAGCTGGAGGCAGATCCTGCTGGAATCAGAGACACATTTCAGATATTTTATCAGAATCTTTATCAGGAGGACTGTTTTGCCTCCACTTAGAGGCTACATCAATTTATCGGCGGCGGTTCCATTGTCTGATGATTAAGGCTGAGCAGTCTACATTGAAAGAGCCTATACAACTTTCTGAGGTAGTAACAGCTATCAGCCCTTTAGCTGAGGGTAAGGCTTTGGGTTCCCATCAAATCCCTTTGGAAGTGCATGCAATATTTTCACATATTTTGGCCCTGGTTCTTCTGGATCTTTTGAATTCTTTTAATATGCTGAGGCAGGTCCCAGGGTCTTGGAGGAGACCAATATCCTTATTTTCCTAAAAAATGGAAGGATCCTACTCTCTGTGGTGTACCGTCCAATTTCTTTAATTAACACAGTCTCTAAAATCAATACCCATGTCCTAGCTCAAATCAGCATTGATTCATGCCTGAATGGGATAAAACCTCACATGTTAATATGGACATTACAGCTCTCGAGGCTGCTACTGTGGATGGGGGCTCTGCTGGAATGATTATGCCAGATGTGGAAGACGCATTAAACTGGGTCTATGTCCTTTTCTTGGATGGAATCTGGTACATTTCCCCCGGTTTTGCCTTCGTTTTATATCTAGAGTCTGTCAGCTTTATGTGGGCCTGCAAGCTAGGATCCGTTGCTATGTCACCTCTCAGAACCTATTGTCATCTCGCAAGGCACCAGGCAGGGCTGTTCCCTCTCCCCTTTGCTATTAGAATTTTATTTCGAGCCGTATATGCAAGCTCTCAAAAACTTAGAGGATATCCATCCGCTGTGTACACATTGATTTGAGGGGAAAGTACTAACCTATGCAACGAAGTGGCATGCTGAACTCCTACTCCGGTTATGGCCCTTAGGTCAGTGGACATGGCTGCGCAGGTATTCAGTAGGGGTGGGCGGTATACTCCGCGCCACCAGCGGAGTTTGTGGAGTTTTGCCACTACCCGATTTGGTTAGCCGACCGCTGCGTACCTGAGAGTACCAGTGCAAACCTTGGTTGCTCTAATCTGGTAGACTCTCTATCTCTTATTTGCTGGTTACTCAATGCTTATAGATGCTCTTGCTTCCATTTCTACACATCTCCTCTCCATTGCTTCCACTGCCGATCTACCCTCCTTGACTTGATCTCCCAGTGCAGTTCATTGACTGAGTAGTCATGGCTTTGTGTGCAAGAAGTGCAGGCGCCCTCTGCATGCTGCTGCTTTTATCAGAGGCGTTGCACTCCTCAGGCTCACAGAGCTCCACGGAGGGCCCTCCCACGTCAGCCTGTGCCGGGTTCAAATGCCTCTCACAGTCCAGGTGAGGCTCGAGGAGTGGGTCACCCACTGAGGAAGGAGAGGTCAATGACAGGAGAGGTGTGCACTGGTGCATATGAAGCATGGGAGGGAGGAGGAGATGGAACCGCAGCATGGGATGCAGAAAGGGTATTGCTGAGGTCCGAGAGACATCACCTAAAGAGACTGCAGCACAGTGGGCCTGGGATACTAGTGTAGGTAGGTGAACGAAGCTGTCAAATGGTCACAACATCGTGTCATGGGTGGTGCAATAATTCAACCAATCCTGCCTGTTTTAACTACAACATGTTGACTTATAGGGCTTGGAGTTTTCCCTATTTTTAACATTGTGAGAGTGTAAGAAGAATGCCACGTTACAAACGGCTGTTGTCCAAAAAGGAAGGAAATGTAAGGAGTATCACACGTGCGTTGGTGCCCCTTTGCAGCTTCTAGTCAGGTGGTCGTTACTGTGTACTGGGGGGGTCAATGAGGCAAATGCTGAAGTGGGTAGGGAGGCCTTGCTTCCTAAATTGGCTGAGCTTTGCATGAGGAGCGTTCTGTAGATAAGGATACTGCAAGTTTGAAGACGAGGCCAATGTAACCAAGGGCAAGCAGTCAGAATACTGCAACTGGTTCTATGGAATCTGGTATCCTACAAAGGGCAGACCGCATGACATGGTGTGTCCCTGCGGTTTTCAGACCAGTTGTTATATTGCCTGTTTTTTTCCGGCACCGCAATTGCCATGAGTTTATGGACCTTTTGGTGGATTAAATTCCAGTTCTGCGCTGTCCACGTGTGGACCATGACTTCAAAGATTAGTTTTAATAGAGTGAGGGCGATTTGAATTGCCTGGCACCAGGTGACCCGCTGCTATCCTTCTGCTACGTACAGTATTTCATGCCCAAATGCTGCTCTTGGCGCTTTGTAACTGAACAATAACGTGCAAAAGGTCAGATCATAATGCCAGTGTCCAGGACACATTCTTCTGAAAAAAAATACACCCACCGCCGTTTTTCACAAATCCCATATATGGTTGTCGACGTCATGTGCAAGAAGCTTCCCCCTCAGCTGTGTTTATTACATTTAAATAATCTTCTGTGTGTGCATATTTCGGCATCTGAGAGTAACCCTTGGGTCCAGGCGTGACACGAGCATCATGCTGGGTGTCTACTCACGGCAATAAACACGTGTTGACACACCCAGACCCTACTCTGTAGAAAAGCCCTGGGAGGGGTCGGGGCTACAAAGCATCTCACTGGAGCAGGGCTTTGTCTGGTGCCTGGCCAGAGCACGCTCCTCACTGGGGAGGCCTGAAGTTTCAACACAGAGATTTGTGCTTTCATTCCTGAAGTGAGAGGTCTGGGTACCAATTTGAACCACACTTGCCCATGCGGCAGGAGCTCTGATCTTCACCATATTGTAGAATGAGATGACCATGTACCAGCATGAACTACACTAGGAACACATGCCCAGGCTGCAGAAACGCAGCAGAGAGATGGCCATGTTCTGCGCATGCCCATCACATAAACAGGCTGCAGGCATCTTGGTTTTCAAGGACGTTCTCCTGGCGCTATACATGTGCAGTGTTCATCTGGCTGCAGGAACGTTGAAATTTCACTTTTGCAGCAGGGAGCTTCCCACTCACATGCTTGTGCATGCACACACACACACACACACACACACACACTGGATGTTGCTGGAACTCTGATCTTCACCAGATTGTAGGAAGAGATGAACTATGTGTAATGATTGAAAGTATGGGACCTGGGCCCTCATGGTAGGCGCAGCAAGGATAGACACGGACACCAGGAATGAGTGGTAGGAAAGGTCCTGAGCACGTGCGCTCAGCCTCTTTTATTGGCAGCGTCATGTGACACCATGACGTCTGTGGTGGGTGGGTGTAGAGTGTTACATTACACAGGAACACTAGAACGTGTCCACACCAAGACACTACATCACTCCCCTTTTTAATCAATGAAAAGACCAAACTTAATAATTCACATTTGGGGAATTAACTTATCTCAGGATGCAGTGAAGTGTTCAGTTCCACCAGGCTTTTCTATCCGCCGCAGCTTGGGAATGGGCAGATGGAGTTCAGTCTGTTTCGGGGAACTTTTGTCCGCTTTAGCACAGGTTGGTGGTGCTAGGTGGAAACAGTCTGTGGACGACTGGGTAGCCCCTTTTTCCTCACCGTCCTTGTGTTGTTGACTTCCGTGGTAACGGGTGCGGTTGGAGTTCTTGCAGTACGCCGTGAGGTGGATGGTTACGTACCAGTTCGGCCTCGGACTCACGATGGGGACCTATTTTGCACTGACATCTTCTTCACTCCTAACCGTGGCAACGGCCACGTGGATTTACTTCCTTCCATTGGTGACTGTGGCAACGGCCACGGGGATGTACTTCTTCCTGCTCTTCAACTGTGGCAAGGGCCACGTGGAATACACTTCCTTCCATTCCTAACTGTGGCAACGGCCCCGTGGATATACTTCCTTCCATTCTTAACTGTCCTTGCGCTCTAGCAGTGGCAGGGGTGCCACATGTCTCTCCTTTTCTTCCTTTCTTTTCACGGTGGCAAACGTGCCACACAGCTCTCTCCTCTTCTTCCTTTCTTTTCGCAGTGGCAGACGTGCCACACAGCTCTCTCCTCTTCTTCCTTTCTTTTCGCAGTGGCAGACGTGCCACACAGCTCTCTCCTCTTCTTCCTTTCTTTCCGCAGTGGCAGACGTGCCACACAGCTCTCTCCTCTTCTTCCTTTCTTTTCGCAGTGGCAGACGTGCCACACAGCTCTCTCCTCTTCCTCCTTTCTTTTCGCAGTGGCAGACGTGCCACACAGCTCTCTCCTCTTCTTCCTTCCTGTTTCGCGACATCACTCGGTCCGTTCTTGCATCTTCTCTCCTGACCTGGCTCCTCCATGCAGGGCGCGCCCGCTGCATGTGTGATCCTGGTTTGTCCCCGACTGGAACACTTCCTCCTTCTTCCTCAGCTTCCAGAGTTGGTGTCGCGAACCCTCTTCTCTAGATTCTTGTTGGTGATGTTCGTGGAATGGTGTTCAGAGACCTTGACTAGGTCGAACGTCCTGGACCATTTGGCGGTCCGCTCCTGCTGATGTTTTGGCAGGTTTCTTCGGTCGTCCTGTCGGACTTTCTGATGTAGTTTAGAGAACCCGTCGCGGGTCATACTTGGTACGCGATCTTTCTGTGGATCGGCTTCTGGGGGTGCCACGCTTAGTGGTCTTCTTCGGTAACTGTTCTGCACTGTGGCGTTACCTGTGCCCTTCTTCCATCTCGTGGGGGCTGTGCCTTGCCACGTGGCGCGTTATCTGCGCCCGTGCTTTTCAAGGCTCTCGGACACTTGTTGCGTGTCGTCGGTATTTACCGCTTTGGCTGGCGTCGTTTTCTTGCTGCTTTGGCTGACGTCCAGTACTTTGTTGCTTTGGACCGTCGGGTACTTGCTGCTTTGGCTGGCGTCAGGTTGTTTGCTGCTTCGGACCGTTGGCGGGAGTAGTTGATGCTGCGGTGATCTCCTGTGGCCACCAGAAGTCACTGCTCTCTCCGTCTTCTGATCTCGGCAGTTTTTTCCTTGACCGTTCCTCCAGTGCTTGGCAGTCGTGTTCCCCAGACGTTTTGTCCTTGCTAGGATGCTTGGTGAGGTGTTGATGTTAAGTGAGACATGCGCCTCCTCCCACGTCGCTTTGGAAGTGGCAACCGCCAACTCCTTGCTGGTGCGTGTGGGTGTCTTCTGCGCAGGGCGCGCTTTCTGGATTCGGCGTTAAGATGCTTCCCTTGGGGCGCTACTCCGTCTGTTGCCTCTAGATGGTGCTTACTTCTCTTGCGTTGTTCAATGCTTGTTTCAGTGCTGGTGGATGCTAGTGCACTGTTGCTTTTGGCCACTGGGTGGCAGTGTTGCTGGATTTGTGAGCAGCCTGTCTTGTCTTTCCCTGGTGTGCACTCTACTGCTTCAGTGCACAGGGGGTTGGAGCTGCTGCAGTGAATGAGCTGCTGCTGTGAATGGGTGAGTCGCTTTTCTTTGCTTTAGGTGTTATGCAGCGTTGATGCTGGGGGCAAATTTCACAGTCTTTATTGGTGCACCGGTACTTCCTTTTGATCAGCGTTCCGGTGGGGCTGGTTACTCTTTGGCGGTATTGACCGCGCTGCCGGCACTCTGCTTCTCCCCCGGAGCTCAAAAGGAGGGGGCACCTTAGGTATTGGTGGTGCGGCCGCTTCCCGGCACTTTGTTCCTGCCCTCCCCCGAGGTGGGGGCACCTTCTGTTGCCGGCGCCTGTCCTCCCTTCACTACTTTCCGCCCTCTCGGCCCGCGGCAGCTTTATGCATTCCTCGCGCGGCGGGGGCACTGTTCTAGGCGCGTCGCTCATCTGCCAATGCGGGGGGTGCTTGAGGCAGGCCGCGGGATGGGCTCCGCCGGCTCTGCCTATTTACACGCCGGTAACGATCCGGCCCAGCAGGCTCCACTTTCCGGTCTCCCGCTTACCCTTCACCGCCCGCGGCAGCCTCGGCAGTCCTTGCGCGGGCGGGGGTTTGTGCTTTACTCCGGCGGGGGAGCGGGTCTCTCCGGTCACTCTTCCCTGGCGGGGGGCGCTCGAGGCAGGCCGCGGTTGGGCTCCGCCGGCTCTGTCCTTTTTTAATTGATCTTGGTCCGCTGGCCCCACTTTCGCCGGTCTCCCGCCACAGCAGCTTCAACAAGCACACGCTGCGCGGCGGAGACCTGCCTTGCTTCTCTCAGGCCGCGGGTGGGCTCCGCTGGCTCTGCAGACACTGTCCTTCACTGGGCGCTACCGGCGGGCCGCGGGTGGGCTCCGCTGGCGCTGCTGAGTCTTCCTTCGGTGGAGGTGCCGCCAACAGGTCGCGGGTGGGCTCCGCTGGCCCGGACCACGTAGCGAGGGGGGTCGGGAGGCGGTTAGCTACTCCGCTCCCTCCCCCTCGTTGGTATTGTTCACTTTCGGGTCCGGCCGCCTTCCCTTCACGCCGTGGCTTACTCTGGGCCCCGCCGCTTCCGTTACACACGCGGCGGGGGCAAGGGGTGACTCGGGCAGGCCGCGGGTAGGCTCCGCTGGCGCTGCTTATTTCCTGGCACAGTTCATGGCGGGCACTTCACCCCTGGGGCTCACCTTCGGCCGGCAGGCCAGATGCTCCGTCGCGGTCGCGGCGGGTGGGCTCCGCCCGGCCCGTGCCCTTTTCCGGTGGGGTTTTCAGCCTCGCGGTCGTCACAGGTGGGCTCTGGGCGGTCCGCCGTTACTTGGTGGCACTCGTTGGTGGCAGTCGACGCGGGTGGACTCCGGTCGGCTCGTTGTGTGGCTCCCGGTCACTGCGTGGCTCCTATGTGCTCACCGGCTTCTCGTATCGCTGTGCCTTGCTGCAGGGGATGCCCTTCAGGCGGGCAACTCTCTCCCCCTTTTCCTCAGTGTTTGGTAGTGGCACGCATGGGTTGCACTACCGACCTCGTCGCCATTGTAATGATTGAAAGTATGGGCCCTGGGCCCTCATGGTAGGCGCAGCAAGGATAGACACGGACACCAGGAATGAGTGGTAGGAAAGGTCCTGAGCACGTGCGCTCAGCCTCTTTTATTGGCAGCGTCATGTGACACCATGACGTCTGTGGTGGGTGGGTGTAGAGTGTGTTACATTACACAGGAACACTAGAACGTGTCCACACCAAGACACTACACTATGTACCAGCATGAACTACACTAGGGAACAACACATGCCCAGGCTGTGGGAACACAGCAGAGAGATGGCCATGTTCTTTGCATGCACAGTAGATGAACAGGCTGCAGGTACCTTGGTTTTCAAGGGAGCTCTCCAACTGCTATAAATGTGCAGTGTTCACCTGGGTTGCAGGAACACTGACGTTTTACTGATGGAGCAGGGAGCTTCCCACTCGCATGAACGCGCACGCGCACACACTCCATACACGATCACTGGATGCTGCAGAAAGCTGGCCATGTACCGTGAAAGTACAGTACTTGCAGATACTGCCGACGTCTCGGTCGTGCACGCACACTCAAAGAGGCAGGCAGAACTCTGTGGAATTCCGCAGTTTTTTGTTAAGTCTGGGGAATTCCACTGAGCGAAACTCTGTGACCTCCACTCAGGCCCAGTATTTAGTGACGTTTCAGGATATAAGCTTAACCTAGACTAAACACAAGTCTTGTCTAATATTTTCCCTCAGGCCCATGATAAGAGCTGTGTACACTCGGCCACTTATTTGGCAAAGTCACTCTACGAATGGTGGACATCATCTTTACAGGAAACTCTACCAACAGTCAGTTGGTGTCTTCAACAAGTGAAATCGCTTACACGTCAGTCTGATTGACCGCTAAAATCTGATTAAAATGCTCATCCTCCCCAGATATTTGTGGCTTTTTTCAATGTATTCCCCTTTTTCTTTCTATGGCTTTTTTTTAGGAAGATTGAAGAATGTTGGCAGAAGTTCCCCTGGGGTGAGAGGAGGCCTTGCTGTAATATACAGATCCTGCAGTTGCCTAGGGATAAAGGTTGCGTCTCCTTTCCCGCTTTACTGATGTACTATCTCACCTCGTTTCTGTCTCAACTTCGTTTGGTTATTGGTTGGGGAATATGGTTGCAGGGTTGTGTGATTGCTCCTCACATTTGCTTGATTGACACGGTTTACTTTAAAAGCACCCAATTTAAGACTCTAAAGTTGTTTCGTCTAATCTGGAGCTCTCTTGAAAAAGATTTTCCAGATACCACTCTTTATAACCAATAAGATTTAACTCCAATGTATGTCTCAGCATTCACCAAAGCTTCAGGGAGATCTGGGGGGCGGGAGGGGATAACTATTTACTATTTACTCTCAGATCAATGTTTAACAGGGATGTGCTTCTTCCTTTTGAGACTATTCAGCAGTATTTTCTCTTCTTTTTTTTTAGGAATTTGCAAAATCGACATTTAATAACGGGTATTAGTAAAGACGAGATTGGTCTCCAGGGCTTAATTTGAGTCGGTGGTTGATGGTTGAGCCCACCGACACTCATTTTTGGGGACTGGCATTTATTTTTCCTTATCAGACATTTCCCCGGAGTATGAAAATGCACAAATGGGAAAGAGGAAGGAAGAAAAATAAAAACAGAAACACCTTTGCAAAAGGAGAAAACAGGAACCAGCTAAAGAGAGATAAAGGGGCAAGAAGTGGATTGGAGGGGCATGAGGTGGACTGAAGACTGCGCAGCCTTGGTAATCGGAGCACTGATATTTAATAGAACCGGACGCTGCTTCTGAGCAGAGCCTTATGCACCAGCACTCATTCACTTACAAATTAAGCACTGTTGCGCTCATAATACTTATTTTCATGAGAGCTCCAGAGAAGGGAAACATTAGTCTGTCCTATACGTTAATCTTGTCGGGTGAATTCCAGGTAGGTCGCTCCCCCTCTGCTCAGCACCGCCTGTGTGTCCCTGCCCCAGCTGCCACTGCTGAAGAAGTTCGAGGCCCTCCTCCACCCGCAGGCTACCACCTGGTGGCCAGTGGTAGGCCGTAGGTTTGCTCATCCTCCATTGTATTGCCTGTATTTTCTTTCAATGCTCCCCTTGTAGTGACTACATTTTCATTGTTGTGTCTGTGACTGCTTTTGTGTCTCCCCCGCTGCCCGTACGTGGTCTGTGCCCGTTCTCTCCCTTTTTTCCCCTCACTCCCCCCATGTCACTCTGCCCGGTTTCCCTTCTGCTCCTCTCACTGTCCCCGTGTCTCTCTGCCTCGTTTTTCCTTCTGCTCCCCTCATGGCCCCCGTGTCTCTCTGCCCGTTTTTGCCTTCTGTTGCTTAGCTGCCCCTGCATTTCTGTGACCTTTGTGCCCTTTCTTGTGACCTTTGTGCTCTCTGTGCCACTCGTTTCCCCCCGTTTTTTTACCTTTCTGCCCTTTCCTGGGACCTTTCTGCCTCTGTGACACTCGTTTCCCCCCGTTTTTGTGACCTTTTTGCCCTTCTTGTGACCTTTTTGCTTTCTGTGCCACTTGTTTCCCCCTGTATTCTTATGACCTTTTTGCCCTTTTGTAACCTTTCTGCCCTTTGTGCCACTTATTTCCCCCTCAATTTTTGTACCCTTTTGTCTTCTGTTTCCTTTGTCGCCCCTCACCGCCCATGCCGCTGTGTCCCCTGTGGCTCCGCCCCCCTGACTGTCCATTCGCTGCCCCCACCTCCCAGATGCTCCTCACTCCCACCTCCCCATACATGCCGGCCGCTGCGCGGTCGCGCCGCTGGTGCTCGGCAAGCCCGTCTGCGCCCGTCAGCGCCTAGACCGCGTCCAGCGCCAGAACCCCTGGCCCCCGCACCCGCCACGACGACCGCCGCCACTATGACACCAGCACTCTGCACAATCTCTACCCCGGACAGACCCACAACTGCTTCAAGGCCGCCCCAAAACGCACATACGGCTTTTCACCTGCCGGAACTGCAGCTACACCAGCCACAGAGCTGACAAACCACCCGCCAAGAAAACCTCAACCACCTCCGATGCATACTACTGAACACCCGCTCTGCACACAAACACGCAGTCGAGATCTGGGACCTGCTCAACACAACCACCCCGGATGTCGCCTTCCTGACAGAGACCAGTTTGAACAACTCCTCCGTACCCAACATCGCCATAACCATCCCAAGATCACCCTCAGAGACCGCACCAACGGAGTCGGAGGAGGAATCGCCATCGTCCACAAGATCAGAATCCGAGTCTCGACTAGCACCGACGACGCGCCTCCTTGCTAGCCTGGACCAGCGTGAGCATCGATGACACCATCAAGACAATGAGCACAATCCACTCTGGCTCTCCGTCAGACCCATTCCCGCACCATGTCTTCAACAAAGCAAGGAGCTCCATCGCACCACACCTACGCAATGTCATCAATCTCTCACTTGAGACCGCAACCTTCCCAGAGAGTTGGAAACACGCCGAGATCAACGCCCTACTCAAAAAACCCAAGGCAGACTCAAGAGACCTCAAGAACTTCTGACCTATCTCTCTGCTTCCCTTCCCGGCCAAGGTCATCAAGAAAATCGTTAACAGACAGCTAACCCGATAACTCGAAGAGAACACAATACTGGACCCTTCCCAGTCAGGGTTCCGCAGCAACAACAGCACCAAGACCACCCTCATCGCCGCCAACGACGACATCAGGACCCTGCTAGATAACGGGGAGACTGCAGCACTCATCCTCCTTGACCTCCCCATCGCCTTCGACACTGTCTGCCACTGCACACTACGTGCCTGCCTCTACGCCGCAGGGATCCAAGAAAAGGATCTGGAATGGACCACCTCCTTCCTCTCCGGCAGAACCCAGAGCGTCCGCCTCCCCCCGTTCCGTTCCGAAGCCTCCGAGATCATCATTTACATGGCCCTACTCGCCGCCCGACAGCACGACCTCAACATAATCTCTTACGCCGATGACACTCAACTTATCCTTTCCTTCACCAAGGACCCCATCACCGCCAAAGCCAACCTCCATGAAGGAATGAAGGCCGTCGCCGACTGGATGAAGATCAGCCGTCTGAAACTGAACTCGGACAAGACGGAGGTGCTCATCCTCGGCTACAACCCGTCAGCCTGGGACGAGTCCTGGTGTCCAACGGCACTGGGGGCAGGCCCAACCCCCATCGACCACGCACGCAACCTGGGAATCATCCTCGACTCAACTCTCTCAATGACCAAGCAAGTCAACGCTGTCTGCTCTTCCTGCTTCAACACGCTCCGCATGCTCCGCAAGATCTGCAGATGGATCCAGACAGATACAAGAAGGACAGTCACCCAGGCCCTTGTCATCAGCAGACTCGACTACGGAAACGCCCTCTACTCTGGAGCCCTGACCAATCTCATCAATGACTACAACGCATCAAAAACGCCTCGGCACAACTGATCCTCGATGTACCACGACACGGCCACATCACCCCCCACCTGAGAAACCTGCACTGGCCCCCCATCAACAAGAGGATATCCTTCAAGCTCCTCATCCACGCACACATGGCACTCCACAAGACCGGCACAGCCTACCTCAACAGACGGCTCTCCTTCTACATACCCAAACGCCAGCTACGCTCTGCCGACCTCCTACTCGCCACCATCCCACGCATCCGAAGAACAACCACCGGCAGGAGATCAATCTCCCACCTCGCTGCCAAGTCATGGAACACCCTCCCATTGAGCCTATGACAGACCCAAGACATGCTGACCTTCAGGAAGATACTAAAGACCGGGCTGTTTGATCAGTAATGGTCCCCACCTCCCTCCCTGCGCCTTGAGACCCTCGCGGGTATGTAGTGCGCGTAAAAAATTACTGATTGATTGATTGATTGAATTGGATCGTCGGGCTGCTCTTTTTCATCAAGGAGCAGATGAATGGAGTTGACTTAGTAGTAACATTTGATGATATGAGACTCAGTGACCTTCTTGCACAGAGTACTCTTAATGTCTTGGAAATTAAGGTCCACCGTTTCAAATCCATTAATAATTTTTATAATACCCCTTACTGCATATGGGGTATGAAGCTTAGAGTGGGTCTTCCTTGCTTTTGTTGCAAGCTGGAGGGGGCCAATGCAGCTCATGTTTTTGCAGCCTATCTTCTACGTAGTTACTGGGCTGTTGTTTTGGGGAAAATTTATAGTACATCACACCTATCAGTCATCTGAAATGCACGATTAGTTATGCTGGGGCACTCACTTGTAGTCCTCAAAATGCTGTGGGGCTATATTTCTTTCTATTTCTTTTGCCAGACTTCTTCTGGCATGTTTCTGGCTTGCAGGTATGGCCCTAAGTCCGTTGGTGTGGTGGCATGAATTCCTGTATATATGCTTTTTGGACATGGCTTCGTTAGACAATGAAGTCTGTAGAAGGAGGTTGAGATAGATCTGAGATCCAGTCAAGCACTGGATGAGCGAGATATTGGCTGGTCAAGACAATGGCTATTTTCTCAGATGGCGGGAAGGGAGGGCGGGCGGAGGGCGGCGAGGTAGGCGGACAACAAGGAAGGAAACCACAACACGGGGGAAATAAAAATTAAACGAAACGGGCACAAATTCACGACAAAACAAGGCAAAAATCACAGTTATACAAAACAGGCACAAATTTTAGCAAAAACAAGGGCAAAAACAACCGCAGCGGCGCCAGCCGGCAACCAGCAAACGAGGCAGCAGCGAGGCAGAGGGCAGGCAAGGGGCACACGCAGCAGCTGGTGGCCGTGCGGCGCGGGGGTGTCCCACAAGTGGGTCACACTCACCTGCGTCGCACGGTCGCCATTTAAGGCCAAGTGCGCGGGTGGGCGGAGTAGCTGGGAGGCGGGAGCGGGGAGGGTACAGAATAGAAAAAGGGGCGGGGAAAAGCGGCGGTGGCGGGAAGGGAGGGCGGAGGGCGGCGAGGTAGGCGGACAACAAGGAAGGAAACCACAACACTGGGGAAATAAAAATTAAACGAAACGGGCCCAAATTCACGACAAAACAAGGCAAAAATCACAGTTATACAAAACAGGCACAAATTTTAGCAAAAACAAGGGCAAAAACAACCGCAGCGGCGCCAGCCGGCAACCGGCAAACGAGGCAGCAGCGAGGCAGAGGGCAGGCAAGGGGCACACGCAGCAGCTGGTGGCCGTGCGGCGCGGGGGTGTCCCACAAGTGGGTCACACTCACCTGCGTCGCACGGTCGCCATTTAAGGCCAAGTGCGCGGGTGGGCGGAGTAGCTGGGAGGTGGGAGCGGGGAGGGTACAGAATAGAAAAAGGGGCGGGGAAAAGCGGCGGTGGCGGGAAGGGAGGGCGGAGGGCGGCGAGGTAGGCGGACAACAAGGAAGGAAACCACAACACGGGGGAAATAAAAATTAAACGAAACGGGCACAAATTCACGACAAAACAAGGCAAAAATCACAGTTATACAAAACAGGCACAAATTTTAGCAAAAACAAGGGCAAAAACAACCGCAGCGGCGCCATTAGGCAACCGGCAAACGAGGCAGCAGCGAGGCAGAGGGCAGGCAAGGGGCACACGCAGCAGCTGGTGGCCGTGCGGCACGGGGGTGTCCCACAAGTGGGTCACACTCACCTGCGTCGCACGGTCGCCATTTAAGGCCAAGTGCGCGGGTGGGCGGAGTAGCTGGGAGGCGGGAGCGGGGAGGGTACAGAATAGAAAAAGGGGCGGGGAAAAGCGGCGGTGGCGGGAAGGGAGGGCGGAGGGCGGCGAGGTAGGCGGACAACAAGGAAGGAAACCACAACACGGGGGAAATAAAAATTAAACGAAACGAGCACAAATTTACGACAAAACTCCGCTCGCGGAATTTGGGTATGTTCGCATTCTCAAAATGCGCGTTCACAAGATATTTCCCCCCAAGCACGCAATCAGCGATTGCAAACAGTAAAAAAGCATTGCAAACAAGCAATTCCACGTGTTCGTGGAATTTCGGGGTGTTCAGAGAGATTTTTTACCGTCCACCCCTAATTATTACCTAGGTACCCCATTATCTGGTTGATCGGTTGTTTCTTAGTTTTTATGGAATTTTGTTCCATTGCTCAGATTATTTTCTCCAAAATAATAAAGTCAAACAGGTTCTTCCAGAAAGTGTCTTAAGAAATGCTGTTCAAGCCCTCATACTCTTGAATCTGAATGTTGGTAATGCTCTACTCCATGACCCTGCAGATTCCACAGTGGTACTTCTTCGGGCATCCTACATGCTTCAGCATGTCTCATCCAGAGCAGGAGGAAATATCATAACATGTAGATGGAACTCCAACAGCTCTCCTTGACAGTTGAAACCTTCTGCAAAAAACAGATGCATCATTTACAAAGCCATCACAACCAGCACCCCATGCTTATCTGACAAACAAGCTCACCAGCACTGGTTGGTCTCACTTGCACTCTTGCATCCAGGACATCTTCAGACTGCTGACTAAGGGCCAGATGTAGCAAGCGTTTTACCATTCGCAAACGGGCCATTTCGTAGAATTGGCTTGTTTGCGAATGGTAAAAAGCCTTTTGGGATGTATGATCTCCAAAGGCATTCATAAAATAGGGAATCACAATTTTTACATTGACCTATTTTTCGATGTATTTTAGGGAATCGAAATTTCAAGTTGGTGGTAATTCGCAAATTCCTAGAAAAATGCATTTTTTTGCATTTTTCTAGGTGCCATGTGGCATACATACATGCCCTTAGGTCATGTATGTGCACCACATGTGCACACATGCATATTATAGGGGTGCAACAGGGTGTTCTTTTGGGCCCTTTACACCCTTGAAGTTGCATGTGCAATTTGCGAGTACCTATTGGATACTCACAAATTGGGCATGCAATTCCCATTCATTCCTATGGGCCTCTAGACCCATGGAAATTAATGGGAAGCCATTCCTTATTTGTGAATCACAATTTGCGGGTCACAAATAAGGAATGCATAGGAATTACAATGTTATTTGCAAAACCTGCTTACATCGCATTTTGCGAGTCCATTATAGCGAATCAGTAAAATTCGCTATTAAGGACTCGCAAAATACAATGTTGATACAACTGGCCCATAGAAGTGTAAAAAAGAAAAAAACAAGACAGCAGGGCTTTTCTATCTATGCACCCAGGATCTGGACCAACATATCAGTATCCATCAGGACAACCCTAATGCTGCTTCTCTTTAGGAAAGAGTTGAAGAATCCACTATTTAAATAATACTACAAAACAATACATTAAATGGCACAACTCTGTTTTCTCCTTATAATTTGCTGCCTTCATGTTTTTTCTTTCACTTTTCTGCCTTTTGGCTAGGTTTGCACGATAAAAACACCATATACTTACTTACATACTACAAAAGTATGGAATGGGGTGCCAATTTCCTTGTTTTGAATTAGCGCCCAAGTGACATGTCTAAGCGAATGGTCCGTTGCGTAGCTTCTAATGGGTTTTAATCGGCCTTGTAAATACAGTGGCTCCGTTTTTATCACTGTTGCACAGATCTACTGGATCATCAGCTAATCATTGATAAATGTTTATGTTCTAATAATTCTTGCTGCTGCTAAAGCCACTGCCATTCAAATGTTTTACTACCTGATATTGATTATATGCTCCCTGCAACGGCCATGCATATGTTAAAGTAGGTTAAATTGTGAATAATTTGTACTTTTTATTACCCCTGAGAAAGTCCACCACATTTAGGAAGGTCTCTGATTTTGTCTCAAAAAAGTACTATTTTCTCTATTAGTGAACATTTCTGGCTAAAACTAAAGCGCAGAATCTGTATGATATTAATTTATCTTCAAAGATATTAAATGGTAGATGCAAGTATATTCCAGACCAAAGTTAGGTGCATGCCAGTCCTTGTCTAGAAGAATGTAGATTCCGGACCGGTATGAAAAAACTTTTCCTATTTCTCTGTCTGATGCTGAAGTTTTAAAATGAGAAACATAAGTAACATTTAAGTGGAGATTTCAAGATGAAAAACATTATTTTCTCGTAGAATGATAGACATTTCTTCATGTGATGATAAATAATTGGAATCAATTGAATATCGAAATGAAGAACTACCACTGCTTGTTTGTCCGAGTGAAGAATAATATGGCAATTTATATTTCTGGGTAAATGTTAAAATGGACATAAATTGCAGTAGTGTTTGTTTCTCTCCTTGCTTTCTTCAGGAGTAAGGCAAAAATTCCGCTTTTCATTTAGAAGCTACCATCAGCATTTAGATGATGGTAACTGCCCAACCAAAACACTGTGCAAATGTTAACATGCAAAAGGAGTGAAAACCTGATTTTGCATGTAGTTTCAAATTACTTACCTTAGAGATCAAAATAAAATGAATTGCAAGTTAAAGACACATGCCTCTAAATTCTATTCAGAGGGGGACACTGGTCCAAATATTGAAGAGACTGGAACATATAAAACTGAGACAGCCTATAGCTGTAGAAACACCCCACTGCTTCATCTTCTGGTCACTCAGCTTTGATATGTCAGACACCCATGATGCTGCAAAAAGTCTAGTAAAGTATTCTATAGTCACTGTGCTCGGTGCTCAAACAATCATGACACTTGTACTTAAATGTATGAAAGTGTGTATCATAATTTACAAAGAAACAAAATATATGGCCTGGATATGGATCTGATTAACTTGACACATGTCCATTGGGATCAGGGTATACTCACCAAGATCACTTATATTTTTAGGTCGAGCCTAAAGTCAGCGCGCTAGAGCTGCTCTGGCGATGATCTGTTGTAGTTCAGTGTGAGAGAGAAGCCCTACCCACTGCCCCACCCATATTTTTCATTGACTTGTGTCTTTGTCCTTCATAAAGACTGACTTCTGATTCCCTAAATAGGCTTGTTGGTCCCTCCTTAGTATTGATATGTCGTCATTTGTATCCTTCCATGGCTACTGGCCCCTTTGCTTGGTTGTTACACAGTGCATGTACTATTTTCTTGATTGAGGTTTGTCCTACTTTAAGCACAACATGCTCTGCTTACATTGAGTGTGCCATGTGTGCTTTCACTTTAAAAGCAGCCAGGACAATATGGCCATTTGTTTGTAATGCCATAGGTTTCGCATTGAAATGAGAGACATATAGCATTGCAAATATTTTTTCATATTGGTCACACGCTGTTTCTTGTGTTCATTATTTCATTTTAGAAGTACATGCAGGTCAGTTAACCTGGTTGGCTTAACCAGTTAATAGCAACCGATTGGATACTGGTACTCTGTGGTTCAGTAGCGCTGTATGTTTTGCAAAGGTAAATTCCTGGAAGGAGGTAATGTGCGTACATTATTCTTTATTTTAGGTTGCCTCTTTTCTAGATGCTTGACGTATTGCATTGCAAGGATAGCTGAGGGGTGAATGCACCTGCAGCAAAGATCTGGTTGCGGCAACCTTTCACCCTTCAGAGAAAGTTAAAAAGCAGAATTAAGCCCTGGGCAATGGGAGCACTAATAGATTGTAGTGGCACCCCCCTTAACCACCCTCTCCCCCTGCCCCACGTGCCATTGCAGCAACAGGCTCTATCTAAAAAACAAACTATTTTTACTTTTGAATACACATGGTTTGTTTTTGACTGAAGTAAGACATTAACTCTTACTCTTCCACTTAAAATCCTCTTTGTTATCTGGAACCACCCTCGGACTCTTCCTCACTGCCTATTATGATCACGCCATCAGTTTTACTAAGTACTACTTATATTCACAAAATGCTCAGCTGATTCTGGTCCAACTCGTCACTTGAAGCCTGCAGCAGGCTGTTACTCGAAATGGCTGCTGGCTTGCTCAGCTGCCTGACAGCATTTACCTGAGAGCCCCATGCTGCTTTCTCTGCTCTTTTAGCCAATTAAACAACTGTTTGCACTTATACGGAACTTGATAGAACTGGGGGTCTCTAGTTGGCACTGTCCAAATAGGGACCCTTGCTTCTAGCTAGGGTAAGGAGGAAACACTCTTCAGATAACCTCTGCTCACCCCCTTGGTAGCTTGGCACGAGCAATCAGGCTTATTGAAGGCAATGTGTAAAGTATTTGTACCAACACTCACAGTCACTCAGTGAAAACACCACAAACTGACTCCACAACAGTTTAGAAAAATAAAGGTATTTAATCTAGACTATACAAGACCAAAACGACAAAAATCCAAAATACACAGTTCGAGAATATGGTTTCAAATGAGTTTTTAACGTTGCGTTAAAATAATCCACAGTTGTGTCACATTTTAGCCAACACTACCTTTAGATGCAACAAAAGTTCCAAGTGAAAGCTGTAGCGTTGAAAAGCAAGCGATGCGTCACTCCTGACACCCTGGGGAGGCGATGCGACAACCCTGTGCAACGTAGTGGGCGTGCTGTGGTGACTCCGGTCCATACGGGGAGGGATGGGATACCTTGCGTGGATTCCAGTGCACAGGTTTCGGTGGAAGTGGCTCGCAAAAGGTACTATGGGACAATCTTCGGTGCGTCGGCGATCTCCGGTGCGGCGACTATGCGTGGCTCAGCGTCAATCTTCGACTCTCGTGGCCCCTTGATGCGATCCACAAGCAAGTGGTGGGACAATCTCACCCAGTGACGACAGGCTCTGCGATGATACTCGCAGCAATGGTAATCTTCCCGCACCGGACTGGTGCCTCTCGCAAGCGAAGGATGTGACGACTCGGCCAGCCTCAACATGCGCTGTAAAGATCTTGGTCTTCATATTGGCGGGAATTTCCTCGCACAGATGGGAATGCGCTCCGCAAGTGAGCGATGCGATAAACTTTGCAGACAGTTCTTTGAATCTTGGTATCCAGCTTCCCAACACAGGTTCAACTTCCAGAGGCACCACAACTAGAGTAAGCACTTTGGGAAGGACAGAACTCTCTCAGTAGGGTTCAGGGAAGCTGCGGGTAAAGACCTTTAGTTCCTGGGACTTCTTAACAGAGAGCCAGCTCTTCCTTAGGCACTAGGAGATTCCTTCAAGCGAGGGGACACAGTACAAAGCAAAGTCCTTCCCCTGTCCTTGGCAGCAAAGCAACTGCACGTCAGTCCAGCAAAGCAACAGCAGGACAGTCGACAGTCTTCCTTCTTCAGTCTTCCAGCTTTCTCCTTGGCAGAGGTTCCATTTTGATTCCAGGATGATCTAATTATCTGTAGTCTGGGGTTCTATACTTATACCCCTAAAAGTATTCGTTCCCTTTGTGCAGGTGGGCTCTGAGCCCGGTCGGAACCAGTTCTGGGTGTTCACTGAGCACTCTGTTTACATGACTCCTTCTTTCCTTTCATAGTGCAGAGCAGAAACATCAGCCGCCCCACAGGAGGTGGAGCCAGCATTGTAGAGGGAAAGCATAGCCCTGGAGCATTTTGTTGACCTGTTTCCTTCTCTCCTTTCACTGTGCAGGGCAGAGACATCAGACGCACCACAGGGGGTCGAGCCAGCACTGTGGGGGTGGGCACTGTCCTATTCAGGTCCCAGGTGCAACTCCTCCCTCCCATTTAGATGCAGATCTCTCTATTCCCCACTTGGCAGACTTATTCTGTCTCCTGGAAACCCCCAGCCCTGTCACTCACAAACCAGACAGTCAATTCACAAACAGCCAAAGGCACACAGAAAGGTCAGAAAAGAAAGTGCTGATTTCAAACACAGGATTTAAAAACCATCCTTCCTAAAAGATATGTTATTAAAATCTGAGTTCAGGGATACCAGACTTTTATGTCCTATCTTGCTCCTATGGGAAGATACGCAGGTAACCCCTGTACACAGGATTCCCCATATTAGCAAGATAGCCTCACAATAGTGAAAAACGAAAATGGCTGTAATTCACTACCAGAGCATGTCACCTGCACTAGTACATACCCTACCTTTCACATACACTGCACCCTGCCCAGGGGGTACCTAGGGCCTTCCATAGGGGTGTCCAATGTGTACAGAAAGGGAAGGGTTAGGCCTGGTCAGTGGGGCCCCTGGCCAGGTTGACATGGCAGTTCACAGACTGCACACAGGCACTGCAGAGGCAGGCCTGAGACACCATTTTAGGGCTACTCATGTGGGTGGCACAATCAGTACTGCAGGCCCACTAGTAGTATTTGAATCAACAGCCCTGGCACCCGAAGGGTTTTGGAGCGTTTTACATGGGCACCAGTTACGTTACACAAGGATAGATTAATTTTTTGGTGGGCACTGGGGAGATTAAGTGATTTGCCTACAATCAACGGATGAGCCGACCCCAGACTCGAACCTGGTTCCCCATGTCAAAAGTCGGCAGCTCTGACCGTTATGTTGCATCCTGCTTTCATCACTTGTATGTCAATTTTTGTTTCGGGCTCAAATGGATCTAAGTCACAAAAAATGAAGGGACACATGTTGATGTGCAGTGGGAAACCATTCGCAAATGTTTACTGGTGTCACCTTTCTTTTGCCTGTGGCTGTGTTTGAGTGTCATAATGGTTCTAATGAGGCTAAACCTTTGACCGCATAATGTTAATGTGTAAAAATGACAAAATTATGAGTAAAACTATCACACACCGTGCTGCATTATGCCATATAATTTCTTTTCTTGCTGCATAATTTTGCAAACTGCTGCATAATTTGTTCGTTTCCACCGCATGCTTCCATTGGTCCTGTGTATGCCTCCCTTCTTTTTGTTCTTACTCTCATAAACTGTCTCTGTACTCAGCTCGTTTCACTCCCTCCCCTTCTCCAGGAACTATGTTTTCCTCTGTAAGCCCTCCCTAAATCCTAATACTTCTACCCCCTACCAATGGTCAAGTAGATCGACCCCTTCTATACACTAGTACTTCTACCTATACACTGGTGCCAGCCTTCCCCATAACTCCTGCTCTCTTGCCCTTTTCGAGCAGTTCTTATCCTTTGTTCCATTTTTTAGGGCAAACTGGGCAGAGCATGTGCTAGGAATTTATTTTGGCGGACTAGAATTGAAGTGACTGACGGGTGGTACAATTCTTTTGTTTCTCCTAATTGAATCTGTACCTAATTGATGATGTGTTCTGCCTCTATTGGGTAGATACCTTCTTCTGTCATCGATCAATGATGCACAGTTGTTCAAGGAAGGATCTTTCCTTTTTCTGTATTGACACTCATAACATGCTTTTTGAATTGCCAGAAGAATTCAGCACTGTGGATAATATTGCTCAGCTTACTTGTGCTAATGAAGTAGACTGTTAAATAATTACATTATGTAAACCCAAATGGGGCTGTCCCTTGTTGGGATTCCTACAGGATATTTAGAGATGCGTGTCAAGTGGGGGCATCTCACAAAAAGTGAAGTACTTGCATCACACACCACCTGGCGTCATGCTTCATCATAGTCTGTCCTCATCCTCTAAAAACTTTCTTTAATAGAGGGTGAGCATACACCTAGGGACAGGGATGCACTTCTAAGTGAAATGGGCAACTGCATGATATTAAAAGAAGTGAGCGGTGATGTGGGAACTAATTATCCTCTCACCGTGTTACATGTGGTCAACATGTTTCTGCTTCAGGGTCCCTGAAGGGTACATAGCATTCGTCAGGACCAAGTATTATTAAGGGCTGCGCATATATACACAATTTGTCTAAAAGATCAACCACTAAAAGAGTGGGGGGTTATGTGAATATCAATTTCCCCACTAGTGTAGTACTAAAAGAAATGCCTGTAAAAAAAGAAAAAACAAATACGCACAGAAAATGAGAGTTTCTGTTTGTAATGTTACATTACATACATCCCCTCACTTAAATGCGC
Source organism: Lissotriton vulgaris (assembly GCF_964263255.1). Classification (NCBI taxonomy): domain Eukaryota; kingdom Metazoa; phylum Chordata; class Amphibia; order Caudata; family Salamandridae; genus Lissotriton; species Lissotriton vulgaris. The sequence continues at coordinate 239,908,509 of NC_141699.1, read as the reverse complement.
GCGTGGTGGTTTCTAGGTGAAACACATGTCATTCATACGTGTCAACACTTATAAAGGAGAGGAACATATCTCTCGCTGCTGACCCTAGGTCACTATCCTCCTTATTCCATGGGAGGTCGAGGGTGGAAGGGCCTACTTTGACATGCTGGAAAGAGAAACACAAAATCACAGCCTGGTATTGATAAATAAGGTCCATGATAGGAAGTAAAAAGCACACATAGTAATGCATGTTAGAAAGGTGCGTCCCTTTGAAAGGAGTTTAAAAATGCACCAACCCATTTAAAAACGCTCTTCCATCCATCCACAACATACAAACTCTTCCTGTCATGTTCAGGGCTTCCAGCCGTGTCAACTACAGTTGTCCGCTTCGTTTCCCCACCGGTAAGAAATAGTGGGAAAGGAGAGGTCTTTTATATTGCCACTGGTTTGTCTAATTGGTTGTTAATTAGGAATCAAATGGTGGCACCTGGATAAAGTCTGGTGTCTAGCTACAATTGTGCCTGGTCGCCTGGTTAATGGCGTGTGCCCCGGAAGTGACCCGCTCGTGAGATACTGCCTCCCTGCTAGGTGGGCGTTGTTCTTGAGGGAGTGTCCGAGGTCTGCTGGGGGGGAGCGTGTGTGCCTGCAGTTCTCCTCCCCATTCCTGAGAAGACGTGCAACACGCATGAGTCCAGTGCCTCTAATTCAAGAGCGTATGCGCTTAGCGGACATGTTTTTTGAAAGTCAGGCAATGCCTGACTTGCCGTGTGCGCCTGCAGGTGTATGTGCATTTGAATGGCCATAACCAGAGCATTTTCGATACCTGATAGATATCAACCAAAGTGCTATTATTAATCATCCCACATTCATTGCCATACCACATGTGAATAGGTGATTAGTTACGGACATGTTCCATATGTTAGTGTGGATATTATGTTTTATATTATGATGTGCAGCAGGTATTATCATTAAGTAGATGGGCAAAGGTATGAGTATTTTTTTTTTTACTGAGGTACATATGTCCATATATTAGTGTGAATATTGCATTTTATATTATGATGTACAGTAAACATTATCATTTAATTTCAGAAGCTGTAGTCGACATTTGCAGTCATAAAAGCAATGTGCCAGAAAACAAATACGATTAAATATACAAAATCCCGAATAATAAAAGACATTAAATCGTATAATAAAACTACTTCTCATCCCCGTAGATAAAAATACATGTAATAAAATCATTAAAAAGTTGGCTAATTAAAAAGATTTTAAAAATATGTGCAAGTCACAGCATTATGAAGAAATCAAATATTTATTTTTCAGACACTATGAGCGATAAGGCGAGCCCTCAAAATCCATACCCAGCCTAGAAATTTTGCCATGGCTAGTACAATAGGTAGTGATGTATCAGTCCGCAAGATGCGTTCAGCTTCCACTACCATCCTTGTGCCCAGGAGCCTACAAATTGGTAACAGCCAGGCCCGTCGCGGGGCAACATAAGCATCACAAACAAAGAGGATATGAGCCGTGGACTAGTTGAAGGATCTACACCCCGGGCACCTAGTTGAAGATTGGACTGACCATTTGTTGGTGAACAATCTCACCGGGAGTGTTCCCACCCTGAACTGAAAGTACAACTTACTGTCCAGGGATTTAGTAATAGCATCCCATTAAAGTTCCAGTCTAGGGACGACTTTATGGTCCAAAAAGCGGCTAGTAAGGGAAGTTGCCACTTGTTGTCTTGCATTTTTTTCCTGGAACCATTCCCTATATTTGGTCTTCAGCACATCTTTTGATGGAAAGTGGGAATTTACAGGATCTACCCATAGCAAAATCAAGCCTAGCTCTACTAGAAGGTTTCGAACTACCCATAGCCATTTAATACGATGTAATATGTCAGCCCTAATTATTTCTAATAATAGCAACCGAGCAACACCATTCATTTGACTTCATGAACTGAAGACGATTTACTCCTTCTCTGAATGAACCTTTGGACAGCTTGAAGATTACCGATTTCCTTGACGCCGAAGTGGACGTTTCCACGCCACCTCACGGCCTTTTGCCCCGCCTGGACAACTCGCCTCCCCAGGATTTTACTGTCCTTCACGTGCTATCTGGATCAGGATCATCACTGACTTGACTCCAATCGACCCCCGCTTACTGGTCAAAAATTCACTGAACCATGCACTGTACCCAGCCCACCATGTCCTGAAGATGATCCTCATTCATATGGATCAAAACGCCGTCGACCTATCAGCTAGCTCTAGGCGCCCCTTCACAGTGGTTTTTCATGTGAACATCGAACTAAGAAACCATCATTGAATCTGAAACCATTGTGTATTTTCACTGTATATATTTGCATCTTGCACCTTGCGCCGCTCACGCTGTACTCCTTGTCACTTGCGCTGCCGTAGTGTCACAACCCACTGCACTCGTGCACCTTGTACATATCTTTGGGCTGATATCTGTTATTTGTTTATTTGTTTACACAGTGCTGTAACCATTTTGCATTCATTTTTTCCCCCACCCTCTATGCTCTTTGAATTATAAAATGATGCTTTCCAGCACTACCATGAACAAAATAATGACTCCTTGATCCTTTTTAGGATAATACTGTATAGGTATCCTGACTAGATATTGTTTAATAATTTGTTCAATTATACCCCTTGGGATACTGTTTTGTGCATACCTAATTATTTCTAAGTCAACATTATCATTAAGGAGATGAGCAAAGGGATGAGTATTTTTTACTAAGGTACATATGTCCAGATTTACTCCAGTGTGATTGTGCCATGTATAATATATGCGGTTTCTCATTCCTGTGAACGTATTTGTCGGGTATCTTTATCATATGGGGCATGGATGCTTAGTGTATATTTCTAAGTTTGTTCAAGTTGGAAAAATAGGGGTAAGATGTGTGGTTGGTTAAGGTATGTAATTCCATTTTAGTCATGGGTTTGAATATATTTAAGTACCATAGGTCTTTGCTACATGTGTGGACATGTATGTTTAATATTACTTTTTTTGCGTTACGGCTCCGTGATTTGGTTACCGTGCCTGCTGTAACCATGGGATTTCGTCATTCAGGCAGGTGTCCCATGTGCGGAACCGGTATACCCAGCGTTGTTCCCTGACATGCAGGTTTCTGCTGATGTCTGTTTTTTGTTTCTTCATCACCTTCAATACCACCCATCGCAGATATGATTCCTTGTGGTTAAGGTCTAATAAGTGTTTTGTCAATCTGGTGTTAAATTTTTTACAACGGATTGTCCTGCGGTGTTCATTAATATGTGTTTTTACTTTCCTTGCCATCATACCAATGTACTTTAGGTTGAACGGACATTTCAAGAGGTAGATTACATTCTCAGTGTTGCAATTACTGAAGTCCTTAAGTTTCCATGGATTATTTGTGCCGCCATCCACTCCTTTCGTGGTGACGGTCAAGGGGTAGCAAACGCAACTGCCGTATGGGAAATGGCCCGTTGGTTTTTGGTTGGCTCCAGAGGGTGTTCTGATCACTGTCATCCTCGTGTTTGATTTTGGAGTGTACCAGGTCATCCCTGAGGTTCCTACTTCTCTTGAAGGCAAAAGGGGGGTTTCCCACTGTTGTTGTCCACTATTCAGGATTGCACATTATTTCTTTATTATGCTCTGGATTTTATTTGAAGCTGGGGTGACGTAGTTACGCACACCATGCGCTCAGATTGTTCTGTTGGTGTAGTGTCCAGCAATGCCTCATGATTATTATTCCTAGCCCTTTTCTTTGCTCTCCTGATCAATTGTTTCAGGTATTGTCTTGTCAATAGTTTGGTTTCCAAATGTTCAGCTTGCTCTTGGAACGTTTCCAACTCAGCACAATTCCTTTGTATTCTGAGAAATTGTCCCACTGGCAGATTCTGGCACAGTGCTCTAGGATGGTAGCTCTCATACAGTAATAGGCTGTTCCTATCTGTTGGTTTAATATGCACTTTTGTGGAGAGCCCCTTGGTCATTAGGGTGATGTCTAAATCGAGGAATATAGCGTGAATCTTCTCAATAGTGTAGGTGAAGCACTCTGGACACATTGCACACCTTACTTGTGCTGATTAAGTAGACTGTTAAATAATTACATTACACAGCCCAATATCAGGAGGTCTAATAATCTATAACAAATTACTGATGACATGATGTTTGTGTTAGTGCGTCTGACATACAGCTCCTCCGTAGTTCCTACCCGGCCTACGCTACTATTTGCGCAAAGTTAGTTTGTATGCCTAATAATCATGAACAGGCTTGAAAACGTTCTTACCCTGGAACAATTATTCCCAAATACATTGCTTATTGAGAAATATTCACCACAGTGTACATTTTGCTAGTTATACAGTGCAGTCAAAAGTGTTGTCCAAGCCAATGCTGTCTATGCCTCGTGCTCTATCCTATTTGGTTTGGTAATGTTTCAGATACCTCATGTTGGTAAACGTGTCTGAACTCTAAGGGTTTTTTGGTGTCTTTTTCAATTTTGTCTTGTATTTTTGGCAGGCACAGAGTACAAACAGTTATTACTGTGACTGAGCATGCGATATGACCAAAGCAGAAAGACTGGCTTGTGCTTTAGTTATACATTGTTGGCCTTGGCAATGCTTGTTCGAAAAAGAGAGCCCTATTTACTTTATCTGTGCTTGGTTTTAAAGTGGTTATTTGCACGCTCGAATGCCAACATTCTAACATTTTTACAGGTGGTGGTACTTGGATTGTATTCTATTACACTTGGTTTCAAAATGTCCGTTTTAGTTTTTCTTTGCAATCACTGTGGAGAATCTGTATGTACAAGCAATAGTATTTCAGCATCTTTACTGATCATAGTCTGCTTTCAGACTTTAGAGAAACTGGCCTCCCTGAAAATCTTTCTCTCTAGGCCAGACAGGCCTCTGGGCTTGTTGAAAAAGTTCCTGTTGCCCTAGCCATTTTGAATGTTTTGTATATATTTTGCTTTTCTGTGACTTACCAAATGATGCTTCATCAGTAACATGGCTGCCATAATGACTTTTTTCTTGCTGGGTGGTTGGCTTTGAGACAGTTTTCAACGATGCCCATTAGAATAGCGATTTAAGGGAATTCTTATTGATTCTAAGCTCCTGGCTACAGATAGCTTTGCAAACACCTTTAACTGTCTGTGGGAGAGATCACATGTTACTAATACTTTAGTGTATATACTTTACATTATAAACCTACATAGAGTGGACTTTCTGCCTCTCTCAAACAGGTTGGCATTACTTGGATGGACCATCCTTGAAGGAGATGGCATTTCAGTTAAGTGGCAAAAGCAGGTCCCTGTGGTCCTCGAATGACTAATGCCATTTGAAGGGACTTTTCCTTGTTCTTCCTGCTCCCACTCACGATGCTCTTGCATCCTCCGTGGTTCAGGCTATGGCCGCCGCTCCTTGCAGTATTGCCTTTTCACATGCTTCTTCCATTGCTTTGTAAACATTACCAATATGTTTTCAAGATGGCCCTTATTTTTAATTTCTATACTTCCAAATAGCCATCAAGTTGCATCTGAACACCACATAAAAGACATTATGAACGTATAGAAAATAACAATCCAGGGGGCATAGTAACAAGGCGGTGATATAAAATTATCGCCGCTTTTGCAGCCGTTTTCGGCTGAAAAGTAGCGATAATTTTATCGCCTTATCAGCAAAGACACGCTATCTTGTGTTTTCCTGATTTTACTCCCGTTTCCAGCCCGCCTAACTTCGCATCGCTAATGAGATGCAAAGTAGGCGTGTATGTGGAAACAGCATGGGTAAATATCGCGAAGGCAGCTTCGCGATATTTAAAACGCGGGGAAGCGGTTATTTTAATCTTGCTAAGTATGCCTTATCGCAGGAATTTAACGTCATGGAACATCGCTGAAAAACCAGCAATCTTCTGTGGAAAAGGTCGCTATTGCTGGAATATTCATCACCATGGCGCTAAACGTTGTTAATACAACGCTAGTCTGGCAAAATATTCCAGCGATAGAAAATAATGCGGTATACAAGGTTGGCGATAATTATCGCTGCCTGTTGCAAAGATGCCCCCAAGTTCGCCATATGCACGTACATGCATTGGCACGCATATACTGTGAAGTAACAAGCAATGGCAAAGCAAGATCTATGGCTTTGCTAATGCATGTTATGCAGTGGATTCCATAAACCACATGGACATGGTAGCAGAGCGTACTCTTGTCACCCAGCTCCTTCCACATATCTAACTCAACCATGCCAATGCACTCCCGTTTACTGAACTTAAAGTGATTGTGCATGCCAATGCCTTAATGTAGATTTACATACCTACGTTAGCATGGGGAGGGAAATCTTTACTCCTTTGCCAAGCAGGCAATCAAACGCACACACATACATTGCTTTTTGCACATTTGCACAGTACATTGTTTTTGGGACGTTTTTCCTAATCCGCACTGTTGCACAGGTAAATCATAGCGCATTACAGTCCCACTGGCAGGAGGTCCTGTTTGTGACTGGAGACCACGAATGGGGGAAATGTGGCGGATATTTTTTATGGGGCGCTTTGCACCACACACATTGTCCGGCATATATCAGTGCATAGACCTGAAATGAATAATACATGTAAGCTTAGCACTTTGGAATAAAGAGACGAAAAAATAAAAACAAGTGCCACCTCTCTTAAAATGTCAAAAAATTGTTGATGATAGAAAAGCGTGGATAGAATCATGATGTAGAAGAAAAATCTATTGCAAATTCTGAAACATGCACGCCTACTCGTCTCCTGTGTGAAAGGAAACAGCCCGGTATTAAAAACAGATACATTAATGTACTTATTTCTACGGCAAACTGATTGTTAAGCAAATGGGACATAGTAAATATGTTATCTTGCACCAACTGATAGAAATGTATATTTTTCTTTGTTGAAATGCAATCAAAATAAATCTCTGAAAAAACTAAATGCGTACGAAGTGAACAAATCTATCAAGAATTCGAACTATAGAAATATATTTCTTGCTCAGAAAATATAAAAATATAGGCACAGGATATATCCATTTAGCAAATAAACATTAAATAACTATCTAATAAAGACATTTCCTACATTCTACCTACCTGAAAAATTACAAAAATAAGCACGAACAAACGAACACCAATTGTTACAAAAGAGTGTTAAATACCAGCAAGAATGAATTGTTTACTCACAGAGAGCAGCATAAGTAGATAGATCCTGAACAGCGATAACATATCTGTCCAGCATGTATTTTAAAATTGGCTTTGTCGATTTGTGGAAATCTGCAAAAGTCATCTAAACTCCCAGAAAGTTGGTATACTATAGTGCAGTTATTGTGCAGTTTCTATTTCATGTGATTTATCTCTGCTTATGTTTTCATTCAGTCGCATACGTTAAATGCCTTCAATATACACCTGAACATGTTTCTATGGTAAAAAAAAAATACATTTTGTGCAATGTTTATTATAAACCATCCCCATGGAAAATATAACGAAGCAGCGACTAATCTATTGTAACTAACAAAGCTTGTGTCTGTTCCATTTGCTGTAATGTATGCATTCACTGAGTGTTTCTGCTTCAGCAGTATACCTTCTGATAGCCACTTCTTAGGGAGGTGGGACGGAAATAGTCAGAAAATAATAAAAATCGGCGCTGCAAGCAACCAGTTCAAAGGCGCTGGAACTAGGGGTTCTGCACCACCCCCACAGTAACCATGCTGCAGTTGAGAAAGTGGATGAGGAATCGAAATTTGCCTAGCATAGTAACGGTAAGTTTCAATTCTATTAAGGACATGGAGGTGAGGATTATGCTTTTCTCTCTTCGCTGTTTATTTCACAAAACCACATAGCAGCCAGAAAAGCAACTTATTTTTCGAAAAATACTTCAAGCACCCAACACAGGGTTAAACATATCAAACATCAGAAAAAACACATGGGATAAACTACAACTCCCATCAGTCCATGAACCATAGTCCTTTCATAGTGTCCATAACAAAAAGATAGGGCATCCATCTTATGCTCCCTTCCTCTTTCTTCGCGAGAGACACGCCACCTCAACCTCGGTTCTGTTTAGCCTCGTTACCTGGTAGGAAAAACAACCACAGCGTCTGCGGTGTAAATCCCACCGGACAGTAATCAACTCAAACAATGCATAGGCAGAGGTATGGACAAACCAGCACAATTCAACAAAGTTGTTTACTTACACCAATACGGAGAGGGAATTCCGCAGGAAAGGGTGGGATAATCCTCGCCTCCGTGTCCTTAATAGAATTGAAACTTACCGTTACTATGCTAGGCAAATTTAGATTCTATGTCAGGACCGGAGGCTTCAGATTATGCTTGTTTAAAGCTGACTGACCACCAGACTTGCAATATCCACCACTGGTTTAAAGTAAAACCGTTTGAAAGTGGAGTCTGAGGACCAATCCGCAGCATGCATTAGGTCCTCCAAAAGCGCTCCCAAGGAGAAAGCCTTCGATGCCATGGCCCCTCTGGCCAAATGTGCTCCAAACTGTCTGGTATCAATACCTGCCTCCTGCAGCACCCACCGCACCCAGCGGGTTATGGTGGGAGAAGACACCGCTTTATTTGGTTTACGCAAAGCAATCAGGAGTTGCCGTTTTCAGACACTGAACAACACAAAGCTTGGGGACGTCCACAAAGGCCGGGTAAGCTATAGATCTTGTAGCGGACTTTGTACGATGACCCACCGTAAAGGTAACCCCATCCGGGGAAAATACTCTTGCTGATATATCTAAAGCTCGCACATCAGATACTCTGCGACAAGACACCAGGCACAAGAGCATGGCTAGTTTCACAGATAGTTCTTTCAAAGAAAGGGATCTGTTCTGTTGCCAAGACAGAAAGAGATTTAGAACCACATTAACATCCCAAAGTACGGGGTATCTTGGTTCCGGGGGTAGACTAAGGCGTACTCCTCGAAGGAGTCTACAAACCAAAGGATGTTCCCCTACCGGGCTTCCATCTAACGGCTCGTGCGCCGCCGAAATCGTTGAGCATATAGCATTGATGGTCTGGTATGCCAGGCCACTCGCTGCCAACTCCGCCAGGAAATGCAAAATGTGAACGACGCCTGTGACCAGGGGATCCAGGTCCAGTCGAACACACCAACGAACCCACCTGGACCATGCTGATCAGTATCTCTTCATGGTACTATTAGCCCATGCCTTTGACAGGAAGGATTCAGCTGGTCCCGAAAGACCCGGGAGCGACCAGCGTCTCCGGAAAGTCTCCACGCCATGAGACGGAGAGAGCCCTGCGTTATCAGGTGATGCAGGTTCCCTTCCGGATTGAGAAGAAGGTGAGGGAGCTGGGCGAGTAGTATTGGAGAATCCCAAGAAAGTTCCAGAAGAACTGGAAACCACACTGGTGACCTCCACCATGGCGTCACCATCACCACTTCCGCCTGCTGGCGACAAAGAAGGGCCGCCGATCTCATTACCATGGAGAAAGGAGGAAAGGCATAGGGCTGCCCCAGGCTCCAGTCTTGGAGGAACGCATCCGTTGCCTCCGCCAGGGGGTCTGGTATCTAACTGAAGAACCTCGGTAGCTGGAAGTCGAGGCGAGATGCAAAGAGGTCCACCGAGAAAGGGCCCCATATGGTGTCCAACCAATGGAACACCTGCGGGTCCAGTTTCCACAGACTCGAGTCCCTCAGGTATCTCGAGTGCCAATCCGCCACTTGATTGGCTCGACCTGGCAGGTATTCCGCCATCACTGAGACTTGGTGGGCGAGACAGTAATCCCAGAAGTCTTTCGCCAGGTTCGCCAGGGCTCTGGACCGAGGGTCGCCCAGATGGTTGACATAGCGGACCGCCGAAATGTTGTCCATTCTCAGAAGGACGCACGAAGTAGCTGTGTCTTTGGTCCAACAACGAACCGCAAAGGAGCCTGCGAGGAGCTCCAGGCAATTGATATGGAGTTGCTGCTCCTCGGATGACCAGCCTCCGCCTGTGGAGAAATTGCCGCAACGGGTGCCCCAGCCCGATCTGCTGGTGTCCGAATCTATGATTAAGTCCGGCACCGATCCGAAAATAGCCTGACCGTTCCAGGCCTCCATATGGGTGAGCCACCAGGACATCTCCTCCTTCACCTCATCGGATAGTGGAACTGACTGGTTATAGGACAGGCCTCGTCTGAGGTGATACGCTTTGAGGCGCTGAAGGGCCCGATAATGCAGCGGACCCGGAAATATCGCTTGGATGGAGGACGAGAGAAGGCCTACTATCCTGGTGATCTGACGTAGGGAAGTGTGTGACTTGGTGATTGTCTGCCGGAGCTCGTGTTTTATCTTGGCCATCTTCCGCGTCGGGAGACTCAAAGTGGCCCGTACCGAGTCCACTTGGAACCCCCAAAACACCATCTGCTGGGAAGGTAACAAAACAGACTTGTCCTGATTGGCAATGAACCCAAGGTCCTGCAGCAAGGTTATCGTTTGGTTGAGCTGAAGGGTCAATTTGTTGGGACATTGCGCCATTAGGAGGATGTCTTCCAGGTAGACAATCATCCGAATGCCCTGACTCCGAAGGACCTCCACCACTGGGTGCAACAGCTTGGTGAAACACCACGGGGCCGAGGAGAGCCCGAAAGGAAGGGCTGTGAACTCGTAGACCTGCTCTCGCCAGAGGAATTGAAGGAATCGCCTGTGCGGCGGGTGAATTGGAACCACCAAGTAAGCATCTTCTGGTCCAGACGGACCATCCAGTCATTGGACAGAAGTATGTCCCTCAAAAGATGGATGCCTTCCATCTTGAAGTGGTTGTAAACCAACCAACCATTGAACTCCCGGAGATTTATCACCGGTCTCTTGCCTCCGTCCATTTTTTCCACTAGGAAAATATTGCTGAGGAAACCTGCGGGATGCCTTGTCGACCGACAGATGGCCCATTTTCGGCATAGCGACGAGACCTACTCGTCGATCAACCGGGCATCCTCCCAGGAAAAAAGAATGGGACGTGGATCCCTTAATTGACATGGCCGGTCTTAAAGCCTATATGGAAACCGCGCACAGTTTGAAGAACCTATGCATCGTTCGTGAGAGCCGACCAAGCGTCTGGAAAACAGGCCAGCCTCCCCCCTATTCGGACGTGGTCCGCCGGGATTACACTCACCGTGGGAATTGTTGCTTCCTGCGTCATTCCTGTAGTTGCCGCGGCCTCCTCTGAAACGTTGCCCTCTGGAAGGGTAGAAGTTATTGTAACTGGCAGAGGAATTGTATTGGCCTTTGCCGGAGCCTTGTCCTTTGTTCTGTTGGTTCTTACCGCCACGGCCGGTCATGAGGCCCCTACCACGACCGGCCCCCCTAGAAAAACGCTGGCTAAACACCCTCTTAATGGTGGATTGAGCCTTATCTAGGAATGAAAATGTGAAGACGAACTTCCCCAGCTCCTTTCATGAAAGGGTCTCCAAATAGACCGCCCTGCGCCACCGCTCCTGCCTCCGAGGAGGCCAAATCCCCTAATTTGGGATCTAACTTGATCAGCAGGGAGCGTCTACACTCTGTTGAAAGGGCGCAATTAGCATTCCCCAAAAAGATCACTGCTCTCTGCTCCCAATTGGACAGGATCTCCGGGGAAATGGCGGAACCTGAGACCTTGGCTTCTTCCGCCATATCGAGGATTTTTGTTAGAGGGCCTATGGTGTCTAGTAACTTATCTTGGCATGATCGCCACAAGCGATCAATGCCCTTGCGGGGGTCTTTGACGAACTTTGCCATAAAGGTGGCCATTTTCCCGTCCAACTCCGGGGTCAAGGCCACTTTGCCCTCCAGCGTAGGCTGCGGACACTCTCCCCTCAGGCAACTACGCGCCACCTTCTCCAGCGGCTTGCGTAGACGCCCCGCAACGAACTTCACAACTTGTCGCCTGGCGCCCAGGCCGCCGACCTCGGATGAATTATATCATCCGGATCAAGCATCCCAGAAGCGTTATGGGGTAACTCAGTCGCTGATCCGGACGGACACCACGAGTGCACCGAATCACCATCATCGTCCGTGTCCACTGGGGAGAGCCCCCCCCGGGGAGGAAGGGGCTGTCGCCGTCGACGCTGAGGGACCCGGGGCCGGGAGCGACCCAGAGGGTTCAGGTCCGGTCACCTTAGCAAGAAACGCGTCTCTGAGGTGTTAAAAGGCGTCCTTATCCCCGCCCTGCGTGGCTCCCGAGGCACCGTCCTTACATGCCTTCTTAGGGGCAGGGAGGTTACCCTCAGTAGAGGTGAGGGAAGCCCCATGGGCCGCAAGGGGAACCGGGGCCAACTTCGCACACTCTTCAACTATACGGGCCGAGAGTCTATCCTCCATTGGGCCCACAATTTCCTGAACACACCTAAAAATGGATTGGTCAACAGCCTCGTAAAATTCATCGTCCCCCAGGTACTGGTGGGTCTCCTCCTCCTCCACGTAGAAGCCCTCTGCCATGACTAAGGTCGAGGGTAGGGGAAGGATTTCAGAACTGGTTCCAGGCACCAGCAGGTATGGGCCAACCCAAGGCTAGCAAAGCTTTTCGAATCTGGGAACCCAGAAAGTAAGAGGCAGCACCCCTCTGATAGCGCGCTGGCCCTCTTAAAAAGACCGGCCTAATGCCACCTCCCTAGCGCGTTTAAGAAAAACTGCAGGAGTCCGCCGTGTCAAAACGGCCAGTGCTGAGGGTACGGCCCGTAGGCGTCAGGAGCGGTAACCCGCTAATCGAGACCCCACACGGGGTGTCAAAGAGGTAATGGGGCAATACAACCCGGGATCGGGCGTCACAGTGAGGTGGCAACCAAGGCTCCGACGCTGTCGCTCTCCTCAGCGCGACTCCCGTCAGGGGGAAAATCGCGCCGAGGAGAACGAGACGCGACGGCGCCCTCTAGCGGCAATGCATGCGAGCCGCAACTCCGGGGACAGTCGCGTTAGGGGCGAAAATGTCCCCGCGACAACAACAACAAAATACGGGGCTCTGTGGAAGGAAACACACATGTGAAACCCGCAATGAAGAGACCCCGTTTATCACAAGAAATACAACACAGTGCCACCCAAAACAATCCCACTACACAATTATGAGGGGAGAAAGGGAAAAAGGCACTTAACTGGCTGCGAAGCAGCGAAGAAAGAGGGAGGGAGCATAAGATGGACGCCCTACCTTAATGTTATGGACACTATGAAAGGACTATGGTTCATGGTCTAATGGGAGTTGTAGTTTATCCCATGTGTTTTTTCTGATGTTTGATATGTTTAACCCTGTGTTGGGTGCTTGACATATTTTTCGAAAAATAAGTTGCTTTTCTGGCTGCTATGTGGTTTTGTGAAATAAACAGCGAAGAGAGAAAAGCATAATCTGAAGCCTCCAGTCCTGACATAGAATATAGATGCATTTAAATTTTGTTGTTTATCTTGTCACATTTGGTCTGTCAAAAGACAAAGTTCAAACGTCAGCCTATGGCTTCGGACAAATTGCTTTTTAGTTTTGGATCTGCAGATTGGTGTTTATTTCTCTTTCTATAACTGCAAAGTTAAACTATTTCGTAGGAGTGAGCTATCTGACAATATTGCTGGGGTTTTGAGAGTGAAAAAAAGGCTGTAGGATGACAGATGCTTTAAACATTTTTTTTAAGTTTAGAAAGCTTTATTGATCAAATAAGCCAAGTAAAACATCCTGACAGATGTTTCTAACACAAAACAAAAGGTAACTACCTGTAAATGAACTGCACAACTGTTTTACAATACATCAGCAGTTGGGAAAGCACAAATGAAGCACATTTTTTGAAATGTTAAAGTGTAATGAAAAAGAATGTAACAGGATCAAAACAAATCAAGACACTTTGCTTGGTGATGTGCAAATGACAACATTTCACCGATTCCCGATTTTCACACACCCGATATGTGCACTATAGAGTTTTATCAGCAAATCTGCATGTCAACGTGAATTTTGTGCCAATTTCAATGGAAAATGTGCTGTGCATAAACAGTGTACTATACCTCTGTGCTTTAGTAATATGTGTGTTGCTCCATATTGTATCACTGGCTCCATACCACACCATTTTTTTGTTGAAAGGGAGAGGCTAATTTGCTCTACTTGCTCCTTATGTGACGCTTGGATTTTTCACGACCCTTATGACGTCAGTGATGTGATATTAATATAAGCACCCGACTCTGAAAATTTGTCCAGCACCACTGAACCTGTTCCTTACTAAGCGTGGCTGCTGTAGATTTAGTGGGCCATTTTGGTGTACTTCGGTGTATATCAAGTAGCCAAGAACTTGGAATGTCAGGCCAATCAAGCCTCCTCTTTTTCTTAAATTATACTCAATTGTCTTTATTGGTGCGATGGTAATGTCAACTATTTCTTAGATTAAATACATGATAATGTAATATTTAAAGAAACAGAATACAAAATGTACCTTGGGAAACATTAACCAAGCAGTGTTGTTTGTTGTTCTTATGAGGTGTTTATAGTGTCATGTAAATATTGTTCATAAACATCAGGGCTATCTGGATTTACAAATGCAATAACAAAGTCTTAAAACAAATAGATTATTACGATTCTAAAGTAACAGTGAGTTTACAACCAGGGACAATACCTCAGAGTAAATTGGATTTGACTGACAAAAGTTGTTACAAAAATGAGCTTGTTGGTTAATTCAATAAGGTTATTCTCCATTAATTTGTATGAATTTTAAATTTCATTATTGATAGGCGATCTGAGCAGATATCTAGGGGTACCAGGGCACTAGGCAGATGGTTAAAGAAGTAATGGAAAGTTTGGAAAGATGAATGTTGTCGGACAGATAGCATTGGCCACATTGCTTTGAACGTTTCTTAAAAAAAGTCAGAAACAGTCACATTTCCATTGGCATGCTTCATCATTAGGTACACCCCCCAGCAACCACCTAGACACTCCAGGACGGCCCGTGGTGGGCTCCATTGGCAGATATTAGTGGGATGGGTAGTAGACTTATCTTTTTGTATACACAATGAAAAGGGTTTGGTATTTAGTCTGTGGCTGCGTCCCAGACTATTTTTTCAAACAGCTTTCTTTCTTAATATGGGAATATGTAAGAACAACCGCAAAGGCTAAATGGCGAACAGTCCCCACTTCCTCATCCTATCATATGGATAAAACCAGTGGCTGAATGGTTTTGTGGCATGCAACCCCCTAGTGTCTACATGTTTCTGCCCACTTTCAAGCTTCAAAGCGATCAGTAGCTCTGACCTCTGCACGTTTTACCTGTCTCCCTCTCCCCCGCTCTGGCCTAGCTCCTCGCTGGCTAGTACTACTCTCAATTGTCCACTGTCACCAGTTTGGTTCAGTTACCTGGAAGACCACCAAGTTGGGCTGCAGATCCTTTCATTTGTGGGCATTTATTCTACTTATTGATTATTTTATTTATTTTTCCTGATCAGTGAGTGTAATTTTGTTAGATTTCTGTAAATGTTTTGTGAAGTAGTATTACTATTGTCCCTCTTCCTGGGTTTGGGTCGGTTCCTCGCTTGCTAATCCAACCATTCCGGCTGTTTTTCTTCTGCTTCCATCGCTGTTCTCACTCTCTATCCTCCCGCCTCCCTGACAGCCCTTCCCACCTCCCAGGGCTACTTATGAAGGCCACTGTCTGGCCACACCAAAGGGAAGCCCGACTGCACCTGTCGGCGCCTGGATGGTGCCCAGCGCCAGGACCCTTGGTCCTACCACAATCTGACAATACACCACCAAATAGGTCCTGGCCATGGACTATTGATGCTACAACAACAGCTCCTGTACTGCCTCCCCACGAACGACTAAAGGACCCTTAGCCTGCCGCCATTGCTGCTTCTCCCGCTGCACAGGATCACCTACCTGCACTGGACCGAGTGCCACTTTCACCCAGAATATCGCCAATAATCCGGGACCACTCCAATGCTTCCTGCTCAATACCCGTTCCCTCTGCAAACATGCCACTGAAATCTGGGACACCATCACCACCGTCTACCCTGACGTGGCCTTCTTCACTGAAATGTGGGCTAAACCCCCCTCAAATCCCAACATCGCCTCGCCACTCCCCACAGGTGCAAGACGAAAAACCATGACCGCACCAACTAACTGGGCAGGGGCATTGCCATCATCTTCAAGGAAATCATCTGTTGCACCATCACCAATGAAGACTCAACACCTCTCGTGGAACACCTCAACTTCAAACTGATGCTAAGATCACTATAAGAGACACCCTTTCCTACAGACCCCGAGGACCCCAACCAGACTTCTGAGATGCCATCTCCAACCTCATCGCCAACCTTGCCATCAATTCCCACCACTACGTACTGCTGGGTGTTTCAATTTCCACATTTACGTGGCTGACTCTACCTCCCTCCTGGAGAATCTCAACAACATTGACCTCACTCAACTGGTCACTGCACTCATGCACAAAGCTGGTCACATACTCAATGACATTTTTACTTCCAGCGACAGAATCAAAATCACCTATGTCACTGAACTCATCTGGACTCACCATGCCAATGTTCACTTTACCATCTCCGATGCCCAGCATACCATCACCAAGCACCACAGTTCCACCCACCATACCTGGGGCAAGGTAACAGAGACACAATATACACTAGACCTCAGCACCCAACAACTCGAAACCTCATCATACCTTGACCAGGCCATCCAGAACTTCTCCGCCTGGATCAACAGATGCACCAACAGAGTCGCCCCACTAAAGCTAGGAAAAATCAACAAAGGCTCAAAACAAGCCAGCGAGTACATCCCAGGGCTCAGAACAACCAAGCTCAACAGCTACCAACTTGAGAAGCGAGCTGCTCACAAAAGCAGCACTCACCAACCACCACCTGTGCATCAAGGAAGTCAAGAGAGCAGCCATCACGGAGCGCATCAACACTGCAACCAAACACACAAAGCGCCTCTTCGAAATTTTCAAGGAATTCTCTAACCCGATATCCAAAGAAACACCATCCACCCCTCTCAGGAGCTCTGCGATACCCTCTCAGACTCCTTCCACAGCAAGACTGCCACCATCTACAACAACTTTGACCCCCAACCCACCTCTATCAGCCTTGACAACCTCAATCAACCAGCAAATATCAGCTGAATAATTACCACTCAGGCTTCGCTCGCCTCTCAGATGGCCACAGCCATCCTGTCATCCATCCATACCGGGGCACCCACCAACTCCTGCCCCCACTGTCTGTTCAACATCCAAACCAACCTAATCAGCACAGAACTTATCATCATCCTCAACACCTAGATTGCCACAGCAGATGGACACAACACATAGGCCCCCTTAAGAAGCCCTCGGCTCACCTCAGTGACCTAAAAAATTACTGACCGATCTCCCTGCTCCCCTACCCAAACAAAGTACTCATGAAAGCCATCAACCAATAATTCACCAAACACATGGAACAAAACCACCTATTCAAAGCCTCACAGTCAGGATTCGGTGCCAACCACAGCACTGACACCACAATGATTGCCGCCACAGATGACATCAGCATACTCCTCGACTGCAGAGAAATTGTGGTCCTGATCCTCCTTGACCTCTCTGCTGCATTCAATACCATCTCCCAGCACACCCTCAATGACAGACTCTACAACGTCGATATACAGTAAAACGCCCTCAAGTGTATCACTTCTTTCCTTTCAGGATGCACACAAAGCATCCATCTGCCACCATTCGCCTCTGCATCAGAGGACATTATATAAAAGCGTACCCCAAGAATCATCCCTCAGCCCCACTGTGTTCAATATCTATATGACCCTGCCTCCCAGATGTCAGATCTCACAGACTAAACATAATCTTCTATACTGACAACACTCAATTAATCTTCTCGCTCACCAAGAACCCTCAGATGCTAAAACTAACTTCTGCAATGCTGTGACCAATGTAGCTAAATGGTTGAGAAACAGCTGCATCAAACTAAACTCTGACAAAACGGAAGTACTGGTCTCTGGGGATATCACCTCTGCATGGGACCACAGCTGGTGCCGGGTCAAAAACGGACTATCACCCCCACCAACAGACCATGCATGCAACCTCGGCATCACCCTTGACAGCCAACTCACCATGAAATGACAAGCCAACACATTTGTCTCCTCATGCTTCCTCACCCTCTGCATGCCTTGCAGAATCTTCAGATGTATTCCACTCAACACCAGAAAGACCATCACACAGGGCCTCATCTCAAGCTGCCTCAACTATTGCAGCTATTTCCAGCCAGCTCCTAAAAAGACCCCAGACCATACAGAACACCACACCAGATTCATCCTAGACTTCCCCAAATGAACCTGCATCACCCCTCACTTCAGAAACCTCCACTGGCTCCCCATCCAGAAGAGATGCCAGTTCAAGATCCTCATGTACGCATACAAAGCTCTACATGACGAAGGACCAACCTACATCAACCATTGACTAAGCTTCCACCTGCCATCAAGACAGCTGTACTCTGCCTCACTCATCCTCACACACACTACCTGCATCCATCGCAGGCACAGCGTGGCCTACTCCTTCTCCTACATCGTTGCCAAGACATGGAACGGCCTGCTCCTTCTCCTCCGAAAAGCACCCTTCCCGGCAGACTTCAAAAAGTAACTCAAGACCTGGCTTTTCAACTGAGACACAACACCCTCAGTATCCAGATCCCCCTAGTGGTTACAGTGCTGTGCTATACAAATGCTGATTGATTGATCAACAGCATTTATCAGGACAACCCCCTATATTTTCCTAACAGAAGTGAATCCTAGCATGGGGATATTTGTAGTGTAATGGAAAGAAAAGGGCCGAATTACATCTGACATTTTGTGCGGTAAAAACAACTGCATTGGCAATGATACTGTCCTTATTCATCAGGACATGATTTATTTATGTCATTCATACTCAGTGTGATGATTTTCAAACCATCCACTCCATTAAATGCATGAATATGCTCCAATTATCCAGAGACCTAATGATAATATATCAGTGGTCAGTCATACATGAATCATACAGAAACAGCAAATCACACCTCCCCCAATTAGTTCCACCACAAACCATGATGTAGAGCATTTTCGTATCTCACCACTAGTTGCTTAACAAGACTTTTACTTCATCTGTTCTTCTGTAGGAAACATTGAAAATATCAGGTCAGTTTAACCTAATGAGTCCTCTGGGATCTCATGATCAAATTGCCTCATTGTGCTATTATCGTGTGTGCTGAACACCTGAAAACTGGAGTAGGTATATTGTGGCAGAAGGATGCTTAGACTGGCCAAACCTAAAAGAGATGCAGTGTTTTAGGGCATTTAGTGAGAACTTTTTTTGGTTATGTCATCAAGTTGCATTTGTGTAATGAGGTGTCTGTGTATGCAGTGTTGTCTCTTTCATAAATTAAATTCTATAACCTATTGAATATAGTCAGAGATCTTTTGGGGTAGAGGTAAATAAAATCTAATAAAGGGATTTTTTTCAAATAGAGGGAGTTTGTGGCCCTATCCTGTTTACCGCAGATAGCCTGGTTCATGGACTAAATATCGGAGGCAAGTTGCTGGACCTTGTTTCAACCCTTTTGGAAGTAGCAATTCAAAGATTTGCTTTCACTGGTTTTCTGCCTCCTCTTTATCACTGTACAGGTTTATTAGGCAGGAAGATGGGTTGACCTGTTTGCTGACAATTACCAAATCTATAATACAGCATACATCATCATACATCACTAATTGCTAATGGCAGAATTACCATTCATGTTAAAGTGGGTCACAAGAGTGTACCAGCTACATTTGGCTACTATATTGGTTAGACAAAATATTACGTTTATTTATGGAAAGTATCTCAAAAGAGCTTTGAAACAATCTACAAAGTCATCTCTTCAGGTACTATTTTCGAGTCCTGGGACATGTAAGTGACATTGTCTCTAGAGAAAACAATCAACATGGAAGCACAGATCACCCTTTGTTTAGGTCTATTATCCCGCTGTTGATGGGCAATTTTGCTCAATTTAGTCAAGATGGCTTGTGTGGCACATATAAGTAGTGTCAGCACAAGAGTTTTAATAACTTTCCTATTTCCCCAAATAACACCAGGTGAACATCTCACTACTGTATTGGTTACACAGTTGTGGTATTGAATACTTGCCATCATATGGATATTGGCCAGCATCTCCTTCGAGACTTCTCCAATCTTTGGGCATTGCCTAAAAATAAGTAAGAGTGTTTCTCTGTGCCCACTTAATCTCCAGTATATTTCAGCCTTGTTAGGGTTGCTTGTATGAATCATTGCAGGTGTGTTGTGCCACCTACATGAATTTCCTACTTGCTTCTATTCTCTTTGTATTTGAGCTCCTCAACTTGCCTCTTTCACTATAATGTCCCATTCACAGTCTCCCATGCGACTTGTAAGCTTTTGCTACCCATTTAATTCTTGACTTTCAGAATTTTGTATATTCTGAAGTGATATGAGTATCCGTGTTCGAGATTAGTAAGAGTTTCTCAAAGAAAGTAAGGTTTCCTTTAGTTGGAAATCAAAGTCTAATTTGAGAATATCTAAATTGTACTTTTTCCATAGTCCCATATTCTTTTTTCAATGACCCCAAATGGTTTAATTTTCCCATTGTCAAAAAAGGTCACGCAGCTTAGTGCATCTATTATTGCCCCATTGTAGACCCAGAAGGGAGTAAATGGGGGAGGAGAGTAGTTAACCTATCAGTGCCCTCACCGTATTGCATGTATGCAATGTAGCTGTCATCACCAGTGATCTTTGCACAGTCAAACTTCTGTTGGTGGGCATCATCCTAGGGATCTTTGTAAGAAAGCATCCCACTAGGGTGTTATCTTCTACAAACCAGCAATTCTCAGTTGCAAGTCAAGTCCATTCCTACAGATATCGGAGTAAGTTAATAGATCTGGGATCTCCAGGCCCCTCACCCAATCAGTGTGTGATAACCCTGCTGTTTGCTTAGTCTCATTATTTTATCATTGCGCTATGACTGAGGCAACATTTTCATAGCTGCCGTATAGATGGGCCTTATGTTTTTATAGTGGAATGGGCCACATAGCCCTCCTCCCTTAGGAATCATTGAAATAATATTGATGAACATAATATCAAACTGCAAAATAAACCCATCAATCAAACAAACACTATATAAAAAACACATTTGTACATGTAACACAAACTACAACTGGACAGAAAAAAGAAGAGGAGTCTCTGCCGGATTACTCCCAGAAAGCAGATTGACATTTCTGAAACAAACTTTACAACAGCACTAAGGGGCCAGTTCCAATGTCACTCGGAAGGTCCCCGAACGCGATCTGGCCATAAAAAAGACAAGCCGTGCGCGTGTTCTTCGCCCAACTCGTACAGCTGTACGAGCGCGCAAGCACAATGCGAGAAACGCAGAATCGATGACCGAATCATTTCCGGGTCCAAACCACTCCGTATGCCTCGTCCGTAAGCAAACCGCACCGTCCAATGGAGGCAAATTCCGACCGATAAAGTATGATGCACATGTCAGACAGCTGGATCAAGCCAAAGTTTCCGGCTTACAATATGCCTGGGAAGCTGCCTTTGGGGGTCCGCGTCGGACCCCCGGTCACCTGCAGCCTTACGACTCAGACACAGGGGTAGACCCAAGGGTCTCCCCAACACAGGCATGTACGGTGTGGATGGCACCAATACGTACCCACTGTAGTGGTCACCCTTATGTGAGACGTGCCCATTCAGTCAATGGGAGCCCATGTACACGTCGTACGACCGGGTCCCATTGCCTTCAATGGGAGTCCGACTGAACCAAGTCTGGCAGCTTGAGGCCACATCGTACTCGCCCGGTCAGACGGCAGGAGTCCGGCTGGGTCGGAAAACACTCCGGATCCAGCTTGGTCGGAGAGCTTTCCCACCCAGATCAAAATTGACCCCTTAGTAAGTAAAACACCATTTAGAATAGAACACTACTTAAACTCTTCACCTAGAAATATATCAAAATGGCATTTACTAATATTTATCTCTTAAACTTACATCTCCTCTACAGATACCTTCTAAAAAGAACCAAAAACTACTTCTACAGCATCAACAAAAAAGTTTTTAAAGAAATAAGTATATTTATCTTTTATATTCAACAATTCCCTAAAATCCCCATCTAAAACCCACTGATCCCCAAATTCTCCATCACCTATAAGTTAATAGTTAAACATTTTAACATAATTTTTCTTCCTACCAACAGAAATATTTTCAAGCAAAGGAAAAGAGAAGTTTGAAAATAACTAAAAACCTCTTCACTGACATTAAGAGCAACATTGTAATTATATGCAACAAAATATCTCTTTATTTTCCTATAAACTGTACTGTATTATATCAATTAATATTTTTAATTATTTCCTTTAGAACTAAAAATACCACCATGACTGAAGGAGCCCAATTTATAAGTCACATAAAGGCAAAATGTTATTGTGTTATACGGATTATGTATACACACAAGAAAACAAACAGGTTTAAAAGTGCTTTGGAAATGTATTAAATAGTATTCAAATAAATGCTATGGAAGAGCTATTACACAGGAAACTACTATTACATCTCTTAAAGAACACAACCACCCACCAAATGTAACAGATATTGAAATTAGAAGTGCTCTTGAAACAATAAAAGAAGATAGCACTAGTACAAATAGACCTACCACAGAAATACTTAAGGAGTAGTTACTAACAGTACCATAACATGCATCTAGTCAATTACCATCTATTGATTCCTTAAAACGAGCAATAGCAAGACAAAAGGAAGCCAATACAACTAGTACACATGCCCCTAAAACCTTTCAAGAGGTAGAGATTCCCCATGAGCTATGTGTAACACACACCAATGAACCATTCAAATTATATGACAATAAATGCAAAGACAAACAAAATACTATGTTTGCTACTGCAAACAATTTAATTAAATTACAGCAATGTAATACTTGGATGATGGATGGGACATTCAAAATTTGTCCCAAACCATTCTATCAGTTATACACAATACATGTTTTTTTCCAAAATACAAAATTCCATTTATATATATCCTACTCCCTAATAAACAGCAATCTACCTACTTTGAAATTTTAAACCAAATAAAAGATAAAACCAATAATTATTTTCCACACAAAATGATCAATACAATACTTAAATGCTACGCCCATACAGCAATCCAGGGTTGCTATTACCACTTTAACCAATGTCTCTGGAGACATGTACAAAGGACAACCCTAAGGGGCCTATTCCGATGTCGGACGGACCTGAGTCCGTCCGACATCGGGCAGGAGCTGTAACCGACCGACCTGCTGTCGTCGGTTACAGCCCTGGTAGTTCGATGCGACCAAACAGGGTTCGGTCGCATTTGTATACTTTACAATGCAAGCATGGTTTCCGACCTGAAAGCATGCTTGCATTGCTGAAAGCAGGGGTGTTATGTTATATTTGTTATATAAGCTTATAAAGCACCTGGTCACACTGTACTAGTGTGTCCCCGCCCTGCGGACTGCTCTGTGGTGAGCGAACTACTGCAGGATGTGACCCCTAAGCATACCCTAGCCCTGCTGTTTGGGGAACACGAAAGTTTTCAGCTTTTTCCGGAACTTGGACTCTGATTTCTCCAGCCGGAGTTCCAGGGGCAATTTGTTCCATCCCTGCACCCTGTGGCCGACACCCCAAGGTGCCTGTCACCGGGTGCAGGGATCAACAGAGGGGCACCATAGGTGCCCCAAGGCTGCCATCCGGTGGACGAAAAGGCAGTGAAAAGCTGCCATTGTACTCCCTCGGTCGCACAGAGGAGATTGGGGGAGTACTGGAGGATTTCCAGACTGCGGACAGGCTCTCTGAGCCTGTCATCCATAATCCAGAAATACGAGTCAGATTCCTTCCCGACCTAGCCCATCGGAATGGCTCGGTCAGGTAGAAATCCGTCCGGGACTGACCGATTCGATCGGAAGGGCTCCAAACATGGGGCCCCATTAGGATGTCGGGTGGATTGCCACCACCATGCGGGTGGTGGAGATCCGCCCGACATCCTTCCCCGCCCGCCACACATTTCCCCCCGCCATATTACTATGGTGAAGGGGGACTGCGGCGGACGGAAATTCCGTCCGCCACTTTTCTGCCCCGGTCGTCTTGCGACCGGGGCAGAAAAGGGTTTATATGGTGGAGGTGTCTGCTAGACACCGCCATCCATATTAGGATGCAGGCGGGAGGGTGCCTTTCCATGGCGGCAATGTGGCAGGCACTGCGCGGTGACTACCATGTTGTGCATGCACAACATGCATTTTCATTATTATCTCAGACGGTGCTGAGAGCACCACCCGCCACAATGTTAAAAATGCAGGATACGCCCGCCACTGTGGCGGGCACATCCTAATTACCCCCACGGGACCCTCGCCCTTAAGGAAATCGGAATCGGCCCCTAAGTGTTGAGTATGCAACTGATAGTACTTTGCATACCAAGTTAAAAAATGTAATTACACTGGCCTATCTGCTGGTAAGTAAGGTAACAGTACGATAACGTCCTAATAGAAAGCTCCAACTATAAAAGACATGAAGAAAAACTAAGCCCACTATTGCATTAGTTTGAGGATACCTGGGTGGGATGACTCCACAGAAGGGCACAGAAGACTACCCAAATTCCACATTCCATGGTGGAATGTGTACTTGAGCACAGTAAACAAACAATTCAAAACTAACAATGCTGTTGAAGGATGGTATGATGCCTTCCAATCAACAACAGATAGAGGGATACCTACCCTACATAAACTACTCCAAGCCTGACAAAAAGAATAAAGTTACCAGGAACTTAGAATGGAACAATCAGTAACTCAAATAGGCCCTAAACTCACAAAACAAACAAAAAGAATGTACGAACCACTACAAAGTCAGGTAACACTATACCCAAGTAAAAGAGGCCTAGAATACCTATCACTAATAGCAAAAACAATTCTTTAAATATTTTTCCTAAAACAATACAAAATAACTTTACTACAAAACACCATTTTTAACTGTACATATCATTTTTCTTAAGTTTGTAAAATATAAATAATATGTCATATATATTTAATTCAGTTATAAAAATATATATTGACATCTTAATTATATTTACCCTAAACATAAAACACCTTCATCCAATAATAAAGCCAACATACCCTCCCACAATTATAAAAATGAAAACTTGCGATTTCTGTAGCTGAAGAAAACGTAATCCAAAATGTGGGAATCCATCCAGGCATCTCTCAATCCAAATAAGTATTAACATTTACCCCCCAAAAAATTTAAAAATACAGCTGTCC
Organism: Lissotriton vulgaris; assembly: GCF_964263255.1. Lineage (NCBI taxonomy): Eukaryota > Metazoa > Chordata > Amphibia > Caudata > Salamandridae > Lissotriton > Lissotriton vulgaris. The sequence goes on along the minus strand of NC_141699.1, from coordinate 239,883,288 downwards.
CAAAATAAAAATCCAATATAAATAAATCCAAAGACTTGAAACCATTAAAAACCAGAAAATAGGGGTCTACTATAATAGCGGGCGGATCGCCACCGCCTGTATGCCACTGGTGATCTGCCCGCTATTACCTGCCGCCCATCTCCCATTTTCCCCCACCATTTTACGATGGCGGGGGGGACCCCGGCAGACAGAAAGACCGTCCACCTGTTTTGCGCCCGTCAACTAGTCGGAAAAGGGCTGGATATGGTGCCATATTACAAGACAGGCGGAGTAGGGCCTTTCCATGGCGGCAATGCATGCAGTGCCTGAACGCGGGGAGCCATTGTGGGCCCCCAGGGTGTTGGGGAGGTGGAGGGTGCACATGGTGGGTACCTATGGTACCCTCCTGCATTTGCATGCACAAGGTGCATCCACAGCATTGTGGTGGGAGGTGGTGTGAGCACCGCCCGCAACAATATTGTGGATGGGGTTTGCCACTGCCACCGTGGTGGTGGCATCCTGATTGCTGGTGTGGGACTGCCGCACCACTGGCGTCCGGTCTCAGAAAGATATTAATTATTATTATAATTACTTATGAATTTGTTTAATTTGCAATACATATCCAAAAATGTTTAAAACTGTTTAAAATGTTAAAGAAAAATGTAACAATTTGTAAAAAATATTTGTATAAAATGCTGAAATGTTTTCCTTAATATTATCTATTTATAACAAATGAATAATATTAATTAGAAAAATATATTACATGTAAAAAAATATGTTTCTATGTTTCTTTCCTTGTGAACATATGCACAATATGATATACTATACATACAAAATGATATATATATATATATATTATATATATTGTAAATGTTATAAATACAAAAATAAAACTGTAAAACATGTTGTAAAATTATGTTTGTTACAAAATGTTAAAAACAAAAATGTTAAAAAATGTTTCCTGCTACATAAATAATATACCTATGTTTTAAAATATAAAAAAGTTAAAAACATGTATGTTAAAAAATAGTATTGTATGCAAATTAACATATATATACAAAATATTACATTTTCATCCATTAAAATTATGTAAATTATTTCTATGTTTCATCACTTGTATAATATTGCCTGAATACAAAAATGTCTTTCACCCAAAACATCTAATTAATAAATAATAAAATAATGTTTACAATAAAAAGTGTTATTCTTTCACTATTAAAATATTGTCATTATGTATATTCCTATAATGTATATTCTAATTCAATTGATATGTTTTTTGTATTTTAAAAAGATCATATAAATGTATATATATATATAAGTTTTACTTACTATATCATAAACGTTCTGGACAGTAAACATATCTAATTTACTTCCCCGACTCCAGACAGGTTAGGTGCTGGACACTATGGGGTCGATTCCGATTCGGGAAAGCAATCCGTACGGCGATTCGTATTCGTAGCCGTTTACGTACGAATCGCACAAATCTGTCCGAATCGCGTAGTACGATCCGCATTTAAAAACGATGTCCGAATCCTTTCAACCCATTCGAAAATCAAGCGATAAACGGACAATTCGTAAACATGCTGTACAAACTGACAAGTACGATCCAGACCGGGGATCGAGAACGCGATTCGTACGGGAAAACGTCATCACGTATGAGCTGCGATTTGGACGGAAAACATCGCTTATGAGCGAGCCACACAATCAAATACAAAATGAACCCCTCATGAACGAAGCGCACGCGAACTACGTAAATACGTCGCATATGAGCAAGCCACACAATCAAATGCAAAACGAACACCCTGAACGAAGCGCACGCGAACCCTGTAAATACGTCACGTATGAGCGAGCCACACCATCAAATACGAAATAAACCCCCCTGAACGAAGCGCACGCGAACCCCATAAAAATGTTGCATATGAGTGAGCTACACAATCAAATATACGAAACAAACCCCCCTGAACGAAGCACACACAAACCCCTAAAAACAGCACAAGGAGGGTGCAAACGACTCGCACAACACCACAACACATGGCTCTTGTGTACAAACCATTGGAAATGAATGTCCTGGTCAGAGCCAAACAGGCAAACAGAGGGCCTAACTCAGACACATCCCTTAAAAACACACCCACCAAAAATTCAAACTAAGTCCCAACCCACAAATGGACAAATAAAAAGTACCCACGCACACAAACCATCATCCTCTGCAACATACCCATTTAGCTACAGAGACTGACAACACACCAACAACTGCACACATCCACCTTCACACATACCCCCATCACATTCAGACCCACACTCCCCCTTCACATTCAGACCCACACACCCACATCCATACACACCGTCACCCCCCAATCACATTCACCCCACACCATGTCCGCACAGAAGAATCCAAAGTTCAGAAAGGAGAAGATGGAGATCCTTGTAGATCAAGCCATCAGAGTCAAGCCACAGCTGTTTGGCGGATTGGTCAGCTAGACCAGCATAGCTGAGAAAAGACACCTGTGGGAGAGGATCGTCAATAGGGTCAATGCTGTTGCACCCATCAGGTGCATCAGGAAGGATTGCCAGGCCAGGTGGTATGATCTGCGGAGGATGGTGAAGCCGAAGATGGATGACATCTACCTACAGAGCCAAGGCACTGGAGGTGGTGGTCCCCGCAGACCAGTACATTACCACCCCTGGGAGGAGAATGTCATGGCCCTGCTACCACCGGTGGGAGTAAATGAAATTGAAGGAGTTGTGGAGCCTGATGAGTATAAAAACAACTCATGTAACATGGGGGTAATGGCATCCACAGCAAAAAATGCCCACAGCAACCCCCAAGCGCCCGTCGCCCACCACTAAAGGCAAAAACAACGCTAATGACACTAACATGTGTATGCCCCATTAACAAACCAACACCATGCTATGTCCCATGCTACAGGAAGCACAGACCCAAGAATGGACGTCCGGTATGCTGGGAGGGTGGGTGTCACAAAATGCATCATGGGACTCCAAATCAGACCCAATTGCATGGGCTTCCGCAGGAGGGAGCAAGGGTGGCTCTTGGCCCACCCTGGATCGCCAGTGTGTCTGGTGTGGGCCCAGTCAAGGCTGGCCCTAGTCCATCATGCTTTTGAAATGATGCTATTGTTCCAGATGGCAGCACCCTCCATTGTGTGTTAAGGGTGCAAGGGGGTTGCAGAGAATTGTACAAGGCAGAGGGGATGAGGGTGCAAGGGGGAGGACCACAAGGCTGCAAGGGGGAGGGCAAGAAGGGTGCAAGGGGTAGGGCCTGAATGGTGCAAATCCGAGGGGAGGGGGGTGCAAGGCAGAGGGTGAGATGGGTGCAAGGGGAGGGGAGGAGGATGCAAAGGGGATAGTGATGAAGCTAAAAATGTGGACACCCCTATCAACATTTCTGTGTACGCCCATGGCCAATTGCACTCATCCCATATGTCTCATGTACACACCCATGCACCATGCTCATTGCAGCGGGAGTGGGAAAGTACTGACAAGATAGCTGACACTGGGCCCTAGTGTAGGCAGCACAAGACCCTCCTGTGACCAGTGCAAACACCAACACCAGGACAACAAGGTCAGATATCTTTGACAGGACGGACAAACACTGTCATGGCAGCATGCTCCATGGGGGGACAGCCACCCCACGAGGGACGCCCAGTTTCAAATCAGACTCCAACTACCAGCACGGCCTGTCACACACACCCCTTACATATTCATAGCCTCCTGGGACAGGCAATGGAGTGCCCCACTGTCACAATCATCATGTAACACAACAAAACAAACACAGATCTGATGAAGCATCCAAGCCAAAAATGCAGAGTGCTGATTCACAAGTCCCTTGCGCTTCTTTCAAGCTGCCGTTGCTTCACCTATGTGACACAGTGGCCGCACAAAAGTTGCACCATGGTGCTGGGTATTTACAAGGTAATGCATCTGGGATATGTGCCACGTTCTAAAGCCCTGCGCCAGAAGTAGGTGTACTGGTCCGGGGGGTAGGTGGGCGGTAGGTGGCCGTCACGGCACAGCAACACCTCCCAAAAGTGGCTGAGTGAAATCTTAAAGATTTCACTCTGTCACTTTTATGCACATGCTGCCTCAAAACCCTGACATGAGTCCCTTTCTCACTGCTCCATCAGGATTCAAGCAAGCCGGGCCGAAGAAGGCTGAAATGCCAGAAACCGGTCCCCGGTAGCTTGTCTCCTTTCTGGTGAAGAATTGGCTTGGTAGTTTAGTCTGCCCTGTTCCCATGATGCACTGGGCCAGGGACAGACTGATTTGCATATAGCCAGGTTCTGAGCTGGGATGGGGCAGTGAGATAAATAACGGTGATGGATCAAGCCCTGATCTTTGGACTGGGTAAGAGTGGTCTGTTTAACTCAGACACTCTGTTCATCACCACCCCCTTTTCTAAATCGTTTTTGGCCACTATAGGTGTGGCAGGGTATACTCAGACATGGTCCCTTTCTCACTGCTCCATCAGGATTCAAGCAAGCCGGGCCGAAGAAGGCTGAAATGCCAGAAACCGGTCCCCGGTAGCTTGTCTCCTTTCTGGTGAAGAATTGGCTTGGTAGTTTAGTCTGCCCTGTTCCCATGATGCACTGGGCCAGGGACAGACTGATTTGCATATAGCCAGGTTCTGAGCTGGGATGGGGCAGTGAGATAAATAACGGTGATGGATCAAGCCCTGATCTTTGGACTGGGTAAGAGTGGTCTGTTTAACTCAGACACTCTGTTCATCACCACCCCCTTTTCTAAATCGTTTTTGGCCACTATAGGTGTGGCAGGGTATACTCAGACATGAGTCCCTTTCTCACTGCTCCATCAGGATTCAAGCAAGCCGGGCCGAAGAAGGCTGAAATGCCAGAAACCGGTCCCCGGTAGCTTGTCTCCTTTCTGGTGAAGAATTGGCTTGGTAGTTTAGTCTGCCCTGTTCCCATGATGCACTGGGCCAGGGACAGACTGATTTGCATATAGCCAGGTTCTGAGCTGGGATGGGGCAGTGAGATAAATAACGGTGATGGATCAAGCCCTGATCTTTGGACTGGGTAAGAGTGGTCTGTTTAACTCAGACACTCTGTTCATCACCACCCCCTTTTCTAAATCGTTTTTGGCCACTATAGGTGTGGCAGGGTATACTCAGACATGAGTCCCTTTCTCACTGCTCCATCAGGATTCAAGCAAGCCGGGCCGAAGAAGGCTGAAATGCCAGAAACCGGTCCCCGGTAGCTTGTCTCCTTTCTGGTGAAGAATTGGCTTGGTAGTTTAGTCTGCCCTGTTCCCATGATGCACTGGGCCAGGGACAGACTGATTTGCATATAGCCAGGTTCTGAGCTGGGATGGGGTAGTGAGATAAATAACGGTGATGGATCAAGCCCTGATCTTTGGACTGGGTAAGAGTGGTCTGTTTAACTCAGACACTCTGTTCATCAACACCCCCTTTTCTAAATCGTTTTTGGCCACTATAGGTGTGGCAGGGTATACTCAGACATGAGTCCCTTTCTCACTGCTCCATCAGGATTCAAGCATGCCGGGCCGAAGAAGGCTGAAATGCCAGAAACCGGTCCCCGGTAGCTTGTCTCCTTTCTGGTGAAGAATTGGCTTGGTAGTTTAGTCTGCCCTGTTCCCATGATGCACTGGGCCAGGGACAGACTGATTTGCATATAGCCAGGTTCTGAGCTGGGATGGGGCAGTGAGATAAATAACGGTGATGGATCAAGCCCTGATCTTTGGACTGGGTAAGAGTGGTCTGTTTAACTCAGACACTCTGTTCATCACCACCCCCTTTTCTAAATCGTTTTTGGCCACTATAGGTGTGGCAGGGTATACTCAGACATGAGTCCCTTTCTCACTGCTCCATCAGGATTCAAGCAAGCCGGGCCGAAGAAGGCTGAAATGCCAGAAACCGGTCCCCGGTAGCTTGTCTCCTTTCTGGTGAAGAATTGGCTTGGTAGTTTAGTCTGCCCTGTTCCCATGATGCACTGGGCCAGGGACAGACTGATTTGCATAAACCCAGGTTCTGAGCTGGGATGGGGCAGTGAGATAAATAACGGTGATGGATCAAGCCCTGATCTTTGGACTGGGTAAGAGTGGTCTGTTTAACTCAGACACTCTGTTCATCACCACCCCCTTTTCTAAATCGTTTTTGGCCACTATAGGTGTGGCAGGGTATACTCAGACATGAGTCCCTTTCTCACTGCTCCATCAGGATTCAAGCAAGCCGGGCCGAAGAAGGCTGAAATGCCAGAAACCGGTCCCCGGTAGCTTGTCTCCTTTCTGGTGAAGAATTGGCTTGGTAGTTTAGTCTGCCCTGTTCCCATGATGCACTGGGCCAGGGACAGACTGATTTGCATATAGCCAGGTTCTGAGCTGGGATGGGGCAGTGAGATAAATAACGGTGATGGATCAAGCCCTGATCTTTGGACTGGGTAAGAGTGGTCTGTTTAACTCAGACACTCTGTTCATCACCACCCCCTTTTCTAAATCGCCTCAAAACCCTGTGCATGCTTGAACTTGGCGTAAGGATTGACGCAGCATTGTGCAGAAAGGGCCACACAGACCATTGCTGGATCTGCGTTGCGCCGGCGACACAGATCCAGCAATGTGCCACTTCTATGGCACAGATGCATGACGCAGCTGTGCCGTTTTTCCACCATGGTGATCCGCAGTGTAAATGTGTTGCATCCATGCTCGCATAGCTGTGGTGCACAATGACTGGCAAATCCCTGCTGACATTCATGGCTTTGCCAGTCATTGTAAATAGTCACTCACATGCCAATGACTCCTGAGCACAGATCAATCTGTCCCCACAACATACCCATCCACAAGTGAACATTGAGAAAAATCCAAAGCAAAGACAACTACCAGGTGGAACAGTGCATGAAATGGCATTAACATTGTCTCTCACACCCACAGGGCAATGTGCTGAATCTACCCCCAACGAGGGGGGGAGATGAATCACAGTCCCAGGCTACACAGGACCCTGATCTCACCAACAGCGACGCCTCTCACCACTCCATGGATGACCCCGACTAACCTGGCACCTCTGGAGCCCAAATCCGTGCAGCAGCTGGATCAGGGACATCAGTGCCAACCACCACACCCATTCCTGCCACATCCCAGCAGACAGCACGTAGCCCTGCCCACACTCCACAACTGAGCCAGTCTGACAATGAGGGACAAGGTTCGCCGGGCACCCAGGAGGTGGCAGATAACAACACCACCACTGACATCCCTCAGGGGTCCCGTCTACCCGATGTGCCCACAACGGCAGGCCAGGCTCTTGTGGGCAGGGGTGGTGGGAGTGACACCAGCCGGAGGCGAGAACCTGACCAGCCTGCTGCAGGACCCGGTATGTCTGAATTACAAAACATCATGGAGGCATACCGGCGGGACGCCAGGGAGTTCAGCCAGGTAGTGGGGACCCTCACAGAAATCAAAAATGTACAGGCCGAGCAACACGCCAGTCAATGAGAACACCAAGGACGGATGGAGGCAAGACTGGATGAGCTCTTGGCGGTAAAGAGGGACATAAGCCATTCACTCCGTCAGATCTCTGACAACATGCAGCACCATCCCTCTATCACCAGGGAAGAAACATCGAGGTGAAGACCGCCAACAGGCACAGGGAGGGAGGAGGAGGAGGAATCATCCGATAGAGCATCCCATGCATCGTCAAGGCCTGCATATGAGGGTCCTCCAAGGAAGGTGGGTCGTCCATGGAAAAGACAGTGAGAGGCAGTGGGCCATGTGCATCTCCCAGGTCACCTGGTCTGTCATCTTGCCTTTGTGTGCAACAGCATCACCTTATTGACTGTCCTACTCGGCCAAGCACTGTGATCTGGACTATGTTGACTCAAACTGCAAGGCATCACATCTCCCTTTGCGAACTTTGGATTCCCAGCATTTTTGTACAGCACCTAGCACTTATTCACGTTTCCCGGACAAGATAGGTAAATAAACTAAACAAACACAAGTGAAATTGATGTTGCAGTCTTTTACGAGTCAACAACATACTTGTGGGGATGTGTCAAAGTATGCCAGAGTGGGGAACAAACTTAAGCCATCCATACACTGGGATCTGAGTCCGGTCAAGGACACACATAGGTCACAATGTATCATCAAATACATACATGGAGCGCAGTACTCACCTGTGATGGTTTCAATCTGCTGAGGGTGGGGGGCTTGCCATGCTGCTGTGACAGACAGTGTAGGAAGAGTTTCATGAGTTTGTAGAGGTCATTGGTCATGTGGAGGTGCCCAGGGAGGGAGTACCAGGTATGTTTGGTGATGTGGGCGAACTATCACCCTCATGCAGTTATACTGTGGATGTGATGAATGGTGCCCAGGGCAAAGGTGGCTGGACGAAGTTGGGGCAACGGGTGTTGGATGGGAGACGTCCATGTTCGTCTTTGGGGCTGGGGTTGTGGAGTGCCTACTGAGTGTGGCTGAGGAGTATGAAAGTGATCCTGCAGTTGACAGTGGGACTATGGTAGGTATCTCAGGTGGACGGTCATGTGGCTGTTACAGGGAATGTTGAGGATGAGGTGTGCGCATGCACCATGGAAGTACACAAGTCCTCCTGGAGTCTGGCTCTTGTTCCTGCATAGAGGGTGTTGCCGTAGTTTAGCTGGCTGGTGTCGTGGACCTGGGTGACTGTCTGTCTTGACTAGGAGTGGATCTATCTGAAGATCATTTGCAGCATGCAGAGGGACTTGCAGCATGAGGTAGTGATGGTGTTGACTTGCATGGTTATTGTGAGCAAGTAGTGTACGATGAGCATTTGCTTGTGTGCGTGGCCACTGTGTGCTTGTGCGCTGCCCTGGCCGGTGTGACACAAGGAGTTACCCCCCAGCCATAAGGGGACATTCCTCAGATGATGAGCTCAGTCCAGCTTCATGTGGCTGATGTTCATCCATTTGTCAACGCACCTCATGCCTTCTTGAATGTTGGATCTAGAAGTGGCTGGGTCTTTGGTGAGGGTGAGGAGCAGCTGGGTGTCAATGGCATAAAACATGATGATGAGGTTGTGTGCTAATATGATGTTGGAGAGGGGGGTCATGGAGACATAGTAGATTGTCACACTGAGAGATAGTGCCTGGGGCATGGCCTAGATTACCACAGTGTACTACTACTACATGACGAAGGGGGGATGCGGACCCCCAAGGTCGTGCTGGGGAGGTACTTGGCGATTTCATCCTGGGTCTTCCTGTGGATACCAGTGTTGGAGATGTGTGATCTGAAAGTGTGGTAGCACATGGTGTTGAATGCCGTTGAGCAGTCGATGGGGTGAGGGTGGTGGTCTTACCATTGTTGAGCAGGGTCCACGATGTCGTTGGAGGTGGCAATTAGGGCTGTTGCAGTGGGGTGATTACTGTGAAAGATGGTCTGGGGCGGGTTGCCTGGAGATGTTTGCTTGGAGGGAGATGGTCAGTTGCTCCTTGACTGTCTTCTTTATCACATTTGCTGGTTAGGCAAGCAGGGTGATGTTCCAGGACATCCTGCGGTACTGACGTCTGTTGTAAAAGAAGGGCCTGGGTTTCTGCATGCCTCCAGTTCCCATGGAAGGTGGCATACTCAAAGGAGGCATTCATGACGTGCGGGATGTGGGCTTCAAGGATGGTGTAAGCTGTGATTGAGATGATGTGTGGGAAGCCTCCTGATGGAGAGCTAGAGTGGATGGTGTACATGAGCCGGGTGGTGTCTTTGCTGCTGATGCGAGTCCAGGACCGGAGGGAGGTATGTCCTGTGGAACATAGCGCTGCCTGCCTCTGTGTGGCGAGGCTTTCGTGTACGTCCATGAGCTTGGAGTGGTAGTAAGTTGCAAGGGATCCCCTTCGACTTGCAAGGGTGGGCTGTCTTTTGGATGGAGAGCTGGGGTTAGATAGTTCACTCACAATGCCGATTAGGTCATTCATGTTGTGTGTGTTGGTGCCTAGGCCATACCTGAAGGTTGTCCTCTTGTCCGTGCTGATGATATGGTGATGTCTGTGGAGGATTTCAGGGCTGAAAGATAACTGATGGTTGTTTGTTTTACAAGGTTTGCCCATGAGTCCGGCTAGACCTGTATGAGTCCAGTAGGTCTGCCTTCATCCAGGTGGCCTAACTGTTGTTGTGCTTCACAGGAAAGTCCGCCAATGTGGCAAGAGTGTTGGATCAGTCGCTCATCCAGTGTGAGTGGTTGCAGGGTGTGGCGGTATCGTTGGTTGGAGTGTCCTGTGTGAGGGTGCCACACAGCTGGTTTTTGTTGACTCAGGTCAAGCTTTTTTGGTGGATCTGTAGCAGAGTGTGGTGCAGTGTGTTGTTTTTTGGACAACTGGATGCAAATGTTGATGTACCAATGCAGGATGGTGGTGTGGTTGTCCTCCAGCCAGGAGTTGCTGTCCCCCTGACCCATGTAGTCTGTGTAGATGAGGGCCTGCATGCCGTTTCCCAGCTCTCTGTGGTCTCAGATTTTCCACAATTTCATAGGAAGCCTCTCTGCTCGAATTGCAGATGTGTAAATCCTGTTTCCCTACTGACCCCTTGCCCGCCAAGCAATACAACATCCATTCTAAGATTCACAATCACCATTTAAACGCCATCTGGAACCTTTCCTCAGATTGTGCTCTAATCCGGATGTGTGGAACCACACGTTCCTCCTGCCCATCTTAAGGAAAGCAATCCGTACGGCCCATCTTAAGGAAAGCAATCCGTACGGCGTAAGCAATCATAGACCTAACTATCTAACTATCTTTTACCAGCTCCAGCCAAGATTTCAAATAATGTATTCTGGCAGCAACTGATGGCCTTTGTTGAAGATAATAGCCTCCTTCACGACTCACATTCCAGCTTCCATCCCGGCTATAGTACGGAGTTGGCCCTCATAAATGGCAGACTCAATACGCTGGGCGGTCGACGGTGGTTCCAAGGCGGTGTTGGTGCTGTTAGACTTGTTTACAGCATTTGACACAATCGACCATCCCATTCTTTAAAACCACCTAAAGAACATAGGCTTGGGGGGCTCAGCGCTGAACTGGATATCGACCTTACTATCCGACCGCACACAGCAGGTCCCGACCTATCCATTAAGCTCCCCAGTCAAACCAGTGAAGTGGGGCGTGCCACAGGGCTCTGCTCTGAGCCCTCTGACTTTTAATATTTACTTAACCCCACTGGCTGAACCGATTGCCATGGCTGAAGTCAAAATCATATTATATGCTGATGATCTTCTGCTTCTATTCACCTTTTAAATGCTGTGTGTGCGGCTAATTTTGACCCACTCAAAAATTGTCTCTACATTTTTGCGGCCTGGATGGACCACAATTTCTTGAAACTTAATTCAGATGAAACCTAGGTCCTATTTTATTAACCAACCTTCTCCCCTCTCTTCCAATATGTGGTGGCCAGAGGAACTGCCCATTGCTCTGGCACACAAGGACTTGGTGAGGAATCTGGGAGTTAGATGGGACAATCAGCTATCCCTTGCCACACAGGTACAAGAGGCGTGTGCCGCTTGTTTTGGCAATATCTAAATCATCAAGAGATTTATTCACTATCTGCACAATGTAACCCGGAAAATGGTGGTTCACGCACTGATCACCTCCCATTGAGAATAAGCGAAAGGCTCATACCTGGGTCTCACATTAGGCTTGCTCCGTATACTGCAGGCGGTCCAAAACCCTGATGCCCGCCTGGTATGTGGAGTCCCACTTCGACAACATATCTCCCCATATCTTAGACTACTCCATTGGCTGCTCATGGCTACACAAATAGATTTCAATGCGCTGACACTCGCCTTCAGGGCAGTACAAGGCTGTGGTCCGGTCTACCTTAGGAGGAGCCTTCGTCCCTATTGTCAATCACGATCTCTACGTTCCAATGACAAGCACTTGCTCATTAGTCCTTGCTTAGCTAAACATAGATCAGGAGGTGAAACCTCTCAGGTAGTAACAACCCAATGTTGGACTAAGCTACCTCTTCCGCTGCGTCTGATTGTGTACGAATATGATTCTCGCTAAGCCCTTAATACCTGGATATTTAGACTGCTAAATTAGTTGCTTTTTCGTATGCTGCCTCCTTTTCTGCACACTACAGCGCTGGGACAACCCCATTGGCTTACATGTGCGCTCAATACATGACTATTATAATAATTGTAGATGGATTAGCAGAATTGTGGGTGTAGGCCTGGAGTTCTGTAGATGATAGTTAGATTAAGAGTGGTCAGGGGGTTGTTGTGAAATCTGAAGTGCACATGTTAGACAATGCTGAGTGTGTCCTTGGTGTTGTATGTGACTCTGAGGGTGTACTTCAGAAAGAATTGCAATTCATTCTCCTGGATTGTTGGTGCTATCCCTGCGGGTGATCTCGTATCTGTCTGTGATGGCAATGTTGAAGTGGTGTGCTGAGGATGTGTTCAACCAGGTTACTGTAATGAAGGCGATGTGTGGGGCTGTTGTGTTGATGAGGTAACAGAGTCCATTGGCGTGCTGGTGGATGTAGCTGGTGTGCAGTAGGTGGCACATGACCTGGTTGTATGGACATGGTCGATTATGTGGGCCAGCGCGGTGTTGGCAGTAGGAGTTGCACACACAGCTTGCGAAGCTGTCATGGTTGCGCTTAGGTGCTGCCTGATAGCAGGTGGGTGGTTGTCTGGTGTTCACAAGTGTTTAAGAGATGTCTTCTGTTGGATTAATCAAAATCATCTTAAATGCAACACCAGCAAGACGGAAATCTTGCCTATCGGCAAAAATTTCCAATTCTGTCCCACCAAATGGTGGCCTGAGGACATCCCCGCGCCACCGCAAGTAGTGGCATCAGCGAGAAATCTGGGCGTTTTATTTGACGCCGATTTATCTTTTGACCAACATGTCAGGAATGTTGCAGGAAGCTGTTTTACCATCATTAAGTCATTAAAAAAGTTTTTTGACCTGCTTCCCATCGACTCAAGAAAGGCAGTGGCAGTGGCCTTAATTCTTGCACGTCTTGATTATTGCAACGGCCTGATGGCAGGTGTCAAAAAGAAAACCACTCTAAAAAAACTCCAAGGCGTGCAGCATGCAGCGGCTAGACTTGTGCTCAAGTTGCCTAGGAGATCTTCTGCTTCTGCTGCACTCAAAACCCTTCATTGGTTACCTCTATCTAAAAGAATATTGTTTAAAATCTTAACTATAGCTTTCCGTGCATTTAACGGCATTGGCCCGATTTACCTTATCAAACGGTTTCCACATTACAGTCCCGTAAGGACTTTAAGATCTTCAAGTCAGAATTTAATCAAGCCGTTAAAATTCAAACTTAAGACTAAAAGAGGCAAGTCTTTGTCCTTCCTATCTGGCAAAGCGTGGAATTCTATCCCTAACCATCTTAGAACTCTAACTCAGGAAAACCAATTTAGAAAACAACTCAAAACGTGGATTTTTTCGCTTTCTGACGATTATGTAACCTCCCTCATATAGCTTTTCCTGTTTGATTTTATTGCACACTGTTTTGTCAGCGCCAGGATGCTACTTTCGGAGCGATTGTTTGCGCTTTAGAAATACACAAAAATATACTGTTTGGAGGGTGGCTGGAGCATGAGTCTGTTGTGTTAAATGCGTCATGGAAGGACCAGAGGGTCTTGCACTGTGCACGTTGCAGGTGCTGACGGTCCTGCCTTTGGCAAGGAGGTGGTGCAACAGTGGCACTGATAAGCTGCTGCCTGCATTAAGAATGGGTGGAGGGAAGGAGGAGGATCTGGGAGGCGTGTGTGTTGCAGAATCAGGGCCCTCGGTGTTGCGGTGCCGCAGGGGAGGGAGCAGCAGGAATGAGTGAACACATGACGGCAAAAGGGGTGAGACACCATGCAAAAACTAGCACACAAAGACAAGGTGGTTTGAAAGGCACAATGTAACAGGTGTATGGAAAGGAAGGAGTGTCTGGTTACTCATGGCTCACTGAAAGAAAATGGAAGAACAATCACCAAATATGACGGGCACAGGATCAGGCACCAAAAGGCCAAGCTGCGCACAGGACACACAGCGTCAGCAGGTTTTTCATGCCCGTTGTGGGTAGCAAGCTACAACAATACATACACAACCATGTACTTCATTCACAATATGGATCATTATCCATGATAAACTGCATGCATGTTGCCACAGTATACATTCTCCCATATGCACAATCTTCGTAAATAATGCCATAGATGCGCATGCAAACTGGCAAGGGATCTGCGGTGACAGTAATGATACACCTTGTACTGTGGGGAACACATTTTCTACATAAATGGATAAAGTATGTTTTGAGGCCATGCTGCTTTAGCCAATGTCCATGGCAAGTGCCATTGCTCAGAAGAAAATAACAGTCATGCAATGAGTGTACCTTTAATGCTGGTGAGACAATGTGCACACGACTGCCTAGGACTGTTGGTTCCTTAAATCCTCATAAAGGTGCGATGATCATAGTGGTCCATCTCCTGATAGCCCCTTGGTCTGAGTAGGAATGACTGACTCAAAAGGGTGATCAGGCGAGGGCAGGAAAGGAAGGGAACAGTAGGGAGGGAGATCTGAAACAAAGGTAAACAAGCATAAGCATTCAACATTTCTTGCCACTGAATCACAGAATACCTCAGGATCTATACAGTAACAGTTACACCTGTAAAGGAAAACAACAGCCACTGTATCGTAGTTGGGATCACAGTAACGAAAATGATACTAGATCTGAGGATTGAACACGGAAACATAAAACGTAGCAGAGTTTTGCAGCTAAATGAAGGGATTATAACGCTCTGCAGGCTGCTCCAAAGCAATTAGAGCTATGCGGGTATCAAGGATATCACAGTGTATGAATAAGGTTCCAATGAACAGAAATTACAATGCGCTGCAGTGCTAATCACACAAAGTCAACAATCCATAGTTGCCCCTGGGAATCAGTGAGGGTCAAGAAGGGAAATTATACATCACCTGGAAGAGCATTAAGAAGCTCACCCAACGAGGGAGGGAATTAGGTAAACACAAGGAAGCCCTGTAAGAGCCAGTCATTGTCTCGTCCAACTGGGCTTTGAAATGCCTAACAGAACACGCTGCTGGGCTGGATATCAACAGAGAGTAATGAGGAGCAATGGCACAAAACAACCCCTACGGTGACCAAAATATGCAGCACGCCACAAGAGAATCCTGGGATCAACATCACCCGACTGGTGCCACGGAAGCATTTACATTTGCTACAGCACAACGTTGTGACATCATCAGCGCAACATTCCTGGCATCATGGGAATAGAAAGTTAACATCAACTTACCAAGAAGGCTTCCAAGCAATGTTCTCTACTGGCCTTGAGTAAGCGACGTGACAGTGTCATGACATACTGGCACAAGGGGCAATGCATCCATGCGAACTGACTCACAGGACATTTGACGGAACATGTGGGACATACGCTGGCCCACATCTTCACAACATGGTTGATTGTAAATCAAACTGTACTGACACACAAGATTAAGTGGATGAGGCAAACACATCCTGCTGCACACAGTGAGGCTGCAATTCCCCATAGAGCCTGTGGTTGTGATGTCCCACACAATGTCAACTTGTGGTATATGCAATATGTCAGGTTCAAGGTTTACACACATTGTTGCCTTCACCAGAGTCAAAACTCAACAACAGATGACTGTCAAGAAGGGTGACTGTCCTGTCATGGGAATGGTGCAACATGTAATTGGATCCATGGTGATGAGACATGTATGGATACTTCTACAACATGCACAGAAACAGTTCCCACACATTCCGAAACCATACCAGCCCCAAACTCCCTGTTTGGATCTCTTACCCGAACTGACATTTACACATGTCCGTGCATGGAATGCTGATATGGCCGACGTTGCAATCATCATGAGGAATGGCAGGAGGACTAAGATGGCACGAATAGACAACAGGCACAGCAACCTGGGAATGACAGACACACAAGGGCTCACCGTTAAAACTCATTACTAAGGACATGGGCATGTACAAAACAGGAACCATGTAGTACACATGTAAATTTCAAGCCATTGGGCATTTCTGTGTGGCATGACATCAGCACTTTCGTGACACATCAGAACACACATCATAGTTAATTTGCATACAGTCAGCTGGACACACATATTGCTAAACCTGCCAATCAATGCTACAAGCTTGCACACTCATACCCAGTGACTCACAATTATGAGTTGCGTATGAGCTGACTCCGGATATCATCCTCCTCCTCCTCCTCATCACTTGCATCGTGACAAAGCCCTTCATCCTCAACGGGTGGATGTTCCTGCTCCTCAGGATCCAGGATGAGTGGCACTGCCTTCTTAACTGCCATGTTGTGCAGCATGCAGCACACGATGATATTACAGACCTTGGCTGGGGCATATAGGAGGGATCCACTGGTCTTATCGAGGCACCGGAATCGGCTCTTCAGGAGGCCAAACATCCACTCAATCACTCGCCTGGTCTGCCTGTGTGCAATATTGTACCGCTGATCTGCTGCTGTCCTTGGGTTGCATAGAGGTGTCATTAGCCATGGCATGTTGGAATATGCCGAGTCACCTACAAAGATACATCATATAAGTAAGTGGTTCAGGAGATGCCATCAGAGCAAAACATACTGAAACACACAGGACAAACAGAGTTTACCCACCAACAAGACCTGCCCGATCATTCCGGAGCAGCAGCATCATTCGTGACACCCTGCTACGCCTCATGATGAATGCATTGTGTGCCAATCCTGGAAAACGTGCACAAACATGGGAAATCAGCATGTTAGCAAGACACACCATCAGGGCATTTTTTGAATGATAATGTTTCCTGTTGCGGTAAGCCTGCTCCTGAGCCTGTGGTAGTACCAAAGCCACATGTGTCCCATCAATGGACCCAATGACATGTGGCATCCCTCTCAGGGCTTAGAATTGACCCTTGACATCTGTCAACTCTTCAGGACTAGGAAATTTGATGAATTCATCAATGTGCTCCAACTTGGCTGCTAAAACATCATGCAGGACACAACTGAACATTGTGTGGGACTAGGGGTGGGCGGAAGTTGCGAAATCGCGTTAAGCAAATCTCTGCGAAATGGTAAAAAATCACAGCGAACATGCAGAAATTCTGCAAACAAGCAATTCTGCAGAAATTCCGTGAACAAGCAATTCATGCTTTTTTACTGTTTGCAATCGCTGTTTGCGTGCTCAGGGGGAAATATCTCGCAAACACGCATTTCGAGATCGTGAACAAGCAAAAAATGTTGCGAAGTCGTGGAACGCCGAACTTTGGGCAATTTCGTGTTCTCCGCGGAACGCAAAATTAGCCAAATTCGGCGAATTCCGCGAGCGGAACGGAATTCACCGCCCAGGTCTATTTGGAACATCCCACCAACATCAGTTATGGTTAATTGAAATGTTCCTGTAGCAAAAAAAGGGAGGGCTGCCATCAGCTTTAGCTTGGGGGTCAGCACAGTAGGATACCTGTGTTGCGGTTGGAGATGTGGTTCCAGCCTGTTCGTCAAGTCCTGAATCAACTGTCGAGTGAATCTGTAACGTCGGATGCAGGCACGTTCCCTCATTGTAGCCAAGTCTGGAAATGGCCTTGGTAGAGGCGGTGCCCTGCAGGACATATTTTTGAAGAATGGAGAATAACTGTCAGCCAACATCGATATCAATGTACGTAGCACATGCAAAACTGCTACTACACATCAGGTCACTATGGAGTCTGGCGTGTGCAATACATCCAGAACACATATGCCAGCTTGCTGGCCCTCCTACGAAAACCCATTTGATTGAAAAATAAACATTACATGCCCTCAAATGAGCTGCTGGGCTGGTCTGAATGAACAGCCCGAGATATCACTGGAGTGACACATGTCATCAAACCTGCAGTGGAAGGTTGTCATCCCATCCACACAGCTGACTGCCAGGCACACGCGCAAGTCACATGGAATGTCAAATTTACATATCAAACATATTGGGATTAAGGTGTGCATGAGACAACAAAACAACACAGCCTTTGTCACGATGCAGACATGTATGCCTGGGGATAAAAGATGTATGATGCCATCTAACCCAAAAGCCGTGGGAATGCACATGTGGCATGGTGAGCGTAGATGTGAAACCATTCCCCTCTCAACACAGAACCATGTTAGATGCACCAACAGCAGATGCAGTTTACAGAACACAAACAGCAAGCTCAATGTTTAACATGACACACACATTACTTTGTCACATAGGGTCATGCTAAGCGTGAAATGTCAAGTGACAAAGTGCCCCGGTCCCTGGCATCATGAGACAGGTGCCCGTAGTGATGACTGTGCCATCCCAGTGTTGATGTGCATGACAACAGGCAGGTGGAGTTGGAAAAAAGGATTGAAAGTACTTTGTTTTAAACCAATTACCTTGGAGGAAGTTTCCAAAGCTCTTGCCTCAGCCAAATCAGGTGCACCATCAGATCCCTGCCCACCTAAGACTATGGCTCTGCTAGCAAGCAGCCGTGCTCCCCTGATTCTCCAACTATTTAACTCTTCTATACAATCGAGGGTTATTCCAAGAACCTGGAAGGAAGCCTTTGTGCACCCCATGCTAAAAAAATCTACAGCTGACCCACAAGAATTCAGTAATTATCGGCCAATCTCCCTCCTACCGCTACTGGCTAAAACACTGGAGAGCATGATTAATAAACAACTTAGCCAATATCTGGTGTTGAACGAAGTTCTGGATTCCTCCCAATCAGGATTTTGAAATGTTTCAGTACAGAAACTGCGATATTAGTGGTTACAGATCTGTTAAGAACACAAATGGATAAAGGGGGTGCTGCTATACTGATATTATTAGATCTCTCTGCAGCGTTTGATACTATATCTCATGAAATGCTTGTGGAGAGACTGGTATCATGTGGTGTTCAGGGTTCTGCCTTAAAGTGGTTGCAAAATTTCATGTGCGGCCGAACACAAACAGTTACACTGGGCCCGCATCAGTCAGAATCATTTAGCCTTGACTAGAGAGTACCTCAGGGCTCCTGCCTGAGCCTGACTCTATTTAATCTGTACATGGCCCCCTTGGCAGGGATAGTTGAACAATTAGGCTTTAAGATCATATTCTACGCGGACGACACTCAGCTCCTCATTTCGATCGGCCCCGATTTAGGAGCTGAGAAAGTTCGAATGCTTGAGATCTCAAGTTGGATGACGCAGAACTGTCTCCAGTTGAATCCCGGTAAGACTGAGCTAATGCTCAGGGGAAAAGCCTCTGACAGTTGGTCAGACGACTGGTGGCCTGCCCAACTGGGGGCGCCCCCTGTCCACCTCCAATGTGTAAAACACTTAGGGTTGAAATTGGACCAGTCTTTATCCATGAAAAATCATGTGGCCACAACAACTAGTTCATGTTTTTACAGTCTGTGACTGCTGCGGAAGATTCTCCCATTCATGCCCACCTCCCATCGTAAAACCTTGGTCCAGGCCATGGTTATCAGTCGCCTGGACTATGGTAATGCTTTGCTAGCAGGAGTAGGAGAGACCTTGCTGAGCAGACTGCAGGTTATTAAAAATGCTGCAGCTAGGTTGCTACTGAATCGCACAGAGGGCACTCCTTCGGCCCCTCTATTGCGGGAACTTCATTGGCTAACAGTGAGAAAAAGATCTTCCTTTAATATCTGCTGTCTCACTTATACAGCACTTGGAGGTGGAGGCCCTAAATATCTACAGAAAAGACACTTTAAGTACGTTCCTAACAGACATCTTAGGTCAGGAGAAAAGGGTCTCCTACAAGTACCGCGGATCAAGCACTGCTGATTGGGAGAGAAATCCTTTTCATACCTAGTGGCAAGGTACTGGAATGAGTTACCCGAGTATTTGCACAACATGGAGACTTACAGAATCTTTAGGAAACATCTGAAAGCCTTTTTGTTCTAAACAATCTTCACCTCTTCTCTCCTCCATCCCTCTGAGATATTGCTAGGCAAGCACAGAGATGCCCCCGGGTGAGTTTGTGCGCTATAAAAGAGCATTTAACATAACATAACATAAAATAACAGGTGCATAATGATACATGTGGGACAAGTTTAAAGGTGATGTGTACCACATAGTGCCCCATCACACATGACATGTGTCAACAGGTCATCACACATCGATTGTGCAACAAGATCAGATTCCCTGTGCTATATCACTGCCTGCCACACCTAGGGCCTGCACATGAGAGTATGCAATGAGAAGAACTTGATAGACATCCTTGTTTGAACCG
Organism: Lissotriton vulgaris; assembly: GCF_964263255.1. Classification (NCBI taxonomy): domain Eukaryota; kingdom Metazoa; phylum Chordata; class Amphibia; order Caudata; family Salamandridae; genus Lissotriton; species Lissotriton vulgaris. The sequence goes on along the minus strand of NC_141699.1, from coordinate 239,863,108 downwards.
TACCCCTACATCCCTGCAGTGTGTGCACCTAGTATCACTATTGTAATTGTGCCATACGTGAGCATGTGAAACGCACCGTACCCCTGCATTCACTACAGCGTGTGAAACGCAGCATGTGAAGCACACCGTCAAAACGCACTGTACTCCTGCATTCACTACAGCGTGTGAAACCCATCATGTGAAACGCACTGTACCCCTACAATCCGTGCGTGTGTGTGCATCATCTCACTATTGCAATCGTGCCATACGCGAGTGCACCGTACCCCTACGTTCCGGGCATGTGTGCACATCGTCTCACTATTGCAATCGTGCCATACGTGAGCGCACCGTACCCCTACATTCAGGGCGTGTGTGCGCATCGTCTCACTATTGTAATCGTGCCATACGTGAGCGCACCGTACCCCTACGTTCGGGGCGTGTGTGCGCATCGTCTCACTGATGCAATCGTGCCATACGCGAGCGCACCGCACCCCTACATTCACTACAGCCTGTGAAACGCACCGTGTGAAATGCACTGTACCCCTACATTCCGTGGGTGTGTGCGCCTCGTTTCACTATTGCAATCATGCCATACGTGAGTGCACCGTACCCCTACATTCCGGGCATATGTGCGCATTGTCTCACTATTGAAATCGTGCAATACCCGAGCGCACCGTACCCCTACATTTACTACAGCGTGTGAAACGCACTGTGTGAAATGCACCGTACCCCTACATTCCGTGAGTGTGTGCGTATCGCCTGACTATTGCAATCATACTATACGCGAGCGCACCATACCCCTACATTCTGGCGTGTGTGCGCATTGTCTCACTATTGTAATCGTGCCATACGTGAGCGCACCATACCCTACATTCACTATAGCGTGTGAAATGCACCGTACCCCTACATTCCGTGCGTGTGTGCGCATTGTCTCACTATTGCAATCGTGCCATACGCGAGCGCACCGTACACCTACATTCCGGGCGTGTCTGTGCATCGTCTCACTATTGTAATCGTGCCATACACGAGCACACCGTACCCCTGCATTCCGGGCGTGTGTGCGCATCGTCTCACTATTGCAATCATGCCATACGCGAGAGCACCGTACCCCTACATTCACTACAGCGTGTGAAACGCACTGTGTGAAACGCACCGTCCCCCTACATTCCGGGCATGTGTGCGCATCGTCTCACTATTGTAATCGTGCCATACGCGAGCGCACCATACCCTTACATTCACTACAGCGTGTGAAACGCACCGTGTGAAACGCACCTTACCCCTAAATTCCATGCGTGTGTGCGCATCGTCTCACTATTGCAATTGTACCATACGCGAGCACACCATACACCTATATTCCGGGTATGTGTGCGCATCGTCTCACTATTAGAATCATGCCATACGTGAGCGCACCGTACCCCTGCATTCCGGGCGTGTGTGCGCATCGTCTCACTATTGCAATCATGCCATACGCGAGCGCACCGTACCCCTACATTCACTACAGCGTGTGAAACGCACTGTGTGAAACGCACCGTCCCCCTACATTCAGTGCGTGTGTGCGCATCGTCACACTATTGTAATCGTGCCATACTCGAGCGCACCATACCCCTACATTCACTACAGCGTGTGAAATGCACCGTGTGAAACGTACCTTACCCCTACATTCCGTGCGTGTGTGCGCATCATCTCACTATTGCAATCGTACCATACGCGAGCACACCATACACCTATGTTCCGGGTATGTGTGCGCATCGTCTCACTATTAGAATCATGCCATACGTGAGCGCACCGTGCCCCTACATTCACTACAGCATGTGAAACGCACTGTGTTAAACGCACCCTACCCCTACATTCTTTGCGTGTATGAGCATCGTCTCACTATTGCAATCATGCCATACGTGAGCGCAACATACCCCTACATTCTCTGCGTGTGTGTATATCGTCTCACTATTGTAATCGTGCCATACGCAAGCGCATGAAACACACTGTACACGTGTGTGGATCTCAAAAAAAGTTAGGGGACACCTAGGGGACAAGTAGTAGGCCCAGAATTCATCCTGGTTGTCATGGATACTGAGATTTGAGTGTGTGCTGCAGTCCGTTGGGCAAAAATATACAATGTTGCAAAATGATTGTGGAGCTGAAGCTCAAATTTTGAACAATGGAAATGCGTGTCAGAACTGTATGTTTAAAGGGATTGGATGAAACGTACAATGCAAACAAATCTGACCTATCACTCTGTACTCCTCGAACCGAAAGCCCATCAGCAGCACTGATTTAAGGTTGCATGAAGCCCTGGGAGAGCACTTGCCTGCACAACATTGGAGTTGACCACACTGCTGCTGTCTCAGCATCCTCTGCATTTCATGGCTCGTATTATGGAGAGGGCCCCAGCCTTCAGTGAGGAGAAAACCAGGCCCTGCTGGATGCCCTTCTACCACAGTACAGCAAGCTGTATGAAAGACAAGGGGAGCAGGTGAGTGCTGACTACACTACCTTTGAGTGTGCACCTGTTGTGTGAGTGTCACAACAGGCATTGTGTATTGGTGGGACAGACATCCAATGTGGTTGTATAAACGGTGGTATCTCTCATGCAGAGCATGATGTAGTTCATGTGTGTTCACTCCTCACTTGCATTGTAATTACTGTGATCTTCCCTGCATAGTGAATGACACATTCAGCAGTGCAAGTCCTTGATGGCTTTATTTTCAAATGTCCTGAGGTGGAACAGTGTTCCCCCAGGAGTGACAGGTGACTGCACTCACAGATGTTTATGACTTGAGGGGACCTGTGGTGGGATAGTCCAAATGATGTGTTTGACCTCATGGACAATGAAGTGTATGAATGTTCCTTGTCATCTAGGTGAGTGTGTATGTGATGTGATGCACCACTGCTGCATGGCATATGCAGCAGCTCTGTTATCTGATGTGACAAGTAAGCAGTGCTGTGTGCCTGACTTGCAAAGCTAGCACAACACCAGTGACATCCCATTGTCAAGTGGCACATGTGCAAAGTGAGGGTTGTATCCGCTGTTGTCAGTGACAGGCGAGTGATCTGTGCCAGGGTGTGTGTGTCTGGTCTGAAAAGGGTTCTTAAGTGGAGTGGGATATGTGACTGCTTGGCATGTGCTGTCCCAAACCCTGCAGTTGCATGTGTTGCCCAGTGTGTGCCATGATCTGTGAGTCTGTTGCACCAGTTATGCCATCTGTTGCCTTTCAATGCCATTTAGTGCATTGGAGCTTGCCCACAGGCCTAATTCACATGGACAATGATGCTAGTCCTGTCACCATCCTATGCCCTGTTCACATTATCAATGGTGTGCAAGTGTGTGTGTCTGGGACATGGAGCAGGTGTAGTGATGTTGTTGCACTTTGCCTTCCTGACAGGTAACTGCCTACGAGAAGGGGGAAATATGGTTGGAGATTGTCAGGGCCGTCAGGTCTGTGGGGGGCCATCGCTGGCGGCTGCGCAAAATCCAGAAGAGGTGGCAAGACATCCGGTGCTGGACCCGGCGTATCACCTGGGTCCAGCTAATGGAGCCCCCACGCCGGCATGGTGGAAGCCGTCACCACATCCCCCACATGTTCTGGGTCCTGGCAGTCGTGTTTCCAGACCTCGATAGGCAGTTGCAGGAGAGACAGCAGCAAGGAGGGGGTAGGTACATGGCTGTTTGTTGTGTTGTGTGTCACCTGCTTTTTGAATCTGTAGATTCCCCATAGTCACCTGGTGCTCCTTTTCATCCCTTCCTCTCCTTGACATGTGTCTCCTGGTCTGTGTGTAATCACATTTGGACATGCTCATCTAGGGTGCAAGAATAAAAGACTGCACATTGATTTCTGCATCATGTGGGAGAGTTGTCTGTGACATGTGTTGGTACCTTGCCTGTGCCATGACCTGTGCACTGTGTTTGGGCTTCATCTTCGTTGCACTGATGATGAGTCTCAACAAAGGAGTGTGAGGTTACAACTGCACACCCTTGCTGCATGCATGACCCATGTTGTGTTCTAAGATATTATATACATCAGTGTGAGATATGCATAATGCCATGAGGGTTAATCATAGTACAGTCAGCTCATTCCAGACCCACGGATCAATGTGCCCACTACAGTCCCCTGAGATGCCCTGGCCTCCTAATCATGTGTGTCATCTAACACTGTGCCCATTGTATGTGGGTTCAGCATGGGTCTGCCTCTGTGGTATTGTTCCCTGGCATAGTTTGTATTTTTCCTGTGTCTGCTACATGTGCCCACTGAACATGGATTGCGCATACTCAGACTCGGCAGTGCCTGGGTGCCTATTCACAACAATCTGTTGTTTGTTGTTTGTGACTAATATGTATTCCCAGCCCCACGAGGTGAACTTGGGTTATTTTGGGAATTGTTGCTGCACAGTTTTTGTTACCCTGAGTCTGAGGTCTCACTTCTTGAGCTGTATCATTCACATTGATTGAGGCATGGGGGTGTTGTGCAGGAGCGGTCTACATGGGCCTGCCTGATTTAGCCTTGCCAGGTCTGACCTGTGGGTCTGACCTGTGGGTGTGAATTGGCTGATCAATGTTTCCCCATGCACTGCCCCTGTGATGTTGACCAGTGATTTCATTTGGGGCTTGGTAGCAGATGTCATTTTGTTCTAGACATGATTCAGGCTCATACATTTTTGCAACATGTATTTAGTTCAGATGCAACGCTGTTTTGTCTTAGTGTGCACACTTCTGTGTTGACATTTTGCCTGGGGATAACGGTGTGTCCACAATGCAGCAATGATTTTGGTCATCACAATTGCAGGCCCATTAGCTGAAGCATTGTCCTGAGTTGGGACATGTGTGAAACTTCACATGACAGCCAGTAGGTCTTATGTGCAAGCAACTGTGTCATCAGGGATTGAATGCCCATGTGAGGACTGTCATATTTCAAGTAGTTTCACATAAATGATTGTAGCTTGGCACTCACAAGACTTGTTATTAGTTGTTCATGTTTTGAATGTGTTGATATGATGAATTGTGTAAAGGACACTTATGTGCCTGCATGATAGTTTTCTCACAAGGTAGTGCACACAAAATGAAAATTCAAATATTTTGAAAGAAGCAGGCAGCTTTTGAAAGAGGCCAGTCTTAGTGATTGATGGTGTGCCTTGATCTCCATATACATGTCCCCACAGTGATCTTGAGGTCTTGAAACTCCTTTGTTGTCAATTGTACAAACTAATGGGTGTCAAGACATCCATACCTCCGTTGGACCATGTATATGGCAAATCTGCAATGCCATTTGTTTCTAACAGTGTTTTATCTTAAAGGGTGCCAGCTGTTTCAAAGAATGTGTAAATCTTTTTTGTGTGCATTTCATTGTGATACATCTGTCATACAGGCACATACGTGTTTTCTTCACAAGATGGCGAATTACCACATTCAATACATGTCGATTGTGTAAGGTGTGGTGAGTCCCAAGATACAAACATTTATTTACATTGATTTTTACAACAATGTACTTACAGGGCTCTGAGTGTTGTATCACGTTGTGGAGTGAGTTGGATTGTTTTTCCGAGAGGGGCACCACTACTCTTAATTTTTTTGTGTATTTGAGGGGCCTTCACTTCATTGTATTGTTCTGCTCTCCTGTAAACAAACATTAGCCTCTCTGTGTAATTCTCATTAAAGTTGTGGCCTGGTTTGTTCTTTGGATCCTTGTGTCCAAGTAGCATTGTGTCTATACCAACTGGGCAGTACAAGTCTCAAAAAATGTGCAGGGCTATATGGCTGTTACTCATGATGCATGCCATGATTTGCAGTGTGACCTACTGATTTTGTGCTCATGTGTCAGATGTGTATAGGTGACTGATGCATTTCTGTTTCTTCTACTTGCTCACAGCATCATCAACAGAGACAGAAGGAGACACATGCACAGACCAAGAGGAGGGACCCAGCCACAGTGCCACCATCACTGTGGAGTCGGAGGAAGCCAGTGGCTCGGAGGGTGAGGGGAGTCAGCCTGCAGACCTTTTGGAAGGTGACACTTCCTACCACGCAGATGGGTCCACTTCTGACTCCCAGGAGGAGGGGGAATACGCCGCAACACCTGCGAGCAGCACTGTGTCTGTCCCCGCCTCCTCCAGACCCATCTCCACCCTCCCAGTTGCTCCGGTCCCTTCTGTCCGTGCAGCCCCCCATGTCTCCTTTGGCCCAGGCACTGCACCCCCTGCCCCTGCCCCTGTCTCCCCTGCTACCCTTAGTGTGGAGTCTGTGAACATACTCCGCCAGATTCAGGTTGGTCAGACATCAATGCTTACAGTCCTCCATGACCAGACTCAAATACTGACCCAGTTGTTGTAGTTCATGGAGGGCATGTCAACTACGATGTTTGACCAATGTCGGATTCTCACGTCCATGGACTCCTCACTGATGACAGCAGTTTCCCTCCTGCTGCGGTCCGTCCCCCCCTACTTGAGACCCATCCACACCCCCCTCTCCCATACCTGTCCAAAGCACATGCAGGAAGGCACGAGCACGCACACAAACGGACCCAAGCAGCACACCCCAACAAAAGTCGAAGTACACACCTCCTGGCACGCAAACTCAGAGGGTGGCAGGCACACCTACAGGGACTTGGGTCAGACCACAGACACGCAGCCAAAGTCACAGTCTGCAACCCGCACAGCCCTCTACCTCTACTCCCATAGTGTCCCCGGGTACAGGGGGTGGTCTTGATGAACTGGTAGCAGTGTGCAGTGCTGAGTATCTTTTGACCTTTGGCGCTGCACAAGCCACTGAGGTCGATACGTCCCACCCTGCACCCACCACACCTACCCTTCATACTACTGTCCCTGCGGTGCCTGGTCCTGAACCCGATGATGCCCCCAAGGGTCAACAGAACATTAGTTCATTCCTGTGCAGGCACGTTTGGGGTAGACGACCTCCCCAACATCCCCCTACAGAACTTTGTTATAGACTGGCAAATGGCCTTATTAGAGCTTGGACTCATTTTTTACCTTCTTTTCATTTGAAGCTGAATAAAGCCTTTTATTTTGCATTCTACACTATTGCCTTTCAGGTACTTGATGTTGAGGATGAGGGCCCTGGAGTTGGTGTCATGGTAATGTTTTAGGGTTCTGAAAGATGTTTGTTGTTGATGGTCATGATGTGGACCATGGTATCTGTGTGCCATCACAATGTCTCTGCAATTAATCCTTGGTTCTGTGGGTTCCGTTTGGCTAGAGACATTGATCCAAGGAGTGTTCTTTCCTCTGTGACACCTGAGATCTTCACTGCGAACAGTTGCACAATTGTTGTGCTGACATGTGTGCACATTTCCTTTTTGGTGACCCTTCCCTTCAGCAATGGCCATGCCTGCTCACAGATGTCTACTGCTCATTTGTCTGTGCCATCCATGCTACTAACTGTGTATGTACAAATGCCTTCATGGACACATTCACCCTTTTTGCCACTATGCATGTGTGTTTTCACAGCCTACCCCTATGTTGGGAATTGCTCTGCAGGGTATTTGGGCACATGACTCACAATTTTTAGCATTGTACCTAAGGGTTTTCAACCCTATTTCTTCAATGAGAGACTACATCTTGGTCGTCTGACCACTGCCTGGACATTCATATCAGCCCAGGGATGTACGTTACAGTGTGTGTTACCTTTCGCTCTCTTTGTTTTGTGGACTGGTACATCACTACACACTATTGTGTTATGATGGTAGGGTGTGTATTTAGCCAGCAACCTCCATGGGTGGGTATGCTTGTGGAATTTGACATCACACCCACATGTGGTGTTTCATGCAGTGTGTGACAGAAATCCATCCTCCATGGAGTGGCACACTGCTGTAAGTGATGTATTGCTATGGCACTATCATGAAAGTCACAAGTTAGGGATGTACACATACCCTCATGTAGTTGTGGTATGCAGATGATGATGTCCCGCCCCCCTATATCTAAGCACTGCTGGGAGTCATCGACCTACCCTTCATATGTCTGGACACTGCTGGGAGTCATATGCACCCACCCCTCATATGTCTGGACACTGCTGGGAGTCATATACACCCACCCCCATACTGTTGGCCTATGCTGGGAGTCATATACACCCACCCCTCATATGTCTGTACACTGCCAGGAGTCATATCCACCCACCCCCATACTGTTGGCCTATGCTGGGAGTCATATACACCCATCCCTCATATGCCTGGACACTGCTGGGAGTAATATCCACCCCCCCTTACTGTTGGTCTATGCTGGGAGTCTTATACACCCACCCCTCATATATATGGACCCTGCTGGGAGTCATATACACACCCTACCATACTGTTGGCCTATGCTCGGAGTCATATATACCCACCCCTCATATGTCTGGACACTGCTGGGAGTCATATACACCCACCCCCATACTGTTGGCCTATGCTGGGAGTTATATACACCCACCACTCATATGTCTGGACACTGCTGGGAGTCATATCCACCCACCCCCATACTGTTGGCCTATGCTGGGAGTCATATCCACCCACCCCTCATATGTCTGGACACTGCTGGGAGTCATATCCACCCACCCTTCATATGTCTGGACACTGCTGGGAGTCATGTCTACCCACCCCTCATATGTCTGGACGCTGCTGGGAATCATATCCACCCACCCCCATACTGTTGGCCTATGCTGGGAGTCATATACACCCTCCCCTCATATGTCTGGACACTGCTGGTAGTCACATCCACCCACCCCCATACTGTAGACCTATGCTGGGAGTCATATCCACCCACCACTCATATGTCTGGACACTGCTGGGAGTCATATCCACCCACCCCTCATATGTCTGGACACTGCTGGAAGTCATATCCACCCACCCCCATTCTGTAGACCAATGCTGGGAGTCATATCCACCCACCACTCATATGTCTATACACTGCTGGGAGTCATATCCACCCACCCCTCATATGTCTGGACACTGCTGGGAGGCCTATCCACCCAACTCTTATATGTCTGGACACTGCTGGGAGTCCTATACACCCACCCCTCATATGTCTGGACACTGCTGGGAGTCATTTCCACCCACCCCTCAGATGCCACGCACCTTACCCCAACATTCATGGTGTATGTACGACTCGTATCACTATTGCAATGGTGCCATAGGCGAGCGCGTGAAACACACTGTACCCCAACTTTCATGGCGTATGTGCGGCAATGGTGGTTTTAGCGAGTGTGTCAGACGCACCGTACAATTACACTTCCGTTGTTGAGGTACGCTGTACTCGCCGTCTGCGCCGTCGTCTATTTCTGTGCACCAGGTCGTAGGTGTACAGGACTGGAATGACACGGACGATGGGGTTCATGGCGTGTATTTTGTGTGTTCGGGCCAGTCTCTGCTTTTACAGACGTTTTCAGCTCCCGTAGAAAAAGGGTCGTACGTAGTGTCGCCGACACGAATCACACTTGCTGGGCCGGAAACTGCTGCTTGTTTACGTACGGACGCATCGTACTGCGTAAACAGGATATAAATCGTATGTATTTTTTTGTCGTACGGTGTTTGGTACGATTCGTACGGAGATCTGCTTTGGGTTTGGATTGTACTTGATCGTACGTACGAGGACGTTGAGGCTGTACGAATCGTACGGGAAAAACTCTCCATACGGCGAATCGTAGGGTATTTTACCAAATCGGAATCGGCCCCTATATATCATTTACTATTCCCACTCCAGTCAGCATTAAGTCAGGGAAGGTGCTGGACACTAAAGATGTATAATTTACTATTTCCACTCCAGTCAGTATTAATTCAGGGAAGGTGCTGGACACTAAAGATGTATTATTTACTATTCCCACTCCAGTCAGTATTAAGTCAGGGAAGGTGCTGGACACTAAAGATATATAATAATTTACTATTCCCACTCCAGTCAGTATTAAGTCAGGGAAGGTGCTGGACACTAAAAATATATCATTTACTATTCCCACTCCAGTCAGTATTAAGTCTGGGAAGGTGCTGGACTCTAAAGATATATAATTTACTATTCCCATTCCAGTCAGTATTAAGTAAGGGAAGGTGCTGGACACTACAGATATATCATTTACTATTCCCACTCCAGTCAGTATTAAGTCAGGGTAGGTGCTGGACACTAAAGATATATAACCTAATATTCCCACTCCAGTCAGTATTAAGTCAGCGAAGGTGCTGGACACTAAAGATATATAAATTACTATTCCCACTTCAATCAGTATTATGTCAGGGAAGGTGCTGGACACTAAAGATATATAAATTACTATTCCCACTCCAGTCAGTATTAATTCAGGGAAGGTTATTACCAACGAACTGATATAATTAACTATTCACACTCCACTGTCTATTACATGAGGGAAGGCAAAGGACACTAAAGATATTTTTTTTAATATTCCCACTACTTATTAATAATTCAATAAACATGTTTAACTTTAAGCTTTACATTATCTAAATTATTTAATGATTAATACTTTTAGATATTAAAGAAACAAAAATAGACTAAATATAAAGTATTCATACAATATTTTATAAAACGTTTTTAAATTGTTATACATTTTCTAATTTTATTTCCACATTTAAAAAAGTATTCAAAATTTGAATATAATAATTAAGAAACTAATTTTCTAATTTTAATTCTAAATTTAAATAAATATTTCAAATTAAAATGTACTAATTACAATTTTTTTTCTAATTTCAATTGTAATTTAAAAAACATATTTCACATTCAACATTAATAATTATAAAACACTCCCAAATCTTATACCCTAATAACTCAACATCCCAATCCTAAAACAACATTTCTAATTCAAATTTTATTTTTTAAATTTACTTTAAAATGTTAAACTAAAATTTAAAAAAATCCCAACCCTTATCCTCTACCAGCCCAACATCCCACTCCTAAAACCAATTTTCTAATTCTAATTATTATTTTTTTAATTTTAAACTAATATTTTTAAAACACTCCCCACCTTTATCCCCTAATAACCCAACACCCAGCTCCTAAAACAAAATTTCAAATTTCATATTTAAATTGTAAATTTTATGTTTAAATTTAAAACTAATATTTTTAAAACACTCCCCACCCTCATCCAATAACCCAACATCCGGCTCCTAAATTTTATATTTCAATTAATATTTTATTACAATTTACTAAAAATATTATTAAAATATATATATATATATATATATATATATATATATATATATATATATATATATATATATATATATATATTATTATTAAAACAATATATTTCGACAGTTTCAAAAACACGTTTTATACATTCTATATTTTAAAAAAATATATTTTTTTCTACACTAAAAACAATATTTTCCTATAACGATATTTTTGTCATCAATAATAAACACATCGATATTGTGGTAGAATCAATATTTTTTTTGATATTATGGTCAGTCGATATTAAAAATTTGATATAATGACCTTTTACCCTCCCTGAGCCTCATTAGGCCCTAGGAACCCCACCCCAATGGGCCTTTTTACTGAGGGAAAGTGGGCACATGGTCCTGCTCCTTGTAGCTCATTAGACCCCGGGGACTCCATCTTATGGTTCCCAATGCATTATTTTGGGAGGGGTTGTGGAAACCCTTGCCCAAGCTTATGAATTACCCCTGGTAACCCATCCCTGGGGCCTGATGTGTACCAGTGTGTTGATGATCAAATTCCTCAGGACACTCTCTTGGTTCCTGCCTGGGAGAGTGCAAACAAGGAACAAAAACCTTGTCCGCTCTCTCTTGTGCTCTTGCTCTTCTGGGCAGGGAACATAGATCTGATTTCACCCGGCCGAACCAGAAACAAAGCTGTACCTGCAGAGTGAGAGCAAAGTAATACAGACCATTCCACCCGGCACCCAGGATGGGTGCTGGCACTGATCCCAAGGAGCCACAGAGGCCAGGAGCCTCTACTGCAGCCCCCAATGCTTAAGGATTTTGTGGGTGCCCGAAGTGGGACCTGGGCGCCCACCTCAAAAAATAAAATTAAAATAAACGAAATACTCAGGCAGCACAGGAGTGGACTCTGTACACTGCCATTATTCAACCAAAAATATATGCTGTTGGTGTGGAATTTTAGTTTGCGATCTGAACATCATCTGCGCCAGCTTGTCACCTATGTACTTCGTGCACGGCAGCCATTCTAAGGTCACCTATGTACTACGTGCACGGCAGCCATTTTAGATATCATGGTCTCCCCGTCCACGACCGATCGCCAGCGCGCCCCTCTGACCCAGCAAGCAGCCTCCGCGCACCCTGGCTCCCCCTCCCTCCCCCTCATGAGCATGACCCTTCTGCATGACCCTGTCCTTGGGAGTCACGCCAGCGCCTGACCAACACCTCCTCTCCTCCCATGAATGCCCCTCTGTTGATAAACCTCCCTCCTGCGCTGGATTGTCCACGCAGCATGAATACCACTCCATTGATGGCCCCTCACCCCGTGTCCGACTGTCCACACAGGTCCGAGGCCATTGCCTAAGCCGGGAGATATCATTTACTGCCCCTTATTGTATGAGGTCGCTCTCCTTCAAAGGACCCTCTATTGATCCAGGCCTCCCCACCCCCTGTGATATGATCAGGCGCACACATCCTAAGACTCGACGGAACACTCAGCTGCGTGATGACCCCCTCCTCTTATCAACAGGTTGAGGACCTCTATTGTGAAGGTATATGGGGGTGGGATTGACACGAGGATTACGGGGATGTCTTTTCCTTGCTTTACAAAGTTCTGATTGTAATAAAGAAAGGTCACATGCCATAAACCAGTGTATAAGAGGCCAGGCCTCCGAGAGGCTGTTAGAGCACCTCGAGACGATACCTTGTTGTCTGATCTGATGTGTTCTGCTCCGTCGGAATAAACTTCTGTTTCCTGCCTTCTGGTCTCCGGCGCCTGCCTCATTGCTTGGTAATCTGAATGGTACAAGGGCGGTTAGCGCCGGGCAAATCTTGAGAAAGGTCCTAGCCCTACCTTTTTCCACAATTGGCGTCCCAAAGCGTGGGGCCCATCAGCGACACGTGGATCCGGTGGGAGAGGTCCCGATGACAGAGTGAACGACTGCAACGATCGGGAAGAGCTCGTGTCCGATAGACCCTCGTCTGACAGCCGATCATCCGACCTTCACTAGTTCTGAACAGACCTCTCTCGAGTGATCTACGGTCCTGACTGGGAACCATCAGGAGTGCCGCGAACATCGCGAAGGAGAGAGGACGATCGGGCGCTGGATCCAGAAGACAGGAAACCGTCCATGCGGTCCGGGTAAGGTCATGTAAACACGACGAATTGAGGAAAATTGTTTTGTTTGGATAATACTAGTATTACGCTTTGTTGAAACCTCTGGAGATTCGCTGTCTGCAAACGGAGAAAAACAACAGGCTCTCTCTTTGCAAACAGTGAAGGATAGGTAACGCAGACTTTTGTCCCCGTTGTAATCCGTCGTGCCTATCTTCCTCCCCCACTGTTTCCCGAACTGTCGTTCGTGGATTATTGTCTGGAGATTCTTTTTCTGCAAACAGGGAAGAACAAGGTCTCTCTTTGCTGGGAGAGAAAGAGTAGGTAACGATAACTTTTCATGCCCACTTATTCTCCCCACTGAATTGTTTTGATTGACCGATTATTCGGTATTGGTTCGTTTGAGGTATTCACCGCCGGAAAACAACGGAGAATAGAAATATTCTGTCTAGTCTTTGCCCGCCGTGATAAGATAGGTAGTGCAGACTTTTGTCCCCGTTGTAATCCGTCATGCCTATCTTCTCCCCACTGGTTGGTAGCCTGTTTAGCCCGGACCGCTTATTAGAGATGAACCATCCAGCTCCACTGGAGGGCACCCCTAATAAGGACATGTTCCCTAAGTATGGACTAGTCGCTATAGCTTACACTAATCTATGGCATAAATATACGAAAAGGAACCCTGAAAGTCAGTGGCCACTGATAGGGTCCTTTAATGAAAATAAAATAAGAACATTAGAAATAGCGCTCCAGAAGAATAAGACCACGCCCACTATGCTCGACAGTATCGGCATGTGGCGCAAAGAAACGGAACAACGAAAGAAAAGAGAAGAAGCAAAAATAGGAAAAGAATTACGAAAGGCAGCCCACCTAGCCGCAAAGCAACTAGAAGAGGAAATAAAAGAAAGAAAAGAAGCTACACGAAACCAAGAATCAGGGTCAACAGACCAATGTCCTGTTAGGACCCCCTCTGCGCTCTACCCTGAATTGCCCTCCAAACAACGGACAAACGATGAGTTACTGTTAGGTCCCCCAATCATCTACATGCCCCCTCCATATGCTCCCAGCCAACAAAACCTGCAAGCCCCGAGTGTGAGTGAAAGTGACCCTAGTGCTAGTGCACCGGCCCTCACGGCCTCCGCACCAGCCACATTAACAACTTCGTCAGACGACCCCGAGGCTAGCAAACAATCATCAGCCAGGCTAAGTAGGTTAAGCAAAGATGAGCGGGATGGGATCGACAAAATAGCAAAGACATTGGTAGAACGAAGGGAGAGCGAAGAATACACAATGAGCATATATAATTCACATGCCGACAGCCACAGACGGCATTTCATCTTGCGATTCAGCTACCACACCCTGAACGCGTATGAAGATAGGTATCAGAGTAAGGGTCCCGCTAAACTAACAACACTGTATAGGAAGATTGATGTTGGAGATGGGACTGAACGTGAGGCGACGGAGCTCTTCATGCAAATGCTTGAGGTCTTCCGCCACCTCACGGAACAGAAACCAGAAGCCAAGGTTACAGTCCCTGACACGACCTCAGTAGAAGTAGCCAATACTATGATGCCTATCAGAGAAGCGGCTCCTTACTGGATCCCGCCACGGGGCCAGGGAACGAGCGATGATATTAATAATGAAAATGCAAAAGGGAGGGTTGTGTACAATTGGGTTTACCAACCATGGGACCGACAGGATATCCTAACATTCAAACAAACCCTGCCCGATTTAAGAAAGAACCCGACGGCATTTTATACCGAATTAGGCACAGCCTTGGGTTCGACAATAATGACTTTAGCGGACATTGACTTGTTCTTTGGGTTATGCCTGCCAGCTGATGTGTGGAAGCAAATCCGGAAGGCTGACCACACGGATCTGTTTGGACATACCTGGGACCAACTCGGTAAACTAGATAGACAGCGAGAGCCGGGGAGTAAACCAGTGAAAGACATACTGGAACTCCCAGACAAACTGGTCCAGAAGTTAAAAACACTGGTCCCGGAAAGAAAAGTAGACTGGTCGATAGTCACGGCCTGTCGACAGAAACCCCAGGAAGATGTGTCAGAATACTTCTCCCGATTCGAGACAGTGTTCTCCGACTACAGTGGCCAAGACATGACCACCGCAACCGGACAGCACCTGTTTGTGCAAAATTATGTAAAGGGACAAACACAAGAGGTCTCCCAAAAACTGCAGACGAGTGAAAGTAGTTGGGGGGCCTCCAAACCCGCAGCTATCCTTCAGATGGCTCAGTATTACGAGCACCAAAAGAATGAGAATGATAGGGCGTCCGAGAAAAAGAAGAAAGATTTAAAGGAAAGGGTAATGATAGCCCAGATACAGGGTATAGCGGTAGGACGGGAACACCAAAGGGGGAACTACCAATCAACCACCCCCAGAGATCTACCTCCTAAAGATCACACCCCAACATCCCACATTGGACGGAGAGACATTAGCAATGACCAATGCGCCTTCTGCAAAGGGTTCGGCCATTGGAAATCCCAGTGTCCGGTTTTGCTAGAAGTGAATAGAAATAGAGACTCCAGGGATGTGGCAGGTGGTCCGAGAAATAGAGTACAAGGACGAGGGAGCACCAACGACACCAGCAATGACAGATCAGGGAGACTGAACACATTTGACCGTCCCCGACAGAACCAATATCAGCTGTCCGAAGGTGAAAATGCCCCCGACTTTGCATAGGACTGCCAGGGGCAAGGGAGGGATCCAGTCGAGCTCTGTGTTGACCAGCAAGGTCCTTATGTCACCGCTAAGGTCCTGGGTACAGAGTCTCCATTCTTGGTAGACACTGGGGCGACACGTAGTGTGTTATCAAAACGACTGATTCCAAGGGCACCCTTGTCTGGCTAACACATAACGTCGATAGGTTTCGATGGAACGCCCTCCACTAACCCCCTGTCCGTACCTATTACCTTTGACCTAGAAAACAACACCACTGACGCAACATTTCTACTCTCCTCCAACTCCCCTGACGCCATTATGGGCATTGACTTACTGAAACATTTTCGAGCTACCATTAGGTGTTCCCCAGATGGAATACGAGTCATCCTGTACGACAACCCAGACATGCCCAGATCCCGTCCCCCACGACACATGTGCTCCATAACTGACGCTGACCTGTCCCTGCTTGACACCCTGCCTCCGTACCTGTGGGCCAAAAATGACTCTGATGTGGGGCGAATGATGATTGATCCTATTCACATAACTGTACGACAGGACGCTATGCTCCTGAAACTCCCGCAATATCGGATATCGCCAGAGGGTGAGAAGGCACTGGTAGCGATCATTCAGTCTCTGGTAGATGCAGGAGTGGTTGAAGAGGTGGTTAGCAACTTCTGCAACAGCCCAATCCTACCTATTGTTAAGAAGCAAGGTGAAGGAGATGAGAAAGCGTACCGCTTCATCATCGACTTACGAGAGATTAACAAAGTGGTTGTACCCCAATATCCTGTAGTCTCTGATATCACCACCATTCTGACCCTCATCCCGTCCACTGCCACCACCTTCTCTGTTATCGACCTTAAAAACGCGTTTTTCTCTATCCCCATTCATCCAGACAGCCGTTATCTCTTCGGCTTCACTTTAAAATCCCGCTCGTACCGATTTTGTAGAGCTCCCCAGGGGTACACTGAAAGTCCCAGCATTTACAGCCAGGCCCTCAAAAGACAGCTGGATGCCTTCCAGCTACCAGAGGGAGTGGTGTTGATCCAATATGTCGATGATATCCTTCTGGCGGCCGACACCACCCCGCTTGCAACAACAGCCACCGTCCAACTCCTACACTTTCTTGCAGAAAATGGCCATAAAGTCTCCAAAACGAAGTTACAGTTCTGCCAGCCACAGGTGACTTACCTAGGCCATCTTCTGTCCAAAGAAGGGAGGAAACTTACACCCGACCGAATCCAAACCATCCTAGACACCCCCATCCCGAAAACACAAAAGCAGGTCCGCTCTTTGGTTGGCCTAACATCTTTTTGCAGACAGTGGTTGCCTAATTACAGCCTCATTGTGAAACCATTACTTGCCCTGCTGACCAAAGATGTACCCTCCCCGCTTCCTTGGACCACTGAGTGTCAAGCCTCCTTTAAGGAATTACGGGATGCACTCTGCTCAGCGCCTGTCCTAGGAACCCCGGATTACTCCAAACCCTTCTCCCTCTTCACCCACGAAAGGGAGGGATGTGCATTGTCTGTCCTAACTCAATCAATTGGTCCTAAGCAGCGCCCTTGTGCCTACTTCTCCGCCACTCTTGATCCTGTAGCCAGAGCTTTGCCTGCCTGCCTTCGAGCAGTAGCCGCCGCTGCTGTCTCTATCCGTCAGAGCGAGGGAATTGTACTTTCCAACTCCCTCACAGTGCTAGTACCCCATGCAGTCGACACCCTCTTGAACCAGACCAAGACCCAACACCTGACTAGCGCACGACTGACAGGGTACGAGTTGACTCTGCTTGCACCACACATCACACTAAAGAGATGCACGACTTTGAATCCTGCCACATTGTTACCCCTGCCTGAAAATGACCCCGACATTCCTCCCATCCACGACTGTGTGACCCTCACGGACGAACAAACTAGGAGTAGGGTTGACCTCCGAGACACTGCTTTTCCTGACCCCGATGGAGAGCTATGGGTAGACGGCTCATGCATCAAACTCCCAGATGGCACCACTTCAGCTGCCTATGCAGTAACAACAGCCCGAACAGTAGTTGAGACAGCCTGCATCACACAACGATCTGCCCAGGCAGCAGAGCTGATAGCCCTCACCCGAGCATGCATCATAGCCGCAGGGACCACCACGAACGTATATACGGACAGCCAGTATGCCTTCGGAGTGGTCCACCATTTTGGGCTCCTGTGGAGGGAGAGGGGATTCCTGACGTCCCACGGCACCCCGATCCTCCACGGAGATCTAGTCTCCGCTCTGATTGAAGCAGTTCTCCTCCCTAAACGATTAGCGGTGATAAAATGTCAGGCACACAAAAGGGTGACAGACTTGGTCGGACAAGGGAATGCATTGGCCGACATCACTGCACGAACCACAGCTGAGAATAGGACGGTGACACGCATGTACGTGACCAGGTCACAAGCAGAAACATGGAGTGACACAAGGATAATGATCAGAGACATACAGTCGGCCAGCACCCCTCACGAACTGACTAAGTGGGCAAGGGTGGGTTTGAAGGATGAGGAGGGCTGCTGGCGAACGAAGGATGCAAGCAAATGGTTGCTGCCCGACTCATATCTGATCGCCATACTGACAATGGCTCACTCCCCCGCACACATAGGATCTGCACCCATGATCGAACTCATTTCCAAAGTCTGGCACAACGACAAAATCCCTGACTCAGCCAGACGCCTAGTTCAGCAGTGCCTTATCTGTCTGCAACACAACCCCGGGAAAGGAACTGTAGTACCCCGGGGAGGGTTTGGGACCCCCAATCACCCCTTCGAGGTCCTTCAGATGGACTACATCCAACTAGAGAGATGCCAAAGCCTGAAGTATGTACTAGTCATTGTGTGTGCCTTCAGCAAATGGGTAGAAGCCTATCCCACCCGTGACAACACTGCCATGGCTACTGCCAAAGTACTACTGAAGGAATTCTTCCCTCGCTATGGCCTTTGCCGAATTTTATGGAGCGACAATGGCCCCCACTTCATAGCTGAGGTTATCCAATTAATCCTAAAGGGATTGGGGGTGAAGCAACGATTTCATGCGGTCTTCCACCCCCAATCCGCCGGTCTAGTGGAACGCCATAATGCCACGCTGAAGCTGAAACTGGCAAAAATAGTGGCCAACACTGGACTTAACTGGCCGGATGCCCTCCCACTGGCTTTGTTATCGATGCGCTCCACTCCCACCAAGCACCATTTGACCCCCTACGAGGTCGTGTTTGGGCGACCGATGAATCTCTGGACTGCTCCCAAACCGACCTCCATTCATGACGTCCCGGACGTCCTACTGTCTGATTATTTGTGCAAGTTAACTAAAACGTTGTCTGTCATTCATCAACAGGTGCAGCAGGCCATCCCCGATGCTTCCAGGGGCCCCGGCCACGACATCCAACCGGGAGATTTCGTATTGATACGAAATTTCCAGCGAACCAAGAGTCTGGAACCTCGGTGGACGGGCCCCTGGCAAGTGCTGATCACCACCCGAACGGCACTCCGAGTGGAGGGGAAGAAGCACTGGCTGCACGCGCATCATTGCCGGAAGGTCTCTGCAAACCTGGCCACGACCGAAAACGTCAGCGCCCAAGAAGAGCTCCTGAGCAAAGACCGACCGATATTGGACTGTTATCCCGATACTGGGGCACTCGAACTTGCAAAATTCTCTGATCCCACTGTGCCATCAAGAGAAGGGTATTTCCTGCGTCGAAAGGAGGGAGTTTCGGCTAAGTAGGCCACGGACTAAGTTAAATCTCAGAACGGTGACCTAAACACAATCAAGGGTTGCCGGGAGAGAAGCTAAACGAAGTCCGTGGTTCTGCCCACTACCGAGCCCCTTGAAGGTGATGGAAGCGCCAGATAAGAAGATGATGGAAGCGCCAGATATGAAGATGATGGAAGCAACAGGAAATACCCAGTATAGAAATCCAAAGACTGACAACCTGCACAAATCAAAGACAATCGCACTCTTCATTGTCTTCCTCTTCTGCCTCCTCCTCATGACCTCCTTCTGGATTCTGGAGGAAAGCACACCGGCTCATGAGACATTGCTACCTACTGCACAGCCAACACCCCTGAAAGAGCATCACCTAATCTCTCTGTCGCCTCAGCTCCGAGAAAGGCGCAGGGAATTCTGGAACAATTCCTTCGTGCAACTGTTGCACCAACACAACCTTGCTGCGAATGCTACGAACTGTTGGATCTGCGGGTTGCTCCCGCATGCCACTGGACACTCCATCCCCTTCATCCCTTCACCCTTCTCAGTTCACGGCTCTTGCCTCGCCTGGTTGATCCTCATGCAAGAGAGCCACAAAGACAACGCCACCTCCAGCCGGACAGTGTCACACTTCTACTCTGGGTTCTGGCTGAACAAAACAGGAAAGACCCCTGCTGCTCTGTGTCCTGCGCTCGCAGGCGCCACCTTCATCAAAGACATTCCAGCCAAAGAACGAGTCGAAGTACAGGTGCTCCACAATCCAGCCAGAACCACCTTCACTCATCTGCAAAAACAAACTACCGCCACTCTAACTGTGGCCCTGTCTGTTACCAATGTCACAGGTCTCGTGTGTCTCGAAGGCTATGGAACGCAGCCGGTGGGTCACAGCGCCTGCCGAATCACCAGAACATTGGACTCAGCTGACCCCCCTTCCTTTGTTGCTTCTCCGAACATGTACTTTGTGTGTGGCACCAAAGCTTACACCTGGCTCCCGAGAGGCTGGAAAGGTATCTGTTACATTGCCTTCGTTCTTCCACCCACATATGTAGCCCCTGCCAACCATCACCGGCAGAGGCGTGCAGACGACCTTGGACAAGCCGACTCCACCGGAGCACAGTTCCTGGATGCAGCAAAGGGACTTGTTCCTCTGTGGGGCCCAATGGCAAACAGCCGTGCTATCCGACACCTGACCCAGGCAGTAGAAACAACGATCAACATCACGGCTGGCATCCTCGCCAACAACACTGCGGAGCTTCAGGCGGTCCGCCTCGTGACCCTTCAAAATCGTCTTGTCCTAGACGTGGTCCTAGCCGACCGAGGAGGAGCATGCCGCATCATCGGATCCAGCTGCTGCACCTACGTGCCAGACAACTCGCCTTCAGTCTACAAAGCCATTGAACACCTCCACAGACTGTCCTCAGAGGTTCACCAAGAACAGGAAGGATGGTCGCTTGGGAGTTGGTTTTGGGACTCTTTGAAGAATTGGGGTTGGAAGTTGTTCTCCTTCGTGCTGATACCTGTTGTAATATTATGTGGGTGTTGCCTAGGTATCCAATGTCTGCCACCCTTGTTCGGCCTTGTTTCTAACTGTATGTGCCCAAAGACTTTGGACTTCCGAAATGAGCACATGAGCCCCCTCTATGAAGTAGAAATACGTGGCCTTATGGGGATAAATCCGAACTGACAAGTTGGCGAGATATGTTAAAAGGGAGGACTGTGGAATTTTAGTTTGCGATCTGAACATCATCTGCGCCAGCTTGTCACCTATGTACTTCGTGCACGGCAGCCATTCTAAGGTCACCTATGTACTACGTGCACGGCAGCCATTTTAGATATCATGGTCTCCCCGTCCACGACCGATCGCCAGCGCGCCCCTCTGACCCAGCAAGCAGCCTCCGCGCACCCTGGCTCCCCCTCCCTCCCCCTCATGAGCATGACCCTTCTGCATGACCCTGTCCTTGGGAGTCACGCCAGCGCCTGACCAACACCTCCTCTCCTCCCATGAATGCCCCTCTGTTGATAAACCTCCCTCCTGCGCTGGATTGTCCACGCAGCATGAATACCACTCCATTGATGGCCCCTCACCCCGTGTCCGACTGTCCACACAGGTCCGAGGCCATTGCCTAAGCCGGGGGATATCATTTACTGCCCCTTATTGTATGAGGTCGCTCTCCTTCAAAGGACCCTCTATTGATCCAGGCCTCCCCACCCCCTGTGATATGATCAGGCGCACACATCCTAAGACTCGACGGAACACTCAGCTGCGTGATGACCCCCTCCTCTTATCAACAGGTTGAGGACCTCTATTGTGAAGGTATATGGGGGTGGGATTGACACGAGGATTACGGGGATGTCTTTTCCTTGCTTTACAAAGTTCTGATTGTAATAAAGAAAGGTCACATGCCATAAACCAGTGTATAAGAGGCCAGGCCTCCGAGAGGCTGTTAGAGCACCTCGAGACAATACCTTGTTGTCTGATCTGATGTGTTCTGCTCCGTCGGAATAAACTTCTGTTTCCTGCCTTCTGGTCTCCGGCGCCTGCCTCATTGCTTGGTAATCTGAATGGTACAAGGGCGGTTAGCGCCGGGCAAATCTTGAGAAAGGTCCTAGCCCTACCTTTTTCCACATTGGTGCCTCGGATGGGAATGGTGCATCCAAGTTAAAAAACAAATAGTCCCAGCCGTGCCGCTTCATTATTGAAGCAGACAGGCCATTCATTCACATTCACTGATCCCTCCCAAGATTACCCCTTAGTACCTTGCATGGGGTTTATTTTTATTTATTTTAGCTGTTGTGGGGCCCCAAGGAGGGGCAGAGACACCCCAAACAATTAAAAAAAACTGTTGTTGGGGGCTGCAAGAAGAACAGCAGTCACTCAGGAAAGTAAGGGCATCATTAGGATGGCTGGCAGACTTTGTCCGCCCGCCATCCTGACGTAAAAAGGGACCACCCGCCATAAGTGTGGCGGTTCCGTGGGGTGTTTAGGATTCACCCTGCCACACTGGCAGGTGCATCCTGCATTTTTAACATTGCGGCGGGCGGTGCTTTCAGCAGCACCAACCGCAATGCAAAAAAATGCATGTTGTGCAAATGCATCCACAACGTGGCAGGCACCGTGTGGTGCCTGCCATGTTGTGCATGCACATGCAGGGTGTACCATAGGAACCCCCCATGTGCCTCACCCCACCCCCAACATCCTGGGGGCCCTCAAAGGGCCCCCAACTTCAAAATACTAATGCTGTTGCAGTCACAGAAAGGCTGCCTCCCACCGCATCTTGATATGGATGGCGGTGTCTAGCAGACACCGCCACCATATTAAACCCTTCAGCCGGGGTACCCTGCCATACTAATATGGCGGGGGAGAAATGGGTGGCAGGAGGGGAAGGATGTAAGGCAGATCGCCACCGCCATGCGGGTGGTGGCGATCCACCCTACCGCCCTACATCCTAATGGACCCCTAAGTCTCTTAGGTTATTGAATGCATGACCGCAGGAAAACGTAACATTGTTTTAAAAGCACTCCAAGCTGGAGATGTATGCTCTTCAGATGGAGTACAGAGACCTGTTGTCATTGGGTCTACAGATGCATTTTGTGGCATAAGGGTGTTAAAGGAAGACTCAGACACATGTTAATGGTTTTGAATAATAATGCATTATTTTAATACATTTTGTTTAAAAAATGATTATGAATTTCCACGTATGTTTTATAAGGATTATTTTGGAATATGGGTAATGATAAATTGTTGTGGTGATTGCATTATATAGGTTGATGTGCTGACCCCTTGATAAGGCCAATTGGCCAGCCTTTTATATTTTGGAGTTCCTACTTTTTGACAGAGATATTGAGTCTTCCTTGATTAAAATGACAACTCTTTATATTGTTGCTAATCATTTTTTTAAAAAACAATTAGAAATAATTTGAAAAAACAGTGTTAGAGTGACATTATAGTTAAGTCTAGTAATAAATTTTTTTTTAAATTCACCGAAAAAAACAGTGGTTAATGTGACGCTATAGTTAGGTGAAAATGTCAGGTAAAACTCTAAAAACCAATACAATTCACCAGTTATAGGTACCTGAAATAACTAGAACTCACTCCCTAGCCATGCTCTACTTTTGATGTCACATATTATATCACTCATGAAATGTTCTCTGACACCATTGATAACATCACTGATGACAAATGGAATGGTTTAATTAAAGTCAACTCCGTGCATGGATCCCACAAGCTGCTGAGTTCTGATGACTCTGAATATTTTGCGCTGTTGATAGTTATACTTATCTTTTTTATATTGCTGGATCTTAATATGAGTGCGTTGTCTGTCAATTTGGCAAGAAACAGTTGACGGTCGATGAAGGATTCCTGGTGGGCATAGATGGATTTAGTACTTTAGATTTCAATAGCTCAAGTAATCTATAGTAGTAATTCCTAGGAGTGAGTGAGTTTTACGAGGTATGGCTTGAATTCTAAGTTTCTGAACTCCCATAAACATACATATTCATGATATTCATGGACATTCAAAAAGCCATTTCCGACCCTTTCACATACTGGAAATGGCTAGTAAGTTGCTCTAGCCAAGGGCTGCTGTAACTCTCTTTCTGTATAGATCACCCCCAAACCCACAGGGAAAAATTCTATCCGAATTTACACATTCAGCTTTATTCCCTATGTGCTGAAATGTAAGCAATTTAGAGTTCTGCACATGGGGACTGAGGGGCCCATTAGGATGATGGGCAGATCGCCCCCGCCAGGCCGGCGGTGGCTACCACCAGCCTGGCGGGGGCGATCCGTCTGCCATCCTAATGGGCCCCTAAGTGCTTGTGAGATATGTCACATGGGAATCTCTGTATTATGCCTGGAAATCTATTTTTCTTGGACTGTTTGTGAATCGGGATTTTTTTTTAAGGCAGATATGTGAATCCCTACCTTTATTGTAATTTTTGTTTTCTGGGCATTATGGGCTTGATTATGAGCATGGTAGTAAAAAACACCAAAGATGCATATTGGTTAAATACCGATTCCATAGGAGTCTATAAAAATCACATCGTTAATAACACTGATTGTGAGTTTTTACTCTTCACCATGGAATCTGCATTTACTCCAAGTGTTAAATATCGAATGTTTGCTATTTATTGCATGTGGTAAATACTACATCCGATAAATAGTCATTCCCATTTTCAGACACTGGAAGTTTTGGGGTGAGAACATGTATCCCAAGAGAGTAGAAACAGTTGGAGCAACATCCAGAAGGACTTGAGGACGCCCCAAAAGTACATCACCAGCCCGATCCTGTGTGAGAGTGTGCAGGCATTCAGTTTTTGTCACCAGAGCACCTTGAAACATAACAAACAGCGCTGACTGATATTACTCAGCCATCACAAGCAGAAACCTGCTAAACGTTTCCAGTGTAGACCTCAGCAGGGTAAGGAATTATAAGATTACAGACCCTGAGCTGAGGGTACTGACCAAGGAGGTGGTAGGTCACCATGACCATCTAAATTGCCATTCCATTCGGAAGTCATCATCATAAAATGAACAGGAATGTGCTTGTGAAAGGGGATGGTTCACAAACTCATACTGTGTCAACATAGAAAAATGGTTTTGAGAACATTAAAAACCTTGAAAAGTTAAGTACTTGAGCAAGATGCTAAGACCAAGCACTAAAATCTGGCAACATGTGGTAGTTCGCCACCTCAGTTGCACCTCAAGCAGGAGGACAACATTCTATGACCATCCTCAAGATGTCTAGAGTGGGAGATATGTAAAAAGGTCTAGCAGTCGAAGGAATCCAAGGTAAGAGACATGAAAGTTGTAATTGGAGTACAAGGGGTTGTTACATAGTTGTCCTGGCTGAGGACTGGCATCATTGTGAAGGGTCACCAATGTAATTTGTCACAAATATTCACATTTTGAGTGTGGACAACTGGGGCAACTGTGTGGGATGCCATAAGAGCTTATGAGTCTCTAATGGAACAGCTGACATGTATTGCGATTGGACTAGAACAACCGTACTGTTACTCAAGATGAAGAGTTGATTTGTCTGCCCAGTTCGTTGAGAGTAATATATCACCACAGTATGACTAGTGTTGTTTCTCCACAGGATCATGATTTGTGGTTTGATACAGGGCACCTAGGAGAGCAGTCCACATCACACACCATTTGCACATTAATAGTGTGCTCCATTTTATGATTGCAGCACACGTGTTCCTGTCCACATGAGGCCACTAGCTGTACATGAGTGCGGTTAATTGAATCCAGTAAGTCAGGAAATCATGCTTTGCTGACATTGGCTGTGTTGGTGTTCAAGGGGAATTATATATACTGCCTACTCACTGTCCTCAAAGCATCCCTCTCTCAGAGTATTGTGCTGAAGATTTACTGAGAAATGCCATTAATCAATCATACTGTCTGCTGTGTGATGCCTGCTGCAAGGAATTCTTGCGCTGCTATTATTTTCAGGAAAGGTTGATGACAGTGGATTTCTATGTTTTATTTTTTCAGCTCAAACAGTGCATGTGCTGTGTTTTTTTTCATTATTCAGTTGGTTTTATTTCTTTCCTTCCCTACACTTTCAGGTATGTGCTTTGAACTAAAAGTATTTTAAAGTGGTATTTTCCAATAGTTTTTAATTACATCTCTTGTAATTGGGTGCTATTTACCACATGCTTTGCTTTATTTTTTGCATGTAGTAAATATCACATGCGGTAAGCAACATTTATGATAAGTAGCACCTGTGGACCACAGACAAGCTAGTAAATTGATGTGCTGTTTACGCTAGCATGCAGTAGTTATTACTACACCTAACTCTAATACAAATAAGAATAGTAATAATAAGAAGAAGATGATGAAGAAAAGAGCACAAGATGAATACATTAAATAAGCTTTACAATTAACGTGCCTGATGCGATTTTGAGTTAAAGGTAGCAATCAAGCAAAACAGTATAAGAAGATAACGCCAACAAGGCTCACTTCTTCACAATCAACAGTCCCTTACTCTCCCAAGGAAGTTTATTACTCACTACGAAATAATGTTGCTTCTGCCAGGAAAACAAATCACTTTACCCTCACTAATCTGCCGTGCTTTGATGCACTGACATGATCAGATGGCCTCCTGACCTCAACCAATTACAAGAATCATGTGTCAAATTATTTGACCTGTAAGCAACAGAAGATGCTTCCTGCTGAACGTCTAGCGGTATGTTTGATTTAGTGCAGAAAAGTGAACCTTGCCCTTTTGGTGTTACAGTGGCTTGGCTGCTTTTAATTTACAGTTAAAGTGCGGACCAAGGCCAGGCAGAAAATGTTTGTGTTTGGAAAGCCAGGTTTCATAAACTGTCATGCTCTGTTTGCCTACTGCATTGCTCTCCGATGATCTTTTTTCAATCTTTTTCTCTCTGCCTCGCCTGACTGTTTTTGTGTCACAGCATCCTTGCACGGTTTGATATACACGATACAATAAATGTGTTTGAAATGGATAAGGTGAAAGGATAACTATATACAAATATGCATTTTAGTACCCGCCATCACTATCTAGATCAGTACTATTTTCTTTCATTTCCGTCTTGCCTGTCTGTTTCTAAGATTTTCGATTTATTAGTGTTCATTTTGCTACGCCCATCTGATAGGAGGCGTCTGGTTGATGTCTTGGTCTGTCTTGAAAAGGAGTGTTTGTGTGAGTGTGTGTATATATATGTGATATCTAGTGAGCATGAAGGCACGTGTGAATGTGGCTGGTTGTATTGCAGTCTCGAGATTAGTCTTTGACAGAAGAGAGTGGACAACTGGGGCAACTGTGTGGGATGTGTATTTATGTGGGTGATGTCTCGATGGGTGTGTGTTGGGTATGACTGTCTAGGTTACTATACAGTTGAGGTTGGCCGATGGTGCTTGTCTGGCGAATAGTGTCTGCCTGGGGAAACCACGTCTGCACGAGGGAGTGGACAAGCTTGAGACTGAGTGGATTTCTCGGGAAATCTATGTCTGTCTCGTATTAAGCTGCTCTTCCTGCCATTCTGAATGAGCTTGACTCGCAGCGTGTTTGTCTGCCTGGCTTACCTGTCTCTCTGCTTGGTGTCTGTAATGCCTTTCAGACTCCGGCCTAGATTTAGTAAGGTTTTGCATGAGTGAAAAGCAGCTGAAAATGACACTAAGCAATGGTGAGCGGTGCATGATACTCACTATCCAGCGCAAAAGCTGTTTTGCGATGGAAAAGTGCCTTTTCTCAGTGCAAAAACCACTTTGCGCCACTTTCTGTCACAAATACACATAGGTTTTGACACAAAGCGCTAGCTAATAGGATAGTCAAGACCAAGCTTTTCATTAATACCTGATGCCTACTTGAAACATGCATAAGCAAGGGGGCATTTTAATGTCTCCAAAAACCTATGCATTGTATGTAGCACACGTCCAATGCACTGGTTTATTCGGAATTTTTCTAGACATTCATTCTGGAACAATATGCTTCCAGAACAAATCCTATGCTAGACAGCGCACACTCACTTCGAGGCAGTGCATCATTCAATCCAGGTTGTTAGAATACCAGTGCATAGGAGGGAAACAGCAAGACAGTTTTATTACACATGTCTCTGCTCTTTGTTCTCTCAAATATGCAGCACAGTACAGCAAATGTGGTCACTGCAGAGCATTGCGTGAAAAATTAGTAAATATTGGCCTTTGTGCGTTGGCACCTGAGTATTGTTCTTCAGTATCTGTGTAATGACTCTGAATGTCCATGCTTGTGAGAGAGATAATGTATGTCAGAAGGAATGTCATATAGGGTTCTTGTGCTGCTTGTGTGTGTGTGTGGATAATACCTGTGAGTATAAAAGAAGAAACAAACACACAACTAATAGTCAGTATTCAGTTTGCATGTACATTTTACATCAGTGACTTCAGATCATAATTACCACTACAGAAGTCATCATCTTTAAAAGTTATGTGTTTATCTCGATATGTTTGTGGCATTGGTATTTCCTATTTAGGAATTCTTTACTATAGTGTTTGTTAAGGATTTTGCATATTTAGGTTTGTGTACATTAATAATGGGATGGGTGCGCTTGGTGGAATTTAATTCCGCAGAATTCAGTGGAAATACATTAAAATTCCATGAAATTTTGTCGTAATATGCAACGCGGCGGAGTGGGCATTTGGTAACTAAAATGCCCCTTGTGTCCGTAAATAGATGCGAGGATGCATTTGGTGCTAAGAAATAGCACCACCAAATACCAAATTTGTATCCCTTAGTGCCCATTTCATATACTGCAGTGATTATTGGAGAGTATGTATGTATGCAGGGGCACCAAAGGGTGTGTACTGCTGTGCATTCCCCTCGGCACCCTTACATACTTTGCAGTAATCACTGTTTCTAAGGGTACCGTGGGTATGCATTACATGCCATCTCATGCTTTGCAATAATCACTGCAGAGTATGTCAGGGCACCATGGGGCACTTTGGTACATGCTCCTTTGCACCCTTACATGCTGGGCTGTGAATACTGCAGGGTATGTAAGGACTCCGAGAGGTATGCACTACAACCTCTTACATACTTTACAGACTTGTTATAAGTGTGTTGTGGAAGACCGTATCAAAGGCTGCAGAGAGGTTTAGAAGGATCATAGCAGCAGTCTCTCCTCAGTCTCTCCTCGGTTGAGTAGGGCTTGGATGTCATCTGTAGCCATGATGAGGGCTGTCTCAGTGCTGTGGTTGCTGTGGTATCTGGATTCGGAGGAGTTGAGTATGAGGTTCCATTCCAGACATGAGGAGAATTGTTGGTTGCTGGCTTTTTCTAATACTTTGGTCAGGGAAGGAAGCAGGAAGATTGGTGGGTAGTTGTTCAGTTTGCTGGGGTCTGCTGATGATTTCTTAGTAAGGTGTTGACCTCTACAGGTTTCCATTCCTCGGGCAAGATGGCCATGGCAATTGAGGTCTTGAAAAAAGGTGGATAGTATGTGTCTGATTCTGGCATCGCCTAGATTGAAGATGTGGTGAGGGCATTGGTCGATTGGGGTCCCTGAGTTGAGGTGTTGTCCTGTGGGACAAGCTAGCCCAATTCTATTAGTAAAATGTCTGTAGTGGTAGCAGGGTCCTTTGAAGAACTTGGTGGCCTTGGACTGGGGTTTGAAGTTTCTGTAGATGTTGGCGATCTTGTCGTGGAAGATGTTTGCAAGGTAATTGCTGAGTTCCTGTGAGGAGGTAATGTTGTTTGTTGCAGTCGAGTTGTTGGAGAATTCTTTGATGATGATGAATAGTGTTTTGCTGTTATTGGAGCTTGATTCAATGCTCGAGGCTAAGACATTTTTCTTTGATTCTTTCAACTGTCTGTGGTAGAGGTTGAGGGCTGTCTGGAAGGTGGGCTTGTTGGTTATATCCTTCCTGGTGTGCCATCTCATTTCAAGTTGTTTCCAGTGTCATATAGTGGTTCTAAGGTCTTCAGTGTACCAGCTAGCCTGCTTTGTGGATCTTCTGTGGTTGTTGTTACCAATGGGAGGGATGCTGGGAGCACAGTTGGGGATCCAATTGTTGAAATTTCTGACTTTCTGGTCTAGGTGATTGGAGCAGATGGGGTGAGTGGTGTTAAGGGTATTGATCTATTTGTCTTTTAAAACTTTGCTCCAGCTATGGCGGGGGAAAAGAAGGCAGACTGGGGGTGGAGGTCCGTGAGCTGGTGATGTTGAAGTGGACAATGGAGATGTTGGTCCAGGTGAAATCAGTGGTTTGGCTGTACCTGATGCGTCCACTGGAGGTGAAGATGTCTAGCTTGTGGATTTAGTGTGCATGGGGTCGTGGATGAGTTAGGAGTGTCCAATGTTGTTCATGCTTTCAAGGAGGTTGGTAATGTTGATGTCACTGTGGTCATCGAGCTGGATGTTGAGGTCACAGGGGAAAATGCAGTTGTTGGTGATGAAGTTGTAGAAGAATGGACATGGTCGTAGAGGATGGTAGGCAAATGTTTTACTGTCTGTTTGGAGTTGGAAGTTGAGGTGTTCCATGGCTGGGATGATGTTGTCAATTGTGGTGGTGCATTGGATGGATTTCTTGTGTTTGATGGAGATCCCTCAGCCTGGCTTCTTGATGCAGTCGTGGTGGGTGATATTGTATCCTTTAGGTATTGTGGTGGCAATGTCAAGCGTGGAAGTGGGGTCGAGCCAGTTATCATTGTGCAAGAGGAAGTCAGATGATCCCAGATCTCTGTAGTTTGTTTGCATAGTGAGTATGTGTTGAGAAGAGAAGAGCACATACAAGTTGATGTTTTGTTTCAGTGGAATGTGTGCTGTGGCAGGTGAAGTGGCAGTGGGTGCAGGTGAAAGGTCCTACCGTGGAGCATGGGTCAGCGGGTGGCAGTACTTGTTGCAGCATCCGGGGTTCAAGGTTGTAAAGCTCGGCAATTGGTGTTTCTGCAGTGGGAGGTGGGCCAGGGGTCATGGCACTGGGTGTAGTCCAGGCACAGACGGGTGCAGACAGGCTTGCCTTTGGCATGCTACAGCATGCCATCTGTGCACCACTGCATGATTCAGCTGTGCGGTCACGCGACAGCTTGCATTAAGTAAGTCTGGAGGTGGGCAGGGCTTCTTTTGGTGGGAAGAAGAAAAACTCTGGCCGGAAAACCTTTGCAGTGGTGGTGTCTTTAGAATAGGCAGGAAGTGGAGACCACAGGCAAGTGGCAAACTAGGTGCCCAAGTGCCGACTGGTTCGTTCGCAGAGCAGCTTGCATTAAGTAGGTCCTGGGGTGGGCAGGGCTTCTGTTGGCAGGATGAACTGTTAGAGGGAAAACCTGGGCAAGAAAACTCAGGCAGTGATGGTGTCGCTGGATCAGACTGGAACAAGCAGGAACTGGAGGCTACAGGCTGGTGGCAGGCTAGTTGCACAGGTGCCTGTAGTTTGAGCACTAGAGGTAGTACACAGGAATACTTTACACATCAAGCAAAACTTGACAGTTGCCCCAACCCGGGCATGATGTCACTTTTGTTACCAGGACTTCCAAACCCTGGAGGCCCTCCCCGGAAGGTCTATCACTTCTGGGGGGTCAAATGACCGTGTTGGGTCATGTGTGTTGTAACATCACACTGGTTACATGCTAGTCATGTGCTCATAGTTCTACCACGTGGTTAGGGGTATGCAGCAGCCCTGAACAAACCAGAGACCATGGAGATCAGGTGACCATGATGTGATGTGGAGGATTACGCCCTTTTTATGATGCTTAGAAAACATATAAGGAGCCCCTAAGCAGCCTATGCCAAGCCCAGGAGGCACTCTCCAGAAAGAGATCGCTCAGTCATTATGAAGAGATACAACTACGTCATCAAAAAGACGCCCTCTGACGGTAGTTTGAACACTATTGATAGATATTATTGTAGCCTGACACCAGCGGCTATAGAGCAAAATGTGCAGCAGAGCAACCTTAAAGAGGGTGACCACAACGTCACTGGTTTTGACAAGGAGCTCTTCCAGCGGTTGGAAACGTTCAGCTTCCTGGATTTAGCACAACTGATATCCCCTAATAAGGCCTCCAACAGAGGCAGCAAAGCATTGAGTTATGAAGTAAGTGCTAGAAACAATTTCATTGTTTTGGAAGATTGTGAAGAATCTATAACAGCTCTTAACTCACCAGTCTATTAAGAATAGGGGTTTCTGCAGTAATTGGCTCTGGAGGCATCATCGTACAACAGCTGCACAACTCTGATACCAATTATGCCTTGATCAACCTCAGCGACTCTCAAGATTTCAGAGCCACCACCGACTCCCACAAAAATGATGAGGTTAGTAAAAATCATTATAGACACTTACTTAGACCAAATATACAGCTATATTGAAATTTTAACTAATAGGCTGTCTTTCTTTCTTTCTTTCTTTTTTGAACCATTGAAATTATCAGCAAAAAGAGCAGTGGTAGAGGGGATGTCACCAAAGGTTACCGTAGTATATGTTTCCTACTGATGCTGTTCAAAACAGACTGAAATTTCTGTAATCCAAAACAAATAGCAGCGAAAGAAATGTGTTTGTACCTGAAATATCACAGATTTTGAAAAGGAAGCTCCAGGTGTACCCTCTGGTGCCATATGGCCTGTTAAAGGTTTTGCTGCAATTGTTGTGAGCATGTTTGTTAAATGTGACCATTATAACTGTGTTACAGCCATAAAATTAATAATCCACATCAGGACGCTCCTGAGTGTCTACACAACTCATAAACTTCAAGAACAGTCAGATATGTATGTAGCTTGCTAGTATTGAACAAAGTATATAAACTGTTAAAGTTGGTGTATGGTTCGTCCGAGGAAATAAAAAGGTCCACCTTGATATGATTAAAGTCTTGTTGACTATGCTCAAAGAGATCTGATTTTCGAGCGAGCCAAGCTCAAAACTCTGTTATATGCAAGGGTTGTGTGCAGAAAGGGCCATAAAAAGAAT
The DNA here is from genome assembly GCF_964263255.1 of Lissotriton vulgaris. Lineage (NCBI taxonomy): Eukaryota > Metazoa > Chordata > Amphibia > Caudata > Salamandridae > Lissotriton > Lissotriton vulgaris. The sequence goes on along the minus strand of NC_141699.1, from coordinate 239,830,119 downwards.
AGGTGCAATATTTATTTGAAAAGTAGATGAGTTGGCTCTTTAGCCCCACAAAAACAGTTTTATAAAATGACTAGTCCCAGAGTAGCATGTCATTATTGTATTATTTAATGTTACATACTTACTCACTTTTAAGTAAGCATCAGAATGTCGGTGGTCAAGATGCCTCTGAGTTAAGTCCAGTATACATATGTATAGCCAGATTGGTATATGTGTTGCTTAAAGAAACAATTACTGTAATACAACCTGGAACACTGTTCTATCTGAAGCTTGATGAGCCAGCCACGGTGATGCAGTATAAAAGTCCTACATGCATAGCCAACTGATGTGTCAATGCATTGCTACCTACAATAGATGAATACTGGAGCACGTATAATGTGTACAAATAAGGGAACTAATACTATCACCGAAGACCAACTTACATATCGCATTGGAGCTTCTGACTGTAGATTATTTCAGAAATAAAGGTTTTGTATTGTACGACAGAGAATTGTATGATCTTTTGAATGCCATATGTACACTGCGCGTACAAAGTTATAAGAGGGGTGAGTGGGAAGTCCTGTCTAGAGCAGTTGAGTTTCTAGCTGTAAAAATATCAAAACTTGTGATGATGATGCAAATTATCTGGTGGGCCTATAGTAAGGTTTGCAGCATGTGTCATATTATATATACGTAAGGAAAAGTCAGCAAACAGTCCAACAACAATGATAAGACGTGTACCATGAAACTGTAAAGTATGACCTGTTTATGTGTGGCTAACATTTGATTTAAAAAAAATGCCCTTACACAAAACCATTGTCTATCCTTTCATGGGATGAAGGGGCTATTAACATTTTGGGAGACGGGTTAAGGAAGCGTTATTACGATATGAGTTGGGTCAGAAGCTTCAGAAGCACCTAAGCACCATTTGAAAGGGCTCTAGCTGAAAATGAGCCAGTAAACAGATCTAGCTGAAAATGAGCGAGTAAACAGATCTAGCTGAAAATGAGCTAGTAAACAGAGCACAGGTGAAGATCTGGTTATCTGGGCATATTCACCCCACAGGGCAGCCAGGAGGCGTTTTAAGAGGAGAAACACCATTGTTAATGCACGGCTAGATTATCATTAGCAGGCTGACATAATCAATCTTCAAGATCGAGCCAAGCATAATAACAGAGCTCCATATATATTAACGGTAATAGATGTATTTATTGTCCAAGTACACCTTTACAGAAGCGCTAAGCGATAAAAGTGGCTAGCGTCATCACTGCTTTTAAAGCCATCTTCAGGAAAGGGAGAACCCCTTAAAAACTGCAAACAGATGCCAAAAAATAATTTTTAAACAATTTGTTTCAGAAATTATTTAAACAGCACTCTGTTCATCATTTTGTAATACAAAATACAAAGTAATGAGGCACAATTCTGTCTCATCCTGAAGACACCAAACAATATTTGGTCTGCACTGAAAGTGTGCTTTAGGTATCAAGTGAACAAGTCCAAGTACACCTTTACAGAAGCGTTAAGCGAAGCGATAAAAGTGGCCAGCGTCACCACTGCTTTTAAAGCCATCTTCAGGAAAGGGAGGACCACTTAAAAACTGCAAACAGATGCCAAAAAATAATTTTTAAACAATTTGTTTCAGAAATTATTAAAACAGCACTCTGTTCATCATTTTGTAATACAAAATACAAAGTCATGAGGCACAATTCTGTCTCATCCTGAAGACACCAAGCAATATTTGGTCTGCACTGAAAGTGTGCTTTAGGTATCAGGTGAACAATGGGAAACAACATCAAAGGGCTTTACACCTCATTCAAGGCTTTGAGATTGCCATTCGACACCACCAGCAAGTTTTGTATGTACAAGACTGTTAGACTTGGCATCCTTGGCGTGGTTTCCCCCTATCTTTTTGCCTCTACCTCCTGTATTTTTGATGCTGTGCTGGATTTCGTTTTTGCTGGTTTAGATGCTTTGGGCACTCTGACACTGCTGATCAGCGACAGAGTGCAAGTGCTCCCTGTGTAAATTGTTATTATGATTGGTTATCTATGATTGGCATATTTATGTCACCCAGAAGTCCCTAGTAAAGTGCACTAAGTGTGCCAGGGCTGGTGATAACAGATGCTACTAGTGGGCCTGCACTGATTGTGCCACCCACATGAGTAGCCCTAAAATGATGTCTCAGGCCTGCCACCGCAGTGCCTGTGTGCAGCCTGTGAACTGCCATGTTCTCCTGGTCAGTGTCCCCACTGACCAGGCCTAACCTCTGTGCACATTGGTCACCCCTATGGAAGGACCAAGGTACTCCCTTGGGCAGGGTGCAGTGTAATGTGAAAGGTAGAGCATGTACTAGTGCAGGTGGCATGCTCTGGTAGTGAAAGGCAGCCATTTTCGTTTTATTCACTATTGTAAGGCTACCTTGCCCAGAGGCTATCATGGGGAATGCTGGCTACAGTGGCTACCAGCATATCTTCCCATAGGAGCAAGGTAGGACATAAAAGTCTGGTATCCCTGAACTCAGAATTTGTTAACACATCTTTTAGGAAAGGTGGTTTTTAAATCCTGTTTTGAGAACAGCAATTTTAGAAAGTTGCTGTTCTCTTGTCTGACCTTTCTGTCTGCCTTGGCCTGTTTGTGAATTGACTGTTTGGTTTGTGAGGGGCAGGGGCAGGGTGGCTCCCAGAGTCTGAGGGTGTCATCCCTGGGCTGAATAGCTACATCTGCATCTAGAGTTGTGGGAGGGGATAGCACCTGGGCCTGAATAGGGCTGTGCCTGCCTTCCACATGGCTGGCTCCACCTCCTGCTGGGCGGCTGACGACCCAGCCCCTCTCCCTGAAAGGAAAGGAGAGGCCAGGAAAACAAAGTGCTCAAGGAACGCCCAGAACTGGTTCAGACCGGGCTCAGATCCCTCCTGCACAAAGGAATCAAAGACTTTTATTGGTTTGGCACATATGATCTGCAAATTGTATACAGGTCTATAAAGTTGGCACATAAACCACCAAGCAATCTTACAGAAATTCGCATTGGTAGTGTTCCATTTATGACTAGACCTCAATAAAATGATCGGTTTGTTGTGATTGGAATATGAAACCTTCAAGTTATTCACATATCTCCACAGCAAGCACCTTGATGCTTTGCATTATAAGACTGCCATTAGAACCTGTAACCAGGAGTATGAAAATAAATGGATGTAATAGGTGCATACATGTACTGTACTATATTAATTGCAACCAAACAATATCACCCAACTTTTATTCATGCATCTACAATTTGCAGATCATATGTGCCAAACCAATTATAATAACTCAGTAAGTTGTGAACAAGCTTATGACACAGGAATTGCATATTAATTACATTAAGACACCTCAGTGGATGAATACACTGGCTTACCGAGAAGTGTGACCTGCATGTTACAGGTTGGATTGATGGCAGTGATCACAAATAAGTAATATGGAAGTGGTTAATATTAATATCCACTTTAGTATCAAGAGACAACTGCTACAAGAAAGTCTAGAACTTGTGGTCAGCCATTATCAAAAGATCTCAGTAGAAGATGATTATTAATCTGAGTCTTCTGAAATTAATCACTTCCATTTACTTTTCTTTCTAGTGTCTTGGAATGTATCCTTTAATTTACCCCACCCCCATAATTGTATACCAATGTTTTGTAACTATCTTTACATAGTGAATTCTGCACAATTCGACCTCGGGAATGTTCCTGATACCACACATTCTTCTCTGTCACATGAGAACTATCAGGACTCCCTTATCCCACCCACCAGACTCTAAATCAGACCCTTAGCCATTTACGCTTTCCTTTTACAACCCTGATTACAAGTGGGCCAGAGTGAAATAAGATCATTTTCAGGAGGGAAAAATACTTCTTTCTACAGTATTCTCAATAAAATTGGGGAATTATATGAGAAATGTGTGCGCTCTTCACAGTATTGCAGGGGGTGCACTGTTTTTCCTGTACAATTCATCATTACGATCGCTGACCAAACGGGTTCGCCTAGGGATCATGATTCAGCCCCATAATGAAAATCCTTTCTAAATATTTGCAACTTCTGTCTAATGACAAAATAAAATTAATACAAATGTAGATTCATTTATTTAAAGCCTCGAATAGGGAACAAACATATGAAAATTATAGATTAATATTGATTAGTTTCGTTTTATGCTAAAAATAAAACCAGCCGTGCTGTCAACGCAACAGTATTTCAGTTGTGTCCACAACAAGGTAGATACATGAAGTGGAAAATACATGTGGGTACTTTAGAGGAAATTATTCCATCAGAAGTGCGTTTATCTAAAAACCTTAGTGAGCACTGAAGTATGTTTTAATATTTATCATGAATAGATGCCAATAAATGATATTGTTGGCTAGCTAGATTTAGAGAAATACATGTAAAAATTCAAATTCAGATTGGAAAAGCAAATTTGAAATAGTAACAGGTTTTAACAAATCACAAGATGAATTGCAGTTTAAGAGCCAGCAACAATTTATTTCCTAGCAGTTGTTAATCTATTCAAGTGTCTTTAATCAAAACAAGTGTTTGAGCTAGATAATGATCAAGGAATTCTTTTTCTGGGTGTTACTGTAGTTTGTTTACAGGTTTGAATGTCAGCCTTGATGAGAGGCATTTATTCTTGATTATCAGCGTTCATGGTGATTTTTCATCGTTGCAAAGCGCTCTGCTTGTGTTCGCCTTACTTAGGGAAGAACCAGATACCAGACCTTCAGGTATACATCCTTTTTATTGACAATTATGAACGTTCGCCCCGTCAATAAAAGCAATGATGAGAGAAATGGTCATTATTTTCTAACCTACTTTGCTTGACATCTTTCCTACATCAAATATTTAATTCCTGCCCTAGGGCTGTGATTTTTGGTGTCAGACCCATAATCAGTTGAGGCTGCTGTTATCCAAAGCTTGGTTTGCCATAATTTGTAACTTAAGTGCCATGGAAGGCACCACTCAATTCTTGCATTAAAGTGCTCTGTGTTGTAATATCCTTAATAGAGATGTGCAAAATGTGGGATTTCATTTTTTTTAAGTAGTGTTACTTTTGCGATATTACACATATTACACAATATACATGTCGAAGGTATCTTGAGTAACTTTTCTCTGAGAGGGTATAACTCACACAGAAAAGGAATTTTACATACCAGTTGTTGGCTTGTTTGAGGAGAACATTTATCAAGCAGGGTTCTCCAATGTCAGTCCCGGAGGGCCTAATCCATACCAGATTTTCAAGATAACTACATTTTTCTAAATGTGGATATGCTAAAAGCTGGCATGGATCCAGCCCTCCAGGACCTGAATTGGGGAACCTTGTACTCGAAAAAAAATGGAAATGTTTTACTTTATTTCAAGAATGCTTATACCTATGGGATGTGGCTTGGCCGGCAATGAAGGAGGGTCTGTAGTCGAGGAGCTCCATTGGTGGCTCCCTTCGCTGACCATTCTACCCCACTAATCCAGGAGCTGAAGGGACCGCTGTTGGCCGCGGCTACTCCGGAGGTGGTCCGGTTGCCCAGACGGATGTTTATGTGAGTGAAGTTGTAGTGTAGTTCCTAGTTTCCCACTAGGCCCTGCGCATTGGAATAACATAAACAGTAGTATCGACGTGGAACTGCTTATATTCCAGGCCTCCACTGACTATGCTAAACTTAATTGGGTTGTGTTACCAACTAGCTCAGAGGTCACTGGAAACTTTCTTCTCTGCATAGGAAGTGATCAGCTTCCTTGGCACAGACAAGAAGGGATTCAGCTTTCCAACAACCGTGCAACATGACAACTTTGCTCCTCAGATCAAGAGTCGATCTCTAGGGTCGTGTGAAACAATAGACATAGATTTCACTCAGTCAGTCTAGTGCAGTTTACTTTCACAGTATGTAGAGAATAGAGAGATGGGCGTGTATCAATAAAGGTTAACATTTATTGAACAGTCTTTCTTCTCATACAAGAGAAATGTATTGCCACAATTGCAATAACTGTTATTATAAAAAGTACGTACAGTAAGATAAGAATAGCGAAATAGAACTGTAAAAGCATTGATATGGTTTCTTAGCCATACAATGGTTTAAAAGTAATAAAACATATATACAGTCATATATACATTAGGCTAACATACTCAACTGGTGCTTCTAACTACGCCTACCCCAGTGTGCCTGACCTAAGCCTAACACGTGAGAAGGGGAGTAAGTAAGTAGCTTAAGTTAAGTTGGTTTTGCCAAGGTTTGTTTCAAGAATTCTCGTCTAAGGGTTTAGTCAACACCATACCTCTGAATAGAATGATGGAGGATTGGTATCTCCTTCAGGGGTCTCTCTCGATATCCCAGTCACCTGCGAGGGTAGACCGGAAGCGCCGGGACTGGATTTCTCTGCACGAGAAAGGCAGCGGCTTCTCTCAGCGCGTCGAGGAAGGAGGGGTGACAGCGTCTGCGGGCAGCTGGGCTGGATGTCTTCGCAGAGGACGGCTGCACGGCTCCTCAAGCGTACTGCACCATAGGTCGCGCTGTAGCGGCGATAATGGTAATCAGTAGCTTCACCACCACAGGATAGCAGGCTGCAGCGACAGAGTGCTAGTTTTTACCAACACGGGGTCATGCAGGCAGCTGGCATCAGCAACATGTTCGCTCATTGCTTAAGGCAACGTTGGTAATATTTATACCTGACAGGTGCCGGGTTTGACGCAAGTTTGCTGGACATAAGACGTCAATTAAAGATGTCACTAGGAAGTGATAGTTATCAGTTGCTCATTAGAGTTCCATTACTAATCAAAACATAGCAAGTGGGGATTTCAAGGTTTGCTAAGTTTTTATCTTGTTGAAGAACTCGGAGTGTTATCTAGGAATATCAGATAGTGACTGCTGCTCTGTCATTGCACTAATTGGTCGCAAAGGAAGTAGCAGAGAGTCATGCTGGAATGTGGCTCTGTGGCTCTGCTCGTGTGAGGCCAGAGATGACTTTTCAGAAAATCGCACTTGAACGGTTATGCCAATATAGGGAATAAATGGATTTATAGCCGAATAGGGGCATAAGGTCACAGTATCGATCAGGAACCTAGATAAGCACATGGCACCCACTCCACGAATTCATGTCCATCAAAATTACTAAAACTAAGCAATTAGATGCATGTGTAACATGGTGTAACATAGCCCACCCCAAAATACATAAATGCATTCGAAATAGGCGTACTTGTAATACATGGAATTTAGGTACTGTACGTTTTAAAAGCATAGTAATCATTCAAAAATTATTGCATATGAAATCAATGAACGATTATGCATAAAGAATTACACATGAAGTATCTCTGACAGAAGAAATGCGAGATAAATCATCACATAAAAATGCATTGTAATAATATGTGTGCTAGAGGCTGGTGTTATGTTGTTATGTCTCTAGATGTGTTTTTAGAAATAGAAGTGTGAAGCTTCTGTTCTCTAAGAATAGTTTTTACGTTAAGCAAAGAATTGTTCGTGCCAAAAGGAGAGGGTCAATATTTTTTAAAAAATTGTCCAATTCAAAGAAAAAATCAGTTTACCAAAGCTCCTGGCAGTTTTATGTTGATCAAAACTGAAGGCCGAATTCAGAGTTCATGGGAACGCTGTGTGTCGGAAAGCTTCTCAAAAGTTATTGTTTCTCTGTGGGTGAGAACATCGTATCAGACAGGCTCGCAAAGAATTGGTCTACAAAATCAGGTGATAGTTCAACCAAATTAGATAGCGCTGAAACTTGGCAGGTGTGAGAATGATTGCTGTCATCGAAGACAGGACCAGCCCTGCTCACAGAACGTTGTACCTGGATGATGTTGCTTTTGTCACTCGCTCCACTGTTACCACTTGGCTGTAGTACAGGAGTCTCCACGAATGCCGTCATCAGGATTGGTAGCCGCTGGGGACAACACAATGCGTGAGCCGTTATTGGACTTAGCAAAGTATCGACGTCCATTGGTACTGCTGATGGAAGTGAAAGACAGATGTCCAACACGCATTCATCGCCGCAAAGCATACACCGTAGCACAGGTAAAATGCAATTTTGCCATATTGGTCTGAATGAAAGGAACCAGGTCATGTTTAGATCTCTCAGCCTGGCCAATCCGAGGACGTTAGTTATCCTGTCCCTGTAGCGCATTGCTAGGATTGTCTCTTCCATTCCCATGGGAGCTATGTCTGAGCCGAGGCTTGCCATAACGTAGCAGGACGGTCAAAAATAGAATCCCTGCGATGAGTCCCAAAAATAGTGGAATACCACCAAAGATGGAGTGCACAAAATTAGGAAAGATTCCCAAAATTGCCTGGAAGGGTGTTAGCAGTCCCGTAAAGACTGTCTTAAATATGCCTGGGATGCTTGTAGCACTAGACATGTTAAGGAGTTGGTCGAGCATTTGTACGAAATGCACGGGGCAATTTGTTGATAAAAGGTCATGGACTTCAGTAGCCGTCCTTGCGACTAGAAGATCATACGTCTCTTTAGATGACGTTATAGGCACTGTTGTCTGTAAAAGCACAGATTTCATTTTGCTTAATGTATCAATTCGTATAGAATAGAGATTCAGACGAGGCCAGAGGGGAGTCACTAAGTCTGGAGGCCCGCTCGGGAACAATGCTTGCATGCAACATTTGACCATGGACGTTACTTGTACTAGATAACTTTTTCCGGGCGCGAGGCCACAGCACCTGTGATCCGTTCTTAGAATGTAACTCCCGTTTGCGAGTTGCATAAAGAAGGGCTCTATCTGAGTTGCAGGTGTGACTAGCTGGTGGCATGAAAGGTTGTTTGAATTTCCATCACATGCTCCGTGTAAATTAATACCCTGACACAAAAGTATACCGCTTAGTGAGTGTTTACAGTTCTCACCACTAAGAAATACATTTTTGTCGCTGTCACTATAGCAAGAATGAGTGTATGGTAATTTCCATTCGGATTTAACATATCCCTTACCCAAATGTTCATACTGGCCAGCAGGTATGTATTCAAGGCATTTTTTAAAGCGGAAAGTTGTTATCGGAATTGTGATAATTCCGTGTATTATCCATTCAATGACAGGACTCTCTGACATTGTCAATGGTAATCTCTCGAGTTTCTCGATGCTCAAGATTGTATAGTCTGCTCCTTTCTGTGCCAAACTGATCTGTTTATCAGTAAGGTTAAAAATGGAAAATAATGACGTTGTGTTTATCAGACGCCAAGGCACATAGCCTGAACGAAGATTTTGCAGCGTCCAGCCTAGTTCTATAATAGAGCGTAATTGAGACTGGCCATGTTGTAACATTAGCAAATCTCTGTCTATCACATCAAAGGCAGAGGATACAATATTGTCCAAAGAATATATTCTGGAAGACAGAGTCATTAACCCATTGTCTACTACAGAAAGTGATTTTTCCAAATTAATACGATCAATTTCTCGTATTTTTTCAGCAGTTTCAATTTGCTTTACTTTCCAAGCCTCGTTGTAAGCTGCATAGATACTGGTCGCTATGAAACGCTTTTGACGCTGTTTGCGTGGTCCAAGAATGAAGTCGCGCAAATCAGCACCATCTTTTAATAAAGACAAGTGTTGCTTAATTTCAGCCAGTGTGGATGTAGTTAGCCATTCAAGGCAGAGTTTCCCTACACTGTATGTGGTTATAATCCCTGGATGTTGTCTCTGGGAATATCTAGAGTCTAATCTGGTCATTTTTAACCCCTGTGTTTTATTCAGGAACCTATCTTGACAGCTATTCGTGTCTGTGGGCCAGATTAACCACTTTTTCCAATCAGGATGTGTTCTGTTGAAATGTAAAATGTGTGACACGTCTAACTCAATATCAGCTGTTGCATTTTCAGGTATTGGCTTTGGTATAGACGGTGTTTTCAGGTCTTTGTTCTTGGCTAGGCCAAGACAAGATGTTTGGTGTACAGTGTCATTTAAAAATAACATTTGTTCTGGTATCATGCAGGTTCTAAACAGTGCTTCTATGCCTTGCACCTGCCAATCTTTTGTACCCCAAATTGATTTCGTTTCAATATTATTTTTCCAATAATCAAAACCAAATGTCATCATTTTGTCATAAAATGCTTCTGAATATATCAATTTAGAATTTGTCAGCATTGTTTTCATTCCTGTTTTATCTAACAGTTTATAATAAAACGTTTCTGCATCACTGGTGTTAAACCCTGAAAAATATTTGAATTTCTCAAAAAATGCTTTAGAACTGCTTTTAGGTGGTGTAGAACAATGTTCCCATTGATTATACATAAAAACATTTCTAGGCTGTGCAGATTTATGCAAGTAATGATCCCCATAGTGGGTATAACAGAATAACTGCTCATAACTAGATGAACCTTGTAAATAATCATGATCTGTGAATCTAGCTGACATTACTAAATCAGACATCATGTCATTAATACTGTTAAAGTCCCAATCATCAGAGAATGTACTTGGTGTCAAAAAGTCACTTAAGGAAACCTTTAGTTGATGAGGATATTTCAGGATTTCGACCGGACCATAGATCTCATAGTCTGTTTTCTCCCATACTACCCCACCAGGTATTGGAATTGCTGTGACATTTACTGTTGACAGTTCTCTTTTCTTCACGTGGGATGATCTGTGTGGTTTCAGGACTAGGTTGATGTTCTGACTTGCTGTGTCCATTCAATTGTAATGAACTTCCCTAAAATTAAAACTAAAATTATGCAGAGTAGGAGTATGAATACCCCTGTGATAATCCAATGCTCAATCAACGGTGAATCCAGATATAGTTCTTTGATTTGTTGAAGGAGTCCTGTTGTATTTTCTTTAAAAGACTTTTTTGTTTCTGGCATCACTTCCGGGTCATTTAAATCTTCAGAGAAGTTGTCGAAGTTGATGAAATAACCAGAGGCAGTTCTGTCAATTGATGGGATTGTTTTTTCAATCTGTCTCTCGGTAGCACTTTCTGATGCCACATCATTGTAGACTGGTGTTGTTTCTTGACGAACTGTTTCAATCTGTGTTTCAAGAGGCACGAGTTCCATGGCATTATTGCATAGTCCTTCATTGTGCACTGCAGGCTGATCGAATGTGATTAGTCTTTCAGTTTGAACCTCTTGGATTGTTGCAAGTTTGGGTATTCTGTTGTTTCTTGGGAGTCCACTGGGCCTACTGTTGATTATAGGCCACATGCTTGTGGTTTTACCAGATCGATGGACACGACTCTGTTCTCCTTTTTACCAGCAAGGGGCGGTAGCACAACTGATCTTGTTCCGGTGACTGCTAAGACAGGTACTGCTTTTCTGTAAGAAGGCCCAAATTCCTTCTTAACCGCGATCTTTTCTCTGACTAGATCCCCAATCTTTGGAATCCAGACAGGCCTTGCTGGGGCTGTTGCGGGTGGTGCCTCGTGAGTGGTACTTGGCTGTTGCTTTAACTTTATGTTGCTTAATGATTTTCTTGTTTCATTCAGTTCCTGTAAAACAGCCAAACGGTCTTTTACTTCAAACTGCTTTGTTTCTTCTTGTACCACTGACATCTGACTATCGAGGTCCTGAACGTTCATTCTAATTCCGAACAATAGTTCGTATGGGCTGAAACCTTTTAGAGAATTTCTTGGCATGTTGTTAAGACTAGTCTGGACACTTATTAAATGTTTGACCCACCCAGCGCCTGAACCTAATACCTTCGCTGTTATAGATTGCTTTATGTCCCGGTTTTTTCTTTCTACCACACTTGTGCGACGGACAAGAATACCGCAACCCAATTCCCATGCTGGCCATGGCCTCCTTATAGGCTCGAGAGCTGAAAGCAGGACCCTGGTCAGAATGGAACGTGGTAATTGCGTATGCGCCGATAAAGACTCGCAAATCTTTTATAACCGTTCTAGCGTCAGCCGAGCGCTGGGGGCCTCATTTTTTAAGTGCTTTTCGTCTTAAACGTTGTACACTGGGACGCGCTTCTCTTCTTTGATTGCGCAGATAGACCGCCTTATGCTGTCTAGAAGGGATCCTGAAACTACACCGGCCTGTTCATTACTGCGATCTCTATTGCAGTCTTCACAATTTTGAGCAAAACATTGAATATCTATACTCATTCCTGGCCACCAGTACTCTGATTGCAATTCTTTCAGAGAGGCTTTGATTGTTTGGTGTCTCAGACCCAACCCCATGTGTGCTTCCAGTAGGAGGAAGCCCCTCCTGCTCCTGTTTGGAATTACTCTATCCCCCACTCCAGGGATTCGAGCAAAAGGAACGGAGTTTGCATCGATTATGTATGCATAATTGAGTGGATAGTTTACGGGTAGTGCTGCACAGTCGCCTTTTACGGTCGTTTTTACTGCCAGCATGGTTTCCCCGTCTATATACTTATCTGTACGCTTTTTTGTGGCTACGGAAGCCGGTTTAGTTGCTTCCGCGGTGGCTGTATTAGCCAATGAATTCCCTGCAACGTGAACGCCATCACGTTGAAGACTCTGTGCGTGAATCACGTGAGTCTTTTGTAGTTCTTTACTTAAAAGAGCTACCTCGTTCCAGAGCTTTTTATGCTTTATTGTGGCACCTGTGTCATCTTTGTAGTCGTTTTCGATCCAACTCTGCAGTTTATTGTTGTAAGAATTGACGCAAAAATGAGAATCGCACACGATAAGTGTGGGGAATTCGCGTTCTGCATTTTCGAGCGCCATCTTTAAAGATCTGATTTCAGTTCTTTGAACCGAACAGTACTTTACAGATTCAGTTTTTGTTACTTTCGGTCTGAATTTACCGCACAGCCAACGACCTTTAATGATCGCACATGCTGTATTGTAGGATTTACTCTCTACATTAAAATGCTGTACAAAGCTATCTGTATAGATTATACATGCGTATTGTGGGAGAGGCAGGATTTCGATTGGCAGAGGATATTCTTCTTCATATTCTAAATCCTTCAGTTCTTCGTATTGCGGGGCGAAATAGTATTTCACGTCTTCCGCTCCTAGAGAATCTATACACTGTATCCATTTCGGATCCAGTGACACTGTAGGCAGGTTTACTGGGCTGAATAGCGCCTCGAAGGCGGATTCCGCTGTAAGGATATTAATCCGTTTGCCGTGTGCTAGTTCTCGTTCATTTGCTAATGCGATTTGCACTGCGTTCACAGTTCTTTCTGTGCGACTGAATGTTTTTTCTGCTTGTGTGTACAAGTGAGATTTAATTGAAATTGGTACCTTTTCTCCCTCATTAGAGGTCAGGTACGTGAATCCGCATCTTCCTGGGATGACTCGGATTACAAGATCGATCGTGTTGTCACGTGTATCTAATTTAGTTTTTGCTAACATGTCTGTTTGCAGTGATCTCAAAATTTCTGTGTGTTTTTGAGTCCAATTGATTTGTTTTAAATCGGGTTTAATTAGTTCGTAGAGAGGTTTAACCCTCTCTGCGTAATTTAGGATGTAAGTTCTTCCGAAATTCAGAAAACCTAGTATTGATTGTAAATTCTTCAGCGTTTTTGGAGCTTGGAGTACAGCGCACTTCTCTAAGAAGTTGTCCGCTAGGCTTTTCCCTTCACTTGATAATTCGTACCCTAAAAACAGTACTGTCAGATGGGCAATTCGGGACTTTTTAAAGTTGAATTTGTAACCCTCTGCTGCGAACCCAAGTATAATGGTGTTCACTCTTTTCAAGTGAGTATCCAAGTCGTCGTCTGTGAGATAAATATCATCTACGTAAGATAATGCTTCATCATCATAGATTTGTAGTAACTCTGTTACCCTAGCTGAGAATAGTCCTGGGCTGTTCTTGAACCCCTGTGGGAGTCGACAGAATTTTTTCTGTGACCCAAATGCGGAGAAAGCGGTCAAATATCTGCTTTCTGGTGCAATGTTTTGACAAAAGAAGCCATTAGAAATGTCTAATGTCGTTTTGTATTTTTTCCTAACTATGTTATTCATTAGGGCTGCACTATGCGAGTTTTGTACTGCAAAAGTTTTGCAACATGTATTAAGGTGTCTGTAGTCCAAAACTAGACGATATGAATTGTCTGGCTTGGAGACAGGAAACAAAGGATTGTTCATTTGAGAGGTGCATGTTTCAATCACCCCCTGGTACTCAAGTTGATCTAAGATCTCCCTGACCTGTTTTTTAGCTTCTTGCTTTATGGGATACTGCCGTTGGGCAGTTGGTTCACTTTTTAGTTGGATTTTGTGAGGAGGTGAATCCTCATCCCATCCTACATGATTTTTATACAATGCAGGTGCCTGGGCTACTGCCCATTTCCTTGCATATGTGTATTTTTTGTGAATCGGTATGTGATTCGAGAAGGCAGGCATAATCACTTCTTCGCCACGAGGGCACTCCCTGACAAACTCCGGGGGCCAATCTTTTTCAGCTAACAGAATATCATAGCCTTTTGAGAGCTTATCCCAAAATAGACCCTTAATTTTCCTAGTCTTATCACCCTCTATACGCAATGTTATTTCGTATATTTTATGGGGCTCGCTAAGTCTGGTGTCGGCAGTTTCAACCTGAATGTATTCATTCGTGTCCACTGTCTCCAGATGACTCATCAAGATCTTGCGCGCTATACTGATCTCTGCTGCACTGTCCAACATTGTCAATGCCCACTCCCCGTTTTTCAACTGTGTCCTCAGTATTCTCGGCATGGTTGATTACTCTAATACTGGCTACCTTCTTTTTAGGAAATTGAGATTTCTTATTTTGAGCAGGTTCCTTGTCTTTGGACTTGGTGTGCTCTCCTGGGTCTGACCGTCCTCTTCTTTCCGAATTCTGTGGAAAAGATCGAGAGGGACGTGTATCAATACTTTGATATCTATCAGGTTTTTTTTATATTATCCCTATTTCTAAGGTTATATCTTTTCTCAGAGGGCTCCCGTTGGGGAGACTGGCGTTCTCGAGTCGGAGTTCTCTCCCTCCGTCGAGGAGACCTTCCTCTGGACTGGAAAACTTTTTCCTTGGGAGTGGATTGTTTATTTCCATCCCAGCTCTTTTTAGGAGTGTTTGAATTATTTTTAATAAATAATTTTTCAGGATTTTCGAGAAGTTGGGGCTTAACTGGTTTCCCACCCAAGCTGTCTCTACCTAATTCTTCATAGCATTTTTCTATGATTTTGGCAAGCTCAACAGGATCTTTTATATCTGTTTCCCTCAACTTCTGGCGAATCGCCACAGATGCTGCTTCTCCCTTTACATTGGCTAATAATATAGCCGTGACCTGCTTGAAGTCTTTCAGTAATTTCATACCTAGATTTAAAGCTGGTTCTGGACCGAATTCATTTTGAATCTGTTTTAGCACGTCTGGTATTACCGCCATAGACGGAACACCGTGTGTTTTTGTGTAAATGGAAGCAAAGACTGTACCCCAAGTGTCGCAGTCCTCCACGTGTGGTGCGATTCCCATAGGAAGGCAGATGGTCAAGATTCTGTGTTTCTCAATAGGGGTAGTATCAGGAAATACTGCCTCTATTTGAGTGATTTTCTGGGCTAACCAGAAAGGAATTTGTTCCCGTTTTACGGGTGTTTTACCAAGACATGACTGTATGTTCTGTGGTGTAATTTTATTTGTGTTCCCCTGATGAGGGGTCAGCTGTGGTGTATTAACAGCTGGCTGGACTGTTGCAGTCCGTATTACATATTGGACTAATTGCCTATGTATTTTTATTAATGTGTTTAGCTGTGCTAACAGCTCTTCTCTAGACATTTTTGCAATGTCAGGATGTGGTGTGTAGCTGGCTAGAACCGGCCACGTGGCTCCTGGTCTACCTAGTGGACCGAGCCTGGTTATGTGATCATTGTGTTTTAGGGCGCCATTAAACCAGAGCAGGTGCTCTTGAAATTTAAGTGGGATTTCAATCTCCTCGAAAGGAGCGTACTCTCCCGGAGGTTCCTCTATTTTGTAATAGTGAAACTCTTGTGTTATAGCGTTTACCGCTGGAAAGTTTATCCATGAATAGAATACCTCTGTCTGCCGATACTCGTGAGCCTCTATCACGAAAATTACTGTACCACCTTGAGGTGTCAGTCCGTTTTCTATAAGTTTTAAAGTTATAGATCTTCTTAACTGGACCGGGATGATAATAGCATCCGGGTCTGCCTGTAGGAGACTCGTGTCTTCCTCTATTAGTATGGAAGCCAGTCTAACTGCTTCTTCATTGTCTGGCATTTTTAAAAATGCAGTTTTTTGCAGAGTAGGTCTCCAAGGAGGCAAAGATTAGATGCACAATATTTTGGAACACTGTATCCTTCAACGTTGAATAAACCAGAGCTTTACATAGGAATCTCTTCCTACTAAGGTCGGGCGGATTTTAACCTTTCACCCACTCCAGACGTCTATTGGAGTATTTATGGGAGAAAGGGGTGTGAAATATGCACGACTGAGTTACTCTATAAGTCTTGCGTTAGTTTATCGCCTTACCAAACGTTAGGGCGCCATGTAGTGTAGTTCCTAGTTTCCCACTAGGCCCTGCGCATTGGAATAACATAAACAGTAGTATCGACGTGGAACTGCTTATATTCCAGGCCTCCACTGACTATGCTAAACTTAATTGGGTTGTGTTACCAACTAGCTCAGAGGTCACTGGAAACTTTCTTCTCTGCATAGGAAGTGATCAGCTTCCTTGGCACAGACAAGAAGGGATTCAGCTTTCCAACAACCGTGCAACATGACAACTTTGCTCCTCAGATCAAGAGTCGATCTCTAGGGTCGTGTGAAACAATAGACATAGATTTCACTCAGTCAGTCTAGTGCAGTTTACTTTCACAGTATGTAGAGAATAGAGAGACGGGCGTGTATCAATAAAGGTTAACATTTATTGAACAGTCTTTCTTCTCATACAAGAGAAATGTATTGCCACAATTGCAATAACTGTTATTATAAAAAGTACGTACAGTAAGATAAGAATAGCGAAATAGAACTGTAAAAGCATTGATATGGTTTCTTAGCCATACAATGGTTTAAAAGTAATAAAACATATATACAGTCATATATACATTAGGCTAACATACTCAACTGGTGCTTCTAACTACGCCTACCCCAGTGTGCCTGACCTAAGCCTAACTCGTGAGAAGGGGAGTAAGTAAGTAGCTTAAGTTAAGTTGGTTTTGCCAAGGTTTGTTTCAAGAATTCTCGTCTAAGGGTTTAGTCAACACCATACCTCTGAATAGAATGATGGAGGATTGGTATCTCCTTCAGGGGTCTCTCTCGATATCCCAGTCACCTGCGAGGGTAGACCGGAAGCGCCGGGACTGGATTTCTCTGCACGAGAAAGGCAGCGGCTTCTCTCAGCGCGTCGAGGAAGGAGGGGTGACAGCGTCTGCGGGCAGCTGGGCTGGATGTCTTCGCAGAGGACGGCTGCACGGCTCCTCAAGCGTACTGCACCATAGGTCGCGCTGTAGCGGCGATAATGGTAATCAGTAGCTTCACCACCACAGGATAGCAGGCTGCAGCGACAGAGTGCTCGTTTTTACCAACACGGGGTCATGCAGGCAGCTGGCATCAGCAACATGTTCGCTCATTGCTTAAGGCAACGTTGGTAATATTTATACCTGACAGGTGCCGGGTTTGACGCAAGTTTGCTGGACATAAGACGTCAATTAAAGATGTCACTAGGAAGTGATACTTATCAGTTGCTCATTAGAGTTCCATTACTAATCAAAACATAGCAAGTGGGGATTTCCAGGTTTGCTAAGTTTTTATCTTGTTGAAGAACTCGGAGTGTTATCTAGGAATATCAGATAGTGACTGCTGCTCTGTCATTGCACTAATTGGTCGCAAAGGAAGTAGCAGAGAGTCATGCTGGAATGTGGCTCTGTGGCTCTGCTCGTGTGAGGCCAGAGATGACTTTTCAGAAAATCGCACTTGAACGGTTATGCCAATATAGGGAATAAATGGATTTATAGCCGAATAGGGGCATAAGGTCACAGTATCGATCAGGAACCTAGATAAGCACATGACAAAGTCTTGAAATTATGCTGTGGAACCCCTGCCTATAATGATGCCGAGGATGGCTCCAGGGTCTTGGGCGCCATAAGGTAAGTGACGCCGGGGATCGGTCCACCCCCTAGGCCACGATCTGTGCTGTGATTCCGTTCTACCTCCCGGACCCCTCACATCTGTACAAGCCCAGCAATCACCGAAGCGGCGTTAGGGGAAGGAGCGTTGAGGACCCTGCTTTGCCCCGGATTGGGCCCTGAGGTCCTAGGGACACCTGTGTGTGGCACATCGCTGCTGGCCATGGGCTCGTATGCGAGGCCGGGGTCTGGCCGCGCCCACTAGGCCTGGCGCGGAAAACTGTGGCGGAGTGATGGTGAGTTGTACCCCGCTGCGTAGGCCACACATCTGCTTGTGTGCCGTGGCTGTGTGGCTGGGCGGTGGAAGATTTTCCACAAAGGATCTGGCCTGCTTCCCCCCGAGGTTGCTACGCGGGTTGCCCCAAACTAGAGTGCCAGAATCGTGGTGACATTAAACATAGTGACTTCCCCACCACCATGCCTAGGTTGACATACAGGTGCCTCCTCCTAAACACGGCTGGTCATTGGATTTGTGGTGCATCAATATTCTAACTCTGCGTGGAGCCAATACGCTGCCTACCTGTGCTGTGGACTGTGGACGGTGCTGCCTGAATATAGAGATCATGGCCTTCCACAGCAAATCAGGCCCCCGCCCTGCCTGTGTCATGCAGGGCATGTGGTGCCAACCTGAGAGTCCTGCGGGGTCCCATTTGAAGATAACCCTTCTTTATGAACCCCACTTGTGAGAGCCATTGCACTGGGTACCTCATTCTCAGTCACTGCACTGGGCAGGTCTGATGTGGCTGCAGTTGCGGATGTGACCTGGAGTGTGTTGGCAAATGACGCTGTGCTGCATCTGGCACACACAATTTTCTGGAACCATGCTGCCAGGCCCGGGGATGGTGAGCGACGCCTAGTTATTTCTGCTTCAGCAATTAGCAGCATAGCTGAGGACGGAACTGGTACGGCATGCCTGCCCTTCTGGATTGAGCCTGGGCTCTACATCCTCTAGATGGTGGATGGGACCCCGGACGCTGCTCCACGCATAGCTGTGGTGTGGTACGTTCAGCCCAGTGCTTGCCACCAACTGCTCCATGTCACAGGGGGCCATACGAAGACTGGCACTGGGGGCACGACAGGTCTTCACCCGCAGACTCGGGCGCAGTCTGACAGAATTGCGGAGACTGCATAAGCTGGATGCAGTGCTGGCGGCGGTTGAGAAGCTCAGAGAGACAATGAATCAAATCTGCACCTCTCTGGAAGGTAAAATTTACAAGGTGACGCTTGATCTAACACTATTGCATTCTGACCATCGGAAGCTTGCATATCGTACCACTGCCGTTGAGGGGGATATTGCGGAGGTTTCACCTCAGATGTCCTCAAAAGAAAAGAACATTGGTGACCTGCTCAACCAGGTTGAATTTCTGGAAGAGAGGGCGGAGGATGCCAAAGGTAGAGCCCGCCGCAACAACGTACGTGTTGCGGGCCTTCCGGAGGGAGTTGAGGGGAGGAACGCAGTAGGCTACATGCAGGATTGGATTCGATCACTATTGCCAGGAGAGGCTTTGTCCCCACACTTTGTGATTGAAAGACCGCAAACGGTACCTGCCAAACCCCCACCTGTGTGCTCGAACCCAAGATCGTTTTTAATCCGCCTGTTAAACTACAGAGACAGGGATGCTAGTCTTCTAGAAACTAGAAAATTGCAAGACATACAAGTTGATAATCACAACGTAATGGTCTTACCTAGTTCAGAAGCAACGTCACTCCTATTTAGCGGTGAAACGACGCCTGAGACAATATGATCTTAAATATTCATTGTTGTTCCCTGCAAAACTGAGTGTTGTGGCTTATGGAAAGACCCACATCTTCACCACACTGGAAAGTGTGGAGGAATGGCTGGATTCTTTCAACCGTTCAAAATCCGGACGCAGAGAGCAACTAGCAGAGACTACTTTGCGACGCTTCAGACGGCAGAGGAGGAGGTCACAGTCTTCAGCCCCTCAGGCACCTGGCCTGACATCATAATTGATACTGAGTGGGGAACTCGAGGCACTGCAGGCAGTGGCAAACATCAGCGGATTCCCGGAGGGGGACTCTGACTCTGATCACCAGGGGCCGAATAGCGAAGAGGAACTATTGGACGTTTTTCCTGTTTCCCAAGGCTCCTGTGAACTGCCACTTGTCACTCCACAAACTTCCGATACTATTGCTTGAATATATGTCCACTCCCTGCTTGTTTGTACATCCTGTGTGACTCGCGAACTCTTTGGACACGCAAGTATGCAAAAGCCCACTATGCTGTATTTGAATTGAAATGGTTGCACCTATTGCTTATGTATCAGTCATTCACGGGTGGGTCCTGGATTTCTTTGCATTCTCTTTCTTTTAACAATGAAATATATGGGAATCTTATATATACTACGCAGGCAGTTGTCCCGTCCAGATAAGGGTCTGGCCATAGACAGGTTTAGCTACACCTGGTTGACCCCTCTTTTCATCTCTTGTTCTTTTAACTTACTGTGCCCAATAGCCCCCCCAGGCGTTAAATGTGTGCTATTGTGTTCTAGGTTTGGGCAATTGCCTGTTGCCAAATTGCTCTCATGGAATTACTGATTATTCATTATTGTTACTTTGTTATTTCTGCCATCACTGTTCGACGCAGGCATGATTGTAACAGAGTCAGACTCCGCAAGGAAGCACTCACCACACTGATCCGTATACGCACATTCCCACCCCCTCCTATCATGAGGCTGAGTCAACTTTCATACACTTTTGATGTTCCCTAGTCATGGCACCCATTAGAAAGGCACATGGAATGTGCGTGGCATTCACAGCTCAGAACAGCACTATCTTATATTTTCGTACCTGAAATGCCATCATATACAAATAGCGCTTCTACAGGAGAAACACTTATCTCAAGTAGAAGTCGCACGACTTCACCGGCGATGGAGAGGGCAACTGTATGCGATGGGATACTCAGCATATACAGTTGATCTATTGTTGTATCTTCAAGATATTACTGCAATCCTTATGTCCATAGCTGATATACTTACATCCTTTGAGGAGAAGTCAGGACTCTGGGTCAATTTGGCCAAATCGGTGGTCTATTCATTCAGCGCTCACACCACGGAGGTAGACGTTACTCTTAATGGCCAACCCCTCACATGTATCCTACCACATTCAGATATCGTGGCGTATTCATAGATCGCTCACCTGAAGATCTAATACTAGGTAATTTAACGAGAGCAATTACAGCTATACGTGCTCAAATGCAATTTTGGAAGACGCTTCCACTGAATGTAATGAGCCGCATTACCCTGTTGCAAGTGATCATTCTCCCCAAACTGCTCTATTATTTTTCTAATATTCCACTATATGTTCCTCCTAAGATACTGGAGTGATTATGCCGGGGTGTAATATGGAATAAGGAAAGACCATGTATCGCTTTGTGGAAAATGTATGCTCCCACTGGCCAGGGAGGGCTGTCGGTCCCCAACATGGAACTGTATTATTTAGTTGCCCAGCTTCAATGGGAGACAAAGTGGTTGGATGATATGTGCCTGGAAGTCATGTCGACCATGCATCAGCCCTGGTCCCAATCCCAAATTTGTCATTTGTTCCATCCCATCACTAAACTCCCATGGCCACCGCAGATACATTTGGGACTAGCCTTTAAATGCTATAAAAGAAGCTTATATCTCAACCGCACAACGCCTTAATACGCCCCAATCCTACCATTGATGGGGACACCACGGGGAGGCTGGGCACCACAAGGGCAGCTCTCGCGGCCTGGCACGGGGCAGGGCTTGAGACACTGGGCGATCTATTTAGGGACGGCGCACTAATAACATTCGAGATGCTAGTTGAGGACAATGAACTCACAGCTGGACAATTTTTGTTGCAAACCTCCCTCCTGAAAGCTCTATCAACTGCCTGGGGAATCTTGCTACTGAGCCATTGGTGCACCCGTTGGTGCAATATTTCACGTGATTGGCACAGGGTCACATGTTGTGCGCTGGCTGGTGGAGGCACTTCTCACACTCACGCTGAAACCAATGACACAACTTAAGGACAGAGGTCGGCCTTGAACAGACAAGGAATGGGATGCTATATTGGAGGGAACTATGAACATACCCAGAAACTCGAGTTTCAAGCTCATTCAAACGTACATTACACAAAGGGCATATTTCTCGCCTGGCATGATCAATAGGTACTTCCACATCACCACTTCCGCATGTCCATGTTGTCAACATGTGGATTCAGATCTGCTCCACATGCTGTGGACCTGTACATCCCTTCAGCATTACTGGCGGGAGGTGGTTCCAAGCCTGGCTTCATGCACAAACATGGACATGCCACTGTCGTGGGAGGTGTGCCTTCTTGGGCTGTACGCCAGATCAAAAAAGAATAAAGTCACCTCGAAATTTCGGGACCTGGGGCTCATCACTGCAAAACATCTCATAACAAAAAAATGGAAAAATGCAGTTCCCCCAGAGATACTTAGTTGGAGGCGTTCATTCATAGTATGGGCTCAGGCGGAGCGTACAGCGTTATACAGAGAGAATATAGCTAGGCTTCGCAAGTTCCCCATTGCACAAGACTGGCACACACTGCTTGTCGCCTTCCAAACTGACAATCAGACAGCAATCAATGACGCTCTATTAGTCAACCAGCGATAAACTCACCAGCCCTCCTCCCACTACTCAGTTAAGGGGAGTTGACACATCTCAGTGTTGGTGAAACTGGTTTATGTCGCCCCCTATGGTCTGCAACGGATGGCTCCCCACACATCCCCCCCCTCCGTCCTCGGACACAGAGGTTCTCCTCTTTGATGGCTGCTCTGCCCTGATATGTGTGATGTGACAATTATCCATTGAGTGTGCGGATGTGTGGTGGTATTCTAATGATATCTATTTAGATACAGTCATGCATGGTTAACATTAATAGGATTTCATGGATGGCCGATGTTCTTTTGATGTTTTAGGTTTTAAATTCTGTTTAGAATATTTTGGAAAATATCCTTTATTGGATACTCATCAGTGATCAATATATGCGTTCTGCAGTTATCTAAGTCATTTCTTCTATTAAACAGTGATTTGCCGATACAACCCGAACGCCAATGCACTGAATGCACCGGGTGCACATATGTGAGCTCCTGTTAGGACTGTTTTGATAAGATGTGCTATGAGTAAATAAAAGATAGCAATGACAATGATTGGTAACCTGCAATGTAGCTCAGCTGTGGGCTAATGCACACGGAGGTGCTCATGCATATGTTCAAATATGTTATAAATGTCCGCATTATGGAATAGCTTAAACATGTTGTTTTTATATTATGGCGCTGGTTAAAGCTATTCTGTAAATGGAATTTGCATTTCTGATGTTCACATCTAAAGCTTTTGTATGGATGCGTGTTGTCAGTCATGTTAAAAAAAGTAAAATACCAACAAAGATATTTAAGCACAAAAAGAATGCTTATACCTCACAGGATCTTCTACTGTTCCTCTGCCCTCATGGTTTTAAGTGCAATCCAGAGTTTAGGATCATCAGCGATATGCATTTATTAGCATTATTATTATTATATTTCTTATATAGCGCCTGAATCGACCCCCGAAGGGGTATCTCCGCGCTTGCCTTGGGAACCCGTCCTGGCTTTTCCCTGTGAGATAGCCCCTACAGGGAATCCCCAAGGTGAAAGCCAGGCATCCCGCCGCAGGGGGGCCGTTGTGGAGATTAAGCAAGCTTAATGCCCAGAGTTGCAGAGTGTGAACCCCTGATTAGGTCAGGCACCGAAGCGAGAATTATGGAGTCCATGGACATTTGAGCTCAAGACCCTGCCGCGTCAGGAATTGAACCCTGGTCCCGGGTCTGACCTCTGCTTCAGGGTCTGCCTGCTCTAACCAGTGAGCCACACTTCTCCACTCTCCACTCATTCCTGCTATTGAGGACCTAACCACCTTTAAACCATTTACAACATTGAGCCAAATTGCCTACTCAGCAAATGCTGTTGAATTTGAGCGAGCTAAACCAGAAGAGACTGCAGAGAGAGGAAATTAAGAGAATGAGTGGTAAGACCCTAGACTGGCTTCAATCCTTTCTTACAGATTATTTGCACACCATTCTTTAAAGATCAACTTAGACCAATTTCTTTGTAGAGTTCATACAACAAAATATGGTCAGACCTATGAGCACTCCTATTTAATATCTATGTAGGTCTCCTGGTAGGGTTTATAGTGGGCAACTGTCATCTTGTGGAATTCCATTAACAATCCATTGTCAATAAAAAGTTAGCAACATGTTCTTTGTCTGATAACCTTTTTATGTTTAAATGTTAGTAAATGGATATTCTGATGCAAGACCCATTGCAACCTAATTGACCTCCGTTAGATTGGTCATCTGTGTTAGGATCTGCACAAGCCTCAAGTGCGGTAGTGCAGAATGGATGGTCAATATATAATCCTTTCATTTTCCCCTTAGATATCAGCAGTCAGAGGGTCAGCTCACTTTCATTTTTATTATTATTCTGAAAATGCATATTTACTGGTAGTATAACATAGAGAGCACTTGTAGAAGCAGCTGCATGTACCCAGGTGTATATTTCAACATTTGTCAGCATCAAATGTGCAGTCGAGACAATGTTCTAATTAGGGTAGGGTGAATAATCCCTGGACTTATGCATTATCTGCCCCCACTGCTCCTTCACTTTGAAAGGGGATTAGATTGAGAGATCACCATATCTTCTTGGAAGATAAGGAAGTAATGCCATTATGCCTCCTTAAATCTGGCCCAACTTGTGCAGCCAATGATTGATTCTATTCTCTTTTATTGTTGCTACTTCTGCCACTGGTGAGCACTTCTTGTTAGCCATTTTTGATAAATATGTGAGTGAAAATTTGCAGTAGTTCCAGGTTTGCGGCAAAAAAAGCTAAATGTCTCCTTGCATAATTGCAGCAAGATTAATTGAAGTGCAAGTAACCATTAACTGAAACATACAGCATCATGAATTGTATTAACCACACACAATCACGTATGTCACTAGACAATGAAGTCCATTATGAATCATAGGGGTCCAGCACTCTACACTGCACAAGATATTAACCCCTTGTGTGCGGGGCGTTTTCCCCGCCTGTGCTGACTCCGCCTTGCGCGGGCGGAGTCATGACGGAACGGTTCCGTCATCAGCACAGGTCACCCGACGCTGATGACGGAACCATTCTGTCATCAGCATGCAAGGGGTTAAATCACCCCCTTTGTTAAACAAACAAAACATATATGCATCATAGTTCCCCAATGAGGCATTGAGGACCTCAAACCATAGACACAGGAGAAACAACCGCAGCAGGAATTGGTGAACTAGCCACTGAGACAGTTCCAGGGCTGTCCTGGCATTCTGATGCCAGAGTTTCACTTAGGATGTCTGGAGCCAACAGACTCTGACGGAAGTATTTGAACTGTGAGGAATCCATCATAATGTACTTTCCAGGGTGGTGAGCAGTCATCCTGTGACCCTTACTCGGCACAACTTGCAATGGATCGGCATCAAATGGAGCATAAGATTTGTATTTTCGTCTCTGCTTGAAAAGGACATGATCCCCTATCTGAAACGTAATGTCCTGAGCACATTGACACTTGTCTGCATAAGTCTTCATTCTGGACTTGTGTGAGTGTTCAATGAGATGAGCATTCTGAGCATTATAAGTTCTTTCAGTGGTCCACTGGGGCAGTTTCATGCCCATGGCTCTCCCAAACATCAGGGTGGCCGCGCTTTAGCCAGTTGTAGAATGGGGGGTAGATCTGTAGGCACGAAGATTAGAATGAAGAACTGACTTGAGCTCAAGTTCCTCTAGCGCAACACACTGGACAGCCTTCTTAAGACTACTCATAAAACATTCAACAATGCCATTAGCCTGGGGCCATAGAGTTGTGCTGTTCTGATGCTTGATACTTAAATGAGTAAGAATATCTTTGAATTCTTGATTATTGAATGTTGGACCATTGTCAGATTTTAATATGAATGGAATATCCCTGGTTGCAAATATGCCTTCTACTCTTTCAAATACTTAACCCTGAGGGATTGATTAAAGTTCTTCCACCAGAGGAAACTGGGAGTGCTCATCTATGGTAACCATGAGGTAATGGCCATTTTCAAGAGGTTTAAAGAAGTAATTTGCAATTTTCTCCCACATGTGTTTTGGAAGATATGAAATCAAAGGATGCTGTGTTGTTTTGGGAGATAAACAGTTACACAAATGACAAGCCTGGAGCTCTTGCTCACCTCGCTTATCAAGAATAGGAGACCAAACAAGGTCCTGTAGGGCTCACTTTATACCGATAAATTCATGATGTCCCTCATGTGCCACTTCAATGACTTGCTGTAATAGTCCTTCAGGAATGACAATTCTCATCTCTCGAAAGATAATTCCTTCTTGTGTAATGGAAATCTCATCACAAACATTTTTGAATTTCTTTTATTCACTGTCATTATCAAAAGGTTGAGCATGTGTTCTCCAGGAATGATGCATAATAATGTCTTTGAGTATGAGCATATTCCTTTCTGCATTGGTAGCAGCACTTATTTGCTCCAAGGATACAGCTGCAGGAGTGCTGGAGCTTGCAATAAAGTTAATGTAAGCCATGACCACTTTAGAAGGGGTACCCTCAAACTATAGTAGCACTGAAGAAAAGTAGTCAGCAGGGTTTTGGTTTCTTCCAGTCCACTGCACAATGTTATAGTCATACTCTTGCAGTCGCAGCCGCCACTTCTCAATGTGAAGGGACATTTTGGCCTTTAGATTGACGAAGATAGTGATCAGTACTTGGTGATCAGTAACAAGCACAACATGTTTCCCACACAGAAACACATGAATGTGTTCCCAAGCCCAAACAGCAGCTAGGCTTTCTTTCTCAGGTTGTGAGTATGCTTATTCTGTCTGTGACAAACTTCTGCTAGCATAATCTCCAATACACCTTTATGTGTTTGCATGTCCACTACGTTGGGCAAGAATCTCTCCCAAACCCACTGGGCTGGAATCCACAACAATCTCTGAATGCAATTTATGATCAAAATAAGCCATTTCAGTAGCATTTTTTTAATTGCATGTTTAATTGTCTTGAAACTTTGATCACACTCCTGTGACAACTGAAATTAAACCTCACAGATGTACTTGCAACAGTAGCTGGTCATACCAAGAAAAGAATGCAGCATGGTTACATCCTGTGGAGGAGAGGTAGATTACAAAGCCTAAACCTTGGCCGAATCTGGAGGCATTCCCCTTCTGAGAAAATGTGCCCAAAGAATTTTAGCTTTGTTTTCGGAAATTCGCACTTTCGAGCATTCAACATAAGACCTGAATCAGCAGGTAGACAGCATACTTGTGTAAGGGCTCTATCATGTTCCCTTTGTGTGGCCCCAAATGCCAGTATATCAGCACTGCAATTGAAAGCATACATGTCAGACTGTATAATGCTTGGAAAACAAGGAGGAGAGTAAGGAGTTGCGTCCGTAGTCGTCGGACGGGGAATACTCCTGATTCCCTGGTCAAGGTTCAAAAGAACAAAATGGAGGAGTACTACCCGATGAGGGTAACTGAAGGCTTTTGTCTAAACTCAGGAAACATTGTTCCTTTGTTAGGAAACCCCTCACTCACCACCTAGTGGTGACTTGTTTCATCATCGGGGCCCACCCAAGTGGCCTAGCGTCACTTGGGTGTGCTTCAACACCTGCAATTGCAGTGGAGCTGGTAGTGAAGTGTGGGGTGCAAAGCAGCGAGCACGGAGAAGTAGGTGATCCGCCTGATTCCGCCAACACAACTATTATGTTGTTACCGGCATAGCGCCCTACTTCTGCTTGATGCAGCTCGACCTGAGCCCCAGCATTGTTTTTCAGCACCCTTAATTTTAGGTGTGCGTACCCAGAAGTCTATTTTTCTTCTGGTCGTCCAAGGAATTAGGGCTGGGTGTGTCTTTTAGGGGGCACATACCACCCACTTCCTTGTTTTGGTCCTGAGGAATACCGGGGATTTTCCCCTAATGGTAGAAACATGTCGACCAACACATAAAACAGAGATAAGTAGGTCGTAACTTCCCTACTATTATCTCACCTATATTTTTAATCTTGTCCAGTTACTTTTTTATTAAACTTTATATAAAAGCATACCAGGACAATTTTAACACTTACACTCCTTTTTGTTTGCACCCCACACTTCACTACCAGCTCCACTGCAATTGCAGGTGTTGAAGCACACCCAAGTGACGCTAGGCCACTTGGGTGGGCCCCGATGATGAAGCAAGTCACCACTAGGTGGTGAGTGAGGGGTTTCCTAACAAAGGAACAATGTTTCCTGAGTTTAGACAAAAGCCTTCAGTTACCCTCATCGGGTAGTACTCCTCCATTTTGTTCTTTTGAGACTGTATAATGCGACAAATGACATTTTGGAAAAGTTTGACAGCTGAAGACGCTCAAACTCAATCTTTTGTATCTGAACAAACCAATATGCATTGAAAAGGTGGTATTGTACCTGCAATTTTCTTCCAATTCAAGCTGATTATAACCGATGTTGAGACCAAGGTGCAAACAGACTTTGGCACCATTCAACTGGGTAATCATATCATCAATGTGCAGACCTAAGTAACCAATATTTTCAGCGTATTTACTGCCTCAGCTGAGAATACCAATGTTTCAATAGACATCAAGTCAGTAAGACACCCACTCCACCAACAAAAATACATGGGCCAACTCTGTTTACTACAGTTACACCTATATCAGAGGATAAGGTAACCAAACTGAATCTAAAAGCCAAGTCAGGCACTGCATCTGACCCATGTCAACCTAGGGTCTTGTACCCAGTTGCTAACACCATTGCAGCCCAGCTCACAACTATTTTTAATCAAATTCTTGACTCTGGTTGCTTCCCCTTAACCTGGAAGGACGCATCCATATTACCCCTTCTCAAAAAAAGTCTCTCTGCCCTCTGGAAATAAAAAACTATAGCCCAGTCTCCACTAGCAGTGAGGATCCTGTTGAAATCTTTAAATCTGGAGATTATGACCTTTTTGGATTCCAGGGCCATCCTTGATCCAGTGCAAAACGGTTTTAGACCAAATCACTACACAGAATCGGCTCTTCTTGAGGTGACAGAGGAAATCAGAGTCCTAGCCGATAAAGGACGAAGAAGGGCGAAAAGCAGCCTTAATTCTTTTAGACCACTCTGCTGCTTTTGACTCAGTTGACCACGCTCTGTTGATCAACTGTCTCACACAGAATGGTTTTGATGGCCAAGCTCTAAACCTATTCAAATCTTTTCTGTCCTATCGAGAGCACACAGTGACTCTTGGTAATTTCTCTTCGGAGTCCTTCACATTGCCTTGTGAGGTCCCCCTAGGGCAGAGGTCTTCAAACTTTTTGATGCCAGGACCCCCTTGTAAAACCTTTTTAGGCGTAAGGACCCCCTTCCGACAAAAGATTTTAGAAACTGGTACTCCTCATCATCAACAACTATCTACAACCATAAATGCGCCTGTTAGACCTCATCACATCCATCCATCCATCCATCATTCATCCATCATTCATCCACCCACACTTCCACACATCCATCCATCCTTCACCCATCCACCCTTTCATCCTTCCTTCCATCCATACATCCATCCTCCATCCATCCTTTCATCCTTCCATCCATGCATCCATCCTTTACCTATCCACCCGTCCATCCATCCACCCATTATTCATCCACCCGCCTTTTCACACATCCATCCAACCTTTTATCCATCCATACATCCATCCACCCTTTCATCCTTCCATCCATACATCCATCCTTTACCTATCCACCCGTCCATCCATCCACCCACCTTTTCACACATCCATCCATCATTCATCCATGCAACCTTTTATCCATCCTTCATCCATCCACCCTTTTATCCATCCTTCATCCATCCACCCTTTCATCCTTCAATCCATACATCATTCATCCATCCTTTCATTCATCCATCCATATATCCATCCACCCTTTCATCCATACATCCATCCTTCATCCATCCATCCACCCTTTCATCTTTACATCCATCCACTCATCTTTACATCCATCCACTCATCATTCATCCATCCACTCATCATTCATCCATCCACTCATCATTCATCCACCCACCTTTTCACACATCCATCCTTTCATCCTTACATCCATCCTTCCTTCATCCTTCCTTGCTTCCATCCATACATCCATCTACCCTTTCATCCTTCCATCCATCCTTCATCCATCCACCCTTTCATCCATCCACCCTTTCATCCATCCATCCTCAATCCACCTTTTCACACATCCATCCATCCATCCTTCATCCATCCACCCTTTCATCTTTACATCCATCCACTCATCATTCATCCACCCACCTTTTCACACATCCATCCATCCTTTCATCCATCCTTCATCCCATCCATACATCTATCCACCCACCCTTTCATCCTTCAATCCTTACATACATTCATCCTTCATCCATCCACCCTTTCATCCATCCATCCACTCACCATTCATCCCCACATTTTCACACATCCATCCATGCAACCTTTTATCCATCCATCCTTCATCCATCCACCCTTTCATCCATCCATTCATCCTCCACCCACCCACCTTTTCACACATCTATCCATATATATATATATATATATATATATACATACATACATACATACATGCATACATACATACATACATACATACATACACACACATGTACACACGCACACATGTATGCATGTGAACAACCCGAATGACAGAGTGCGGGCAGCTAATGTGCGTGTTTATTTAACACTTTTTTATGCACAAAATGCATCTTCCTGTCTAAAGCTACAAACATCATCAAATGCCAGTTTTGAATTCCGAACACAATTGCTGAAATTTCGCATAATTGTGCAAAGGAAGTTAAGCAGACTTTGAACACCCCCAGTTATAATGCGGAGAGGCTTGCAAAAGGACCACACATGTTTCACTCACCCCTTTTGCAGGTAATGTCATGCAACAGACAATCCAAAGGATGATTGAAAGGTTTTCTCCATGTCTGTTTGTTTCAAACAAGTGTTGTCATTCTCACACAGAAATCCCAATTATCATGCGGGCGGGGGGTAGGGGGGGGGGGGGCAAAAAAATCACGGACAGCGGAGTGCTGGCAGTGGGAGGGTGGTGCGAAATCCATCCAAGGACAGCAGAATGCGGGCAGGGGTGTGCGAAAATGCACAGACAACGGAGTGCGAGGGGGGGGTGGGACCCAGGAGAGGTGGCAGAAAGCAGGCGAGACCAGCAGCCACCATTCCACTGGCACACTAAGATACCTACAGGTTAAACTAGCGCTATATAAAACGTTACAAATTAAAATAAACTCCACAGCGAAGTCCATTGAACTCAAAGGGCTACAGCCTCCTCCCTCAGCCCCCCCCAGCTCGTGTATGTGAGCCCTGCTGAAACAGCCTCAGGGACATATACAAAGGCACACCAGAGTACTTCACAGGTCTTCAAAAGACCTTTACTTGTTAATGAGTCTTTAATGTTTTTCACACCTTGGTGTGAATAAGGCCTCTGCCGTGAGCACCCTCAATCAGCCCGACGCCAGGAACTGCACTCTGACAGAATCGGCGACCCCCTTCCCAGGACTCCACGACCCCCAGATTGAAGACCTCTGCCCTAGGGTCATCGTTGAGCCAAACTCTCTTTAATATTTATATCATTCCCCTCATGAAGCTGAATTAATCTCATGGTTTCATAGTCCTCTCATATGCGGATGACACCCAAATCATTGTGTCAATCTCTTCGAACCCTGAGACTGCTGCCTCTAGATTCAATTGTTGTTTGAAGGAGGTGGCCGAATGGAGGCAGGAGAATCACCTTAAAATAAACTCAGAAAAAAAGAGGCTATGCTTTTCGGCAATGAAGAAAATCCTTGCTTTTCCTCTGCTGGAACTAAAAAAACCAGTAATATCGGCTCTTGTGATGTCTAAACTGGTTTACTGTAATGCACTGTAAGTGGGTGCACAACAGAGTATCCTAAACAAACTTCAGATGCTACAGAATGCTGTGGCACGTATCCTGCTGGATCTCACAAAGTTTAGCCCTATTTTGCACTGCAGGATGAATTACCTCATTAATGTGAAGCTACACTTTATCGTTTTAAGCTTTCCTTCTGCATGAAACAATGATGAAAACAAATTCACAATTTCGTAATGAGCACTGACATAAGAACTCACAGAAATTAGTCCCATGTCAACAGCAGTGCTGAAGGTGAGAAAACATGCACTTAACAATGTGTCCTGATGGACATGAATTGGAGCTTGTGCTTTCGTCCTTTTGTGTTTTATGATCGCCATGAATGAACTTTGTCTTTGCAATGGCGTCATAGGTGCCCACATGTATACCTTGTTTTTTGATGATGTGAGACTAGACCGTGGGAACAGTTCATGGTACTTTTTGGCTGGCATGATATTTATCAACGTACCACTGTCTATAATAAATAGTATGTAGCAGCCATTAACCTTCAATTTTACTTTTGGATATTGTCAAAATGTATGTTGTGATTCCATTTGTCCATCTTTTCTCACTTGAATTCTTTCATGCAAGAAATCAAATCTGTGCACATCTTTCAGTAGTCAGCATCGACATTGCACACCCATCTCTTCTCCACTGTCTTTCGATAGGAGCGTCAAAGATCCTTGCCTCAACTGATGTTGCCATTAACTTCAGTGGGAGTGACTTGACTGCTTTTTGAACTTTCTGGCAGCCATTTTGTCTTCATGACTTGACACATTAATGTTTTCTCTCACTTTGCAAACTGTTACAAAACTGTTCTTTTTGCTACAGCCTCTGCACATCTGTCCAATGGCAGGACATTTATCTTCCTGCAGGAAAGAAAATCCATATTGATAACACAACTTCTTCTTGTTCTCCTTTGGAGACACAAGTTTGTGTCCTTCTACCTTGTACCTTTTCTTGCTCCTCACATTCAACGCCATTTCACTCTGGGCCCTTGCAACCTCCATACCAGTGGCTTGTTTATTGACACATTCTTCTGGTGTGGCTGCCATGAGCACACACACTCCAGAATGAGCGTTTCTCTTAGCATTTGGTGTCTAAAGGAATCAGAAAGGCAGCCATCTACGACTCTGAGCCTTCTGGTTTCTTCATCATTAAATTCACTAAATCTGCAATATTTAATGAGTGATTCAAGTCTTTCAACAAACTTATTGATTGTTTCTCCTGCTTTCTGACACTTTTGATTGAAAATGTATCTTTCATAATCAACATTTGGCACCAGATTGAATTTGAGGTTCCATAACAATTTCACATCATGAAAAGTTACTCTATCCACCTGTGGCATTTCCTTTACTCCGTCTCTTATGTGTTTGAGATATTTAATGATCTTTTTTCATCTACTTTCTCCAAAGCTTCAATGAAATCATCAAAAGCTTTGGTTGAGGCAGTCCATCTAGCTCCAATATTTTGCTTCTTGGCCACATCGAAAGTAGACAGTGGTTTCAGAAACGCAGCATCTTTATAAACAAGACTTACTGACTTTGAGAGTGGAGTTCTCTCTGATACAGTTTGCTGTCCTTTACGACCTGTCTCATTCATACCATCTCTATTGCCTTGGGACATGCTGGCCTCTGGTTCATCCCCATCAGGTTTTGATAACATGGCCTGTTTCTTCTTAGCCATTGAAGCTTTCAATCTTTAAAGATCTTTGAAGTTGCACTGAGCCCAACTGAAACTACTCCAGTGGGACACCTTTTGAGGTATTGACAGCTCCGTAAGCACAACACCGGTGCATTCACTTGGGCCATTGCTCCTGCAGCTGAGATCGGTTGACTCTCTTTCCAGTTATTGTGAGTAAAATTGTATTTTATGTATTTACAGCTTTGCTTTCTAACCCCATGGTTGCTCTCACTCTTTTAGCGCTTCTTTACCTTTATCAACTTCTGATCGCAGTGTTATTTGCATTTTGCTGTTGCAAATTCAGTACCTGGTTATCACTGCCTTTAACATTATTGTAGTGTATGAATGATGGTTCTGTGTTAGGTTGCAGCATCATACCTCTTGTCTTGGTCGTATTAGCAATTTTCTAACCGATGATAAATTAGATATTCCATAGGGCCTTCACTTTTTTCAAAGGTCCTGCACAGGCTGGAGTGCGCTTTGATGCCACACATACCAACCGCCGACTCTCGACTGAGGCACAAGTGACACACATGAGCAGTTTCATAGACCTCAGCAAAGTCTCTGGTGGAGCACTTTTGACTGATAGGATTGGAGGGTTTATGTATCCCCTATCTTGTTACCATTTGTAGCATCTTCCCCAGTCCAGTAGCATTTAAGTGAATCACGTCACACATGGAGCTTGGTATTACACATTTATTTTCTCTAGGGTGTTACTGAAAACTGAAATGTACTGCTTCATGAATTTTATTAGCTACACCCAATCACTTATGTCACTAGACTACGGAGTTGGTTAGGAACCATAGGGGTTCCACACTCTACAATACACATTTTGAATGTATACTTCCTCGCTCTTTAATTTATACGTCACTCTTACACATGCTTTTGGTGCATCACATAAGTACGACTATAAAAATAGCACATAAATGCAGCAAGAAATTTGAAAAATAAATAAATGCAAATTGTTAATATGTTGTTAATGTTGAAGCACACAATATATAGTGCACATTAAAAAAGCAGACTGAGCCAAGACTGCTTCACTAGCTTGCTAGCTGAGCACTAACTGCTGGACATGCTGCGCTCTAACTGTTGTACTACCTGGATGTGCTTGTCTTCATAGTCTGCAGCCACAGTACCACAGAACCAATGCCCTTGAGAGCTGACTGGCATTCCCTGCTCAGCACCTGCTGAGTGGAGATCATTTTTGTTTGGCAGGTCCTTGCTCAGGAATTGCATTGCCCTGAGGCAGCCTCCTTGGAGCAGTGTTGCGTGCTACTGTTTGGGACATGATTCTGCCCCCACTGCCTCCATTGTCCTTTCAAGAAGGCTTGGTGGTATGGCAGCCTTCACTCCTTTTTCTAAGCAAAAAGGAGGTCAAGTTGAGTGAAAAAGCCATTGAAATCGGGCACTCTGCTTTTTTTCCCCTAATGCTAATTTATGCAGCCTCACTATTGTACCAAACAGCATGTTCTGTAACTGAGCCAAGATGAATTAGAATCTATGGATTCTTTTTTCAATGAATCAAAGAGCTGGAAATTGGGAAAAAAATGGGTGTAAGTAGATGTCCACATTGATTATATTGACCATTTGTTTAGTATAATCTTTAAGCACAGAGAAGGTAGTAGATGTAGTGGATTAAAATCAACAGACATAAACTCAAGCCCTCTGCGACTAATTCTTATTAAATACCTTTACAACTAAAATTTGACCTTTTGTCGCCCAATAAACCAAATCTTACCAAAGTGGCTGCCCAACAGCAAAGCACCTAGTGTGCAAGGATACATGAAGGACAATATGCAGACAAAACTAACAAAGTTGATAAAGCAGGCTGTTAGAAACGGGTAGCATGGTGCAGAGCGGGTAGGCCAAGCTCCTGAGAAAATGTGTAAAGCATCTGCGACACACCAGACACACTCAAAAAAGAGACTCCACACCAGGTTGCATGAAAAAACGGCATATGTATTATGCAGAACACATTAGGATATTATCACAGGTCTGAACACCTTGCCAGCTGACACCCAGCAATCATTTACATGGGGTTATTTACAGTGCAGGGCCAATTGGACTGCTGCCAACATCATCACAATATAATTAGGAGTAATGTAAGTGTAAGGAACAAATGAAAGTCCAGTAGTAATAATAAGGGTATATCAGCCAGTACCTACTGGCAAGACCATGCACTGAGCAACATCATATTTGCATAAACCAAGTAGACTTGAACATGTAGCCTCATAACATCAGCATGGCAGAAATCAGGTTGGCCTAAAGTCCCTTCGGCCTAAACCTGTGAGCACAAGGAAAGAGCATTAGGCAACAGTAGCATACAGGGATTAGGCATGAAAACCCATTATGCATAACAGCATTTGTATAAAGCACAATGGCCTAAATCAGGATAGGCATAAGCCACATTAGCTCAGGTATAAACATAGAACCTCCTCCGGGGCGTAAATCAGCGTAGGCGTAACCATGGGATCCTAGGGTCTCCTCATTAGCCTAACAGCCTGAGCACCACACTAGACATAACATTAGGTATAACATTAGGCATAACATTAGGCATCACCACATTAGAAGAGGGCATGAACCATGAGTGTAGAGGCTGCCTTAGGGGTGAAAAAGCATTAGACATAAGCCTCATCAGCCGTGGTATCGCCCTAACACACCCTGGCATTAATACATTAAGCATTGGTCTACATTAGGCCTATTCTATGACATTAGGCAGGATCACAGCACCCCCAAAGGCGCGAAAACACAATGGCAGGCCATCAGCATCTGTTTGGCATCAACCTTAGCCGGGCGCCCTTAAAACAATGTCCTCATATGGGTCAGAGGCACAACCTGGCATTCAACATAAACCTGCCCACTGCTGCAGATTGGTCTCTGGCATCACGGTTTATGTAGGAGCCCCCCTCAGGAGCTCTGAAGCAAAGACTTGCCCTCCAAAACGAGTGCTCATTGGAGCCCCCCTCGGGGACTCAGGGATACAAAAATTATGCAGCCGACAATGTACCGGCCAGTTGGGGTCCCCCGGGGACCCGAGGCTCAAAAACACCTCCCGTTGCAGCGACCCGCAACTGTGGCGTCGCTGTGTAGCCCCCCGGAGCACTGTGGCCCGGTCCCGGCTGGAGCCCCACTAGAAAAAGGGATGCCCACTGCCACCCGGGGATCCTGCCTAGCAACTTTAGCAAATGGTGGCACGGCCCCTTCCTGGGCCCCCGGGGGCCTCAGGCACCAACAATGTGCCTCAGCTAGACCACCCCTCCGACAGTTGGACCAAGCCGCCCACTCACCAGGGATTTCCTCGGTCGCCTCCTCCTCTGCTACCAGGCTTCCTCCGGTACTCCTATAGGCTCACGGGGCTCTCAGCAGCACTTGAGAGCCCCGCCCGGTGCCTCCCTTAACACGGGCCGCCCCTCGTGGGACCCGGGCCTTGTTGCTAGCAGCTTGTGGAGGCGGGATAGACTCCCATCCTCCGTCCCGCCCACACCTTACTCGGCTTCACCCGGGCCCCCTCCTGGGACCCAGGACTTCACTGCGGAAGGCACGGGCCCCACCAGTTAATGGTAGCTCCCGCTAGGGACTGGCTGCTTCCTGGTTCTGGCCCGCCCCCAAGCAGGCAAACTTAGCTTGGCTTCCGGTTCGGGGCATCTTCTGCCGGGTCCCGGCTATGATTTCTTTTCTGTTAGCGCAAACTGCGGGGTGGGCACCCGCTGTAGTTTAAAATAGGCAGTATGCTACCATCACATGGGGTGGGCACCCGCTTCCTTCAGTAAAGTGCGGCAAAACACGGGGTGGGCTCCAACAGTATTTTTAAACGTGCAGAGGCAGCACACACGTGGGGTGGGCACCCAATGTTTTCAATGGCACACAAAGCGGGGTGGGCTCCCGCGAGTGTGGCAAAATGCGGAGTAGGCTCCCGCTATTTTTAAAAGCGACGGGGGACTTGAAATACACCGTTTCCCCCCTGGCACATAAAATGCAGCACTCATCAAGCACTAAAAAACGTAGTGTTGCAGATTGGATGTGGTAGCGCTCCTCTCTCCTTGCACTCCAAATACAGTGCCCATGAGGCGCTAGGGCCCAGAGGCACACAGTCCCACACAGCAAAGTAGCACCCACAATCCTTCCCTCCTGGGAGTACAGTCAAGCCCAATATAGCACTCTCAAGGCACTAGTTCCCAGAAAATAATGCTGTAGCGCTCATGAGGCGCTAGGGCAGGAGAGAAGGCAGGCAATGCTGGGCAAGTTCAGCAGGCAGGGGGCACTCATCAAGACAGGACAGCAGTTCCTGGGAACGGTCTTCCCCCATCCAGTGGCACTCCTCCTGGCTCTGCAGTCTTCACTCCAGCAAAGGGCTCTCCCTAGCCCGGCGGACAGCAGAGGGGTACAGTTGAGCACAGGGGCCAGCACACAGGCCCATGTGGCGGTTCCTTCTGGCAGAGTGTCCCCTCTCATTCACGTCCACGCTCAGTCTGAGCACATGGCATCCCAGCTTTGCTATTTGTACACCTCTCACCCCACCTACCAGAAAGGGCTAGAAACTTCCAGAAGGTTCCCTGGG
Source organism: Lissotriton vulgaris (assembly GCF_964263255.1). Lineage (NCBI taxonomy): Eukaryota > Metazoa > Chordata > Amphibia > Caudata > Salamandridae > Lissotriton > Lissotriton vulgaris. Next base: position 239,791,929 of record NC_141699.1, on the reverse strand, counting down.
AAACCGGTCTCAACTGGTTTAGGGGGAGGGGTAGAGCACCCTGGGTGCCAGGCTTCCCTCCGAAAGCTGGGGGTGCTGGGAAACAAACAACTAGACTGGTAACCCTCCTCCGGCAGGCAGGCACTAGCACACAGGAATATCGTCCATTTTAAAAGGGACATTTACGCAATGATAACAATAACTTGCGCACACCATTGTGCAACATTTATTATTTTACAACTCACACATCAAACATACATATTTATTGTGTTTCCTTTCAAACCACCAACTCCAAGTTAGCAAAAAAACTAGGGGGAAAGGCAAAAAGTTTCGGGATGACCCTGCAAGCAGGGCCAAGTCCAACACAGGCAAAGTATAAAGAGAGGTTAAACCAGAGTTTACAAAACAAAGGTAAAATAGAAGAAGATGGAGAAAAAAACTGCACTTTCAACACTTTATCAGTACAGTTTATATATGTAATATGAGGTCATGCCCCCATGCACACACCTAAACTATGGTTTCATAACTGCCCAGTCAAATCCATTACAAGTATATATAAAAAATAAAACTGCTTCAACTACTAATCAAACTATTAGAAATGCCTCAACCTAATACCTACACTGTCCCCAAAAAAAACGGAACAAGAACCTCAAAATGGAACAGAGTAAAATAATTACTTTACAAACTTCAATCAGGCCCCTAGCAAGAGTCTATATAAAATACAATTCTAGATGAGGATTTATTTGTGTCTGGTATACAAGAATACCTAGCCTCAATAGAGGGGGATTAAATATTTGAAAACGCTATGAGCAAGGAAAATAAAACCAAATCATCTGACTGGTATGATATGTCAGTTGCATGAAATGTAATAATAGTTGCTCTATCAATACAAGCTCACATTTTGGAAAAACAGCTAAACTCCAGGTAAGAGCTGAAAGCTCACTTACTGCAATTGATGGATAATTGTCAAATAAATGAAATTCACTAATACTTTGTGGACAAAAGATGACTATAATAGCCAATGTAGTGTCTCTGGGCCCGATTCACAGAATGAACTTAAGACTCAATCCTAAACTTACTACTGTTTTGGTATTCACAGATTGCACTTACTACTTTTGGTATTCACAGAATGAACTTACTACTTTTGGCATTCACAGAATGCACTTACTACTTTTGGTATTCACAGAATGAACTTACTCATTTCGGTATTCACAGAAGTTAGGACTCCTAACTTTAGGACTCCTAAATGCCTTCTGTGAATACCGAAAGTCTTAAAATTAGGATTTTTCTCAATTTAGTAGTAGTAAAGTTAGGACTACTAACTTTACTACTACTAAATTGAGAAAAATCCTAAAGTTAGTAGTCCTAACTTTACTACTACTAAATTGGGACTAGAGGCAACTCCAACGCAATGAGTATATTGTACAGAAAAAACTCACATGTACATCGCCGCAAACAGGGTCATATTCTTCAGGGTAAAGATGGTGCGGTGAAGGGGGAACTTGGGGAAAGTACACCCCAAATGCTTCATTATCGCTGACTTGAAGCGGGCAGTCCTTTACTTCCTTTCTGAAGACTCGTGGATGGTAGTGTCCCCACCAGAAAAAAACTTGCCGGAGACAGCAGGAGAGCCAAAGACGGGGAGCCAAAGACAGGAAGCTTGGTGAGACCCCCCCTCTGGCTCTCACGCTTTCGATGCAGGAGAAGAAGTTCTAGCAGAGGCATCGGGACTGCAGCTGTATTGTAGCCAAGATTGAGCTAATTCCCAAATCGGCAAAGTAAGTGGGAGGTAGAACCACCGAAAAAGCAATGGCAGGACCCATCCTTCCTATATTCCAATCAGGCTCTAAGTTTGTTTTCATTTTGTTGGTAGAAAGAGCTTTCTATTAGTAAATTGTAGTGGTTAACTACCTCTGCGACAGGAACATAGGATAGTGATACAATTTTTTTATTTCAAAGGCAATTTGACTGTTTGTGGAATATTCTACACTGTGCAGATTGTTTGAGGTATCTCTATATACTTTGACTGAAGTTATAGTAACAGCGTTGCATGGCTGTGTGGGTGTATATTTTGCAGTGCTTTGAATCATGGCTTGCTCAAATCTATGATGAATTTTTCAGTGTAGTAGTTATTTATTTCATGTTTTATATGGTTCAAGAGCTTTTAGTAATTGCATTTTTGCTTATTTGATAGTAGCGGTACAAAAGGGGGTGGTGATAGACGGAGCATCTGAATCAATCAAACACTCACACCCAGTCAAAAGATCTGGGTTTAATCCATCACCGTTCTTTAGCCCACTCTGCCACCCCAGTTCAGACATGGCTATATGCAAATCAGTCTGACCCTGTACCTCATGGGAACAGTCCAGCCCGAACTGCCAAGCCATGTCTTCCCTGGACCCGAAACAAGCTTCCGAGGACCGGTTTCTGGCATTCCAGCCGTCTTCAGCCCGGCTTGCTTGAGTCCAGTGGCAAAGTGAGCAAGGGACTCACATCTGAGCATACCCTGCCACACTTGAGGCAGCCAAAAGCGGTACAAAAGGGGGTGGTGATGGACGGAGCATCTGAATCAATCAAACACTCACACCCAGTCAAAAGATCTGGGTTTAATCCATCACCGTTCTTTAGCCCACTCTGCCACCCCAGTTCAGACATGGCTATATGCAAATCAGTCTGACCCTGTGCCTCATGGGAACAGTCCAGCCCGAACTGCCAAGCCATGTCTTCCCTGGACCGAAAACAAGCTTCCGAGGACTGGTTTCTGGCATTCCAGCCGTCTTCAGCCCGGCTTGCTTGAGTCCAGTGGCAAAGTGAGCAAGGGACTCACGTCTGAGCATACCCTGCCACACTTGTGGCGGCCAAAAGCGGTACAAAAGGGGGTGGTGATGGACGGAGCATCTGAATCAATCAAACACTCACACCTAGTCAAAAGATCTGGGTTTAATCCATCATCGTTCTTTAGCCCACTCTGCCACCGCAGTTCAGACATGGTTATATGCAAATCAGTCTGACCCTGTGCCTCATGGGAACAGTCCAGCCCAAACTACCAAGCCATGTCTTCCCTGGACCGGAAACAAGCTTCCGAGGACCGGTTTTAGGCATTCCAGCCGTCTTCAGTCCGGCTTGTTTGAATCGTGTGGCAAAGTGAGCAAGGGGCTCACGTCTGAGCATACCCTGCCACACTTGTGGCGGCCAAAAGCGGTACAAAAGGGGGTGGTGATGGACGGAGCATCTGAATCAATCAAACACTCAGACCCAGTCAGGAGATCTGGGTTTAATCCATCACCGTTCTTTAGCCCACTCTGCCACCCCAGTTCAGACATGGCTATATGCAAATCAGTCTGACCCTGTGCCTCATGGGAACAGTCCAGCCCGAACAGCCAAGCCATGTCTTCCCTGGACCGGAAACAAGCTTCCGAGGACTGGTTTCTTGCATTCCAGCCGTCTCCAGTCCGGCTTGCTTGAATCCAGTGGCAAAGTGAGCAAGGGACTCACGTCTGAGCATACCCTGCCACACTTGTGGCCGCCAAAAGCGGTACAAAAGGGGGTGGTGATGGACAGCTGAAGACGGCTGGAATGCCAGAAACCGGTCCTCGGAAGCTTGTTTCCGGTCCGCGGAAGGCATGGCTTGGCAGTTCGGGCTGGACTGTTCCCATGAGGCAAAGGGTCAGACTGATTTGCATATAGCCATGTCTGAACTGGGGTGGCAGAGTGGGCTAAAGAACAGTGATGGATTAAACCCAAATCTTTTGACTGGGTGTGAGTGTTTGATTGGTTCAGATGCTCCGTCCATTACCACCCCCTTTTGTACCGTATTTGATAGTAGGGCATGTATAAAAGGGATATTTGTATTTTGATATTCAACATGTATGATGTATATCTGAGTGAATGGTTTGGGACACAGTTTGGAGGTGCCATCCATCATCCAAGTTTGACATTGGCTAGGTTTCATTAAGTTGTTTGGTGTACAGCATATTAGAATTTGTTTCTCATTATTTAGGTTGTAATGTAAGAGGAAAGGTACCTCATCATGTGTAACTGTTAAATGGTTAGGTATATATATGTCATGGAATCTTCTAGTGGCAGGTGGGGATCACTGTTGGCTTTTTTAGTTTGTGCAATGAAATGTTTTAAGTGGGGATAGGTGGTAGTTGTCCTGTTCTGTGTTTGGGGACTCTAGATAGTATATCTTTCAGGATTTTGTGTGAAGGTTCCTGGGAGCTGATGATTGGCTCTCTTATATCTTTCAATATTTCTCTTACTTCTATTTCTGTCACATTTGGGGGGTTATTGTGCTCTCTTACATGAGTTAATACAACATCTTTTATAGTTGTCCTCCCATAGCATGCATTAGAAAAATATTAAAGGCCTTATTACGAGTTTGGCTGTCCATCCACATACTGCCATCCCGGCAGTGGCCACCCGATGACAGTGAGCCATCTGCTGTTCTCTGAATTGGGTAAATTGGCTTTGTAAAGACCATGGCTTGACCCCTGACACTGTCAGCACACCGCCGACCACTGGGGTTGGTGCAAGGCAGCCTGCATTGGGCGGTACAGAGGTGCAATACAGCCGTCAGTTATATGAACTGACTTCTTGACAGGCCGACCGCAGGGGTCAGATCACCGCCTAAAGGTTGTGGAAATGAAGGATTTGTGGTGCATACTCACCCTTTTCCAGTTCTTCCTAGCAGATTTTGACGTGGATCCTTTTCTCCACGTCCCCCATAAACAGGAGCATCTTCACCTTGAGGAATATGACCCGTCATCAGCAAAATACAGTTAAGTGCTTTGGTACTATGTATCCATTACCGGGATTGCCCACATATGGGTCGGAGTCTGGCAATGGGTAGGCGGTATTTTTGCACATATATCATGCATATGTGTGCATTTGACAAATATGCAGTCAGAATGTACACACAGGCATTGATATATATGGAAATACATTGCCCACCACCACAAGACCGCTGCAGCCACACCGCCGTCCCCTCAGGAAACTCATAACACAGCAGTTGGATTTCCACAAGAGCAGCGGTTGCGGACGCTGTCCATTGGCGGTCGGACTGCTGAACTCGTTATTAGGTCCTTAGTACATTTCCAGTTTATAGTTTCTTGGCTCTAGGTGCAGTCCGTATGATGTGGGGCCTGATTACAATGTTGGCCGGACCACCACCGACAGCCCAGCGGTGGCTGTCCAATCGACTTGCAGTCCTTTGGTCCAATAGGCAGCTTACAATCCAGGCAGTCAGACCCTGGCTGGTAGGGAAAGACCGCTGACTTCGACAGGATCAGTAATCCCATTGATGCAGCTGTCGGAATCACAATGCCGAATAGATGTGGTGCTGAGGCAGGCACCACTGTCGGGATTACAATACACCTTTCCAAGAGCCTTTTCATGTCAGAAAGACCGTCATGAAAAGGCTATTGGAAACTGTTTTAGGGGGCCCCACACAGTGAAAACATTACAAATGGACACCACACCATTTTAGAAAAATAACCAATCTATATCTAAACCAAACAGGACTAAAACAACAACAATCCAACATACATAAGTGAGAGATATCACTTTCTAAAGGTTTAAGTACGTTTTTTCAATAGAACTTCATGGATGCGTGGATTTTTGCACAAAATACCTTTCATGCAGAATAATCTGAGATGAAACACAGCCACAGAGGAGGGGAGTTTCTGAAAACGCAAGAGATGCTTCGATTGCTAAGCACCAGGGGAATGGAGGCATCAGTTCTGCTGCATGGCAGGAGAACTGATGCCTCCATTCCCCTGGGATTTAGCAATCGAAGCATCTCTTGATTCCTTACTGCAAGGAGAAGTGATGCGTCGAGTTCTGGTCCCGAAGCCTTGGCTCCCTACTGCAGGGCGACGATGCTGGAGACTTGGCGCATAGGTGCAAAGCATGGAAAACCAAGGCGTGCAAGGTTGATGCGGCGTGGTGAAACATTCACTGTGCCGATTCTTCCAGCGGTAAGCAGAAGATGCATTGCTTCCTTCAGCCGCACAGCAGTGCCTTAATTGGAGCCGGAAGGGGGGGTCTCGAATGTTGGAGATGTACTCAGGACTGGGCTGCGGAAATTTTCCAGCCACATGACAGGCACTGCATTGATTCTTCGAGTGCACCATGTCAATGCATTTTATTTTGACTGCACGCAGTATATGTAGCAGAAAAAACTAGCGCTGAAGGTCGATGTGTGGATTTTCAGTACTGGAGCAGCAAAACCACCTCCAAGTGTCCAGAACTGGGATTGGCACAATTGGCAGGCTAGAACTACCAGCAGAGGAGTTCAAAGGAGCTGCAGATGAAGTCTTTGATGGCCCTGAGACTTCTAACAGGATGCAATCATACACAAGCCCTTGGAGAACCTTGACAAGCAGGATGAGAAAGTAAAGTTCAGTCCTTTCACTTCCCAAGACAGAAGCAGAAAGCAGCAGGCCAGCACAACAGAACAAAAAGCAGAGTGGCAGTCTCCCTCCTACAGCTTCTCCAGCTATTCTTCCTGGTAGAAGCTCCTCTTGATTGAGAACTGTTCTAAAAATATTGGGTTACACTGCCAATATGTATACCTTTTCCACCTTTGAAGTAGGCATACTTCAAAGGATAGTCTTTGTAGTGAACATATCCTGCCTTGCCCTGACCTGGCTCGAGACACACTATGGGGAGGGAGGCGACAGCTTTGTGTGAGGACAGGCACAGCCCTATTCAGGTGTCAGTGACAGCTCCTCTCAGTACTCCATCTCAGGAAGGCCCATCAGCCTGGGGATGGGCAATCAGGATATACAGGGCACACATCAACTTCCTTTGTGTGACTGTCAAGAATTACTGCACAAACAGCCCAATTGTCAGTCTAAACCGGACGTGGATTCCACAGGCAGGCAGATGCACAAGATGGTAAAGCAAGAAAATGCCGACTTTCTTAAAATTGCATTTTCAAACACACAATTTAAAAACCCCCTTCAAAGAAAGATGTGTTTTTAAATCCTGAGTTTTAGGAACCAAACTCAAAATCTCTATCTCTTCCCACATTGTGTAAGATATTACAAGCCAATTCCAATGATAACCTGTGAGTGAGATAGTCCTTTCAACCAGGGCCGGACTAGGAACCAAAACCGGCCCTGGCAAAGTGCTCGGCCGACAGGGGGTGCCACCGAGCTCTTTTCCAGGGCCGGTTTTCGGCCGATTTTGTCACAGGGCTGAATTTGCAGCTATGTTCCAAAATCGGCCCTGTAACAAAAACGGCCCCCAGCGACCCAAATCCGGCCCCCCACCTGTGCGGCGCTCCGGGGGATTGCCTGGTGCCCGCTACGGCCAGTCCGGCCCTGCTTTTAACAGTGAAAAATGGAATTTGCAGTATTTCACTATCAGGACATGTACATTAGACCAGTACATGTCCTACCTCTGACATACACTGCTCCCTGCCCATGAGACTACCTTGGGCCTACCTTAGGGGTGCCTTACATGTAGAATAAGGGAAGGTTTTGGGCTGGCAAGTGGGTGCACTTAAAAAACTGCCCTCACAGACGCTGTAATGGCAGACATGAGACATGTTTGCAGGGCTACCCATATGGGTGGCACAATCAGTGCTGCAGGCCCACTAGTAGCATTTGACTTACAGGCCCTGGGCACACAGTGCACTTTAGTAGGGACTTACCATTACATCAAATATGCCAATTATGGATAACCAATCATAATCACCATTTACACAGGGAGCACTTGCACTTTAGCTCTGATCAGCAGTAGTAAAGTGCCCACAGTTCAAATATCAGCAAAAACGAAGTCCAGCATACACTCAAAAATAGAGGAGGCAGAAGCAAAAAGACAGGGGGAACCATGCCAAGGATGCTAGGTGTAACACAGGTAAACTAAATATGCCAAATGGGTATACACCAATGTCAACATGTTTAGAGGAGAAGCACACACACGTTAGCACTGATTAGCAGTGGTAAAGTGATTAAAGTCATAAGGCCAATAAAAGGATACAGCAAAATGTGGTGGTAATCAGGCAAAAAGTTGGGGGAAGACCACCCTAATGATGAAAAGTCGAACACATATATATATATATATACAAATTCTGCCTTCTATTGGATGGCCTAGATTTAGTGCTACTGCACTAGCTGTATTATATGTATCAACTCTCCTGCAAAGCTCTCTAAAGTGACTTCCAGATGTCAGTATCAACATGGTGTATATTCTTGGATTTTTGTCTATTGAACTTGTTCTCCTCGCTCACTACATGTAACACATTTGAACCAGCACACCTGAAAACAATGGTTTGTAAAACAAATGCCAAGGGTTCGAGCATTGTTTTATAGGCAACATGGAGTCATCTGGTATTCATACCTCGGTGTGTTTATTTTATTTACTGAAACCCCTTGTATGTACCCAACAAAACGCTTGTTTTTGGCCAATGTTTTGTCTGCCAGTAATGAGCCTAGTGACCAGTGGATGGTTTATTGGTTTATAATAGGCTAGAAAGGAGGGGCAAGTTCATGTAAATAACATCTGTGCCAGGCGATTTTGGACGTCTGTAGGGCCATTTTCACGACAATTTCGCACCTGTCTGCAATTGACTTATGCATGATCGAGTAGTACACATTGTGATTTTCTTTCCACTGGTCCAGTCAGCGTATATGTTTACCTTACAACGGTTTTTGGTACAAAGTCACTTCAAAATTGGGCGCCGTAAATGCTAAATCTCAATTGACACGAACTGTTATTATTCTTTGCAATCTCAGTTGAGGGTACCTAGCTTAAATAAAAAAAAAGGAGATTTAACTACTCCAATCTTCTTTGCGCTAAGAATTAACCAAAGCGCCTAGAAGGAATGTATCTGACAAAGTGGACTATACTAAAAGTTCTGTAACTCAATGCAGTCTTAAGCGCGACCCATTACACATAAGCTTTATGTTTTAAAGGAAACACTTTTTTATTTCCAAATGGTGTAAAAATGTCACTGTTTGCCAAACCATGCAAGAAATTTGGAGAGAAAGATTTATCTGTTTATTCTATTTGCATTGTTGTGCTCCATTCCAGCAAAAGCACGTATCTGCCAAGAAATTGTAATGGGAAAAAAAGTGCAGGCCTGTGTAAGTTTCTCTCTCTCGGGGACCTTAGTTTTCCAATTTTCTGTATATAGGCTTTTCATTTAAACTTCCCACTGATGTCAACTGTTCAACCCCTAGACATGTGAGCAGGAAAATGTATTTTTCTTTTCCTTGCTATATATTTTTTGTGTTTTGTTTTCTCACAGTCAGAGTTTCCAACCTTCACAACTCAAGTAAAAATAACCATATTTCCGCCAAGAAAAAAATGTTTATTGTGACAACTTGCTCAGGGGAGCCAAATTAAGATATAATTACCTAAAAAAATATTGTTGCTATGTCTCTCCTAGTAATTCAAACTGGTATTAAAATAAATCCTGTGCGCCTTATAGAGGGAATATTTATAATATCGCGGTTTAAAATACTAAACAAAAGAACAATTGTACTGTGCCCATTGCTGAAAGTCACTGACCTGTCTCATAATTCTGCGCAGCCTGTCATCACAAGAAACCAGACAAGGCTGCTTTATAGATCTGGAAGAAAATCTTGGTTACCACAGACCTTGCTGCAGCATTTGCATATTCCTGGTTAAATTCTCAAAGGATATGCAAATATATGCAAACAGCAATCCAGAGAAAGTCAAAAATAGCACAGAGCATTAAAATCAGCCAACTTGAATATTGTTTTATTCAAGAGATCTACAATATTCACTGTGCAGTTGATATAAAATGAGGCAATGCCAAAACAGAACCTATTTACCAGTGATTTTAAGGCACTAAAAATTAAATTGCGGAAAAAAAGAGTTTAAACCGGCAAGAAGTAAAGAATGCACATTTCATGAATAAAGATCAAACAGCACAAGCGATTCTGTTGTAGGAGTTCCAAATCAGTAATATACGTAGACTTTTTTTTTATCAAAACGAATTTTCACTACATCCACAGTATTTAGATTTCTAGAAAAATATTTGCATAGATTTTGATATGAATCAAGTTAATTGCCATATGACAGTTTAATGCAAAAACAGTGATTTTATTACCACCTAACACTAAATCCAGCCCCTGTGCATGGGAATAAAAAGGCCCAGCGCGTGCTTGAACTTTGAGAACACGGACTGTACATCCCAAACACAATTGCACTGGAGGTATAAATATGCACACTCCTGTGACTCTTTCTTTTAACCAGCGTTTATAAAATTTCATGCAAGGTTGACGTTCAAAGTATAATATTACGCTTTAAGAGTTTCCTAATGGTTCACATCTGTGCGAAACCAGAATATGTGGAGGGCTGTTAAGGACTTGGTACTGGGAGGAGTAAAACAGCGTGGAGCAAAGCCGAGGCTCCCCGGGGATTACTGGGGGCAGCCGTGTGAGATTACCGCATACTTTTGCAATGTGCTTGCTCAAGACGCTCTGTGTATTTTGGGAAACCGGCCAATTCTTTTTCCACACAGAGCTCGTTTTACATGATTGGGTGATTATGTTCTGCCTTAGACCCTTCCGCTTAGCGTCGGTAATATATTTTTAATTGTATTTCTTTGTGTGCGCGTCTGGGTATGCGCAGTATGGATACATTCGACAGCAGAATCAAAGTTCAGGTTCACGTGGTGCGTGCAAATTAGGTACTTTGGGCCTCATTTATGAGGCCTTGCGTCAGTTTTGCGCTGCTGATGCGTCACTTTTTGTGACGCATCGGCGGCGTAAAACATGCGCCTTGTTGCGCCATATTTAAAAAGTGACGCATCTAGCTAGATGCGTCACTTTTTAAACCCCTGCGCCACATTATACCTGCGTCAGGTATAATGTATGCAGAGGGGGCGTTCCCCCGCAAAAAGCCTCGTAATAGTGACGCAGTGAAATCTATGAGATTTCCCTGCGTCACTTTTAGGACGCTGTTGCGTCAAAATCTTGCGCCTGTCTCAAAGCAGGCGTAAGACTGACGCAAGCCCTTTCACATGGGGCTTTCCCCATGTGAAAGGACGCATTGCTGGAGCTGCGTCACTTTTGTGACACACTCCAGCAATGCGTCACTTTTGCGCTTCCAGATACGTCAGAAATACTGATGTATCTGTAGCTCCTTGCGACATGATGCGTCATACATTAAATATGACGCATCATTGGTGTCGCAAGGAGTGCGCAGTGAAAAGTGACGCATCGCTGTTTTCACGCAGCGATGCGTCACTTTTCATAAATGAGGCCCACTGACCATAAACCACACGTTGAGCAATCTTGAAACAAAACAACTTACATTTAGGGGATGTTTCCAGTTTCCATACCTGTGAAAATGTTGATTTCTTCACCAGTGCTGTTAGATAAAAAAAAAAACTTAAAGCTGGTTCACGGTGTCAATGACATATTCACTGGGCAGCTTTGGATGTTTTCAATGTATATGTGATGGGTAATAACGTAAATTGTGTGAATTTAACCTTATATATTTTTGGATAAAACTTAGGGTAGGGGTAGGTGGGAACCATTAAGAAAGTACCCATCAGATATGAAAGTGTAATGGACTTAGGGTCAGGTTTAATTTAAAGTCACACAGCACAATGCAAGAAGACAACTTGGTGCAATGTGTGTCGGGGAGATCGCAGAAATGCACCATATTTACTAATATTCCTGCTCTCTCTCTCTCTGTGCTAGTGCCCTTGTGGCTCGCAAGCACCAATGCAAGAGTGCTGGTGTTACACCCAGGAAATCTTCCTACAGAAACGTTTTCCCCTTTCCAAGTGTGGTGCAGAATGGAACACACTAAGAAAGAGGGAAAAACAAGGTGTAGTAAAGATATTTCTCCTTGTTGCTTCTCTCCTGGGAAGGCATGGCATTTTGACGCATTTCAAGGTTTACTAGTGTTAATAAATCCTTAAATGCGCCAAGATACATGGATGGGTGCCTTGGACCCATGTAACACTTTCCCAGTACAGAATAACTAACACAAGGCAGCGACTTGTACTTCCTTACATTACTCCAGATTTACTATGTCACGCAGAGCCACACAAGGTGGGTCTGCTTGGCATTTTAAATCTTACCTAGGACTTGCGTTGCCCTTGCATCACCGTGCGAAATTCAAGGCCAATGCACGCACTTAATTAATTCTGCCTTTAGTGTCTGTGTAATAGCTGGTCATTTTGTAGAATTAGTAAAGTTCAGGTCATGTGCGACACCACATCTAATTTTAAGGTCAATCATTCTTTGTGGGCAGGCAACCCTTGACCCTGTCATCGGGCTGGTCGCTCCCCTCACCGCCACACAGCCCTCCTGTGTGCCCTTTGACCCGCCGCTTGTAACTGGAGTGTGCCTCATATTTTGGGTTGTGCCTGCTTTCCTCCTCTGCTATTCCTGTGTAAATCTCTGCTGTTTTTGCGGTATTTTTTGCTGTCTCGCCCCTTTTTTTTCTGTGTCCCCCTTGTGCCTTCTGTGACCCCCACTTGCCCGCTCATCCCTCCGTGTTTCTTGCCACTGCATCCCTGCGGCCCGCCCCCCTGTATTCTCATTCGCCACCCCGCTCCCGCCTCCCAGCTGCTCCTCCCTCCCACATCACCTCATATGGAGGCCGCGGAGCGACCGCGCACAGTGGGTGAGCCGCTGGCGCGCCAAAGCGGAACCTAAGGCAAGCTCGTCTGCGCCCGTCCGTGCCTGGACCGCGTCCAGCGCTAGGACCCCTAGACCCCAGAGACACCATGACGCCCGAATGCCCTACGATGCTAGCACCCTCCATGCACTCAACCCCGACAGAGAACACACCTGCTACCGGGCAACCCCAAAGCGCACCCAAGGACCCTTCACCTTCCGGAACTGCAACTTCACCAGCATCCGGCCAGCCAAACCGCCCACCAAGGAACCCAACTACCTTAGATGCATCCTCCTCAACACCCGCTCTGCCCACAAAAATGCTGTTGAGCTCTGGGACCTCCTCGACTCTACCTCCCCTGACGTTGCCTTCCTGACAGAGACCTGGCTGAACCCTGCCTCCACACCGATATCGCCATTGCCATCCCAGAAGGATACAAGATCAGTCCTAGGGACTGCACCAACGGAACAGGAGGAGGAATCGCCATCGTCCACAGGAACACCCTCAGCGTATCGACCTACACCGACGACAACCTCAGCACCTCCGATCACATGCACTTCCAGATCCACACCGACCCAACACCACCCTCAGAGGAACCCTCATCTACAGACCCCCAAGACCCCGACCACAGTTCAGCGACTTCATCGCCGACTTCGTCAGGACGCACGCCCTCGCCTCCACAGACTTCATTCTCCTAGGAGACCTGAACTTTCATCTTCAGAACAACAATGACACCAACTCCACCGCCCTGCTCAACAACCTCGCCAACCTCGGACTCAGACAGCTCGTGACAACACCCTCCCAACTACACCGCCGGCCACACGCTCGACCCCATCTTTACAGCAAGCCTCCTTCGACTGTACCACCAAACATCACTTGACCTACCACAACTGTCTCCACTTCACCTTCAGGAAGCTCACCACGCACCACCGCACCCAACTGCTGCCTCGACAATGCTGAAGCAAAGTCACTGATGACCAGCTCACCACCACTTTTGCCCAGAACACACCCGCCGACTCCACCGACCGCCCGCAACCTCAGACAATGGATAGACGACTGCGCCAGCAACCTCGCCCCGCTCAAGACACCCTCCAACAGCCACACCAGCAAGAAAGCCACCTGGTTCACCGAAGACCTCTAGGCCTCCAAAAGAATATGCCAAGAAGAACTGGCTCCACGAGCGATCACCGGACAGCTACACACTCCACAAGATCACCACCCGCAGACATCACCAACTCATCAGAGCCACCAAGAGGGCCTCATTCAAGGACCGCCTAGACAACAACGCACACAATAGTAAGGAGCTCTTCAACATCATGAAGGAACTCTCCAACCCCAGCTCCAACACCAACAACATCCCGCCTTCGCTAGACCTATGCGATTCACTGGCCACCTTCTTCCACCGCAAGATCACCGACATCCACAACAGCTTTAATGTCATGACTGCCCCGACAACCACTGCCCCCACCACCACCACACGCACCAACCATCTACTCTCCTGGACAAGAGTCAACGACAAGGACACCAGCGAGATCATGAAGACCATCCACTCCAGCTCAACACTAGACCCATGCCCCCTCCACATCTTCAACAAAGCCTGCGCATCCAGGGGGCTTGACCAGCCAGCTAACATGGCGGACGCGATCTGCTAGCACTCCGAAATACGACCCCTAATTATCCTGTCGTTTATCCTCCAGAGGTGTTTCCTGAGATTATACGTAGTGGGAGCGGTGAGAGGATGCAGTGGGGAGTCTGTAGTGCCCGGTGGTGGCAGATCGGACAGTGCAGGAGAGGGAACAGTGGTCCGGTTGCAGCAAAGTGGCACCAGATGCGAAGGCGTGAAAAGTGCTCCGGTACCCAAAGGCTGTCGGCTGGACCTGCAGTGACGCTGGCACATCGCTTGGGATGCTGCGATCTACCCTTGTGCTGCCCCGGAGGTGCATGGCGTCTCGGCGAAGCTGATCGGGTGGTATTTTTTCAATGATCGGCAGACCACGCAGCCACCAGCTGCCCGCGGTTGTGCTGTGAGGAGGAGCGCAGCCCGGGATAGGAGGCGGACGTGCATGGGCAGCAGGACACCAGTGGAGAGGCCCTGCCCTGCGGCTTGTACAGGCTCCCACTATCGCTACTGAGGGGCCCGGGAGCCGGTGGGCGGTGGACCATCAAAGACCGTGCAGCGGGGACTGAGCCGGGGCAGTGTGCCCGGTGCTTGCGGAGGACCCGGCTGTTCCCAAGATCCACAGCGGGCGTGCTGGTGGCAGGGCCCTGCGCTGCCTGAGTGCTGAGGCCTGACAAGAACAGCGGGCCCATCCTGCCAGCTGCAGCGACTGCCTTCCAAGGTGAGGAGTGAGGCCTGGGGCAGAAGGAGGGCCCGTGACGGCATTGAGGCATCGAGGGAGACGTCCCGGCCTGCGAAACCTGTCGCAGCCGCCTGTAACCTGAGGAGGCAGCTGTTACCTGCCTGCTGGCGGGGTGTTAAGTCTTGGGTGTCCTGAGAGGCATGGGCGGAGGAAGTGAGCCTAGGGGCCCCCGGAGGTAGCTGCTACACCTGCGATCGGAGGCCACACCACAGTTCAGCTCAAGAAGGGCCTGGGTCCAGGCCCTGAACCGGCCAGCCGTGGAATTGTGGCTCTGGAGAGACTATGTAAGGGGGTGGTCCCCTGAAGCTGGTGCTGCTTTGTGGTCTGTGGGGGCTGACATTTTCAGCGGATGGTGCGGTGACGTCAGCGGTGTGAGGGCCGGAAGACGGCCTGGGTTGGGTCACGGCAGACATTCCCACAAAGTGAAGGCCCACACGCCGTGCGAGTGAGACGCGGAGCACGGTACAGGCGGTGGCCCCACTCGCCTGACAAGTAAGTGAGGAGTCGCACTGCACCTGGTGGAATAATCAAAGCGCAGCCCTCTAGCGCGGGACCTGTGAAGTCATTGTGCCTGGAAATGTCCGGAGGCGCCAGGGGAAAGCCCGCTGGCAGGGCCTGCGAGGCTGTGGCCTGCAACACTGGGACCTGAGTGTCATTTTGGGAGCAGCGCCATTTTGGGCAGAACTGCAGCTGGGGTGGCGTGCCCCTAGCATTGGAGCTGCACCAAGCATAGGGGGAGCCCTGAGCGGCCGGGTGTGTCATAGGCGTGCTGTGCCTGCCCTACCGCGGAATTGCAGAACTGTTGACCGAGTGCACCTGGTGGGGCTGAGCTGTGTCTGACGGAGAGGGAGAGTATCAGCTGGGTGTCGTCGGCATATCAGATAATGTTGAGGTTGTGTTTGCGTGCGATGGCGGAGAGGGGGCTCATGTAGATATTGAAGAGGGTTGTGCTGAGCGACGAGCCTTGGGGTATGCCACAGATGATCTCGGTGGCCGCGGAGCGGAAGGGAGGGAGGCGGACTCTCTGGGTTCTGTCGGAGAGGAACAAGATGATCCAGTCCATGGCTTTACCTTGGATCCCAGTGTTGTGGAGGCGGGTTATTAGGGTGCGATGGCAGACTGTGTCAAAGGCGACTGAGAGGTCTAGGAGGATGAGGGCGGTTCATTCCTTGTTGTCAAGCAGGGTCCTGATGTCATCGGTGGCTGGGATGAGGGCGGTGTCGGTGCTGTGGTTGGCTCGAAATCCGGCCTGGGATGGGTCAAGGGAGACATTGGTCTCGAGGAATGCGTTCAGCTGTTTATTGACGGTCTTCTCGATGACATTTCCAGGGAAGGGAAGAAGAGAGATGGGGTGGAAGTTCTTAAGGTCTTTAGGGTCCGCTGTGAGTTTCTTCAGTAGGGCGTTGATCTCTGCGTGCTTCCAGCTCTCTGGGAAGGTGGCGGACATGAGGGAATTGTTTATGGCATTCCGGAGGTGGGGTGTGCTGCTGGTGTTGGCTTTGTTGAAGATGTGGTGAGGGCATGGGTCGGAAGGAGAGCCGGAGTGGATGGTGTTCATAACGTGGGTGGTGTCTTCAGTGCTGATGGGAGTCCAAGAGCTGAGGGTGGTTGTAGGGGGCGTTGGTTCGGTGACTGGGGGCGGAGTCTGGGCGACCAAGTTGTCATGTATATCGGCGATCTTTGCGGTTAAAGAAAGTGGTAAGGGAGTTGCAAAGGTCTTGCGATGGTGTGATGTCATTGCTGCTGCCGCTGGGGTTGGAGAGCTCTTTTACGATGCTGAAGAGTTCCTTGCTGTTGTGTATGTTATTGTTCAGCCGCCCTTTGAACAATGTCTTTTCGGTGGTGCGGATCAGCTGGTGGTGTTTGCGAGAGGCGTTCTTGAGGGCTGTCAGGTTTTCTGTCGTCTGTTCGCGGCGCCAGGTTTTCTCGAGGGTTCGGCATGATTTATTCGATTCTTTGAGGTCGTCAGTGACACATGTGGCTTTCCTGTTGGTGGGCTTGTCTGGAGGGTTCTTCAGTGGTGCAAGGGCTTCGGCGCAGTTGATGATCCACTGTGTGAGGTTGCGGGCTGCGTCGTTGGTGTCAGCAGTGTTGCTTGGTGGGTTCTGGCTCAGTGATGTGGTTAGCTAGTCTGTGGTGATTTTGCTCCAGCATCTGCGGGGAATCTGTTGTGGGCAGTGGTTGGATGTGCTCTTCTTAAAGGTGAAATGGATGCAGCTGTGGTCGTCCAGTGTAGTCCAGTGGAGAGGCTGAAGGTAACGTGGCTGCTGGCAAAGAAGATGGGGTCGAGCGTTGCTTGAGTCCGAGGTTGGTGAGGTTGTCGATCAGTGTGGTGGTGTTGTTGTTATTGTTGTTCTCCAGGTGGAAGTTCAGGTCCCCTGGGAGGATGTAGTCTGATGAGACGAGGGCGTGCGGCCTGATGAAGTCGGCGATGGCTTCACTGAATTATGTGCATGGGCCCAGGGGTCTGTAGATAAGGGTTCCTCTGAGGGTGGTCTTGGGGTCGGTGTGGATCTGGATAAGACCCAAGACTTAATAGCGTTAAAAAGTGTTTTTTCTGATGCGGAAAAGGATATAGCAAATAGGATTGGGGTTGCAACCTCCGGTATGTCTGTATCACAGTACAGGCGTGTTTTTTTTGCTAGGGCAGTTTTGTCTAAACTTAAAGAGTGTTGTTTTATGGCTTTGTTGACCACAGATTTAAAGCCGGAGAAGGTAGGAGCTGTATGCCATGCCTCCTCTAACTTTAGTGCTGAAAGTGAGGCCCTCAGAGCTTCAAAGATTTAATTTTTGAAGCTGGCTTTCTTTTCGATTTCTACCCAACAATGGTGGGCAAGTGTGTTGTCCTCTGCATCCTGCATCCTCCAATAGTACTTGACTAGTGCGCTTGTCTGTCAGGGATTTGGTTTCTTAGACCATACTCAAGTCGAATTTAAGCTTGCGAAGTATGGCGGGGAGTTGTAAACAGTTTCTTGAAGAGAATTGATTCTTCCAAGTTCAGGCAGTTCAAGATTTCTGTGCCATATGAGAAGAAAGGCAGGAATTTTCCTGCTATAACCTTTAGTAGGTGACCAATGGAGCCGCCTGCAAGCTTGTTTTTAAAATGTTGAAGGCAAACTGCAGCTGTTTGGATTCCGTACGACCTTGGGACAGATGAATCTTGAAGGTAAGTTTACGATCAATTTGGAAACCTAAGTATTTGTATGAATCCACCTCGGTCAAAGGTCGCTTGTCCAAGGTCCAAGTGAATTCGTGATCGGCTTGATGGTGTTTGTTAAAGCACATCACCTTCTTTTTTGGTGATTGATTGTTAGTTGAACCGAGGTGGTATAAGCCCCAAGTTCAGTAATTAGTTATTGCAAACCAATTGGCGTTTGAGCCAGTAAAATGATGTCATCCACATATTGAAGGCTAGGTGTGGGCTTTGTGCCAAGTTTCGGATGGTCGGATTGAATTGACCGAAGGTGCACGTCCAGATCAGCTGTGTAAATGTTGAAGAGGCAAGGTGCCAGCACGCACCCTTTTTTTAGCCTGTTGAATGTGTAGATCTTCTTACTAATGCTGAGCCATCTCCTTTCCTGATCTGGACCCAGGTCTGATAGTACAGGTTGATTATGGCCTCCAGCAACTTAGCTGGGTCCCCCCATTTGTGCATTTTTGCCCAGAGCTTGACTCTTGTAACCTTGTCGAAGGCCGCTTTAAGGTCGATGAAACATGCGTAAAGTGGCCTTGATTTTGCGAGGGCTGGATTGGCCAGAAGGGTTACAGAGAAAATATTCATCAAGGTGCCCATCCCAGCCCTAAATCCGGTTTGCGTATGAGGAATGAGGTTTGTTCAGGCCGCCCAGTCCTCTAAATCTGCCAGCAGGTTTGATGCATAGATTTTAGCCTTGACATCTATTAACTCGATCAATCTGTAGTTTGAAGGATCGGAACGAGAACCCGATTTGTATATTGGGCTTAAAATGCTTCCTCTCCAAGTGTCAGGGGTCGTGTTAGAGGTTAAAATATCCTTAAAAAGAGGAGACAAGTAGTTCTCCAGGATACTGATGCATGTTTTCATAAAGTCATGTATTTTGTCCTTTTTCCAAATGAGGCGTTAGAGGTTATGGCAGTGGAGTTGTTGTGGCGTGGCGTGTTGAGCAGGAGTGGCCAGACAAAAGATGTTTGGGAACAGCTGGATACTCCAGTGGGAGCCTGAGTGTGATGTTCCATATTGCTGGTAGGGGCCGGGAGCAGATCGCTCAGACTCTGACTTCTAGGGGTCGTAAAAGGTAAGTCCCTTATGCTTGTGTTCTTGATTTGAAGGAGTGGCAGTGCAAGGGTGGATCTGTATGTTTTGAACTGAAAGAACGACTCCTCCAGTGATTCAGATTGGCTGAGATATTGGCTTTTATGTTGTGTAGCTTCCAGCTGATGCGTGGATTGTGCGAGCCTGTCTCTGCTGTTTGTGTTGAGATTGGCGGGCATTTTTGCATTGAGGTGGCAGCCTCCTGATAGCGTGATCAGATTGCCAAATGGACTCATGATGTTTGAGGTTGATTGAAGAGTGGTGATTCAGAAAAGGGGGTGGTGATGAACAGAGTGTCTGAATTAAGCAGACCACTCTTACCCAGTCCAAAGATCAGGGCTTGATCCATCACCGTTTATTAGCTCACTGCACCATCCCAGCTCAGAACTTGGCTATATGCAAATTAGTCTGACCCTGGCCCAGTGCATCATGGGAACAGAGCAGACCAAACTACCAAGCCAATTCTTATACTGGGAAGGAAACAAGCTACCGGGGACCGGTTTCTGGCATTTCAGCCGTCTTCAGCCCGGCTTGCTTGAATCCTGATGGTGCAATGAGCTAGGGACTCACATCTGAGTATACCCTTCCACGCTTATGGTGGACAAAAATGATTCAGAAAAGGGGGTGGTGATGAACAGAGTGCCTGAATTAAGCAGACCACTCTTACCCAGTCCAGAGATCACGGCTTGATCCATCACCGTTTTTTAGCTCACTGCACCATCCCAGCTCAGAACTTGGCTATATGCAAATTAGTCTGACCCTGGCCCAGTGCATCATGGGAACAAAGCAGACCAAACTACCAAGCCAATTCTTATACTGGGAAGGAAACAAGCTACCGGGGACCGGTTTCTGGCATTTCAGCCGTCTTCGGCCCGGCTTGCTTGAATCCTGATGGTGCAATGAGCTAGGGACTCACATCTGAGTATACCCTTCCACGCTTATGGTGGACAAAAATGATTCAGAAAAGGGGGTGGTGATGAACAGAGTGTCTGAATTAAGCAGACCACTCTTACCCAGTCCAAAGATCAGGGCTTGATCCATCACCGTTTTTTAGCTCACTGCACCATCCCAGCTCAGAACTTGGCTATATGCAAATTAGTCTGACCCTGACCCAGTGCATCATGGGAACAGAGCAGACCAAACTACCAAGCCAATTCTTATACTGGGAAGGAAACAAGCTACCGGGGACCGGTTTCTGGCATTTCAGCCGTCTTCGGCCCGGCTTGCTTGAATCCTGATGGTGCAATGAGCTAGGGACTCACATCTGAGTATACCCTTCCACGCTTATGGTGGACAAAAATGATTCAGAAAAGGGGGTGGTGATGAACAGAGTGTCTGAATTAAGCCAAAACGGAGTAAGGGTGAGGGTGGTGGCTGCAAGCAGGGGGGTGCTGAGAGAGATTGAAAAGGCTGAAAGTGATGATGAACTTGTGCCTCAATTACTACGGGTTTTGGCCTTTGGTGCAGGTCCGGGAAATGAAGTGCTTTCGATGATAGAGTTTGAAGGATAGGGACTACGGTGGTTGTTTTGGGTGTGGCTACCCAGCTGTTGGTCTGACAGCCTCTCCTGTTGTCCTCACTTCTTTTGGTGGTTCCGTCACGTGAGAAGCTTGTAGGGGAATCACTTGTGGGGGCTGTTGTAGATTGAGTTGATTTATTTGCTTTCAAAGTTTTGTGGTCGTTGATATGTCGATTTCTGATAGCGATTTTTAAAAAGTCAGTAATCAGGGCCCGTTTGCTGCTGTTTTGGCCTGAGTGGGGCCTAGTATGGGACATATGAGAAGCTGTAGTGCCTCTTTTCCACTTGCCATCCAAGCTGATCTATGAGTTTTTTCGAAGTTGCTATTAGCTCAACACTTACCTCAATTGGGTTATGCGGGCTGAAGCTGTTAGGAGTTTCAAGGAAGCTGGCTCACACAGCAGCTCCGGATCTCTATTGCATGGTGAGTCAGATACTGATGAGGGTCTACTGAGAGGGGCTTTGGTGGATGCCGTACGTTCCTCTTTAGCCTTATGCTTTGATTTGAGTGGGGCGCTCCTCTAGTTTTTCCTGAACGCATTTCCGGCTGCTGAGTTGTGGTGCTTGGTGCCTGATGCTTTGCTTTGCTTGACTAATGCTATGCTTGCTGTGTATTTTGCTATGTTTTCCTTTGCTTTGCCTTGCCTTGCTTTGCTTGCTCTGGTTGCTTGGCTTTTGCCTCCGGGCCTATTACAAGTCACAGGTCTGGTCTCTTAAGACCCGCCAGGCGGTGTGATCTTACGAAATCAAGGGAGAAAAGATGCTATCAGGCAGTCAGGCAGTGGGGACAGTTTGAATGCCCTGAGATCGGTTGCCCGCGATGTAATGTGGTTGAATCATAATAAAGTTGTGGTGTTGTTAGTTCCTACCGGCTCAGCATGCTTTGATTTGGTTCACCGGGTCGATGTGGCACTTGGGGCTGGATGTAAGGGTGCGGAAGTGCAAGAAAACCATCAATGTCAGAGCCGCAGGAGGGAGAAGGAAGAAGGGAGGGGGGAGTAGGGGAAATAGTGTGACCCTGCTTGACCCAACCCGACCCAACCCAGCCCGGTTTAGTGCTGCTCTGCCTGCTAAACTTACAGTACCTCTGGCCGCCGGATCTTCGCCTCTGGTTGATCTGCACTGCTCTGCGCAACTACGCTGACTCCCTGCAGACTATAGGAAACACCTCTGGAGGCACCTCCACGGGTTTGGTCGCACACGGGAGCATACAGGAGCAACAGGGGAACAGTGTAGCGACCGTCAGTCGAGTGAGCCACTTTGACTTCAGATTCAGGCTTTTACAGAGGGTGCGCCCGCACACACCCCTTACTGCCTGCAAAGGAAAACGCTGTGAAAAGCAAGGACGCAGAAACTGACCACGGCCCGCCCGCCCCCGACCCTCGGCGTAGTCATCGCCTGATCCCCTGTGTTGGAGTTGGGGTCCGGGACCGGGGGCCGTAGGGTGTTGGCTGAGGAGTAAACTGCTTTTCGGGATTGCCTCCTCTTGTCTTCCTCGCGCTAGTCCTGCTGCTGCTGCGGTACAACCGAAGACACTGTAACTGGATTCAAAGACTCTGTTAGTTCATGTTCTCTATTAGTACAGCAATGTGACTGCCAGAAAATGAAAATACCCCCCACTATGGCCCAAACCTCATAAGACTCCAAGCAAGGGAGTCAGACCCTCCCTAGAAGAGTTAAATTAACAGTTCAGTTCAATCACACCTATTCATAATCTCATCCTTGAGATACTCATCATCCACCCCCTTTCTTTTCTCCCAACCTTTCACCAAATCATCCTCCATCCATTCGAGAAAATATAACCATGAATTTCTGTTCCCTTAAATATTAATGCTTCCTTGCACATACATATCAGCATGTGCACTGATATATAATTAAATGTGACTATTGTTTTTATATTAACTGGAAGTGTTCATCAGCCTTTAACACACATGCTAAGCTTCATGATTCCCGTAGACCTAGAAACTATTTTACTCGAGGTAGTACATCTGCACATTACCCGCAACTTATAGTAAAGCGGAGCAGCACTTTTAATATTAGAAAACAGAAGCATGATTTTAGGAAATTAATGAAATCAGCAGTATGTTTGCTTGTCTTTTGGTTCAGGGTCTTCTAACATTCTATATTCCCACAACATAGAAGAGGGAGTACGTACTCATAAATGCTATGGTCAAGGTAGAGAAAAAACACACAAGGATGCTAAAACTGCCTTCACACACAGCGAACTGTGTCATGCTTCATCATAGGGCCGCAGGAGCCTTCGAAACACACCGTCGATCATTTGCTGTATCAACAACATGCTTCTTCGTAGGGCTGCTAACACACCTCCGCGCAGACTAATGCTGGAGAGGAGCAATAGGGAGGGGAAAGGCAATATAACACGTAAGTGAAAATAGTATGGAGCACAAGTGAAGAAAGGTGCACAAATAGCAAAAAACTGGTCATGGGATATCCCTATTACAACTTCTCACATTCTCTCAGTGAGCATCTACTACCTCCTGCTCTTTAGTTGTTCCAATGAAGCAGCAGTTTCCGCCACATTCTTTGAAATTGCATGCATTTTAGCATTACATCCTACTAATGAATTTTCTAGTCAGATCTCTGGTTGGTGGAAATGACAATGGTTGCCTTACTGAGTGCTGTGACTTTCACTATTTTTGCATTGAACACATCAGACTTTTAGGCCGCCAGATGCGTTGTGTTATTTTTAACATATTTCTTCATCCACCTTTCATGTCACCATTCTATCCTTTATTGACAATACCATCCATGTTCACATGTCTGTCCATCTATCCATCAGACCGTGTGTCTCTCCATCCGTCCATCCATCCATCCATCCATCCTTTCATCCATCCATCCATCCATCCATCCATACATCCACCATTATCCATCTTTTGACATAAGTAAACATTCATCAATACTTTCACATTACACCCATTTTTTTACGCTTCAATGTATCTATCCTTTTAGCTTTACATTCATCCAAACATCTTTTCACTTCTCCTTCTTTCTTTTACTCTGTACTTCATTATTCCCTTATTTCAAGTCACCTTTCCATTAACCAAGCATTCGTTTCAATCCACTTTCATATCTTCATTCTACCCTTCCTACCTCCTCCTTCCTATCTAAAGCTCTTTCTTTCTTTTCACCCAATATATTTTTTTTATTCTTACTTTTCTCTCTCCTGTTCATGCTTAATCACTGTATTTATCTGACAATTGTCACCAAAATTTCTTTTTCTCTGTTTCCTTCAACCAATTTAGCCCATTTAACAGCACTTTGCCACCCCTCCTATTCCCCACCCTACCAGCAGCATTAGTTTTGAGCTTTTATCTGCAGAATTGTAGACAGAAGAGGACCATAAAAATGTTTGTAGAACTTAAGTGTACAGGGTAATCCCCGCAGTTACTGCTAAATTTGAGGTTGCATGACATTACTGTAGGATGCTTTAAAGCTATTCTGGAGTCATTGGTCAATTTTGGGACCTGATGATGATCCGGACCTACACCCCTCTATGGGAGAGAAATGCTGACTATTTCTGCGGACCACTTCTTTTAAGTGTTTTATTGATGAAATAGGCGATGTTGTTCTTGGTTTTTGATACACATTATTAAACACGTATTTTCAAATGTGTGTACCATGTTTGTAAGAGAACTGAAAGCATTTCTCACCACACACCCACTGCGTCATCACTGATGTTTTTTAAAATAAACTATGCTTGACGAGGTTGGAAGGAGCTGCATGCATGATTTTCATAACACATTAGAGAAAACCCCTGCCCAAACAGTTGAATTAACAACTACAGTGTGTTTGTTTATTAAAGGTAAAATGTCCTTAAATATCTTCGTATAATGATTCCAAAAACAGAGACAAAGCTTCTAACTTTTATTTTAGATTGTGGTTAGTTCAGAGAGGTTAAAGTGGTGGAACCTGTCAAGTGAGTGAAGCAAACATTTCAAGCTGGAGGTTCTGAGGTATTGTTTGGGATAAGTCACCATAAGTTCCCAATTGTGCATGACTGTCTAGCAGGAATGCACAGGACCCAACTGCCAACTACACCCAGTCATGTGACCAGAGACAGCCTTCAGGCACCAAAGGGCTAAGGCAAGAAAAAGGCAACTTTATAAAAGGGCCATTTTCTGAATTGTAATTTAAAATCTGACCATTTAGGCCACATATATTTACTATTGTAACTCGCAATTTCACCATATTACCGTTCTTATTGTTTTCAAAACACCAGTATCCCCCAGCTTAACTATATAGGTCCGGCTTCTGAAATCAACTTCTCTTTCCTTCCATAGATTCTCTTAAATCTCCTCATGCACAATTCTTCTACCCATTTTTGACCACCCATATGCCCTGACCCAGATGAATCAACCTACCCCCCTACTCTTCCCCCTTCATCCATCCCCCATGCCACCGGCCCCCCAATCCCACTGCCTCTCAACCTCCCAACTTCCCACCCAAACCTTGAGGCAAATAGACCAGGTATGGTCTGGGTAATGAAATCTGTGCCCTCCCCCGCTGCTCTGAGCAAGAAATATCCAAGACAACTGTGGAAAAGAGCATTTTATATATCCTCGTCCCTCATAATACCTCCTTCTGTATACACTAGGGTTAACCATAATGACCAAAGGCCTATTGTTTAATCTCTATTTCCACAATTTATCCATGTACTCTTTGGCCTTTATCTCCGAGGTTAAAACTTTTTTATTATTAATTGTTTCGTTAAGTAAGCTGGATTCATTAGGTAGGATTCAGCATCAAGTGCATGATATAGTAGAATTATTTGTCTTAGACTCCATCATCTTTCTACCATTGCATGACAGAAGTCAGGCCTTTAAAAAAAGGACTGTCCTACATAAGTCCGTTTAGCATCCAGATGAGCTTTTGCAAACACTGCTTCATTGATTCCCCGAATGATGCTCATACAGTTCCTTCTAAACATCTAACAGGGATATACTGTAATGCGCTCTCTACGTTTCTAAACATACTTTAGAAATTTGGACCCTGTTAGACTTTGAGAAACCCAACATTTTGTGAGAAACCCAACATTTTCTTTATTACATGGCTGCATGAGTCCTCACTCCCTGACATCGCAAAAGCCTTACCCTTGGATTCCCAACTGATCAGACTGGACAGGAACAACAGGCAAGGAGGCGGTCTAGCCATAGCCATAGCCATCAGAACCAACGCTAAACTTAGCATATTGGATACGTTCCTCTCTGACTGGGGTAAACTTTGCACTTTTAAAATGGACTGCTTAAAAAAGGAGTCCCGGAGAGGGGTCTTGCTCTGTTTCCCTCTTGGGCAGTAAAGCTCACTTCACTAATCATCTGATTGAGACTATCACACCGCATGTTCTGGCTGCTGATAACTTCCTTCTATTGGGAGATTTTAGCCATCATGCTGAGCTTCTGTCCAAAACTTACACCAACACTCTCATCTCAGAAATGAACACATTGGGTCTTAATCAGATGATAGTCTACCCCACCCATCTTTCAGGCCACACACTCGACCTCTTATTCACCAACTCGCCCCTCATCAAGGTGGAGTCCCCAATACCAGTCCTCTGGGCCATAGAATATAAAATTCTGCCCTCAAATAGCCTCCACTGCAAACAACGCACATAAAGAACCAATACTGAGCAGGTCATGGAGCAAAGTTAACCTAGCCACTTTCTATCCCCATTTCATCACCCCCCCCCCGCACGATACAGTCAACCCTGACTCTTCAGTTGAGTCTTTCAAGGTAGCAATAAGTCAGGCCCTAGACGTAATAGCTCCTGTAACAAAAGTCAAATGTCACCACAAATCATCGCCTTGATTCACGCCAATCTAAAATCTGACAAGCTAACCACTAGAAATGCAGAAAGTAAGTCGAGGCACTCTCAAAGTGACAGGCTTACACATCTGGTCCAGGGAAGAAATGGCTTGGCAATTCGGGCTCTACTGTTCCCATGAGGCACAGGGTCAGACTGATTTGCATATAGCCATGTCTGAACTGGTGTGGCAGAGTGGGCTAAAGAACGGTGATGGATTTGATTGGTTCAGATGCTCTGTCCATCACCACCCCCTTTTGTACCGCTTTTGGCCGCCGTAAGTGTGGCAGGGTATGCTCAGACGTGAGTCCCTTGCTCACTTTGCCACTGGATTCAAACAAGCCGGGCTGAAGACGGCTGGAATGCCAGAAACCGGTCCTCGGAAGCTTGTTTCCGGCCCAGGGAATACATGGCTTGGCAGTTCGGGCTCGACTGTTCCCATGAGGCGCAGGGTCAGACTGATTTGCATATAGCCATGTCTGAACTGCGGTGGCAGAGTGGGCTAAAGAACGGTGATGGATAAAACCCAGATCTTTTGACTGGGTGTGAGTGTTTGATTGGTTCAGATGCTCCGTCCATCACCACCCCCTTTTGTACCGCTTTTGGCCGCCATAAGTGTGGCAGGGTATGCTCAGACATGAGTCCCTTGCTCACTTTGCCACTGGATTCAAGCAAGCCGGGCTGAAGACGGCTGGAATGCCAGAAACCGGTCCTCGGAAGCTTGTTTCCGGTCCAGGGAAGGCATGGCTTGGCAGTTCGGGCCGGACAGTTCCCATGAGGCACAGGGTCAGACTGATTTGCATATAGCCATGTCTGAACTGGGGTGGCAGAGTGGGCTAAAGAACGGTGATGGATTAAACCCAGATCTTTTGACTGGGTGTGAATGTTTGATTGGTTCAGATGCTCCGTCCATCACCACCCCCTTTTGTACTGCAAAACTTACACCAACACGATCATCTCAGGAATAAACACCTTGGGTCTTAATCAGATGATAGTCTACCCCACCCATCTTGCAGGCCACACACTCGACCTCTTATTCACCAACTCGCCCCTCATCAAGGTGGAGTCCCCAATACCAGTCCTCTGGACCATACAATATAAAAATTCTGCCCTCAAATAGCCTCCACTTCAAACAACGCACATTAAGAACCAATACTGAGCAGGTCATGGAGCAAAGTCAACCTAGCCACTTTCTCTACCCATTTCATCACCCCCCCGCCCGATACAGTCAACCCTAACTCTTCAGTTGAGTCTTTTGAGGTAGCAATCAGTCAGGCCCTAGACGTAATAGCTCCTGTAACAAAAGTCAAATGTCACCACAAATCATCGCCTTGTTCACGCCAATCTAAAATCTGACAAGCTAACCACTATAAAGGCAGAAAGTAAGTCGAGGCACTCTCAAAGTGACAGGCTTACACATCTAAACACAGATGCTATCTTGATCATATAATCATGGCCAAAAAACATACTTAGGCAACAGAATAAATCATGCCTTAAATTTCCACAAAGAAATATATATTATACTAAAAGAATTCACCAGTCTGATCTCATGCTGGCCTAAACAGCCTACATCACAAGAGTGGTTCGACACTCTAACCTCCTTTTTCGTGGATAAAATTACCATCATCCACAGTCTCTTCCCCAACAAGGCTGTTGAACCACAACACCAGGGGCCGGCCAATAACCACCCCACAAACTTCACCCTCCTTAATGAATTCACAGAATTCCCCCAAGAGAATGTTAGAACTGCCATCTGCAGGATCAAATCCAGCTCCCCACAGACCCCAATCTCCCCTCACATTCTGTCGAAAATCACTCATGCCCTCCTTCCTGGCCTCACCAAGCTTCGCAATATACCTTTATCACACGCAACTGTTCCTATATAGTGGAAGGCGGCCATTGTCACACCCATATTGAGGACGCCCACCTTTGACCCTAACCAGCCTAACAACTACCGGCCCATCTCCCTCCTCCCTTTCTTTGGGAAGGTCCTAGAGTCACTTATTAACAAACAACTCACAACCCACCTGGAGAACAACAATCTATTGGGCCCTTCTCAATCCAGTTTTTGGGCTTCGCATAGTAACAAACCCGCTCTGCTGGAAATAGTTGATAATATAAGCTTCTCCCTCGATGCCAGACAATCAGCCATTCTTGTCCTTCTCAATCTGTCAGCTGCCTTCGACTCCATCTCTTACAGTACTCTCATTAATTGTCTGTTGGAGATGGGTCCTGGGGGCACCGCACTGGGCTGTCTCAGAAGCTACCTGATGAACCAAACCTCGAAAGTCCGCTTGGGTACCTTCATTTCCAGCAGCCAACGCATTGACAAGGGTGTCCCCCAGGGCTCTAGCATGAGCCCCACTATCTTCAATCCGTATGTTGCACCACTGGCCAGAGTCATTGTTTCTCACAGCTTTGACACAGTATCCTACACAGACGATACCCGCTAGGACCTGACCCAACAGACACCAAACTTTGATTCAGGCAATGTATGTCTGAAATACACACTTGGATGCAAAACCTTCATCTGCAACTTAACATCAGTAAAACCAAAATCATCCTCTTTGGCAAAGCACAAACTCAATGGTCACGTGACAGGTGGCCTACCAATCTCGGCACATGTCCTTCACCTAAGCCGGCAGTCCATAACCTAGGAGTGCTGATTGACAATCATCTTTCTATGTCCAATCATTTCATTGACGTGGCCAGTATTTGTTATGGACTTATGTGCAGCCTCTGTAAGATCTTTAAATGGATTCCACTGTCATCATGAATGCAGCTGGTGCTCGGATTAATCATCACTCCGCTAGACTACGGTAATGCCCTTTTGGCTTCCATCAACAAAGAGCTTCTGACAAAACTCCAGGTCCTTCGAAACACACCAGCCAGACTGGTATTAAATCTACCAGCTTGATCCCTCTCGACACCCAGTCAGAGAGCTTTTCAATCGCTCCCCATCCAAAAACGTATAACATTTAAGTTCAACTGGCTGGTCCACAAAACCCTCTATGGACGCAGCCCTCACTACTTATCTAATAAAGTGACTAGGTACAACCCCTCCAAAACCCTTCGAATGGCTAATAACCATCTTCTCACGCCACTTAAGATCCGTACAGCCAGGAATGATGGAAGATCTTTATCTTATCTTGCCCCTACTCTCTGGAACTCATTCCCCCAATATCTACGTACCGAGACTGATCACAGCGATAAGGCTCTCATAACCTGGCTATTCTGAGATCTCCCTTCTCTTCCGTACGCCCCGCTCCTCTTCTCCTCCACTGTTCCTGTGACAGGCTAGCGCTGTGAGACCTTCTGGTGATATATGCGCTCAACAAAACCCTTATAACATAACATAGCAAATAGTTCCTATAATAAACAATTATAGCTCTTAGTTTCTTAAATTCTCCTGTGTGATGTTGCCTTGATTTTTTCAGCATGAATGGATAATGGTGTACTCGTTGCATTTCCATTTTCCAATTCCATTATTGGAGCTCAGTGAATTCCCCCTTCATCAAATTCAGCATATAGGCCCGGACATCAATCCCTTCAGTCCCCTCTTCAATGCCTAAAATTCTCAAATTGTTGCATCGCTGTATGTATTCATAGTCTTCTAACCTCTTTTGTACGTCAGTGATTTGTGAGCCGTGTGCCTCTGTCTGAGTCTGAGCCCAGGCTACGTCAGTTTCCATGACAACCGCCCTTTTTCTGAAGCCGTTAATCTCTCACTTATTTCTGCACAAATTTTAGCCACTTTTCTGGTTGCCCCTTGCCCCTTTTGTATACCCAGCCTGTTTTTTCTACTTTTTGCCCATGTATTTTCTTGATGTTGCTTTTTAGATTCATAGATTAGTTTTAAAGTTGGCCCCATGGCTCGCATTGCTATTTACCCCTCCTTAGACTCAGTGTTGATGTGCTTGCTTTTGCAAATCCATATAGATTTTCTGTGTAGATGAGTAATATCATTTTAGGGTAGCATTTGATCCATATCTTTTTGATCCATCCATGGAATACCCTTCTGTATACCATCTTTACTCCTTCTGGAGTGCTTCATCCTTCTATCTGCAGTTCCATGATCATCATACTGGCAACATGGGTGGGAGCTGGAGGTCAACAGGGTGCTCCCACCCTCTGATTCTACTAAGCTAATGTCTGAGTCATCAGTTAGGGAGAATCCCCTAAATCCCACTGGCCATGCTACCAATGCGTTTGTTTTGGGGTTCCTCCAGCCTGGAAGCTGTGATACTAGTATCACAAGCTTAATTTCAGTGCTGTCTATCGCCTGCCCTCCATCTTCAGTTAAAATACTCCCCTGTGGAAGTGGTTGGCCAGCATGCTTAGACGTGTATCTGTTTCCTGCTCCACTGAGTCAATTCTCCAAGTGGGTTACCTGTCAGTCGCAGGGGCCACCTGTCATCCTGCCCTGGCAGAGCAAGTTTACTTGGGAGCCCTTCCTCTTCCAGGCTCTTCCAGAGTTTCCAATTCAAGATTTCCAGCATAGTCTGCCATAGTAAAAACAAATTGGTACTTGCCTGCTGCTGCTGATGAGCTTGTTGATCTAGTTTATGCACCGGCACACCTTGGTCACTACTTTTTATATCCAAAGAAGTTGCAGCTTTCAAGCCCTTTCTTTTTTTCAAAACTGGTTTGTTCCCATCAGCAAATGCTGCACCTGCTTTCCCTGACTTTGAGCGCAGGGATAAGAAGAGGTTACAATTCAGGTACAACTGGTTCTATCTCAGTAATGTTTTGGGGTTCCTCCAGCCTGGAAGCTGTGATACTAGTATCACAAGCTTAATTTCAGTGCTGTCTATCGCCTGCCCTCCATCTTCAGTTAAAATACTCCCCTGTGGAAGTGGTTGGCCAGCATGCTTAGACGTGTATCTGTTTCCTGCTCCACTGAGTCAATTCTCCAAGTGGGTTACCTGTCAGTCGCAGGGGCCACCTGTCATCCTGCCCTGGCAGAGCAAGTTTACTTGGGAGCCCTTCCTCTTCCAGGCTCTTCCAGAGTTTCCAATTCAAGATTTCCAGCATAGTCTGCCATAGTAAAAACAAATTGGTACTTGCCTGCTGCTGCTGATGAGCTTGTTGATCTAGTTTATGCACCGGCACACCTTGGTCACTACTTTTTATATCCAAAGAAGTTGCAGCTTTCAAGCCCTTTCTTTTTTTCAAAACTGGTTTGTTCCCATCAGCAAATGCTGCACCTGCTTTCCCTGACTTTGAGTGCAGGGATAAGAAGAGGTTACAATTCAGGTACAACTGGTTCTATCTCAGTAATCCATTCTCACATCACACAAGCTGCTTTAGGTCACATGTAGATCCAAGCCTTAAGCCCCCTGGTCTTGCGGTAAGTCAGTTCAAGAGAGAAGCAGCATTCTAAAGTACTTGTGTAACATGGGCAACTGTCCGGGCTACTGCCACCGATAGCACAGTCTGTGCTCTTCTGTAAAACCGAACTGCCATCCTCAACCAGGACCGTGGGTAAGTCTCTTGGTGCTCCAGCATCCCTTGTTTACAAGTCAACTAAAATTGCTCTGTGTGTGTTTTTCTGATGCGGACTCTGAGCAGTGGAAGAAAGGCTGCCATGGTCGCTCACACAGATGCCATTTTGCCTCTTGGAGGACATGGTTAATAGATTTGTATGGGCTTACAGGAAGACAAGGAGGGCCCTGAAATATATGGCACTTTCCAGGGAGAGAGAAGGATCAGCCATGCCAGAATTAAGGATGCAATATTAGGCAGCAGCGCTCCGGTGTATGTGTGCCCTAATGGGGGGAAACTCAACGGATCAATGGAGTGGGAATGGGACACCAGATATTTATGTATATTTTCTAGGAGACGAGGCTAAAAATTGTTTTTGGAAATCTAATGAACCAAGCTTTTATAAGAAAGTCAGATTCAAAAACTTCTCTGAAGCTTTTCTGGTATGTGCGGCTCTGAAAAAAAAGATAGGATTTGGCAGAATTAATTTTTACACCCTATGGGAACAGAGATTTTGGAGGGAGATTTACCAAATCTCTAGGCAATGCAGTGCAGCTCCCCGCAAGGTTGTGCTGCGTTGCACGACAGGGAGGGAGCAGGAGAGCGCCATATTATCAAATATATGACTCTCTCCTCCCCTTTCCCTTGCACTGGCGCTGTTTACAGCTGCTGTGCACCACCCACAAGCCTTAGCGCCATAGGGCTAGGGTGTGTGTGTGTGTGTGTGTGTGAGTCCAGCATAGGTTTTGTACAGTAAGGATACCCTTCCTATACAAAATACTATGCCTAGGCATGAGGGAAAGCTTTTCCTACTTTGTATGCTTGCTGCACAGTGCAGCACACATGCAAAGTCGGAAAAGGACGGAGAAACAAAAGCATTTCTCCTTTCTTGCACCTAGTTTAAAAGGGCACAGTTTTCTCACGCTAAACCCAATCTACTGTATTTGGTAAAGTGGGTGGCTGCATGGGAACGCCCATACACCACCCTTTGGCACTCCTCCATGGCGCAAAGTAATGCGAAGCAGCGCATAGCACTGCTTCACATTTCTTTTATGTTATTTCTAGTACTAAACACATTTTTATCAATATTTAATATTGAAAAGGGGGTTTATGAACTGAAGAGCGGAGGGTTAAAATATTAGGAACGTGTATATGGGCACAGATTTATCGCTGGAAAAATTATATAGAGATGGGTTAAGATGAATTATAAATAATAGATCTATATAAAATTATATTTATGCTTTGTTAACTCTAGAAAGCTCCTGTAGTCCTATTTTTCTTAATGGTTCTTTTTAATGTTGAATCTCCTCATGTATTTAAGTATGTGACACTGACAAAATCTCTAATAAAAATATATTTATAAAAAGAGAATGCAAATTTCATTGCAAGCATCCTAGATCTTTTCGTATATTTTAAAACAAATTGGTGTTGGAAACAAGCCTCAAAGAGATAAAAGAAATTTAGACAGTCTCTAACAACATGAACGTTTGTACATCACTTCCCCAAAACCAAAACTTCAGCTCTCATCATGATTCTTAAAAGATTCTGCATCTAGATGGAGGGCATACAAAGGATGTAGGGCCATATGTATCAAGCTTCCCTTTGATGAGTTCAGGCCTCGGCCAGGCTCGCAAATGCGAAAGGTTTGCTCTTCTGTACGCAAAAGTCCTCAGACTATATAAGAAATTGGCACGGAAACTGGAAATACAAAGACAAAGTTTAATAAACCTTTAAAGGTGGTACTACAGGCCACACAACACTCTTCCGTATTGTACAAGGTCGCACAAAGAACTCGAACATGCGGTCCCCTTTTATACACAAAAGAAGGGGCTCATAAGTGGGCGGTTACAGCTCAAAAGTATGATTTACAACCATATATGGACATTTCTTGAACATGATCAATACATGGGTGGAGTTAACGGTTCATAAAGCCCCCTGAATGCACATTCCAATCCCCTCTAAGCAGAAACAGATGTTACATGTACTGGGCATGCGCTAGATAGGCTGGAACTTTTTATAGCCTGTTGCTGGGCAAACTCCAGGGGTGAAAGGCAGTGAGGTAGGACTTGCCTCGTGGCGAGCACATGGCACGATGTAGCCTAAAAGATGGAGGCCAGATAACAAAATGGAGTCTGGCCGTGAATGCAAGTACGGGCAGAAAACTACACTGAA
The DNA here is from genome assembly GCF_964263255.1 of Lissotriton vulgaris. Taxonomy (NCBI): domain Eukaryota; kingdom Metazoa; phylum Chordata; class Amphibia; order Caudata; family Salamandridae; genus Lissotriton; species Lissotriton vulgaris. The sequence goes on along the minus strand of NC_141699.1, from coordinate 239,757,688 downwards.
GACACATAAATATGTCTTCAGCGAATGCTTAACATTATCGCTGTTTTATTTACAACACCTTTTGCGATTCTCAAATTGTGATCTTTCACGAATCGCAAAACGGTATGTATATAAAAGATCGCAAAAATATAGCAATTCAGTAAAAATCGCTATTTTCATTGCAAAACCTCTAATAGCGATTCCTTCTTTAAAAAATCGCAATTTTGCGAATTTCGCAAATCGGAGAATCTGAAACTCAGGTGCAGCTTGATGACATCACAACCAGGAAGTGTGAATACCCATGCTGCACCTGAGTTTCTGAAGCACAGTGAGAGAGAAGGAGTGGTGGAGAGGGAACTCTGCAGTGCTACAAACAATGGAAGACACTGGAGACATGGACAGCCAGGACAGAAAGCAACAGCAGAGGGAGACACAGAGGAAAAGAAAACAAAAGTTTTCTGAAGCTGAGTTGGAGGTCTTAATCCAAGAAATGGTGATAAGCCATGAGCACCTCTTTGGGAAAAAATCACTCCGGGTGCCTGAGACACGCAAGCAGCGGATTTGGTCTGAAATCCAGCGCAAAGTGAACACTGTTGGTGTCACACACAGAAGCGTGGAAGACTTAAGAAAGCACTGGTATGATATGCGCCAGCGCTCCAAGGAGAAGGTGGCTGCCTGGTTGGAGCAGGCCAGGAAAACTGGTGAAGGGACATCCACTGCCACTGACTCCACACCTCAAGAGGAGCTGGTTGAGGGGACCCTGCTTCCAGAGAGCGTAATGGGCGTGGCCGACCTGGACAGCTCTGACCCCCGGTAGCAGGACAAGGTAAGAAGCATGCCATCACACCCCTGATACCCACAACTACCCCCACACACACAGGAGCGACCCAGGGGCAGGACAAAACTAGAAGTCCAGTGCAGGTACACAAGCACACACAGCAATTAATTATGGGAGATGTAGTCACATGCACATTATAGTGGTACATTTACACCCAGCCAGTCCCCAATAGCATGTGCACATCAGGAAAGGCAAATAGAAGACACATGTAATCTCAAACAGTGATATTTAATACATGACAAGTGCAAGTCAGAACAGTAAATTAATGTGGGCTTTTACGTCCACAGCACCATCTGTAACACAGGCAACAGGCAGTGGAAGACAGGAGGATTCCCCTAACCCACAAGCACCAGGGGAAGAGGAGGAAACAGAGGAGGAGGAGGACATCCCAGTAAAGCCTCTAAAACGCTGCAGGAGGAATGTAGTGCCACCACTGCCCCCATTGGAGGACGAGGGCCAGGACACCGATGGCGATAACCAACCTGTCCCAACACAGTCAGAGCCACAACACTGTGCACGTGCTGATCCAATCCCAACTGTTCCAACCAGGCGCAGGGCTCATGCATCCACCAGTGCTGCAGACCCAGGAGATGACACGGTGTTCGGCGGACTGGAGATGCACATGTTGCAAGTACAGAGCCTGCAGGCAAAAAACATAAAATCACTACAGAGGCAAATCAGGGTAGGCTTCATGAGCATGACGGGTGCCCTGGAGGCACTCTGTGCGGAACTAAAGGCCGACCGTGCTGCTAGGCGCAGGGAGATGCAGCGCCTAGATCTGTACACCCGGGCGGTAAACCACCTGTCCTCAGCTACAAATGTGCTATCAATGTGCAGCTTCTGTATGCAGCATGAGAAGGCACACAACAACCAAGACGTAGCAAGGGTCCTGGTACACGTCAAATCTGCTGTTGATGAGCTGCGGGCAGCTCGCACTACTATGCCAGGAGTCCTAACATCCACAGATGAGGACGCACGATCAGGAAGGAGCAGCATCACCCCTCCGTCCCCATGGATAGGCGCCGTAGTGGGCGCAACAGTAGGCATAGTGGGCCAAGTGAGGAGGGCACTGTGCAACCCCAAACAGGAGCTTCATCCCGACAGCGCCGCAATTGAGGAGCACTGACTAGGTCCACTGGATGGGTGCAGCTAACCACTTTACATGGACACTTGCTCCTGATTAAAGAATCGCACTGTCACAGTAACATGTGCTGGACATTGGGAGATACATTGTGTGGCACTCAAGCTGTGTGCCGTCATTCATCCTGATGTACAGGAAATAAAACACAGTCTCACAAATGATATCCTGCATTGTGTCATATTTTCTTACCTAGAAATAGTTGCGTGTAATCTCATCTCGCCTTTGGCGCCCAGCAGCTGCACCAACTACACCGACTGGCATGCATCCTGGAGCTGGCCCCTCCACATCTGATGGATCCGATTCACTGAGCTCCACAGGTGTGCCTTTCCTGGTGGCGATGTTGTGCAGCATGGCACATGCTACCACTATCTTGCAACAGGTCTGGGGGCTGTATTGTAGTGCCCCTCCACTGTTATGTAGGCATCTGAATCTGCTCTTGAGTATCCCGAAGGTCCGCTCAATGGTGCCTCTGGTTGCTATGTGGGCGCTGTTGTACCGCCGCTCCCCAGCGTTTGCTTGATTCAGGTAGGGAGTCAGTATGAACTCACGGACCGCATACGCACTGTCACCTGTGGGGTGGGAGGAATATGGTTAAACACTGTCCTGCACATGCTATTCTTGACTAGTGTGTCCTCAGTACAAATACATTTACCTAGTAGATATCCCTCACCAAACTCCCCACTTGTAAGTCGACTGTGTATCCCACTGTGACGGAAGATGAAAGCTTTGTGCGTGCTTCTTGGGTATTTTGCAACAATGCTGGTGATGATGTGTTTGGAGTCACACACCACCTGAATGTTCAGGGAATGGAAGGATTTGTGATTCCTGAACACATACTCATTCTGGGAGTGGGAAATGGTGACATGTGTCCCATCTATGCATCCAATGACGTGGGGGAGTTGTGCTATTTGATAGAACTCCTGCTTGGTCTGGTCTAGTGCCTGTGGGGTGCTTGGGAAGTGGATATGGTGATGCAGCCTCTGTACCATGGCATCAAGGAACGCGTGGAAAAAGTGCAACAATGCACTCTGTGATACCCCTCCTGCTGAGGCTCTCACCCCCTGAAACTACCTGATGCCAAGAGGTGCAGTGAGCACAGGACCTGGATGTGGGTGGGATGGTGTGTGTCCTGCGTGTGGGGTGTTCAAGAATCGGTTTGAGTTCCTCAATTAAATCAAGGATGCTCTCTTCATTCAGCCTGTAGTGTGTACGGATGTCCTCCTCAGTCCGCTGGAACAGGGTAATGCGGGCACGAAATATCCTCTACTGGCCTCTCCTCCTCTGTGCAGTATCTCTGAGTCGCAGCCTCTTGGCTATCACATACAGCCCAGCCATTATGGAAAAATGTGTTGCATTGTGGGACTCCTTAAAAAATGGCACCTGGTTACCACCTGCTCATACTTGGTGGTAATTGGGATTCTCGATTTTTTCATATATCGCATAGCGATTTCTTAATTTGTGATATTCCGTTTGTGAATTTTGCACACTGAGGTAATCGCAAGATAAGAAATCGCTAGGGAATTTGCAGAATTCTGGTTCTTGCAACGTAAGGAATTGCTATATTTGCAATTTCTACTTTTGCGATGCGATTGTGCCTCATACATAGGAAATAGCTAATTTTTAATCGCAAACGCTGTTTTTTGCAAATTGCAACGTCTACGTCTAAAAATTAGGTTCATACATATGGCCCGTAGTCCTTTCCTAAATTTCCGTATAGAATTGCACATAACCTGATTCGGTAGGAGTGTTAAAATGGAAACAAATATTTCTTCTACAACTTAAGCGTAACATTGAACTCTTCAAAGCTAGACGCCTCATTCCTCTTTCCAATGATTCTTCCAACACTAATGTCTTTAGTTCAATTGAACATAATTCTATTGGAGTATCTATTTTACAGTTCATGGCCTTACGGTGATTAGCAATTAAGTTCTGATGTTGTCTTTAGCCCAAGCAAATTCACTGATGTCTATTTCATCTTTACAATAGCAGTCCACTTTGGGGAGGTCATAGGTTATCAATTTATTACAAAACCACAAGAATTGAAAACGCAATAGGGAGAACATGACTTCATCTGAGTTTCTACTCTGAAAGCAAGTGGCATAGATAATTTTAGCAAGTATAACAAGTTCATCTAGTATAGCCTTTTAACAATTCCAGTCTAAGGGGCCAACTTAATTGTTGGCTGAGAAGGAACTCCATCACAACAACGAAGTAGTTCCCTCCCCACTAACACAGCGATCTACTGATCTGCATGCCGCTATGTTGGTGGACCATGGGTTTGGCAATGTGTCTGTTTGTCCAATAAGGATGGGGCGTTGTTAGCTTTATTTCACTGCCAGGTAATCCCTGTAAGTTAGAGATAATACCCCCATTTGCCATTTTAGATGACTCCCATGATGGGTGGGTGATATTATTTTTTAATTACAAAAATAAATACTGCTTTGGGATTTTCTCTTTTAAAATAAAAATAAAAACCAGTTTGGTTCAAGGCTTCATCATATTGACAGAACCCTGCACCAAACTACCTTTAGAAATTGCTGCCAGCTTGGCAGTCACTTGTATATTCAGCAGGAGGTATCTCCATCAGAGCAATACTCCATCACCCTGGCAAAAAAACTGGACTCCCACTAAAAATTAAATCAGCTACAGAGTGCCTACTCGTGACTATTATATCTACCCCATGTAAAAGCTGAGGTGGTATCATTGCTTTACAAATTGCAAGGACCTATTGAGAAGATGACCCTCCACAATCTCTTCTAAAGTTCTTTAGACCTCTTATAGTTGATTGTGCCCTAGTTTTAAAATTTCTGTATACAATGTTCACATTAGCTTCTTACTAAAAATCGTGACCAGATACTTAAAATTTGAAACTTATTCTATGCTTCTCTGTCCCATTGACTAAACATATCCATGCTGTTTTCTATAAAAATGCCCCAAGTTTTTTTACCTATGTTAATTTACAATGTATTTATTTGCCTATAATTATTAACCTCTTAAGTGCTGCTTCTGGGCGTTGGCCGACGGCAGCACTACCTCCCCAGTGCTGCGCACGACCATTGGACGTCCATTCAGCACTAGTTCCAATGGACAGCGCAGCACTGGGGAGGGATATTTGCGCTGCATCTAAGGTGTTAAAATCTACTACTTTCCTCTCTAACCCAGCTGGTGTCTGATCAATTATCACTAAGGATCTTATTACGAGTTTGGCAGTCCAACGGTCATAAGCCCCCATCAACCACTGACAGTAGCCAAAGGCCAATTATGAGTTTACAAGTTGACGGTGAGTTGACCACGATGCCAGCAATGTGGAGGTGGGACTCTTGCAGCATTGGTGATTATCTTACATAAATATACACAAATATAACTATGCCTGTGTGTGCATTTCAACTGTAGATGTGCATAATATATTTAGATAAAATACCATATACCTATTGCTGGGTTTCAGCCCATATGTGGCCAGTCCTGACAATGGGTATATGGTTTTAAAAGAGACTTACCTGTAGATTGCCGCACGCAGGGACATAATCCTCAGGATGAACATCCTGATGTGAAGTGGGGATCTGGATAAAGGGATCAATGTTTGAATGTTCTTGGAAGAACAAGAAAGAGGTGAGTATGCACCCCAAATCCTTTGTCACGGCAATGTTAAAGAATGTTGTCAGACTGCTACGGTCCACTCATGGATCAGGCAACTCGTAATATGGATGGTGGGGCACCTCCTCTGTAACGTCCTATGGTGGCTGCCTTTCACCAACTGCGAACCCGGTAATAAGCAGGCTGCTGGCAGTCTCGTGGTTCAGTGGCGGTCTTCGCAAAGGCTATCTGCCCAACCTGCAATACGGCAGTTGGACCACCGAGCTCACCATGCTCGCCCGCCACAGCCAATACGACAGTCCATGGGACCACCAAACGCATAATAAGGCCTTAAGCCATCAGCCTAAAGTAAACAGGAAAAGATTTTACCCCCCCAATTTTGGCGGGAAATGGCATAGGAACTTGATAAAATGTTAGGAAGGTCAGGTAAATACAATGAAAAAAGAGTAGGGGCCACTCCACAGCCTTGCCGCAATGTATCATTTTTAGTAATTATCCTTGATAATGTAATGATGTTTCTAATTTCACCCTTGTTCAATTATTCTGAAAAATGATATAGTTTTGACCACAATATCTCTTGTCTAACGAGGTCAAAAGGTACATGAAAAGGAACCCCTGTTTCAATGGATTTTTGTGCTATTGTCCACAAACTAAAAAACATATCTTGGGTCTAATGACCTACCTTAAGGCCGCCCGTTTCAATTGGAGTTAGATTTTCCTCATGTATCCAATTTTAAGCGCTAATCAAGTGGTAATTTTGATGGTCAGTATGATCTACCTTTTCACAAACAGCTTGTATAATTGAACCTTTCATACTTCGGAGATAATTGTGTATGAAGCTAAACATATAAAGGATCCTTGTCAGAATGTTCCCCATCATTCAATATTAGATTCACACACAATTGCAGGGAGAGCATTAGGCCCTGCTGCTCTCATACTTTTCAGAGAATACATAGTGTATTTTGTAGATATTAACATGAATAGGGAGAGGACTTATATATCGTTTCAGAGGTACAATCTTCTTTATTCAAATACACTATTGAAATGCACCATGCTCATTTTTCTCCTGTTACTATAAATTTGGGGATGCATGATTTCCTAATTGATTTTGAATGAACTCGTTTCCAGAACTTATGGAGATCAATACATGCAATCACTGAATACAATTCCTCCTGCTTATTCTTATAATATTGGGCTTCTTTCTGCTTAATCTTACTGTATATTCTTTCTTTAATTCTCAGTATATCATGTCATCACTTTTCACAATTTGAAAGCATTTCATCTTTCTTAATTACATTTTTTATTCTATACAAGGTGTATCAATCCACTTTTCCTTCTTTTTTTCTAGCAGTCGCCAGTACTACATGTATATTTTTCATTTGCAGGTCAACTTTCATACACTTAACCATATCATTCATTAATCTCTCGTAACATTCAATCACCATCAATTAATTGTTTAACATGCCATTCACATTCATGTTTTATATGGTTGGATTAATAACAATGAGGGATCATCAATTATATGCATTGATAGACATTTATGAATGCCAGCTCTATAGGCAAAAAATGTTCTCTATTAGACATTTTTTGTCTTAAGTTCACTGTTAATGGGAAGTGGTCAAGATTGTTTATATTTATAATGTGAAAGCCATTGATTAAACGTAAAATGCAGCCTTAGACAAAGATGGAATCTTTTGGGCATTTTTTATTGCCCATGTTTTAGGTTTGTCCAAAAGATATATCAGTTTTGAAACGACCATTTAGATATGCAAATCTTTATGCATTTTGTTTACAAGCTTGGATGACACATTGGTAAAATTGCAGTTAGGATATCATAAGTTGTCAACATTTCACCGAGATATAGTTCTTCATTCAAAGGTTTCTATCACATGAGGATTTTAATTCCTCATTAAAAATATTCATGAATTTGCAAACCTTGTACAGATGAGAGTCACATCACCCTTACATAGCGGTAGTTGATTAACATACGTTTTCTCACCCAAATTATTGTACTCATTCACAATAGAAATGCTTCCAATCCCTTCAAAGTTATTAAAAAGATAAATCTTGCAATTATATATCCACTCACTATTTGTTACTAAGTGACTGATACTTTTTGCAATTTTTGCTAACACAAGTCTTATTAGCCCCTCCCCCGAATAGCGATCCATGCTGTTTGGTGTGGGAGTGGGAAGATATTTGCACCTATCCTTATAAACACTGGTTTCTCCACAGACAGTGGTATCTCTTGGAAACATATATAATTTTCTTCTAGAATTTTCTTTAGCGAGTCACAATTCAAAATGTGTTTTAACCTGTGAACTTTCCATGTCGGGGGAATTCCTATCCTAGTTGCATAATTTATATTTTGCAGTATGGCCCGATGTTCCACCAGGGGGATGGAGTATACTTCTCTGTCACCCTGGTGAATGGACTGCCTGCCAAATTTATAGATGAATGCCAAGTAGACAGCTATTTATATTGCTTTGGCAGGAACCATCATTACAGCGGTTCCTGTCAATGCTCTTTGCTGTTGGGTGCAGGAATCCGTAAACATGATGGAACCCTGCACCAAGCAGTTTTCTTTTTTAAGATAAAAAATCATGTAACTGATTTTATTTCTGAAAATAAAATGAAAAGACCCCCTTGCTATTGGAGTCACCTCCCATTATGAGAGGGGAATCATTCCTTATTTACTATAGCTCACTGCAAGGGTTTTCCTGGCAATGTCAGACAGTAAAATAATTGCTATATGTCCCCCATCCTAATTGAGCAAATGAATGTATAGCCGGTTGTCCGATTTAGTACCATTGTAATCAAACCTGTAGTTCGTACACATCTAAATCGGATGGGAGGACTATTATGTTGGCGGTATAGATACTTTCTCACCGTTGAGATGGAGCATATTTACCAAAGTGAAATGATGAAATCCTGTTTGGCACATTCATTCACTCAATTTTCAAACAACCAATATCACCAAAACATAAACAAAAAATGAAATAAAAAACACATGAAAAATAAATGATCTTCACTTTAAAGAGAGACAAATGTATTCAGCCAGTATCCTGTATATGTTCTTTATTAAAAAACATCACATTGTGCAGTAAAAACTTTAATATGTACAGTTATAGTGTAAAAAAACCAACAATTTGTTGAATCCTAAAAGACAAACATATAACGCCGCGAATAGTACAATATACACAAATCAATACAGCTTCATTAAAGGGAACAATGGTATATTTCCAAATTAAATACAGTCCGTAATGGTCTAAATTCCAGAGAAGAATTGGACCATCTACTGATTGTTAACTAACTACTTGCGCTTAACCCGTTCCATGGGGGCCGTCTGACAGCAGCAGTGGGCGTGTGCGCAGGACGGCCGGGGGGCTGTTCAAACCCCGCCTACTCATTATTTCGCCCGTGGCAGAATTTGTGCTGCGGTCAACGGGTTAAGCTAAACAAGTGGTGTTCCGTTTTTTGATTAGTTTCTGTTTCTGATTTTTATAAAGAAGAGATGCAAGTGGGAGAAGGTGTATCTCTCTTTTTTTTTTAAATAGTATTTTTAATCAAAAGCTTTTCCTGTAAATAATTCAGTATATTAATATAATAGTAGAGAATTCATTGAGGATGGCATTTTAACGCTAGATCCTTTGAGGCTGCTGCCCTACATTTGAGGGGATTTTGTATGTTATTATGAGTTTCTTTGCATACATACAGATCAACTCCTGATTTGTAAGAATGAGTAGATAGGCTTGATAATAACATAGACAACCTGCAATAGTGTCCTTTAGGTTAGTTATTTAAGGAGATTGAGTTTAGTGCACCGTTTTTATCATATTTTACCCATGAATTGGAATCAACAATAGTAATCGAATTATGTATTAACTAGGCATCTTGGTTATCCAACAGACTGCAGAGTAGTGAGATTCTATTACAAGATGGCACCAGCAGTGGATGCAGGGATTATGTTGTGATTGAGTCACATGATCGTCTGCCACCGAGATAAAAAAAACCTGTTTGCGTAATGCTGTGTTTGATAGAACACAGTGGATACTGCTCAGTAGAGACGTTAGTTGCATAAGGTAACGAGATGTGATAAGGACATTTTTTTTACTTTTAAATCAGTAGTTTAAGAGAGTGTAATTAGGGTGCTTTGTATTTATTTATAATGCTGATGCTCGGGTATCACCATGCTTAGAGTACAGTCTATAACAGTTACATAATGTGCAATGGTTGGGGTATGGTCCCCACAAATAAGGCTTCTCGTGCCATTCCAAACTGGGATGGCATGGTGAGCAAAAAAACAATGGATTTAGGCCGAGTTCTCTGTACTGGGGAGAATGTAAGAAATTGTTCTGCATTCTGTCCATCAATTGTTCTTTCTGCATTTCTCAAGGGAGGTATCTAGCAGAAATCCTTAGAGGGCTTTTTTCTACTATACACTAAAGCCTAAGTCAGTTCAAATTGGTATACATGACGGTCCGAGTAAGCTCATACCTGTGTAAGGTATTAAATATGCGTTGATGGTTGCGAAACTCTAGAGCCCTATAAAGAGGTGTGACACGTTTTTTGTGCAATTTGTAAAGCTAAATATCTAAGATAATAAGCCCACTGATTATCCTTAGGGTTTCTAAATGTAGGGTACAATTAGCAAAGGAAAAGATAATGGGATTATGTCCCTTTTGACTTGAGTTGGCCAATTTTAGCGAGACTAGGAGAGAGAGTTACGATCGGGGGATGAAAACAGACATAATTTTTATATATATTTTCTACAACACAACAAGTGCCTTGATAGTGCGTTAGGACTGACCCGCCGAATAAGGGACTCTCTCGAATGAGAAGTCTTCTTCCTTGTTTGAATACGTTCCCTGTCTGAATATCTATCTGACGGAATTACCATTTACCCTACTTTAAGGTAAAGAGTGTATTAGTGAATGCAATATTAATTTGATAGCCCTCCCCATGGGTTAAAATGTAGGTATTTTTTTAGTTTAGTTTCCAATCAACCCATTATTGCAATAAAAATTAATTGGGCGACTGAAATAAGTAATTTCTAACACTGTTTATTGTTCTAGTATACTGGGATCCACTATGAATATGTTTTCCTAATTTCAAGCCTTTCTGACTGATTTGCATGTCCATGTGCGACTTAGATTAATAAACTTTATTGTCCTCAACCTTACCGGGTGGATCTCATTATCTGCAATGAGGCCTGCCTGAAGTTGTTTCTGATATTAACTGAAGTACTCCTTTGATTATATGGTGGGAGATTAAAATTCCCCATAGATGTGGTAAACTAATCATGTGGGGATCATTTTTGGAGGGTATTATTCAAGGCCCCCAATAATTAAACAATTGATGACACCTCCATAGAGGAAAGTCAGGAGCGGATTATTATGTATGCAACCTTCTGTTTATTCTTTGTTTTTTTGACAACACAGGATGGGTATCTCTACTGGGGTTGATTACAAAATCTATGTGTGCTATGTTAGAAAAAAAGTGTCTGTGAGTGACCATGATATGACTGTTGACTGTATCACCAGGATATACATGTTTTGTTTTGTGTTTGAGCCAGTAGCTAAGTATGGTTTTTATATATTTTATTGTTTTTGTTTTTGTATACTTTATAGTGAACAAACTGTTGCTTGGAGATATCTTTTTCCTGAAGAAGGTGGCCGTGATACTACAATACCCACCGTCCCAGCCTGCGTCCATAGTTCATTATCGCCCCAGTCGAGGCCACTAGTTTGGAACACCGCTCTTCGATTAAAGATTTAACATTTAAAAGCCCATCAAATAACAAGCCAAGGTAGGGGATGGTCTGTACCTGCCCTAATTTATGTGTGCCTATTTTGTAAGAGAGCTTCTTACAGGGTTTGGTTCCAGCCAGCATGACGTAGGACTTGTCCAGGTTTGCTGATAAATCTAGGGTGTCTATAAAACTGACAAATCCGTCTATCAGACGCTAAAGTCCCTTAGGAGTGCGGGCTAAAAGCACCGCATCATCTGCGTACAACAACAAAGTGACAGGGCGGGTACCTACTCGGGGAGAATCTACTTTTAATTTGCCTAATGCCTGGTCTAAATTATTAATATATAAGGAAAACAAAAACGGGTCCAAAATACATCCCAGTCTAACCTCACTGTTACAAGCAACAGGTGCAGTGGTACCCCCTTCCAAATTGAAATGCACTATGACAGAGGTGTTCCAGTGCAATGCTCTCAGGATGTTAGCCAGGCCCTGATCAACCCCTAGTCTGGTCATCAAGGCCCACAGCTTCTCTCTTTTAACGTGATCGAAAGCTGCGGTGAGGTTCATAAACCCTAGGTATACAGCCTCGTTACTGGCTAAAGTATATTTTGCCTCCAATAAGTAGAGGTTCAAGCACTTGTCCATTGTTTATCTCCCTGCCCTGAACCCGTACTGAGTATCTGTAATGATTTGATGTTCGTCGGGCCAGTCCATAAGGCAGTTAAGAACCACTCGTCCCAACACTTTGGCTGTCACATCAATCAAAGATATGGGGCGGTAGCACTGGAGGTTATCCCTATTCCCTTTTTTAAAGATGGGGACTATTGTTGCCGATGACCATGAACGCGGAAGGCCGGTTGCGACCGCCGCATTTATCACCCTTGTGAGAATGGGGGCCCACAGCTCCACCTTGCTTAAATAGAGGCCAGGTGGGATACCATATGGTCCTGGCGCTTTGTTTTGTGTTAGGTCCTGGATGCCCACTACAACTTCCACCAGTGTAAACTCAATCGTGGCATCCCACCGGGGTCCCGTCCCATCGTCCTGGTTATTCTCAACAGTGTGGTTATATAGACTTTTGAAATGGTCATACCATTGTTCTGGAAAAATGGTAGTACCAATTTCTGGGGCGTTAGTCTTGAAAACATGGATTATTTATTATTTTTCAGAGCGCAGTCATGTCCCTTCTATCTGCTGCGGCCCTTAAATCTTCCCAGGCTTGTGATTGGAGGGAGTATTTCCTTCATTTAATCGCCTTTTTTTATGTGATCCTACACTGTGCAATGCGTGACTTGTCCCAGGGTATAGTTTTCAAGATAGACTTTAGCTCTTTCTGTGCCCGTGAGCAATCTTTATCGAAACATCTGGGGGTGGTGTTTGCTCTCCCTTGCTTAGTGGTCTTTAATAGCCCATCTATTAGGTGCGCCACTTCCTCAAATGCTTTGACAACAGCGGAGCCCTCCACAGAGAGGTCGAGGCACGCCCTGATCACTTCATTACCTTTCTCCATTAGAGATTTATTAAAAGCATCCCCATCCACTTTGGACCATCTAAGTTTTCTCCCCTGATCCGTTACCCTCTCAATACTAGCTACCCCTACACCTCTCCTGGCACTTCTAGAGGACAGGTCTTTTATCTCCAGCACTAGGGGATTGTGATCGCTAAATATACTCCATTCGATCTCTGCCCCTCTTCTCCAGTCCTTAAATAGACTGGAGACCACTACGTAGTCTATAAAAGAGCAACACCCTCTGCCCTTGAATGTCGGATTAGCCTCACCTCCACTTCCTATAGCCACAAGATCAATGGTGTGTACTAGGGCGTGGCTTTTCAGGACCATGTCCAGTTCCATCCCCTCGCTGGAGTGCTGAAAGTGCAGACCTTCCTCCACTGTGCAACAAGACCAGTCCTCATTAACAGGTCTCAAGTTAGGGCACAGGTGGCAATTAAAAGCACCCGCTAAAAACACAAGCGGGGCCACCGCGCCCTTCCTCAAGGCCGTCTCTGCACTTAATCTAATCAGTTATTGTGGATCCCTTCCCCTTGGCTACCACTGCGTTATACAAATTAATCAGAATAACGTTTAGCCCATTTGAATGGAACCCAAGAGCCTGCATGTTATTTGTGGACCAATTTAGGTTGGTCTGTGCAGGCACAGAGAAACACTTGTACCCCGCTAAGTGAAAGGGACTGCAGTCTATCACCCAGGTTTCCTGCAAACAGATTACCTGGAACCTGGTGATACACTGCTTCCATTCCTGGTTATCAAATTTGGCTGATAATCCCGCTATATTTCATGATACCAATTTTAGCCCCTCTTGCATTTGTATCTCACTTGGATCTAGTGTTGCTAGGTTATTGTCTTCTGTCCTTTCACCATTTGAGTCCTCATTAGACCTGGACAGATTATGTAAATTCTCTGATCGCTGAGGGTGCAGGAAAGTGTGGTTCAGCCCCAATACTACCTCACTCCCTGGTAACCTACCTGGTGAACCAGGGGGATTTTCTAAGACAGGGGGGACTGCAGTGGAATCAGCAAGAGTCCCCTCCAGGAACTCCACGACATAGCAGGTAGGCACAGTCAATGCAGGATGATAAGATCAAGTTACAGTCTGGGCGGTATTAGGGGAGCAACCCTTTTCCCAAAGTTTAATCTAGGGAGGGGTTCTAACGCTCTTTAGTCAGTCCAGCTCCTCTAAAGACATAAGGGGGTCACATCTGTTCCTCAGACTTAATACTCCCTGGTTTCTGAGGGAAGTATATGGCATTGGGCGGCAGAACCGCTTCCCACCTAGATTGCTATCACTTCTACTATGGAATACAGGGTCTGAACCAAAACACAGAGTTCCCTTTGGGTAAAAAAAAAGTAAGAGGCAAGGATCTTATATTGCTTGATTGGCTGACCGGTCCCCAACTTAATATTTGGTCGACTATGCGGTGGTTCCTAAAGTTAACCACCACACAGTCGCCGGTAGCATCCTTGGACCTGTTCCCCAACCAGCTCACCCTTCAGACCAACAGGATTTCCCCCTGTTCATTCCCTGTTAACGGTCTGTTCTTATTCAGCCAGAACATGGTAGCTCATCATAAGCCTCTGTGCGATTTGACTTTAGCTCCGGGACCCCCGTCAGTATAATTACGTATGGGGCCGCTTCTGGGTGTAAGTTTATACAGGGTAATGGGTTGATGGTCTCCTTGGGAGTGGCCTTACAGGTTGACATGGGGGTGGTAGTTCTAATGAGGACTGCTTATGGGCTATGACTTGTAGAGTACGTGTTGGTGGGGCGAGAATGAAGTCACCTGTGCTCACAGTATAGCCATTGGAAGCACGACTAGTGTGTGACTGATGGGGGTTTGGGGACAATAGTGGGCGCATAGCGGTGGTGGTTTGCCCTTCTGGGGAATTACTAGATTGTACAGCAGGCCGAATAGTAGTGATGGTCTCGGTGACTTTAGCAGTTATTAGTGGAGGCAATGTGTTACCCGCCCCCACCCCCTTTGTTTTTACCAAGGTTACCACTTTGTCTAGCCGACTCAGAATCAGTTTCATTTTAATGTTGATGAGCTGCTCAAAATGGTTCAGCAAGTCACTAATAATTTGGGATACCCAGTTCAGGGGTGCTTGTGTTTGCGGCACTTGCCCCAAATATTCCCCTGCAGCCACATTACTAGTTTCGATCGGGGCAGGGATAGTTTTTCCCCTCTTCTGCCTGGGTTTCTAAGTGCTAGTCCTCCTTTTCCTAGCGATTTGTCCCTTTCCCCCCACTCTTTGTATCTCTGAATCATAATTAGTCGCCAACTGGGCACAAGGAATATCAGTGGGTGGAGAAACTGATAGAATGTTTGGGGGGGTTAAACCCATATCAGTCTCAGACTCTTGTGACAAGGGGTTCAGGTCAACTTGCAGAGTTAGTGAAAGACGCCTCTCGGTGCGCTCGATTTCACTAGCAACCGCACCTATAGCTTTTCGCAGCATTCTGTCAATTGTGGTGGGCTGTACAGGTATGGGGAGGAGAGTTCCCTTTGGTATACTCACAGAACAGGGATTAGGAGAAATGTTCAGGCTCAACTTGCTTGACCTTCTTTGTACCGTACTGGCCATTGTGTACGATATCTACGAATGTAATGACTAACAAACAAGCACAACTGGTCTTCTGCTTCAAGATATAAGAGATGCAAAACCAACTATTGGGCCGATCAAAACCACCCGGGCTAGCTGGGAACAAACATTCCGGAACCACCCCCTACTTGAAACTAAAACAATAATCTTTAGATGACCTCACAGTCCCATCAATCGTATACAGTAGTGCTACCTCTTCTCTAGTCCACAACTGGTTCCTTGTTCGCCCTCAAAGTTCTAGGTGATCTTCTCAGAGGGGGGGCCCAGACTCTGCCGGCCCCTGACGGCCACAGACGGCCCACCCTTTGCCCAGGCTTAGCCCGGCGCCCGCCCACGTGCGTCCCGCGTGGCGGGAAGGGCTGGTTGCTTTTATACCTTCCAATTAAAGGGGAGGAGGGGCGAGTTGTCCGGTGCCCCGCAGCGTCCTGGTCCTTGTAGTGCTCTCTGGCCCCCACAGACACAACAGGGACAATACGAAGCGTCTCCCGCGGAGCTGGAGACGCGAGGAGTAGATGTAGCCCCCAGTTACAGGGGGGAGGGGTGAGTTGTCCGGTGCCCTGCAGCATCCTGGTCCTTGTAGTGCTCTCGGGCCCATACAGACACAACAGCGACAATACGAAAGATGTGAGGAGTAGATGTAGCCCCCAGTTACAGGGGGGAGGGGCGAGTTGTCCGGTGCCCCGCAGCGTCCTGGTCCTTGTAGTGCTCTCGGGCCCCCACAGACACAACCATGGCAATACGAAGCATCTCCCATTCATTTCTTCATGATGAAGGTTGATTTGCATGCGTGTTAATCTAGTATGATGACTTATAAAAGGTCTGACGTGGGGGTTTAGCATTTCTTGTATTGACATTATGGAAAGTACCTGGGAGGATAATTTCTGCTTCTTTTTTATTATTGATTTTTTTAGAACTAGAGATACAAGCTCTATTCTGGTAACCTCATTTAACAAATTCCTCTTAGTGCAACCCACATGTATAAAATCACTAGAGGATATATTCTTTAATGAGGAAATATTAAGACATAACCACAAAAAAAACTAGATCTACTTAACAGTCTCGGCTTTTTTGTCCCCCCCCTTCTCTCATTAGATCAAAATATAGCTAAAAAAAATCTACATCCTCATTTACATCGGGCTGTTATGTCTTTTCCCTGACAGATCTTACAATTTTATTTAGCTTCCAGATTTGGTCCTCCTTCTCTTGGTTAAGTCCTCTTCTTCTTTGCACTGCTTTTGTGCCTTTGTATGAATCTTTGGAGGAGCATCTCTTGGGGCATTTCTCCCCCACCAGAACATTTATAATCCTTTCCTATTATTCTTGAAGTTGTATCCTGTGGTCAGCTAGTCAGCCCGTGGGACCCCAATACTTTACTTGAAATATTGTTAACTTAAGTGTTAACTGTATTTCTTGTGCTATTATGAATCCTAGAGAATGTGGCTACCCCAATAGCTTCATCTTTTGATGGAACGTTTAGAATATAAACCTGGGCATCTTCTACTTACCTCCTTTTTTCCTGTGAGCAGTCTAATTCACTCCTGTTGGTATTATGATCCTCAAAAGGGTGAACTATTGTTGGCATACATGTCTCATTTAATTTTAACTCCTCATTTATATTCTTCAGCAGTCCCATTTACTTCATCATTAATTGATACAACTGATTCAAAAATCATGTGTACAGTTCTCTTCGTTAATAAGAGAACATCCAGCATTGAAGATGCCGGGACCACTGAAGTAACCAAGGTACGATACCTGCCTTGCATGACTGCATTATTGCATTTCTACGCCGTTTATGATTTTTCATTCAATAATCCTATTTGGAACAGTGGAAGGTGCCCTTTCTATTCTATAACCTCTTCTAGAGAAATATTTTCTATTTGTTGATCTGATAAGTCAAAAGGATCAATCTGAGGAGAAGAAGTTAACTGGGGCACAGGGGCTGCATTCACCCTTAAACCATGAAATAGGGAGAGAGCATCTACACATAAGGAGGTGATCAAATCCGACTTAACTGCCTTCTTCTGTCAAAGGTAACATGATAAGCTTTAAAACAGGTTTCCTTATCTTTTTTCCTAAGGTGAATTTCAAACAATTCTCCATTTAAATAAACCAATGCGACAATGTCTTGCATTTTTTGTCCCTTTTGAGTACTACTGGTATTATTTGATGGAATAGAAAGACTCATGGTGTCCAGTATCACAATACGTTTTTCCTTCTCCTCGGTCATACTTCTCCGATCGGGCACTAGTTTCCCATGACTTGAGGCCCATTCTAATTATTGCGTGCTTCTTCTGTGTTCTTAAAAATTCTCAAACATGAAATAGCAGTAGGGCAAAAAGGCTCTCCTGTCACTGTACTCCTGTTTGTCAGTCTTGGCTGCTTTAATTCTCTGGTGTTAAATTATGTAAGCTTAAACTTGTTCCTTGCAATTAAAATGCAGTTGCTAACACATTCCAACTTGTAAGGAGGCACTCAGTATTAGTATGACACCACATAAAATGCTATTAATCAAGCTTTCGGGGTCCTTGTAGGGCAATAGCAATAACACCAAAGTTGAAATTAAATTGAAGGAAAAGAAACCTGGTGTTATATCATTTCAATCTCCAATATCTTAAACCTTTAGTGGTAAATTACAGACCACTCTGGAGCTTTAGACTGTAAGACTCTGCAACTAGCGGTCCGAGCCATCTATGGTGTCCCACAAGACATGCTGCCACCTCACACAACTGACTACAGCCAGAAACAGCTCTTTTGGATCAGCAGAAAGCCGAAGCTTCCCATGCCCTTCCTCCAACTACCTTTGCCCTAAAGATGACACAAGCCACTGCCCTTTCCAGGAATGAACTGGGGAGCGGCCATGACTCTTGCTCTGGCGTCAAAGAAGTAGTATCTGACCCGCTACCTGTTAACCTTGGACCTGTGGAGTAGGAGTTTTCGTGTAGACTGTCTGATCCATTCCATTAACCCAAAAATAGTAGGCAATCTGTTAAGCAAAGCAACAGCAAGCAATCAGAGTGGCCCTTTAATCCAGTGTTCCAAGACCCCTAATCCAACAATCCATTGAGCTGACGGATCTAAACGTCATCTAGTCTGCAACTGATGTAGCACTGACACAAAGAGAAGCACAAGCAACTAAATAAGGAGAGGAGTCATTGGACTAAGAAAGACCATCTGACTCCAAATGTCAGGTTGAAAGGCTGGTTTGCAGTAAAAATATTGTGGGGTGAAAAAGTTAAACTGAAAAATGCTGTTTAAAAAATGTCCACTACTATAAACATAGAATGAAAAAAGAGGTAACTACAAAAAGTTATAGGGCAAAATTAAATGTAGTGGGAGCTTTTGCAAGAGGGCTTCCTCCTAGTAAAGAGGAGGAGCATTTACCGTGAAGTGGGGAAGAGGTAGGGGACTAGTAACAGGTTTTTACGATTCACAGAAGAATAGAGTTAAGTGGTACTAACAGGTTTGTAGGGTTGAGGGGTTGGTGGAGTTATGTGGTAGTAAGGGTTTTGTAAGGTTTGGGGAAAAGTAGGTTAAAGAAGCAGTAGGAGGTTTTAAGATTTCAGGAAAGGGTAGCATTGAGGGGTTGTTTGGGTTTTTGGGCTTTAAGATGGGTAGCTTAAAAGGGTAGTAAGGGTTTTTAATGTTCAGGGAAGAGTAGTGTTAAGGGGTAGGAAGGTATTTTACAATTGAGTGAAGAATAGTATTAAGGGACATTAAGTAGCTTTTCAATGCAGAAAATACATAGTGTTAAGAGATGTTATTGGGATGTTAGGTTCCAAAAAGGGAAGCATATGTGTATTTTGGGGGAGTTTATGATTTAGGGGAATCCCCAAGGGAAAGTAAGGGGCTGGCAGATTCAAGAAATAGTAGTGTTAAGGGATAATAATTGTTTTTTAGGGTTCACAGAAGTGTAATTTTAATGGGTAGTAAGGGGACTTAAGAGATAAGGGATATGAAATGGTAATGAATACTAAGAGGCTACAAAGAAAGAAGGAATGTACATAATAATAATTGCTTTTCATGGTTCACAGAAGGGTAGCTTTAATGGAAAGTAAGGGTAATTAAGGGATAAGGGATATGAAATGGTAAGGAATTCTAAGGGCTATAAATGAATGAAGGAATGTATGTAATAAAAATGTCTTTTAATGATTAATGATGAAAGACACAACATTATTACCTCAACACTTCGAAAATGATTTGAATGTAGTCGACATTTTAAAAGTCAATTTGATTTAATTTGTATTTCATACAGAACAGGGGACTTTCTTGCTTTATCAGTTAGATGGGTGGTGGTGTCCCATTTGTTTAAAATGTTTACCGCCAAACAGTGTTCCAGTGGATCTTACCACCTAAGGGCAATTAGGGAAGATGACCCATGAAGGTATGTAATTTTGGATTAGGTAGGAGTAGCAGGGAACTGCATACATTGTATTTGCTTACTTTGTGATAATATTCATATATGTCTGGGAGGTTCGAGATGCTGCGTCTGTTCAGTTTATGTTGATGAAATATTTTGAATCTGTCCATTTCTCCAGTCCTCCCTTTTGTGTGGCAATGTAACAGCTCATTTGTGTTAAGGGTTCTGTGCATCAATATATATTACATATGTCTGGGGTTAAACTTTTAAAATACATCATTGTTAAAAGCCAGTTTAAGATCACAGTGCATTTGAATTTATGTAACTGCATATCCTCATACCGACTTTGCTCTGTGAATGAAGCTACCATTGTTGCCAGATGCATGGCAGTGTTGTTTATACCATAACCCAAGACAATGAGACTGATCTGAGGAAAACAAAATGGAAAAGTATAGATTATGTAAAAGTGGCTATAAGTAAGTTAACAGAGAAAGTGACTGCTAGGTGTTGTTGTAGTATCAAAAGAAAATCGAGAGGACACACCATTTAATAATGCACAGCATGATTTTAAAGGAATGTAGCTATTACCATAGTCTCACAACTTTATCACATGAGAACTATAAGTTTATTTATTTATTATTTATCTTGGAGTTTTATATAGCGCTGGCCAGACCCGGAGGTATCGGAGCGCTTTAAAACATTTACAACAAAAACAGTCTGGTATACAAAGAGGGTCCGAGAAAATAACAAGCACATTCCCTGTCAGGGTGTACCACAAAAGTAACTAACTTAACCTGTGCTTAACCCTATAGTAGCTAGACATAAAAGGAGTCAAACTTAAATTAGAGGCAATGTGCAAAGTATTTATGCAGCACACAAACAATAATAAATTAAAAAGACATCACTAGAAAAATCCCACACCAATTTCTAAAATTAGAGTGCATTTTAATAAAATATTTGAGACCAAAACAACAAAATTCCAATTAGTAGAACCGGACTTCAGAATTTTTAAGCTTAAGGTAAAAAATAGCACCTAAAAGATCAAAGCGCCAACTGCAGACATCTCTTGGTGCAAGACCAGGTCAAAGACCAAAAACATGGACGCCTGCAATGCAGCATGAGTTGGATATAAGATGCGTGTTCAGCCTGATCAGCCTTTATCATCAGACATATAAGAAATTTTGAAGAAAGATGTTCTGAGAAGGTAAAGTCCCCCCAGGGCAGCTGCGTGTTCTTGGGAAGTTAAAATTTGCTCAGAAATCCTGCAAAGGCTTGTGAAGTGTTGTGCATTTCTGGAGAGTACAATCATCTATAAAAAATCAGAGAACTCCTGCAATATGTCATAAGGGTCAGTGAGGAGCACGATTTGGGTACAGACAGAATTAGGGATGACGGTTTGTGAGTACATTGGTTTCAATTGTGCCACAAGCAGCTAACCAGTATTTTGCCCTCTCTCATAGTGTCTTTGCTGAGTCTGAAAAGTGCTGATTCCGCCTGTAAAGTGTACAGGGTATTCAAGTCATACTTAATCTTGAGGAGATCTCGAAGAAGAAAGGATTTAGGATTCAAGTTGTTTGTAATCAAAATCCAATTCATAGAAGCAGTGAGTCTTTGGCAGTTGCCCTCGCAGCACTTCTTGTAGGTCATAGAGTCTCCCATTAGATTTTACTAAGCATGGGCGAATTATGCGAATTAGCAATTCGCGATTTTGCAGATTTGCGAATTGGCAATCCGCAAAATTCGCGAAAAAGCGCAAATTTGCCGACTATTTTATTTTTGCGTGTTCGCGGGTGTTTGCGAGGCACTTTGCGTGTTCGCGGGTGTTCGCGAGGCGCTTTGCAATTTTGAGGTTTTTTTTTTTTTGCCTGCTTAATCGCTGCCACCCTCTCGTTTTTTATGCCCATCTGCCCTCTGTACCACTTGTTTCTGTGCCCTTCTGCCCTCTGCCCCACTCATTTTTTGTCCCCTTCTGCCCTCTGTCCCACTTTTGTGCATTTCTGCCCTCAGCCCCACTTAGAATGGTGCCGGCAGGCTGCCAGCGCCATTCTAAAATAGCTAGAAATAGTTTTAACAGGAAGCACTAATAGATAAAATAAAGCAGGTGCTCAGGTTGAAGGTCAAATTAAGTTACACAATCATTAATCACCCCAAGTTTGGGGTGATTAATGATTATGTAACTGAATTTGAGCAGCACTTGCTTTACTTTATCTATTAGAGCTTCCTGTTGAAGCTGACTTTTGTAACTATTTTAGAATGGCTCTGGCAGCTTGCCGGCGCCATTCTAAAAGAGTTACAAAAGTCAGCTTGAACTTTTGACCCAATCCGTTCCGTGCACGGATTTTCGTTCGCGGATTTTGCGGGAAATTCGCGAATCTCGCGGATTGCAAATTTACTGAAAATCCGCGAAATCCGCGAGTGGAACGGATTTTCCGCTCATGCTTAGATTTTACCTAAAAAGCAGGCCTTTCAGGCAACCCACAATGTCTGAGTCGAAGAGACCGTATAGCAGGGAGGTGCAGAGGCATTGCTTATCCTCAAGGTGTCTCTAGTCGGATAAATTCATGTGCCAAAGGACCACAGGGGATTTCAATAGGTCTTGGTCCAAGTCCAGCACAATCATATCCCGGTCGGACATACTATTCAGGAATATAGGGGTTTGGGTCAAATTGCGAGATAGCACCACCACCATCAGTAAAAAATCTATGTGGTAGTGTTTACAATGTATGCAAGATGTGAAAGTGTGATCCCTATCTCCAGGGTGAGTCAGGAACCATGGTTCTGCCAAGGCTTGGTCATGGATGATATCAGACAGTATGACTCTATCTCTGGGTTGTCAGACATTAGGGTTTCCATATTTGTCAAACTGAGAGCCAAGGAGCAAGTCCCAGTTGCCCCCTCTCTCAAGTTTGGTTTTGTTAAATGAGTGGAGGAGTCTGAGTAGAGTGGTACGGAGGTCAGAGTTGTCCCCTTGGTGCATATATGTTGAGCAAATGATCAGCACCTCATAGTGTGTTTTAAGTTTGGCAAAGACAGCTGCCCAGTGGATCTGTCCAAGTCCAAAATGTACGTGCAGCCATTATTTTATGATGGAGGATCGTGACTCCACCCTTCCTGTGATCTAGGGGGGTGGCAGGATGCAAGATCTCACGTCCCTGCCAGCTGGCATGTATCACTGTGCCCACCAATTCCCTTTTCAGTTTAGCATGTTCGATGTCCATCAAGTATGTTTTCTGGAATAATGTTGTTTAAGCGTGGTGCAATTTGAGTTATGACAATATTTTCTTTCATTAAATGTAATGTGTTGGGCCATTCACATTGCGCAATGGCATATTCAGTGGATGTGGTGGAGTAATGAGTGAAGTCATCTGGACCGGTTTTGAATGTGGGGCGGGGTGTTGGCCAGAGGGTTTGAAAAGTGGTGGATCCCTGATGAATCCTGGTTACTATAACATTTAGAAATTGAAAGGTCAGAAAAAGAGCAAACCTCTGTGGATCAAGAATCTGTGTATGGAACTAATCAATTTCTCCCCAGCTCAGAAGAGATTAATCAACCTGTGGAACTAGGGTGAGGAGTGATACACCTATCTACGGCTGTGAGCCCAAGTCATTTATTTCCTGTACTATAACCATAACCCGTAAAGGAATGCCCCATGTCCCATCAGCAGCACCAGACTCTTCTGGAAAATGTGATTCTTGGCAAACAACAAACTATTTAGGTAGGAAGCCACAACTTGCATAACATATGAAAACATAAGTTACAAATGTAGGAGTTAGGTAATATCCTTCCATCTGAAGGTCCCAGTGGACATTTCTCCATGTATCTTTGTTTGGTCCTGGACCTGTATGCGGGGCTCATAGTGGAGGGTGGAGCACCCATCCGAAAGCTCTTCAGAGGTTTCAGCTGCAGCAAGTCGGTCCCAAGTATTCAATATAGCAAATAAACGGTATTGGGACATGAGTGCCAGGCCCGGGAGTGCTTATGGTTCCCTTAACGGTATCAGAAAAGAATAGAATGTGTCCCATTGTGATCCTTATCCTTTCGTGACATATTTTCCCCCATCCACTGTTAAGTTTTGTGTGACTATATCCAGTCCATGCCTTTCAGTCTGGTCATCGGTCCTGTGTTCTTGAAAGTTCTGGAAGTGGTATAGGAATCATGACTGTCTATTTCCGATGTGTCTAAGGTTGTGGTGGAATGAAGCGATGCAGGATTACATCCTCAAACCTGTTTAGGACACAGCTTCATTTATGGAGCCTATGGATGTTTTAAAGCCTGATAATTCTCGGAGCAGCATGTCCATGGCCGTAAAAAAAGATGTGTGGTCATTTAATTAACGTATTCCCCATACTCGTTGCATTCCAGAGCTGGAAACCACCTCAGAGAACAGCAACTGATGTGTGGCTTTCAGTTTAGACGTATGCAGAGGAGGGACCATTGAATTGGTTGGTCACCCTGATGTGGAGGAGGTAGTCTGTCCCATCGACGAACCCCACTAGGACAAAAGTTCAATTGGTCCGATCATTGTAGGTAATGACGGTACTGAGATGGTTGGGGGAACAGGTAGGTTAAAGAAGCTCAAGGGAGGATTCAATATTAGAGAAATGGACACCAATAAGAGAGTTCTAGGTAACGCCTGTTGAGGATCATATCCAGGCCTATCCAGTCCATGCATTAGAACCACTGGGTAGTGTTAAAGAAGTGCCCCCTTACCAGGATGGCAGACAGTTGGTAGGGGTCTCATGTATTGTTTTAGTTGTTTGTGCCACTTAGCCTCATAGGAATGACATGAGGGAAGGAATGCCTCTGTGAAGATGGCTGCCGTTGTACCCTGAAAGAGAAGTCCTCTGTCTATTAGAATGGAGAGAGGATGGATGAAATACCCTCAGTGCTGATGGCTGCCACTGTTCCATGAAAAGGCAGCCCTCCTCACACTTAATGATGAGATGAGGAATGTAATACCCTCAGTTAAGTTGGCAGCCTTTGTTACTTTGAAGGATAGTTATTGTTGTAGTACAATGTCCCTGGGTGTCTCCAGTGCCTCTGCTAGCCTTGGGAGCAGGTCTAGGCAATCCCCATGATGCCTGTGTGGAAGTGTAATCCTGTTGCATGGTACGCCACTGACACTGTCCGTAGATGAGAGTGCTGTCTGCAGGGGAGACCACTACACACACCGAGTGCCATGCTAGTGTGTGAGGTCCTAGTTGCTGGGGAGGAGGTGGTGGACACTGCCATGCACCATTGGGCAGTGGACCTTGATGGTGCAGAGGCTTTAAGACTACGAGCCCCCAAGCCCTGTGGCCTCCTCTTTCTGCTCTTGTTGCCTGGGTGGTGCTTTCTTCCAGTTGTGCTCGATCAGGGCTGCTTTAATGGGTTTGTGGTGGTTGTCGCTGGCTGAAGTTGTGGCAGCATAGCTGCACCAGGCTACGGGTAGATGGGCCTTGAGTGATCTCCCAGGGACGACTCCCCAGAGAGGTTCATCGAGGTGCGGCCATACTCCTCGGAGTTCGCCTATTGATTGCTCTTTCAATGCAAGGTCAACTGCAGGCATGGTACCATACCATGTGACTCTCACTCTAGACAATTGATAAGAGTCACCCCTCCAAAAAATATAATTTTAAAACAAACAGTTGCAAATTCAACCAATGAATTGCTGAATAAGATGTTTAGTTACAAAATTCAGTTGTACCATACAGTACAGAGAATGACTTTAAACTTCAATTACAGTAGCCCCATCAAAGAAGGCAAGACAAGTGGCATGAATAAGCACACAGAGCTGGTCTAGTGCAGGAGCAGCATGATCGGGGGCATGATCCTTCCAAAACAGATGAACCAATGAGAGATTCTGAAAAAAAATATTATAACACGATTGTTTTCAATGTCTTTATTATATGCACACAAAGCATGTGGGAAGTACTACCATACTAACATGAAGAAAAACAAAATGAAGGTCAGAGCATTTCTTTGGGATTTGATGGGTAGGTACCTAGCATCAGTGGGCATGTTGGCATTTGATATTTACCCAGAAAAAGAACAACAAACATAGGTGCACGATAACAATAATTAAAATAGAGCAAGGGAGATAAAGACTAATCAAAAGCAAATCAAAAGAAGATAAAAAAAAGCTGTGAGCGTGATGCAGGGGAAAAAATAGTCCTGGGTGCAATTTCAATTACAATGGAGTAATCAGAGTAATTTCAGTAATTCTGCATTACTCTTTGATGCAGAATTACCGTTAAGTACACGATTACCACCTCCTTGAGTAATTTAGTGGGAGAAATCCTATCGCAAGAGCACATTAAGCAAGTGGCACTCATATTGGCTATTCATTTTCTACTGCATTTAACACTTTTTCTTTCTGTTTCTGGATGCAAGGGTGCATTTTGTGCTAAGATAATAGTGCTAAATGTTTGGAGTAAATTGGGAAAAATTCCTACCCCAAAAGCACATTTAACAAGTGGCTGCTCAAGCTCGCTATATGTGTTCTATAACATTAAGAGCTACAACTTAGTGCAAAAAATCCCTCTCACATCCCAAATGAGGGGGCATTTTTGCACTTAGAAATAATGCTAAATTCAGAATTATTCTCGCAGAATTCTCAGGTAAATTGTGCATGATTATGCTATCTGGACTATCAAGTTATGTCCACCAGTAGAAAAAAAGGTGCCTGCATTAAAGTGAACATAAACTTCAAAATGAATGAAGATGGAAGGTCTGAGGTACTATCTAGGTCCTTCTTCTCAGTAATGTGTAAACCCTGGATTAAACATAAATGGGATTTTGTGTTTGATTCGGGGGATTCTGGTTTTAAATAATTATTTCACATCCAAAATTGTCCTTGAACACAATTGAAAAAAACCCATAGATTTTGTCTGTGGAACAATAGTTGAAAAGAGATAAACATTTGGGATTAAGAAGCGCAAACTCTGATACCACATAATCGGAATAAGTGGGTAAAACCGCACCCGGTAATTATCACCCCATTCAGCGTACCAGAGGTGCAACTAGAGCCAAATTTCAGAGGGGGGGGATAATTCTTCCAGCAGGGGCTCTAAGAAGGGGTAAAAACACAAGAAAGCTTTGTTCACAAGTAAATGGTCTTTTAAAGAGCTGTGTAGCTCTTGGGTACGGCTGCAATAAAACAGTCGCCAGACCAGCCAGCCCAGGCAGTTGTCTTCTTTACGCTTACCACAAAAAATGATGTGCCATGCATGTGAGTCACAGATATTAACGCTTCTTACCACACGCGGCTCGCATGCTGGCTGGTTGACTCAAGACTGTACTTGTTAACACCCTTTGTATGACCACAATTTTCACAGGGCGGCAGCCTAAGGCGTCCCATTGTTGTTTTTACATGGTGGTCTACATAAGGTGGCTAATGAAAATCTAATGCATTTTTGTGTTCAGTTAGTCACTTAAAAGGTAGATGTGCTCTGCATTTATCACTTTAGTCATTTGAGTGAGTTCAGCTGAGTGGAAGGCTGTTTATTCGGTGAGAATGTGGCTGCTGTGACCTACGTGGACCGCCACATTTCTCCTAATTATGAGTGACAGGTCGTGGAAATTTCCCCCGTGATTGGCATTTTGAGCAACTTTCTTCCTTCCCACAATTCTTTAGGTTCCTCCCCATCAATAGGCATAAGTTGGCTGCTTCTCTGGGATAAATAGCAACCTTTGGCCTCTTCCTTTCTTTGCCAAAAGCTCATTCTTCTCAGAATGTTTCTGAAAAGGGCCTCACAAAAGCAGGGTTTAATTTTCTTTCCCTTACACGGTTGGACCGGGAGGAAAAAAGATCTGCGAAGGAGCAGACAAAAACGCTTTGGCAGCAATTTGAGAATTCGTGTTCAAATGTGTCAGTTGTGAAGAGAGAAAGTATACTTTTGGCAAAAACTAGCAGCTGGTACGTAATTGTCTCATTGCTTCGTAAATATATCCCTGCGGTATTTGTCTACTCCGTCTGATGTTTTATCGGAAACATACGCACATACATTCAGACTTAAAACATTCCCTGATTTATTTTCTTTAAATGTTTCTCATGATTTTTTAGTCAAGAATCTGTCAGTCGGGACCCAGAGGCAGAAACTATGAAAGGGGCAGCAGGCTATAGGGTACAAAGGACGGATACACATTTTATATTCTATTGTTTTTAACGCCAAACTCTTGCCTATTCTCTAAGTAAACGTTACCTGGCCGTTCTCTCACAGAAGTCGACAAGATTCGCGTCCCGCTTAAAACCCCTGCCCCCTTTGTAGTCAATGGGTGAAATGCTTATTTGCATATGGTAGGTAAAAATGGCGTGAAATGCAGTGCCAGAAAGAAGATGAGACCACGTGGAGCCATGTTGCTCTCCTAGGTATTTTGTGGATAAATAAATAGTATTTTAATAAGGATGATAAAGGAGGGGTCACCTCCAAAAGAGGGGTCGCCAAATAAGCTTAACAAGGAACCCTTTCACGAGGGTTGGCTTATGACTAAGTGTGGGTCTTAAAACATGTAAGCTAAAATCCTGTGCTTCTGACAGAGTGCCACCTAAACAGTATTTGGGTGCCTCTCTGTGAATTGTCTGTTGTTGCAACCTGCTATATAAAACATAAACAGACATGCTCTTGAAAAAAAAAACATACCTGTTGGCTTTGTTAATTGACAATATTCAAATTATGAAAATTCGAGATTGTGAATTAAAACATTATTACATTCTGTGGAAGGGGTAGCGGTTTCCGGAGAGTCTCATTCACTCTTGAATTTCCCCTCACAACTCTTTCCTTTGCAGTCTGTCTGTCCCATAGACAGACACACCCCTTTTCTCCGCATATATTTCTGAAATCCTCAGTCTGCACATCTCACACCTCATCACTTTCATTTTCAGAATGTCTTTTTACTCCCTCCTGCTGGGTGTACTTCCTTTGATCTGCTCCACTACACAGTGGCGTAAGGAACCTTGAGGGGGCCCCCCTGCAGGGTATGTGAAGGGCCCCCCTCCAGACTCAATCTAGAGCTCACCAGCAGAAGTGCGGTGCTGATGGGGCCCCTGGAGGGTAAGGGCCCCCCGCACCGCGGGGGCTGCAGGGGCCTGTGTTACGCCCCTGCCACTACACCATCCTCTCCCACATACAATTTACCCAATCACCCATAAGCATTTCATTATTTTTTTTGGTTCTGTCCATATTTTGACAGTTGCGTAGCTCCTTGACACACTTTCCCACTATTACATTGGCACATATATGACCATCGCTTTGTACGCTCTGAAGCGGGGTCATGATTGGATGTGCATCTTTATAATCCACTGACAGGCACCGTGAAAATCTCACACTGCATTCAACATCAGCTCCAGTGCTCTCAATTACCTTAACAGTGTTTACAATAACTAGATAAATTGGTCAGTGTTTTTACCAGCAAAGTTAAGGAACGGATTAAAGGGCCTGATAGGAACCTGTTTTAAAGCCAGTTTTTAATAATTGCTTGAAGACCTTCCGGGACTTGGTCCACTTGAAGCCCATGTTAAATGTATAGTGTGCATCTATTTATAAAGTAACTAAGGACTATATATGAGCATGAGTACAGTGCTACAATTCGGGGTTGCATACATTGTGTTAGATTATTTAATGAGAATTATGTAGTATCCTGGATATTATACTGTAAGGTGTTTTACCAGCCCTGCTCAGCCAGTGCCTGTGCTCTGACTCATTGGAATGTTGAAGTCTGAGGATGCCTCAGAATGTTGGGACTGAGAGAGGTAGAGTAACAGTTAGTCATGGGCTGAGCAGCTGACGGGCAGCTCCTGGTGGGGCTCTCATCTACCACACATCTACTTGACATACTGTACCTTACTACTTGTTAACTACATGAAATAAATCCTCTTGAATTACTACCTCTTGTGTGGACCTTCCTCACTACAAATTAGTTCTATCATTTTGAGGTGCTGAGTTCTCTGAAGAAGTGTAAATTCATCTTCTTTTTAAGAGCATTGGGCCAAATCTGTTTGAAGTACAATTGGAATGTCAATATTACCTAAATGTGCTACTAGAAGGGTAATAAACGTGATATGTCATAAATAATTTTCCACACATATATGGATCAAAATTTGCTTTGCTTACACATCATTTGTAAGGTGCCTAAAGTCACTGGGTTTCTTCAACTAGGTACGCAACTTTATTTTGACCTAAAAAGTTTCTGTCTTTGACCCATTGCACGGTTGCTTGGATATGGATATGAATTGACCTTGTAGAAATGAGAAGTCAAGATGCGTTTGGCAAAACAGGAACAAGTTGGTTTAATTAAATGTAGAGTCTCAACAGAGTTTGTCTGAAGAAAGCCTCTTGTTGTACAAAGTTTCATCTGATATACATCTTACGAGGTTAAATAAAACTATTCTTCATTCTTGAAAAAGCATCTCAGTCATAAATTAACAAGTGTGGGAATCTGATAAGGACACAGATAGCTCTCGACCTTGGGGAGAGCTGATGTGGACCAGTGTGTGTGTGTTCAGATGTCTGGTGTGGGGAGCTCATGATTACTACATGTGGTGTAAATGTTGTATCCTGATTGGTTGAGTGCTTCTATCTACATGTATCAGGTATAGGGTGCCTGCAGGGGGTTTTGTTCAGCAATGATTTTCTATCAGATTACAATTAATAAGATTCCATATGACTCAATTTTGAAACAATCTAAATAATTTGTGAAACAGCCTAATTTAATTTCTAACATTTCTGGCAATCAATGTAGTGTGAATTGAATCAACAAACAGCAAAACAAACACGGGATTATCTTTTGATAAGTATCTTTCTTTTTTATATTTCAGAAATTGATAGGGTACATTCAACAATTAGGGTTGATTTCAATGCTTACATTACAAATGTTAGGCAAGAAAATACCTACTTTCTAAAAGTGGTATTTTCAAACACAGAATGTAAAAATCACCCTCACTAAAAGATGTATTTTAACATTCTGAGTTCAGGCATACTAAACTCGAATTTCTACCTTGTTACCCGGGCCAGTTAGGATTATAAGATATTATAATCAAACTGCCCATTCTGGCCTTTGGGAACAGGTAGCATTTCAATAGTGAAAAACAAAATTGGCTGTAATTCGCGATCAGGACATGCCACACACATCAGGGCATGTCCTACCTTTTACATACAATGCACCTTGCCCACAAGGGTACCTTGGGCCTACCTTAGGGGTGACTAACATGCAGTAAAGGGAAGGTTTAGGGACTAGAAAGTGGGTGCACTTGCCAAGACGACAGTCCTAAACTGCACACAGGCTGTGCAAGGGTATGCCGGAGCCACATTTTACAAGCTGCTTCTGTGGGTGGTACAAAGAGTGCTGCAAACCCACCAGCAGCATTTGATTTACAGGCCCTGGGCACACTTTGTGCACTGTACTAGGGTCTGACTAGTAAATCAAATAGCCAATCATGGAGTCACTAATCCATTGCAACAATTTACGATAGGGAGAACTGGCACTTTGGCACTGAATAGCAGTGCCAAAGTGCCCAAAGCATCTAGACCAGCAAAAACATAGCAACAGTGAAAAATGATAGGGAGACCCATGCCAATGGTGCCAGGTCTAACACTGGTTCTTTTAGAACTTTCTGCACCTTTCTACACCATCTCCCACCCAGTCCTAATTCAAACACTAGATTAGATAGGTGTTGGGGGGAAGACCCTGAGGTGGCTGAGTGAGCGCACCCATGATGTAGAGGTAGAGTCCTTATTTTCTGAAACTATAGCCTTAGACAGGGTGTGCCACAGGGGTCTTCGTCGAGCCCCACTCTTTTCAACATCTATGTGGTCCCTCTGGCCCAAGTGATAAAATCATTTGGTTTTGAGGTCATCTGTTATGCATATGACACTGAACTTATCACCACAATGAGACCTAACCTGGGCTCTACCAAAGAAAGACTCTAGAACTGTATGGATAGGATCACTTCCTGGATGCAATCTAACTGCCTTCAGCTAAACACAAGCAAAACTGAGGTTGTGCTATTCAGAAAAGCTCATTCTGTGTGGTCGAAGGATTGGTGGACTCAGGGTCCCTGCCCAGTTCCCACCCCAAGAGCCACAGAAAAAAATCTGGTAGTTTTGGTCCATGAAAATCTTTTCATGAGGGAACATTTGAACGCCATCTTTCCATGAGGGATCCTTCTTTGGGGTCATGCGCCTCCTCAGAAAGGACTTCCAGTGGGAGCCGCTGCAGACAAGGAAATCCCTAGTCCAGGCCCTCATAGTTAGCCACCTAGACTGTGGGAATGCTTTAATGATAGCCATGAATGAAGCTCCAGATAGTTCAAAACACTGCAGAAAGTCTATTTAGCCATCTTCCCGCCCGCAGGATAAACTACAGTTGTATGCCACCAGGCATGATGGGCACTCTTTTTCACATTTAGCCCCCCTGCACTGGAATCTGCTTCCATGGCATCTTCATGCATTCACTGACTTTAAACCGTTTAAGAAATCCCTTAAGACCTGGCTCTTTTAGCTGTCTGACACATTTCACTCTGGGTCTTGTGAATCTTTGGAGCTGCTTTAGCGCTGAGAGACCCCAGCTTGGGTGACACATGAGCTTTAAAGCAAACCTAACATAATGTCGGGAGGTCACCTGGGTGCATCGGACTGCAATGATACAAGTTTATTAGAATTTCTGAAAATAATATGGTGGTCATTGATATAATTTTTACTGACATTCTCAACATTGTGCATACAGTTGTCACAGCAGACATGGACATTGTCTTCACTGATATTGACATAGTTATACATGCCTAGATCTTGGCATACATCAACATTGTTTCTTCTGATAACAACATTGTTATGCATGCATGGATTATGGCATATATTGACATTGTTACTGCCAGTATCAACACTGTTGTGCGGACATGGATTATGGCATACATCGACATCGCATTTATGAGCATTGTGGTTGTTATGCGGGCACATGTTATGGCACACGTTGACATTGTATTTATTGGTATTGCAGTTGTTGGGCCTTCACATATCATGGTATTCTCTGACATTGTATTCACCCGTTCCAACATTCCCCCTCTAGCTGAATTTTCAATTACTCTATCCTCCTCATATGTCATGACCATTATATTATTCAGAACTGTGTGTGTCTCTGTAGTGTCTGTTATTTTCCCCCAGCTATGTGCATACTACCTAATTTGAGGACTACATTCTTATAGCAGGACACAGCCATTTTTAGGAAACCACACAACAGAAGTACAACAACGAAAACTGGGATTAGTGACATGAATAGTTTGGACACCCTTCAGGGGATCCACAAAAAAGATGCTATGCAACCAGTCCTGTTCGGCACCTTCCTCATTCTTCATGTCAACTTCTAGATGATGCCGTTCTTGGATAGCAAGAGCTAATGTCCCATTATCCATGTCATTTCAGGAGATAAAGGTACAACAGGCAGCACTAATCTTGGCACATACCCCACCCCCCATCATAGTCATCAAGTAAGTCCAACACGTACCGATGTTGCATCACCATAAGTCGGATGGTTCTGAGTTCTTCCTTGATAGCATTTAGGACGAGTTCAGTATCAATTATCGTCTGCAGTAACTCCCACTGGGTTATTTGTAACCAAGAGGGTTTGCCTTTGTTTGCATGGTGAATAAGGGATTTGACCTTCCTGCATTTATTTGAGTCTCTTTGAACAGTCTACATTTTACTGTAATGTCTTTGTCGTGAACCCAGCCAAAATAATCTTCTCCTTTGAGCCTGAGGCAACAGAGTTATTTTCTTCTGTGACTGATGTTGAGACAACTCAGAGATCTTCTCCAGGGATGACCAGTATTGGTGTGTGTATGGTCCTGATTGTGCAGTGGTCCTGCCATCCAGGGACAAGCTGGGTGTAGACAAGTTCACAGCATTTCCATTAGATATCCATCAAAGTAGAGGTGTCCCATTGCAGGTCCGGTATGTGCAGTATTACACCACAGTTTTTGTTGCTTCCCAACCATATTGTTCCTTTGCCTTTGAAGCAAAAAGAATACAGTGTAAGTTTCTGTATGATTGCCCATTCCCCTTCAAACATGTGTACCTATTAATCTTGGTATCCCAGATTTCCTGGCATGGAGTTTCTATGCTAGTATTGGACCCCCTCTCATGGGACTCATTTCCCCCAGTATAGCCAAGTGGAGCTGCCCTGCAGTGGAATTCCATATCTGGTGTCCACTGATTATTAAAGAAGGTGAACCTAAAGACGTTAAGGGCCACGCTGGGACCACAGACGGAGTTGGGAGTGGGCATATTTGTGCACTGGTGTGGTGGTCATTCTACCTCTAGGAATCTCTTTCCTATGAAGTCCCTGGGCCAAACTGTGTCCTCCACTATAGTGACCCTTCTGCGCACCCTGTCTACCTCAGTTTGAATGTCACTAGGTTAGGTAAAAAGGTGCAGTTCTGTGAGGTTGATCTCATACCGGGTGATGTTTACTATTGCCTTAAAGGGTTCTACTCTCTTGGGTTGAATCGTAGCCCTGATCCAACAGAGTTACATATGCATGAGGAACTTTGCTTTTTCAGGGACTATCTCCTCGAATAAGTAAAACCTGTCTGTGCCTATGGTGTGGGGTATCAGGGAATATATGTAGAATGGTCTGTCGATAGTTTGGGTGTCTACGCAGATCATATGTTGGTACCAGGTGTTGTGTGGGAATGCACTATGTAGTGCATGAGGAATACTAGCATTTGGTGCGGTATAGGTGTTCGTGAGCTGAAAGAGGTCCCTGCACATGCATTGTTAGAATGCAGAATAATAATAATAAGAATAATAAGCATTTATTAAGCGCCTGGCTGCACAATACTGTGTGTCCCCGCGCTGACTGCAAATGCCAAAACTACCTAGAGGAAGAGAACAGGAGAACGGGGATTAATTTTTTGGAAATAGGTGAGTTTTGAGTCTGGCTCTGAACCTTGTTTCAGATGGCTCCATACGTAGTTGAATTGGCAGGGCATTCCAGAGCTTAGTGGCCAAGAAGCGGAAGGATTTTCCTCCCATCTTCGCTTTGGTGATGCGGGGGATTTTAAACAGCATCGTGCCCGCTGATCTAAGATTTTTGATTGGCCTGTGGATGGTCAGGAGGCCTCTTAGATAGCTGGGGCCTTTGTTTTGGGCAATGCGATGTGTATAGCAGAGAGTTTTGAATATTATTCTTTCTTTAACAGGGAGCCAGTGAAGCTTGGCAAGTGCATTTTTTGCCGATGCTCTACGGGGGAGACCAAGCACCAGTCGTGCTGCAGAATTTTGTATGCATTGCAGCTGGTGCAAACTCTTTTGATTAAGACCCAGTAAAAGAACATTACCATAGTCTAGATGGGGAGATATTAGAGCATGGACTATAGTTTTTCTTGCTTCAATTGGGAGTAGGTCATGTACTTTGCGCAGTACTTTAAGGGTGCTGTAGCATTTACTTGTTACTTTATTTACCTGGGCTCTACCTGAGAGATTAGGGTCAAGCATGACACCGAGGTTCTTCACCTTCTCTGCAGGCACAGGAAGTTCTCCCAATTCGCTAGGCCACCAGGCGTGTGACCAGATGGAAGGGTTCTTCCCTACAATCAGTACCTCCGTTTTATCTCCGTTCAGACGGAGACAGTTGGCGTTCATCCATGTCGCTATCTCTAGCATACAGTTTGAGAAGTTGGAGGCTAGGTCTCTACTGTCTGGTGTTATTTTGAACACCAACTGGGTGTCGTCAGCATAGCTGACAATGCCCACCCCAAATTCCTCTACAATGTGAGCCAGGGGTTCCATGTAGATGTTAAATAAAGTAGGGCTCAGACTTGAGCCCTGTGGAACCCCATGGCTAACACTGCGAGGAGATGACTTGAAGGGGGGGCAGTGAAGTTGGAAAGTTCTGTCAGAGAGGTATGACTGGAACCATTTGAGAGCAGAGTCTTTAACTCCCATGTCTGAGAGTCGAGACAGCAGCGTGGTGTGCAGCACGGTGTCAAATGCTGCACTTAGGTCCAATAGGACCAACGCTGCTGTCTCTCCCTCATCCACCAGTTTCCGGATCTGCTCGGTGGAGAATAGAACGGCAGATTCCGTTGAATGACCTGCTCTAAACCCTGATTGGGAGGGGTGGAGGAGAGATTCTTTCTCCAAAAACTCCATGAGTTGGAGATTGGCTACCTTTTCTATGATCTTAGCACAGAAAGGGAGAAGAGAGATTGGTCGCAGATTTTGAAGCTGGGTAATTGGGATGTTCGGTTTCTTTTTTAGTGGTATAACCTGGGCAGATTTCCAGTTACTCGGGACAATGCTCTCACGGAATGAGGTTGTGATCATGTTGCTTATATGATCCAATAGTACGGTTTCCATGACCATTTTGTACTGTTCCGGAGGGCAGGCATCCATAGGGGAGCCAGAGCTAATGGTGTTTATGATATTCATCAGTTCCTGTTTGTTGGGGGTCCTGAAATTAGTAAACTGGGGTTTTTGAGGGCGGTCGTCTAGAGTCTCTGCCTTATTGTTATCTGACCTGGTGCTGCTGGTGAATGTGGCGTGGTAAAGTTTATGAGATTAGGCACACTGCTAGCTTGGAGGGGCTCAAGAGCACCCCCGCTAAATAGAGTGTGAACAAAGATACTGTTAATGTAAGTAATTTAAAAAACATTTGGAGGCTGTAGCATTGTATTTGGGGGAGATGTCTGTTGTCTGGCCACCAATAGCTGTCTTATCTTGGTGCAGTACAAAAGATGTCAATTGGTTTCAGAAGTTAATTTGTAGAATTTGACCTTATGAAAGTCCTTTTGAAAGCTTTGAACTAAGGGATGGTGGACTCAGGCAATAATGGTGCATTTGCAGTTCAATTGCAGATCTGTAGGACAAAAGCTGTGTGTTGTAGGTTAGCTTGGAAAAAATGCAGTAAGGCAGTTGTTTGCAAAATTGCTGTATTTACATTTTATCGATGCAGTCAAATGGTATTAATTTTTCCTAGTGGTGTACTGGAAGGAGGTGCTAGGATATTAGGAGGATGGTGAGTTTTAAGCTGATTTAGGGATTGCTAGGACTTTAGGGGAATGGTGAATTTTAAGCTGATTTAGTAGGTGCTAGGATTTTAGGGGAATGGTGAGTTTTAAACTGATTTAATGCTTTTTTTTGTGTCCTCCTCTTATCTCTCTGTACCGAATGTAAAGGCCATACAAGAGAGGAAAAGACATACCCCATAAGTAAAGTGCAGTTTCCACTTCCATCTCCTGTTCACCTGGGGGCCATAGAAGAAATACTGGAGAGGCCACGACCTTACATCATATTTAGCTTAATCATTGGACCCACTTGTCTTCTCTCTCCAGTCTACCAATTAGGTCCAAATCTTATCTCTACTTCTTGGATCACCAGCCATATCCGATTCACTTGTATAGATGACATTCTTTAAGCACTCAGCAAAAGTAGGAGTGCTTTCAGATTTCTTTAACTTACAGATCTCACGTCTTGCCAACACTGTCACATAGAATATTAACTTGGAGCTAGAGACAATGACCCGATCTTCTTCTTGAATAAGTCCGAAAAATATAAATTGAGGGTTTACCTTGATCTGTTTACCAAGTATTTCTCCCTGGAAATTACAAACTGAGATCCAACAGGGCTTAATTTTTTGGACATTACATAAACAAGTGAAGGTCATCTGCTGCTGTAAACATACATCTTGGCCAATTATAGGTGTTACCTGTAACCTTTGACAGCTTCGATGTAGACCAATAGACTCTTTGCGCAGTGAATAAATGGTTACAAACCACAATTTCTTTATTTCTTCATCGCTAAAATCTTTACTTCATAAGTTTGTAATTTTGGTTTCTATGTTATCGTCTGTCTCCAGGAAGGCCCAGTACCAGAAGGAGATTTCCTTTTTTCCACTTGTCCGTTCTCATCACCTGTTCCAATTTTGAATCCTCCTCCTCTTGTGTCCGTGTTGCCCACCAGGAGCATAGTTGATAGCACTTAAACCTTGTTAGTCTTCCCATGGTAAGGTCACTAAGTACTTCCCAGCTCACTAAGCTAGAATCCTTTCTAAGGTCTGCCCAGTAACATATGCCCCCTGCTTTTAAGGGCTGACTAAGTTGGTCCCTCAGGCATTTAGGGTGCCTGGGGATTCCCAAATTGGTGCCTGTGATGAATAATAAGTAAATCCCAATCTTTTCTGTATGTAGATCCAGGTTCTTAAAGCAGACCTTAAGATCTTCAGCCTCACTATAAAAAAAAGTTTGGGTCACCATATTTAAAAAGAAAATAGTGCTATCCTTGGCAAACATCCCTTAGCATAGCTTCAAATAGTAAGCCCTTTGATTACCTATCCATCTTATTTGCCAGCATACAGATATTTTTTAAAATGGAAAGCATAACAGTAGACAAGCAAATCTGGTAAAACCAATCCTCCAGCCTCTAACCTCCTCCTCAGCTTTTTCCAAGCTATTCGTGGACCCTTTGATGCCCAGATAAAACTGCCTATTTTCCCCTGTAGTTTAGCAATATCCTCCTTCCGAAAGGTTATAGGGATAGAATTAAAGAGAAAAGTGATCTTGGGGAGAGTAATTTTTATGGGGTTTACCCGGCCATAGATATTTAGCAGTAAATTTGCCCATTTTGACAGTAGACTCGTTATCTCCCCTAACTGACTTTCTTCCAATTCACTCTCGAAATATCCTCGAATTTCTTCATAATCAATACGCCAAGATAGCACACTCTTCAACCTCTGGCTCCACTCCATTATCTCATTTTTTTCCGTATTAACCTTATACCCTGAGATTGAACCAAAGTTCTCCGCCTTCCTCATTAAATTAGGAATTGCCTCTGGTGGGTTGATGGTGCAGAGGATCAAATTATCTGCATATAGAGCCAATTTTCCTTCAAACCCACAGGATATAAAGGAAGAGATTATAGGGTTCGCCCTGATCAAATTGGAGAAAGGCTCTATATACAGGTTAAATAAAAGAGGGGACAGAGGGCACCCTTGCTTTGTGTCTCTTGTAATACTGAGCCAATTTGATAATTCTCTGTTGTCCAACACCTTGGACCTAGGATTCTGGTACAGATTTTGCAACGCCCTCACTATATTTTTCGGAAAGGCAAAGCTATTTAAGGTCTCCCACAAATACGCCCAGTGCACTCGATCAAATGCTTTGGCTGCGTCTACTGCAACTATAGTTACAGGAATATTTGGGGCCTCAGCCACATCAATAATCCCCATCATCTGGAATGTTAGCTCATTAAGCTGCTTCCCTGGTATAAAACCTCTTTTGTCAGAGTGAATAACCCCTTTTTTAACCTTGGCTACTCGTGATGCAACAGTTCCCGAGAACATTTTAAAATCTATGTTTAGAAGGAATATAAAATAACATAACAGGTGTGTTTGTAAAGCGCACGATTACCCAAAGGTGTCTTAGTGCTGAATGACTGATGTTTAGTGTTACCCAACTCAATGGTACTCATTTTATCGACCTGAAATGGATGAAAGGCTGAGTGGACCCACCGGGATTTAAACCTGTGACCATGAGGTTGAACACAGGGCGCTGCAGTTGCTGCTTTAGCCCACTGAGCCACCAGACCCAGCATATATTTGGGTGTGTAAGAGTCTGCCGTCTGTGGATCCTTGTTCGGTTTTAAAATTAAGATGACCGTGGCCTCTGACCAAGAACTAGGTGGGGTTTCCCCATCAATATATATTTCATTAAATAGGATTTTTAAGACTGACGCCACTTTATCTATAATGCATGTGTAGGCCTCAACTGGAAGACCATGTGGTCCGGCTGCTTTTCCCCTACCCATTTTCCTACACTGTGCCCTGACTTCTTCTTCTGTAATCTCCACTTCCAAAACTTTCTTCTGTTAATTTGTTAATTGTCGAAGTGTCGTCATTTTTAACCAATCCTCTATAGACTCTTGGCCCGGTGATATATACTCACTATAGAGGTCACTCATAAATCTTCGGGCCTCTCCGCATATATCTATATTAGCATAGAGCACTTCTCCTGATTCTCTACTAATCAGGGTTCTTATTGTATTACTTGCCCTATCTGCTTTCGCTTTCCAGGCCAGCAGTGAGCTGCACTTCTCTCCATAAGCGAAATGTTGCAGCTTGCTCGCTCTCCATCTGTCGTGTAGTTTTTTATCTAGCTGAGCCTGGAACCCAGCCTGCAGCCTCTCTAGTTCTTTTGCAAGTACGGGCACATTACCTAGACCTTCCATCAAAGCTTTCTGTAGCT
Organism: Lissotriton vulgaris; assembly: GCF_964263255.1. Lineage (NCBI taxonomy): Eukaryota > Metazoa > Chordata > Amphibia > Caudata > Salamandridae > Lissotriton > Lissotriton vulgaris. Next base: position 239,717,694 of record NC_141699.1, on the reverse strand, counting down.
CCCCTTCTTTTACCTTGATCTCTCTGACTTTTCTCTCTTCTTCCTACTTCACAAGCCTCCTTTTTCCTCACATTATAGACCTTAGTATCCCCCTTAAATATGCTTTAAATGCATCCCAAACTGTTGTGTCCTTTGCCGAGCCGATATTAATCTGGAAATACTCAGCAGTTCTTTCTCCCAAGTCCCATACAACTTCCTCATCCAATAAAACAGTCCTATCCAGCGTCTACCTCCTCTGCCCCTCTTTTTGATGCAACCTCAGGGTCATGGCCACTGCAGAATGATCAGATAGAATTGCGGGGATATGATTTACCGCCTCTACATCTGCATATAACTCCTGATCTAAAAGTTAGTAATCTATGCAGGACTTATGCCTATACGTCTTGCTATAGATGGTAAAATCTCTAAATTCTCCCCTCCTACTACGCCAAACTTCCACCAGATTGAATTCCCTTATCATGCTCTATAAGTGTTTTTGGTGGACTAATATATTTTGCTTGTGATGTTTGGTCTAATTCCTTATTTAGGACTAAATTGATATCTCCTCCAAATATTATCGGGGCTGTTGTCCCTAGTAGGCACATTTTCAGCTTTTTTAAGGCCTCCGGGTGTCCTAATTTGGCCCATAATAAACTGCACACACTAAAGGTCTGCCCTGGATCAATATGGTAGCCACTAACCATCTTCCTGAGAAGTCAGACTCATATTTAACTACCCTTATTCCGACACTAGTTCTTATAATAAGGGCCAATCCTCTGGTACTCCCCCTCTGATCTGAATAGACTACCTCCTGGACCCATCGTATCTTACTAAAACACTGTCTACACTCCTGTTTTTCTACATGAGTCTCTTGAAAAAATATAATTTGTGCCTCACTGTCTTTTAAAAATTCTATTACCCCGTGAGCCTTTTTCCTACTCCTCAGCCCATTAACATTCGATGTTAGGATTTTAATTCCTTTTGGCCTATCCATACTCAGCTCTTATTTCGTTACAGCATTTCAACCTCTTTAGTATGGGGCCTGCATTAGGTTTAACCTTCTTCCCTACAGAGAATAACATCATGAAGACTAAATGTATTTCTTCTTTTCCCTATGCTCCACACACCCAGTGCCCTCCCCCCCTCCAGGAAACCGCTTTCTACTCCCTGGGTGATACAATCTGCCCTTCGGGACCCCCAGCGCCCCCGTTACTTATACCATAATCCTAAATCTCATCCCTCCATCTCTGCTAGAAAGGTATCAACTTCCTCTGGATTACTGATGTTTTACATCTTGTTTCGCCACATTATCTTTAACATTGCAGGGAACTTCATTTGATCCTGTGCTCCCTTCCTCTGCAGTTCATTCATTCTAGTTACCAGCTCCCACTGCCTCTGAGCCATTCTTTTTCATAGATCTGATCGTATTTGGTAGCTAAAGGCTTCGTGCTTTAGAGAGCCCTCCTTCAGAGCACGCCCCAGCACTAACTCCTTCACAGCATATGTAAGGAAATGTATCTGGATTTTCCTGGGCATCTTCCTGGCATGGTTTAGCTTAAAAGGGTCCTCATGAACTCTCTGAATCTCCTTCTCTAGCTCAATGTCCGGTCTATCCTTCAAAATTCCTTCTCTCAGCAAGCTGCATACGAAAGCCTTAATATCCCCTTTCTCAGACCATTCCGGTACTTTAAGGACTCTCAAATTGTTGTGTCTGGCATGCGTCTCCAGCCTCTCCATATCTACCTGCAGGGTCCTGTTCTGTAGTTTTAATTTCTCTATATCCTTAGTATTCTTTACCATAGCCTCTGACAGGGCCTTCACTTCTCCTTCCAGAACCCCTGTTCGCTATGTAATATCGTTCCAATTTTCCTTCCAATATCCCACATTTATCTTGGATCCCTTTCTGATTGGTCTTGAATATCTCACATTTCATAAGGATATCCTGCCTCAGGCTGAAAGAACATCTTTTCTACCTGACTCTCCATTCCTTCTGCGGCTTGCAGAATATCCTCATTCTCCGCTACAGAGGTGCTACGTTACCTTGAGGCGAGCTTATGCTGGAGGTAGGGGTGGGACTAACATTAACCTCCACAATCAGGCTTTCACTCTGTCTATCACTGTCTTGTGTGCCCCCTGCCAACGGAGAGAACCGATTTAACAACTGTAGAGGTACTGACTTCATCGGCGGGGTAACCTTGTTCCCCCTCCCTGAGGTGACACAAACTGTTCCATGATTTTAAAGTAAGATCTGAGAGATGACGGCGGATTTGTAGAGGCATGTGTCTCCTTAGGGTCACAGAGTTTCTGTTCCTCCCCAGATTGTACCACCTTTATTTTAGGGGAGACTGAAACCACCTCCCTGACAGCCTGCTCAATGGTTCTCCCACCTCTGCCCCTGCATTTAGCCTCGGAGAGTGACCGTAGCTGGTATCCACTCTTAATTTGAGTGATGTGTGCCTCCTTGCTTACAGATACATTGGTTGTAGCACCCCCGTGATCTGGTACATTCAACCCACTCTTCAGGCTGGTAATTTCTTCTATGTTTGCAGTTGGCTCTCTCCTCCCAACTTCCACCTTTCTTTAACAGAGTGCTACACCTTAAGACGAGAATCCTTTTTCCATTGGCTTCAGAGACCCCTGTACCTGAGTATGTAGTCGGTTTGTCCTCAGACTCTAATTCCTTTACCCCCTGCGAGGGCCCTCAGCTTGCGGACTCCGTCCACAGTCCTGCTTCTCCTCACCACTGCAGCTCACATTCCATCTCCTCTTCGACAGCCACCATCCTATTCTGACATTGCCTCTTCCAACCCGGAATCCTGCCAGCACTGATGCCGCTCATGGAATGTATGATGATACCACGCATACCATCACAACGCGTATTTTACATCGCAGTTTTGACAACGCAAGTCGTTACACAGACTTGCGTTGGAGAGTGCTGGGCTTAGGAATAGTGTGAATTACTATTCCAACTCTAGTCTACATACAGTAGGGAAGGTGTTGGAATAGTAATTCACACTGTTCCATAGTCTAGAGTGCCCTATAGTGCAAGTCGATGTAACGACTTGCATTGTTAAAACCACGATGTAATCATTACGTGTTGTAATGGTCGGTGGTAAAGGATGTTTACCCCGCTCGCGTCCTCGTCCAGAGGTCTGCTCCTCGCAGCCAGATACCTCGCTGTGCCTCGATATCGAAACCCATATATTCCAGCCTCGGGTGAGTTTATTTAACTTATTTGGGGGTCCGTATCCTGATTTTAGCTCGTTATTCTCATTATTTTCATACTTTTAGGCTGAATCCCCATTTAATTTTCATCCACACTCTCTCTTTGTGCCGGGAGCTCCCGTGACCCGTGACCCGCGACCCGCGTCGGCCTGCAGCCATGTTTCCCTCCCGGCTAAACTGATTTAATGCTGTTTGAATTTTGGTTACCCCCTCTCCTTGCATGGTGGGAACTGTACTCTTACCCTGTGTGCTACGCCGTATAGAGGTGTGATGTTTTAAGGGGTGTTGGGGTATCCTTTTGACCTGCATGCGCTGCTTACATTTATGATGGGATATGGATGTTTGAATTTTAGGCCCATGTTTCCATTGAGAGGAGCGCATCTCTCGGTCTTTGTATGGGCGTGAAACAGCATTTTTCTCTAATTAGGTGGAGTTGTTGTGTTACACCCTTCATCTGGAAGGGTTGAGCATTTTGGGCTCTTTATAGGCTGTTTTGTGCAGGTTCCGGTGGGTGTTTACCTGTGTTTTGGTGCATTGTAAATTTAGGAGGTGGCCAAAGGGTTGTGTGTGGACCCCTGTAGTGGTCTGCCGAGAAATGCTTGGAATTGTGTTTATTTTCTATGTTTTTCAATGAGAGTCGGGGGTCTCGTTGGGACTTTTATGTCCTTGGCCTGATGGAGGAAACACTAATGAACTTGATGAATCTCAAATGGACTGCTGTCGTGTGATTGCTGGGCAGTCATTCTGTGGCTCCTCTGACTTCGATGTGGCCATGACTGGGATTGACCCTATCGCTTCCTTGAATGATGTTCTTTGAGGCCTTGTGAATATCATTTGACCAGTGGAGGCGTGGTTGGTGAGCCTATACCTGCACTTTGTGCGTGGGCTGCAAAGGTCATCGGAGGAGACCCTCTCCCTTGAATCTGGGATATTTAGGTCCTACCTCCTTTGGCGGGAATCAGGGGCTTCTTGGCTGATGTTGCACTATTCCTGCTGCTTTGGAGGGGCAGGTTCCAATGAGTGGTCCTTTGGTTGTGTTCATAAGAATCAGGAAATAGAAGGAGGAGCAGGAAGAATGTTGTGCCCACAATGGGAGTCAGGTGTGCATCTCGGGTGTGGTGTGAGTAAGCAAACTAAAACGGCTGATCACCAAGGTGGATTTTTCTATTGACTTGGTGCATTACTGAGAGTTCTATGGTCCTCTAAACCTCCACACTCAAGTGCATGGAAACTGTGGCTTCCCTCACTAGACCATCAGCCTCATTTTGGACCTACAGGAGCCCTCCATTTGAAGGAGGCCTGAAAAATGTTGAAGAATGGAGTCCTTTCAATCAGGCCATGCCATAGTGACTTGGGTGAAGGGACCTGGGTGCTTGCTTCTATGTACCAGTGGGGGTTGCCCTGCTCCCTAGTTAGATTGTTCTCCCCCGTGGGATCAACAGCAGTGGAGGATCTGCTCCCCTGCGGACACCAGGATGGAAAACTCTAGCATGCATTCCCAGTCAACATTTTATGGCTGTCCTGAGATTTTCTTGTGTGTAAGTAAAGACTTCAGTTTTTCCTAACACTGTGTTGATAGTCTTTATTGTTGTAGGGAGCTTTCTGGAGTGGGTGCTGTACTTAAGCAATGGATTCACTGTGTTTTTGGCTTGTTCTGGGGTTTGTTTGGTGTTTGGGGATTCTGTGGGGGCTACCTTGGTAATATCATATTCTATTTGTGGAAATTTTTTAGGTGATAATAGTTGTTCCTGTGGTTTCCTCAGTGACAATAGTGGCATTCTTGAAGATTTGGAGGCTGCCAGCCTTTTGGCTTCCTGTTGGATCCCTCTTTGGTCCTGTAGCTGAGCCCTCACCCAGCTGGGCAGCTTTTGCATGTCTGTGGTCACTGCCTCTTTGGGGGCACACTCTCTTGTTTCTTGATCACTTCAAAGTGGCCCCTGCATGGGAGATGAGGTTGGTAGCCTATGTTATCCAGGCCCAGGGATTTTCCTCATGTGGAAGGTGGGGACATCTCTTTGGGATGTTTCTATGCTAGCCTGGCATCCGTATTCCTTAATGCTATCACATGCCTGGGTGCAGCATTTGGTGCCAGGGAGGGGGCTCCCAGTTCAGGCAACACACCCCTTGTCAAGATGCCACCTTGCCTGTACCACTTCCTCCCTCGTGGAGGTACCACAGTGGTGACAAGGGCTTGACTGGGTAGGCCTGGGGTGTGCATTGTCTGATTGCTACCGTCATTGGCCCTATATGTCATGGGGCAACTTTCCACAGCCTTGGGGATGTAGTAATAAACCCATATTTTTAAAGTTCAAACATACCATCCTTAAGGTTTCAAGATGCTGGGGGCCATAAGGGATATTAAGTGAGCTATTACCCAGAGTCACATGGTGCTGAGTTGCCGCCAGTGCCGGGGATCGAACCAGTGAGAGTCAGCCGCTCAGGCTGCTGTGTCACACCTCTCCCTGTGAATGTCATGTTTGTGGGTCTCCAGTTTCCCACACACCCTACCTGCTACTCTTTTGGCCATTTCTACCAAGAAGTGGTGTGTACGGCAGGTCCACTGCCGTGGGTGTTCATATAACTTTATGATGGTTTCCGTATAGTCCTGGAATACCCTTTGGATGGGGGCTCCACGGTCTGGGTTCACCCATAACATTTGAAATGTTGCTGGCTTGTGCCCTAAAGGGGAAGCTCCAGGGGAAGAACATGCTATTGTTCCATCTTCTGTGAACTGGATGGACATCCTGAGCGTGGACAAAAGGTCCCATCCCAATATATCAGTCGTGGAGGACGGATAGTACAACAGCTGTTACATAATCCTGTTCCCCCTATTTCCAGCTCAAAGGGTTCACTGAGGGGGTCTTCGCCACGGAACCCTAGATTCCCTGCACCTGAATGGTGGTCTTTGATATATGGGCTTCTCCTTCGTGTAAACATGACCTTGCCGCACCCAAATATCCACCAGAAAGTGGTATGTGTGTCACTTATTAGCAACATGACCACCGGGCTCTCCTCAGGGTTGTGCTGGGCTGTCAGTGGGATCAGTGCATCTTTAAGTACCTTGGTGGTCCTTGGCATATGCTCTCTGCCTTTCCCCTGTATTGGCGGGATCCAACCTATGCTTTTGCTGTCACCGTCAGTTACGGAGGAATTGCAGCTTTTCTTCCTGATGGTGCTAGCTCTGGTGTTTTATATGGTACGAGTTAAGGCCACCCTCCGGTCGGCCCAAAGTCTTAAAATAGGTATTTTCATCTTTTTTTTGGGCCACAAGTCTGGTCTGAATGTAAGTTTTGGTGTGTTTGTATCAAATGTTCCCCCCTCAGGCCAGGGAAATGTGTGGGCTTTGGTATGGGTGTGCCAATCGCCACAGTGTCTATCTAATCTCTAATCCTGGTTTGGGAACTTCGCATTAATGCGGCCTGGTGGAGTTTCCATGATGGATTGGGGAACTTGTTTTAAGGATTTTGCAAGTGTTTGATTGTCTCAATATTTTAAAAAAAGTCTACTCTAATTGTGTGGAACAGTTTACATGGGGTGGTACCGAAAACAATCTACTGTTTAAGAGTGCTATAAAAATTAATGAATCGAGAAAAAGAACATTTGGCAATAGACTAAGACAATTGCAATGAAATATTAACAACCTATAACAAAATGCAATTGTTATTTAGAGCAGTACAAGCTGATATCTAACACTAAACTAGCAAACGTAAACTTCTGAACTGGGAAAAATGGTTATTATTTCATAAAGGATAGATTCACCAACATGACATAAAAGTTAAATATACAGCATTTTGCTAAATTTAACAGCATCACAACATCGATAAATGCATATAATGGAAAAATCTAAAAGAGGCTAAAAGTGAAAAAGTTTGACAAAAATAATTATTTATTTGTCCAAAACCTTAGCTCCCTCCTAGCACCTGAGTCTGTTGTGTGGTAAAAAGGAATAATCTGACACAAGCTACGCCTTATTCACTAAAGCCTAATTTTTCCCTGATGTCCGAATTACACCCTATATCATACCCAGGGGTTGTGCGTACTGGCTGCCTGATGCCCATTGGTCCAAAGGCAAAATATCACTCCATCACATCTTTTTGATACTCCCAGTGTTATGAAACTTCTAGGCCTTAAGAATACCAATATGACTAAAACAATAAAATCAAGGCGGTGACCCTATGTAACACGCCAAGGGCAAGGGTGTACCGGTTGTGTCACACCCAACAGTTCTATCAAAATTAATAAGTAATCCAATGGTTCCAGCTAAATAGAGTAACCCTAAATATCACACCAAGGTTCAGGGGTGTACCTGTTCTTTCACGCCCAATGGTTCAAGCGGATCACTGACAGAATATCGAGGAGCAAAATATCGACCTGCCAAAATATCGCGGAGAAAACATAGAATGCCAGAATAACGAATTCCTATCTTCAAACAGGTAAGTACAAAAATATCGACTTCAAAATATCATTGTAAAAAATATAGACAGTCAAAATATTGAATTTTTTAAATGTCTTAAAAGTAATTTAAAATCAATATAATAATAAATATAATTAATTTAAACATACTTAAAATACTTAAATAAACTTAAAATTAATAAATAATTATTGTAACAAACATTTAAAAACATTTTTTTTAATACATATATGTATATATATATATATATATATATATATATAAATATTTTGCAAATTTGCACATACAGTGGGAGTTTAGTTTGACAATAAGGTATTTTACCGGTATTGTTATATATTGTCATATGTTCTATGCATATATTTACACAGTAGATATGAAATCCTTAGTACAAGAGGTCTCAGGGATATAACAAGCTTTTACCCAGAGATAAATGAATTTCTTTCCTTGTTGTACTAGCACATGCTATTTTACGCATAAGGATGTGATTTCATATCATGTTTATTTCTAATGTCAGAATGGGTATTTTACCGATATTTATTATGACATTATTTTTTAACTCTACTGTATATTTGCACTTTTGCGTATTTGCACAAATATGTCAATATCGACAAAGAAATGCAATTAACAGCGATATGTTATGTAGAAGTATGTTTTCTATTTCCATGGAGATTGATGTCACGTGAGGGATTCGAAATGTGCACTTTCACTTTAAAAATGCCTTTCATTGGTCATTCATTGTCGAGTGAACAAGCGGCGGGAGCCGCGAAACGCGTCTCTGACTTTGGGCGAATAAACAACGTAAGAAGGAATTTGGGTCTGTGTCCTGCTTTCTGGCTATATGCGCGATTGAAGGCGTATGCGCTAGGTTTCTCAGGATTCTGAAATATATATATATATATATATATATATCTATATATATATATTATTACCAAAACATATACAATATTTTCAACGTAGGATAGGGAGAGGGTTAAATTTACTATTAACACTCCAGTGAGTGCAACAACAGAGAAAACATTGGATAGCGTAGGGGTAAAAATTACTGTTCCCACTCCAGAGAGTGCAACAGTAGGGAAAGCATTGGATAGCGTAGAGTTAAAAATTACTATTCCCACTCCAGAGAGTGCAGCAGTAGGGAAAGCATTGGATAGCGTAGGGTTAAGAATTACTATTCCCACTCCAGTGAGTGCAACAGTTGGAAAAGCGTTGGATAGGGGGAGATTAAAAATTACTATTCCCACTCCAGTGAGTGCAACAGTAGGGAAAGCATTGGATAGCGTAGGGGTAAAAATTACTATTCCCACTCCAGAGAGTGCAACAGTAGGGAAAGCGTTGGATAGCGTAGGCATAAAATTTACTATTCCCACTCCAGTGAGTGCAACAGTAGGGAAAGCATTGGATAGCGGGAGGGTAAAAATTACTATTCCAACTCCAGAGAGTGCAACAGTAGGGAAAGCATTGGATAGCGTAGAGGTAAAAATTATTATTCCAACTCCAGAGAGTGCAACAGTAGGGAAAGCGTTGGATAGCGTTGGGGTAAAAATTACTATTCCCACTCCACAGAGTGCAACAGTAGAGAAAGAGTTGGATAGCGTAGGGGTAAAAATTACTATTCCCACTCCAGTGAGTGCAACATTAGGGAAAGCGTTGGATAGCGGGAGGGTAAACATTACTATTCCCACTCTAATGAGTACAACAGTAGGGAAAGCATTGGATAGCGGGAGAGTAAAAATTACTATTCCCACTCCAGAGAGTGCAACAGTAGGGAAAGCATTGGATATCGTGGAGGTAAAAATTACTATTCCAGCTGCAGAGAGTTCAACAGTAGGGAAAGCGTTGGATAGCGTAGGGGTAAAAATTACTATTCCCACTCCAGAGAGTGCAACAGTAGGAAAAGCGTTGGATAGCGTAGGGGTAAAAATTACTATTCCCACTCCAGTGAGTGCAACAGTAGGGAAAGCGTTGGATAGCGGGAGGGTAAAAATTACTATTCCCACTCCAATGAGTGCAACAGTAGGGAAAGCATTGGATAGCGGGAGAGTAAAAATTACTATTCCCACTCCAGAGAGTGCAACAGTAGGGAACGCGTTGGATAGCATAGGGGTAAAAATGACTATTCCCATTCCAGTGGGTGCTACAGTAGGGAAAGCGTTGAATAGCGTAGGGGTAAAAACTTACTATTCCCACTCCAGTGGGTGCAACAGTAGGGAAAGCGTTGGATAGCGTAGGGGTAAAAATTACTATTCTCACTCCAGTGGGTGCTACAGTAGGGAAAGCGTTGGATAGCGTAGAGGTAAAAATTACTATTCCCACTCCAGAGAGTGCAACAGTAGGGAAAGCATTGGATATCGTGGAGGTAAAAATTACTATTCCAGCTGCAGAGAGTTCAACAGTAGGGAAAGCGTTGGATAGCGTAGGGGTAAAAATCACTATTCCCACTCCAGAGAGTGCAACAGTAGGAAAAGTGTTGGATAGCGTAGGGGTAAAAATTACTATTCCCACTCCAGTGAGTGCAACAGTAGGGAAACCGTTGGATAGCGTAGGGGTAAAAATTACTATTCCCACTCCAGTGAGTGCAACAGTAGGGAAAGTGTTGGATAGCGGGAGGGTAAAAATTACTATTTCCACTCCAGAGAGTGCAACAGTAGGGAAAGCGTTGGATAGCGTAGAGGTACAAATGACTATTCCCACTCTAGAGACTGCAACTGTAGGGAAAGCGTTGGATAGCGTAGTGGTAAAAATTACAATTCCCACTCCAGTGAGTGCAACAGTAGGGAAAGTAAATACTTCATATATGAATTAAATTAAATTAAATTAAATATTAATACCAATTACAAAAATTATAAAATAATTAACAATTTTATATAATACTAGCAGCCCGTCCCAATGTTGTCCGGGTATGAATTGCTGCCGGCTAGTAGTATATTGTTTTGTAGGATTTCGTTTTGATAGCATTTCTTATCTGTGACAGGCCTGTGAAACGCTCCGATTCACAGTGCACTGCTGATGCACTTAAGAGTGCGCGTTCAGTAGTGTGTGAACTCGAGTTTCCCTACTTTATTTTTCTTTGCAATATTATATAGCGCGAACTCGACAACATGGCATGAGAACACATTCATTTGTGGTAGGCACAGGGAGACAACGCGATTTGCCTGGAATCATAGGATGTTGAGCTGATGCCGAGATTCGAACGTAGCTCCCCAGCTCTAAAGTTCGCAATTCTAGAACTTGTGGCTGGAGGTGTGTCTAAAAGTGTATGTCGGTGCTGGCCATCAATGAGCGAGACCTGTGCATTTTTCAAATCGGTGGTGAAAATATATGAGTATGTTGCTGGAGATGTGGGCCGCCGTGCCACCAATGTACTTTCCAGGGGAGGGTAAACACCCATTATTCCGCAACTTTCTTTCCGCATACCATCACTCCGCATACTTTCATTAAGAAAGTACCATGACTCTGCAATGTTATTATAACGCATGGCATTACATTTTATATGCTTTTACCACGAAATTCGTTCTAAATGCATGAATGCTAAAAGCATGTTTTTTAAAATGTTTGGATAAGGTAATTATGGGTATAGGGGGTATATGTTTTGGGATACTGAGGTATATGTTTTGGGGTGTTTGGGTATTTTAAGGGTTTAGATATAGTTTTGGGTTATGGGGTACAGGGTTAGTTTTAGAGTTTAGGGATAGGAATGGGTTTGGGGGTACAGGGGTATTTTTAGGGTTCAGGGCTAGGTTTGGGTTTTGGGGTATAGGGGTATATTTAGGGTTCAGGGGTAGGTTTGGGTTTTGGGGTACAGGGGTATTTTAAGGGTTCAGGGCTAGGTTTGGGTTTTGGGGTACAGGGGTATTTTTAGGGTTCAGGGCTAGGTTTGGGTTTTGGGGTACAGGGGTATTTTAGCGTTAAGGGGTAGGTTTGGGTTTTGGGGTACAGGGCTATTTTTATGGTTCAGGGCTAGGTTTGCGTTTTGGGGTACAGGGGTATTTTTAGGGTTCAGGGCTAGGTTTGGGTTTTGGGGTACAGGGGTATTTTAAGGGTTCAGGGCTAGGTTTGGGTTTTGGGGTACAGGGGTATTTTAAGGTTCAGGGGTAGGCTTGGGTTTTGGGGTACAGGGGTATTTTTAGGGTTCAGGGCTAGGTTTGGGTTTTGGGGTACAGGGGTATTTTTAGGGTTCAGGGGTAGGTTTGGGTTTTGATGTATAGGGGTATTTATAGGGTTCAGGTCTAAGTTTGGGTTTTGGGGTACAGGGGTATTTTTAGGGTTTAGGGATAGGTTTTGGTTTTGAGGTACAGGGTATATTTATAGAGTTAAGATGGGTTAGTGTTTAAGGGTGTTGGGGTATTTTAATGAGTAAGGCTGGGTTATGATTATGGGGTGCAGGGGTATTTAAAGGGAGCAGGGTTGACACCCGGAGCTGGAATGTACAGAACCTGGGAAGAAAAAACAATGAAATATTGGGCTCACCGCTTGTTTTTTTTTCGTAATCCCGTGCCCCGCATACGCCCACAGCACACGATATGAGACATGGCATGAAGGGCAGAACGTACCACACACCCCCAGTGTTTGTCACGGCCCCAGCACACGCCCATAGCACAACGCAGACACGCCCACAAGGGACTACTTTGCTGCCACGTTTCTTTTACCTTTTAAATGTATATGGTGGGCGTCTGCATAGCCTATGTCCTTCTGCTGCAACTGCCCTTTCAAACGCTGTATTGGGTGTTGTGATTGGTGCTGTGGTTCCTGAGATTACCCGCCTCAAAGGTTTGGGCTCTCTTTTTATTATCTTAGTATAGATATTAATTAATCAATTAAAAATACAAATGAAATGTAATTATTAAAAAAAAGACCTAATAATTCAAAATATTTACCAATTAACACTAAATTAATTATTAATATTACAACAAAAATAAGCAATAAATACATTTAAAAATGTAATTATTTATAATTCAATTAATTCCCACACTATTCCCCTATAAACGCACAACCCACTACTGAAAAGAAATTAATAAAATTAGCATAATTATCAATTAATCAATTAATCAAAAACTATTGACCAATTATATTTTAATTAATTACCAATTAATAATTAATTAACAATTATTCAAAATAAATACCAATAATTAAATTAACATATTTAACTAATTATGTTTAAATTACTTCACACCCTATTCCCCTATAAACTCACAGCCCGCTGCAGAAAATACATTAATTTAAGTATACATAATTATCAATTAATCAATTAATTAAAATTAATTACCAATTATATTTTAATTAATTACCAATAATAATTAATTACCAAATATTTCAACATAAATACCAATAAATAAATTAACATATTTATGTAATTATATTTAAATTACTTCCCAACCTATTCCCCTATAAACCCACAACTCGCTGCAGAAAATAAATTAATTTAATTAACATAATTATCAATTAATCAATTAATTAAAAGTAACTACTAATTATATCTTAAATAATTATCAATTAATAATTAATTAGCAATTAATTCAACATAAATACCAATAAATAAATTAACATATTTAACTAATTATATTTAAATTACTTCCCACCCTATTCCCCTATAAACCCACAACCTGCTACCGAATTATATTACGCAAAAATTAAATACAATTAAATTAATTATTTAAAATAAATTATAAAATAAATATACTCTTTTCACACACATAGTAACATAAAAAAACACTTTAAAAAATTCATATTAACTTACTTACCTCAAATTCGATATTTTTGTTGTCTATATTCCGTCCATTCGATATTGTCTCCATTCTATATTTTTAACTCGATATTTTGGTCAATCGATATTTTTTGTTCGATATTATGACTGTATACCGGTTCAAGCAAAAAACAAACTGTAGCTACCTTCACTTTCTTTAGAGTGGTGATTAGGAAAAAATTATCTACACGCTTGTCCTAGTTTGCCATACACTACATGCTGAAACTAAGAATCAGATGTAGTCATGTTCCCTGTGACGGTGGTCTCCGGATGGATCTTCGCTCTGTGGATTCAGCAGAACTTCTAATCCATTATTGCGTCTGCTGACTGGTCTTGTTTGTGCAGATGTCAATCAGTTTGGACTGGGGTCCTTGTTTTTTGTCAGCACTCACTTTGTCAGACCAATCTCTCCTATCTGGATCACCAAAATGTTGCTCGGATATGAGTTCTTCTTAAAGAAATAAAGACAAGAGGTGTTTGACAAAACAGGAACAAGTTGATTTATTAAACGCAGCAGCCAGGAGAGTCTTGACAGGGTGCATCTGAGGAAGGTCTCTTCTTGTTTAACGTTTTGGCTGACAACATATACATCTTGTGAGGTTAAATAAAATAATTCTGCATTCTTGAAAAAGCATCTCAGTCATAAATTAACAAATTTGGGAATCTGATAAGGACACAGATGGTACTTGACCTCAGGGAGAGCTAGTGTGGGAAGTGTGTGTGTGAGAGCTCTGGTATGGGAAGTGCATGATCACCACGTGCGATGTGCATGTTGTGTCCTGATTGTCTGAGTGTGTTTTTATCTATGTGTGGCATCTAGCTTTGCTGTATTTCTGGGGAATGAACGCTTTTGCCCAAATGTGTTTTATTGGGGCCAATTTTCTCATACTTGGTTGTGGTGCAACTATTTCTCTGTGGGATTGATCTGGGTTTTCCCTTGGGGCCCATTTGTCTTTCAGTTAAATGAGACCACACCTATGACCTGCTCTCAGTAGGCATGGATTGAGGTTCCAAGGCCCATTTGTACACGTATCTCTGACTTGGGGTTGATGGGAGGTCATCTGGGGTGAATCCGACAGCAAAGATACGAGTTCATTAGGACTTCTGAAAATATTATGGTGGTCATTGATATAATTTTTATCAACATGGTTTACGTACAGTTGCCACAGCGTACATCAACATTGTCTTTACTGATATTGATATAGGTATGCGTGTCTAGATCATGACGTACATCAATATTGTGTCTATTGGTAACAACATTGTTATGTGTGCATGGATTATGGCATACATTGACATTTCTACTGCCAGTATCAACACGGGCATAGATTATTGCATACACCGACATTGCATTTCTGAGCATTGACATTGTTATGTGGGCACAGGTTATGGCAGATGTTGAAATTGCATTTATTGGTATTGCCGTTGTCAGACCTACATATATCATGGTATTCGTTGAAATTGTATTCACCCATTCCAACAGCAAAGCATGCACATTTTTGTGATGTCTGCTCTTTGCCTCTTTTCAGGCCAACGGAAACCAGCAAAATACAGACTCAGCAAGTGCAATTCATAAAACCTGCGTGTTGGTTTCTTAACCCCTTGTGTGATGATGACGAGCTCAGCTTGTCATCGGCCACGGTGCTCCTGTGCTGATGACGAGCTCAGCTCGTCATTGCCATCAGAAAGCTCGCACGCTGGGATAATTCCCCTCTGTGCTGAACGTTCTATTGAAACGGGTGTGGCCATGACGAGCTCAGCTTGTCAAGAGTACAGGAGCACTGTAGCTCATGATGAGCTGAGCTCGTCATCAGCACCGGGGCGCTATGCTCACCCCGCACCCCAGCACAGCAGGAAAATTACCCAAGCAGCTAAGGGGTTAATCCAATATTCAAAAGACTTATCTGTGTTAGTCTATATTTTACAGCATCTTTGTATTTACAGTGGCACTATGGAAAAGTAAAAGACGTTATGGATGAGTGCTTTAATTCATGTTTTCTCTACATTTAGGGGCCGATTCCGATTCGGGAAAAACCGTTCCGAATAGCCGTTCAGAGCGTTTTTCCCGTACGAATCGTACCCTGCAACGTCCCCCGTACGTACGATGAAGTCCGATTCGTACCAGGAGCCGTACTCCGTACGAGTCGTACAGAGACCGTACGACTCTAATCTCTGTATGGTTCGCGGCTGGTTTTTACGACCCAGTAAGTTCGATACGTGTCGGGTACGCATGGTATGACCCTTTTTCTACGGGAGCTGAAAAACAGCCGTAAAAGCAGAGTTCGCCCCAAAACAGGTACGAACGGCCCCCCGGGTACGGTGAGTACACCCCATGATCGCAGGGGTATGGTGCGTACCCGTGCGATCATGGGGTGTACGAGCCGTACCCCATGTACGATGAATGTACCCATCGTACATGGGGTACGGCTCGTACACCCATCGTACATGGGGTAGGCTCGTACACCCATCGTACATGGGGTACGGCTCGTACACCCATCGTACATGGGGTAGGCTCGTACACCCATCGTACATGGGGTACGGCTCGTACAACCCATGATCGCAGGGGTACGCACCGTACCCCTGCGAGCATGGGGTGTACGGACCATACGGTGTGTATGTGTTTGTGTGCTTTTCCATATGACTCGCCCTTACCTGACGTGGACCGTACAAATCGCGTCCTCATACCCCGGTCCAGATCGTACTCGTCGGGTTGTACGGCATGTGTACGAGTCATACGGCATGTGTACGAGTCGTACGGTTCACGGTTTCAGCCTTGCAATGCATACGGATCGTGACAATTCGGACAGATTCACGGAATACAGATGGTACTATGCGACTCGGACCGACGGGTACGATTCGTACGGAGAGGGCTCCGGATACAAATCGTACGTACGTTTTTTTTCCCGAATCGGAATCGACCCCTTAATGTTCAATAACAGTATATGTGAAATAAATTGAAGCCCAAGTTTTCACTCCAGTACTCAGATTGATATATTCTGAATTCACGCAAGAAAATACAAATAGCAGACAGGGGAAGAGCTCCTGCATTTGTGGTTTAAGAATTGGAACCATGTGTTTTGAGGTAGATGAGCTTCTAGTGCAAACCAGTCCTAGTGTGAACCATATTTATGATTCTCAGTTCTGATGAAAAAATGTATGTGACCATGTTTCAAAGCACGTATCCAGAGGTATATTTAACAGGCAATTGAACAATAAGCATTGCACATGTTTATTTTATATGAAGATTTTTGCACCAAAACCAAAGTGAATGAAAAAGAATGTGAAACCATTGTAAAATATAACATACATCCACAGAATTGTTTTGCAGTTAGAAAATAATCTGTCAAAGTTTTAATGAAGAAAACACCCAATCAATCAATCAAACAGTATTTGAAAGCCCAACACTGTCACACTTAGTGGTTTCTGGATGCTGTGTCTCCATCGATGAGCCAGATCTTGAGTCTCTTTCTGTAGTCTGCCAGTGTGGGGCTATACAAAGCTGGAGGGGAATGTTATTCCAGGTCTTGTCAGTGATGGAGAAGAAAGGGCCACCTCTGCGATGGATGTGGGGTGTGTACGCGAGGGCAAGTGAAAAGGAGTGCTGGTGTCTTGAGAATTAGTGGAATTTCAGTCGATGGTTGATGCAGGCAGATCATAGGTCATGGAGGGCTTTGTCGGCATGCATGAGGATTTTAAACTGCCATCTCTTCTGGATGGGGAGCCAGTGGAGGTCTCTCAGGTGGGGGGTGATGTGGGTTCATTTGGGAGGTCCAGGTTGAGCCTAGCTGCAGTGTTCTTTATGGTCTGGAGTCTTCTGAGGAGCTGGTTGCAGATGCCCGCATAGAGTGCATTGCCATACTTGAGGCGGCTAGGGACGAGGGCCTGAGTGACGTTCTTCCTGGTGTTGGTTGGAATCCATCTGAAGATTTTTAAGAGTAGGAATAGTGTATGGAAGCAGAAAAAGGCAACCGCAATGACTTTTCATTTCACTATTAGTTGACTGTGAAGGATGATGCCGAGTTTGCATGCAGGGTCGGATGATGTGGGAGTAGGTCCGAGTACTGCAGTCCACCAGCTGTCCTCCCATGTGGTAGTGCTCTTTCCAAAGATCAGTACTTCGGTTTTGTTGGCATTGAGTTGGAGGCAGTATTATTTCATCCAGTTTTATTTCATCCATTTGTATACATTGGTCATGGTGTCATGGAAGTTGCGTTTGGCACTGGAGGGGTCCTCAGTGTGCAAGAAGATCAGTTGAGTGTTGTCTGCATATGAGATGATGTTGAGTCAGTGCAATCTGATGACGTCTTTAAGGGGGGTCATGTAGATGTTGAACAGGGTGGTTTGAGGAATGGTCATTGTGGTATGCCACATATTGTGTCTTTGGGTGCAGAGGTGAAGGGAGGCAGTCAGATGTTCTGTGTGTATCCTGGAAGGAAAAGAAGGAGGCAGTCCACTTGAGGGCATCTTGCTATATGCCTATCTTGTACAGTCTGTTGATGAGAGTGTTGTATGAGACTGTATTGAATGCCATGGAGAGGTCGAGGAGCAAAGTTCTTTTTCACTATTGGTGCTTTATGGCTTAAAAGAAATGGAGCATTCTAATTTTACCTAAAAGAATATCATAGTTACATATCAAAATTTGACAAACATGTATATGAGGAAATATTTACTGTGAGATGCACACAAATATCAAATTAAGGGCCCAACCCTTTCCAGCACTAGGGTTACCCACTTCCTGCTTCCCATCTGCCAGCTGTCCAGCCCTCCCCCTCACACTACTTAATGGTGGCCGCTGCAGCACGAAAGACGCAATTTCGCTGACCTTGTCAGTGAACTGCTTTCCACCCTGCACAGATCCACTTGATCGCTGCTGACCCTTGTAGGTCCACTGACCCTTGCTGGTTGGTGGTTTGTGTCCCTCCTCCACATGCAGGCTCCAGCCTGTGCCTCAACCCCGGTGTTCTAGTAGGGAGCATCTTTGCTTAGCTGCTAGTCTGCCCTGTGTCCTTGTGCTTTCTGTCTCTTTTTTTCCCTCTGCCTTCTTTGCATTCTTTCTTACTTTTTCTCTTATTCCCATTTTTAATTCTTTTTTCACTCTCTTTTTTCAGCGCTGTACCCCTGCAGCTGCTTAAACTCCGTGGCCTGCCCGCTTCCAGTGCCATGTTTCCCTCCTCCCAGCTGTTCAACCCTCCTCCTCAAGCTACTTCATGGCGGCCACTGCGCCTGTGCGCAGAGGGCATGGCGCCGGGGGAACAGAAGGCAAAAGGCAAGCTATGCATAGACAAGCTCGTCTGCGCCTGTCTGCGACTGGACCACATCCAATGCTATGGACCCTGGTTCTCTGACCTTCCCCTGATACGACACCAGCACCCTCCTCACCCTCAGCACCAGTTGCCATGCCGCCTGCCACCTTAGTGTAGTGCCACCTTACATTGCTAAAGGACACCCAAGGATCCTTCTCCTGATGAAACTGCAGCTGCTTCCTCACCCACCTTGGCACTACAGCCCCTCCTGCCACCCAGCCGACTCACAGCATACCTGACTGGCTCAGCTGCATCCTTCTCAACACGCGCTCCCTCCACAAACATAGCACCAAAATCTGGGACCTCCTCAAGTCCGTCTTCCCTGACAATGCCTTCTTCACTGAAACCTGGATGAACCACAGCTTGGACCCGGACATTGTCATCGCCATCTTCACTGGCTACAAGATCACCTTCAAGGACCGCACCATCATCTACAAGAGCTCCCTCCAACTGTCCACTCACTCAGACGACCCAACGGCACCCATGCAACATTTCAGGTCCAGACCAACCCCAACACCACACTCCACGGCACCCTCATCTACCTCCTGACCCCCGCCTGCCTTCCACTGATACCTTCATCAAACCCCAGGCTCTCACATCTACCAATGACATCCTTCTTGGTGACCTCAATTTTCACCTGGACAACCCCAATGACCAGAACACCACATCCCTTCTGGAGAATCTCACCAACATTGGATTGAAGCAGCTAGTGACCTCTTCGTCCCACGCAGCAGGACACACACTCAACCCTGTCTTCTCTGTCAGCAAAAACATCACCTACAGCCATACGTTCAAACTCCTCTGGACCCGCCCCCAATGCATACATTTTGCCTTCACCAAACCCACTGTACACAACTGCACCCACAGCCCCCGCTGTAACTGGAACATGGTCAATGAAGATCATCTCACTGCCTCCCTCAGCGCAACCACACCACCAACTTCCACAGGCGCCAATACCTCAGCACGCAACCTACACGACAGATCTCCAACTGATCTGACTGGCTTGTGCCCCTCAAGAAAGCATCCGGCAACCAATACTCCCAGAAAGCCAGTTTATTCACTGCCACCCTCCACTAGTCCAGATGCACCTATAGTCAGCTCGAGAGGAGATAGAGGAACAACAAAATCCCGGAAGCCCACGCAGCCTTCAAAGCTGCCGTTATGGCACATCACCTCCTCCTCAAAACTACAAAGAAAACGGCCCTCCGAGATAGAATCAACACCAACACACACAACAACTAAGACTCTTCACCATCATCAAGGAGTGAACCAAACTCAACAGCGAGACCACAGAAGTTCCACCCTCAAAGAACTCTGCAACAAACTCAACACCTACTTCCACAACAAGAACAAGCAGATCTAAGCCAGCATCAACACCAAAGACCAGCCCATCACTTCTGCCACAACCACACGCGACAACTTCATCCCCAACAGATTCTAGGTTTAAGGACCCCCTCACCACAGGTGACACTCTCAAGAATGTGAAGAGCATTCATTCCAGAGCGCCCTTGGACCCCTGACTGTGCCACATCTTCTAAAGAGCCACCATTTAAATCGCCCCTAAACCACCCCTCACCATCAACTGCTCCATCGTGATCACCACCTTCCACGAAGACTGGAACACGCCAAGATCAACTCAATGCTGAAGAAACCATCCGCCGACTTGACAGACCTCAAGAATTTATCAGCCAAGGTCATTGAGAAGGCAATCAATGCTCAACTCTCCAAGTTTATCAAAGAAAACCATGTCTTGGATAAGCATGGGCGAATTTTGCGAATTCGCTATCAGCGAATTTGCGGATTTGCGAATTCGCAATCCGCAAAATGTGCGAATTTGTGCGCATTTGTGGAATATTTTTATTTTTGAGTGTTCGCGGGGTGCTTTGCGTGTTAGCGCGTGTTCGCGAGGCGCTTTGCGTTTTCACTGGTTTTTTTTTTGCCTGGTTAATCACTGCCACCCTCTCGTTTTTTATGCCCATCTGCCCTCTGTACCACTCGTTTCTGTGCCCTTCTGCCCTCTGCCCCACTCATTTTTTGTCCCCTTCTGCCCTCTGTCCCACTTTTGTGCCCTTCTGCCCTCAGCCCCACTTAGAATGGCGCCGGCAAGCTGCCAGCACCATTCTAAAATAGCTACAAATAGCTTCAACAGGAAGCAGTAATAGATAAAGTAAAGCAGGTGCTCGAGTTGAAGGTCAAATTAGGTTACACAATCATTATTCACCCCAAGTTTGGGGTGATTAATGATTGTGTAACTGAATTTGAGCAGCACCTGCTTTACTTTATCTATTAGAGCTTCCTGTTGAAGCTGACTTTTGTAACTATTTTAGAATGGCTCTGGCAGCTTGCCGGCGCCATTCTAAAAGAGGTACAAAAGTCAGTTTGAACTTTTGACCCAATCCGTTCCGCTCGCGGATTTTGCGGGAAATTCTCGAATCTCGCGGATTGCGAATTTACCAAAAATCCGCAAAATCCGCGAGCAGAACGGATTTTCCCCCCATGCTTCATCTTGGATTCATCTCAATCCAGCATCCAAAGCAACCACGGCACTGAGACCTCCCTCCTCACCGCCATTGATAAAATCGGCTCCTTTCTCGACCGGGAAAAAACAGCAGTCCCATCCTCTTGGACCTCTCGCCGCCTCTGACACCATCTCCCACCACACCGTAAGCACGAGACTCCATGACGCTGTCATCCACAGCAAAGCCCTGGTCTGGACCTGCTCCTCCTTCACCGGTAGAACACTGTGAGTCAGACTACCACTATTACACTCAGAACCCACAGAGATCAGCTGCTGGAGTCCCCTAGGGCTCTTCCCGGAACCCCACTCTCTTCAACATCTGCATTGCCCCGCTCACAGACACAGTCAGGAACCATGGACTCAACATTGTCTCCTACACAGATTACACCAAGATGATCCTCTCCCTCGCCAATAAGCCCACAATTGCCAGAAAGACAGCTACCTCAAGCTCAACTCAGACGAGACCAAAGTCCCCATCCTGGGGCCCAACACCTCCGCTTGGAAAGACTCTTGGTGGCCTACTGCATTAGGAACACCCCAAAACCAATCATGGTCTTCTGCGTTAAGAACCCCCCACACCCACAGACCACTCACAAATCTTCAACATCACACTGGACTCCTCGCTCACTATGAACCACCAGATCAATGCTGTCTCCTCATCATGCTTCCCTGCTCTTTACCTGCTTCAAGAGTCCTTCAGATGGATCCCCACAGAGGCCAGAAAGACGTCACCTACACACTCAGCAGCAGACTTGACTACGGCAACCCACTCTACGCAGGCGTCACCCAGAAACTCCACAGGAAACTACAGTACCTTCAGAAAACTGCAGCCAGACTGGTCCTCAACATCCCCCACTACAGCCACATCTCCAAATACCTATGAGAATACTACTGGCTCCCATTCAACAAAACAGTCACCTTCAAGCGTGGGACACCCTGCCTCTCCACCCCAGGCTATCCCCGTCGCTGTCCCAATTCTGGAAGGATCCCAAGACAGGCCTCTATGACTGAACCTCAGCATACAGTCAGACCTGGAGCCCACTCCCCAGCACCTTGATATGCTCACAGGTGAGTAGTCACTGAACAAATACTGATTGATTGATTTATTGACTCCACTATTGACTGAAGCATGCTGTGTTTGCTGCAGTCACAATTTCTCAGACTACAAACTTGGTGCAAAAGATTTTCTCCAGGTTTTTCCTGTGCAAACTTTAGATAGTAGCACTGGTTGTTTGTCTAATGCCCTGTTTTAGGGCATGTGAACAATTTTGTTTTACATTTTTGTTGCTTGGATATGAAATCGCTTTAAAGAAATAAAAAGGTGTTTGGCAAACCAGGATTTTTTTTTATTAAACTCAGCGGCTGCAGAGTGTTTCTGAAGAAGGTCTCTCGCTGTACAAAGTTTAGGCTGACAATATATACATCTTGTGAAGTACAATAAACTGATTCTTAATTCTTGAATAAGCATCTTAGTCATAAATAACACGTTTGGTCATCTGGTAAGGACACAGATGTCTTTCCACCTCAGTGAGAGCTAGTGTGGGCCAGTGTGCATGTGTCCAAATGTCTGGTATGGGGTACCTGTGATCACTACATGTGGCTTGCATGTTGTGTCATGATTGGCTTAGTATTTCTATCTGCATGTGGCATCTAGCTTTGTGGTATTTTCAGGGAATGCATGCCTTTGACAAAATGTGTTTTATTGGGGTCAATTTCTTTGGACCTGTTTGTGGTGTAACTGACTATCTGTGGGATTGATTAGCGCTTTCTTTTGGTGCAAATTTGCCCTTGGGCTAAGTGAGACCCCAACTGTGACCTGTCACTTGATAGCCGCTGTTTTGGGGTTGCCGGGCCTGTCTGACCATGTGTCTCTGACTCAGGGTTGATGGGGTGGTCACTTTGGGTGAATCTGACAGCCAAGGTACAAGTTCTTTAAAATTTCAACAAATAATGTGGCAGTCATTGAAATAATTTTTACCGATATTCTCAATATTGCGCGTACAGTTGTCATAGCTTACGTTGATATTGTCTTTGCAGATACTGAAATTGGTATACATGCCTAGATCATTGTGTACTTTGACATTATTTCTACTTGTATCAACATTGTTATGTGTGCATGGATTATGCCACACATTGACATTGTTTCTACCAGTATCAACACTTTTGTGAGGGCATAGATATTGCATACATTGACATTGCATTTATGGGTATTGACATTGTTATGCTGACATAGGATATGGTATACATTGACATTGCATTTATTGGTATTACTGTTGTCTGGCCTACACATATTATGGTATATATCAACGTCGTATTCACCCATTCTAACATTATTCTAAATTGAGTCAACATATCAAGACTCGAGAAATGATTTTGATGTACCTGACACAACAGTGAAAGGCATCAGCATGTTACATATTTTTGAATTTTTCACAGCTTGTTATTTAAAATCTATAAAAGTACTAAGTGCTCTCAGTGCTATCACAAGGGGCGGTGGTGGGGCATTTTTCTTTAGGCCTGACAGCTCTCTACTTAATTTACAGAAAAGGGCAGTTAGAGGTTAGCGGCAAAAACATTTATTTTTCACATCATAGCACAAACCTGCTCAACTCTGAAGTGCTAGTTGGTATAGAGGTCTATAGCAGGCAGACATTTCACTTGAAGGCCAGTGACAAGGTACAAGAGGGAGCATACAAGCATATTTTCCCAGGCCCCGCGAAAAACGTTTCACTTTGAAGCATTGGAGTGTGGATAGGAAACGTTTATACAAGTTTCCAAAAATGTATACCGGTAAAATTGTGTGATTGCTGTGTTAGCGGCACAACTTATAATTTTAACACATGCAATAACATTAATTACCACACATATCGGAATTATTTAAGGAACGTTTTATGGGAGACAAAATATATTTTTACCCAATCTACATTGGGCAGAGGTAGGAAATTGTTTTTTAACTGGGCCTGGAGACAACTAGCACTTTGTCTGCCAACCTTCAAAGCTTAGTGGGTAAGAGCAATATTTGGCCTTATTGGCCTCTATTGGCACTCAGCCAATATTAGAGTGTAGTAGTGGAGGAGACGCAGGTGCTGCAGTGAGGTGGGTAAGGTTCATAATGTGAGTGGTTGATCCTTTGTGTTTGTATGTGTTTTTCTCTTTATGTGTGTGTGTGTTTAAGAGAGTGCGAACTGTGTACATGTGAGAGAGCGCAAACTGAACAAAATGTATGAGTTTACCAAAGTTACAAGTAGTACGCACAAATCATAAGAGAAATGCTATGAGTGCTGAAAATATATTCACCTATACTTCGAAATGTGTAGTTAATCTAGTGATTTCATACAGAAGTGGAACTAATGCAGAATTGTGTGAAAATGTATAACCTTATTAGATGTGATTAATCATGATCCATGTCATGTAGCTGCTAATAGAAGAATGTCATGCTGCAAGGCATAGAAGGGAACGGGCCTTATGGCTAGGCCAGAAGCGTTTAGAACGTATACCTTTGCATTGACATGGATTGCACTAATGTTACAAAGATTTGTTTATTCGTTAAGATTTATATTCCATAGATGTGTTTTATTAATTAACAATAAGATGCTAACATGTTATTTTAGTTTGACCTTTGCGAGAATTGTTGTAGGCCTGAAGTGATAAAAGGGTTTCTGATTTGCACGTACTGGTACAGGCCGAGCTGTGTCAGGAAATAAGTTGCAAACTTCTGTTAGAAGTCTATGGGAATGGGGATTCAGCTACGGATGTCTGTCTGCATATGTGAGGGGGATACAATTAATAATTGGATGAATAGAGTTTTGTTCAAGAGACTGGTGCAGACATGGAGGAGGGTTCAGGAATGTTTTAGGGGGTATCGGCGGGCCGGAGAAGAGTCTGAGAAGCAAGGTCAACGCTAACGCACGAGGCCCAGAGGAAGATCATCATGGAAAAAGCCAGAATCGACACCACGTGAGGGGCGTCTCA
The DNA here is from genome assembly GCF_964263255.1 of Lissotriton vulgaris. NCBI lineage: Eukaryota > Metazoa > Chordata > Amphibia > Caudata > Salamandridae > Lissotriton > Lissotriton vulgaris. Next base: position 239,692,549 of record NC_141699.1, on the reverse strand, counting down.
CGAGGGGCGTCTCAAATGTTATTGTGTTTTGTATTAGGGTCAGCACCCCGGGGTGGAGTTAGAGCAGTTGCCTGAGGACCCTTCAGAGAGCGGATGGGTAGGCAGAGAGGGGTCATGACTGGCGATCATAGGTTTTCACCTAGAGACTAAGTGTGGGTGATCTTCTTAGGAAGTCATTCGCAGCTGACACCTTTTGGTAGGTTGGGACTCTGTTAAGTAGGGATACCATCTAGAGCAGGGTAGGGACAGCCTAACCTGAAACCTTCCCTCCTCTTGTAAATGATGGAGAGATCACAATATGTGTCTATGCTTGCAGCCCTTTTAATTTTGGAACTAGTCCTAGTTGTGTTCTTTGCTCGTCTGAGGGCTTTCCGAGAGCACATGTATGTAGTGGTGCCTGTATATCTTTTGAACCTCATTTTGAGATGCCTGTAATTGCAGTTAACTTTGACTCTGTAATAAATCTTTAAAAGCTACAAGTATTCTGTGGTTTTTCAGGGTCGAGCCCATTATTGATCAACTAACCTGGTATTGGATGCACTTTCTTTCCTCAATGACAGGCAATAAAGGTTCAGTCGACCAGAACGGGGTTTAGATCTAGAGTGATAAGATAGAGATCTAAAATCTCGCCCCTGCAGTTGGTAGCTATAGAGGATGGTTGCCTTCTTGAGGAAGGTGATCTAGGCCAGGTTAGATTACCCCAAGGCCCCTAGAGATCGATGATCGGAAGAACCGCCCGCCGAAGAAGGTCCGGATGACGTGAGACAGAAAAGCAGCAGTATCGGTCGAGAGTGAGTATAAAGGGTCATGCGTGTTAGATTGCGGTGTTTTTGTGTTGTATCTATGTTGTAATGTCTGGCGGAGTTGAATGCCTGTAGAGTGACTGCGGAACAGGTTGTGAGCGCGCGCAACCGGTGCAAATCTTAAGTTCAAGGAGAGCTTAAGTGGTTCGGGTGTATCGGACATCCAGAGTAATTGTCAACCAGTGTGAAGGGGGTCATGAGGTACCATTGATCGCCCGCAGGACCGAGATAGGGGGAACGTAAGTGTGAGTGCGTGAGTAACGGACGCTGGTCGGAAGTTACTGTGTGTAAGCAACCTATCAGAGAGACGGAAGATATTCCGTCAGTTGTGGTGACAATTACAGATAGACTGTGGACGTACAGTCAAGAGAAGTGACGGCTTGGTCGGAAGTAGTCATTTTTCGGTGTATGAATGGGACGCATGTGTGACCGGGAGACGAGCTGAGAAAGGAGGGGTGCTGCTGCGAAGCGGAGGCGAGTGATGTCAGAAAGTGCCGCGCTGGGATTGGCCGGCCGGAGCAAGACCGCGCTGTGATAGGCCAGCTAGCAAAGCCGCGCTAGGATTGGTGGATTGTCATCAGGAAGTAAACAGAATAGCGAGGCTGGAAATTGTACGTTTAATCATGAAATGTTTTAAATGGTTAAGAGCAGTGTTTAAAAGAGAGAGACGGAGATCTTATGATGGGGAAGAAGCCCCGCCGGAGGGTACGCCGGCTTATTATATGGCGACAAATGTTGGCTTACACACTATATTATGGATTTCAGAGTGGAGTAAGATTACAGAAGGAAATGAGGAACTGACGTTTCCAAAGTACGGGACGTTCAGATTAGAGGTGCTACATCGATTAAAAGCAGTCATGACCTCAGAGAGACCTATGCCTAGACCGACCCAGTTTGAAGCTCTCAATGCATGGATTAGGGCAGCGCACGAGAGGAACCTGAATAGACAACAAGAAAGGGTGAAACGATCGGTAAGAGCAGTGCAGGATGCCAAATGGGATGCGGATGCTAAAAGATGGAGAGTGCATAACCTTGAAGTAAACAAACTGTACCCAGTATTAGAGGTGGCAGGAAACAAGAGCCCATGCGAGGAGGATGATGAGAGCGAGACAGAAGACAGCCTGATAAATAGGTTACTAACAGATAGGCCACCCCCGTACAATAAAGAGATAGGAAATGTCGAGCCATGCAGAGAAGGGGGGCCTGGTATAGGGGAGTATGGACCGCTTCCCACTACAGATTGGGATCCCACGGCAAGTAAAGAGTTGTCTCAACCTAGCCCGGTGCAGAAGGTAGTCGGAAGGTTTGTGGTACAAAGGGTGCCAGAAACGGAGTGTGCCACTTCCTACGCACTGCCAGATGCCCTGCAAGTACCTGTTACTATAGGCCCTATAGTATCGATTTATGACCCAGAGAGAGCAAGAGGGGAGGAACAGGTACGACTGGACAGGGAGAGAACAGAAATGACAAGGAGGAACGATACAATCAATTCCCCAAGTCAGTTGACAAGACCGAGAGATTGGAGCACCCCAGTACATACAGCAGTAGATCCACCAGGAGATCCGGGGGGCCCTAGATGGCCGAAGGACCTGAGGGGATCAGGACGGAAATCCTTCCAGGAGCTAAGCGAGTACATGAAGAAATGGGATGAGGCAGTAGAGGCTCACAAGAGCATCATAGCAGCGGAAGCTGGAAGGGAAAGCCAGGACAGCAGGACCCGGACTCACTGTGGGGCTGACGAAAGCAGTCCGGAGTGGGACGGGAAGGGTCAGGACGGTAGCGGAGACACTCGTCATACCAGGAGTGGAGGTAGACCAGACCTGGAAAACAGGAGCCCGGAGTGTGGGGGGGTGTCTCGCCCAATTCACAGCGAAGGGGATAGGAGAACGCAGGAGTACAGGAACAGTTTTAAGTGCACCCACTATGCGTCTGGCAATAGTGGACAGAACGAGAGTTGCGAGAGACCTCGCCATAACCCCTGTGGCTACGGACATGAACGCAGTCCTGGGGAGATGGGGAGCCGAGAAGGAACTTACCGAATCCTGAGTGACACTAGACAACGAGAGGATAGCGACAGGAGGGAGAACAGCAGGGAATCCTACCAGGGAGCGAGAGAGGACAGAGAGAGTGGACAAAATGAGATTGGGGGAAACAGGCCTGTGTTTCATCACCTTCCAAGACAGGATGGCCGAGCATGGGACCTAGAGAGATGGGAACAAGGGAGAACTCTCCTTAACTCCCCTGGGCCCAAGCGTAGGACTCGGAGTTGGGACGGTAGAGAGACTAGTGAACCCCCTAAGAAGGACATACTGCGAGCCGAGATAAAAGCCAAGAGACTTGATGTCGCCAGCCTAAAGTCAGATCTGGATGACATGGTGGATGGTACCTTGCCTCTAGAGAGAATGGAGATGTATGAGCAGGATGAGATACTGTTCATGGCAAAGGACATCACTCGGAAAGCGAGAGCGGCACATGAGAGATTAGTTGAACTGGCAGGAAAATATATGGTAGACCTGTCAAGGACCAAAGCATTACAGGGTAACCATAGGCTACATTATTCAGATCAGGACCTAGAGGAGAGAAGAACAATAGGATTAAAAACACACATAAGGGAACTGATCACGGGAATAAGGACATGGAGAGCGCTGGATAAATGGGAAGAAAGGTGGTCCAAGAAAGGGACCGTCAGGAGAAGCATGCTTGGGATGACCCCAGAGGGAGGACTGCAGAGAGTAGAGGCATACCCTTTGCGTGAGGTTGCAAACGGGAACTATGTGCATGTGCCATGGAGTAGGGGGGACTTAGCAGCCTTTACCAACTCCTTCCCTAAGTTGAGGGAGAATCCAGTTGAATGGTACAAACAGGTGGAGAGGTTTGTAAAGATCTCCAAAGTACTATGGATAGATCTGAACACACTGTTCGACATTGTAGTACCAGGAGACTTGTGGACAGCATGTAAGGTTAGTGCTGAGTGGCCCACAGCAGAACCAGAGAGAGATGCACGGACCAATGGACCGTCCGAGACAGTAATGGTAAAATACGAGAGAGTGATGACTTGGCTGAAAGACAAGGTGCCAATGCAGGACATAGATTGGGTCAAAATAGATCGAACTAGGCAGGAACCCAAAGAGACAGTTCATGAATATTATGAGAGATTGCTGAAGGCGTTTAAACAATATAGCGGGCTGGATGTAATGGACCCGAAAGACATAGGGCAGTTTGTGTCTAAGTTTGTTTTGGGTTTGAGACCGGATATTAGTTTAATGATTCAGCAACACTTGATTTGTTGGCAAAATAAACCTTTGGATGAAATTCTGAGATATGCTAGGTACTGCTGTGATGAGATAGACTCAAAGGCAAAGAAGCTAAAAGAAAAACTGATGGTGGTACAGATGCAGTCAGCTGGTAAGGGTGGACAACAGCAACAACAACAGGGAACAGGAACTGGGGGTAAGAAACAGTATAGTCAGAACAAGGGCAGTGAGGAGAACTCCACCTTTAGACCTAGGGTAGACATTGCGGCATTGAAAAAGACGACCCGGTGCCACCAGTGTAACGAGGTGGGGCATTGGAAACGCGAGTGTCCCTACAACGTTGAAATTGGAGAACAAGAAGTAGAGGAGGAAGAGGTTCAAAGCACTCCAGGAAGAGGGGTAACGCCGTACCAAGGAAGGGTGGTCAAAGGGGGGACCCCAGCTCCGCGAGCCCAGTTCCCTCAACCACCCAGAATAGGGACAACGGGAAAGACCTATAGACAGATGCCTCTGTTCGTAGGAGGAGAGGAGTGCTATTACGTTGATCCCTTAACAGGACAGAGAGTAGAGAGAGAAGACTGTACCCTCGGGGCAGCCTTAGATGTGGACCAAAGGGGACCCTACGTTGAGGCCGAAGTGGCAGGGTGCCCCACGACATTCTTAGTAGACACAGGAGCCACCCGATCCACGATAAGATCAGCCGCAGTTCCAGGCCTGCCCATGTCTGGAGAGACAATCCAAGTGGTGGGGGTCGCAAACAGAAGAATAACAAGCCCATTGACAGAACCAGTACAGGTGAAAATAGGGAAATATAGCGATGAGCATCAGTTTGTGGTTTGCGATTCTAGTCCTGTATGTTTATTGGGAAGAGACCTTTTGTGTAAATTAAATTGTACGATATATTGCACCCCGCAGGGAGTGGAGGTATTAACAAACGATGATGACGCTGACTTCAAAGTCGCAAACTCAAGAATATGTGTGGAGCTGTATCCTACCTTGACAGTGGATGAGCTCCCATGGGATCTAAGGGAGACTGTAGCACCAGAAGTGTGGGACTTCACTGGGGAAGAGATTGGACTGGTCAAGGGAGTAGACCCAGTGAAAATCATAGTGAAACCGCATGCTGAGTTTCCAAGAACACCCCAATATAAATTGACTCCAGAAACGATTGCAGGAATAAAGCCCGTGATTGAGTCCATGATTAAGCAGGGAATACTGAAAGAAATCGTGGGCAGTCCATGTAACTCCCCAATTATGGGTTTGCAGAAACCCAATGGGAAATTCAGGATAGTGCAGGATCTTCGAAAGATTAATAACATAGTTGTCTCATGTTGTCCAGTGGTACCGAATCCATCAGTGATATTGTTTCAGATACTGTTCCAAGCTGAATGGTTCACTGTGATAGACCTTTGCCAGGCTTTCTTTTCGATCCCTCTGGATGAGGAGAGCCATTTCCTTTTCGCTTTTAAGCTGGAAGGTCGCGTATTAACATGGTGTCGTATCCCCCAGGGGTATACAGAGAGCCCATCGATCTTTAACCAGCTGTTGAAGAAAAATCTTGAAAGTCTAGTGCTGCCCCAGAAGTCAGTTCTGGTCCAGTACATAGACGACCTTCTGGTGGCGTCAGAAACTGAAGAGGCTTGCAGGGAGGACTCCATTGCTTTGCTAAACCACTTAGCCGCAAATGGGCACAAGGTGTCCCCGGGAAAATTGCAGTACTGCCTGACAGAAGTGCAGTACTTGGGGCACAGAATAGAGAAAGGGAAACGGAAGGTGTCCCCAGACAGAATAGAGGCAATCATGAAGATGAATGTGCCTAAAACACAGAGAGAGGTTAGGATGTTCCTAGGGATGGTGGGGTATTGCCGACAGTGGATAGCGAACTTCTCACTGAAAGCAAAACCCTTGCAAAAACTGAAGCACAAGGAGGTGAGTGATCCGGTACCATGGGACAAGGACTGTTTGATGGCGTTCCTGCAGCTGAGAGAGGACCTGTGTCGTGCTCCTGCTCTGGGAATGCCTGATTACGATAAAATATTCTTGCTTTACTGTTGTGAAAGAGAGGGTTGTGCTTTGTATGTCTTGGTCCAAATCCATGGGAATGCCCGTAGACCAGTTGCCTACTTCTCGGCTACTTTAGACCCAGTAGCCGCAGCGTTGCCCGGATGTCTCAAATCCGTTGCTGCAACAGGTGTCAGTATCGAACGCTGCGAAAACATTGTTATGGGGCACCCGTTAGAGGTGTATGTGCCGCATTCTGTTGAACTGTTAATGACCAGGACCAAAACACAGCATCTGACCAATAGCAGGCTCACGCGCTATGAGCAAGTCATTCTTGTTGCAGAGAACGTGACCCTCAAGAGATGCTCTGTTTTGAACCCTGCCACCTTGATGCCACTCCCAGGTGACATTGATGATGATGTATGTACAGACCATGATTGCCTTGATGTGACTGAACTATGCACCAAACCGTACCCGACATCGTGGATGAGCCACTGACTGACCCCGATGAAGTTTTCTTTGTCGATGGCTCATGTGTAAGAGACGAAGTTGGGCAGTTGAGAGCAGCTTATGCTGTTTGTACAATTACTGGAGTTGTGGAAGCCGGATGCCTGGAAGGAGTACACTCCGCTCAGGTAGCTGAAATTATTGCATTGACGCGTGCCTGCCTGGCAAGCAACCAAATTCGAGTCACCATATACACCGACAGCCAATATGGTTACGGGGTAGTTCATGATTACGGGCAATTATGGTCTCAAAGAGGTTACATGACTTCTTCAGGTTCACCCATTCGTAATGGAGAGTTCGTACGTTGGCTGTTAGAAGCTTTGCAATGTCCAGCAAGTATTGCAGTTGTAAAATGTACCGCCCACACTAGGAATATGGACTTCGTGTCACAAGGCAATAGATATGCCGACGAAGTCGCGAGATATTGTGCAGAACAAGGATACTCTTTCACGGAGGTGGAAGTGGGCGGAATAAATGTAAGAACTGAATTAGCCATGATATTGGAAACTGTAGACACTTGGGATGAGTTAAAATGTATGCAAGAAAATGCACCTGATTTTGAAAAGCAAACTTGGGAAACTGCAGGATGTGTGATAGGTGAGGCGCATTTCTGGGTTTCCGCAGATGGAAGAGCAGTGTTGCCCAATGAGATGGTGAGCCCTATGGCCAGACAGATACACGGTCCAGTACATCTAGGGAGAGATGCTATGCTGAGAGTATTCAGACAAACCTGGTACAACCCTAAGTTCAGAGTAGCAGCAGAAGCAGTGTGCCAGCGTTGTGTGACCTGTCAGCAGTTGAACATAGGAAAAAGAACACCAGTTACATTGAGTCACATAGGGAGGTCGGGAGGTCCATTCAATAGGATGCAAATCGACTTTATTGAAATGCCAAGGTGCAACCGCCTTCGTTATGTCCTGGTGGTTGTTTGCATATTTTCCAGATGGGTCGAGGCATACCCTACACGCAGGTGTGACACCCTCACAGTAGCCAAGTTATTGCTTAGAGAACTCATTCCGCGTTTCGGGGTACCGGCCTCTTTGGAATCAGATAGGGGGACACATTTCAACAGCGAGCTTGTGAAGATGATTTGTGCGGCCCTGAACATAGATCAGAAATTGCATTGTAGTTATCGACCAGAAGCATCAGGAATTGTGGAGCAGATAAACAGCACCATCAAAACTCGAATTGCCAAAATGTGTTCATCAACGTCCCTGAGTTGGCCTGATGCTCTGCCATTGGTCCTTATGAGTATCCGTAGTACCCCAGACAGAAGAACGGGACTATCACCGCACGAGGTGTTAATGGGGAGGGCGATGAGATTGCCATCAATACCAACTGCTGCACTGTTAAACATCACAGATGATATGATCCTGGACTATTGTAAGGGGCTGTCTGACGCCATTCATTCTGTGTCCCTTCAGGTGCAGGCTGCCGAGGTTCCGTCGTGCCAGGACCTGTGCCATGACCTGTGCCCTGGAGACTGGGTGCTTGTGAAAAAGCACGTAAGAAGAAGCTGCCTAGATGTTCGTTGGCGTGGGCCCTACCAGATCATCCTGATCACGAACACTGCTGTGAAGGTGGGAGGCCTGCCCAACTGGATCCATGCGTCTCATACGCGGAGGGTTCCAGCACCTCTGGAAGAAACAGCTCCTCTCTCGGATGGAAGTCCAGCTGCGGACCGAGAAGCCATAGAGGGGGCCAGCCAAGCTGTAGAGGTGCAAGAAGAAGCTGCGAACGTGTCTGACCAAGCTGAGGACGGACAGTACAACAGCGAAACGGACGACGCTACCGAAGGAGGAAGCAGCTGGGAGTACGAATCAGACACCGATCAGTCTGAAAGAGAGCGCGAGCAAACCAGAAGGAGAAGGAGCAGAAGGGTAAGGAGTGGAGAAGCCAGTTGGCCGCAAAGAAGGAGTTCTAGCCTGAGGTCAACTCCAGAGAGAACCCTTGCTCCAATATCTGAAGACTCAGACCCGGATGAAGGTGCTCAGGGCGCTGAAGCACCAGATCTGAGAAGGTCAAGGAGAGTACGTGTGCCTAACAGAAGATACGCCACCCCTGAGTGGTCATATCTGGTGACAGATGTCTTGGGAACGAGTGACAGGGAGGATACGAGCGGTGGTGGTGACCAGCTCTGAACCCATCCTCACAGTGGAAGTACAGCTGTTAGTACCCGGAGTCGAAGCAGAAGGGTCACTAACGTTCACACTCCCCAACCCTCCCCGGCTAAGCAAGTTAAAACACATGTTTTTCACCGAATTGCAATTCCCCGACTTTGGAACAAAGATAACAAGCCATGAAGAGCACATTCTTCATCTGGAAATATTGAACTATGCTATCCAAGCCGCAGGCCCAAACCTCATTGTAGATGCTTAAAGACTTTGTAAATAAGCAAGAAAAAAAAAAGATTACCTAGCGCCTAGGAAGCAGAGAATCTTAGGGACCTTCCTATAAGTTGACGGAGAAGGGCTAGGGTTATCTGTGTTAAAGCTTTAAAAAGACTTTGCAAAAGGAGATTACCAGCTTCCGATTGTGTGGTTCTAAAGACTGAAGGATCAAAAGAGACTGTAAAGGAACAAAGAAGAAAAGAATTTTGAGTTGAAATAGAAGGAAAGAACCATACTGTCTGAAGAAATGGAGGCCGGTAGCCCGAATCGTAGAGCCAAATGTATAATAGGCACACTAATAGTAGGGGTGATACTTCTAATAGCTTTAGTAGTTACTGTATCATATGTAAGTGGACATGAGAGTGAGGCAAGGGTAACAGATGAGAAGTCTGTAGTGACACCAAAACCCACTGTTGCTGGTAAGAAAGGGGAAAACATACAGGAGAAAGCGTTATTAGCAGCAGAAGCCCGTAGGTTACACATGGATGAGTCCCAAGGCGACTATAGGTCAAATGCTTATGCCAAACTTTTGTATGAATACATGGATGCCATGGAGGTCAAGGATTGCTACGTCTGCATGCAACTGCCGGCGTCTGTAGATGAAGGCATTAGATATCATCACCTCCCGTTGACATATGGCATTACATGTAGCTTATTGCTTAGCATATTTTACGGAAGAGATAGTTTTGAGTATTATTTCTCTAACTATGATTCCGTGTTACCCGAAGTCCCAAATTATAAGCAGATGAATAAGTGAGACTACTGGAAGAGTGAAGACAGATTGGCCAAGTTCTTCATCCCTTGGGATACCTTAGATACTTCACATGCCCGCAGAAATAACCTGACATGCAAAGTGTCAGAAGTCGAAAAGAAGTTTATAGGGCAGGTGGATGATCGATATAGAAGGCAAAAGATTTTGAAAAAATCAGGACAATGGAAAACAGATTGGACCGAGGAAGAAAAGGCACATAAGAGAAAGGGTAGTAGTGGTCCAATAGCGTTGGATAAAACGCAGAGAGGGAAGTTATGTCTTCACAGAAGCAAAACGTACTACGAAAATGTATTCGTAGGGGAAGTCAGTTGTGAACATGCTTTCAGATTAGAATATTACACAAAGGATTTCTTGAAAGGAATGCAAGTGATTCCAAATGTATATTTTGTATGTGGAAGAAATGCTTACGTGAGACTACCTGACAATTGGTATGGATCATGTTATTTGGCGATTGTCTTTCCCAAAATATACCATGCTCAAGACTTAGAGATCATCGAGGGCAAGGCCTCGACAAGAGGGAGAAGAGACCTAGGAGATGCAGAATTAGTTGGGGATGTATTTGGAGCTGCATTTCCTCTCTTAGGACTGATCCTCAATGATGTCAAAATTAGACGACTGGCAACAGTCGTAGACAGGTTGTCTGCCAGCACTGCTAGATCCTTAATGCTGGTGGAAGGAGAGATGCAATCGATAAGGGCCATGGTGCTTCAGAACCGTCTTGCATTAGACGTTCTACTAGCCAAAGAAGGCGGAGTCTGTAAGGCTTTGAAGGTCCAGGAATGTTGCACTTACATGCCAGACAATTCAAAACCTCTTGAGAAGGTCATTATGAATATAACTAATATTCACAAACAGATCGAAGACCTAACTAAAGTAAATGTTTGGGAAAAAGTGGGTCATGGAATGGGGGAAGTTGGAGGTTGGTCTGCCAACATAGGGAAGAGTTTTGTATGGTATGTACTAAAGCCTATCATCATAATAGTGATCTGTGTGATCATGTTGTGGGGATTGGTGAGGTCGTATCAATGGTACAGATCAAATAGATTGGAGAGATCTAGGAGAGAGCAGTTACAGAGATTGGCTGCAATGCAAGACAATCAGTACAGGAGTCTGAGGGCTCTAGAAACGCAGAAACGAGGGGCATTAGCAATTAGTTCAGTTTAAATGTTGGTGATGACCCCTAGAGGTCATCAAAGGGGGGAACTGAGAGAGCGCAAACTGAACAAAATGTATGAGTTTACCAAAGTTACAAGTAGTACGCACAAATCATAAGAGAAATGCTATGAGTGATGAAAATATATTCACCTATACTTCGAAATGTGTAGTTAATCTAGTGATTTCATACAGAAGTGGAACTAATGCAGAATTGTGTGAAAATGTATAACCTTATTAGATGTGATTAATCATGATCCATGTCATGTAGCTGCTAATAGAAGAATGTCATGCTGCAAGGCATAGAAGGGAACGGGCCTTATGGCTAGGCCAGAAGGGTTTAGAACGTATACCTTTGCATTGACATGGATTGCACTAATGTTACAAAGATTTGTTTATTCGTTAAGATTTATATTCCATAGATGTGTTTTATTAATTAACAATAAGATGCTAACATGTTATTTTAGTTTGACCTTTGCGAGAATTGTTGTAGGCCTGAAGTGATAAAAGGGTTTCTGATTTGCACGTACTGGTACAGGCCGAGCTGTGTCAGGAAATAAGTTGCAAACTTCTGTTAGAAGTCTATGGGAATGGGGATTCAGCTACGGATGTCTGTCTGCATATGTGAGGGGGATCCAATTAATAATTGGATGAATAGAGTTTTGTTCAAGAGACTGGTGCAGACATGGAGGAGGGTTCAGGAATGTTTTAGGGGGTATCGGCGGGCCGGAGAAGAGTCTGAGAAGCAAGGTCAACGCTAACGCACGAGGCCCAGAGGAAGATCATCATGGAAAAAGCCAGAATCGACACCACATGAGGGGCGTCTCACGAGGGGCGTCTCAAATGTTATTGTGTTTTGTATTAGGGTCAGCACCCCGGGGTGGAGTTAGAGCAGTTGCCTGAGGACCCTTCAGAGAGCGGATGGGTAGGCAGAGAGGGGTCATGACTGGCGATCATAGGTTTTCACCTAGAGACTAAGTGTGGGTGATCTTCTTAGGAAGTCATTCGCAGCTGACACCTTTTGGTAGGTTGGGACTCTGTTAAGTAGGGATACCATCTAGAGCAGGGTAGGGACAGCCTAACCTGAAACCTTCCCTCCTCTTGTAAATGACGGAGAGATCACAATATGTGTCTATGCTTGCAGCCCTTTTAATTTTGGAACTAGTCCTAGTTGTGTTCTTTGCTCGTCTGAGGGCTTTCCGAGAGCACATGTATGTAGTGGTGCCTGTATATCTTTTGAACCTCATTTTGAGATGCCTGTACTTGCAGTTAACTTTGACTCTGTAATAAATCTTTAAAAGCTAGCAGTAGTCTGTGGTTTTTCAGGGTCGAGCCCATTATTGATCAACTAACCTGGTATTGGATGCACTTTCTTTCCTCAATGACAGGCAATAAAGGTTCAGTCGACCAGAAAGGGGTTTAGATCTAGAGTGATAAGATAGAGATCTAAAATCTCGCCCCTGCAGATGTATATGTGTATGTTAAAATGTGAGTGTTTATGTTTGTGCTAATATATTTAGGACTGTTCTTTATTGGGTGAGTGCAACATCCTGGGTATTTAAATTATTATGAGTATTTGTATATGCTTGTGTCACAGTCCATTGATTCATAATTTTGAGCCACCTCGGGCACGGCCCCAAGTGCAGGGGTGGAATGGGATGCATTTAAGTCCTTCCTTAGAGGACACACCATTAAGACTATTTACGGCTCTCGTAAATCACTCACAGACACGCTCCAAACTCATGAGCTGGAAAAACAGAGGTGCGAATTGTTTATACCCACAGATGCCCAGATTGGTCCCCTGCTAGCCCAGGCTCGCCTAGCATATAAAGAGGCACTAGATGATCTCTGAGCATTGGACTATAAAACATACCTGGCACATTGGCACTCAGAAGGGGACAAAGTGGGTAAGATGCTGGCATGGCTCCTAAAGACTTACACCTCCCAACCTCCCATTACAGCAATACACACACCCTCAGGGACCGCTGTGAACACCCAGGAAATGAACAATAGCTCCGTCTATGAATAGTACACCTTACTATACGTGACCCCAGACACTGACGAATCTGCCCCTATACAGAGGTTCCTGTCAGAAGTTCACCTCCCGCAGATAACGTGACAACACTATGACTCACTCGAAGACCTCATCACTTTGGACGAGATCTCTGAGGCCATTGGGTAACTGGCGATGGGCAAAACCCCGGGATGGATGGCTGCCCGTTGGAGTTTTATACAACATACTCTCAACAACTAACCCCCCGATTGGCCAACGGGCATACAGAAGCATTCGAAGAGGCGGAACTTTTGCCCACTTTGTGAGAGGTGACACTGGTAGTGCTACCGAAACCAGGCAGGAATCCCCTCCAGGTGGGTTCATACTGCCAAATATTGATGCTGAACGTCAATAATAAAATCTTAGGGAAAGTACTGGCCAATAGACTGGTTGGGGCCATCCCCATACTGGTCCATGAGGACCAGAGTGGCTTCATACCGGGGACGAATACTGGACTAAATCTAAGCCGGCTCTTTGCATTGCTAGAATGGGCAAGGGAGGAACCGGAGATTCCCTGGATAGCGTCTTTGGATATCGAAAAAGCATTCAAAACATGGAGCTGGTGCTGCTTGTTGGCAGTACTGTCCGGATTTGGCACTGGGCCTAACTTCTTAAAGTGGATACGGTTGCTATATACAAAGCCACAGGCCAGGGTAAAGAAGGCTGAATCTTTTCTCCACTATTTGCAATAGAACAAGGCACAAGGCAGGGATGCCCCTTATCACCTATCCTTTTTGACCTGGCCATGGAGCCACTGGCATGTAAGTTGCGCCAATGCATACTGGAATGGAGTATAATCGTGGATTGGCGGTGGCACATAGTGTCGTTAAATGTAGACGATGCACTGATCTACCTACGCGGTCAGATCGAAGTGCTGGGGGAGTTGATGGACCTACTCAATGAGCACGCACAGATCTCAGGATTATGGTCCAAATCGGTAATATTTTCAATGAAACCAATGTCCCCAGACAAAAGACATAATGCACCGCACACATCATTAGAGTGGGTGTTCGACACTTTTAAATATCTTGGGGTCCAAGTCTATCACTCAAGTACAGGTACGATAGATGGCAACTTGGGGCGTGCTTTCAATAGAGCTTGCGCAGCTCTTCCATATTGTTTGAGCCTCCCCTTATCTCCCATGGGACGAGTGGCCATGTCTAAGATGCTTGTACTCCCTTGCCTTCTGTATTTCTTCTCCACACTCCCTTATCACCTACCACAGAGGCTATTTAAAGAGCTACAGTCATTTCTAGTCTCCCTGACATAGGGGAACTTGAGGTCTAGGGTGGCTCCGAAAAAATTATACCTACCAATATCAGACAGCAGCCTGACAGACGTGCACTTTATCCCTGAAAAATGCCAAGCCCTATAGACTGTTTTAAAAATGAAATAATAATTTTAAATTACCCCGAACTGGAAAAAGCTAATTGATTGTGGTCAACTTTATGCATTGTATCCTGGAATATTTAATTAGGTAATGTGTTGTGTTTGTATTTATTTCTGTTCTTTGTTGTAATGGTTTTAATTAATCAACAAATAAATAAATCGCTGGACAGACAGCAGCCTGGGGGCACCAAAGTATGAAAACTATTATGATGCAGCACAGCTACAATGGCTGATGAGGTGGCTGTCTAAGAGCAACACCATAAAATTAATAACTGTGGCCTTATCCTGGGAACAACCAGCAATACTGGAGTGGCTATCGGGCTCTAATACAATGCTACAGAAGCTGCAAGGCAATACCCTAATGATGACAGCCAAATGCAATTGGGCTAAATACGTGCTACCAAAAAACAAGGCCAAACCCTACGCCCCTAGTCTACCACTAGGAGTCCTGCCGGCACGTTTGCTTGTCACAGCCAGACGAAGCTTGGGGCCTGGAAGAAAAGAGGATTAGACACCTGGGGCAACATGTATGCGGACTTTCAACTACAAACTTTTGAGGCCCTAGTGACAAACGTTGAGGTACCACAGGGGACGTTCACGTAACATGCACTGCTAACACACCAATTTGCAAAGACATGGGATAATGACCGCACTGAATCCCCCACGTCACATCTCATACAAACATTACTGATGCAGGGGCAGGGTAGGCACGTAATAACGGCAATATATAATTCTATTAGACTAGACACGTACCCCTGCTGACAACACAGCACGCATATTGGGACACTGAATTGTCAACCACTGTCACCGATAAACAATGGATGCAATGTATCAATCACCATAAAATTATATTGACAAACCCCCATGTTGAAATACACCCAATTGAAATATTTACATCACACATATTTAACGCCTCATAGGTTGGCCCAAATGTACCCAACTACTGTTGATGTATCCCCAGGTGCCGGGACTTGGAGGTAACGTTCATGCATATGGTATGGACATGCTTCCGCATCCTATCATACTGGAACGAAATTGCAGCAATACTTGCAGAATCAGCAGACAATCTGGTGGTAGCTCAGTCCACTCATTTCCTGCTAGGAATCACAAAACGAAGTGCCTCCTGCAAAGGCCTTATTACATTTCTGGATCTGGCCCTGGGCCTCACCAAATGCAAAATTGCTATGTTATGAAAAGCGCAGATGGGCCCCACCATACAATAATGGCTGTTCGACCTCCGCAGGGCTCTAGTCTCGGGAACACATGAATCAGCTGCCCAATGCAGCACGAGCATCCGCACCTACACAAACCAATCCCACTCAGTGGCAAGACTACCTAACGCTTATAGAGACCAAGATAGCTGCGACATAACTTCCCCAGACCTAGCTTGTAACCCGGTTAATTGACCCCGAAGTGCTATATTCTCACACATGCACAACCGCAGCACTTAAATGAACCGCAACAGGAGGGTCCTACTGGGTCTCCCGGACGGGTCCCCCAGTTATGCTCCCACCCCTTCTCCCCTCTCCCCGCCTTACAGAGAGAGCACTCACACTTGCCCAGCCATACACGAAGCTCCGAGACTCACACCACCAGCAACCGAGATTAAACTTGGACAAACCAGATGGGATTGACCTTATGTGTTTATTTTTCTTCTTTCACTCATACACAGTTAATATTTCGATTGGTTTATGAAGTAACAAAAATTCCTTTTCCTATGTTTTTGAATGATTATAAATTCTCCTGCAAAATTGTAAGATGACCAATGCTAACAAAGTGTTAACCTTCATTGTACTAGATATCCTTGACATCCCACCTATGCTACTTAAGCAACTGTCATTATAATGCTTGCATATGATTAACACCATACGTATATTACTTGTACAAATTGTTGCAAACCAATAAAGATCATTTAAAAATAAAAAGAAAGACTTCCTGTAGTGGAGATCACTCTCGGCTTCCAAGCACCCCAGGTCCTAGGATGAACGTGCACTAATAGGTTGCAAGTAGCCCATAGCCTACCAGGACTACAGTGTCTCCGGGACGCTATTTAGGGAGCAAACATAAGGCTAAGTGTTGGTAAAACTCACTTAGCTGTCATGCAGCAGGCAAAGCTTTCATTGCTCTCTTCAACAAAGCAAAAAAGTTATTTTACTATTCATGTTCATTTTTGATCTGGAGAGCAGTGGAATCTGTGTGGTTACTTACTTAACTTGGCCTAGGTTTTCCTCAGGGAGAAAGCCTATATCAATCCTAATATTTGCCTAAATTGACCTGCACCAACTTTCTCAGCAATAAGGTGAATAGAAGTCATTGAAACTTGCTCTCTGTCGTGGGCATTGTAGGACCAAATAAGATGACAAGATGAAGGTGGCTCATTTGTTAGTTGTACTCCAAAATATATTAATATTCAAATGTGAGCTTTCTAAGTTAAATCACACATAGAAATGAAATGCAGGTTGGATTTTACATTATCTTCATTTTAGTGAGTTGCAGGTCGTGGCTTAGCTCTTTGTGGCACACTCAGGGCAGTGGTTTAGACTTGTGTATGTGGCAAAAATATCCTAGTCCACAGCCCTATGACTTATCATAGAAGAAACATGGCCATAGTAGTTCTTTTCGTCTTTTAAAGCAAACCTAGCTTTTGCTTGCTGCTAACTTCTTAGCTGCTGAGCCTTTCCCCCTCCAGTGCTGAGCCCTGATTTGGCTATTTGTGGTAGTGCGCACTAAGGGCTCCATAACTTTTGTTCTACACAAGGAATCCATGCCTAATTTGTGTCCTTTTTTCCCAACATCCTAGGAGATGTAAAAGAACTCAGGGTTTGCAGAGAAAATAGGCTAAATGTAGCAGACTTTTGAGTTTGTTGTGAAAAATAGGGAAAAGGTGCTCTAGATAAAAGTGTCTGTTTATTCCCTAAAAATGCCATCAACAAACAATTTGATGTAGTAAAGTCAATATCTTCCCAGCTTTCAGCAACATGCAGTGCTGATTCAAAAAACAAATATCATACCATAGTTTTGGGATTTTTCAAAACCTTGCCCAATTTTCCTGTTTGTTGTGCTCTTAACTTACTTCGGTTTCTGGTAGAAAACAGTGTGAAATCCATGGGTGATCCAGGATAGCTATAGAGTTCTGAAAAATGGAGAACATTCTGAATTCAGCAAGGGGTTACATGGGTAGATCCCTCAACGTTTTCCCAAGGAAAATCACGGTTGAAATAAACAAACATTGAAACTGAGTAGGAAAAATGGTAATTTGTGACAACATTTTTATGTGTAACGTTTTGTCACGATGGCCAATTTACAGAAAGTAATATTCCATTACACCGAATAGATCCTTGTGGTTGTGTGGATAAATACGGTTTGTAGGTTATCTAAGGACACAAGATACCCAGAGCAAATAACTGAGCTGTATCATAAAATGTTTTTTCATTGAGTATCAAGTATAGACCAATTCATATGGTGAAATAGGTACAGGAAAAAATGTGTATCAATGAAACATGTGTATTTATGAACTGGGCACAAGATATAGAATTTAGGTGCCATGGTTATTTGTACATCTGTGAATTTGTGGATACCCATACTAGAGTATGATTTATAAGGTATTTCTCAAAAAATCTTCTTTCTTATACAATTGCTTACATTTGAAAGGCACAAATCTAATGAAATCCAATTGGTACTAACAAATGTTTATTTAGTCTACTGAAAAAATTTACCTCACTTGTGTGGGTAGGCTTGGTGCCTACAACAGGAAATAGGCCAAAACACAAAATGCTTCACATTTTTCCACTGAAAACTAGCCCTTCTATTCCAATGTGGGGAGCTCTAGATTGTTGACCCTAGCTCAGCCAGCTCCTAGTGAAGCCTACCAAACCTGCACAGTGTGCAAAAACTAGACACCTAGGGGTATCCAGGGTTGGGTGACTCGCATGGCTTTTTTTAAATACAGAATCCTTTGCAAATCCCAATCTTTGACTGAAAAACACCTAATCCTCATATTTGTGTGTTAGAAACTTCTGGGATCTGTAGGGAGCCAAAAAATTCCTTCCACTCAGCAGTCCCCTAAATCTCCTTGGAAAAATGGTATCTCACTTTTGTGGCTAGGTCTAGTACGTGCTACTGGAAAGGGCCCAAATTACAGCGTGGACACATCACATTTTTTAACTCCAAACTGAGCCTTTTGGTGCAAAGCAGACAGCTGTTGATTTTGTACCATAGCTCAGTGGACACCTAGGGAAACATGTTTATTTTTTAAAACTAGACACCTAGGGGTATCCAGGGTGTGCTGACATGCTTGGCTCTTAGCGTTGTTTCCCTCCAGAATCCCTTGCAAACTTCAAACTTTGATTGAAGGAACCCATTTTCCTCATATTTCTATAATAGAAAGTTCTGGAATCTGCAGGGTGCCTCAATCTTCATTCCACCTGGCATTTCCCTAATCCTCTCGATAGAAATGGGGCCTCACTTGTTTGGGTAAACCTAGTGGCCATAATAGGAACTTGCACAAAACACAACATGGACGCATCACATTTTTCCACTAAATACTGACCCTTTTTTCCAATGCATATAGCTGTTTATTTTGTGCCGTAGATCAGCTGGCACCCAGGTAAACTTAGTAAACCTGTACATTTCTTAAAACTAGACATCTAGGGCTATCCAGGGTAGGCAGACGGGTGTGGCTTTCATCAGGTTTTATTACTGAGAATCCCGTGCAAACCTCAAACTATGACTAAAAACCACATTTTCTTCACATGTCTGTGATGGAAATTTAAGTAATCTGCGTGTAGCCAACAACTTCCATCTACCAGAATTCCCACTAGTCTCCCTATTAAAATGGTACCTCACCTGTGTGACTGAGCCTAGTGCCTGCTGCAGGAAACAGCGGACAAGTCAACATGGACACATTGCATTATTCCAATCAAAACAAAGCCTTATTTTCTAATGTGGTAGCTGTCAGTTTTGAAGCCTAGCTTAGGCTGCACCAAAGGATACCTAGCAAACCTGTGCATAGACACCTAGGGGTATCTACGTGGGCTAATTTTCAAGACTCTCACCAGTTTTTTTTACCCACAATCACTTGCAAATATCAAACTTTCACAAAAAAACAAAACTTTCTCACATTTCTGTGATAAAAAATTGTACCTCACTTGTCTGGAAAGGCCTAGTGCCCGCAGCAGGAAATGGCCCAACATGCAAAATGGATGCATCACATTTTTCCACTGAAAACTATCCTTTTTTTCCAATATGGGGAGTTGTAGATTCTGGACCCTAGCTCAGATGGCACCTACGTAAACCTAACAAACCTTGACAGTTTTAAAAACTAGTCACCTATGGGTATCCAGGGTGGGCTGCATTGCACAGCTATCACCTGATTTTATTTCCAAGAATCCTTTGCAATCCTCAGACTTTGACTAAAAAAACTGATTTTCCTCACATATCTGTGATGGAAAGTTCTGGAATCTGCAGGAAGCCATAAACCTCCATCCACCTGGCATTCCCATGGTCTGGTGATAAAAATGGTACCTCACTTGTATGGCTAGGCCTAGTGCCCATAATTAAAAAGTTTCAAAATAAGGTAAATGGGAGTCCCCTCAAAAGGGCGCCTTTTGACCTTGGTTTGAGCCATTCCTGTAGCGGGCACCAGGCCCAGACACATAAGTGGGACAGCATTTGTATCGGCACAAGTGGGCCAATGCAGAGTGGTAGGAACTTTGTGGATTCCTGGGGATTCCCAGAAGTTTCCATCACAGAAATGGAAGGATCATGTCTGAATTCAGTCAGTGTTTGAGGTTTCCAGGGTATTGTGAGAAAGAAAACCTACTGGGACCACCCAAGGCACACCACTCTGGACACTCCTGGTTGTTTGGTTTGTTGTGTCTGTGGTTGTACGTTTTGCATGGGTGGTGCAACAGCATGGCCTCAAGTACAGCAGCTAACCCTATTGCTTATCTCTCCACAAAGCAAATTAGGGCCTTTTGTGTAATTTGTTCTTGGGCCACCCACACAAGTGGGGAACTGTTCTTATCAGGAGATGTGTGAGAACTCAGGTGGATAGGAAACCTGTGGCTCCCCACAGATTCCATTTCTTTCAGTCACATAAACATGAAGAAAATGCGTGTTTCTTGCAAGGGTTAGACTTATGCAAGGGCTTCTGGGTAAAATTACCTGGTGAGAGCTATGCAAGTCATGTCCCACATCACTCTCCTGGATGTCGTGTTTTAAAAAATATGCCAAGTTTACCTAGATGATGACAGTAGAACTGAGGGTTCAAAAGAGGTGTTTAAATTTAAACCACCAGGCCGGGTTTTGGTTAAACGTCGCCAGCTTGACTCTCAAATGATGGATTAGTAAACTTATGGAGCTTTTAAACAAAAAAATTCCAAATGATCTCAAACTACTGGATCATATTTCAGAAGGTCCTTTCAGAGTTCCAACTCCTCCTCAACACGTAATCATGGTTCCACACCAAATCAAGGTGGCACATTGCGACTACAATTCCCTCAATGCACATGGCCAAATCCTTAAAAGTCCAATTAAAAGTGGTAAGTTGCATTCTTCTTGGTGGAGATGATGCAGGTAAATCTCTTTTCACCTGTTGCTTTCAGGGAAACCACAATTTCAACTTTCAAAGCAAGGCAACGCCCTTTTCGGGCTGAAGACCAAAGTGTGCAGCAGGTGCAGTCCTTATGAGTGCAGTCATCTCTTGTTCAGTCCAAAGGTTGAGCAGGGTAGTCCTTCTTCTTGTTGTAGTTTCAAGGCTGGGATCTGAGTTGCTGGGGAGATTTCCCATATTTATCCATGCTTCTGTCATGACAAGCAGGGGCAGCACCTCTGACCAATGGGGTAGAGGGTGCTACACTCAGGGATAACAGCTTCCTCCAAGGTGTGGAATATTTTTGTCCCAGAAAGCACTTTTTGTCAAAATTCAAAATAGAGAAAATCTCATCTAGAGGTTAAGGGCTGGCTGATCGAACCTACAGGTGTGGCTAACATTCCCTAACGCATAACTTCCAGTCTCTCTGCTAATTCAATTATAGGGGCTCCCATCTGGCTGGGGGTGAGAGAAGAAGAGGTGGGCTGAGGTCCTGCCCTAAGCGTCTTTCCCTCTTTGAAGATCAGTATGGCTACCCAGCCCCCTTCCTGCATTTTGCTTAGCATCTTGCAGATCTCCTCCCACTAGATTTCTCTTTGTTTCCTTTCAGGCCAATTCACACCTCATCAGAACAGCTTGTCTCAGCCTGACAAAGGCTAGTCAATCAGAAGCAGCTGCTACAATGCTGAATTCAGGCACATCAGAAAATCAATGTTCTACAACTTCTTTTCTGACATAGTAATAATAACTCTAACCTCGACAATGTGTTGGATTTATTCTAACTATTATTTTGATACTTTGAATTGGCCTATGGAGCTAATGTGCTACAACAGGGAAAACATGAAATTGGCAGTTTTTATCTCGCCAGAGGCATATAAAAAATCTTTTATAATGTCCCTGCTTATGGTAACAAGGCACCCTGCATCTGGGGAATCCAGGGGAGACCTTAGGCACGACATATATGTAACAGTAAGGTGGTTTAAGACTTTGGATGTCCCTTTAATTCCAAAGTCGAATTTGCATATCATTTTACTTTAAAAGCATCCTGCAAAGCAGAGCTGACTTTTAAAATAACAGCAGGCAACACAGCAGGGAAAAACACGTAAGTGCATTACATCTCCTGTGCCTCAGCCTAAATACCTTACCACATAATAGGTACTTACAGGTAGTTTGTCAGTACTAAATGTAATTATATCAAATTACCACGTACCATTTAAACAGAGCACCGGCCCAGGGTCTGGTTAGCAGAGTCCAGGGCACAATCAGAGCCAGAAAACCAAATTTCATAGCACTATGTCTGTACTGTAAGTTCAGATCAAAAGTGCTAAGAAATTTGGCATCACAACCAATGATGACCTTATCAGCTGGATGTTTGGGGTATGTCGCAGTTGGTAATTAAGGGGAGTTTCCAGGAGGTTACATGAAAATTAAGATCTGAGTACCCAACGTGGGAACAAATATTCTCCAGGATCTATGCAGCTCGTTTGTTCTTCTCATTCTATAATTTGTCCTGGTGCTTACCAAGTATTTTTCCCTTTTTTAGTCCATGATCCAACAATGAACCACCAAGATGCCACTTAGGGGCTCCTGTTTCTTGAAATGTTAGTTTCCATTCATTTTATATTATAAGTATGCTGTAGTAAATCCAGTCAGGTGTATCATGTCGATATCAGTCCAAGACAGATATAAGCAATGAGTACCAAGGAATAATAAGCTGGTACATGGACTATCAGACAAGTATAGGAGAGAGTGGCCGACAATATCCAAAGGGCCAGGGGCGCATGGTCCCCATGGGGAGGCACAATACAAGTCCTGCACTGGAGCTCATCCCAAAGGGCTACTAGACATCACAAACTAATTCAAATATATATGAATGGAGCAGTCCCTAGATAAATCAAGGTCATAAGGTGTGGTGTTGGAGCAAGGAGTATAGGTCAGCCAGATAACTGCAACACTTTTAATCTTGCATCTAATGATTATATTTAGGAACAGGGCATTTAACCACATCGCTGCTATTGATATTTTCCCCCTGTGCTGGGCCCCTATGATAACGGGTGTGGTCATGACGGAACGGAACCATTCCGTCATCAGCACAGCTCAACTGTGACTGATGACGGAATGGTTCCGTCACCAGCATCGAAGGGGTTAAGCTGCTCCATCATCAAAAGATGCATTGCAAGCAAATGTATGACATTACAACGCCTACATTTACAGTGCATGCCTTTAAAACACCATTTTTACATCGCAACATCCTTTACAATGCATTCTTTTACATAGCATGCCATTACATCGCATTTTCAGAAACTACCTTTACAACGCATTCCATTACATTGCATTATACCTTTACAATGCATACCATTACAATGGATACCATTACATTACATTAAAGTTAAGTGTTGGATAGTGTAGGGGTAAAAACTACTATTCTAACTACAGTGAGTGCAACAGTCGGGTAAATGTTGGATAGTGTAGGGTTAGAAATTACTATTCTACCGCCAGTGAGTGCAACAGTAGGGTAAGTGACGGATAGAGTAAGGGTACTATGCGGTGTAATGGAATGCGTTGTAATGAATTGTGATGTAATGCCTGCGTTGTAGTGACATGCATTGTAATGACATGCGGTGTGGTGACATGCAATGTAATGGCTGCGTTGTAATGGCATGCGATGTAAAGGATGTTGCGATGTAATGACAGCTATATAAAGGTAGTACGATGTAATGACTGTGTTGTAAAGGTTGTTTCCCATTGCTAGCAGTTGAATTATAGCTGTCAGTCATCTGGTCTGTTTTGATAAATTAGCCATATTGCTCGCCAATGCTCTTAGAGGGATGAGGTTGATGTGACTGCTAGCAATCGCAGTCAATGTAACCATCAACATACCTCAGAAACTGTGAATCTAAGGGCAGTACCAAACTAGATGAAAGAAGTCAGCCAGGTGGTGCCAGCTCCTAGAGCAGGCTGAATCCCTGGAAAAATCATACCTTTGTATTTCAAGAGGTGTACCGTAATGTAAAAACATTGTTTTGTAATTTGAGGACATTGAGTTGCTCTAAATGCAGCAGAACTTCCTGCATTTGTTGTATTCTATCTAGGACCCCGATCAATATTGTGACCTCATGCCCCTATACGGCTATAATCAATTGATATCCCTATAATGGCATAAACGATCAGAGCCATATTTCAGTAACTCGTCTCTGCAGGTCATTACATTACATGACACAGCATAAGCCACTTCCTTAGATTCCTAGATAACACACCGAGTTCTTTCGACAGCTCAAACCCCCCAGCAACCTGGGAAAGCCCCGCTTGCTTTGTTTTGATTAGTAATAGAACTCTTGCAAGCACTGTAAGAACGACCAGTTCTTAGTGACATCTTTATTGATGTCTTATGTCCAAAAACTTACGTCAAACTCAGCACCTTTCTGGTATAAATATTCCAACGTTGCCTTAAGCAAACACGGCGGTGGTGGTGAATACTGAAGCAGAACAGCTGTCCCTTGCAGAGAGCCCAGCAGATGCGAGAAGCCCAAGGATGCTGCCCCTCCTCCTTGATGCGCTGAGAGAGACGCTGTCTTTTCTATTGCCGAGAACATCCAGCTCCGGCGTTTCCAGCCTACCCTTGCGGGTGACTGGAA
Organism: Lissotriton vulgaris; assembly: GCF_964263255.1. Classification (NCBI taxonomy): domain Eukaryota; kingdom Metazoa; phylum Chordata; class Amphibia; order Caudata; family Salamandridae; genus Lissotriton; species Lissotriton vulgaris. The sequence continues at coordinate 239,668,001 of NC_141699.1, read as the reverse complement.
TATCGAGTCCTGAGAGGAGATACCAGACCTCCAACATTCTATTCCAGAGGTACGGTGCTGACTAAACCCTTAGAGAGAATTCCTGAAGCAAACCCTTGGCAAAACCAAGTTAACTTAAACTGCTACTTACTTACTCCCTCCCACGTATTAGACTTAGGTCAGGTACACTGGGGTAGGCGTAGTTAGAAGCACCAGTTGAGTACGTTAGCCAAATGTATATATGAATGTATATATTTTATTCATTTTAACCATCTTATGGCTAAGAAACCATATCCATGCTTTTACAGTATTATTTTGTGATACTCCTTTTACTGTACGCACTTTTTATAATAACAAGTCTTGCGATTGTGGCAATTCATTTCTCTTGCATGAGAAGGAAGACTGCTCTACAAATAATATCTTTTATTGAAAACGCCCGTCTCTCTATTCTCTGCATACTGGTGAAAGTAATTCTGCACAACTGACTGAGTGAAATAGCTGTCTATTGTTTCACACGACTCTAGAGATTGACTCTTATTCTGAGGAGCAAAGTTGTCATGTTAATGCGGTTGTTGGAAAACGGAATCCCTTCTTGTCTGAGCCAGGGAAGCTGATCACTTCCTATTCAGTCAAGAAAGTTTCCAGTGACCTCTGAGCTAGCTGGTACAAACCCAATTAAGTCTAACATAGTCAGTAGAGACCTAGGAGACCGCACTCCTACGTCTACACTGCTGTTTATGTTATTCCATTGCGCAGGGCCTATAGGGAAAATAGGAACTACACTACACATTCACCACTATATATCATTCCATGGAATTTTTCCCATGCAGCACAAGTTAAATAAGCTTGTAACTCCCCCCTCAATCCTAAGAAAGCTAACAGTCTATAGGGACATATAGTGAGAGTTGAGGTTTAAATAATACATGTTAAAAAGGAGTGAATTCCAGGGTCTCATTAGGAAAAGTAGAGAGTCAGAAGTACATGCAAACCTCCAATAGCCATGTAGTACAGTCATCCTCTACTTCGAGAGATAGAAGTTTGGCATGTTTGTGCAAAAGTGTCCAGTTTGAGTAGGGGACATATGAACTAGTTTTCTACTAGTCAAGGATAGCATTGGCTGTCTAGTAGAAACCAGCATATAAATAGAGTGTTTCAAAGCTGCTTCTCCCGTTCGCCTCATGCCTCGGGATGGTCTGGATCTAGGCCACAAGATGAGGTCCATGTTTCACCACTGCCATTTGCAGTAAGTTTGGTGTGAACTGTTCTTTCTCAGTGATCAAAAGTGGTAAGCACTAATATTGGTGGTATCTGAAAAAAAACAACCGAGTTTGTGTGGCAAAATACTGAACTGAGAAACTTCCATTTTGATGGGGGAAGGGTGAGAATATCCTAGTTGTCTGTGGTTGTTTACTGGTCCGAATCAGTCTGGATGACATAGAATGAAATCCGTGGAAAAAGGACCTGCTGAGGAGGTTAGTGACATTGTAAAATGCATATATACATTTGAGTACTAATTTCATCTTAATTATGGCCACTCTGCCAACAGGCGATATTGACTTAGCAATCCAGCACTCTAGCTGCTTTACCAAACAAGTGACAATAGATGTGTACTCATATCTGACTACAGCATCCTTATCCCGATGTCTAAAGATTCCTGCATTTTGGAGTGTATTTGGGACTGAGAGGAAAGGCCTTTGAATAACAATAGTTAATATAGATATAAGTTGCTGAATTTACTAACCTTCCTCTACACCACAGAGAAGTTATTGGAAAATGATATGCTTTATGAGGGTGGTGTTCTCTCAGCCAGCAGGCCCGAGCATGTGTGACGGTAGTACCCCTGTTACATTCTTATACAAGTTTTAAAGCAGCCTGACGAACATATGCTTTTGTGCATTCTTCAACATGGTACATAGACAGGATCCTTAACAAAAAACTGGAAACCTGACCTCACTCCAAGTCACTCAAGCACCAGAAACAGGACCGACCTCTCCAATGAGACCTTGGCTAGAATCTTAATATGTAGATTCAAGCAGTAGTTCTGGCAATTCGATGATTGTGTCTGTGCATCTTTATCAGGCTTAAGAAAGAAGGCTATGATGGATATCTGTTCAAAGCTGGCACAGTTCAGGCTTCCAGGACCTCACTTTGAGGAGGAGAGTGGCCCATAGACCTTAACATATCATAATACATTTCATCCGTCAGGCCACCCATGCCCGAGAATTTGTCACGAGCGAAGGGATTTTGACAGTTTTGGCCTCAGCATTGTTTAAGAGTTCCCTTAGCTATTGCCAATATGAATTATTTATCCAGTCCAAGCAAATGCCATCAAGATAGTAATACAACGGTTGCATCTGGAGATATCCTGGGACAATATATGTTGAGTGAAATGGTATGTGTGTGCTCAGAATGTCCTTGTGTAACAAGATCTCTCTCAGGTTTAAGGAGTGATAGGATAGCGGAATGGCCTGATCATTGTTGATGAAACAGGCCAATGTTCTTCCTAAGTGTGCTCCCTCACCAAATATGTGGCTGCTAACATGCTACCTAAGAATTTAACTTCTTGGTCAGTATTGTCCCAAAAAAGAAGGAAATGACTATTTACTTTTGACAGAGTATTCCCAGTGCTATGAATTTACTATAGTGATCATAAGTAGATGTCAGCTTGTGTAGGTTACCTACACTTTTGCTGCATGTGATACTGTTTTTGACTAGTCTGACCGGGATCCTGCTAATCAGGACCCCAGTCTATCTGCTTTCTCCCTAAATGGTTATGCTATGTACTTAGGTACAGTCCACATTGGATACTGGGGAACCCTTGTCAGTCCCTAGTATATGGTACCCATGTACCCAGGGCATAGGTACTCCAGAGGCCTCCTATAGGCTGAAGCATGTATTATGCCACCAATGAGAAGCAATGCAAAAGGGAACTACAGGCCTGCAATTGCAGCCTGTGTAAGTTGGTGCATGACCACTTACTTAAGATATAGGTTTACTATATCTAATGGTCACTACACTTGAAACCTAACAGTCACCCCTATAGCAGGCCTTAACAATCCTGAAGGCAGGGTGCTTAGTTCTAAGGAAGAGGGTGCCACTGCATGAGCAGGACACCCCTGCAGCCTACAGAGTCCACTCTCCAGCGTAGTTAGTGCTGCAGCCATTTTTGACATATAGAGTGGCATTATGCGACTGTGTGATGACCAACTCTAAAACAGCTGAAAGTAACCATATCGTGTTTGGTTTCAAATATTGTGAAATCATACCCCCACACCAGTAACTTGTGTGGGAGGTATGATTCAACCCTCAGAAACGAGCTCTGTGAGGTCCCTGGTGTTCCCAGTACCAGCCTTCTAGTCCCCGGCAGCTCAAAATGGTTGCTGTTGAACAGAGACACATTTCTGCCCTCCTGCTGCTGAGCCAAGGTTGAGCAGGGGAAGGCAGAACAATAGGTATCTTCTCACAGGGAGGAGTGACCCCCTAACAGACAGGATTTAGTGTATTAGGCCTGGGTGGGTGCACTTGCCAGCGACCAAAATTCGGCATGAGGGGAACATATGGTGTCCCAGTGAATAGTCCAGTTCAGACCAGTCCTGGGAGCCGGTGGCTCCTACTCTGGTGCGAAACTGGACAAAGTTCATGGGAGTAAGATCCCCACTGTCCAGAACCTCCCCTGGGAGGGTCCCATGAATCTGCCAAACACTCTCCCATGGGTACAAAAGGGTTTACCTATCTGTAGGACCCTAGATTCGACATGGACAAGATTATGAACCAGAAACCACTGAACTTTGACCATCTGGAAACTCTGGACTTCGCTGGAGTTCGTTTGGGCCTGTCTTCTTCTCTCTTTCAGTTTGAAGCATTGTCTGTGCCATCAAGGACAACCAAAGGTATCTCCCTTGGAGTGAAGGAGTCACACTCCTGCAACCACAGGCACCACATCTTGACTGAATGGTCTGCTGCTCCTGAGCTCCCACAGTCTCCGAAGACTCCAGCAACACAGGAGGCGTAGAGGCTGCAATACCCATACCGCTGTGCACCGCGTTAATTTGCAAGTACATATGCTTGTTGGCATTTCCCAAACAAGTGCACTGGGCTCCAAGTAGCCTCAACCTCTAGTAACATTTCCTACAAAGGACTCCAGCCTCCTCGCACTGAGTGCTCCATGGGCTGCTGCTTGGTGAAACTGCTTATGGCCCACTTGCGACTCCTGTGCCTCTGGCCTGTAGGTCCCCATGAGGGCCAACACTCCTTTTCTTGGGCTCCCTTGGTTGCTCTAGGCTTAACCTGGCTCGCCTGTGTTTGGTGAGTCTCCTAGACCTTGCTGGAGTGAACCATAACCTTTCCTGACCTTCTTTGTGGGTTGACATTGCAAAGGCCTGTTTCTGCTCCTGCTGAACACCAACCCCTCAGCACTCGACATCCTTTGTGGGACAGCTCGCATCCCACTCTTGCTTGTTCTCTACGTCTCCAGGTCCCTGTGGCTGCAGAGTCAAGAACCCTCTCAACGCACCTGAAGCACCAAACATCGATGGGCATTCATCTACTGAGCCCCTGGATCTCCTGAGTGACCCAGACACTCTCCTCTGCTTTCAGGTACCCTTCAACAAGACATCACCCTTGGATTCCACCGGACCTTCTTCTTTCTTCCAACAGTGGCTCTTCTTCGAAGTCCTCCATAGTGATCGACTGCGGTTTCCGACACCACTTCAGACCTATGCACCCGGCTTCCCTGGGATAGGTAACTCTGGTACTATGGTATCCACGGGTGGGGTGTCTCTCCAAATCCTAAGTTCCTCGGGGTTTCTTCGAAGTCCACTGGAAAGGGTCCTTAAACTTTAACACTTCAACCACTGCTTTCCCATAGAATAGTACAGAGCACGCAGTGGTGTTCCCACACTGCACCCGTCCTCCTTGTGGTCCCTGCTTACTCAGCTTGGGTGGATCCTTGAGGTCCCAGTGATTCTACATCCTCTGGACACTGTCTTGACTCACGTTGATGTTCTTATACCACTATTTTAGTATATGGCCTAGTCTCCCCCTGGAACCCATTGTGGATTAGTGACATTTACAGTTGTTTCTATGCTACAGTATTGTGTGCTTTTTGATTATTTGCATGTAGCAGATACTGTGTCATACTAGAGAGTGTTATACCAATAAATACATATTTTTATAACTACTGTGTGGTTCTCCTTTCATTTAACCAATGCTATAAGGTTGCATTCTGGTAAAACAAGCTGCTTAACATTCCTTTAAGACTAAGCCTGAAGGCTGCTCTTCACAGCTACCACTTGGATAGCTTTCTAAGGTTATTTAGGGGTGGGTGAAATTTGCGTAGTCGTGATACGCAAAGCTCCGCAAAACAGTAAAACATTTCCGCGAACACGCAAAAGTTCAGCGAACATGCGGAATTGCTTGTTCCGCCCATTCGCGATGCTTTTTTCCTGTTTGCGAACGCCGTTTGCGTGCTCTGGGAGAAATATCTTGCAAACACGTATTTTGAAAGTGCATAGAAGCAAAATAGTCCGCAAAGCCGTGGATTGCGGAATTTCTGGCAATTCCGCATTCTCCGCGGAACATGAAATTACCCAAATTATGCAAATTTCATGAGCGAAATGGAATTTACTGCCAAGGCCTAGTTATTTTTGACCTCTTAAATCACAATAAGGGTTGTTTGGTCTGGGACAAAGTGACCAACATAATTAGTGGACAGCATATATCAGGCCAACTTCTCACAACTTGCATTCTAAGTTAATGGCTAATTTCAAGGGTTTTGACATTCACATCAACAGTAAGAACAAACATGGAGTATTGAAACCAGTGAGCCAGCCATGAGGAGGTAAGGGCTCCCCTCTCCCTTCCTAATACTCTGTCTATATGGTTAGTATCATCCTGTGCCCTCTTAGGTAGAAACTTGGCTGCAAAAGATAGTGTGAATGGCCTCTTACATTGCCTCTCCCAGCCATGTACATTTTTATATAGTTAGTGATGTCATCCGAGCAGTGTCTCCTTTCATAATGGAGCTTCAATTTGGCAGGGTAAGCAGGGTGTCATTGATTTCAAGGAGTAGAACAGGCTTTCTACCTCCACAATGGAATTCATGGTCTCCTGTGCCACCCATATAAAGTCAAGGAAGATCAAAATTGTAGTATTTTGATGTTCTAGTTTTCCATTTTCCCAGGCAGGGTGAAATGCTGTGTCTCCCTCACAGTAATTAAGCAACCTAGAAATGATGGTCTTGGGAGGCATCCCATATGTGGGTCTTGAAGCCATTAAATGATGGAAATTGTGCCTTGCCAAATAGTTCTGACAGTATATTATCAGGTAATTGTTCAGGTCTTCCTGTGTTAGTGCATTCAGGTAGACCCGGGATCCTTAAGTTGTTGCTCAAAAAGCATGTTTTAAGGTCCACATTCTTTGCCTTTTTCACTGCAGGAGCCCATTACATAACTGTCATGTAATCAGTATTTTTTCACCCATCTTCGATGTCAGAAATTTGGCGTTCAGCTTGGCCAAGGTAGGTGTTGTGTTTCTCCAGCCTGTCCTGCTTCTGTTCAAGGCAGTTAGAGAGAATCGTTTTTAGAAACTATAGCAGACAATCAGCATTTCAACTCAATCAATAGAAGTCTGAAATCACAGTCATTGTCTAAAGACTCAGACCTAGTCTTGAAAAGTCCTGGGGTCCCTGGATGTCACCTCCGATGTACAAATACTCTTTTTCTTGGTCAATGGGTAGGTTTTCCTTGTTGGAATTCTATTGAACTAGGAGTCAACCAGTTTGTTGGCTGGTGCAGGACCGATTAGACCACAAGTTAGGCAGATAGAGTGGTTGCCTAAGCACCACAACCAGAGGTACCAGGGTGTTATGACACCTACATCAGATAACACATGACAGTGGGGGCATGGTGGAATGGGCCACAGACCAGCCAGGCATCAATCCAGTAACCAGGACCATTCAATTCCCTGGAGTTAGCAGGGGACTGTATTGGGTTTAAGAGCATGCAATGGTAGGCCTTTGTGCAAAGGGCATGGGATACATGTAAAATGAGTGCCTTCTATGGACTGAGAGACCTAAATGACTGTTTCGGGCATCACACATGCAACAGCCTGTGCTCTAACAGCTGTATGCAGAACTTGCTGCCATTTAACTCCCTCTCACCTTCTGAAGCAGCATCTATGCCTAGTGGCTGTAGGCTGGTAGGCTGCTGCGGTCATCCAACAACAGCAACATGAGCAGCCATGGTGGCAAGGCAGCCAGAGTGACTGCACAACAGGAACTGCCCAGGCCACCATGTCCACACAGTCTCAGAAATCAGACAGCTGCCGCAGGTGCAGGATCACACTCTGTAGGGCTTGTCAAGGGGCACAGAGCAGTCCCAGGATGCCTGTGTTTGACAGGTTGTATAGGATTTTCAGAGATAGAGCAACAGCTCCAAGTTTAGGATGCCATCTTAGTCAACAGGAGGTCACGCTCCCCCAAATCAGGTACCATGTAATGACACATTTGGTGTGTCTTGACATTGGGGAGAGCCAATTTTCTCTTCCTACCCTTAATTCCCAAGGTGGTAGCCTCCAGTTCCTGTAATGGAGGTATATATGAGATTGTTGGGTATTATAAATATGTATAATTTGAACAGGTTCCCTCAAAATTAGTTTCCTTTGCATGGATATGGCTCGCGGATATTGTCAGTTCTCTGAGCTGTGAGATGTTTAGGATCAACCTCTCTCTGCATGTGTTCCACATCCAAAACACAGTGTCAGGATTTGCACTTACTACCAGAAGTGATCTCCTATTATCCCAACAAGTGGCCATATACATTAGAAGATTAGAGGTAGTAGTATAAGCATGGGCGGAAAATCCGTTACGCTCGCGGATTTTGCGGATTTTCGGGAAATTCGCAATCTGCGAGATTTGCGAATTTCCCGCAAAATCCGCAAATTCGCACGCAGCGGATTTTTTTTGCGGCGCGCGGCGTTGGTGATACAAGTTTTGCGGCGCGCGGCGTTTATCATCGTTTGCCGAGTTGTTTTTCTCGATAGTTTGCGAGTGCTGCGCCATTTTGGATCTTGCTGTGTGATCCCGCGGGAATTGGCGAGCGCGATTACGTCATCGCGGCTTGCCAGCGATAGTTTGTCAACGCGAGAACGGCGAGATCACGTCTCGCGGTACTTCGCAATTGCGAGATTTGAGATGCGGCGAGCAGCAAGAATCTCGCACAAGCGAAAATATAAAATTTGCAATTCTGCACAAGAAATCCACCAGCAAGCAGCATAAACCTTCTTGAAATGATGATTTTTATCTGAATAACTCCTTAGGTTGACATTTGCCTGCACTTTTTTAGCGAGGAGTCCATTTTGGGGAGGGGGGGAGGGGGGTGGGAGGAAGGAAGCGCCCCACAGTCTTCAACTTCCTGTTCCTGTTCAGCAGGCTCCTCCCAGTGCTTTGTCCATCTCCTGGTCACTTTTCATTTGGATCTGGAGCTGGAAGGATTACTTTTTGTGGATGCTGCTGGATCTTTGGATTTGAGGCCTTTTTGACTTTCTTTGGATCACTGTTGGATTAGAAATTTTACAAGTAAGTTTGTTTGGGGCATTACAGTTGCTGCAACTAAAATTTTGGAATTTTCGATTTTTGGGCTGTTTTGGGGGCTTTTGCCCAGGGGTACTCAGTGGTGGGTGGACTGAGTCTTTCTGTGGGTTGTCTTGAACTTAAACATCATGGAGGGCATGGATGGATTGGGATTGTGCTAATTTTTTAGGGATTTTCGTTTTTTGGGGCTGTACTTGTGGCCTTTTCACCAGGGGTATTTGAGTCTAGCATGGGCCTAGTCTTTCTGTGGGCTGTCTTGAACTTAAACATCATGGAGGGCATGGATGGATTGGGATTGTGTTGATTTTTCAGTGATTTTCGTTTTTTGGGGCTGTACTTGTGGCCTTTTCACCAGGGGTATTTGAGTCTAGCATGGGCCTAGTCTTTCTGTGGGCTGTCTTGAACTTAAACATCATGGAGGGCATGGATGGAATGGGATTGTGCTGATTTTGCAGTGTTTTTCGATTTTTGGGGGTGTTCATGGGGAGGGACAGGCCATGTGGCTGGTGGCCATTTTGAGTGCTGCTACAGGCACTGGTCATGTGCTGGGAGAGGCAAGTGGCCATTTTGAATGCAGGCTTTGTTGTTAGGCCTGCAACCATTTTGCCTACTTTTCAACCTTTATGCCCAGGGGTAGTGAGTCTTGCATGGGCCTAGTCTTTCTGTGGGTTGTCTTGAATTTAAACATCATGGAGGGCATGGATGGATTGGAATTGTGCTGATTTTTCAGTGATTTTCGTTTTTTGGGGCTGTACTTGTGGCCTTTTCACCAGGGGTATTTGAGTCTAGCATGGGCCTAGTCTTTCTGTGGGCTGTCTTGAACTTAAACATCATGGAGGCCATGGATGGAATGGGATTGTGCTGATTTTGCAGTGTTTTTTGATTTTTGGGGGTGTTCATGGGGAGGGACAGGCCATGTGGCTGGTGGCCATTTTGAGTGCTGCTACAGGCACTGGCCATGTGCTGGGAGAGGCAAGTGGCCATTTTGAATGCAGGCTTTGTTGTTAGGCCTGCAACCATTTTGCCTACTTTTCAACCTTTATGCCCAGGGGTAGTGAGTCTTGCATGGGCCTAGTCTTTCTGTGGGTTGTCTTGAATTTAAACATCATGGAGGGCATGGATGGATTGGGATTGTGCTGATTTTTCAGTGATTTTCGTTTTTTGGGGCTGTACTTGTGGCCTTTTCACCAGGGGTATTTGAGTCTAGCATGGGCCTAGTCTTTCTGTGGGCTGTCTTGAACTTAAACATCATGGAGGCCATGGATGGAATGGGAATGGGATTGTGCTGATTTTGCAGTGTTTTTCGATTTTTGGGGGTGTTCATGGGGAGGGACAGGCCACGTGGCTGGTGGCCATTTTGAGTGCTGCCACAGGCACTGGCCATGTGCTGGGAGAGGCAAGTGGCCATTTTGAATGCAGGCTTTGTTGTTAGGCCTGCAACCATTTTGCCTACTTTTCAACCTTTATGCCCAGTGAGTCTTGCATGGGCCTAGTCTTTCTGTGGGTTGTCTTGAATTTAAACATCATGGAGGGCATGGATGGATTGGGATTGTGCTGATTTGTCAGTGATTTTCGTTTTTTGGGGCTGTACTTGTGGCCTTTTCACCAGGGGTATTTGAGTCTAGCATGGGCTGAGTCTTTCTGTGGGCTGTCTTGAACTTAAACATCATGGAGGGCATGGATGGAGTGGGATTGTGGTGATTTTGCAGTGTTTTTCGATTTTTGGGGGTATTCATGGGGAGGGACAGGCCATGTGGCTGGTGGCCATTTTGAGTGCTGCTACAGGCACTGGCCATGTGCTGGGAGAGGCAAGTGGCCATTTTGAATGCAGGCTTTGTTGTTAGGCCTGCAACCATTTTGCCTACTTTTCAACCTTTATACCCAGGGGTAGTGAGTCTTGCATGGTCCTAGTCTTTCTGTGGGTTGTCTTCAATTTAAACATTATGGAGGGCATGGATGGATTGGGATTGTGCTGATTTTTCAGTGATTTTCGTTTTTTGGGGCTGTACTTGTGGCCTTTTCACCAGGGGTATTTGAGTCTAGCATGGGCCTAGTCTTTCTGTGGGCTGTCTTGAACTTAAACATCATGGAGGGCATGGATGGATTGGGATTCTGCTGATTTGTCAGTGATTTTCGTTTTTTGGGGCTGTACTTGTGGCCTTTTCACCAGGGGTATTTGAGTCTAGCATGGGCCTAGTCTTTCTGTGGGCTGTCTTGAACTTAAACATCATGGAGGGCATGGATGGAATGGGATTGTGCTGATTTTGCAGTGTTTTTCGATTTTTGGGGGTGTTCATGGGGAGGGACAGGCCATGTGGCTGGTGGCCATTTTGAGTGCTGCTACAGGCACTGGCCATGCGCTGGGAGGCAAGTGGCCATTTTGAATGCAGGCTTTGTTGTTAGGCCTGCAACCATTTTGCCTACTTTTCAACCTTTATGCCCAGGGATAGTGAGTCTTGCATGGGCCTAGTCTTTCTGTGGGTTGTCTTGAATTTAAACATCATGGAGGGCATGGATGGATTGGGATTGTGCTGATTTTTCAGTGATTTTCGTTTTTTGGGGCTGTACTTGTGGCCTTTTCACCAGGGGTATTTGAGTCTAGCATGGGCCTAGTCTTTCTGTGGGCTGTCTTGAACTTAAACATCATGGAGGGCATGGATGGATTGGGATTGTGCTGATTTTTCAGTGATTTTCGTTTTTTGGGGCTGTACTTGTGGCCTTTTCACCAGGGGTATTTGAGTCTAGCATGGGCCTAGTCTTTCTGTGGGCTGTCTTGAACTTAAACATCATGGAGGGCAGCATGGATGGAATGGGATCGTGCTGATTTTTCTGTTTTTTTTCCGATTTTTTTTGTGGTGTATAACTGAACTGATGTTCCTCTGTCTTCCATTGTTTTTAGGTGCACAAGACTCAAGAGAACCACCAGTGCCAGGAAGAAGTCCTGCAGCGGTGTGTGTGTGTGCAGCATAACGTCACGCGACGTCACGTCTGGCCTCAGACAACTCTACAATTCGTGCAACTGCGGCCTGCTGTCTGACCTGCTCTGAAGAAGATGGCCCCAAAAAAAGTTCTCCGTAGCTCCTCTAGGAAGAAAGTTGCTAGTAAGGAGCAGAAGAAGCAAGTTACCAAGGAGGCTGGTGTGCCAACCGCCACGTTTTTTGGAAGAAAAAAAAGAAGTACGCCTGCAGCAGCAGCAGGATCTGCTGGGGACCAAGCTGGGAGCAGCACCCCTGCTCCATTGGGTTCAGTGCCTCCACCACCACGCCAACTTAAGTCAAAGCCCTTGAGTGCTTCAGAGGCAGTCAGTGTACTTCTCCAATCACCATCGACCAGTGATGTTGGCTCATCGCAAGAAAGTAGCAGCAATGTCCCTGAATCAACACAGGTTGTTGTAACTCATCTGACAAGTGTTGAACAACCACAGCCGCAACAACAACATGTGCAAGTAGTACAAGCCCAAGTACATGTGGAAGGAGAGGCAGCGCAAGGAGATGCGCAAGCAGAGGTGCATGGAGGGTCACAAGTGCCCACAATAGTTGTTCCTCCTGAAGTAGGGGCACATCAGGAAATTGACAATCAGACCGAGGTATCATTTGAGGAAGCCACTCCTCCTGATGATCATTCATTGTCTTCCACATCCCTAGCAAGGAAAAGATCAAGGGGGTGTCTACATCTTCTTCAAGCTCACCTCCTACTGATGATCTGGATGACGAATGGGTACCACAACGGCAGCCTGAGAGTGAGGCACACCATGATCTGACAAAGATACCTAAGCGTAAAAGGAAGGTCGCCGAAAAACTCATACCTATGGAGTGTGATGAGGCTCAACAAGAAGTGACAGATACTGCTGGTGATGAAGCCTCTCACGATGACGACGAGCCAGTCATCACAAAGGTCACTGCAGCCCCACCGGGCATGCAGCAAAGAGACATTTTGACCCTATCCCGAGAAGCTGCTGAGCGTGATGATGATGTCGACGAGGAGGCAATGGAAATGGAAACACAACAATCATTAGATTTGGAGTTAAGTAATACACCAACACCTACCGCTTCCATATTTCTTCCTCGCAAGAAGGTACCCACCTCGACCTCAATTCGTGGTGGTGAAAGTGCAAAACGTACTGAAGTTCGGCAATCCACATCCTCCACTTCATCTGGCATTAGCAGCAGGACCACCACCACCAGTATCGCCGCCTCCTCCGGCCCCCAAAGACATTTCAAGTCCACAGTTTGGGACTTCTTTAGTGTTTCCACAAAAAAGGAAAACCTCGCCATTTGTAGCATTTATAAGTTGGCAGTTAGTCGTGGTAAGTTTGGTTCCAACTATGGTACCGGAGGCCAGAGAGGTCATCTTGAAAGAAAGCACGCTGTCCAATGGTTTGCGCACCTACAGGTGATCAAGGAAGCCCGAATTGCACGTAATGAAAACGTTGATTTTTCATCTGATGATGACGAGGAGGAAGAAGACGATTCAAACACTTCACTTACAACCAGTACCCCTGTCAGCAGCACACCCCATGTGAGGCACACTAAGAGTGTGGGAGAGAGTGAGACATCAATGCGGAAAAGTTCATCAGCGAGCGTAACTGGGTCGAAGATATCATCATCATCCCGTAAATCCTTGGTCCAGGGCAACATTAAAAAGATGTTGTTTACAGAAGCGCAATATGAACGCAACCACCCACTGACGCGTCTGTATAACACTAAGCTGGCTAAAATGCTAGCTCTGGACCTTCTCCCTTTTTCTTTTGTAGAAGGGGTTGGTTTTCTAGAATTAGTGGCAGCGCTCTGCCCTAAATGGAAGGTTCCTAGCCGGTTCTATTTTGCCCGAGTTGCGGTTCCAGCACTACATGAAGATGTTCTGAAGGTGATTGGGGCAGCTTTGCAGAAGAGTGCTGTTCACACTATACATCTGACAACAGACATGTGGACCAGTGGCGCAGGCGCTGATTACATGTGCATCACTGCACACTGGGTCTCTTTTTCAGGGGCTAAAGCAAAGCTAAACGCAGGTGTTGACGCGGACATTGTTTTTAAAGCTGCTCGGAAACATGCAACACTAGCCATGTTTGGTTTGGAGAAACGTCACACAGCAGAAAACATTTTGCATGTCTTTAACACAAAGGTCCTTAACTGCCTGTCCCCACTAAAACGCCAGGTTGGTTATGTTTCCACGGACAATGGCGCCAATATAGTTAAGGCCATGAGGGACGGTGACGTTTCAGAGTGCCATGTTTGGCGCACTGTATAAACCTGGTTGTCCAAAAATTCTTGGGTAATAAAGGCAGTGCAGCGTACAGTGTATTGGACACCTGCCGAAAAATGTGCAAGCATTTCAGCCATTCTTTTAAGGCCCGGAAGCAGCTGAGGAGCCTGCTATATCAACGTCAAATGCCAGTGAAAGCACTCATCCAGGAGGTGGTAACACGTTGGAACTCAACCTTCTACATGCTTGAGCGTCTGTATGAGCAGTATACGGAACTCGATCAATATTTCCTTACAGAGGGTACAGAGGAGCTGAGGATGGGTGCGGCGCAATGGAACATAGTTCAAAGCCTGACACGCATGCTTCGTCCTTTTGAGTTCTTCACGCGTGCAGTCAGCAAGGAGGACTCTAATTTGGGAAAAGCTATCCCATTGTTGTACATGCTGGAGGACCAACTGAAGGAGGTGTGTTCTGTGTTTGAAAAAGATGACAAAAACCAAGACTCTTTGCTTCTGGCTGAGAAATTATTAGAGCTCCTACAAGGTGATGAACGTCTTAAAAAGATCCACTCAGAACAGCATTACATTTGTGCTACTATTCTGGATCCACGCTACAAAAAGGCGCTGGCAGGCCAAGCATTCTTTCCTTTTGATGATGAACATGTTCCAAAGTACAAACGTTGGCTAGCCTTGTCAGCCAAGAGGTTTGAAACAGAACGGCTGAAAATTGAAGGAAATGGCAGTACATCAGCAGGCCATCCCCAGTCAAAACAATCCACTTCTGCACCTGTGGCTGTGGCACAAGTGACCTCTCAGCCGTTAAAGACATCGGCAACCGGATCATCTGCACGAGACACAACAGAAACATTGGAGGCTGAAGAGGATTGGCTAGCTCTGCGTGGGTTTGGTTCTCAAAAGGTCAGAGGCACAGCAAGAGCTAAGCAAAGTGGAGGAACCTTTGATGAGGACCTTGAGTCGATGGTGAAGGACTATCTGAATGACTCAACAGAGGTCTATGTTAATTCTGACCCATTGGCGTATTGGCATGGGAAAAAAGAATTGTGGCCACAGCTCACCAACCTGGCTTTAAACTACTTGTCTTGCCCACTCGCAAGTGTGTCTTCTGAACGGGTTTTCAGTGCTGCTGGTGGCATTGTAACTCCCAAACGGAGCCGCCTCTCGCCCAAAAATGTGGAGAGGTTAACAATGATCAAGATGAATCAGCACCTCATACCACCAGATTTCAGAGTACGAGAAAGCGTGCCAGATGAAGAGGAGGTGGCCAGCAACATAGATGAGGGAATTTCTACTCTGTCAGGTGACACTGAGCTCACCCTGCCTGAATTCGCAGAGTATGATGACGAAGCCTTATTCTTATTCCTGGACCGTGATACCGAGCCCTGAAAATGAGACAACAAATCAATAACTTTCTTTTTCATCCTTATTCACTTTTATTCCTGTGTGTCTGTCTTTCTTTGTTGTGCACAGTTAATATATTTCAAACTTTAATCAGATAATCACAAAATCAAGCCCATCAGCAGAACTGTCTTCACTGGTTTGCTAATTGATTTGAAGTTGCCGCAGTCTGCATTCCTCAGGTTCACAAGTTCAGAAGAACATGCTCCTCTATCCTCCTCCTCCAGACTCCTATTTCCATCAAACCAGAGGGCTGGAGTCAGGCTTCACATTAGCGAGCCACAATTCAGCTTTAGGCAGGCAGTGGACAGGGTGTCTTCTGGTGACCAACATCGATGGACGAAGCGTCGGCTGCAATGGAGGAGTGCCGCTAATAAGAGGATTTTTTTTCTGCAGGCAACTTACTTACCACTTCCAACAGGACAACTACAACAACATAGATACAGTATCCCTTGCCTTTTTCTCTGACTGTGACTGCATTTCTTGGATCTCTCTCTGCTTCTAAATTGATCCCTTAACACATCACTTAGTCCACTCCACTATCACATCTGCACCACACATAGTCATTTGTAAGTGCTCCTACGTAATTCGCAAGTCGCAGCACGCCCCAGCCCGTAGAGGACTGGGATGGCCCCAATGATGAAGCATGTCACCAAGGGGCAACCCTGGTGAGTGAGGGGACACCTAGAAAAAAAGCAATTTCTCCTTTTCTATCTACTATACCTTCCAGACCAACCCCATTGAGTGTTGTTGTGAATGGATTTATAGTGACCAGCAAGGCTCTCAGGTATCTGGCTACAGAGACCTTATGTTGAATATCGTTATGAATAATTCCACACACGCCCTGTACTGTCACATTCTTTCTTCCACAGTTGTCGAAAGCACTACTTACTTTTCACTGACATGCATGCAGTAAGTGCATGCACTTTCAAAGATTGATGGATAGGTTTGTACCCAAAGATTTGTTTATGTTCACAATTGTTTGTCCATGCTGTGCTATTTTTTCTTGTCTCCCAAAACCTTTCCCAAAAACCCCCGTACCCATCCATTTTTCAAACCCTAACCCTCTTCCCCGGGCTGTGTGGTTTTGATTGATGTGTGACTAAATTACAGCAATAAATCCACACACTTGCTGGGGAGGATAAGGTGATAGCAACAGGCTGGTGAAGAAATCCGAGGATATATTCTTACTCTGCTTGACAAAGACCCATGGCTAATGTCAAAGAACTTCAACCGAATTAGTAGTTATACTTTACCATTTGTTAGGCTACAATGTGGCACTGTTCTAGTGTACTTCTGTCACCTGCTATATTCTCAGTTGTACCGTTGAATTGCTCAGGAGGACAAACCAGATTTAATTTTCTTTTTTTTCATAGGCATGCAACTGCCACTGTGTCACACCTCTAGTACCACCGCTATGAGGAAATTTTATCCGACCAAGATTGCCAACCTTATTCGCTGTTTGCCGTGAAGCCAGCCCTGGGTCTAGCCCTACTTTCAAACACAAATTACAGGTAAGATAAGCGTTTGGTGGTTTGGGGGTATAATGGAGTATTAGTAGGAGAGACGAGAGACTGGCGGTAGTACTACTAAAGTCCTAGGACTCTTGGATTCACTTCACTTACTCTGTGAGAGGCACTTAGTGTTGAAAACATTTGGGCATTTACACTTAAAGGAAGAAAATGGAACTAAACTTTCAGGAAAACAAAGTCACTGTTAAACCCCCACCCACCAGGCAAGCAGTAAGAAACGGGTATGCTCAGATAAAGTTTGAAAAAGTATATTTATATCCCTAACAAAATAATCCCCCGCAAGACCCTCCCTAACCCCAACGATTGTCCTTCAAAAGTCCCCAAAAACCCAACTCCCAATTCCCACCCCCCAAAAGTCTCTAAAAAAGGGGCAAGGGACACTATGGGTGGATGCTGTCTACTTTTTGGGCCAGGGCATCATGCTCCTGGCGGAGCAAGGCGTGCTCTACGCGGAGCCCCTCCAACTCGTTTGAAAAGTGGTGGAGCTCCTGCTGGAGGCGGGACACCATCAGGGTACTGCGGCGCAGGCGTGCCTTCAATGCCTTGCAGGTGCAACGGCTGTGAGAGGAAGCTGTTGTCCTTGCTACTCGGCGGTGGCGTTTGGCTTTGGCAGCCCGGCTCAGTCTGGGTGGACCACTGTGCTGGGTGGCAGCCCGTGGGGGCACGGAGGCCGATGCAGACGACGTAGTTGTTGTGGTCGACTGCACACTTTCTTCGTCCTCCAGGGCCACCAGCCGCCGATATTCGGCCACAGTGGCATCGATCCTCCGTTGCCGGGCCGCTCTAGCCAGCTCCTTCCTCCTTGTTCGTTTGGAAGGAGAACCTATATGAAGAAAGAAAGACATAGTCTGTAACCAATGCTCTTTAAGATTAACTCAATCATTCAGCAGAAATTTGTGTTGCACTACAACTAGCAACTTGCAAGCGCATTACATAACTATTGAGGCCAGTATCTATCTAACCTCACACTTCTTCATCCTTGCTCTAACATTAGTGGGAGTTTAAGGAACAAATTCTACGAGCACTATGGACTTCCATTGGAGTCGACTATGAAAGTACACCAGTCTTATTCTTCTTCTTGTCTCTTGTTTAGGAAAATTGGTACGTTATCTTCTGCAAGCAGGCATAATGCCAGCGCAGTAAACTTGCACCCGAGAAAAAGAGACGCACGCCATGAGGAGTGACCTAGACTTGCGTTGCGTTACTGTACCCGTCCAGTACATGCAGGTGGTGAAGCTCTTACTTTTCTATTACGGGTGGCACTGAGAATACTCTGTTACAACTAAAGGGCTACTGCTTAATTAATTTAACTTTCACCCTACAGTGTAAATGAGTACTAGAAATGGAAAATTGAAGAAGATAAATAATCGGATTATCTATCACTTCACATGGGATGTTTTTGCTTATATATGGGATGACTTTAGGTGCTTTGCTTTTTATTGAGTGACCAGTGATACATCCACACATGAATGACTGAGTACTACTAAACTTATTAAGAGAGGTAGGGAGTGGCCACCCTAATAACCGGATCTATGCTGTGCTTGCAATACAAAGTACTGCTACTATTGATGGTAGTATTTGGACAAAATTAAAACTTCTTTTCCTTGCCTTTCCTACACTGGAACGGACGTGCGGGTGCAGTGTTACTTCAAAGTTACACTTAGTTCATCCACTGACCGTCTACTCTCTGTAGATCATGGGTACTCACAAACTTTCTCTCAGGGGCTAAATTTACAGTGTAGTTTGTGGCCGAGGACTGCACTGGTGGGGGCGGAGTCAGAGGGGGCGGGGCTAAAGCAAAACGAAAACTTGTGACCACGAGGTTGCACACAGGTCCCTGCAGCAGATGCCTTCATCCTCTGAGCCAACAGACCCAGCATTTACATACATCTCTCTCACTCATGCTCTCCCTCCTGCCCTCCCTCTCCATCTCTCTCTCCCTCCTGCCCTCCCTCTCCCTCCCCCTCTGTCATCTCACTGTGTGTGTGTCTGTCTGTGTCAGCCTTCAGCCCGGGCTGAGACAGCTTCCTCAACGCGTAAAAGACCATTAACATATTATTGAGGCTTTGTTTGTTGTAGCGCCCCTGCATCTCCACCCTGACAATCACTGCTTGCCCGGCCCCACAGAGCAGAGGCTTTGTTCTATTTCACCTCTTTGTGGCCCTGCATCTCCACTCTGCTCTGTGGGGGCCGGGGGAGCAGTGATTGTCTCCAAGGTCTGCACACCGCCAAGGAAGGCTTGCCGGGCCGCCACCGGCCCGCAGGCCGTACTATGAGTACCCCTGCTCTAGATACACATATGCAGATAGTAGCATGATCCAGGTATATGGACACATACAGTTTCTGTGTCACCCACCCAGGCTGTTGTCCTTCCACCAATCATTGCTTCATCATTCACCCAGCCATGCATCTCATATTCTTTCCTTCCCAGCCACGTCTTCAATCTCAATAAGTAAGGAATATATAAGAGCTTACCTCTGCCTGCCACCACCACCGTCTGAACTCTCACAGCCGGCACTGGAACCGCTGCATCCTCCCCTGAGGAATTGCCCTCCGCCTCCGTGTCGAGCACCACCACCACCTCCGCGTTGGCCCCGCCACCTGATGTTCCACCTACAAAGTACATTTAAGAATGTTAGAATAAACCACTCACTAGTATTTGGTCAAGGAATGAAGACATGTGAAAACAATGTAATGCAGCACTTTTTGGCACAACTGATGAAGGCTGGCTTTTTAACACGCACCATTTTTTTCCACACAGACAGAAGATGGACTTCTAACAACAAGATCAAGTTGAAACAAGTTGAGAGCTCGGCTCGACCACAAGAAATGTCTTCAATTAATCGTCAGCACTAACCACTTTTACATTCTCAGTTAAACATTTCGTTTTTTAATTATGACTTCATTTTAATAAATGTGTTTACTTTTAATAAAGCTTTTAAACTTAGAGAGACTCTGTGTTTTTTGGTCCAGAGTGACTAGAGTGACTGAGCGAAAGGTTTTGCAATTTGTGCAAGCATGAGTCCGTGCCTCTGACACTTCTTGACTCTGACTCCGTACTCTTCAGCTACGTTGGATAATAATCATCATTGGGGATCAATGATCGATGAATTCGGGAGGTAAATGACTGTGCCACACTATGTAGTAGTCAGTCAGTAAGGACATTGGGGGTTCAAAGTCTGTTATCACAGAGGTATGTGGAAACTCTAACAGCGCCTATTATAATTCATAAGCAATGCACTATTTATTGTCCATAGTTCTGTTTCTGCAGAAGAATTGTCCGCGCCACTGTAGTGGTATGGATTGTTCTCCTATCCAAACCAAAAGGTAGTATCTTATTATTTCTTGGTGGTCATTCACATTTTATAGTTGGGAATTTTCAAAGCAGATAGAACACTTCAAAAGACATTATGGACAATCCCAGAGGACTGCACTAAGTTGATAGAGCTATTGCTGACTAGAATGGGAGTTTCGCCAACCGTGCAATCTTAGTTAGCTACACAGACAGACTAATAAGAATAATCTAGTAATACCACAGGGAGTCATAGTAGAGGCAGGATAAGAATTTAGATACAGTCTACAAGAAGATCAAAGACGATTTTGAAAAAATCAAATGAGGAACGCTAGGAAAAATAGGTACTAGTCTAAAATGAAAACTTACTGGGGCCAGCAAAGGAGCCCTCGCCTGCCCAATTCTGGCCCTGTTGAACAGCATCCGCCGCCTGCTGCTCCTGTGTCCTCCCCTCGCCCCTGGGGGGAGCTGACGTACAACATGAAAGAAAGAACAGAAAACATGGATGATTGTTGCTTGTCAATGTCAACCAAATCAAACATTTCAAAAGAACAATAACAAAATATTTCCGCGAAATTATATTGATTAGGGTTACTTTTCATTTATTTGCGGACCTGTGACTTCAAAAGTCACGTAACTCACTAAACAAAGTACTGAAAGGTTCACCTAGGACTGGCAGGCAGCAGTCCGCAGGCAAGACGCAAAGTGACAGGCAAACTCCATTGTGATTTCAGTCAGATCAGTGACAACACTAACAGTTGCCTGCTACATTACCAGTCATTTAAATAGTCAAACTATCAATCCACCGCCACTATTTTTCTTATTGTCAGGGGTACAAAGGAAGGGGCAGATTTAAGCCCCTTGCGGCTCTTTTGCTCCGTTCTTGCGTGACTTTTGTGACGCAGCAGCTAAACAAAAAAGGGTGCCATGGTGCGGCGTATAATATTATAACAACGTGACGCATTTGGGAGATGCATCCCGTTATAAAGCCCTGCGCCATCAGGGGGCGTTCCGGCGCAAGGGAGGGCATTCCTGCGCTGGAACACATCCTAAAAGTGGCTGAGGGAAATCTACAAAATTTCAATCAGTCACCTTTAGGACAATGATGCGTCACACAAACCCTGCACCTGCTTGAAGCAGACGTACGGCTTGACCCAGCATTGGGGAGATAGGGTACCCCAGAGCATTGCTGGAGCTGCGCCATCGTTGCGACGCAACTCCAGCAGTAAAGCTTCGGTGACGTTTTGGGCCCATGGTGCACCGCATTGCAAATACGGCGCACCATGTTTGGTGGTGGTAGCGGGCCGCACAATTAATGGCGCATCCCTGCTACTTTGCAGGGATGCGACGGTAATTGCAATTCTGCCCCTTAGGGGCATACTTACTTACGCGTTCTGGCGCATCTCCAGAGATGCGCCAGATCAAATGCGTCACGCAAAACTACCCTTGCGACACGGCAGATGCGCCTCATTTACAATGCGGCGCGCCCTGGCGCAAGGGTAGGCACTTGCGTGACGCATCTCGTCACGTAAGAGCGGCGCATCGCTGGAGTCACGTCGCCAACGCAATGCAACTCCAGTAATGCTCAGGGCCACCCAATACTTAACATGCTGTGTCAGTCCTTTTGCCTGCTTCAAGCAGGCATAAGGAATTGAATTGACGTAGCAGCGTCGCAGAAGTGCCTGCGTTAAATCTTGTAGATTTCACGCAGGCAATTTTGCGAGGCGCACAGCCGCCGGACCGCCCACCCTGCGTACTAGGAACGCACCCATTGTGGTGCAGGCCCATGGCTTTATAACGTGACGCATCTCCCTAGATGCGTCATGCTGTAAATGACTTGCAGGGATGCGGCACGTTTACGCCGCTGTTGCGTCACGCAAGGCAACGTAAACGTGGCGCAAGGGGCTTGTAAATGTAATCTGCCCCCTAGTGTCTAGCATTACGCAGTTCTGTAAAGTACACTCATACATAATAGTTACTCAGGCCAATGAGACCACAAAATAGAAAACAAATAAGCATAGTAGCAACGCCACTGAGAAGGAGAGCAGTGCACCTGAAATGCACAGAAGATTTTGAAATATAATTTAACTACAATGTAATCGTCATCAGCGGCATTATTGGCTTGCTCCATGTAAAAAACAAATATTTGCAATACAACAACACAGAGCAGGAGAAAACATCATAGTAGTGAGTGATGAAATGGCTACTACTACTCACCAAGCCCGGGGATCTCCAAGCCGAGCTGGTCCAGCAGGTCGCGCTCCCGGTCCAGGAGGTCCGTCCAGCGATGGGTGACCTGGCTGTAGGTGCGCTGGACCCCGTAGAGGTGGGATATGGCCCAGCACACCTTCTCCCACCGCTTCCGGCGCTCCCGCATGTTGTAGCCGCCGGCCGCGATCCTGCCGCCTCCCGCGATGGTCCTGGGCAGGCGGCGCTGGACGAAGTAGACCAGCGCGCCCACTTCCTCCGGGCTGAATATCTCCCGTCGCGTCACCTGCTCCCCCCTCAATCTCCCGCATGCTGTCCTGGCACTGGGTCCA
Source organism: Lissotriton vulgaris (assembly GCF_964263255.1). Lineage (NCBI taxonomy): Eukaryota > Metazoa > Chordata > Amphibia > Caudata > Salamandridae > Lissotriton > Lissotriton vulgaris. Next base: position 239,645,448 of record NC_141699.1, on the reverse strand, counting down.
GGACTACTCCCCGCCGCCGCTGCGGCCCTCAAGTGCCTGGGCAGCTTCACGGCGCCTGGCTTGACCATGGTCTGGGCAGGTAAGGTAGGAAGAAGTAGAAAATTAAGAAAGAATAGGATAGGGAAGAAGAAAAGAAAAGAGTTTAAAAAAGTCGTGTAAAAGTAAAGAAAAATAGCAGAAAAGACAAAAATATACAGCTAGGAAAAGAGAGGGATAGATAAGAAGCAAAATCGTAAAAAAAAACCTGAAAACAAGCAAAGGATGGCAAAGATACCAAGAGGATTAAACACCATGCCCAGACACAGGAAATGAATGAAAAACAAGATGGCCGGCGCCCGTTCACGAGCGCGAAAGTAAGTTCGCGCGAGATTTCGCTCGCGATCTCGTGCGAACCTCTAGATTTCCCTCGCGATCTCGTGCGAACCTCTACTCGCAATGCGCTTACTGCGCGAGATTATACATAGTGGGCGGAAACGGAAATACGTCACGCAAACAAAATGGCCGCGCCCGTACTCGACCTTGGGGTAAATTCGCGTGTTGCGCTGCAAGCGGCTCGCGAATACTGCAAAAAACTCGCGAAACAACAAGCCGCAAAAAAATAAAAAGCTCATTCGCACGAATTGGCGGCTTCCGCGGTCGGTTTCGCACGACGCCGCGCCCCGCGAATAGCGCGAAAAAACCGAAAAACGATTTTTGCAAAAGCAAAAGCAATGAGCAGGTGCAAAAGGTCAACCTCATGATTTGTAACGATTCCCTGTAGTGCTTCCTGAGGGGGCCCTCCAGAATTCGGTTGCCTGCTTGCAACTATTGTGTGACCCTGCTCTGACCTTAACTGTATGCCACAAAGGTCCTGATTTACAGCTAAAGGAGCAGACAAGCAGGTGCCAGGCTGGAACTTCAAATTCTTTCAGTGACACATTAATTAGCCCCTAATTCATTATTGTCAGTTGGGGCAGGGCAGGTGTTGTTAATAAACTAACCCCAAATTAATTCATGTCAGTTCAAGCAGGGCAGGTGGGCTTGCTTTTCCCCCCCATCTTCTACAGTGATGATGAACCAGAGGGTGGCATTGATGTAACAGAGGGTGGCATGGGTCAAAGAGAGGGTGCCAGTGGTGAAACAGAGGGTGCTGGGAGGCTGTGATGATGAACCAGACGTAGAAACAACATAGTCGCGACTGTTGCGAGCCGACAAGTAAGTTTGCAATTGCGAACTAGTACCAAATCCTCGCGAACTGGCAGAAACACTTGCGAACACAAAAAAAAAAAATCCGCAAATTCGCGAGAATTCGCGGATTTTGCGGATTGCGAATTCGCAAATCCGCAAAATTCGCGAACGCGAGATTCGCAAAATTCGCCCATGCCTATAGTAGTAGAGGTAAGAAAAAGGGAACAGGATAGTGTGGAAAACAGGGACCCTGGACTCCACATTCTGCCAAGTTATTTCTGATGTCAAGGAAGGCTGCAGGTTGTAGTGGATCTCTAAAAGACAACGAGACTCTTTAAGTAAAGTATAATTGAAACACATAAACTGTAATTGTGAAATGATATAGCTTAAAAATATTGGTCTATGAACAACTTTGTATGATTTGACAGGATACAAAGAGATTCTGTAAGCTAGAAATAAAGCGTACATATCTCATATTTCAGAAAGCTGTGTCACTACATACTATTATGTGGATAAAAGATGAATATTGTTTTTACTTGACTGCTGTTGCTTATCAAGGGTGCCAGGAACCATGAAGTTATTTATTCATGAAGCTTAAAGAGTCTATAACCCACTAAAAAACGTATAGTTCACTGCTAATGCCATACAAGTCCGACCCAACTCTGTTCCGACTGCAAGCATTTCCTTTGCTGAAAGGCCCTCAGTTTATATATTCTCAAGGTACAGATTCCTCTCAGATAAAACAGATGTGACAGTAAGCAACACTTCTAGCCTCATATACTGACACAAGGTGACTGATTAGGAAATCGTCCTTGACACATTTGACTAATAAGTAAATCAACGGCAAAACCATTTAGGTGAACAAAAGTCAGAAACAAATTGTGAGATGCACAGTAGAATTATGCCTTCCGTGTGTAATTCAAACCTAGCACTGCGGAGAATGCAAAGCTGCAGTAATAGTATGCCAAAAAGGGCCAGTTATGACTTGTTTATGTCAACATCTGACTTTAAAAGTTCAACTGCAAATTGTGCAGAAATACACAAGTCCAGATGCATACATTTCAAAAGTGAAACATGTTATGCTAGCTAACATTTTTCAATAAAAGCATGGACACCAGCATGATATTACCACATTGGCCTGTGGCAGATGTTCATAGACACAGCATGTACCAGGTGGATCTTGATCCATGTTTAAAAAGCCTGTCTTTCTCTTTTACACTGGAGATCACCTAGAAATGCCATGCCTGCAACATTTTACTAAAATGTATTTTGCTGGCAAGCTTTGATTGTTCATTTTCCTTGGAATGGAGTTAAATGCAGTTTTTCAAGGTAACAGTGTTGTGCAGTGACTTGAATTTCCTGGTCAACGCAAGTTTGTGCCAAATTTTCTGGACAAAATTTTTTTAAATGGCAGATGTAGTGACAATGTTTTATTTCAGGAGACCTATATATTTTAATGTCAAAACATAGGTTTGGGGGATCATGTAGTCTTAAAGAGAGATAGAAAACAACTCCTCAGAGCAACCCTTCTCTTATTTTCTAAAATGGTGGCTACAATAGAGACAGAAGAGACATATATAGAAATTAAACAAATAATAATGGGTTTTAATCCTTTTATGTATACACCAAATAATGTCTATGATCTGACTATGAAATAATAATGTTTATCACTACTGTTTAGACGCATTTTCATAGTTCACTTTAATTATTTGTTTCAGCAATTACGCGTGGTACATTTGCAGAATGTTGAAAATTTTAGAACAGCATATCGCCAGGGCATCTTTTTGTAGCCCGGGTATTGCAAGTACATGTACGTGTAAGTTCTGTGGGTATAGGTTTTAGAAATGTTGTTGGTTTTAGGACCCCATCAATATCTTTCCAACTAAATTAGAACTGATCTTTCTCTACATATGCATGATCCAAAACATTTAAACATCTTATGATACTCTTTTAATGTCTCTATGAACAGAATATGAATTAAGTAGAAGGTCATTTAGTGGGACCGATCTCTTGAACTCCCTGTACCAAAGATCGTCAAATGTGTAACTGTCAGAACTCATTTTCCACACAAATGACAGGTATTTTTCTCTTTCTTTAAAGTTAATATTCGTCTTCTGTCTCAGCAAAACATTTTAGAAACTTCACAATTTAAGCAGTTAAAGCTCCAATGGTTGTTCTAATTTTGCTCATAGTGTCATCACACATACAAATATGTGCCTTGATGAGAACACTGGGCATCTCTGAGTCAAGTTTCTTGTACAGAATAGGAAGCAAGATTAAGTGCCTTCCCTTGCCTTTATCCATATCTCTGAGAATCCTTGACTTATGAATATTGCAACAAATCAAAGTTGCAAAATAATAACATCTGTGTCATTTGATGGCACAATGACCTGATTGAAACCATTTCAAACAGCACACTCAATATGTGGCACAAAACGAAGGTCAGGTTCCTACAATTTGCTGTTAAGTTCTTGAACAATATGGTCTGTAAGTTTAGAATATATCTTTGCAGGTACCAACTCCTCATTGACAACCATCAACTTGGAATAATTGGAAATTCAGTATTCACTGAAGCATCAGCAATATTTTGGTGAGTTAACATCTCCAAGTTCATCTTGTTCGATGTTGATGACCAGAATGTATCAAGTTGCACAGGAATAGATGTCACATTTCTTCATGCAGGAAAGGTCAATTGTTCCACTTGTAGACATTCATCTGATTCCCTCACATTCTTTGACAAACATTTGTACATAGTGCAAAGAGATACCTTGTACATGATGTTGAGGGCATTGTGTTATTGTTGTGCAATGCTAGATGTGTAAACGGGTTTGGTTTCAGGGAACAAACACAACTTTGTCGCACATGCAAATATGTGCAATAGGTTAATGCTAAAAAAATAGGAGAATGTAAGAAATAAGCTGCTGTGCTACAAGGGCCTAACTCTGGAAAATAACAACACTGTTACCTCACTACAAGGGTGGATAATAGATAGCTTTGCAGTGCAAGAGGATTTTTCCTTAATTGGGAAACAGCAGTGTGTAATTACCATAGGCAGAATTAGAGGCAGGATTAGGGGCCAGATGTAGGTAAGTATATTTTACGGATTCATAAATACCGAATTTTACCGATTCGGTATTTATGAATCGGTAAAAAAGAAGGGGGGAGATTTAGGTTGAATCGGTAATTGAATTACCGTTTCTGTAAGAATCGGTATTTACCGAATTGGTAAATACCGATTCGGTAATGCCCATTGATTCCTATGGGCATTAAAGCCCATAGGAATCAATGGGCATTACCGATTCGGTATTTACCGATTCGGTAAATACCGAATGTTGCAAGGGTGCAGGGGGTGTCCCTTTGACACTCTCTAGCACCCCGAATTCAGGCATGTGTGACATGTGGCACACAGACATGCCCTAAGGGCATGTCTGTCTGTCACATGCCATAGGTGTGCATGCACACATGTGCATGCACACCTGGAATCAGTATTTTACCACCCAATTGGATTGGGTGGTAAAATACCGATTCGGTAAGGCCTCTGGGACACAGAAGAGTCCCACCTACATCTCAAAATTACCGAATCGGTAAAAATACTGATTCGGTATTTTACCGATTCGGTAAATTTACCGATTCAGTAAATTTACCGAATCGGTAAAATAGGGCCCCTACACGCCAAATACTTAATACCGGTCGGTAACGGCCGAAATCGGCCGTTACCGACCGGTATTTTGGCTCCTACTTCTGGCCCTAGGTTGCTAAAGGAAGTGTGCTGGCCTGAGGCTACCAATTGATCAAAAAACCTAGGCATGGAATGTTTATAGTAATAGCTCTTGCTAATAATGTCTGGTGTGCTCCAAAATACAGATGGGGTGCTGTGAGAATTGGGCACTGATAGGCTCATTGGTCACAACCAATTATTTATGTATTACCAAACAAATTAAGGCTCCCAACAACTGTAATTCAGAATGTTGCTAGAATCAGAGAAAAGAGAAGATGGTGACACCTGGCAGAGTTTCTGTGTAACCTGGGAAAGGACTGAAAGAATCCCACATTCCCTCGAGCCTCTGATTTTCAAGATTCTTCTCAGAGCTTGAAAAGTTGGTCTGCTACTGGTACCAGGAGGTGATGTAGAACTGAGGAATGATCTAGAATATGCCACTACCCTGGTTCTTCACAGTTCTAAAAAGAATGAACAAGGTCCTAGGCGGTGGAATGCTGCTTCTGCTAAACCATAGCAAACACCAGATGATTGACAGGGCAGAAACGTTTCAACCACTCAACCCCAGTCAAGAAATCTGGGTTGAATCTATTATTCTTTTGCTCACTATGCCACGCCATGTTTGATGTATGTAACCTTCTGTCCATCAATTGTTGCCTCAGCATTTTTTGCCCTCAGCGGGATGGGTATTCTTAGACATGGATCCCTTGCTCGTGTGTCACTGGATTCAAGCTAGCCTGGCTGATGAGGGGTGATACCTCGAAACCGCTCCCAGGATACTTGTTTCTGGTTCAGGGAGGACCTAGCTTGGCAGTTTGTGCTGTTTTGTTTTTACGAGGAGCAGGGTCAATACTGATTTGCATATAGTTGTGTCTGAACTGGGGAGGCATAGTGAGCCATGGAATGATGGATTTAACCCAGATCTCTTGATTCGAGATGAATGCTTAATGTATTCAGCATTCTGTCCATCATTTGTTGCTATTGAATTCAATATTTCGCCATACATGGGATGTGTATACCCAGACATAGGACTTTTGCTTGCTGTGTCAATGGATTCAAGCTAGCCTGGATTATGAGGGAGATACCTCAAAACCTGTCCCAGGATGCTTGTTTCTCATCCCAAGAGGACACAGCTTGGCAGTTTGGGATGGACTTCCCCCATGAGTAGCAGGGTAAAGACTGATTTGCATATGGCTGGATCTTAACTGGGGTGGTGTAGAGAGTAAAAGAACTTTAGATTTAATCTGTATCTCTTGACTGGTGGTGAATGTTTGATTTATTCAGTATTCTGTCCATCATTTGAAGCAGCAGCATGCTTCTGCAAAACCAACATACAAGTTGGGACTTTAATTTTTTGTTGGGCTCCTGAAAAAGGAAGTTTAGAAGCATGTCTCCTGCTAGAATCTGTGGTAGCCTGGCAGTTGTTGAAGTGTTCCCGACAATTTGTGCTTCTGATAGAATTAGATCATCCAAGAAGATATTCAAGTTCTGTTAAATTTAGGGCTTGTTAATTGTTCAACTCCCAGAAGACTGAGACCTGTGCCATGCCCACCTAAAAAAGATGCAATTTTAATGGTTATTTTTTCCAGGTTTGTTTCACATAGTGGAGAAGTGTGGCTCACTGGTTAGAGGAGGCAGACCCGGACGCTGAGATCAGACCTGGGACCAGGGTTCAATTCCTGACGCGGCAGGGTCTTGAGCATAAAATGTCCACGGACTCGGTAATTCTCGATTCGGTGCCTACTCAAATCACAGGTTCACACTCTGCAACTCTGGGCAATAGCTTGCTTAATCTCCACTACGGCCCCCTGCAGTGGGATGCCTGGCTTTCACCTTGGGGATACCCAGTAGGGGCTATCTCACAGGGAAAAACCAGGACGGGTTCCCAATGCAAAGCGCTTTGAGACCTGGCGGTGATATTGCGCTATATAAAAACCTATCCATCCATCCACTTTGAATTTTTTGCATGAAGTTTGAGCCTATTGTAGAATTTCAAAAAGAGCGTCATGGAGCCTGCTCCCACTTCAGCATCCAGTATTCCTTTGCCTAAGGACTTTGAGCTCCCAAAAAATGTCTATGTATAGGGTTAGAATTGTTGACTGGGACAAACTGCTAGGCTTTTCCCAACTACTGCTTCGCTGAAGCCAGACTTAAAAGGTGACTAAGTCCTAGTCTTTTATTTTTTTTTATAATAACATTGACCTTTAGGTTTGTCATTGTTCTCTATTGGCTCAATTTTCCTTTCCCTTCTCTCTCAAACCAATCAATATGACAATTTTTTGTTGTTTTCATGTTTTTGTAAACATTACATTATATTCGTTTTAGTACATCATTCTGATAATTAAAAAGTTTTCTATTCTTGATATTAATGTGTATTTAAAGTTAAAATACTACACACAAACGTTCTGTGATAGAAATCTATTCACTCTTTGGAGCCTACAAATCCAAGCATTCCTTACAGACACCTATTTTTTCTTTCTTGGTAGTAGGATCTTCAAAACTTGTCTTGGCCTGGTAAGAGATTAGATCTTATCTCAGTCCTCTTTGGCTTGATAGTTGCGGAACTGGACACTCACTTGTAAACTAAACCCAATAGCAAGATGCAAATGAGACCCCTTAGTTTTTTCTAATACATTTGGTTTTTCAAGAACATTGTGTGGATGATATTCATAAAAATTACTACAAACCATGGAACAGGAAGGAAGCAAAGCTGAGCACAGTCGCCTTTTCTGAACCTCTTGTAAGGGTTACCATTCACTGCTCAGGGCCACCTTCTTGGTATGACATGGAAAGTGCAGAATGACTGTTGTTCATAGATATGAAAACAGAACCACTTTGGCTTCTTCCCGTTCCTGTCTGAGGTGCCTGAACAAGGCCTATCCTTTCCAGGAACCCTGTTATGTATTATAAGTTTGCCCCAATGTGGCTGGTTGAGATTTCCAAGTTCTGACATGAATTAGCCAGGAGCTGCTATCTAAATGCCCAGAGCCATACATTTAAGTTGAGCTTCCGTCCACTATATTGATCATTTATAGTAATTCAGACCTCTGTACACTAAATGCAGCTGCAACCTCTTGAATGTGGAGATTATAGATGCCCTTGTCCTTGGGGCTAAGACAAACACTTAAACACTTCTGAAGCATTTCTGCACTTCTCTGCAGCTGATGTTGACCATGCCCACCCTGAAACACCCAGGGAGTCCAAGGGCATAAGAGGCATGAATGCAGACCACTAAGAAATTCTCAGCAGGAACAGAAGGTCAAACTAACAACCGACACGCACAGCTTTGCTCAATGATACATTTCAAATGCACCTTGTCTTTCATTTGAATGTATTTATATTTTGTGCATCTTTCCATCTTGTCCTTTTACAGTAACCAACTACTACCATGCAGTTTTGCATGTGTATGGGAGTTATCAGCATTGTGCCAGAAAAAGAGTAATGGTGGGTGGTGAACTTTGTTGTGCTAACATAGGGGCATATTATCTAGATGTGCGTTATATAACGCACATCGCACATTTCCATATTGCCGGCTATCGCCGGATTTATTCACCGTGTTAGCGCACAATTATCAATGCACAACACGTAGGCGAAATTAAATCCGGCGATAGTCGGCGATATGGAACATTAGCGCAAAAAAACAAACGTTGTTTTCACGCGCTAATGTGTGCCTTGATAATATGGGGTGGTGAATAAACAGGTTTATCGCAGGTCTTCTTCTCCCAACGCCTGCCTTGGTAATAGGGTGTTCCCACCTCCAACCACATTTTACATGTGGTTGGACGTGGGAACGCCCACTTTGCATGTCATTAGCGATGTTTCTCGCTGACATGCAAAGTGGGCTTGAGGCAGGCGTTAGCATGCCCTTGTTAATAGGGCGCTGGAAGTATCGCCGCTTTCTCGGCACAATTCGACGAAAAAGAGGCGATACTTCAGCTTGCTACTATACCCCATAGTTTGCAGGGTTTATCCTACTCTGCGTTCCGCTTGGAATGCTGAGTCAGTAAAAACTCCGCCATCCACAACGTAGCGGAGTTCACCAGCGTGTGCCGCTCAGTTCACCTGACAATTGGTCCTACTATGACCTTTCACTGTCATTCCACCCAGCACGTAGCCTGAGGTTGCCTCCTCTGTCCCTCTATGCACACCGTAGACCCTAGAACGCATCCGCTCCATGCCTCGGTATAACTCACCGATGTAGCGGCATAGCGGCAACTATCAATGGGGATCCGATTACTTCCTCTTGCAGCCCACTTTTGTCCTAGAGTAAAGATCCCTCCCATCCGTGCGGTGCAGCTCCCTTGACTGCCGTCCACCAGTTAGGTTGAGGCTCCCTTCGTGGCGCCTCTTCAAAAACCAGCCTTGGCTATCCTCGAAGCCCAACCCAGCACTGCAGCACTGGGAGCAGGAGACTGCACTGCAGGCCAGGAGTAGACCCTGGTGGCAGCAAGAAAGTAGTGGCAGCCTCCATCTGCCCCCAGAGGCCTCAGAGGCCCCTTCAATGCCATCAGCAAGACCAACAGATCACCTGGACTGCAATGCCACCCCATTGCCCGTTCGGATTATTGGAGGTAAGACATGGAGCAGCACAGGGTGTGCAGCTCCACCCACCCTTTAAGAAGAGTGCCCTAGCCACAATACAATGCCTCTTGACTCTGTGTTGCAGTTCCAACACCTGATTTACATTTGAGCTAGCTAGATCTACAAAGCTCAAAGTGGGTTTACTCCATATTCCTAATGTCTCCTTTTTCTGTTTTTTATTTATATACCCATAAAATCAATTACAATACATTGGTTCGTTATTTCACACAATGTAAGATAGTACTTTATATTTTCAATAGAAATAAACGAATATTGACTTCTTAAAGTGGGTGTTATGGACAGATGCAGGGTGAAACTTGCCATAAATATTGTAACCTGAGGGCGGTAACAAATGTCCTGCGTACAATTCAATAGAAGAAACATGCTGCGTTCAGGTTTACAGAAAGACGGGTCATATATATTATAATCCAGAGGAACACAATAAATATAATACATTATAGACATTAAATAAAATGTAAAATAGCACATGCATAAATAAGCCTAAGTGTCAGCAATTAATACCCATATATTAAATAATTAAATACATCCTAGGTCATGTTCTTTCTCCACCTGGCTATGGGTGACCAAACTGCACGCCCCAGCTTCCTTGCCCCTCTGCCCCTGCATGAAGATAGTGCAGTTTCTTAATTATAGACCCCCAAGAGACGTGTTAGCCATATTTGAAAAGTTGGGGGATCACATCCTTCCATCTTACAGCGTTCATTATCCTGAATACAGCTGTGCACATGCATATAAAATATTTTTCTGTGGTGTTCAATCCTGTGCAGCTATCATAGCCCATTAGCAACAGGGTGTGGGATAAATTAACTCTTCGTCCTAGCATCCCCTCACAAAAACTTGCCATCTCGTTCTTTATGGGGCTTAGCCTATCACAATCGTAAAACATGTGAACTATCGTTGACGGTCCTTGGCAGCATCTTCAGCAGCTATCGTCCTCTCTTTTGCCCCTGCTAAAAGGTTTAGGAAGGGTAAAATATAAGTTAAACAACATCTTATAATGTTTTTCCTTTAGGCTTGTTGATCCAAGGGTTTTACCCGCTAATAAGAGGGCCATACACAAATCCACATCTGGATTATTTAATTTCCCGGCCCATAACATTTCAGTTTTCTTCAGATCATCCTGGATACTTTGAAGCAAAATGAAATAGATATTCTTGACCCTTTTACTGCTCCCATAAACCGAGTTGTTCCCATTGCCTACCCAAAGTATCATAGAAAGAGTGAGGAAAAGCATGTGAATGACAGAGTGGGGTATAGTAATTTATTTTTGGGATTGCCATAGCTTTCTGCACCTTGTTCCATAATTTCCAGGCTCTAAGCATGAACATAGACTGAAGATTCTTATAATAGCTTAATTTTACCAGACATATTAGAAGCCCTCTAATCTCAATCTCTAAACCCCTGTCATCCTTTTCAGTAAGAACACTGCCTAAGCCCTAGCCATTTGCATCTGTAGTGACAAAAGAAAGAGCAGTAGGATTAAAAGCCTGTAATTTTGGAGCTTTACTGATTGCGCTTTTATGGTAAAAAAAGGAATTTTGACAATCTGTGGTCCTTTCAAATTTATTTTTGATTTTTAACAAGGTTTGCATCTCATGAGTACGCTCAGAAAAAAATTCTACAAATTTCGAGTAAAACTCTGCTAACCCCAAAAATGAATGTAGTTCATCTTTATTGGATGGTGAAGGGGCATGATTGATAGCTTCTACCAGTTTCTGGTTAGGTTTAATGCCTTTGTCAGTAATTTTGTGCCCTAGGTAAGTGACTTTTTTTTCTGCGAACTTACATTTACTCATTTTAGCAGTCAAACCTTTTTTAGACAAAATGGATACAATTTTTCTGAACACTTTATCATGATGTTGGTTAGTTTTACCCATAATCAATATATCATCTAGGAAAAAAATAACTTCTTTTCTGTTACCAAACAGTTCAAACATAAGCCTTTGGAAGACGGCCTGAAAGGCATGCGCCTAAATTGGTAACAACCGAATGGTGTACAGAAGGCTGTCAAATGTTTGGATTTTTTGTTAAGAACCACGTGATGGTAGGCACATGAACGGTCTATGGTGGAAAAACACTTAACATTTCTGGTTAACGTTAATATTTTGTAAATACAGGATAATTGGAACCTTTCAGATCAACACATAGACGAACCTTGCCGTTAGCACGTCTGGCAACAACTAAAGGTGAAATCCACTCAGAGACTTCAACGGGCTGAATAATGTGTGCATCAAGTAATTTTTGTAACTCAGCCTTAACTTCAACAATGAAAGGGGCGTTGTGTGCATTGTGGATTTTGGGTGTAGTGTTGTGTTTTAATCTGATCATGTGGGTAAAACCTTTTAACTTACCTACACTGCCATTGAATACCTCAGGGAATTTATCCAGAACCCAATTTTTAGTGTCCTCACCATCACATGGTACAAGGACTTGTTTTGGGCTAATTAAATCAAGTATAATGATGAGTTTTTTCTGATCCTTCCGCCCAAAACAGATGGTCCTTCTTAAGCCACATACACTTTACAGAGAGCGTATCCACCCTTAAATCTGAAAATTAGTTCTCTAAAACATAAAACATCCTTTTTTTCACCAGTGTAACTTTTTTATTTTGATTTCTAAGTATTTTATTAAGACAAAGAATGTTTTACACATACAATTATCGTCGCTTCACCATCGCGGGGTAACATCACAAACAAGCTGTACATGACACTGATACAGGTAAGTGGTCTACATGTTTGGATGTCCCCCTTTCCACTGTCCTACTATAGGAATGATAGTAAGTGGGAGGGAAAATACAAAGCAAGAGAAGAGAAGGAAGAGGATAGTGCACAGGAAAAGTTCATACTCGTGGATCTAACATGGCCTGCTGGAAAGTGCTTTGTAGGCGACTGCCCTTCTTTGGTTTTGTTTACGGGGGTTCGTAGTGGCCTAAGTATTCATCCAGTTACCCTTTGTTGGTCTCCAGGGTGAGTTTCGCAGTGCGATACTGTCTGCGCCTCTGAGGTATGTTACCCAGTTGAGCCACCCATAGCCTGTCTTAAATTGATTTGTTTTTTGTGTACATTATGACTTAGTCTCGTATAGAATTATCATGTAAATTACCAAATTTGCAAGTAATAGCCAATTTCTTAAGAGCGGATACATAGTCATTGATGGATTCATGTTTCTCTTCCTTTCTGTGGAAGAAGGCATGTCTCATAACTGCCTCACAAACTGTTGGAGATAACTTTTCATCCAGGTCTAATAAAGCCACTTTAAAAACATCCAAATCGCCATATCATTCGCGATTTTGAAGTTGATTGTACACTCTTAAGCCTTCAGGTCCTAAACAGTACAATAACATTGTTTTTTTCCTTTCAGGGGAGAAAATACAATTTCCATCCTCTAAATTATCAATGTAGTTCAAGAAATATTGGGGCATATTACCAAGGGCTTGTATTGCCGCTTTCTCGGCGAATTGTGCCGAGAAAGCGGTGATACAGCTAGAGCCCTATTACCAAGGGCACTTTAAAGCCTGGCCCGAGCCCACTTTGCTTGTCGGCGATAAACATCGCTAATGACATGCAAAGTGGGCGTTCCCATGTCCAACCACATGTAAAATGTGGTTGGAGGTGGGAACACCCTATTACCAAGGCAGGCGTTGGCAGACAAACACCTGCGATAAACTCATTTATCGCAGGTCTCCCAACGCCTGCTCCGACCAGGCATTAGGCATTGTTGACATGGGGGTGTGGATCATAAAGCTGAATCCACCCCCCCCATATTAACAAGGCCCACATTAGCGCATGAAAACAACGTTTGTTTTCATGCGCTAATGTGCCATATCGCCTACTATCGCTGGATTTCTGATCGCCTGCCTGATGCGCATTGATAATTGCGCGCTAATTAGGCGATCAAATCCGGCGATAGCCGGCGATGAAATCCGGTGATAGCCAGTGATAAGGAGATGTGCGTTGTGCGTTTTGCAACGCACATCTCGGTAATTTGCCCCATTGTTTCCATTCAAGCCATTGCACTTTAGGAAAAATTATTTTGGAGAATTGAGGTTAAAAGCAGAAGAAGTTCTCTGTGGTTCTTCAGTAGACATTCTCACGAAGAATATCCAAAAATAAAATGGAATACAACAGTACTCGCAAATGTAGTGAAATGTCTGAAATTGTGATAACTGGTATTGTTAACAACTAACAAAGTACTTACATAGGTAGAATCTGGCACAAACTAAGATAAAACTCTTAAACTTGTGTTGCATGCTTGTAAACTCAGTATAGACTGGTAATTGTACACACAGAAGATGACAGTACTTGCGCCCGGAGCTGAAAGTATTTACAATGAGATCGCGCATGGTTGGTGAAGAGATCCAAGATGGCGGCACATCGGGTTCATGACCTTCCCTGACCAACTTGATTACAAAGTTGCAAAGCATGCGCTTGATGTTTTGCTCATAGAACAAACTAAGTGCGCTTGGCGTCTTCCTTGAGTGACTCGAGATTACGATCGAGGGCACAAGGCAAGCTCGTGTAACTGTTGTTAATGGAAATACATTTAAAGGATGCGCTTAACTAACCGTTCAATGCAGGAAAATCTTGTCAAAAATCCAGGATCATATAGCGAAATGCGGTTTTCAACGATACATGTAGGGTTCATCAACCAACCAAAACGACAAAGTAGTAATAAAAAAAATTCAGCAGGAGCAGAAGTCGCACTGCAGCATAGGCCTCAAAGTACAACGTGATGAAATTAAATGTAAAGTCACATAGAAGTATGTTTGTGGGATAGTCAGCCGATCCCAGCTCGTGGCCAAAAAATCTGTATTAATGAGGCTGAGGCATGTAAATAAGGTGTAGTCTTCTTTACTCTGACAACCCCTCAGCATGACCAAGTATATCGAGAACAAGTAGAAGAGTCCCACAACTGTCTAGTAGACAGCATTAAATACAGAGAGCACACTGTGAGGAACATATTACTGTAAGAAAAACCACAATGCTACAATGAAGCATTAACAAAGAGATTGACCACATTGAAATAAGAATGCTAAATGTTTTACCCACAGTGTGCCTACGGACTTCTCTCTCCACCGGAGGAACCATGAGGCAGTAGTTAAGCAATCTGAATGTATGTGATGTGTGTTTTAAGTTATGTGAATTTGAGTGCATGTTTATGTCAATTGTTTCTGTGACGACAGGTGGGTCTCCAAGAATCCCATTGGGATTACACTAGATGTGCTCACTTCACTATATGTTTTTTTTAAGTCAGGTTTTTCCTTACTTGATGGTGCTCACTATGAAAAAGAACTGTATGACTGCAAGCAAGGGAGCATGCATGTAGCACTGTGGCTGCAAAGTCCAAATCTTCATTTTATATCGCCACAGCAATGCAGACAGTTATCACCAAATAGGTGGTAAGTGTATATACAGCTTTATTAGTATGCAATAAGTGTGAGTCCAGTGTGACAGAGCAGGAGTGGTACCAGGGAATTCCTTAGGTCCTGATGAAAAGACAATAGAGGTACTGCTAGAAACAGGTCGACCTTCTAGGAAAACGGGTACAAGACATCCTTATTGTCTAAACCTCCCCTCTTTTAATCATACTGTTAGAAATGGGGGTCTCTAGTTGGCAAGGGCTTGCACTTTTGTCCAAGTAGGGATCCTTCTTCCTAGTCAGGATAAGGGAGTTACACTCCTAAAATAACCTCTGCTCACCGCTTTGATAGCTTGGCACGAGCAATCCGGTTTATCTTAGAGGCAGTGTGTAAATCATTTGCACATAACCAACAGTAATACAGTGTAAGCACTACAATAAGACACCACACCAGTTTAGAAAAATATCCACTATTTTTATATACTTAAAACAAGACCAAATACGATGAAAATCCACAATACAGTACTTAAAAATAGTTAATTCGCAAGATGTCTTTAAATTGCACTAATACGTTGAAAACATAGTTCGTACGAGTCAGTAGCTCAGTCTGAGCCTACTGCGATGCTGCAAACAACAAAGACTCACAGTGTCAGCTGACCGCGTCGGTTTGGGCCAGCAACAGTGTGAACAGACTCGTTAACAGTACCTTTCTTAGTGCGGCACACAAGGAGGTGCGAGTCAGTCTTGGCCTCCGTTGGGGTTGCGATGCAGAGTGAAAGCGATGCAAGGTGTGGTGTCCTCTCGACGCGGTGTGAGCAGCGGCTCGGTGGCGATCGTCCAGACTGTCCTCGAGACCTGCAAGTTCAAAGAAAGGGAAATGTCGACCACCACTCCCAAGTTTTTGCCGTGGGAGGCGGAAGTTGGGCACCTGCCCAAGGAGTCAGGCCACCACTCCCCAGACCAACTATATAGCTTGTCCCCAAAGATCAGAACCTCTGTCTTCTCGCTATTCAGTTTTAGATAGTTTTGTACCATCCATGACGAGACTGCTTGCATGCAGTTTTTAAAATTTTGGGCAGAATCACTGACGTTGTGTGTGATAGACACCATTATTTGAGTGTTGTCCGCATAAGACAACACATCCAACCCATAGGATTTCACCACCCTTGCGAGCGGGGCCACATAGATATTACAACAGGTTAGGGCTCAAGGAAGAACTCTGTGGCACTCCGCAAACAAGGGAGGCAGAATCCGATTAGAAGTTTCCAAATTTTACTATCTGAGAACGCTCCTTAAGAAAGGAGGCGAGGAGATCAAAAGCCGTGCCCCTAACCCCTATCTCCCAGAGGCGCTCCACAAGTCTCAGGGGAGACAAGTTGTCGAAAGCTGCGGTAAGATCAAGTAAAATTAGTAGGGTAGTGTGCCCTGCATCAACCTGTGTCCTAACATTATCAAATACCGCCTTGAGGGCAGTTTCCATGCTGTGAAAGCTTCTAAACCCATGTTGAGAGCCATCCAAAATTTGGTGGTCCCTCAAACAGGCACTTAAATGAAAATTCAGGTGGGCTTCTAAAATCTTTGCTGGAATGGGTAAAAGGGAAATAGGACGAACATTTTTAAGTTCCGTCGGATCCAATGAGGGCTTTATTAAAAGTGGCCTAACCAAGCCAAGGGATATTGTCCCTCCGAAATAGCTTAATTTAGGACCGTGGTGAGATGTGGAATGATTGCAGTTTTGACATTTTGAAGAACCTTCAGAGGACAGGGACCCAAGGGCGATCCTGACTTAACTCCTTCTAATAAGTGCTCTACAGTTTCAGGAAGTAAATTTGGAAAGACAAGTAAACTGGGGGACGCCACCTTACTGAAGCTATCCATTAGGTGAATTTCCAGCAGGGCATCCAATGTCTTGTTCCGATTTAAGGTTTCTAGCTGAACATATATATCAGATATCTTAGAGCAAAAGAAGGTAGTGAGTCTATCACAGAGCTCCAGTGACGGCACCACTGAATCAGAGGCCGTGAGCGAAACAAGAGAATTCACAATGTTAAAAAGCTCCTTAGACGTTTTGAGTGATTCTGAGATTTTTGAAAAATACGTTCCTCTTTCCTCCATAATGGCTGTTTGATATGCTTTAAAGCATTGTTTATGCAATTCTCTACCCAGGAGCGTGAGATCTCTGCACCACAGTCTCTCCTTCCTTCTATACTCATGTCTCAACTTTGGCAGTCTATCAGAGAACCAAGGTGTGGAAGGCCTTTTTCTAGCCGAATAGTGCCATTTTTTGGGAGCTAGGATGTCCATAACTGCTAATAACTTTTTTGAAAACTTGCCGGCAGCTGAATTAGCACTTAAATATTCTGGAACCTGGAAATTTATAAAAAGATTGGCAAAGGCCTCATTTTCAATCAAATTGAAATGACGTTTATCGGCCACTTTCATATTTTCAGGTTAAGTGTTCTCAGCTACTGATACCCTTAATTCAAATGGAACCGCAGAGTGGTCTGACCAGGCTAGCGGGAGAGGCTCTCCCACCCTAATCCGGTGATCATTAGATAAGATCCCTTCTAGGGTGTGGCCTGCTACGTGTGAGGGAGAATTAACTAGTTGCAAGAAGCCACAGCTGTTCATACGTTCCAAAAGGGTTTGTGTGTCAAGACTAGCGTTATTCTCTAAAATGAAAGTTAAAATCCCCCAGAAGAATACAATTGGCTCTTTCTAGGTAGGGCTTCAGCCTAATACACCAGTCCTGACTAAAGGATGCCCTAGGGCCCGGCTGTCTATAACAAAGAACACCAGAAACACTTTCTGTGGGGGTCATATTTAGAGAAAAATATAATGCCTGGCATTGGTCGGACGGTGAGGTGAGTGGTTCAGAACGACAAGTGAAAGTCTCCCTGAACAGAATGCCTAGACCCCCCCTCATTGTCCTACCCTGTCCACTCGGGTGAGGCAATATCCCGATAGCCTCTACAAGATCAGGACTGGATAAATCATTCGCCCAGGTTTCAGTTAAAAACACCCAGTCAGGTGTGTGTTGTAAGACAAAATCGTTAAAAGTAACATTATTTTTAATCAGGGACCTGACATTGATAAGAAAACCCTGACGAGGCTTCCCAGTTCCCGCAGGGGTAACTATGGTTTTGGTAATAAAAGGACTTTTTCTCCACTCCAGTGATGCCAATATTGCACAGCATACGAGGAGGGCCCCTTTCTAGAGAGGGTTTTGTGATTAAAAACATGCTTTCAAGGCAGCGGCTTAGCCAAAGACAGTTCCAGAAGTTCCTCCTTTGAATACCTTGTCCTGAGCTTGGAGCCTTGCGGAGAAGAAACAGCATCCCTGGCGCCATTAGGTTTACTAGAGCGCTAACCTCCCTGTCTCTGCCCCTCGCCTGCCGGCAGAGGAGCAATGGAGCCGCCTACACCCTCCACTCAATCGGTAAGGACTGTGGTGGACCGCGGTGCCAGGGGGAACCACATACAAATAAAGGGTAAAACAATGTGCAAAAAGGCAATGGATGTTATTTAAAACATTTAAACAGTGTCAAGATTTAAAAAACAAAGGGGCATATTACCAACGTTTAGCGATATTTACCGCTAACGATGCTTAGCAACAAATTTTTTAACGCTAAGCATCGCCGGAAATTATCGCAGAGATAACTTGCTATTAGCAAGGTTTATCTCAGTAGTGATAAAAATCCTCACGCTAACTGCCAATTGAGAGATTATCTCTGGAAAACCAACGATAATCTCTCGAAGTTTGGCGTTAGCTTGATAATAGGGGCTCACAAACTTAGCCATGATATCCACCTTCCATAGGATATCATGGCTAAGTCAGGAAAATACCGGGTGTAAAAAAAAGAAGTGCTAACCGCGGTTAGCGCTGCTTTTTTTTATCACTAACAGGGTTAGCGAAATCCTTGATAATAGGAGAAATGTCGCTTAAAAACATTTCTCCTAATATTTTTCTCTGGAACGCCCCCCTTTGCATCTCATTAGAGATGCACGGGGAAGCTTAGAGAAAAAGGGTGCTAACATGCAAATTTGCGTGTTAGCACCCTGTTGCTAATAGGGAGATAATTTTATCTCCGCTTTCTTGGCTTAAATAAATAAATAGGCTCTCTAGAGCGCTAACCTCCCTGTCTCCCCCCTCGCCAGCCAGCAGAGGAGTAATGGAACTGCCTACTGCCTCCACTCAATCGGTAAGGACCGCGGTGGACCGGGGTGCCAGGCCGGAGCGGGAACCACACACAAATAAAGGGTACGACAATGGGCAAAAACGCAATCGATGTTATTTAAAACATTTAAACAGTGTCAAGATTTAAAAAACAAAAATGCCCCCACAAAGCTTTCCCACCGTGAACAGGAAGCCTGTTAAAACCAACTTCACTAAAAGATGTATTTTATCATTCTGAGTTCAGGCATACTAAACTCGAATTTCTACCATGTACTCTGAGTCAGTTAGGATCATTACACCAGCAGAATCATTACACCAGCAAAAACAGAGTAAAACACGGGAGGTCAGAAAGCAAAACGTCAGGGGAAACACACCAAAAAAATGGCAAGTCTAACACATACCGACTAGAGGATAGAAAAAAAAGGGAACACCTACTAGCCAGGTATTTTTAAGATACACTCCAGCACAACCCCCCCACTCTATTACACCGTTATAATTGTATAGTCACCATAGTGTAGTGTACGTTGTAGCATGCCCACTCCGTAGCGGAACAGTAACAACCCAATGATGAAGCATGCCACCAAGGGGTAACCCTGGTGGGTGAGGATTTCACAAGAAAACTCAGTTTTTTTCTTGGAGGGTTAGTCTCCTCAGCTTAGCTGGGTTCTTGTTTTTTGTTATGAATCGTATTTGGATTTGGAGTGTGAACCCAGTTTTATCCTCTCATTCTCGCTCTGTTTCAATACATTAACTCCTAGTATGGCAGCTTATGAAAATATGGAAACAACTGCACCAGTGTAGGGACTAATCCTGCTCCCAATACAAGCTGAATAAGTTCATGCCTCATCCAACGTCAGCCCTACATATGGGTAATGATGGACTCACTCTATAAGCTTACCCCCTATATGGATTGAGCATGGCTTTGTATTCTTAGGCCCTCAGACCATAGGTGAATCTGAAGATACATTTTGTTCATAAAAGTCACAAAGCTAGAGATCAGTGATTTAAGGCTGTTTGCCATACTGGCCAAAAGAATGGCATCATCTGCTTAAAGAAGAGCAGAAATAGGTTTATTCCGAATCACAGGTGCATCAGCCCCCTTGTTAACAAGTGAAATGTCAAGACTGTTAATCTATAACAAAAACAGATTTGGGGTGAGTACGCACCCCTTTCGGACACCACAATTTACTGTAAACGAGGAGGAACACTCACCATTTGCCCCATACCTGACAGCTGCCTTTAAATCCCAATGAAGGTGCTGTAAGAGAGAGACCAAATCAGTTTCCATGCCCATGGATGATAAAATATCCCTCAGTTTAGAGCAGTTACCAAAATCAAGAGATTGAGGAGGTCCTCACATTCATTGGTCTTAAACAGGGATGTGTCCTCGCCCCCTGCCTCTTCAATATTTATACATCAGACCTCTAAGCACTGTTATCAGAATTCTTGAGTGACCCACAAAAAGTGCGTAGTTTACAATAAGCATATGCCATTGTTTTATGTAACCAGACTCCCAATGGCCTGCAGCACCAAAGATCTGCACTCCACAGTATGACCAAATTCTTCGGCCTGAAGCTAAATTACATCAAAACTAAAGTCCTCCGCTTCCTGTCAAATAACAGACACCAAAATTGACATCTCTCAACATACATGAGGCCTGGGAGCTAAATATCAGCCTGGTAGCATTTCAAAAGATCGCCAGCAAAGCCACCAAGCTAAAATCTTGGTCTCTGACAAAGCAGGAATTGGCAGGAAAAAACACTGATGGACAGTCATATAGCATGTGTGGCCCCAACCATACCTAATGCGCCACATCTATCAAACTATCCAGCATTTCTATTTAATACAATGAATGGGAGGCTTTCCTTCAAAAGACCAGCTTCCGCCCTGGAAAAAAAGATGGCCGAGCCCTCTTTGCCGTCTATGCGGTCAATTGTTTCGAAAGCCTATTACATTTCCTGTGTATTTGCTCGCTGTGAATCAATTAAGACAGAAATTACTTTGCCCCTCCTTTCAAGCACTTAAGAATATTAAACTTAGTTGGCCTTAAAAAGTAACCTTGCAGGAAGTAAATTCACAGAACTGACTGCGGTTCTGAAGAAATGGTTGAAGCCAGCCAAAGGCCAAATCTTTCACCCATATCTTTCACCCATATCTCTCAGAGTCCTTAGAATAGTACATTTTGATATACTATGTCAAAGACTGTGCATAGAATCAGTATGATGAGTCCTGTCTTATCCAGGATCACTCACTGCTTGTTCGATACAGATAAAAGAGCCATCTAAGTGGGGTTACTGCGCACTTGACCCTAAATGGAGTCCCACCTGCGGGAGAAGATTTTTTATTTGTCGTACAGGCGGGTGCTGCTTACCGTTACATGGTTTTTTACTCTTGGGTTAAGTTTTCTGCTATTGAAGGAAACAATAATTTCTTTCATGACTATAAACATGGTGGGGCACCACAAGTTTACCGTCTGTATTGTTTACCTGAAGTTCCGTTGTCTCCTTGGGAGAACACCATCTGGTTTAATCAGTCGACTGGGCCACCTGGACCATTTTGGTGGGCTTTACCTCATATCCAAATTATCAAACTATTACAAATGCAGAGCTGTAACTATTAAACACGTCCTTGATTCACAGAGGTGTCATACAGTATCTGTCGCATAATATACCGGGTGCTCCAGCGGGTGCCGCTCAGCCACTAGGGCATGGTGGCGTGGTTATAAGTCCTATCATGATTAATTCTGTGATGTGGAAGCAACCTCAAAATAGGTATTAATTTCCTTTTTCGTTGGCAGAAAAGCTTGAGCAACTCAAAGCTGTATTTCCACACACAGCTGTGGGACAGGATACTTACCATGAGCTTACTGAAAGGTCTTATTCAAAATTTGGCAGCTTGCACCACTCGGGGGAAGGTGTTTGCAGCAGTTTCTTCCCTCTGCTTTGGTACCCCCTCCATGACTGTTCTTCAGACGTTTCTTAAGAAAGTTCAGGATGAGCACTGGGTGGAGGCTGCTCTGGAGTTGGGAACGAGACTAATGGGGGCATTCCTTATAGTCTCCAACATGATTCTGGCTAACGTTAAGAGGGAGCCAGTCAGCTTGCAGCTGAGTCAGAACCCTTGAGCCAGTGGCTGACGTTGATAAACAACATGAATTGCCAAAGATTATAGCTAAAGTATATATATCCTTGGGGCGCAATAATTTGGGAACTAGACCTTTTACTCAGATACAAAATAAGCCGTTGCCAGTAAAAGAGGGGCATTCAGTTTTTCCAGAAAAATAGACATGGAATACAAATATGCAACAGCAACAACAGAAGCAAGCTTTGTGCGCAGGTTCGCTGACACCTGATAATTCTGAACGTAGATATGATTTGTGTGACCGCGCTAAACTAAAGGCACTAGAATGATTTCAGATTTGTGGTCCCCGCTCTCCTTGTTCCTTTCAGGAATCCTCGGACCCACCTTTCGGTGGAGGGGAGCAACATGATCGCAGACAAGGCGAGACCACTCAACAAAGATGTGATCCGCCAAGACAGTGTAACATAAAAGCGAAACCAGAGTGTCAACTTCCATACCATGCCCTGTTTCAGAAGAAAAAAGTTGCTGCTTTGACAGTGAAATATGCCCCAGGCGGTGAGAACCCTGCTCCTTGATTGGAGATGGGCTGTGACACTCCTTGACAGTGCAGCGGAAGTTACCATAGTGTGGGAGACACTCCATACTTGTCTGGAGGCAAGAGAAACTGATACTTTTTTAACAGTGTAGACAGCAGATACACAAGTTGCACCCTCGGATAGACCTAATGTGATAATCCTCCAAATTGAGATTGATATCAGATGGATGATTAAGGCAATCTTCTGGGAAAATCTTACTTCCTCTTATGACATCTTGTTGGCAGAGGCTGTTTGGCATCCGCCTGACCCATCCCGAGCAGGCTTACTGTCATGGTGCTTCTCCGCTTCCGTGCCCGCCCCTGCTGTCCTCCTCCTTATGGTTGTCTCAGTTTCCACTCCAGGCTTGCTCATAGGCAAAACAAAACTCCTGCTCTTTGTCTTGGGAGAACTGCGAGAGTGACATAGGGGTTTCCTTTTGCCTGGGAGCAAGCCTGGCTGTCTTCTCTCCACTCCAGGTTCGCTCCCAGGCAAAACGAAACCCCGACGGCACTCTCAGGATAACTGCACATTGTGCGCGCATGCGCAGTTCTCCCAAGACAAAGAGCAGGAGTTTTGTTTTGCCTAAGAGCGAGTGGAAACGGAGACAGCCAGGAGGAGAGGACATCCAGGGCAGGGCACGGAAGCAGAGGAGCCCTGTGATGGTAAGCCTGCTTGAGGTAGGTGACACTGGGGCAGGGAAAACTCTGCTACGCCATAGAGCCGGAGATTTTTGCTGAACTCTACTCTCTGAGCGGAGTGCGGAGTCACGAAAAATCGGCAAACTCCATCGGCGTAGCGGAGTTGAACGCCCACGGTTACCCATTACCCCATCAAACGAGACGTCAAAACTTCTGTGAGTTAAATCTTGACCCAATTGGAATATCAGGGTGTAATTGAACCCTGTGTTTCATCAATGAATAATCCTCTTTTTACTTTTGCATTGTTTTGGAATATAGAAATTTGAATAGTCATATTTGCATGTTTGTCGTACAAAACATACACAGCTCTGCGTAGAGCAATAACGTAGTACGTAAGAATTATAAAACAACTCTAGATAATTTCAACTGCTTTTACAGTCACAGTCTGACTCTTAACAGCTGTACCTTACCCGCATTTTGCCCGGTTGGCAATCAAAAAAGATTTATGCGTTTGCTTTTGGGCTGAAAGAATAGTCCAGGGGCGTTTTTGCGGAGCAAGAGGTCTCTCTTCTACAAAACATAGACCTGTGTACTTTCTCATACATTGATGACATCTATTTAACAGATGACAAGTTGATACCGCATCTTGTCCACGTTGATTGCATCATTATGTCTTTTACCGACCTATAGTCCAAATGTAACTTTGATAAATCACACATCACATATTAGGCTGTTATTTTTTTGGGTTACGAATTCAAAGAGGAAGGTAGGGGTTTAGCCCCTGCACTTTAAAGAAGTTACAATCTCTGCTGGGTTTTTTAAATTTCGGGCAAACATTTATCCTTGACAATGCCCAGTGTATCAAGCCGCTTTATGCAACCCTCTTTTTCGTCTTCCCGCTGGCTTCTGTAACACCCAGCAATTCCCTGGTCTTTGCAATCTGAATATGCCTGCGAGCACCTTCCTCTTGACAAGAGACAATACTATGAATTTGGTCATACCGATTGAACCGGGTACAGTGGGTTTCACGTACTTGACATTTAATGAAGGTGATACAGTCCCCATTGTACTTGTACACTTCAGCATAGCTGTGTTTCTCTTTGATAGAAAAAATTCTTACTGCAGTTCATATGGCGATTCTTAAGGAACACTCTCTTACTCAAGGTAAAGGCATTCTTATGGTCTTACCTGTGCCAGCTCTTGAGGCGGTCACTAAGGCGAGTGTTTCAAATTCTAAGGCTTTGCATCATCGTTGGATTCAATGGACAAGTTTTGTTGACATTGGCTGTTGTTACTTTTATCTTTGAACCATCATTACAGATGAAGGAGTTTTTACAATGCGAACAGGATCATCATCCTCCGTCGTCACTCCTTCCTCTGGATCGGTACAAATGTATAATTTATACCAATGGGTATGCTCAACCGGCTGTAGACTCTAAACATGCTTTTTCGGCTTCCTGAAATATAGTGACAGGCTCTATGGTTGACGGTGATTTCCTTGGTGCATACGCAAACTTTAGTAGACTGTACAGCTCAATTGGCTGAGCTGCGTGCTTTGATGTTGACTCTTGAATTCGCTGATCCTGCAGTATCCACTCTTACTGTGTGCGATTCATTTGACTATGCCCAATCCTTTACTGGCAATTTGTTTTTCGGTCTCAAAATGATTATAGATATTCAAAATGCAGTGAAATAAAGCATATAATGCTTTGGTTTCCAGTGGCAGCTCTTACGGAGAGTCTGCCGCTCACACATGTTATCCATACTCTTCGCCATCAGTGTGTGGGAGCACATGCTGTTGGTAATTCTCTAGCTAATGAGATAGCCTAATCTGCAGTAGCCACTTATTCAGTAGCAGCTGTAACAAGGTCCATGATTAAAATACACAATGATATACTAGCTGGTATAGCTGCAACAAAAGATGGGACAACATTCCCAAAAGGTTTTCCTTCCAAATATTCTCATCATTTGTCACTAGAGCAAGTCCTGTTTGCAACAATACCGTCTGTTGGGGATCGGCTGATTCCCAGCATGGACGGCAGGCTTCCTTTGATCATAGCCGCTCATGAGGGCATGGCATCTGCTCATGCTGGTGTTTCAGCGACAGTGTCCCTCTTGCAGCAGTGTTATTGGTGGCATTGCTTGTATAGACAGACTCGTAATTATGTTCAATCTTGTGACATTTGTCAACAAATTAAGCCATCCACAGTTGCACGTCCACATTATTTATATCTACCTTGATTCCGGTGGTCCTTTGTCGTCAGACACTGCATATAAATATATTTTGGTTGCAGTGGATTCGTACACAGGATTCCTTTGGGTTTGGCTGCAATGTTGTGCTGGTGCTCAAAATGTCATTAGAGACTTGCGTGTCTTTGTGGGAATATTTGCCTGCGGCACCTTCCATTCTGACCAAGGTCCGGCATTTGCCTCTAAGCCTTACAAAGACACAATGAGGTAATTGGGGGTACTGCTGCAATTTTCATCTCCCTACAGGCCTGAGGGCAATTCCAAAGTGGAGCAAATAAACCGTAACGTAAAGCAGTCTTTGAAAGCTAGTGTTTTAGGTACTGGTTTGAGTTGGCTTACTGATTTGTATGGTGTCCAACATGAACTAAATAATCTCCCTAGAAGATCTCTGGGTGGATGGATCCCTTACGAAATGCTCTTTGGCATTAAAATGTTTGTGCCAGGCCTTGATGATCTAGACGTTGCAGCAGCTGCCACAACATTTTATGTGGATAACCATTGTGCTATGTTATGGGGTCTACACCTGAGATTGCCTTGCAAAGGATCATTTACACTCATCTACAGATGCAGCGGTGCTGATTCCGGTAACAGCCTGGCTTCCTCAAGTTAGAGATTTGGTCCGGGAGAAGTTGGAGAACAAAAAAGAATTTGGTCCCTCTTATCATGCACCGGTCCCATTTCTTGGCTTGAAGGGCACTCATACTGTGATTTTGCCTCCACTGCCTGGTCGGAAGGAGAATTGCTTCATTTCGATTGAATATGTCAAGTTACACCCTTTGGCCGTTACTGAATAGTACGCCTAACATCATTCCTTTGCAGGATGTTTCTCTGCAGCAGATGTTGTCCCCAATAATTCCAGAGAGAAAACTCTAGCAATGTTTTGCCTGTTTTGTCATCATCTACAGATGCAGCATTCCATGAGTATGCTTCTCTGCCACTGGAACACACTATTGATATTTCTGCTACTGCTGCACAATAATTTTTTAATGTAGATCATCCCCCATTTTTTCACCTGGGAAGTAGTGGTTATTATATGGACAGGGATAACTTTTCTTCAAGTTCTTCATCTTCTTCATCAGCATCCTCTGTGGTGGCAGCACCAATGAATATTTGCAGTTTCTTTTCCTGGTATCAAAATAATTATCTGGTCTTTCCATGGACTTACATTTGGATGGTGCTGACTTAGTATTCCTCTTCACGTCAATAGGATTTGTGACAGTATTTTTCCTTTTAATCAATGGCCATTATTTGCATGTACGCTCTGCTGTCCATTCAGTCGATGAGGTGTTGGCACCACATACTTAGGGACCAACCCAACGTTAACATCTCAGCTGTTACAGTCAGGGATGGGATAGTTTGGGACAAAGTACCATACAAAATCTGCTGCCGAACGGGCACAATTCGAATGCCATACGTCTTTCGTGTATCGTTGAGTGACGTTGCTACACCATAACCGATTTGTCATTAAAAGTTTATGATTTTTGAAAGGACACAATAAATTTGAAATCTAAATGGGGTACCAAAGATTGGCAGGTGCAGGGAATTGAATCATTGTATCGTGCATGTTTGATACCTACGCAGCTGATGTTTTTTAATTAGACTGTTCAACAGACTACGTGGTTGGGCATGGCTACAACAAAAAAATATATTTCTCCATCATTCCAGTTGTTGGCAGCCTAAGATGACTGGCAGCAGTATACAAATTGTACTTTAGATGAATTGAACAGTATGGTCCAGAATGGTACCCTTAACTCCTCCACTTTAAATCTCTTGGGCTGATTAATTTAGCCCCTCAATACTAATGCTTACCAGTTGCATTTCTTAAATGCATCTGGTGGCTTTACTCTAAGTAGACCAGATCCTAGTTTCCCACATTCACATTTGGTGACTACATAGTCTGTAGGTATTTATGTCAATAATGGTTGGGTCAGTCTATTTTGTCATCTGTGAAACAGCATCTCTCACGTTTATCTGGCAACATTGATCTGGCAGATTTCCTTTTAGGCCAAGATCCCCTCACCCAAAATGTTTTGCTTATGAAGCATATAACAAAATCTGGAAACTGTCCCAAATGGAGGCAGCTTTCAGATTATGACAACTTGATCAAGACAACTTGTGTAAGATTCTAAATGTTGCAGTCAACAGCAATGATACTTTGTCTTCTCGTATTCACACGTTGTAAAATATTGTTTCATCTTTTTTTACATTGTGCAGAATGAAGTGTATTACGTTGTATCAATGTCAAAATCAATTGTGCTCTGTAATGCAATTCGGCTGGACTTGGCAAACATTGAAAAATAGGAAAGTGCCTTGGGATTAATCGAATAATACTGCCCTGATTTTGCCCTTTAATTTGACAGATACACAAAAACCTATGTCAATGAAAGATTCAACATACACACTATTATATATTGAGAAACTATACCAGCAACCATTCTGAAAGCAGAGACTGATTCCTCCATATGGTTAATACACAGGGTTATTTATTTTCCCATTTCCCTATTTCAATTTACAGCATGTATGATACATTATCCAATCGGCATCTTTGTACCCCTTGGTAGTACTTTCCTGCATGAATTGTGGTCATTGCTGTTCACAGTTCACTGTGGAGTGAAGATAAGGAGGTTTTCCTGACAGGGGAGGACTGTGAATCTACAGTGAAGCATGCTTTTGTTCGTACACAAGTTTAGCTTCATGGCGCTTGCAACGTATCAGCACCTAATTTGGCATGTTTTATAAAAGGAACAACAGTGCTTTAAGTTATTCCCACACCGAAGCTGCTAAACAGGTGGGAGGTGGCGCGGTACATGAAACCCCTGGCTTCTGTAAGTTGTTGTCCATAGCTTAATGGAATATTTTGAAAGGGCATGGATCCGATGGGGAGCCAGACTTTACTTTTAGAATCAAGCCTTTTACTTCTGTCACTCATACTGCCGCAAACTGTATTATCTGCATATAACACTCTTGTGCATTTGGATGAATCTTAAGATCCAGCAGAGCGATCATCTAATCTGATTCACATAATTCTGACCTTTGAGCCAGTTGTATATTACAGCAATTAGGAAAGGCTTACTCATTAACAGTTTTAAAGACTACACTAATATTGCTATTCTCTAATGTTGCTGTAATAATTCTGTCAGCATAACAAGCAACTTTTTTCTCCAATCGTTTTAAAAGGCGTTTTTCAAGGCCTCAGGTTAATTATATTTACTGACTGGGTTCTAGTTTGTAGGCCATGTCCCCTCTGACACTTTACATTCCCGTTTAAGGTCTCTAAGGTCTTCATTGTCCCTGTGGGTGTAGGAAGTTCTCAAAAGGACTTGATCAACTTTAGCGGGGCCAGTCCGTTTATAGATGTCTTCCATACATTGATTTGTGTCTTGTACTGAAAAATTCACATATTCAGGAACAGCTGGAGGGCAAAATTCCATTAATTTGGAATTATAATTTTTGACATAGTTTTGAAGAAAGTATTGCTTTGCAGTTCGCTTTTCCTGAGCTCTTATAAACACAATTCTGGCAGGCTCAAATTATGGCCCATATAATGAAAGAGTTATATCTTAGAAAATTTTGTGAAACGGATTTGGAAAAAAGTGTGATCATTATAATGTCCTCCCACATGGAAGAGTGTGCTGTTCCATCGGAGCAGACCTAATATAACCAACGCCTATAGATAGTTTTAATTTTACTTTAGTCAATAACATCTATTCTAATGTTAAATTCACCTAAAACCACAACTTTGGGGGCTGTTAGCGTAACCATGACAAATAGATGACTGAATTTAAATCCAAATTTATTCGTCCAACCGTGATGGTGATATACAAGAACACATGCTACTGATATGGTCAGATATATAGACAGATTTACTGCAAACAACTCAGCTAACTTGATCAAATTAAGAGGCACATTCCTTATTTCTACATCTTGATTGTATATCATAACTACTGCCCCCTTTAGAATTTACTATGTCGGTGTGCTGGATTTACAATCCCTCATGGATGGCTATCATGAATTCGAGTTTGGACGACTCTGTAAAGCAAGATACTCTCACAAATAGAATATCAAGCATATTACCTAGAAACAGTTCCACTATCTATAGAATATGCTTTGGTAAATATCTCACATTAATCAGCCAAAACTGACAAAAACATTTTCTTTGCCTCTGATCCTGGTGTTGTTGGGCTAGGCTTGGTAATTCAATAGGAACGTACTGATAGATTTCTGGAATGCCATAACTACTTCATCTTATCTCTCAAAGTTACCCTCTTAAAATAAGTACTGTGTTCTGACTTGAAATTAACAGTAACACTAGCCGCGGCTAAATGATTTTTTACCACATTAGCACAGACTGGCTTCATTTTCCTATCCCTCCCTGACCACCTTCGATTTGCTTGCATTATTTTTCTTTCGTAAAGACCTTAAAACTTTTCTGTTCAAACAGGCCTTTTCCTTGTAGAGCTACTCTATTTATCTCTATGCGCCAGCCATTCTCGGCCCCGATCTGCTAAACATTGCCTCCATAGTGCCAAGAAACCGCAGGGTGAAGGTAGCGCTTTACAAATATTTTAAATTCAAATTCAATTTATGCCTTTGGCTGGATATTACATTTAAAACGCCTTATTTTACATTATTTACAATTTGTCACCCTTTGATAAATCTGAATTAAACCTTCCAATCAAATAGCAACTGTAGGCACGTTTTGGCTTCTCAACCTTGATGTAGATTAATGTAGAGGGCAAAATAAAAGGGGGGGGGGCGGTTAAAATATTGTCTGTTTTTTCTTTTAACTCAGCACAGGAAGCCTTGTTCTGCGCCATAGTAAAACCGCTGAATAGAATTACTGGAAACTTGACATGAAATTAAACTTCACTCTGAGGTGTACATTTGCTTGGTTTTATGTAAATCAGTTCAATAGTTTTAGGGAAATGAGCACATCAGTATGCACATAATATGCTTATCTCTTGTGCAATATACTCCAAACAAGGTTCTTGAGCTATAATATTATACATAACTACAAATAGGGGGAAAAAACACAAAAAGTGAAAGAAGAAAAGCCTATGAGTACAACAATGTCACAAAATACCTTACAAAAATATTTACTCAAATACATTTTAATGAAGAGAAAAGAAACCACAAGGGCTCTCAAACAAATACACTCACAATTAATACAAAAAACATCAACATATATATAATCATAAAACAATGGCAGAGACTGAAAAACAAATCACAATAAACACAATATACAGTCGAAGATTAATGTGATCTCTGATTTTTGCCATTTACAGAGCGTCAACGGCGTTACAACCCAAAATTTATTTGAGGGTCATCATCAGGACAAAAAGTAGCTTGAGGAGCGAAAGTGACCACTTGATAAACTTTCTTCATGGTCTTTCTAGACATAAAGTAATTCTTCACCCAATGTACTGAATGGCTTCCAAGGGATACCTGACAGATTCTGGAAGTGCCATAAAAAGCGTGCCTCCAATTTAGATATGGTAAGAAAATTCAAGGGCTCAATAAATAGCCGATAGTCCAAACACATCCAAAGTGTCAGAAATTCGTATATTAAAGGCGTGTGTCCCGCGATCTCATCTACTGCAAATACATCAGACATGAGGTACTTTTTTTTTTCTCTCTCTAGCTCTGCAGGACTCGCAAAATGCCTTGTTTCTCACTTTCGAAGAAGTTGCCCATTTGTAAGCTGTTTAACCCATCTGCCTGTTCCTTGTCCAGGAAATAACTCTTGCGTAATAAATTGCCCAATATGAACCATAAAAACATAAATTATAATGACACATGGAGGTGGTCATTGTTCACCTGCCGTGCCCCACCATGGTGGCAGTCCTAGAATTGGGGAATTCTGTGGAAACCGTTAATTATATTGCATTCAGACCAGGGCAGTTTTTATAACATTTAAAATCCCGCTTCTTGCGCACCTCAAGAAATTGGCTTTAAGGCAGAGTTTTGGGACTCATCTGTTGGTCCAGCTGGTGATGAGCACCTCAATAAAAACAGCAGTGGCGTAAGTCAAAATGATGGGGGCACCCTGCTGAATGGAACAGCTTACAGGAGTACCATTTCTCACAGCACATTTTTTGTCTAGTTTTGTGTAGCACAAATTGGACCCGAAAGTACTGAAGCGCTTAACATGAGCACCAGTTACATTACACAAGGACACATTCATTTTGCAGGCACTGGGAGATTAAATGACTTGCACAAAATCACAGGAAGTTGAACCGACACCGAGACTCGAACAAGGCTCCCAAGTCCCAAAGTTGACAGCGTCCACACACAGCTGGGTCTAAATTTGTCATTTAAGTTCCTCTGTGTTTATGCTGTTGTCTCTTTATTTGTTGTTTTGTATCGCCCTGCTATGTGCACGGGTACTTTTTTCTCTTCCTTAACTGGATAGAAGAGTTTAAACGGAGTACTCAGGCTTCAGAATAACGTGCATTATGTGTTTTCTGCAGGGATTAGAGAGGTGAGAGGATAGACTCTTAGAGCAAAGCCTTATCAACAAGTAAATGGTCTTTCAAAGACCTGTGAAGTACTCGGGTGCGACTGTGTGTGTTCCCGGGAAGCTGTCTCAGCCCATTCTGACAATTTAAGCCTGAAGGGAAATCCCTGGAAACAGACCAAGGGCCAGATGTAGGTAAATTTTATTTACCGACCTCTTAAATACCGAGTCATACCGACTCGGTATTACCGAGTAGGAAAATGAGATGTAGGTAATGAAGGCGGTAACAAATACCGACTCGGAACCAGTCGGTAATCGGAAACGGTATTTACCGTCTCGGAATATACCTACACGGTAAAATCCGAGACGGAAAAGCCCAAACCGATTCACCGGTGCCACGGCCCATAGGAATGAATGGCAACTTCCGACCCGGTAAATACCGAGTAGGTAAACACCGACCCGGTATTTACCGTGTCGGAACTATCCGCCGAAGATTTTGAAACTGACAAACATGTGCGCCTGTGAACCAATCAGGTACTGCAACCACACCCAAATTTCAAGCCACAGGGGAACTAACCAATCAGATCCAACCACCACACCCCAGTACTTGGGACAGGCCACGCCCATGCAGGTGCAGAAACAAACAGTCAGGAGAGCAGGAGGACAGAGTGTGGAGCAGCCTTACCTGAGACAGAAATACACTGCAAGATGGAGAGCCAGGAGGCACAGAGAGAAGCTGCAGAGCGCAAAAGGAAGCAGAAGTTCAGCCAGGAGGAACTGCAGGTGCTGATTTCGGAGGTTGTCAGACATCATGGCAGAATTCTAGGAAAGCAAACTCTGCATGTTGCAGAATCCATCAAACGCAGCACCTGGTTGGACATACAAGGCAAGGTAAATGCCATTGGTGTCACCCACCGTGACCTAGAAGACCTAAAAAAACGGTGGTATGACATCCGCATTATCACCAAGAAAAAGCTTGCTGCCCACCGCAAGGAATGTGATGCTACAGGCGGAGGAAGTAACAGAGCCCCCAGACTCACCGACATCGAGGAGATGGTTGCATCCACCCTTGAGAAGGAATGTATACACGGAATAGGAGACGCAGACAGCTCAGCAAGAGGAGCCAAGAAACCAGGTAAGATGCAAGAACACTATCATTTACCCTTTTACCTATTCCCCTCACAGGACAAATCAGACTCCACAACAGGTTTAACTAATGTCCTGCAATGCATCCTGTGAAATGTAGTCACGTGTAGATCAGAGCAGTCAGCGTGCATTGCAGCAAGGGGAGCAACAGACAAGTAGCATAGGCAAATGAGAGACAGGCTAAAGTGCTATAGAAGTGTATTTTATCACATGACACAGGTGATCAACATAACTGACTCAATGTCCATGTCTGTCCACAGGAGAGTCAAAGCGCAACACAGCTGAGGTCAGAGAGAAGAGGAGGGAAGGAGCCGGACCTAGCACATCTCACGCAGGGCAGGACCAAGAGCAGGCAGCCCCGATACCTGAGGAGGCAACTGCTGAAAATCCACAATCCCCTCTCCTATTCGGTAGTCAGGACACAGGAGCGGCAGAACTATCACCCACCCCCACATCACCATCCCCAGTGCTGGGAAGAGTCAGGAGCCATGATGTGCCCCCTCGCAGAATACTGCAAACATCATCGGAGGAGGAGGAGGGTGGCACACAGGACAGAGGCAATACCGAGCAGCAGCCCACTCCCAGAGTCACGCGGGCCAGTGTCCGAGGGCGACGTCCACGGGAGGAAGAGGATGTGCGGCAAGTCCAAGGTGTCTTCTGCGGACTGGAGGCCACCATGGTGAAGGTGCAGCGCCTGCAGGCGAAAGCAATGATGGGAGTTCAGAGGCACGCACGCACAACAAATGAGAAACTGGATGCAGTAGGCAAGGGCATAGGGGAAATGGCAGAGAGCATGCAATCCATGGCGACAGGAATATCGGATATCACACAGTGCATGACTGTCCTGTGTGACAAATTGGACAGGGACCATTTGGCGAGACGCAAGGCCCGTGTAGATGCGCGCAAGCAAACCACGGCCCTGAACACGTTTGCAACTGCCATAGTGCAGTGCTGCAACAATTTAAGTGAAGGCATGGCCAGGATGACCTCTGCAATGGAGCTGGTGCTCGCGCAACAGACTGGCACTGGAGGCGACACTTGTGCTGCCGAAAGCGAGGGGTCCGCCAGCAGGAGTGGTGCAGGCACTCCTGTGCATGAGTTACGGAGGAGTGGCAGGCGTGGTGGAAGTGTGACAGGCCAGCGTGAGGACATAGATTCACAGCCACAGCAGCCCCGCCCTGTGGCCCGTGCCCACAAACAATGACTTATCACTCCAACCAAGGCTGTAGTCACGGTGGTGTTAACCGTGACATCACACTCATGGAGTGTTTGTATTAGTGAGCCCAATGTGAGCTAACAATGCTGTGGCGTAGTGAATATTAAACTACTTCAACAAAGTTACATTCATGCCTGTGTCTCTTTACTCACTCAGAAATATTGTTGTGTAACCTCTGCCCGTCTCAGTCTCCCATCTGTAGCTGCTGCTGCCACTGAAGCTTGGGGCTCTGCCACCTCTGGGTCGTCATCAATGTTCTCATGATATGTGAGCTCCACCTCAGTGCCTTGCTTGGTGGCGAGATTATGCAACATTGCACAGGTCGCTATTATTTTGCAGCAGATGAATGGGGTGTACTGCCGTGCACCTCCACTCTTGTGGAGGCAGCGAAACCTGCTCTTTAGGAGCCCAAATGTGCGCTCAACTACGTTTCGTGTGGATCTGTGAGCCACGTTGTATCGCCTTTCACTCCTGGTGGATGGGTTGAGGTAGGGAGTGAGCACGAAGGACCGCAGGGCATATGCACTGTCGCCTAGGGGGAGAAAGATAGACA
The DNA here is from genome assembly GCF_964263255.1 of Lissotriton vulgaris. NCBI lineage: Eukaryota > Metazoa > Chordata > Amphibia > Caudata > Salamandridae > Lissotriton > Lissotriton vulgaris. The sequence continues at coordinate 239,610,510 of NC_141699.1, read as the reverse complement.
TTAATTGCAAGTACATGAGACGTAGATCTAATGTGAGTGTCAGGGTGTGTCAATGTGATTTACCTAGCAGGTATCCATTTCCGAATTCTCCAGCAAGTAGGCGCGTGTATATTCCACTGTTCTGGAAGATGAATGAATCATGGCTACTTCCGGGGAACTTGGCTACGATGTCAGTGATGAGGTTACCTGCATTACATATGACCTGGACGTTGATGGAGTGCGTCGATTTGCGATTCCGGTATATGTGCTCTGTGGCTGCAGGTGGACAGAGTGGGACGTGGGTGCCATCGATGCAGCCGATCACGTGAGGGAAGTGTGCCAGGTGATAAAAGTCAGTCTTGGTTTTGGCTAATTCTGCCGGTGTAACAGGGAATGAAATATAATGCCCCATCCTCTGCATCATGGCGTCAATAAACCGCCTGAAGAAGCGGGACAGGCAGCCCTGGGACACGCCACCCACTGCAGCTATCACACTCTGGTAGCTCCCTGAGGCCAGCAGGTGTAAGCTACATAGCACCTGGACATGAGGTGGGATCGCATGGGCCCTGGGTGTTGGGTGGTCCAGGAGAGGGTGTAGGTCCCTGATCAATTGCTTGATGGTGTCTGGGTGTAGCCTGTACCTCTGCAGTATTTCAGGCTCTGTCAATTGGAACAGTGTTATCCTCTGCCTGTACACTTGTTCCTCCCTTAGCCATTCTCTCTGTCCTGCTGCCTGTAGTCTCTGCCGTCTTGCTATGACGTAAAAAGCCGCCATCATGGGTCCTGAGGTGCATTTTGGGACTTTTTTTATAGCCCTCCCTTGGTTACCACCTGCTTTGAATGCATGGTAAATTCCGACTAATTAATACCGTTTTTCGGCGGAATCGGTATTTTTCTGCTTACCTACATCTCCATGGCTAATTTTTACCGTTCCTGATTTACCGAGTCGGAGAATACCAACTCGGTATTTATGTATACGGTATATTCCGACACGGTAATTTTACCGGGTCATTCTTACCGAGTCGGTATGTTTCCGACTCGGATTTTCACAAGTCGGTAAATCATGGCCTCCTACATCTCATTTTCTCGGTAACGGCCGATTTTACCGATTTTCGGCCGTTACCACCCGGTAAAAGCCTACCTACATCTGGCCCCAAATGAGTCCTTACACCATTCTCTCATTCTTTTATATCACAATCTTATCAAATTAGTTTCTGTGCTAGATATATTGGCAGACTAGAATGTAGCGCTTACAATGTTCTTATTTATATAAAAAGTTCTTTAGCATTTAAAGTTTCGGAAAGATTTCCGAAAAGACATACATAAAAAATATACTGACATTAAAAATCATTTACAGACAGTTTAAGTGTTGCATATCATTTCATATCACTGAAAAATGCATTATATATACCTTTGTGCAAGACAGAGAAGGGAATATTTCTTTAAAAGAAAAAAAAAGAAAAGACTCTAAACACGAAATAAAGACCACTGTTGTTCCCCCTACTCTCTGAGCAAAGCTAATGCTCTATTTCACACTTCCTTAGATCCAATAGCCCTATATACTTTGTACAGGACACTTAGTACAGGGGTTCCCTTGTATCTACAAGTTCCCAGGCTTTTTTTGGATTCCTTGTATAGCATAAGCGTCGACGAGTTTTAGCGGGTATATCATATACAGTATCAGAAGATAAATGCCAAAACCAATACCATAACTATACTAAAAGTCTTCTCATGTCTTTAGGTAACAAAACTTTTGTGGCACAGATAAAACAGCTGTGCAACCAAGCAGTGTGACGATGCCCAGTATCTCTGTTTCTCTCTCTTCCCAAATTTCCTTTGTTAGTTTACTTCTAACCGACATGGTTTAATGTGATATAGGCAGTAGATTTAGGAATGTGTAAACCCTCAGATGCCTTCTATTGGATGGGGAGTGCAAGGTGAGTGCCTCTTGACTTTTGGGTGGGCCTCAAAGTGTTACTTTTAAGCTGTCTTGACTGCGAGTTTGCAAGCAATTTGTACACAGTTCACAAACACAGGCTTGTGAACAGTTTATACACATGGGTGCACAAAATGCAAACTCAAAGTTAGGACTATGAGTTCTGAGGCAAAAATGTTATATTGGGGGTTAGAGGCATGTTATGTTATGTTATGTTGAATTTATAAAGCGCACAGCTACTTAAAGTGTCCCGGTCATCTTCAGACCGCGATGCTTATGTTGCATAGCCTGCAAAAGGGGCTGTCATAGCTTTTGGTAATTAAATGTTCATGTTCAATTCACAAGAACAAGCCAGGCAGGAGAGTTGTGCCCCTGCCGGAGGATTAGGTGCCCGTCGTGGGTACTTTACAGTGCCTTCCTGACAGCTTGACTAAGCTCAAAGTCAAGTGTTGTGCACAACAGCGGGCTAGAAAGCCATGGCCGGTTTGGTGCCCAGGGTATGTCTGATACACATCTTCAGCAAAGAATATGCATACTGTGGGTTGGGTGCCTACGGCATGTTTGGAGCAGGACTGGCACCTTCATCTAGGGCCTGCTTCCAAATCCATCTGCACACAACCAAAGACTGTGTGCTGCAATGCTTTTGCGTTTCAGGGTTAGTCTTGTGTGGTGTTTTCCACAAAATGTGCCATGCAGTATATCATCAACAAGCATAATTTATTCCAAAGAAAGGAACACATTAAAAGCAACGTTATTGTTAGGTCTGGTCTTAACATATCAAATAACATTTTATAACGCCTCACAATCTCACTAAAAAGACATATTGATAGCGAAATAATGGTTAGAGAACAAAACCTGAAACATCTAGAATTCATCCATTTTGGTAGCCCATGCCTGTGATACGCATTATTCCTAACCTCCCATATGGCCTCTGCTAACATCTCCATTAAAATCATTGATAAGATGAGTGATGACATCTCAAATAGCATCTTAAACAACACTGTGAATAGCACAAGTGTTATCCTCTTTTTTGTTGCCTACTGGTTTTATTTTAGGCATTTTGATAAACTGGCATATAGATTTTCATTGGATATTTCCTGGGCTCCAAACCATATAATTAGACCACAACTCAATACGAGAAGTTTCCTGCACTCTTTTTTTTTTGCCGGCTCCGTTTTCTAAAGATTTCAAGGACCTCTCATTAGGTGGCCAAAACCAAACTCAAGGGAGCTGCAGCACACAGTGTTAAATTGCACCTCTCTGTGGCCAAAGGGCACTAATGATAAGACAATACCTCTCATTCAGGAGTGAGGGATTGAGTATCCAATTAGCTATCTCTATTATTTTCTTTAAATCATTTTTATTAGGCATTTTTAGAAGAGACATAAAAAGGAGAAACATTTCTTAACAGGAGCTGTACATTTCATTGTGGTACCATGACACTATTGACATCTTCCCGGAAGGATAAAATATCCTCTAAACCAAGCCTGTATTACAGTACATTGCATCCAGTCTCTTTACAAGCATTCTGTTAACCAATAAGTATTAAAAACTTTAACATTAAACTCCCCCTCCCCCTCTCAGGTCATGTTAGTCAGCAAGAAAAATGTCAATCCCTGAGAACTCAATCCTTTTATTTTTTTATTCAATCTACGGGTTCTGGTCACTCTTCTTTGGGTGAAAAGTCTCATGTACCCCCTATATTGTCATACCGTCCTCGTCTGCCGACAGTTCATCCGTCTCTGCTATAGGTGGATCATCCGTCTGTGCTAAGACAGCAACCCTGGAGTACCATGCCCTTGTATCAACCCCCAACTTACCATCCCGCCGGACTCATTCTTAGTAACACTGCCATAGCCCATTTGCACATGTCTTTAACCCAATCCCTTACCACTGAAGGGGTTAGACCACCTAATGGCTATCCGTCGTTTGGCTAAAACTAGTCCCAACTGAAGGAACCTACTAGTAAGTTTCTTAGCCTTTGGTGTAGGTAGAAGCCCAAGCAGCACTCCTTTCACAGTATGCAGCACTGTCCAACCTCTGACCCTCTGTAAACACTGCATTACATGCCCCCAGAAAGATGTTAATGCAGGACAATCCCAGATCATATGTAAAAAATGGACGTTAATAAGTCCACATCTAGGGCAGCATGAGGAGCGGCCCGGGAATAATTTGTGAAGCAGTCGTGGGGTCAAGTACATTTGATCCACTATGTTTTATTGTGTCAACTTAAATCTAGCGTTGGAGCTACTTTGTTTGACACCCCCATGTACTCGCCTCGACTCCGCTTCCATCAAAGGTTCATCTAGTATCGTGTACCATTTAGCCTGGAGAGGTAGGGGGCCAGTGGAGAGGTCCTCTTTGAGCACACCATAGATATGATAGACCAGCCTGTGTCCCCCTGCCAACGTGATCAGCGTCTGCAAAGTTGCTGTAATCTGCGGTTCCTGATGGAACGTCGGCCATAACTCACGCGGCATCGCTGAAATTTTTGCATACTGTAAATATTGCCCACTATCCAGCTCGAGCATATCTTCTACCTCCTCCCTCATCAGGAATCTTTGGGCTGTGTATAAGTCCCCCATCGTTTGGCATCCTCCCTTCGTCCAGTTACCAATGGACATGGTCTGTTCTATTGTTTTTGAAGGGCTGTACCACCCACAACGGAGCCTCTGGGGCGTACGGGGCCTTCTATACTACCGCTTTTATTACTGTTTTTCACACAGCGACCACATGTCGAATAATATACAGGAAATGCTCCAGCACTCCGGTCCCCATCATTTGGAGCTCAGGAATTGTCGCCCCACAGTGTGTGCCCTCCAGCATCCTCCTCTCCCAGTTATCCTGGTCATCCAAACTGTGCACTGCCTGCTGAAGCTGCAATGCCATATAGTAAAACCCCAGTCTAGGGAGCTCCAGACCCCCCTGCTCCCATTGCCTCGGTAATGTGTTCAGTTTGACTTGCATCCTCTTAGAACCCCATAGTGCTTCCACCAGTAGGCGTTCCAGCTGTCGGAAGTAAGTGCGTGGGATTTTGTAAAGGGATTTCTGCACCACATACAGGCAACAAGGTAAGATCACCATCTTGGAGAGCTCCACCCTCCCCATCAGAGATAACGGGAGTTCTCTCCAGAAAGCCACAAACCTCTGAATGTCCAACACACACCTCCAAATATTACTCTCCAGAAAGGCCATGAACATGTGCGTTAACTTGACCCCAAGGTATCTCACCTCGTCGCACACCCATTTCATCCCCAACCGCGGCAGCTCTTGCTCCTTTTTTCCTGCCAGAAGTCCGATGGGGAAGAGTTTAGATTTCCATGGATTAACACGCAGTCCTGACACCTCTCTGAATTTTGCTAGTTCCCTGATAAGCACCGGTACAAATTCTGCAGGGCGCCGGAGATATACTAATGTGTCATCTGCATACATAGATACCACATGATTGGTGTCTCCCAGATGGGTGCTCTGCTGCCCCATTTGTGACCTGAGGGTAATCACCAAGGGTTCCATCGCAATAGCAAATAGTAGCGGAGACAGGAGGCATCCCTGCTGCGTGCCCCTCTGTAACCATAATCTGTCCGACACCTGACCACAAAGACGTATTCTAGAAGTGTGTTCAGTGAAAAGAAGTTTATCTCATGCGATATAAGGGTCACCTAATCCCATCCTATGAAGCACCTCCCACATGTAGCTCCACTCCACGGAGTCCAAAGCCTGCTGTATATCCAGCAGGCTCAGTGCCCAGTTCTCTGCTTCCAGATGGGGTGCGTGCCAGACATGCATCAGTCTACGGAGGTTATGAGTAGTGTTCCGCCCCGGGATAAACCCGGCCTTGTCCGGGTTGGTCAGCTGTGTTATGTATGGCAGGAGATGAGCTGCCCGTACATCTTTTAGTATTTTAGCATCAATATTGAGGAGAGAAATGGGTCTGTAGGTCTCAAGGGCGAGTGGGTCCCTATCCGCCTTAGGAATCATAGACACTGTTGCTTCCAGCATGGACTAGGGAAGTCCCACTCAATCCAAGGATTCATTATATACCTCGAGGAGGTGTGTAGCTATTTGTGGGGTGAATTGTTTATAAAATTCCGCCGATAGGCCATCGTGCCCTGGGCACTTATTTATTTATTTATTTATTTATTTAAGGATTTGTAGAGCGCCTGGTGACCCGGAGGCATGCCCGCGCTATAAGACCTGTAAGGTTGGCTGAGAGGAGAGAGGGGGGAGAAGACCTTTTTATTTAGGGAAAAGCAGCATTTTGAGCTGCTTGCGAAAGCGCAGGTAGCAGGGTTCCAATCGCAGACTGCGGGGGAGCAAGTTCCATCGGGAGGCTGCCTTTACTGAAAAGCGGCGACCTCCGGTACGTCCCCTCCTAAACTTGGGGACATTTGCCCGTCGCTCATTGTCCGAGCGCAGAGATCTCGGGGCTTTGTACGGGGTAACCATGTCTCCTAGGATAAAAGGGCCTTGTCCATTGAGGAGCTTGTGGGCGATGCACATAGCCTTGAACTCGATCCTCTCTCGCACTGGCAACCAGTGGAGTGCTTTAAGGGCCGGTCTGGCGGAGGATCTGGAAGGAAGGCCCATCAGCATCCGAGCAGCTGCATTTTGGGTTCATTGCAGCTTGCCCAAGGTGGCTTCAGGGGCTCCTAAATAGACAGCATTGCTGTAATCCAGTCGTGCAAGAACCAATCCTTGAACCAGCAGTTTCTTGGAAAGAGGGGGGAGTAGGGGGAGGATCTTGCGGACTGACCCCATAAGTCCAAAGCAGGTTCCGGCTTTTTTAGTAGCCTGGGTTTTCATGGATAGGTCAGGTTCAAGCCAGACCCCCGGACTCTTAATTTCTTTTTTGGGGGTGAGCACCTCACCCATGGTGTCGGGCCAAACGGATGGTGGAATTATTGCCCATTTCTTGCCCATCAGCATAACTTCTGTTTTGGACCCTTTGAGTTTGAGTGAGGATTCGCGCATCAGAGGTGGATTTTCTGGAGGCAGTGCAGAAGATTATCTGGGTATTGGTCTAGTTGTGAGAGCGAGACGACCAGTTGCGTGTCGTCCGCGTAACTCACAATCTTAATGTCGAAGGGGGCAACTACGTCCTCCAAAGGGGCCATGTAGGCATTAAAAAGGGTGGGGCTCAGTGAAGAACCCTGGGGGACCCCACTTGTCAGAGGAAGAGAGTCAGAGCGGGAGCTGCCATCCCAGACCTGAAATGAGCGGCCCGACAGGAATGACTCTAACCAGGCCAGCGCTGTGCCCCCGAGTCCTGCCCTGGCCAGCCGATGGAGCAGGACACGGTGGTTCACCGTGTCAAAGGCTGCACTAAGTTCCAGGAGGATCACTGCCACTGATCCCCCCGAATCCAAAATGCACCTTGCCTCCTCGATGACGGCGAGGAGGGCGGTGTCCGTGCCTTGGCCAGGGCGAAACCCCGTTTGGGACCGTCGCAGCAGATTGTTCGATTCCAGAAACTGGGACAACTGAGCGTTGACCAGTTTTTCGGCAATTTTGTTGATGCCTGGAAGGAGCGAGATCGGTCTATAATTGGCCAGATCGGCGGGGTCGAGTTGTTTTTTTTTTAGCAGGGCTTTGACTACCGCTCCCTTCCAGCTAGGAGGGACGGTGCCTTGGGACAGAGAGGCATTGATCAGCTCCAGAACTGGGGGAACAATTGCTGGGGCGACTGCTTTAAGAAACCTCATGGGTGCAGGGTCAAGGGGGGAGCCACTTTTCATTTTGGCCAGAGTCTTTTCAACTTCGTCCGATGTAACCGCCCTAAAGGCATTAAGCAGCGGGCGTGGGGCGCCTACTGGACAGGTGTCGGGTGCCACAGTTTCCCAGCATGTTAGCTGACTAGGCTGTGGAAGTGAGTCTAGGATGTGGGAGATTTTGGAGTCAAAGAATTTTGCTAATTCTTTACTCCTGTCTGGAGTGGCCCTGGTCAGTGATGGGGGTTCAGGGACCTTTAGGAGTTCTTTGACGATGAGATAGGATTCTCTTGCGGAATTAGTGGCATTTTTTATCCTATCGTCATAGTAGGAGGCTTTAGAAATTTTCAGAGCAGCTTTATATGCTCTCACAGTCCTACGGCATGCGTCTTTGTTGGAATGAAGCCAATCCTTCCTCCACAGTCGCTCAGCTTTTTTACATTCCTTGTGGAGGGCTCTGAGTTCTAAGTTGAACCAGCGGGCAGAGCCTGTCTTTCCGCTCTTGTCTTCGCAGGTTTTTATAGGAATGATAGAGTCGAGTGAGTCGGAAATCCACTTCCTGAAGTTACTATCAGCTATAACAGGGTCCCCGGAGGGGGCGGGGGTCGTTGATTCTAGAGCATTGGCCCAGTCCTTGATAGGGAGTCTGGACCATGCCCTGTCCCGGGTGTACGTAGTGGGTTTGGGGGGCTTACTAAATTCTCCTGGCAAAAAAAGGGGGACCAGAAAATGGTCTGTCCAGGGGAGGGGGCAAGAGGGTCTAGCCTGGAGGGTACGGACATTTGTAAAGACTGGGTCTAGCAGGTGGCCCTTGATATGGGTGGCTCCGGTATTTGCTAGTTGGAGACCATAGGCAGCTAGGTCTAATACCAGGTCGTAGCCCCTGTGTCTAGGGGATCATCAAAGTGTATATTGAGGTCCCCTAGCACAGTGAAGTTGGGTGTAGAGTGGGCAAGAGCTGATATGGAATCTAGTAGGGTGCTGGCAAAGGGGCCGAAATGCCCGGGGGGGGGGGCGGTACACCCGAATACCTGTCAGCGAGGTAGTCGGGGTTAGATGGATGGTGAAGTGGCAGCTCTCTGAGTCCTTGATGTGAGCATCGCTAATTCTGCATGAGAAGTGGTCTCTATGCAAAATGGCCAGTCCGCCTCCTTTGCTACAGGGGCAGCTTTTCAATGGATGCGGACACTTCCTCCCTGAAGATCGACACCCCAAGCGCCTCCGCGTATTCCTCCCCTAGGCCCCTAAGGAACTCCTTTAAGGAGTGATTATCTGCCCGAGAGTCAGCTGCGCACACATTGTTTAAGTGAGCCGCAAACTCCCTCAGGATCGCAGCCTGGAAGTATACGTCCTTCCCATCTCTACCCCTCAGCTGTAGTATGGGTGAGTGCTCGGTTTCTGTCCACAGTAAGTGCGGCAGTAGCACCCTTGATCTGTCCCCTTCCGTGTGCAGTTTTTGCATGTACGTGGCATACACATATTTTCCAACCCTGACCATGCCTCCAGTAACTCCCCCTGAATTCGTATCCAGTCGACTGGTTGAGCAGGGGTCTTCCTCATGGTGTTATCTAGTCTCTTGATTTGTTTCTCCAGGGTCAGGATATCATCAGTAAAAACTGATTTTTCACCCCATACGTGATTCTCATGCACACCCCTCGGAAAACCACATTCATGGCCTCCCACTCCATAGATCTGCGAGTTGCTGACCCCCAGTTATCTGTGAAATAATGGCTTAATGCCTCTTCGATCGTATGTGCGCATTTGGGGTCAGGAAGTGCCTCCGCTCTGCGTTGCAAGATTGGGATGGCTCGACGACCAGGCCCTTTTTTAGAGTAAGTAGCAGAGGCGCATGATCTGAGAGATAACAGGCCAATATGATATTCCCTCAATGTTGGCAGACAAGTCAGCTGTTAGGCAGCAATGATCTATGTGGGAATATGTGCGGTCCACCAGGGTATATTAGGAGAATTCTCTCTTTGTGGGGTAGCGGGCCCACCACTCATCTGTGAGCTGCACACCCTGCATTGTAACTAAGAACCTCAACATGCGAGGCTTGGTGTTGTCCCTACGGGGCTCTCTATCCAGCATACACTCGAAGATGCAGTTGAAGTTCCCAAAAAGAATAACTTTGGCCCCCATGTATGTTGTTGCAGCTGTTGGAAAAAAGTCTGGGCCATCCAAGTTAGGGGCAAATACATTAATCAAACAGATTTTCTTGGCCTTCCAACTCCCATGCAAGATAACATACCTCCCCTCTGCATCCAGGACATGGTGTAAATGCTGAAAGGTGACCCGGAACCACCCATACCAGATCCCACTGTGCAAAACCCGAATTTAAGGTTGCATATAATTGGCCCCTCCAACTTTTCCGTATACTCGAAGTAGTGTTCCCGCAGATATGTGTTTCTTGTAGCCCGGCTATCGCTACTTTATATCTGTGGAGAAAGGCATGCACTCTACTGTGTTTCTCTACCCAGTCATCCCTCTAACGTTCCAGTTAAGTATCTACAGTGTTTCTGCTGACATGGTCGTATTGACGTGTACAATAAATTCTCAGCTGCCTTCCCCCAGAGTGATCCCTACTTTTTCTCAATTTCCTATTCGGCATATATACAGTTTCACATGACCCAAAGCTTCCCGTAACAACTAAAAGAACATTGAACATTAACCAGATCCTCCCCCACCCCCTGAGCAGTAGCATTACTTGTGATGTACACATTGCAACCCAAACAAATAGCATTGCATACCGCCCCAAACCTCACCCCCGTACCTGCTAGAAACATCAGTTGTCCCCAAAAAGTCTGAAGGCAGAGAAATATTTATCCCCATCTAATACACCGGTAAGGTTGTTGTATCTGTTGCTGTGCTAAAGAACCGACTCCGCCCAGGTTCGAGATTACTCTCTAGCATCCCGGACGTGCCTAAACTCTGATAGGGGATGTCACAGCCCTGCGAGGCAGTTGAACCTACAGTAATAATTAAAAAAAAAAACATAATTATGAACAGAAATATTACAGTGAAATAGAGGGGCAGCTCAATCCACATCGCCCCCATTAGTGAATCTGTTCCTCACCTCACTCGGCCAGAACCACTTTTTATTATACTTCTCTTCATAGTTATCCCCTGAGTTCTCCACTGGTAACAATCGTTCATGTCCATTAATAGGGTTACGTATTATAGCCTCCAGTTCTGGTGTCATTTCAGCAGAGTCCAGCACTGTCTCTGTGTCCGACACCTGCAGTGTACCATCCTGCAGAACGTTTATGCGACCAGAGCTAGCAGTCCTCCCAGTCAGTGGTTGTCAACTCAGATGCCTCCAGCCCGTGTGCGAGCACTGCATCCCAGGTGTCCCTGTGGAGGCCATGGGGGGCACCAGATGTCCCCCCCCCCCCGGGGCCCCACTCATCCAGCCAGTCGCTTGCCTCAGCTGCAGAGAAGAAAAACAGCGTGCGTCCCTCATTTTCCATTCTAAGTTTAGCAGGCAACATCGGCCTAAACTTTAGGTTCAAATCCCACAGTCTTCGTTTGACAGCGTTGAAGGTCTTCCACTGCTCCTGCACACTCTGAGTATAGTCTGGATATACTGATATAGCATGTCTTTTGAAAAAGAAGCACCTTCCACTCCGAGACAACTGCAAAAGAAGGTCTCGATCTTGAAAATTGAAGAGCTTTGCTATGATCGCCCAGGGAGGCGCACCGGGACGAGGCAGCACCACCAGCGTCCTGTGCGCTGTTTCAATGCTGAAGAATTTAGATATTCTCACTGAGGCCATCTCCTTACTTATCCACTCCTAAAGGAACAGTTTGGCTGATGCTCCCTCTGCCCTTTCAGGAAATCCCACAAAGTGAAGGTTCCCCCTTCTTGAACGCCTTTCAGAATCTTCCGCCTGGTCATTCAACGTAAGAACTTGTCACTTGAGTTCCACCACCATAGCACTAAGATTCTTGACTTCCATCTTTAGAGTGCTTACATTCTGCTCAATGGCAGACACTCTGTCCAAAACCTTCCATAGATCACATCTCAGAAGAGTTACGTCGATGGTCACTGCATCTATTTTTTGGATCATGTCTGAATTGCTTGGATGATGTCTGTTAACGTAGGTGATTCTGCTGCCCTCCACTCAGCAGCTCCCCCACCTCCAACAGGATCCTTTTCTGCAGCCCCAGCTCCCTGGGGGAGGGGCTGTCCCAAGCATAGTTTTTTTGCTTGGGACTTGGGTGCTTAATTGTAGACCTGTCATGGCACTATTGTGAGTACCCCCGGGTGTTCAATGTGACTCCCAACCACTTAGTACCCAACCTTCAGCTGGCCAGCTCCAGAACCAGGTAAAATATCTCCTCTGACTGGAACAGATTCTCACCACCACTGTACTATCAATGTGCGTTGAGTACGAGGGGCTTTGATGTAAAGGCAGACGGATCCAACCTGGTCTCCAGGCCTTTTTCCACTATATGTCATCCAAGTGTCTGTGTGGGGAGTATCTCCCAGCCATCAGCCTCTCTGCAATGACCTCACCATAAGCCCAGGGGTCTGCTTCAAGCATGTGCCTGCAAGACCCCAGCGTAAAGCACCCACTCCATACCCAGAGCACTAGTCCTCAGGGCATCATGACCAGCCGGTCTCCTGCACAGGTTCGGTGTGCTCGTCAAGCAATCGGGAAGCTGTATGCATGGGCTCCCCAATGTAACAGCCCAGAAAGGTACGTGTATTTGCTCCCGGCCACAACTCAATTCCCTCAAGTCTCAATAGCAGTGGATTCTCCACCTCTCAGCCAGCCTATAATCCTGTGCCCTCAGGCAGGCACTTTACCCAGAACATGCCGGCCCAGTCTGATGGTGCCTTCCGATTCTGGCCACAGGCGTCCCAGCTCCGCTCCTCAGGCTGCGCTCACTCCCCGTGCTGGGGGCAGTACAGATATCCAGCGGCTCATGTCACGTGTCTTCAGTTCCTGGAAGGAGGCCTTCCCCCAGAGCGCTGACCAGGCCCAGCACCGTGGACACCTTCACGTGCCCCCGGCATGAGCATTGTTTCTCTGGTCCTTTGGTGGGGGAATCCCACTACTCCGGACAGCAAGGCAGCCCCAGGACAAGTCAGTGAACCTGTCTCCCCTCAGCAATAGTCTACTGGGTGGTGCAAAATGGCAGCACATCCTCTCCAAGGATGTGGCACTCCCCAACGGCCTGGGGAACAATTCTCACTTTTGCTACAACCTTGACCGGGCGGGGTCCCACGGCACACCGGCGATCCGATTCCGCTCACAGTGGGGGCAGGATTTCCAAGGATTATTTTAAAAAGTAAGGCTGCCGCACAGAGCTCTATATAAACACTTGTACTCGGCCATGCTGGCTTGCCACACCTCCCCCCCCCCCCCCAATTACTTATTTCTTACTATGAATTACAATGTCTGAGATAACTGATGCACAGTAAGATTTGCATTGCACCAATTCGTTAAGGAAAGTGATAACATTAGAAAATCATTACTTTGAATTGGAAGTGGTGAATGGGGGGAAGCAAGCAATGATGCCTGCTATCTGGGATTTGAGCCCTGTAAATAGCAATTATGTTAAAGCTCCTTTTCGCCAATTTAAGGGTTTATAGTGCATTTCACCACTGCTGAGCAAACTGAAATTTCACCAGTAGAATTGCAAAATGTTGTAAACTTAAAAAAATTCTGCTGTGGAATAAACAACCTCAACAAAGTTTTTTTAAATAAAAATGCCTACACAAACACTTTTTATAACGAGAGAATCCTACATATAGTTGGATCTTGCTGAGATCTTTTTCCCAAATAAACTCCACAGTTTTGAAAAAATGTGCAATGTTTGCAGTGAAAAAAATCTTGCAACTTTGTATATTCACAGACTATGTCACTTGCCTCTTAAACTTGCTAAGAAATGTTCCAATCTAAAAAAAATACTCATTCATCAGAATTATTTTCATCTTAATCGTTATAATAGTCATTTATAAAATGTCTTCCTATCTAGCTGGACTAGAGGTGGTTCTGTTTCCTCCTAGAAAAGATGAGTTTTTAACACTAGCTGCCGTGTACACTAGTGCACAGCTGCACATTTTCTGGTAGTGTATTCCCAAGATCTTGCTCCGTTTGGAAAATCTATTTCCTTCAGCACAGGAACTCGATCTTGTGGGTTGATTGGGGAGAAGTTACCTTTAAATCTTAATAGTCTTGATCTTTGTCTTTGTCTTTGAGGTAAGCAGGTACATAAACATAAACAGCTTTGTACGCCTGGGTGAGAGTTTAATGTAATTCTTAAATTCACCCATAGCCACTGTAACTCTTTTGTAGTAGGCAAAATACTACTCCTCAGTAATATATATTTCAGAGCTCTGCCTGCAGCATTCTGTAAGATCTATCATATTAACGTAATATTTTGATGTCCTTACTTAACTGCCTCATATTAATTAAGTTTACTGTTCCACACGAGGCTGGAGAAAGTTATCCTTTCTTATTTATTCACTAGGGCTCCGATGTGTCAGAACATGTTAAGGTAGATAAAAAGTTATAGAGACTGCAGTTAAAATGCAGTGATTCAAAGACACCTTTCTATCAAATAGCATACTCGATATGTTAACCATCTCCTTGAAGGCACTATTATTCTCCTCCAAACTGACGCTGTTAATGTTTTCTTTATTAAAGTTTCAAAGGGAATCCGAATTAACGATCAAGAAATGTGTTTTGTCATTGATAATGCTGGTGTAATTAATGTCCATCCAGAAGTTCAGTTAGGCACTAAAAACCACAGCCAGTATAATAGATATTTTGCCACCTGATTTTACTAGGTTGGCACCTTGCGATGAAATGTGCGTTTCTGTGATGTCAACAAACAATGGTCCAAGACCCAATTTTTTCAAAATGAAAAATCAAAGATTAAGCAGCTCAAGGTGTGCATAAAATTCACAACCCAACCACAATTAAATGAAAAACAAGAGAATAGGCAACAGTAACAAATTCAAGCTTTTTTTGCATTTAATCCATTCTTGGAGTTCAAAATATTATCTACAGTTTTTTATACATTTTATATACAATGCCCCGTATCAAGAGCGTGCAGTAAAAGAAAAGAAAATGTCAAAGGGCGTGATCGTGATGAGGTGAAAGGAGAAAAGAAATCACACAGAGTATATAAAAAGTTATTCTGTATTATTCAGAAAAAACAGTCAACAAAGGACTGGAGCAATAAAACCTGGCCACATTAGTAGGTCAAATGTACAGTCCTTAATGATGTTCAAGAGACATAAGATGTATGAATGTCTGCACTAAAGGGAAGATAACATTAGTGGTCCAGGTATTTTTAATTAGGTGTCGACGTTTCGACTCGTCTTGCGGCCTTGCGGTTAGTTATTCCTGGGCCATGCGAGTCTTCTTCAGGACAGATATGACGGGGCAAGGGATCAGGTAGATGACCCTACAGAGAATACAAATATCGGTGAGGATTGGAGCTGTTGCCTATTTTATTTATTTAAAACCTAGGGGAGGGTTCAAAAATTGGCTTACCCTTCACAAGATGGAGTAGGCGTGATTTCTCCCAAGGTAACTCGGTCCTTACAAATTGGAGAAGGTATTATAGAGGTCCTCTGAAAAAATCAAAGAGGAGCCTATGCGTTACAATAATGCAAGCTCAATAAAAATTATTGCCAGGATGAACAGTGTAAATATATTATTACCTTTTGTGTGCATATGGGGTTCCTATGTTAATCATGAGACCATATACAGTATATGTCTCCTCAGTTCAATTCATTGGAAATTGTGCAGCTTACAGAAGTCTTCACATTTTTTGTTATACCTAGAAGGTAAGGGCCAATGACTAGTAAGTATCAATACAGTGTTGTACCAATAGTGAATAGACAGATGGCCAACCAGGGGCCATTTACCTGTTTAAAGTTGTGTATAAAGCTTCAGAGAAATCAGTCGTAAAATCGAAGCCAGGGACAGCAACTGAAAACGGAAAAAACGGGGATGAGTCTCCTTCCCTGAAAACGCTGCGCGTTATTCTGGCAGGGTCTCCCAAATTAACTTACTTGAATAAACGAACAGAGGTGTCTGATGAGTAGACACGCGTTCTGGAACCCCACGGCAGAGTGGTTCAACACATCCAGTATTGACTCTGTTGTACCGCGTTCAGAAACTGGAGCGCGATGACGGACTACTCCGTGGCCGGGCACTTCCGGGTGCGGGAGGAAACTCCCTTCGCCAGTGTTAGTTTAAAATGGATTATTATGTTGGAAACATCAACATTACAGGGTGCAACCGAAGTCCCTGTTAGTGTGTGCGCTGCAGATTATTATGTGGGCAAAAAAATCAAATTATTTATTGCGAGAGTATTATAGCGCGATTCATATTCCAAGTTATTTATAGTTAGCGTGTTAGCAGGCTAGGCACGTTAATCATACAGTATAATGCATATAAGCTGGTATTAGTTGCAGTAAACATAGGAAGATTAGCTTAAGGATGAATAACCATGGCGGCCATTTTGGGTTGGGGAGATACAGATCGAGCCCCATTGGTCATCATAATATACATGTTAAAAGACATATTTACAAGGAAAAAAGGGGACAGTTGACAAACACTATATACAATTACACACAACGCATAGTTACCATAGTAATAGTCATTTACAATGGACATATAGGATCAGAATGTCATAATTGATTTCACACTTAAGGGGAAAAGAGGGGGAATAAGGTCAGAGGATTCCCACTTGTCTATTGATCTCCTCCAATTCATTCAACCCTTTATGTGCTGTATCCAGGAGGTGTATCCAACGGCATTCCCTTCTACTTAGGATGCTCTGTACATCACCCCCTCGTGGGTTAGCTTGTATTTTTTCCACGACCCACCATTTGATGCTTTCAGGAGGGTGTGAAAAAGTGGTAAAATGCTGTACAAGTGGAGCCCCTATTGTTTTGCACCGTATTCGGCTGACATGTTGGAGGATCCTACACTTTACTCTTTGAATGGTTTGACCCACATACATAAACCCACAGGGGCAAAGGATGGCATAAATCACCCCTGTGGTGTTGCAGTTACTGTGAATTTTTAATATGTATGTTTGGTCATTATGAGTAAAAGTGGTACATTCCACAGACATGGGGCAAGCTTTACAATTCCCGCATTTTTTATGCCCAATTACCGGTGGTAAACCCCATAATGTGGTTTGGGTAGGGGCTAAAGGTGTGGGAAGAAGTGACTTGATGAGATGATCCCTAATACTTTTGCCTTTTCTAAAAGCATGTAAGGGGGTCGAAAGGCCACCTACTTCATCCTGTACCAAATGCCAATGCCGGTTGATAGCTTTTTTTATCTGGTTGCTTTTAGTATTATACGTCGTCACACAGACTAGCCTTTCTTCATTCTTATCCTTCTCTTGTGTCGTGAGTAGTTGGTCCCTATGATTATGCCAAGCTCGTTTTCGTGCCCTCTTAATTAGGCGGATGGGATAGCCTCTCTCACTGAGTCTAGCAATCAAAAGAGAAGACTCGTCGAAGAAGTCTTCCTTCTTAGTACAATTCCTTCGGATCCTCAGGAACTGTCCGAAGGGAAGGTTGTCCCTGAGGTTCCGAGGGTGGTGACTTGAGTACCTAAGAAGTGTATTACGTTCACTGCTCTTCCTGTAAAGGGTGGTGTACAGGTGTCCTTGTTCTGATTTTATTTGTATATCCAGGAAGCTAATGTTATGTTTATCGCATTCTAGGGTGAACTGAATATCCGCTTGGCATAATCATAGGGACCAACTACTCACGACACAAGAGAAGGATAAGAATGAAGAAAGGCTAGTCTGTGTGACGACGTATAATACTAAAAGCAACCAGATAAAAAAAGCTATCAACCGGCATTGGCATTTGGTACAGGATGAAGTAGGTGGCCTTTCGACCCCCTTACATGCTTTTAGAAAAGGCAAAAGTATTAGGGATCATCTCATCAAGTCACTTCTTCCCACACCTTTAGCCCCTACCCAAACCACATTATGGGGTTTACCACCGGTAATTGGGCATAAAAAATGCGGGAATTGTAAAGCTTGCCCCATGTCTGTGGAATGTACCACTTTTACTCATAATGACCAAACATACATATTAAAAATTCACAGTAACTGCAACACCACAGGGGTGATTTATGCCATTCTTTGCCCCTGTGGGTTTATGTATGTGGGTCAAACCATTCAAAGAGTAAAGTGTAGGATCCTCCAACATGTCAGCCGAATATGGTGCAAAACAATAGGGGCTCCACTTGTACAGCATTTTACCACTTTTTCACACCCTCCTGAAAGCATCAAATGGTGGGTCGTGGAAAAAATACAAGCTAACCCACGAGGGGGTGATGTACAGAGCATCCTAAGTAGAATGGAATGCTGTTGGATACACCTCCTGGATACAGCACATAAAGGGTTGAATTAATTCGAGGAGATCAATAGACAAGTGGGAATCCTCTGACCTTATTCCCCCTCTTTTCCCCTTAAGTGTGAAATCAATTATGACATTCTGATCCTATATGTCCATTGTAAATGACTATTACTATGGTAACTATGCGTTGTGTGTAATTGTATATAGTGTTTGTCAACTGTCCCCTTTTTTCCTTGTAAATATGTCTTTTAACATGTATATTATGATGACCAATGGGGCTCGATCTGTATCTCCCCAACCCAAAATGGCCGCCATGGTTATTCATCCTTAAGCTAATCTTCCTATGTTTACTGCAACTAATACCAGCTTATATGCATTATACTGTATGATTAACGTGCCTAGCCTGCTAACACGCTAACTATAAATAATTTGGAATATGTATCGCGCTATAATACTCTCGCAATAAATAATTTGATTTTTTGCCCACATAATAATCTGCAGCGCACACACTAACAGGGACTTCGGTTGCACCCTGTAATGTTGATGTTTCCAACATAATAATCCATTTTAAACTAACACTGGCGAAGGGAGTTTCCTCCCGCACCCGGAAGTGCCCGGCCACGGAGTAGTCCGTCATCGCGCTCCAGTTTCTGAACGCGGTACAACAGAGTCAACACTGGATGTGTTGAACCACTCTGCCGTGGGGTTCCAGAACGCGTGTCTACTCATCAGACACCTGTGTTCGTTTATTCAAGTAAGTTAATTTGGGAGACCCTGCCAGAATAACGCGCAGCGTTTTCAGGGAAGGAGACTCATCCCCGTTTTTTCCGTTTTCAGTTGCTGTCCCTGGCTTCGATTTTACGACTGATTTCTCTGAAGCTTTATACACAACTTTAAACAGGTAAATGGCCCCTGGTTGGCCATCTGTCTATTCACTATTGGTACAACACTGTATTGATACTTACTAGTCATTGGCCCTTACCTTCTAGGTATAACAAAAAATGTGAAGACTTCTGTAAGCTGCACAATTTCCAATGAATTGAACTGAGGAGACATATACTGTATATGGTCTCATGATTAACATAGGAACCCCATATGCACACAAAAGGTAATAATATATTTACACTGTTCATCCTGGCAATAATTTTTATTGAGCTTGCATTATTGTAACGCATAGGCTCCTCTTTGATTTTTTCAGAGGACCTCTATAATACCTTCTCCAATTTGTAAGGACCGAGTTACCTTGGGAGAAATCACGCCTACTCCATCTTGTGAAGGGTAAGCCAATTTTTGAACCCTCCCCTAGGTTTTAAATAAATAAAATAGGCAACAGCTCCAATCCTCACCGATATTTGTATTCTCTGTAGGGTCATCTACCTGATCCCTTGCCCCGTCATATCTGTCCTGAAGAAGACTCGCATGGCCCAGGAATAACTAACCGCAAGGCCGCAAGACGAGTCGAAACGTCGACACCTAATTAAAAATACCTGGACCACTAATGTTATCTTCCCTTTAGTGCAGACATTCATACATCTTATGTCTCTTGAACATCATTAAGGACTGTACATTTGACCTACTAATGTGGCCAGGTTTTATTGCTCCAGTCCTTTGTTGACTGTTTTTTCTGAATAATACAGAATAACTTTTTATATACTCTGTGTGATTTCTTTTCTCCTTTCACCTCATCACGATCACGCCCTTTGACATTTTCTTTTCTTTTACTGCACGCTCTTGATACGGGGCATTGTATATAAAATGTATAAAAAACTGTAGATAATATTTTGAACTCCAAGAATGGATTAAATGCAAAAAAAGCTTGAATTTGTTACTGTTGCCTATTCTCTTGTTTTTCATTTAATTGTGGTTGGGTTGTGAATTTTATGCACACCTTGAGCTGCTTAATCTTTGATTTTTCATTTTGAAAAAATTGGGTCTTGGACCATTGTTTGTTTACATTAGTAATTACCCAGGTCCAGTACCTGTAGGGTTACCCCAGTATTATAATGGTTTCTGTGATGTCAGCTTGTGGCTTCTGGCGCAATTATATGCATTGGAGTGGTGGTGCTTGCTCGCTAACTGTGATTGGCACCTGGGTACTTCTCTATATTAATTGTTCTGCAATATTAAAAGTCAGTATCATCTAACTAGGTGTCAATAGCAACATATTTGAGGGTAGCGTTTTCGCTTTATGTACTTTAAACTTGTTTCTGCGAGAAAAAAAAATGTAGTACTTGAATGTACGTTATTTTGTACAAAACCCACCCATTCAAAATTCAAGCTTTGCTGTTAAATATTAGCGTTCTACTTAACACAACTGAAATAGACCTAATAAGTGGCTGTGAAGGGAGAACATGTATTGCTTACATCCTAAGTATATGTATTTGCCCCTTACAAGGGTACTTGTGTTTTTTAAAGGTTAGACTACGTTTATACCTACTTAGGAAACAGAGCTGACATCCTTGCCTACTGTCCTCACTATTTGTGTGCTGGTGACGTGGATTTGACTTTGATCTTGGCACTAGCTCTGTATTCGTTTGATAGCAAACTATGTATCTGATGTACAAGATTCAGACTCGTTTAGTATGTACCTTGATTAAGACTACTCCCAAAAAGATGTTGCTGCCTCATTCAACCTTATTAAGAAACATGGCACATTGCATATATTCATGGGAACTCCCTTTATCTTCGGGATAGTCTAGATTGAGGTATCAAATATCCTATTTTAATACAGTTGAATTTTACCTTGTGTATAAAATCATGTCATCACCTGACAAGGCATGATATTTTTATTTGAGCATTTTCCATCTTCATCGTTTGCTTCCCAATATATTTTTTGAATGCTGTAATGGATATATTTTTTCAGCAATATCTTCTCCTATCATTAAGAAGGGAGGACATCTTTCTAAAAATCAGATCCCAGAAACATGTACATGGAAAAGGATAGATCGACATTGATGAAGGTTTTGACTTTGAAGGTGATCTTTACATTCATTGATGGGGATCTTGATGATTAGGGGGGCTCGATGGGGCATGCCTCCCCAGTTAAGAGCTTCTTGACATTGATTGGTCCCTGATGTAACATGATAAGGCAGCAAGCAAGTGACTAGTGAGCCTTTCCTCAATTTTGACAAGATTGATGGTTTTCCATCATCCATTTGCTTAAGAAGTGACAGTTCTGGATTTCACATCATCCATCTGCCTAGCAAATGAAATCACTGGATTTCCCATTATCAATCGATACTGAAAATCACATCACTGTTTCCAGCTAAAACTGTCTTTAAAAGAAGAAGAAAAGCAAGAAGACGCATTTCCGTCACCCATCTGCACAGGAATTGACATCACTGGTTTTCCGCCAACACTGCCTTTAGAAGACGCGACCATCCGCTTGGACTCATTTCCATAATCCATCAGCACAGAATGTGAGAGCACTGTATTTCCTATTATCCATCTGCACAGGAAGTGATATCACTGGATTTCCCATCATCAGTCTGCCAAGGAAGTGACATCAATCCTCATCCCTCCCAGGACCTACCTAATGGTGGGCGCAGTGTGGGTGCGCTGCTGGCGTGTCAAAGGTATGCCAAAGACAAGCTCCTTGCTGCCCACCTGCTCCTAAACTGTACCCAGCACCGGGAACCTTGGTCATCCCCCACTGCATTGCTTTGTGCCCTCAACCCTGGCTGTCACCTCCCACTCTGCTGCCTCACCACAACATACAACACCAAGGGAGCATTCCCTTGCTCTTTAATGCACGTTTTCTTGCACTTACCCACAACCAACACTCACCTCAACAGTACCAAGAGCACCCAACACTCCACTCCTTTACACTCATACAGTCTTACAACCACCAACACAACACTTTCCACTTGCATGCATGCTCCTGACCATTTGCTAACTCACCAAACACATCACAGAAATCTGGGACCTGCTGCATGGCAACACTTCAAACCTACTTTTTTCTCATGTAAACCAACCTGAACCCTGCATCAGAACCTGACCACTAGATCCATCCTGACTATAAGATTGCCAGGCAAGAAGACTTCACAAACCCTGAGGTGGAATTGCAATCATCCGCAAGAATACCATCCACTGCACCACTTTCATGGGCTCCTCATCCTCCAACATGGAACATCTGTCATTCAAGCTCCTCATCAACGCCAACATCACCCTTAGCGGCACTCTCATGTACAGACACTGGACAGCACACTAAGTTCAACACCACCATAATGGACTTCATCACACCACTCATCCTCGATGTTACCAATTACATCATACTCAGGGACCTGAAGTTCCACCTGTAAGTCCACGCAGACCCTAACTCAAAAGCACTCACAGAAGACCTTCAAAGGCTGGGCCTTACCCACTGTGTAAAGAGACCTACCTACGTTGATGAACACTACCTGGACCCTATTTTCACCACCTTCAACAAAATCCAAATTGACAAGCCCAAACCAGTCTCCTGGGCAGACCATGACCTTGTGAAAAACTGAGCATCCCAGTCTCACATAAACGCCACCATCAAATCAGCTCACCAAAACTTGAACAGCATCAGTGACAAGGACTGGAACACAGCTCTAAACACCAACAGACCAGAACACAGCTGCACACTCCACAAGCCATTATACATTTCAGCAATTGCATCATCTCCTGTTCCAACTCCCTGCCCCCTTCAAATACAGCAATATAACAAGATCTAGAGCCCAGGCCATTTAGCAAACGAGGAACTCAGACTAATAAAACACCACTACAAACAACTGGAACACATATAGAGAATAAGCCACAACAGTTCAAACAGGAGTACTTTTAAGTCTGTCTAGAGACTACAACTACTCTCGTGGAATGCATCAATACCAGCAAAGACCAGTGGCTGCCTGCAAATCAATTATCCCCTCTCAGGACCTCTGCAACAGTCCATTACAAGTCTTCAGCAGCATAATCACCACCATTTGCAGCAACTTCAATCCACACCAAGACCTCACAGACCTACCCAAATGCCTCCCGGTCTTATCCAAAGAACCAATACTAACCACAATGCCCATCATCACCCCCAAATAAACCACTGCCACCATATTGTACATCCAATCAGGGGCCCCATAAGACCTTGGCGCCCACCACACTTTCTCCAGAGGATGCAAGCAATCAGCGCCATAATCTCACCCACTCTAGGCACTGCCACCTTCTCTGCAATCTTTTCAGATGCGTGAAAGCACTTAACAGTTTTTCCATTGTTGTACAAACCTTCTGCGAGCCCTCCAATCCTAAGCAACCACAGACCATTGTCCCTACTACCGTTCATGGCTTAGGTCTTAGAGAAAATCATCCACAGACACCTTGCCAAATACCTCAATGACCATCAACTCCTCAATAACAGTCTAGTTTCAGAAAAAACCACAGCATGGAAACTACCCTCATCAATGCCACGCATGTGCATGACTCTGGTCAGACGAGGCACAGGTGCCCTCATCCTCTTTGGATCTTGCCAGAGCATTTGACATGGCCTCCCACCTCATCCAACACTTACACAACATCGAAATTCAGGGACACACAGTCTGATGTATCTCCTCCTTCCAGACTAGAAGGACCCAGTCTGTCATCCTGGCACTACACACCTCAGATGCCCGATATCTCATCTGTAGAATTTCTCAAGCATCCTCCCAGATCACGATCCTCTCCAACACATATATGATCCCTCTAGCAGCATCATCTGATCTCACAGCATCAACATCCTCTCCTGTGCTGACATAATGCTACTCATTCTCTCTCTCATGGACAAGATGCTCGGTACCCGGATCATGTTCAAATCCAGTGTGAATGAAATCGCCCACTGGATGAAGACCAACCGTCTGAAGCTGAACACTGACAAGGCCAAAATCATGATATTTGGGAAGAGCACTTCACCAAGGGTGCTCTTAGATGCAAAAAGCATTCATTGGGATATAGGGACCTTCTCTTCTATAGAGTCACAAGACCCCACAACAACCTTAGAAATCCAGGTCAGTCTTAGTGTCTTCTAAATTTGACATGAGAGTATGTAAAAAATCCATTGAGTATAGGGGTTTCGTCCTCTTTTCATAGTATGAACACCTCACATACCGAAAAGCATACTGACTAGTTGGAGCAACCAAAGAGCCTGATTTATTGTTTAGAAAACCGGATCACTCCATCTTAACATGATGGGTGCTCTGTCCACCGTTTTGCAAGTCCATTACATCCTATGACACTTGTTCTATGTGGGAAGGGGTATCCTTTATGTTTGTGACTGGCTTTTTAGGTATTCCAATCATAAATCAGACCCAAAGTGTCAAACCACAGTTAATGCAACATTTAAAAAGAAAAGACATGCAGATACCCAAAAGCAGTAGGTGTTAGAAGAACATCTTTTAAAGTATACATTAGTCATAAAGGAAATGTGAAAAGGGCAGAGTTATTGTGCATCAGTCTTCTTCACATGAGCCGAGACCATGAACTAGTGTTTAAACAAACTGCATATACCATGCACATTGTGGGTCATTAGAGCTTCTACTTGTCTTGAGGGAGCAGAGATTCTCTTCAGCTTCGTCAAGTTGCTGTCCATCGTACATAAATCCTATGCAACTGTAGCAATGTTGCCATTACTAGTCAGAGAAGGAATTCAAGATTTACAATCCAATTGTGTTAGTAATTAAAAGTTGCTTAATTTCTTCTTTGTGAATCAATAAAATATTTTCATTTAGTGCCAGTTTCCCATAAACTTAGTTTACATTCCACAAATGTTTAATTAAAGACATAAAGTTATGTTTCTACATGTCTGTCAGTAAGATATTCAAAGTTGAAGACTATCAACATAGATTGCATAATAGAGAAGGAACCTTGAGGTCTGGGTCATCTTCCTGGAAGGTGATATTGGAGCATTGTAGAACAAAATGGAAAAAGCTGTGAGGAGCAGTACGAAGTACGGCAAAGTTGGTATGAGGATGAGGGGATCTCTAACCCAAGATCCCCATACAGTAAAGTAAAGAAAAAAGGAAGTTTATGAAGCTTGAGATAAATAGTAAATATATTTTTATGTCAAATATTAATGTAAAGTAATTTAATATGTTTATTTTAAACATTGACCAAGATAAAAAATGATAGATCAATATTGATGTAATTTTAAACTAAATACTTTAAAATATATTATATTAAATTAGCATTATTTTTCTTAAGTTTCAATTAAAAACAAGTCCCACTAAAATTAAAAATGTTTATTTTATTTTGTGTTAAAAGTGCTGTGGTGAATTAACTAAAGTAATTAAATTATATATAAATAAATAAATGGTTATTAAAATATTTTAAAATAAAATAATCAATATGTTTTATTTAAAAAATATATACATTAAATAGTGTTTTTTTAATTTTCTAACTAGTTTAAATATTTTAATTTTAATGTAACATTATTTTAGGTTCTTACCTCCGTTGTTTTCTATGGCAGAGTGTTGTAGTTCCAGTAGTAGGTCATGTGCGGAGCTGGTCTTATTTCAGCTATGAGGTGGAGTACATGTACTACTGTTGGTGGTCCTTTTTCACTATAGTAACTTTAGAAGTTCAGTTTGTAAATAGAAAAGGGGATACTCCTTTGTGGGTGGGTGCATGTCCCTCAATAAACCTCTCTCTAAAGCCAAACATATACCTCGCTACACCTCCCCATCGCCCTTTCATTTAGTAGTAAGTATGCACTTTTTTCTAGCCACCCCACTGGTTCCTGTTAAACTTACACCTAAGAAATTATCAATAGAAAAGATAGGAGAGGTGGAGGGGGAGATTTGGTGGTTTATGCATTTCATTTTTGTACTAATTAGTACCACTATAGCACTACCTTATGTACTACAAAACACAGTTTGTGAATAGGTCCTTGTATCTCCCGCCATATATCACAATATGTTCTACTGTTCTTGTTGCTTTGTGCGCAAAATCGGTTCTAAATATATTGCTGTTGAATGTGTGAATAAAATAAAATGATACTTTATATGACTGCATTGTTGGCAAATGAATATGGGCAAGAGACCTATACCCCTCCCTGACCTTCAGAGAATTTAGTCAAGTCTCTGCTTCTGGGAAAGGACAGTCCTCAAGATTAAACCGAAAATATAAATGCATCCTCTCGGGGATTTTCCAGGAGGTAGCTTCATCAAGCAACCACATCACATATCCAGCATGGCCTGACAGTGGCAAAAAAAACTAAATCAAATGATTGGTTTTTCTCTTTGTCATTGCGGATTTCAGCAGCTAAGTGCAGCCGAATCTGTGTGATAGTGCAGAACAGACACGAAAACATGGGACACCTGGCACTAGTAATTCTAGGATGGGGGGGGGGGGGGTGGAGTGGGATACCAGGGGTAATTTCAGGCCACTCACAATGATGGCTTTTGTGGGATTTCTCACCTATTCCTATGGAGTATCAGGATTTGACATATTCCAACAGAGTCTCTGTTTAGAATTTTGCTAAATTGTTCCCAGTACAGTGGCAAACAATTAATAGCTTAACAATATGATAGGTGTATGTTTTAATAGAGAAGAAACTGCACAGAATGTGCCCTCTTTTAATACATTGTACAAACTGTAGTCAAAGGTCAGTGTTTAGGATAAGACTATGTGCCAAATTTATCAACTCTTTGTGCTGATGTAAAGTGACCAAACTGGCACAAAACTTTGATTTGGTATGTACTTCCTGAACAAGTTGTGCTCTGGAAAGTAGCTCTAGAGCATTGTAAAGTAGAGTAGCATTCTGTGTTGCTTTGTGCTACTTTGTATTATGGGGCATTCCAAGAGTTGTACTTTGGGGGTTCCCATGCAACATTACATGGTTTTGGACACGAATCCCTATCTACTAACATATGGCTTTTACCAACAATTGAAGCCTCTTTGAATTATGCTCAAAGTATGAGTAAAGCTTTTTTTTCTCCAAATTTTTCAAATTTGCTTGTGTACTCTCCTGTACAGCACAGCACACATATAAAGTGGGAAAAGTTTTAAAGTATGTCTGAGCATATTACTTTGTGCGGGATGGGTACCGTGCCAGTACAAACCATATGCTGGATTGCTAGATGTGGTGCAATGTGATGTGCGTGGCTCTAGACAGCCAAAAAGTGCAGCAGTTCTATGGAAGACACCAGCAGTGTCATATTTTATCTCCTTTCACACAGCATAGCATCATTGGTCGCTGTACTGTATTGCTTGAAAATCTAGCAAACTTACCACTATATGTGGTGCATTATTATTATTATTATTAATAGGGATTTATAAAGCGCAACTTAACCCGTAGGCATCAAGGCGCTGGAGGATGGTAAAAGGAAACCCCTTAGAATTGTCTCAGGATATTGCATGACGAGCATGCATAATTCCTTAATATTCAAACAGTTGCAATCATGCTCTACCAAAGTACACCTTAATCTTTTTTCACATTAACTAAACTTCTGCCAACATTGCAGTTGCAATAACCAGTATTATGATCAGTTCAGTAGACTCATAATTCTTGCCATACCTTAAACCAGATGTTAACTAGTAACTTGCACTCTCTTTGAGAAATTTTAAAATAACTACCTAATTTTCCTTCTGGAAACGCAAAACCCAGATTCTTAACTTTGCCAAGTCCTTTTAGTCTCCCTATCATCA
Organism: Lissotriton vulgaris; assembly: GCF_964263255.1. NCBI lineage: Eukaryota > Metazoa > Chordata > Amphibia > Caudata > Salamandridae > Lissotriton > Lissotriton vulgaris. Next base: position 239,582,903 of record NC_141699.1, on the reverse strand, counting down.
GAGCCCCTAACAGCTTGTGAAACCCGATGCATGTATCAAAAGCCACAATGCTAATGATGAATGTATGCTTAAGCGAGTTCACCCTGTCCAATTACTTATTCATCCAGCTCTTGAATATGGAGGCATACAAATGTTGAGAGTAAATCAAAGAAACATCTCCAGGCTTATTATTGGGCATAGAAGATCTTTACACTCGTCAGTGGAAATAACATTCACTAACACATTTATTCCAATGCATTTCCTTAAGCAAGAATACGATAAAGTAACCAAAATATAACATTTTAGCACACAAATGTTAATAGGAAAGAAAGAAACGGCGACATGCCCAGTTCACTAATATGGACATGAGAGATGTTTATATAAATTAGTGGGATTAACATTCCCTAACTCATGCATTCCAACACATTCCCTAAAGGATGAGTCCAAAGAAGTAACCAGAAAATAATTCTTATAGTCATCAACAGTATTCCCAAAGACATTGGGCCTCATTACGATGTGGTTCGGACCGTAAACGAAGGCTTAGAGCCCATCAGTCAGTCAGAAACTCCTCATTATCCCTTAGGCACGGCGTGTCTGCAGTCTGGATTTTAATGTTGGTTTCCAACAGTCTTTCTATGTCGCCCTTTTTGACATGGAAAGGCTGTCGGGAAGCATCCTTGGAGACCTCTTGCAGGGACCCCTTCCCTTCTGGCCCTGCGCATCTGGGCATGGGGGCACCTATAGTGCCCCCCTGAACATCCCTGCACTGTGTGGCAGGCATGTGAGGTGCCTGCCACATGGTGCAGGGATGTTCACAAACTCCCATTTCTCAATGGGAGCTTGTGCTGCAGGTGATTCCCGCCCACCTCATAAGCTCCCTTTGAGAAATGGGAGTTTACCACCTCACTATGTGTGGATGGATCATAATTTGGTGAGCAGGACCGCCGACCTATGGCCGGGTGGTTCCTCCAAAGAAACAGTGTCATTCCGAGGCAAGTCTGACCAACATCAAATTCATGCCCATTATGTTATGATGTGGTATATATTACTTTAGATCACATTAATGATAAATCGTCTTGGCTCTAATTAGATAGTGCTAACATAAAATATTTATTCAGTCAATTCCTACTGATTAAAACACCACATTAATAATTTTCCAGAAAGTTTAATAGGGAAGATTCGAATTAGAGCTGGGGAGGCATCATCCATGGCGTGGCTGCTGCCACAGTAAAGGTTTAACCCAGATTGTGTTACATAGTTCTTAGATGAAGCCAATAGAATCTCCTGATGGGCGGATATAAGGATGTGTGGCGGGATATATCAAATTAATTTTGAAGCAAGTAAATAAGTAGAAATGACATTGCAGAAGACACTCCGGGGCCCCCATAGACTCCTGCCCCCACCACATTTTCAAAAAGAGCTGCAGACACCATTGCACCCATGCTATGCCACACCATCAACCTCTCCCTGGCAACCGTCTCATTCCCTTATGACTGGAAACACTCTGAGATCAACCCCCTCCTGAAGAAACCCTCAGCGTACCCCCACCGACCTAACAAACTACAGATCCATCTCCATGCTCCTGTTCCCAGCGAAAGTCATCGAGAAAGCCGTCAACAGCCAACTTGCCACATTCATCGAAGAACACAACATCCTCGACTCCTTCCAATCCGGCTTCAAAAACAAAACACAGCACGGAAACCACCCTCTTTGCCGCAACAGACGACATCCATACCTTACTGGACAAAGGAGAAACAGCAGCCCTCATCCTGCTCGATCTCTCAGCGACATTGTAAAAAAAATTTAATGTATGTGTTCTTCTAAAGCGCACTGCTGCCCTGAGGCGTTGTGGCGCTGTAGACCACTGGGGAACCCGTCCAGGCTATCCCTGTGAGATGGTCCCTACTGGGTATCTCCAAGGTGAAACCAGGCATCCCCGGCAAATGTGGGGGGCCTGTGTAGAGATGAGGCAAGCTAATGCCCAGAGTTGCCAAGTGTGATCCCTGGTTAGAGTAGGCACCGAGGTGAGAAATATTGAGTCCGCTTACCCTGGTCCACGACTCTGCCGCGTCAGGAATTGAACCCTGGTCCCGGGCCGTTCTCTGCTTTTGGGTCTGCCGCCTCTAACCAGTGAGCCACACCACTCCACATTCAACAAAGTCTCTCACCGCACCCTAATATGCAAACTCCACGATGCAGGGATCCAAGACAAGGCACTCAACTGGATCTGCTCCTTCCTCTCCTGCAGAATGCAGCGGGTCAGACTCCCTCCTTTCCTCTCGGACTCTACACCTACCACCTGCGGAGTGCCCCAGGTTTACTCCCTCAGCCCTATGCTCTTCGATGTCTACATGGCTCCGCTCGCACCCATCGTCAGAACCTACGGACTTAACATTATGTCATACGCAGACGACAGCCAACTCATCCTCTCCCTATCAAATGAACCCATCACCGCCAGACACAACGTTCGAGAAGGCATAGAAGCCGTTGCCAAATGGATGAAAAACAGCTGCCTACAACTAAACACCAACAAAACGGAAGTACTTATCATGGGCTCAAACCCTGACACCTGGAAAGATACCTGGTGGCCTCCTGCCCTCAGAAGCCCGCCCACCGCCAAGGCACAAGCACGCAACCTGGGAATCATCCTGGACTCAGAGCTCAAAATGGACCGCCAGATCAACTCAGTCTCGTCCTCCTGCTTCCTCACCCTCCGCCTCCTATGTAAGACCTTCAAATGGATCCCCCTGGAACACAGAAAGACCGTCACACACACCCTGGTCACCAGCAAGCTCGACTCTGGCAACACACTCTATGCCGGAATAAACAAAACCCTCACCCGCAAGGTACAGAACATCCAAAATGCCTCCGCAAGACTGGTCCTCAACCTGCCAAGACACTGCCACATCTCCCAGCACCTGCGCACAGTCCACTGGCTCCCCATCGAAGCTAGAGTCATCTTCAAGATGCTAACCCACGCTCACAAGGCTCTCCACAACACCTGACCAGCAAACCTGAACAGCCGACACAAATTCCACGCACCCTAAAGGACCGTATGAACCCTGTTTGTTCGCAATCCTATATTTAACATTGAGAGCGCATTTAGCACAGAATGCATGCTCGCATTGTTAAGTGCAGAGGTGCAGTTCATCCCTGCACGCCGTGGCAGGCACCAGGTGTCTGCCAACGGGTACAGGAATCAACAGGGGGCACCACGGCTGACCTCCAAGCCGCATAGGTATCAGGCCCATAGTCTTGCTTATATGTTGATTGTAGAAAGCCTTTCGTTTAGTTGTGGGTTCATTTACTCAATTAATCTTCTTGCCCTTCGTGACCTGTTGTCAAAAAGAACTACAGATTTTGTTCTCCCTTCCAAAATATAATGGAACCGTATTTTAACTTTAATTAATCTTCTTGTCTCTATCGCAGAAGAATCTCCCAATAAAAGTCTCTATGTAAAACCCATAGGTGTTTTGAGAGAATTCTGTGCAATCAGGATTTCCTGGTTAGCCCTAGTCGTTAACATTAGTATCATCGTCATAGCTCATGGTATAAACCCTAAGAGCCTCAAAAGTTTTCGATACAGGTCAGCACAGTTCGTCACTTTTCTGCGATGTCCTGCGTCAAAAAGAAAGGGTTGGCATGCATTGCACCAATGCAGGCTCCCTTGCACCATGGTGCAAGGGTGTCTGCATTGTAGGAATGATTGCTTTTGTGCAGGAAGGGCCACCTGCACAAAAACAGTCAATGGATACATTTTCCTCATTATAAGTGAATAGCAGAATGTAACACACATGGAAAGAGGAAAAAACGAGGAGAAATGAAACTATTTCTCCTCTATACATCTGCTCTGGGGAGGCGAAAGGTCTGCGGCTGCCCCAGGTTTATAGGATTTTGTAAATCTGTGGCAATGTCAAAATCCAGCGATAGCATGATAACACCCACCGAAATGCCCATGGAACAGCTCCTTAATGCAGAGTAAGGCAAGGCAGTGCATTTACTCCATATCTATGAGGCCATGCAAAGCCATGCAGGGTGGCTTTGCATTGCCTCATAGATATTACCAGCCGGGGCCCGTGGAGAGAGTTCGGTGGGGCAAAGAGGCGGGGCGGGGGAGGGGCAGGGTGGTGGGTACTAAAAAACAGAATATTGATAATTGGAGGTAAGTAAACAATTTAATTAATAAAATGAATTTCGTAGCGTGCCCTGCATTGCAAAATGCGATGCAGGGCGCACTACTAAATTTGTTTTATTAATTAAATTGTTCACTTACCTCCAATTATCCATATTCCGGTGTTTAGTACCCACCAGCCTGCCCCTCCCTTGCCCGCCTCTCTGCCCCACCAAACTCCTTCCATGGGCCGCGGCTGGATATTACTGAAAAAAGGCCTAGGCCAGAGAAGCGTCAAAAAAGTGACTCTACAGTGGCGCAGGCTTCTTTGAAATGAGGCTCTAATTCTCGATGCTTGCAGACACACTTGCACAGCTCTCTTTATTGCCTGATTGTGCGTGAAATGTGGCCATTGGTATCAACAATGAAAGTTTACCACTCTCCTGTGCCAATTCATCTCTAACTAACTGGACATGGATGTCAGAAGTTGTTATCATTGTTATCATAAACACATTTGCTGTTCTAGAGTCCCAGCTGTTGATTGCCATTACTTTCTGTTTCAAGTTGCCAGCAGCTGAGAATGATCAATTCGATTAAGTTAATTAATATATAATGTTTGATCAATTTATATGGTTGACTAGCTGGTGTCACTTCCTATTTAGTTTGCAAAAATCGCTAGTTATTTTTGAAGGTAGTATTCTTCTCTCTTCGACCTATCACTGTCTCTAGTGTTCATTGTGAATGCTATAACAGACAACTGCAGTGCTTTACGTATTGCCATCAACTAGATGTGAATTTCACTTGCAGTGTATTAGCATCTTAAACTAAAATGGCATTGGATTATGGATCTGGGTGATCTGCCGTGGTTTTTGCTGGTGCATACCTCCCCATATATACCCAGCTCAGACTGTGTCCATTACAACCGAAATTATTCTCTATGAGCCAAGTTTTTCTCAATAATGTGGCCTAATGGCTAGAGCTGTCGACTGTTAAGCTGGGGAGCCCGGTTCAAGTCTCGCTCAGGATGCTTAACATCCTGTGATTCTGGGAAAATCACGTATTCTCCCCGTGCCTCACAAATATGAATGTGTCCGTCTGTAACTGGAGCTCATGTAAAGCACTATGATACCTTCAGGTTGAGTTCGCACTATATAAAAATAAAAATACTATCTGATGGTCGCTAGTGTATCATCAAGTAGGTATGTTTGAATATCTTGGAGAGCACCACCCCGATGTAGACTTTCTCATGGAGGCATGTCTTACGACCCCAATGAATGGCAATTTCCCTTTTGGCGAGTAACAGACTAATGGTGACAAATTTACGAACGCCTTTGGGAACATTTTCCACATACCCCAGCAGTGCTATTTCAGGGGTGGGAACAAGGGTCAACATTTTATGTACCGCTTCCCCGTATGGTTGTATTCTGGGGCAGGACCAAGTGAGATGGACAAAATCTGCGTGAGAAGCGTTGCACTTTCGACAGGTATGAGGTCTGGTCAGGTCAATTATGTGAGATTTCACAGGGATGATGTACAATATATGCAGGAATTTAAAATGAAGTTATTTATGTCTGCAATTTAAAGAAACAACTTTTGTCACTGCGCAGCACTTCTCCCATTGCTTGTCTGAAATGGGGCGCGCTAAATCTTCCTCCCAGTCTTTGCGGATCTTGTCATCAGGGACCGGGACAGTAGCAGCGCATGCCTTATACAGTTTTGAAATCAGCTGAACCCAATCCTGACTCTCAATGATCATGGAAAATGGGTGAATGAGTCTGGCTCAATGGGGTAACTGGAGAAAGATGCACACAAAGACGAACAAAGTCTACCCAGCAGCCGCGGTCGGTAGGGGCGTACCTGCCGGTGCAGTGACGTGGGGAGGGGGAGGGGCAGGGTGGGGGTTAGTAATGTATGGATCATGGATGTTTGCAGGTAAGTAAACATATACATAAATCAAACGAATTTCGTTGCGTGCACTGCATTGCATTTGGGGATGCAGTGCAAGCAACGAAATTCGTTTGATTTATATATACGTTTACTTACCTGCAAACATCCATTATCCATACATTACCAACCCCACCCTGCTCCTCCCCCTCCCCACGTCACCGCCCCCGTAGGTACTCCCCTACCAACCGCGGCTGCTACCCAGAACAAATTGCTCCATGAAAGTGGCGTTGCAGAAGCGCTCCTTATCCGAAACGGAGAACATGTGATCCCCCGGGAATAGATCTCCAAATTTGGTGATATTAAAAGAGGAAAAAAGTACGCTGTACCAGTTGCTCACCTGTGATTGGAAGTAAGCGAGCATTGGGGAGCAGTAAACATGAGGAATATAATGCTGGGGCGCCTGTGATCCGCCTTAGTTTTTCCCAGGCCTAGCTGGTTGTAGAAACGGTCTGTATATCATTGGGATCTCTAGGCACCCCCTTGGGCAGCACCGCAGCAAGAGTATCAGGTAATACGAAATCTGCCTCAGGGCAGATATATGGGATCTTAGCGCCGGGTTGGATCCTAGAAAATGCATAACTGCATTGAGTCACTAGGCAACACAGCTGTAGGTCAGGGACCCCAAACCCCCCTCTCTCATACGGTAGGGTCAGCCCCTGCCAATGAACACAAGGCTGTTTGACACCCCAAATCACTATAATAAGGTGCATGTGCAATGTCATAAAAAAGCTATTTGGGAAAGGAATGGGGATGTTATTAAAAAGATATAAAAATTTGGGGAGGACGATCAACTTGATCAACAACACTCAACCAGCAATGAACAACGGAAGCCGTAAATGGTTTCCCACTTGCAACTTGAGGGCGCCCACCGCCTGACCATAGTTAAGGCGGGGGACTTGGGTGGTGTCTAAATAAATATGAATGCCCAGGTATTTAGTCAGTGCACAACTCAAGAGGGAATTCACACTCCCACTGTCTTCTTCCCTTTGACATTGAGTACAATGTCAAAGGGAAGATGACTGATTTGCGCCAATTGCTACCCAGGCCCAAATGGAGTCCAAACCGAAGTGTTTCTGTAATTGGCGTATGGCAATTTAAATGTGGTTCTCTGACATAAAGAATAATGTTGTCCGCATAAAACAAATGCAATAGGGGTCCGGTATTAAATTGTAGGCCTCTCTGCAGATGTCTCTCTTGAAAATGGCAGACTAAGGGGTCCATGGCGAGGATTAACAACAGGGATGACAGGGGGCAACCCTGGTGAGTACCACAGGATAAGGAGAAGGGATGGGAAGGCGAGCCTTTTAACCAAAGTCTATCAGTTTGGCCATTGTATAATAACTCCGTGGTGGCAATGAAACCCTTGGGCAGGCTTATACAGTGCAGTAAAGACACGAAAAAAGGCCTTTCAAGAGAATCATACTCCTTCTCTGTGTCCAACACAATGGTTGCAGCCGGCACCTCAGGGTTAATCCTGTGCAGAGTTGAAAAAAGAGTTTGGAGGTTTAATGAGGTGGATCTATGGGGGACACATCCGGATTGGGTAGGGGAATTGATCGACTCCAACAAAAGAGATAATCACAAGGTAATCATCTTAGCCAATATTTTATAATCCACGTTAAGGGTCTATATTACCCACATAGAGTCGGGTCTTTGCCAGGTTTGGGCCAGAGTATAATGACCGCCTCGCAAAGAGTGGGTGGAAGGGATCTCTGCTCGAGGGCCCCACTTCAAGCAGTTTCGGCACTACGAGGTCCTTATATGACTTATAAAAATCGCCTATGAATCCATCTAGGCCTGGGCGGAAGATCCCTAAGGGCCTAAATGGCACTGATGATCTCCTCTTCTGAGAATGGTTCCGACAAGAATTCTTGCAAATTCTTTTCCAAATAGACTAGTGCTATCTCAGACAGGTACTCCTCCTGTGCAGTGGGATCGCTCCCAACTCTGGAAGTGTACAAAGATGTGTGATATTCAAAAAACTTGTCACGAATACCAGAGGTGTCTGTGAGCATGTGGCCAGAGGAGGATCTCAGAGCAGTAATACAGGCTTTGCTGCATGGGGCTCGAAGCTTCTGTGCCAATACACAGCCCAGCCAATCACCCTCACCATATCGACGAGCAGTCTGATATTTGCTTAAAAATAGTATCTCACAATATGCAGTATCTCTATATTCAATGAGGAGGGCACGTTGGTTCTTAACTGCAGCAGGGTCTGGAGGAAACGGAGGCGCTCTGTCAAGTTCGGTCACTTTGCGTTCTAAACGGGAGACAGATGTTCTAAGGACTTTAAGCACTCCGGCATGTTTGGCAATGCAGATTTTCCTAATATATGCCTTAAATGCCTCCCACAGGACAGCCCAAGTATACACCGAGCCGGTATTGATGACAAAGTTGTCCTCAATTGCTTCACAAACTTTGGTGTGGAATTGGTCATCATTGAGGGCACTGCTTCTCATATCATATCCATCATGTTGGGGGAGCCTAAAAAGGAGCTTAACTAGGGAGTGATCAGAATATGTTCTGGGGGGGGGGGGGGGTGGTGATGGAGTGGAACCAGCTATAGATGCAGGTGAAATAAGTCAATAATCAAGTCTGGTCCATGTGTTATCTTGACCGGCAGAATGCGTGTATTCCGTGGTTAGAGGGTTACAATGGCGCCATATGACGAGAAGTGATAATTGTTTGCAGAGTGCACGGCGCGAGCATGGTTTGGACTAAGGGGACATTGAGGTCACCTGTGCTAATACTTAGCAATGGCTTCATCTACAATAATGAAAGTTACATGAGATCAGGAAGCTATGGAGTGACCTTCAGCATGTGAACCAATAGGGCAATGATCAACTGCTAACAATTATGTCTCACAGCCTGTTATGTGTCCAGGTTAGTCCCAAGTAACAAAGCTGCATATTTTAGTTCATTGTCATAATTTTTCACAATAACATTTCTGCTGTGACCTATTGCACATATCTGCGTGCATCTAGCTTTGCATAACATTATCATGATGCCTTGAACACCATGTAGACAGCATTTTTACGCACAATATACAAATGTCATTCTAGCTACAAATCCATAACATTGCTAATCCATACCAACATCACAAGGATTCTTTCTATTACAAATAATGAGCATCCCAAAAGATTAGAAGAGGAGGCACTTCAGCTCTCACTGAGGGTCCCTACATGCTGAGACTTCACCACACAACGGTCTGACATCTCTGTGAGGGGGTGTCCAATTCATGATCAAGATGGGCTCCTACATTATTTTCTGCCAGCTAATGGGGTAGGATCATCCCCAGGGGGATTCTTGGCTGCACACCTACACATACTATAGGTACGTGCAGAGTATGGTTTGCATAGTAGGAGTACACCTGATTACTACCTTGTTTATATGCCTGCACATACACACTGTTTCAGTACCATGGTAGACCTATATCTACTATTCACTCTTTTGGTGATGGTTATCACTTTCATCTGATTCTGTCTATTGATTATTGCAGGACATGTATTCTATACAAGAATAACATTGGTTCAACAAATATATTGAAAACTTCCCACTTTTTTTTTCTCTGTGTATTTCTCAGAGCACAAGTAAGCACAAGTGATTGAGCAAAATGTTCTAATCTGTTACTATAACCCTTGAGGGGTAAGGTTTGTCATCAGTGGTTGCCAGAAACCATTCACTCTCTGGTAGGGTTAAGGGGACTGAGAGTGGCTCTGTGAGCTAGCCAGTCTCTAGGCTGACATATCCTGCAAATACGCTTACTCAGTCAGTTATACAATCAATTTTTCATTAAAAAAATCATCCATTTAGACACTTATATACCCACTAGCAGCCCGTCCCGACGTTGTCCGGGTATGAATTGCTGCCGGCCAGTAGTAGGATTTCGTTTTGATAGCATTTCTTATCTGTGACAGGCCTGTGAAACGCTCCGATTCACAGTGCACTGCTGATGAACTTAAGAGTGCGCTTTCTGTAGTGTGTGAACTCGAGTTTCCCTACTTTATTTTTCCTTGCAATATTATATAGCGCAAACACGACAACATGGCATGAGCACAATTTACATTACAGAAGAACACATTCATTTGTGGTAGACATGGGGAGTCAAAGCGATTTGTTTGGAATCACAGGATGTTGACCTGATGCAGAGATTCAAACGTAGCTCCCCAGCTCTAAAGTTCGCAATTCTAGAACTTGTGGCGGGAGGTGTGTCTAAAAGTGTATGTCTGTGCTGGCCATCAATGAGAGAGACCTGTGCATTTTTCAAATCGGTGGTGAAAAAATATGAGTATGTTGCTGGAGATGTAGGCCGCCGTGCCACCAATGTGCTTACCGGGGGAGGGTAAAGTGTTTAAGGGTGTTGGGGTATTTTAAGGAGTAAGGGTGGGTTATGATTATGGGGTGCAGGGTTATTTAAAGGGAGCAGGGTGGACACCCGGAGCTGGAACGCACAGAACCTGGGAAGAAAAAACAAAGAAATATTGGGCACAACGCTCGCTTTTTTTTCCAGTAATCCTGCACCCCGCAAACGCCCACACCCCCAGCACATGCCCACAGCACACGCCCACAGCACAACGCAGACACGCCCACAAGGGACTACTTTCCTGGCACGGTTCTTTTACCTTTTAAATGTATATGGTGGGTGTCTGCATAGCCTATGTCCTTCTGCTGCAACTGCCCTTTCCAACGCTGTATTGGGTGTTGCGATTGGTGCTGTGGTTCCTGAGATTACCCGCCTCAAAGGTTTGGGTTCTCTCTTTATTATATTAGTATAAATTTATTCTTCCATCAACCTTGGGATATACATATATAAAACATATTTAATTTTCAGAAAAACACACATTCACTGGATGATGTCATCAGTGATGTCATTTGAGATGTCAAGAGTGAGGTCATGAGTGATGTCACTGACCATGTCATGAGTGATGTAATATGTGACGTCATCAGCAGTGCATTGCGGGCGCGCAAGTTATAGTTAGCTGAACTAACTATAATGGCGGAATTTCAATGGTTTTGTACGAGTGAAATGTCCAGCAAACTATAACACCCCTGAAACCTATAGTTTTTTCAGTGAATTTCTAAGGTTTTTTTAAATGCTAATTCCTAACTATAATGTGCCTGAGACCTATGTTTTTTTCAGTAAATTTCAAAGGTTATTTAAATGCTAATTTCTAACTATGCCTACAGAGATAGGACATGTGAAGAAAGAAGAAAAAATGCACAGAAAGAGAAAAAGAAATGCAGAAAGAAGCAATAGAAGTCCTCAAAGATGAAGAAAAATGCAGGAAGAAGGAAAACGTGCAGAAAGAACAAAAAGAAAAACAGAAAGAGGTCTTGTTGCAAAATCATCCTGGACCCTCAACTTTTTCAGGCAGATACTGGTGGTAACTGAGTCGGACTAACCAGCCCTAGAGCCAGTGCTATGTTAAAAGACACTTAGAATACAGTGAAAACACCTACATACACTAGGGAACACTATGCGTTGGAGTCCCCCTGTGATTAGCATGACCTCCTCTGTAAGCCCCTAGTATATAGGAGGGCAGGGGAATTAAAACTACATCTTAAAACGTGCCACGGGGGGGGCGTGGCTAGCAGCCGGCGATGGCGGCAGCTTAGAAGGAGAGCTCCGTGATTGAAGCGGCTCCCAGAGAAATCCGTCCATTTATCCTTCAACAGAATTTCCCAGCGGGACGGCGACGAAGCCCAGGACCGGGCGGCAGTAAATCAGACCAGCGGGACCTCAGTCCGAGGTCGGGAAGAGCAGTTTTGACCGTACCCCGTGTGGGCCTATGTGCAACATCCGGGCCGGGGAACAGAGTGCGCTGCAGACCTGGCAGGAAGCGGCCCGTCTCGGGCAGAGATTCACCGGAAGTGCCCGGCCGCGGACAGCGACGGCAGAAAAGAAACCGGGACATCCAGCCAATACCACCGGACTTCAGGAGCCCGGAGTGCGTGCCTGGGGGCCCGTCTGAGGTGAGGGGGAGACAGACCCGGACGGCCGGCAGAGACGGAGAACGGCGCTCAGTGTGGCGACATCGGGACTAGTGACCGCCATCTTGAGTCACTGTACAGCCCTGCTTCAGCCGCTGCAGACCCGGCGCGGCAGCCAGAGCGCTGGGACAGGCGGCGAAGGAACCCGCGCTGCCTAATTGACCGCACTGTAGCTCCTGGGGCCCCCCCGCTGACCAAGGGCGCACGGAGAGGCGGGGAGCCCGGGTGCACAATAGACCTGATGACGCCCCCACCCAGTGCGGGCTCCGAGAGCAGATGAGCGTCCACGCGGGGCAATCACCCTAAATCCAGTCAGATCTGCCTGGCGGTGTCACGGGCCCCACGTCAGCACCAGGGGAACCAGGTGGTAGATCCGACGGCCACAGGACAAGGGCGGCGCACGTGGAATTGGAGGGGAGTAGAGGACGCTCTTCCAGGGCGAAAACAATCTATTGCCTGCCCCACGAAAGAGCCTGTGACTCGGCTGGCAACCTCACCCCACAAAACTTGTGAGGGCACCACCAGACTACGGAGACCCTGTCATACCTGCTGTCGTCACTGGACGCAGGAACCACAAACAGCTCTCAGGGGGTACACCTAACCCCTAAACACAGCGTGGGCCCCTGGACTGTCCCCGGTAGCTGTCTGGGGAAGGGAAGATTGGAACGACCCCAGAGGAACCAGGGGGAAAACGCGAACACAAAGTTAGACCGGCCCAGGAGACACCGGATACAATCACTTTTGGCGAGACCCGCACCCAAGATGGCCGGCAAGGGGCCGAAAAACGTGGCGGCGCAGTCGCGCCTGGACCGGTTTGCATACGAAAAGCCCGGCTCTCCCTCACCGGACGCCAAATCACAATCGGGCAAGACGGCCGAAGCGACCGGTGGCAAGAAGGCGACCATAGACGACGTCATGCGGGCCCTCACGCAGGTGCAAGCCACGGTGGGGTCGATCTCAGCCGAAATCACACTTATAAGGGCGGACTTTCATAAGATGACAGAGAAGGTGAATAATATGGAGGTGGTGACCAAATCCTTGGTCGAAGACGTGTCGGAGCTTCAGATTAGTGTGGAGCACATCTCAAAAGAAAATAAGGAACTGCGCGACAAGCTCGATGACCAGGAAGGGCGCTCGAGGCGGAACAACATCCGTATAATAGGTGTGCCGGAATCGGAAGACACGAGGGCGATGGACCTATATGTGGAGAACCTAATCAAGGAGACCCTAAAGCCCAAAGGACTCTCCGCCTTCTTCACAGTGGAAAGGGCGCACCGGGTCCCGGGGGGACGCCATAAGACGGGCGCTAACCCCAGACCGATCATAGCGAGGCTCTTCAATTTCAGGGATCGGGACGCCATCCTACAGGCGGCAAGGAACTCGCCCCCTATTAAGATCCAAAATGCTACACTGGCATTCTTTCCGGACTACACAGCCGAGGTTGCACGGAGGAGGAGAACCTTTTTCGAAGTCAAAAAAGAACTGAGAGCCAGGGAAATCCCGTATTCAATGCTTTTTCCGGCCAAACTTCGGGTCGTGGCAGACAACAAAACTTGGTTTTTTGATTCCCCGGAGGTGGCGCAGGAATGGCTAGAGGGATGGAGGACGGCGGGCCTCCCTCGTCGCTCCAACAGTCAGTACAAACACCGTACTGCTGGATCCCGACAGGGCTCCCAAGCCAACGACGAGGATGCAGAGATACACTCCCCTTTGGCTGAACATCATGAGGAAAGTGCCGACGGAGAACAATGAGTCACTGCTAATGTCTGGTTGAACTGATGACGACGACGACCGGCAGGGCCGCCTTGGACACTGGGCGGAGGGGCCTCCGCAGCTGAGGAAGGGGGCCGCTGACCACGGAGAGTCCTTCACCCCAGCGAGCAAGTACTATGTTATGGGTTGGGATCAAGCACTCTGCTGAGTAGGGGGGGCGGGCAGTTTTGAGTCCGTTGAGCAGGGGGGCAGGGAGGGGGGGAGTTGGGGGTAGGATGGGGTTTTGGTTCTTAGTTTGTACACAGGGTCAAGACAGCTACGATGGGGCACACGAGCGTAGAATGGTGGTGTCGCGATACAGCGCACAGGCTCACTTCACAGGCTTCCTGGTCCTCCACGCGCGCAAATTTTCCGTCCGCACACCCAAACATGATGGGGGGGGGCACTAATATAGGGCAGGCATCCTCGTTAAGCCTCATGTCCTGGAACGTGAGGGGCCTGGGAGACAAAATTAAACGGGGGCTGGTCCTGCAGAGTATAAAAAGGTTGACTCCCGCCCTGGTCCTACTACAGGAAACACACCTCACCGGCACAGCCACACGGGCCCTAGATAGGAAAGGCTATAGCATGGTGGTCCACTCTGAGTTTACGAAAGGGTCCCGGGGCACAGGGATACTAATGCATCGCTCGTCCAGGTTCATAACCCAATCAGTTAACGTTGACACTCAGGGGCGCTTTGCGGCAATACATGGGCAGTGGGAGGGAAAGCCGCTTAACGTGGTCTTGGTGTACATCCCGCCGGCACTGCACACCATAGCTCTCCCGGAACTGGGGAAATTTTTGTTAGACCTTCCAGAAGGGGATCTTATCGTGGGAGGTGATTTCAATGCAGTGGCACACGACTCCCTAGACCGCCACCCAGTGCGTACACAAACACCAGGGCCCTCCAGATTACATGACTTCCTGGAAGCGCAGGGTTTAGTAGATATATGGAGGCGGTTCCACCCAGAAGACCGGCAGTACACATATTACTCGGCAGTTCACGACAGCCTATCGCGGATTGACTATTTCCTGACGTTGGGGGGGGTCTCCTCAATTTCACTGACTCTCAGATCAGACCGCGAGGGGTCTCCGATCACTCCCCGCTGACACTGACTCTGTCCAGTCAGGAACGAACCCATAGACGAGTTTACCCTATCTACCCGGGTTACCTCAGGGAACCGGGCATAGCCAGGGCTTTGAAGAGAGGTACGCGATCTTACCTCACCGAAAATGCAGGATCGGTGGCGTCACATACAATCCTGTGGGAGGCCTACAAGACGGTTCTTCGCGGGCAGGCGATCTCAGTAATCACACAGCACAAGCGCACACAGCGTCAGGAACTGATAGATCTAGAGGAACAACTTGACAAGGCAACACAGGACCACGAGGGGAACCCGACTGGGGTCACCCAACACACGCTCCGACTGTGCCAGCAGCGTCACACCGACTTTCTACGCCGCAGGGTGAGGGACAGTATGTCAGCAACTACGAGTAGGGTGTATGACATAGGAGATAAAGCAGGGAAGCTCCTGGCGTGGTTGGAGAAGACACGGGGAGGCCAGAGGGCCATACTGCAACTGAAGGACCCTAGTGGTGAGATACATACCAGTCCGGCGCGAATAGTAGAACTCCTGGCAGACCATTTTCACTCCGTATACTCCCCTTAGTATGAGGTCACACGAGAGATGGCGGAGGGCTCTCTCATAGGAGTGCCGACCCGCACTCTCCCACCAGACCAACGGGACGAGCTTGACTCTGACCTGACTGCTGAAGAAATACAGATAGCCATAGCAGCACTACATCCAGGGAAAGCGCTGAGCCCCAATGGTGTGCCGATAGAATGGTACAAACTCATGTCCGAAACGCTATCCACACCATTTCTCCATATGTTCCGGGAATGTCAGGAACAGGGGCGACTGCCTCCTGATCAGCGCACGGCCACAATCATCGCAATACCTAAGCCCGGCAAACCCCCTGAAGAGTGCGGATCATACCGCCCGATCTCCCTCCTCAACGCCGAGAGTAACATTTTGGCAAAACTGTTGGCCACCAGGCTACTGCCCCATCTGGCGCACCTGATACACCCGGACCAGTCGGGCTTTATGCCACACCGGAGTACGGCGCTGAATTTGCGACGGCTACACGGGGTACTGGCCCGAGCCCCACAGTTAGAGGAGCCGGCAGCGGTGCTGTCATTGGATGCCAAAATGGCATTTGACATGGTGGAGTGGCGCTATCTCTTTGCGGTCCTGGAACACATGGGTATTGGCTCGAAATTCATATCATGGGTCAGACTACTGTACACCGCACCCGTGGCAAGGGTGACCGCAAACGGACACATCTCTAGGGAGCTTCCGCTGGCAAGGGGCACGAGACAAGGGTGCCCGCTCTCGCCGCTGCTATTCGCCTTAGTGCTGGAACCCCTGGCCACGATTATCAGAACCACCCAGCTGCTGAAAGGCATACAGTGGGGAGGTGGATGGGAAGATAGGGTTTCCCTGTATGCCGACGACATGCTCGTCTACCTCATGGACCTCACGAACGGTATCCCGGTCTTACTGGCACTGTGCGAGAGCCACGGTGCAGCTTCAGGCTATAAACTTAACTGGTCCAAGTCCATAATTTATATGGTGCAGGGCGACCTTCCGGTCTTACCTACGGATTGCCAATTGCTCGTAGAACCCATCTCCTTTAAGTACCTAGGGATCCAAATTACAAGGGAACACACAACCTTCCTTAACCTGAACCTTAAGCCCCAGCTGGACAGGCTGAAGGCAGACGTGCGCCTCTGGAAGAATCTCCCCTTGACACTTCTAGGTAGGGCGGCGCTCTTTAAGATGATGGCGCTGCCTCGCTTCCTATATGTTCTGGAAAACACGCCGGCGATGGTCCCCATATCATTCTTCCGCCACATGTCGGCGCAATTGTCAGCCTCCTGTGGGGAGGCAAACCGGCCAGGGTTGCGCAGTTGAAATTAACTAGAGACTGGTACAGTGGGGGGATAGCCCTCCCCAACCTTGAACTGTACTATTGGGCAGCTCACCTTAAGGTGATCAACCAGTGGGTCCACGCAGCACAGGACGACCCGGCTTACATGGCGGATAGACACCAACTGGGCGCAACCACCCTTCTGGCCCCACTCTACAACAAAGGAATGGTGAGGAAGTTGGTAGGACCTACCAGACACACTGTATCTATATGGCACAAAGCTCAGAAGCGGTTGGCATGGGAGGGAGTGATCACTAAACTCACACCACTGTGGGATGCCAAGGCCCCCGGTAACCTGCGCAGTTCTAAAGGGTTTGATCAATGGGATAACATCGGGATCTCCACGGTGGGCGACCTATGGACAAGAGAGGGCGTGCTCTCCTTTGCGACCCTGAGGGAGCAGTACGACCTTGGGGTGACTGAAACATACAGATACATACAAATTAGGCACGCACTCATGTCTGTGTTGGAGCCAGGTGTGACAGTTCCGGAATCGGCTCCGTTAGAGGACCGACTGCTTACGGACTACATGGAGTCAAGTGCAACCTCCCTCACTTACCGCAAACTACTGAACAACCTACCGGATCCACTAGGGAAGCTGAAGGAATATTGGGAAGACGAGATAGGAGACCTGGATGAGGCAGACTGGAACGCAGCTCTGGCATCACCCAGGGAGGCAGGTATTTCCACCCGATTCAGATTGGTCCAATTCAAAGTATTACATAGGGTCTACTACACCCGCACGACACTTTATAAAATACACAGGGCAGAACACCCATATTGCCTGAGGAATTGTGGGGAGGAGGGTACACTGTTCCACACTGTATGGACCTGTCCTAATATACAAGACTACTGGAGGCGTGTCACACGCACGATCAGCCAGACCCTCCAGAACCCGTTCACGCCTGACCCTAGAGTTTGCCTCTTAAATGTATGGGCCCAACAGACTTGTCACTGCATGCGAAAAGATGGGTGATCATTGGTGTGATGCTGGCAAAGCGGGATATCGCGAAAAATTGGGGGGCACTAAAGACACCGACACTGGCGCAATGGTGCAGAAACATGGACATGCTTATGGTGACAGAGAGGGCAGTGTACCAACAGAGACTTAATCCACGCAAATGGAACAAAATTTGGACACCCTGGAACACTTACAGAGGAGACATTTGTGAGCCTCTGCCTGAAGAGGAAGATGGGGACAGCTCAGGGGATGATGAGGATATGGAGTAGTGGGAGGGAGCGAGGAGTAGGAATCAGAAGCAGCACACGACGCGAGGCCCTGGGAACTGTAAGTGCAGGTGAGAGTGTTATTATCAGTGACTGCTTGAAAGGCTGCTAGATGCCTCTAGACGCACCAATGTTACAATAGATTCCTGTCACGGATCGTGAACTTTGACCCTTGAAGTAGCAAGTTTAAAGTTGGGGGGGGTAAAATGTAAAAAGTTGCTCTATTGATTGTAGGCAGCTGAATGTTGACGCTGCTCTGAAGAATGACTCACCGTTACTCTGTACCATGTGATAGCAACAACAAAAATAAATTTAAAAAAAAAGAAACGTGCCACAGGGCGTGTTTGCACACGTCAACCTCAGGCCCCTCCATTTACCACTGTGTAAACACGCTCTGTGGCCGTTTTGAGTTGGGAGATGAAGTCCCCTTGAATCCTGAGGGTCCCTATAGTCCAACTAGCCCACTAGGTACCTCAAGTAAGCACGACAGAGCTGCGCTGCAGAGATGTGTAAAAAGGGGCACAGCCTAGTCCACCTCTCTGCAACCCAGCAGCACTTATGGAAGTAACTGGTGGGCTAGTTGGCTCCCTGGAGCCCTCAGGATTGAAGGGGAATTATTTCTCCAACTTAAAACGCGCCACAGGACTTGTTTGCACACTCACCTCAGGCCCAGTTCCCTCCCTTCACAACTGTGTAAACACGTCCTGTGGCCATTTTAAGTTGGGAGATTAAGTTCATTTGGTTCCTGAGGGTCCCTAGGGTCCAACTAGCCCACTAGGTACTGCCAGTAAGCACCAGAGTGCACGCGTTGCAGAGAGCTGTAAAAAGTGGCACAGCCTGGACCACCTCACAGCAACGCAGAACAGTGGTGCTTAGTGGAAGCACCTGGTGGTCTAGTTAGCCCTCAGGATTGAAGGGGAATTATTCCCCAACTTAAAATGCACCACAGGGTGTGTTTGCACATGTCACCTCAGGCCTCAACCCCTCCCTTCACCACTGTGCAAACGCACCCAGTGGCACTTTTTAAGTTGAAGGATTAATTCCCCTTGAATCCTGATGGTCCCTGGGGTGCAACTAGCCCACCAGCTTCCTTCATTAAGTGCCAAAGAGCTGCGTTGCAAAGAGATGTTAAAATGGGCGTGGGCTCAGAACACCTCTCTGCAACGCAGCCCCCTGGCACATACTGGAGATTCTTAGTGGGCTAGTTGGCCCACAGGGACCCCAGTATTCAAGGGGAATTCGTTCCGCATCTGCAAAAGTGCACACAGCCCCCCTTAAGAAGGGGGGCTATGTGGCCCCCTTCTTTTTCTAATTTATTGGCTCTATGGACGCCATCCCCAGGGCCTGCCCCTAATAAAAAAAAAAAAAGAAATTTGGAAGGGAGCCGCGTGGCTCCCCTCCCATGACCTTAGTTGGCCCCGGGGACTCCATCCCCCTGGGCTGGCATTTGTTTTTTCATTAACATTTTGGGGAGCTGCTAAGATGCTGCTCCCCATGTGGAAAAGCAATTGTCTTTGGTTTTTAGAAGAGAGTGCAGGTTTCCTGCTCTCTCTTCCAAAAACCTAAGGAGTTTGTGGCAAACTACAGTGTCCCGGGGGTGGGTACCCCGGGACACTGCAGGAGCCGACCCTTGGGGGGGTGGCGGAGCCCAGGGCCATCAAGAGCTCCAACATTTTCAAAGCCCTGGGAGTGGTGGTCCAATGGGTGCCCCCCACACAGGTTATTTATTATTATTATTTTTTATATACAAGCACCCGGGGGTGGTGGTCCCCGGGGCTGCGGGGGGGGGCCTTTGAGCCCCCACCCATGTATTTTGTAGCCCAGGGGATTGGCAGTCCCTGGGGCTGGGGGGGCTGTGAGCCTTCCACATAGTTCTCAAAAAGTCCCGTGGGGTGGCGGTCCCCAGGGCTGGGGGCTCCTTTGGGCCCCCAACCCACTACTGCTATTGCCCCTGGGATTTGGTACACCCCTCACACCAGGCTTGTGTGGGGTGTACCTGGTGCATCAATAACTTACCGCCCCCAGCGTGGGGCCAACAGGGACTGCCCTATGAGACAGCTAACAGCGTGAGACGCGCATTCTAACCGATCCATCGGGACACAATGCACCATAGTGTCTTGATATGGGAAATAATTGATCACAGTGCCAACGCTGGTGCGGGGACACGCTGCAGCCGGTAAATTTCCAGTAGAGTGATGCAGCCCTACCATTGGCTGTGAGTCGCCAAGTAGAACTGGGGACACTAAAATATAAGACAGTGAGACACCAGGCAACATGTTTTAGCAGTTCAAACACTGAAGAAGGCATCATGCAGAAATGCATTTGGAGAACTGTTTAAATAAATACCTACTCTGCAACCCTGTGAGTGCTTCGTATCCTTATGGATTGAGCTTTGATTTTGTTTGCGAGCCCTCACCCTCGTACACCGGCAGCACCCGCCTCTGAGAGAGTTCAGCGGTTAAGGTGGGACCATGGAACAGCATTCATTTGTATCGCTTGAACCGCCGCTGTCCTAACTACCCTGCCGACCAAAGAAGGCCCTGGGCTATCCAAGCCTAAGGACGCCGATCTATCTGATTGACGCCTGCAGCTATGTTTTGGATGACATCCAGCGGCTTGTGAGGGGTGTACCTGGTGCATCAATAACTAGCCACCCCCTAAGGTTTTTAAATGTTAATTCCTAACTATAACCTGCCTGAAACCTATGGTTTTTTCAGTGAATTGCAAAGGTTTTTTAAATGATAATTCGTAATTATTATGTTGATTAAGCATATCTGTTTTTTTCTATCTTTTTTCATTATCATACCAATCTTAACATAGTAAAAACTGCAAATATCACCACTCTTCAAGTGATTCCTTCCGCCAACAAAATCCCCACAAACAACTAAAAAAACAGGCAATAGCTCCAATTACTAGTAACAAATTAACATTTAACTGGTGTAAGGAGGTTGACTATCTGCTGCGTAAATTACACCCAACTCACACCCATATTTAAAGACGAATATTTTATAGAGGTACAAATCATGCACCTCTGACACCCAACAAAATCATAACAACCAGCGCCACCACAACCACCCCCCGGATCCCTCCCCCCTACTACTACCTCAGAGGCAGCGCAAAACAGGACAACTGACCTTCCCAAGATACCATATCCTCCCAAATGAACAATAGCTGAATGTTCAGAGATGTGGCAACCAACTATGTACAAGGGAGTAATTAAATTCACACATCAACAATAATTTACAGAATCCCAAGTGTACCGTTTACTCACTATAGAAACAAAAAACTTTTCCATGTGAAATATATAGAATTGATACCTGTAGTGTACTGCACAGTGGACTAAGCCATATTACCTCACACACTTGGGAAGATCTCGGTCATGTAGCTGTGTTGTCCCCCACTCCCCTTTCAAGCAGAAGCAGAGTGGTCTTGTCCAACGTACGCAACTCAAGCATAAGAGAATAAATAATTAGCCTACGCCTTGGGCGTAGTTCACTTCTGCAAAGAGAAAGGACTCTGCCACTGCATAGATCTTCACCCTGCCACGTGGCTGCCGCCATTACCACGTGCCTCCTCAATACAAGCCCATTCCAAACTCAACGCCACAGCACTGCAGACTTATGTCTCATCAACTACTGCCTTCAATCTACACTGCGGATAGCAGGGTTCACAAATTGAATTCAGCTTTGGATCTACACTACGCACAGCATTGAAGTTATCCTTGATTTGTGTAAGGCAGAGACAATTCTATTCTATGTCCTCAGACTTTGTTAAAGTAAGTGATAAACATTCTTTGTCAAAATCAGTGCTGACTACGGCCTTTGATCTACAGTGTGGTCAGTAGAGTACAACTTGATACCAGTGGCACATCAGCACTACAGACAACATTGAATTCAGTCTGTATTTATTTAAAGCAGAGACAATTGTACTGTGTCCTCAGATTTTGTATGTGACAAAAAAAGCATTCCTCGATGTCTGTGTCAACTACTGCCTTTGATCTACACTGCTGACTGCAGGGTTCACAACTTGAATTCAGCTTTCCATCTACACTACGGACGGTATTGAATCAAGCCTTGCTTTATTTAAGGTAGAGACAATTGTACTCTATGTCTTCCGATTTTGTAAAAGGATGTGACAAAAAGCATTTGTCTATAACTGCTGACTACTGCCTTCCGATCTACACTGCGGACAGAAGGGTTCACAACTTGAATTCAGTTTTGCATCTACACTACGGACAGCATTGAAGTTAGCCTTGAAATTATGCAAAGCAGAGACAATTTTGTTAAATGATGCAACAAAAAACATTCCTCAATGTCTGTACTGAATACTGCCTTCAAATGTACACTGCGATCAACAGAGTTCACCACTTGATACAAGTTCATGCAGTCCCATATGCAACAGTCAATGTATGGAGTACATTACAGATAATGCAGTGCAGCCCAAGATCTACACTGCGGACAGAGGGGTTCACAATTTGAATTCAGCTTTGCATCTAGACTACGGACAGTAGAAAATTCAGCCTTAATTTATGTAAGGCCGAGACAATTGTACTGTATGTATTTACATTTTGTTAAAATAAGTGACAATAATCATTTGTCGATATCTGTGCTGACTACTGCTTTCCATCTACAGTGCAGACAGCAAGGTTCACAACTTGAATTCAGCTTTGCATGTGCACCATAGACAGTAGGGAATTCAACCTTGATTTATTTAATGCAGAGATAATTGTACTGTATGTGTTCTGATTGTGTTAAAATAAGTGACAAAAATCATTTGTCGATATCTCTGCTGATTACTGCTTTTGATCTACAGTGCGGACAGCAGGGTTCACAACTTCAATTCAGCTTTGAATTTATACTATAGCCGTATTGACTCAGATGTCTTATTTAAAGAAAAACATATCATAGTTTTGGGAGATCTACTGCAACTTAGTCCCGTAAAAAGACAAAAAGTGTTTATAAGAAAACTCGATTTTATTAACATTGTTGCTTCAGGTACCAGAAACTCTGTGTGCCACTTATCATTTCTGTTTGCACACACGCTAAATTACCAATACTGTGCAGCTCTACTCAAAGCCACGTGGCCGTGGACTCTTGCTAACCGCTGCCTCCTGCCTACACTGCGGTAATCAGAACTCACAATTAAATAGACTATTGATTCATTATTTGCAGAGTACAATACCAAACTAAGTATAACACCTATCAAACCAATACAATATCCTTTAGTATGCTTCCTTCAAAAACTTCTTTTATATCAGTTATAGATTTAGTTGAATAAAAAAAAATTCACGCTGCAAGTGCAAAGGCACATTTAATGGCAATCTACCCGGCTGACAGCACAGATCACAATTTGACCCTCACTTTTTCTTCATTGGAAACCTGAATTTCTTTTTTGGAGACAAAAACAGCTACACCACTGGAAGAATCATCTGATTCTGATCATTTTGTTACTGAAGAATTGATCATTGGTGGTACTTTTTTTTTCCACTTCAAAGTACATGCAGTCCAGTATGCAACAGTCAACGCTTTAAGTGCAGCCTGTTCAGACCATGCATCATCACAGGGTGAGCACACACTAAACACCAGACGTACCACTGTTGTAAATGAATCTATGACCCTAGTGTACATTTTCCAAATTCATGCCCTTATATAGGTATACATTATCCAAACCTTATATAGGCATAGAAATCAGTACCATATTTGGTCTGATCCTTGCAGCCCAAATACGGCATGGCTACGTCGACTACATTCCGAGAATCAACAACGATTTCTTGGAAAAACCCGCCTTCAGCAGCTAGGGACTTCCCCCTGCTTGAGTATTGATTTATCTAAGAAATCCTGGAGTTTTCAAAGAATTGAGTCTTTGAGTGACGTTATTAAGTCCAATCATACATCAAACTCGGCACCTTCAAGGTATAAATATGCCTAGGTTTGCCCAGACAAACACACAGTAGTTTGGAGCAGATCGACTAACTACTTCCCCGACGCCCTGCAGCAGCAAGAGCCGAAGGAAGCCGACCCTCCAGCTGAAGCACTGAGAGACGCTGTCTTTTCTCTTGCCGAGAAATCCAGCTCCAGTGTTTCCAGGCTACCCTTGCAAGTTGCTGGGAAATCGAGTCCTGAGAGAGAGATACAAGACCTCCTTCATTCTAAAACCAAGGTATGGAGCTGATTAGACCCTTAGAGCACTCTTGATTAGATTCTTGGCAAGAAATACTAAACCTACACTACTCCTCACTTACTTCTTACCTTGTGCTAGGCTTAGGTCAGGTACACTGGGGTAGGCGTATTTTAGAAGCACCAGTTGAGTACTTTGAGCCATCATTTTAACTCTGTATGCAATTTATGGCTTAGAAACGATATCATACTTTTACAGTACTACTTTATAATACTGTTCGTATTATATAGTCTGTACTTTATTACCGTTATTACGATTGTAGCTGTACATTTCTTATGCTTGAGAAAGAAGACTGTTCAATAAATACTTTTATTGAAAACGCCCGTCTCTCTATTTTTCTCAGCACCTCTGGTGAAACGAAGCACGCACAAATGACTGAGTAAAATAGCTATCTATTGTTTCCGCGACTCTAGAGATTGATTTCTTATTCTTGGGAAACAAAGTTGTCATGTTTATGCGGTTGTCAGAAACTAATCCTCTCTTGTAAATTCGAGAAAGTTTCTAGTGACCTCTGAGCTAGCTGGCACTCACAATTAAGTCTAATATATACGATAGAGACCTAGTCGACTTCAGTCCTATCTCTAAACTATAGTATATGTTATTCCAATGCGCAGAGCCTATTGCGAATATAGGAACTACACTACACCACTAACTCAGTACACCATAATTAATCGCCACGAGGCTTTATTAAGGCAAAATTCAGTAGTCTAAAAACATTACCTCCAGTGCAGCCTGCCCAGAGCACGCATCATCGCAGGTTACCTACACGCTCAGTCCCAAAGGTACTACTAACTCAGTGCACCATAATTCATCACCACATGGCCGTATTCAGGCAGAATTCAACTGACTCTTCATTCATTATTTACAGAGTGCCGTAGCAAACAAAGTAAAACATCTATCAAACCCTGTACAATCACACTTTAGTAGTCTTCCTTCAAAAACTTCTTTTATATCAGTCTTAGGTTTAGTTGAAAAACAAAATTCATGCTGCAAGTGCAAAGACACATTCAATGGTATTCTACACTGCGGACACCACAGGTCACAACTTGAACTGTAATGGCCCTGAAACATACATATTTCGACAATGTATTCCATACATGTTTCATCTTTTATTTCAATCCTGATTACAAATGATGCAGTCCAGAAGGCTACACGCTGAGCACCATACGTATCACTAACTCAGTGCACCATAAATAATTGCCACACAAACCGCCCCTACCTCAGTGTACCACAACTCATGAACCCTTTACGATAGAATCTTCTGTGTATAATTTCACATATAGTGCTCCTACCTTTGTACAGCAGAAGTCATAAACCGTTTATGATTGAATATCTGTGAATGATATCATGATTACTATTCTACTTGATACCAACAGCAATGTAATAAAATGGAATCGAGCTCACATGCCCATACCCACTTCAACTATCTATCTGTGTTTGCGTACTTATTACGTTTGTAAAATGCTGCATCTGCGCCCTACCACATTATATTGTGCTGTAAATAGCGTATGCAGCCATCTTACCTTTGCCAAAATCAAAAACTTAGATTATATAACTTTCTCTCGCTCATTCTACAAATACGAATGTCCAAAGTGGATCATTACAATGCTGCAAAGAAACTGTATAGTCAATTTATAAATGTGTTCTATTTCTTGTTTTTTTTAGCATATTTATATAGTGCGAAATCGATCCAAAACTATATCAACAATTTACATGAGCACCGTATTTACAGTACATTTTCAGGCACGCCTTGATTACGTCATTACTGTACAATAACAGCACGTGGACGCGACTCCGAGCCTCAAACAATGATTTCCAGCAACAAGTTCGACAGTATACCTGAAGACCACATACATATATATATTATCTGCCCTTCATGTGCCAAAAACTGCCACCTAAACCTCTCACAGCCCTGAATTACTACAACTACAACACTCCACTCAATGTACAACAAACATTCATATTCGCAGAAATTCGTCATGTCCACCATCTTTTATGTGTGCAACTATGGATGAATATAGGGTCAGTGATACCCCGTACCTTCCATGTTAGCCATATTGGGGGACTTTACAGACATAATGACACATTTGCGTGTAAGACCCGGCTGCACTACAACATGGACACCCGAATCAGTAGATTTTTCATATAACTCACGACCGAACCAGGCCCATGGCTCCGGAGTCATCGTTCACAGCCTCGCGCAGCCCTGGCATACGTCAGTCCAGCCCACTTCGCTTACACTTCCAGGAAAACACAACATCTGTATGTACATGTCCCAGATTTCCATTGTAGTGATTTCTTCCAGGTCTTGTTGTCAGAACAGCACACACACTCCCTCATGGCTGCTATACACCCACACCACACCCATCCAGCACATACGTCACTAAACACGTAACCTTACAAATAAAAAAGACAGGGCACACGTGCTCTACGCCATTTTAGAGTTGTTACCATCACAAGCGCTGTGATGGCCCGTCCTAGTGGTTCTGACGCCTCATGTAGGCCCGAACCACAGAGCAGGGGGGCTCACCACTACGTGCGAGACCTCTTTGGTCACTGAGTTAGTGGTACTGCAATGACTGAGCGTGTGAGAAACATGTGATGAAGATAGGTGCACGAGTATGTCCTTTGCCATAGTGATATCAAGACTCAGCACCAAATGTGACACTTCTTGGTGGCAGAGCAGGACTGCATAATGTAGAACGTACCCTGTCCGTGAAAAGGTGAGCAGTGAGGCCTGGGTGCAGAGAGGGGGGAGTAGATGGGGTGCAACATACTGGATACAAAAAGGCGCCGCAGAGATTTAGGCGTATGCAGTCCTACATACCGTATCTTATTACATTTGTATTTTTTTTCCAATAGCAGGAAAGTTTTAATAATCGGTCAAATGTCCGTCGCTCGTGATGATTGATGGCACTTGACCAGTTAATTTTCTGCGATTCAATAGGGACTTATTGATGAATTGATATTCAATGTTGGGTTACGATAATACAATTCCGGTAGCTGATGGCTATCACTGACAGTGACTTGCCTTTTACAATAAAGTATGGTACTACTTCGTAATTCCTTAAGAAATGTGGAATAATATTTTTTTTTCGATATTATATCACCAACAAATTGAACACTAGTTTGCTTGTGACATTACTACATATGACGATGCAGCACATGTTGCAGACAAGTTATATTGAAATTGTGTATAATATTTATATTTTATTTATTTATTTTCATATAGCGCGAACTTGATCCCGAAGGATATCAGAGCGCTTTACAATTTGAGGCAATTACATAACTTCCCACCCAATTCCCCTATAAAGCCACACCCACTATGGAACTAAAAGTGCAAAATTAGAACAAAAAAATGTAATAACTAACATTTTTACTCAAATAATAAAAGCAAAAACAAAACTTATACCAAAAATACATGCATTACAGACATACAAAATAAATACAAACATAATTACATTAATACAAAATCAATATTTGTATCATCTATGCCATAAAGAGTATATAGTCTGGGAGTTTGTCATTAAGAACTCCACAGCACCATAATGGCTTTACTGAATTCTATCTAATTAATTGCCCTATTTTTGGCTAAACATAAGAAATAGAACAAATGTTTATTTGGATCAAACAGTATCGTTTTTTTATTTTATTTTAATTTCAGTCATTTATTCATTTTTTTGTTTGGAAAATTAAATGTGACCAAGTTTATCTTTTAAGACCTTATGTACAAAAAACATAGAATAACATATATTCGAATGTCTATTTACAATCAGAAAATCAGAAAATACATATCAGCGTGATCTCATTCAAACCGTCAGTCAAACCACTTTCACACCACAATATATACAAAATATATACAGACAGACAAAACAGAAAACATATGAATTATTTCCAAATTGTAATCTGATAAATTACAATAAAGCCATGAGTATTTCTTATATTTTTTACAAAAACCTATTGATATTTTTACAATTTGTGGTTCTTTTAAGGCTTATAGAGTCTACGCGTTTCGAACTCATGTGATTATTGAGTTCTCATCAGGACCATAGTCTGTAAGAGAGAAAAGAAAAGTTTGTGGTTTTAACGTTCTCTCTAATGCTACCCTGCCCTTTCCTACTGCCAGCCACTGCATCTTGCTCTCAATCAATTCGAAACGAGAAGGGGTGCGGATGTCTCCGTTGACAAAACAACCATCTGTTGTGAAAACATATATAGCAATTTATCAGTTGCCAATTTTAGTGTTCAACATAAGCCATTCAGTCATACACTCCTGTTTAGGCTTACTTGGTGTTTGGAAAAGCGGGACCAGCATGTGTATTGGAAATCCGAGTGTTGGCTTCTGTGCTCTGCAAGGTAAAATGCGAAGGAGGAAAATTAGTCCTCCAAATCACAGTGAGTCGCGATTGGGCACTTGAAGATAACGCAACAGTGTGTACCTTAGAACGGGAAGTCGGACTTGTCTTACTGAAGTGTCTAGCCTGCGCCGGCGAATATGAAAGGAAGTATTAATGTTCCCGTTAGACACAGACAGCGGGACGAGCCTGACAGGTTTCTATGTCGGGTGTAACGGTATATCGAGCGCTTGCTCTTACCTTCGTTTGGCGTGGCAATGTACAGAGGTCTTCTCCGTGAGTTATGGTTCGCGTCCTCGTTCGCCGATGCTTCCGGGTCCGCAAAGGATCATGGGGCATGTAGTTTGGTCTGCTTCCGTGATTTAAATACCATGTAGCGCGATAAAATCAGCAGGCTGTGTTTACCAGAAATAGAGTTTTGTCAATTGAAATTTTGTGTTTATGGTGAGATATCTAGAATTATAATTGAAGAATCTCAGGTTGGCCACTACAAACATAATTCAGAAGTTTGTTTGCAAAAATAGATATCTTGAAGGTTCATCTGATGAATTCTGGTGCTTGTAGTGTGTGCCTGTTCCGCGTCTGCTGATTATCACATGTGCCATGATACAAAGTATTGGTTTATGCGGGTGTTCAAGAGTGAATCAAACCGTGGCCTTTTTTCTCCCGGATACTTTGTGTTGGTATTGTGGTTGCCCTCGTCGTATGGAATCTCTATTCCTATCACGTGTCTAGTGGCTGTCATACAGGCTCAAGTGTGTGTGTTTATATTAGTTTGGAAGTGTGGCAGACGTCAGTACTCAGCTCTAGCGGATGTAGTTAATTGATGGTACGAAAGTTGGCATCTCATTTCACCCTTATAATGCTATATTTATGAGTTAATGGTTCAGAGTTTGAACATTTCTGACATCTCATTCAATCCTGATAATGCTGTATTGAATTTGACAATTAACATCGCTTCCATTCTTGTTAGTTTTGCATCAAGATCCCCACCTCTGGCATCATTTTCCACTTTTGCAATAACTGTCCAAATTAGGTCGTTCTCTTTATGTTGTTTTTCTCGCCAATGCTTGACTAGGGGTGCTGTTGCCACATTGTTACGGATTCTTGATTTGTGTTGTTGTATTCGAAGACGAACTTCTTGATTTGTTTTTCCAATATATGCCAAATTACATGGGCATACAATTCCATACACCGCGTAGCGCGATTTACAATTCGAAAAGCTGTCATGTTTCCAACTAATTCGATTGTGTGTGAACACTGCTCCTTCCTTCATGGTATCACAACATGCACATGTACCACATCTATGGTGTCCCTGAATTGGTGGTAAACTTAACATGGTCCGTAGGTTTGGATTTTTTCTTTGTGGTAATGCAGCTCTAACGAATTGATTGGCAACACTATGATTCTTTCTGAAAGCAAAGAGTGGTTCATTTTTGAAGGTCTGATCTAAATTGCGTAACAAATGCCAGTTTTGTTTCACTAGCTTCTTCAAGGCGTTTGAGTTGGGACAAAAGGTGGATACAAAAACCATCCTATCTGGGTCTTTTTTTGCTCTTCTCTCTAAGAGAGTGTCACGTGGAGTCCACCATGCTCGTTTTGATGACTTTTTTAATAATTTTTTCGGGTACCCACGTTGTAGTAAATTAGCTGTAAGATTGTTCGCATGTCTCCAATATTCCTCTTTACATTGGCAATTGCGTCTAATCCTTAAATATTGTCCATATGGGAGGTTATCTTTAAGGCTGCGTGGATGATTACTTCGAAAATGCAAAGCCCTGTTTCGATCGGTAGTTTTTTGTGAAGTGTTGTTATCAAACCACCTTCAGAGGGGTAAACCTCTACATCCAGAAATGGCATTTTATCCATTGAATGTTCCATACTGAATTTTATTGTTGGTACTCTGTTGTTGATCCAGTCATGGAATTTTTTGAGTTCCTCCTCCGGTCCAGACCAGATGAAAAAAATATTGTCAATATAACGATACCAATAGGATATCCATTGTACATAAGGGTTGTTATTATAGACGAATGCCTCCTCATATTGTGCCATGACCAACACAGCTAGTTCAGGTGCAAATGGGCATCCCATCGCCACGCCCCCTACTTGGAAGAAAAATTCTCCATCAAAGTTGAAATAAATCTTTTTCAGGGCGAATTCCGCGAGTTTTAAGATGAATTCAGTTGGTATTTTGTGTGGTCTCTGTCTCTCTTCAAGGAATGCCTCCAGAACATAAATACCTTCATCTTGCGGGATTTGGGTGTATAGTGAGGTTATGTCCATTGTGACCATTAACTGGGAGTTTTTTGTCGAACTTGATTGTCATGAGCTTATTGATGAAATCCATGGTGTCTTGTATATAGGATTTAACTTCAAACGGAAATGGTTTAAAAAAGAAATCGACAAACTTAGAAACCGGTTCCAAAAGGGATTCGCAACCGGACACTATTGGGTGTCCTGGGGGTGTTTTTTCGTTTTTATGTATTTTAGGCAATACGTAAAATAGGGGTATCCTGGGATGTTTTATTTTTAAGTATTCACTCTCTTTTTTGCCTAGGAATCCTTGCTCAAAACCCTTGTCAATAATTTTGTGTAGTTTGTTTTTTAGTTCCAATGTAGGATCTTTGTTGACTTTCCGATAACAGGTTTCTTCATTGAGTTGTCTTTTCACTTTATTTGTATATAATTCCTTGTCCCAAATGACAATGGATCCACCTTTATCGGCCTGCTTTATAATGACCGAGGTGTCTGATTTGAGATTAGTTAAAGCCTGTGACTCTTTTTTAGATAGATTATATTTAATGCGTTTTTTCTTTGTCTCCATTTCCGTCACAGCTGAAAGTATAGTCCGTTCGAATGTGACCACTTCCTTCGGTACTTTACTTGTTGGCGGACAGAAGGATGATTTATTCCGTAATCCCGTTGTTTCTAGCATGGGTTGGTAAATCTGCTCAGCAAAAAACGTTTTAAGTCTTATTTTTCTACAGAATTCAATAACCTCTGTCTTGAGTTTAACAAAATCTGTATGTCTAGTTGGGACAAATGTTAATCCTTTTCTTAAGATCCTTTCTTCTTCAAGTGTTAGAGTTTTGTTTAAGTATGAGCGGAAAATCCGTTCCGCTCGCGGATTTTGCGAATTTTCGGTAAATTCGCGATCCGCGAACTCCCGCGAATTTACCGAGAATTCGCAAATCCGCGAGCGGCGGATTATTTCGGGGGCAAAAGTTGAAGCCTGGCCTGTTGTAACTATTTTACGATGGCGCCGGCAAGCTGCCAGCGCCATCCTAAAATAGTTACTAAGTTAGCTTCAAGAGGAAGCTCTAATAGATAAAATAAAGCAGGTGCTCGATTTTATCTATTAGAGCTTCCTGTTGAAGCTAATTTAGTAACTATTTTAGGATGGCGCTGGCAGCTTGCTGGCGCCATCGTAAAATAGTTACAACAGGCCAGGCTGGTGTATTTCCTTTCCCAAATGTACCGTGGAACATCAGCTGTGATGCTGGATAGAGGCCTTTGCATCCTTGACTTTCACTAGCGCAATACCTGTGCTGTTCTTGTGACCAGGGGCTTCTTTCTCTTCATCTGCTGAACTGATCTTTCTCTGACCTTTTATACACACAAGAGGCATGTGAACTCGCATTGAAGCCCCGCACGTTTGGTCCCGCTCACACACTCGCGGTGTGCACCGTCTTCCCGCCATTTACCCACTATGATGGACAGCTCAATCAGGGACCCCTGCGCCCTTCGGGGCGATTGCATAGTAACACACACATGGTCGCTCGAACTAGTTGAAGCTCAAATTCAGTGACTCATTCATTAGCCCAAAAACAATCGTGAGCGTCGTCGAGGCTGGGCAGGTGTGCCTTCATCCCAAATCTACTGTGGAACATCAGCTGTGATGCTGGATAGAGGCCTTTGCATCCTTGACTTTCACGAGCACAATACCCGTGCTGTACTTGAGACCAGGGGCTTCTTTCTCTTCATCTGCTGAACTGATCTTTCTCAGACCTTTTAAACACACAAGAGGCATGTGCACTCGCATGGAAGCCCCGCCCCAAATCCGCGGATCCACAAATCCGCAAAATCCACGGATTTTGCGGATCCACGATCCGCAAATCCGCAAAATTCGCGGATCGTGGATCCGCAAAATCCGCCCATGCTTAGTTTTGTTTGACAGATTGAATATTGGTGAGGGAACTAGTTCTTGTAATTGTGTCGTCTTGTCGACATCTCCCATGGTTGGGGGGCAAATCGTGTTTTTCCGCGTGGTTTTGTTTGGCCCCTGCCTAAAAAAGCTCCCTGATGTTGCTGTTGGAATCCTTGATTTTGTTGGAATCCTCCTCTTCTATTATTATTTCTTCTGGATGTTGGATCGTCACCGTCACTCCCACTTCCAGATGATGACGTATCCGAAAAGGTTATAAATTTGTTAAATGACCTTCCTTGGTACTCTTGTAAATGTTTCCTAGAGTCAGGTTTCGTGTAAAAGTCTGATTGGAGAAAAGGGTATACTTTTTCTAGGTTGAAGTTTTTTTTATCTTTCTCAAATTGTACTGTCTTTTGATTTATTGTGTAATACTTAAATTCACCAATATCTTTCTGAACTTTTTCTAACAACGATTTAGCGTCTATGATTAACTGGTTTGTGGAAATCGCCGTTTCAAGAGCCTCAATTTCTTCCAATTGTGTCTTCGAAAGTCTTTGGGCTGTTTCGATTGTTAGCACCATTAGGTCGTGACTACATTTCGTCTCGATGTAACTGTATCCCTTTTTATATATGGGATCTTCTGTAAAAATTACAGGAAGATGCAGTGGCTGGCAGTAGGAAAGGGCAGGGTAGTATTAGAGAGAACGTTAAAACCACAAACTTTTCTTTTCTCTCTTACAGACTTTGGTCCTGATGAGAACTCAATAATCACATGAGTTCGAAGCGCGTAGACTCTATAAGCCTTAAAAGAACCACAAATTGTAAAAATATCAATAGGTTTTTGTAAAAAATATAAGAAGTACTCATGGCTTTAGATAAACTTGGTCAAATTTAATTTTCCAAACAAAAAAATGAATAAATAAATGAAATTAAAATAAAATAAAAAAACGATACTGTTTGATCCAAATAAACATTTGTTCTATTTCTTATGTTTAGCCAAAAATAGGGCAATTAATTAGATAGCAGCACGGGCATCTTCTTTTGTTTATTACTAGCTTGTGGCAAGCTGTGCTGTTGGGAGCCCAAACCCAGTGGTGTTGTTTTAGTTTACAGAATTCTGGCATGGTTTGTGTCAAACTTCTCAGCATAATAAATCCACACTTATGTCAGTGTGGGATTTACAATACCATCCACATAGAGGGCATCTTAGAGATGCCCCCTGAAAAATGACCAGCTGGGTTCCCTGACTGGTAAACACCAGCCTCCCACTAGGAGGCATGTTTTTGGAAGCCTGGGGTGGGAGCCTTCGCTCTCTGAGTCCAGAAACAAAGCCTTTCCTGGGCAGTAGTGTTTATACCTTCCTCAGGTCAGGAAGAGCCATCTTTAGCAGGGGAGTTTCAATGGCCTTTCTCCCCTTCTTTTCGGAAGGAAAACAGGTGGAAAATAATTAGAGCAGCCCAGAAGGTGTGCCGACCTCTGCCAACCCCCTCTGGTGGGGAAGGCAAGGTGAAGCCCACTTCAGTGACCACAATCTTGTAGATGACAGGCACTCTCCAATCAAGATTAGGGATTGTGCCCACTCCCACACGTGGGGTGAGAACACCCAGAGTGTAGTCACTAGCCCTGGGCATCAAATTTCGTTCCGTTCGCGAAAATTGCGATAATTTGACATTTTCGCGTTGCGCGAAGAGCGCATAAATGTCAACATTTCCGCAATCCGCATCTTACCAGAAATTTTTGTCTTGCTCGCGCTATAAAAAAACAACATTCTTGCGCGATCGCCTTACCTGAATCCCCGCGTTTTTGCCAACAAGTTTTCCCGATCCTGTCGCATACTCCACGAGATGTTGTATTGTGGTCGCCATTTTGCGCTATTTCGCGAGAGTTCTTTCCCGCATTAACGTCATTCGTCGCGCGATCTCGTCATTCGCCGCGTGATCACGTCTTTCTTCTCTCGGTCATGCACCGCGAGAGTATGAGATGATTGAGTTCTCGAACACGTCATTCTCTACCGCGAGCGAGAGGGTGAGTACGTTGACACGTCATATCGAACGCGACAAGGAGCCAGAGAACCGAACACGTCATTTTCAACGCGACAGGAAGCAAGAGAACACGAACAAATCATTTTGGACGCGCCAGCGGAAGTAATGTTGAGCTCGAGAAGTCGAACATGTAAAATGTTCAATTTGGAGAAGAATATCAGCTCTTGCAGCATGGAACCTTCTGCAAATGATGATTTGGATGAAAAAAACTCCTCAGATTGACTGTTCTTTTTTGTGCAGGGAGTCCTTTCTTAAAAAGGTGGGGAGAGGGAGGAAGTGCCACAGAATCTCCAACTTCCTGTTCCTGTCCAGCAGGCTCCTCCCAGTGCTTTGTCCATTTCCTGGTCATTCTGCCTTTGGATTTTGAGCTGGAAATATGACTCTTTTTGTCTGCTGCAACATTGCAATTGGATTTGTGGATTTTTTAATTGGATATTTTACAAGTAAGTGTTTGTTGTGTCTGTTTGATTGGGGGCATAGCAGTTGTTGAAACTGCAATGTAATTTTGGTAACTATCATTCCTTTTTTAAAAAAAATGTATGGGTAGTAGTAGTCAGTAGTAGGCCAGAGCTAGTCATGGCCTCATGGGTGTGTGCATGATGAAGCAACTGTTCCTTTGGTGTTTTTTTAATGTATTTTATTTTCAAGCATGATTTAGGGCCTGGATGGCATTGGATTGAGTTGAGAAGTGTGTTTTTTGGGGGTGGGCTTTCTGATGCTGCTGTTGGTGGCCATTTTGAAGCCTAGGCCAGCAAGCCTCTGTGGACTTGTCTGCCAACAGGCCTGCTTTCGTCCAGTAGGCTCAGAGAAGGTAGCCACAGCTTTATTAATCAAGTGTTTCCGTGTGTGGTCTGTTGAAATTAGATATCATTTAGCGCATGGATGGCACTGGATTGTGTTGGGAATTGTGTTTTTGGTGGTGGGCTTTCTGATGTTGGGCCTGGCCATGTGGTTGGTGGCCTTTCTTTGTGTTGGGAGTTACTAGTAGTGCCCTGCTTTTGGCATATAGGCCTGCATGGTTTTCCCATTGGCTTACTACTTCCATTCATTCAACCCCTTTGCCAGCAGCAGCTCCATGAATGATGTGATGCACTAATAATTTAATGGCAAATAGGGTCCACCCCACTTCCATTACACTTTTTTGGTGGTTCCTATTCTCTTTCCTATCCTTCCTGAGAGTGTAGTGTCTGTATTATACACAGTAGTATAACATATCCCTTGTTGACAAAGTCTCAGAAATGGCTAGATTATATATTTTGTTGTACAGTAGTAGTTAACTGAACCACAACAACAAATGCAACATTTCAGTGATGTTCTTCTCCTGGCTTATTTGCTTTTAGGTGCACAACAAGCCAGAGGAGGAGGTGTCATCATCATTCATCACTCGTTGTACTGCTAGTAAGACAGAAGTCCTGCTGCGCATCACGTCCACGCGTGACCACAACTTGTTGTACATCTGCGTCCTGTCTGACATCTGAAGAAGATGGCCCCAAAGAAAGGTACCAGGTCCAGTACCAAGAAAGTTGCTGGTGAGAAGAAGGAACAGAAAAATTTACCACGACTGGTGTGCCGGCCAATGTTTTCTTTGGGTCCAAAAAAAACAGGTACGCCTGCAGCAGCGTTGTCGGGGAACCAAGCTGGGAGCAGCACCTCTGTTCAAGTGGGCCAACCCCACCAACCTAGGCCCAAGCCCTTGAGTGTCACAGAGGTAGCCAGTCTACTAACGAGCAGCGATGTTGAAATGTCATTTTCGCAAAGTAGTACACAATCAACGCAGGCGGAAACTCAGCAGATAATTGTGCAGCCACAACAAGAACAGCAGCAGCAGCCGCAAGAACTGCAGCAGCAGCAGCCTCAAGAACAGCAGCAGCCTCAAGAACAGCAGCAGCATCAAGAACAGCAGCAGCCGCAAGAAGAACAGCAGCAGCCGTAAGAACAGCCCACAATAGTAGTTGTTGCTCCTGACATAGGGGCATTCCAGGAAATCGAGCTTCCTGCAGAGAAAGTCGACCAAACCACTTTTTCAGAAGATCTATTGTCTTCCAGACCACCATCAAGGAAAAGGAGGCTTGTTAGTACATCATCTTCTTCTTTAAACCCCGCTTCTGATGATTGCGATGCCACTTGGCAGCCACCATCTCAGTCTGAGAGTGACGCACGCCTCAAGACAATGCTTCTGAAAGGGAAGGTTCCAGAAAAACTTAGAGTTATGGATGTAGATGTAGATGAGGAGGATGATGTTGATGAAGATGAGCCAGTCATCACGCACATCACTCCCGCCCCAAAGGGGATGGAGACCAACATTCTCACCCTATCCAGAAAGGCTGCTACTGAACGGGATGTAGCACGGATATCACCAACACAGGTTAAACCACCACGACTTCAAGCTGCCATATTTTCCAAGGCCCGGCAAGTACCTTCATCCAGATCAACCATCTCAATAGGTAGTGGTAGTAAAAGTCACAGTGTGAATGCACAGAGTCATCACATTCCAAGAACACCCTCCAGTTCATCTGGTTTTGAAAGTGGCACATCCAGCAGTGCCAGAAAGTTCTCCTCCCCAGTTTGAGACTTCTTTTCTGTTAGCACCAAGGAGGAGAACGTTGCTATATGCTCCATTTGTCGCACAGGTGTTCAGCGCGGTAAGCTTGGTACAAACTATGGGACAGGAGGCCAAGCAAGTCATCTCAGAATACACCACACTATCATTATTGCGGTGGAAGGTGAAGAAGAGGGAGGCATTTTGAGCCCTGTCCCAAGTACTGTAGTGGTACCTCCCACATCCTCCTCAGCAACATCTGAGTGGCACCGCAGTAAGAGCCATACTCAGAGTCAGGCTGAGACACCAAGGCGACCGAGTATCGCACTGAGACAAACTGCATTATTGAGCCTAAGTGGGTTAATGAAAACAACAGCACCACAAAGGAAAGTAATCCAGCCTACCATTGAGAGCATGCTTAAGTTGGAGGGGCAGTTCCAACGCAACCACCCAACGGCACGGTTGTACAATGCGAAACTTGCTAAAATGTTAGCACTGGACCTTCTCCCTTTTTCATTTGTGGAAGGGGTGGGTTTCCTTGAATTTGTGTCAGCCATCTGCCCTAAATGGAAGGTTCCCAGCCGGTCCTATTTCGCAAGAGTTGCTGTTCCGGCACTACATCATGATGTGCTGGAATTGGTTGGACAAGCTTTGCAGCAGAGTGCTGTTCACAATGTCCACCTGACAACAGACATGTGGACCGGTTGCCAAGCCACAGATTTCATGTGCATCACTGCACACTGGGTCTCTTTTGTGGGGGTTAGAGATAAGCTATCTGAACGAGGTGCTGTTGACACAGCTGAGATTTTTAAAGCTACTCGGAAACATGCAACTGTAGCCATGTTCGCCATGGAGAAATCTCATACTGCTGTAAACATTTTGTAAGAGTTTTGCAGCAAGGTTTCTGAATGGTTGCGCTCAAGAGGGCTTAGTATTGGTTTTGTTGCCATAGAAAATGGCAGTAATGTACTTAAGGCCATGGACCTTGGTTCCTATTTCAGGGTTCCGTGTTTGGCACACTGCATAAATATTATAGTTCAAGACATTCTGAAAAAAGAACCCATAGTCAGCAACTTACTGAGCATCTTTCGAAGAATATGCACTCATTTCAGCCATTTTTTTTAAAGCTCGGAAGCAGCTGAGGATCATTCAACATGACTATAGGAGGCCAGTCAAAGCAATTATCCAGGAGGTGGCAATACGTTGGAACTCAACGTATTACATGCTTGATCGTCTGTTTGAGCCGTACAGGCCGCTCAATGAATATGTCATGCAAAGAGGGGATGCTACTGTGAAAGGCATGACCCTTCAGATGGAGCAATGGGGCCTAGTTAAATGCCTGACTGAGATGCTTCGTCCTTTTGAGGTCTTCACATGTGAAGTCAGCAAAGACGACTGTGCAATGGGCAAAGCTATCCCATTATTGCAAATGCTGGAGCATCAGCTGAAGAAGGTGTCTGAATCATACAAAGGTTTAGAGGACAAAAAGGAAGCCTATGACTTGGTGCAGAGCTTAGCCTGTCGCTTAGCTGAAAATACAAGGATAGAAAAAAAAGATTTGTCACAGGAACATTACATTTCTGCCACAATTCTGGATCCGCGGGCAAAATTGGGACTTAAGACATTCTTTCCTTTTTCAGAGATGGAAGTTGCCCGCTACAAAAGTTGGATAGCTGAGGCAGCGAGTAAGTTGGAAAATGAACAGATCTTTATTAAAAGCCTGCAAGATCAACCCACAAGAAATACTGCAGAAAGGCATGCGATTCAGAAAAGGGGGTGGTGATGAACACAGTGTCTGAATTAAGCAGACCACTCTTACCCAGTCCAAAGATCAGGGCTTGATCCATCACCGTTATTTAGCTCACTGCACCATCCCAGCTCAGAACCTGGCTATATGCAAATTAGTCTGTCCCTGGCCCAGTGCATCATGGGAACAGGGCAGACCAAACTACCCAGCCAATTCTTCACCAGAAAGGAGACAAGCTTCCGGGGACCGGTTTCTGGCATTTCAGCCGTCGTCGGCCCGGCTTGCTTGAATCCTGATGGTGCAGTGAGCAAGGGACTCAACTCTGAGTATCCCTGCCACACCTATAGTGGCCAAAAACGATTCAGAAAAGGGGGTGGTGGATGAACAGAGTGTCTGAATTAAGCAGACCACTCTTACCCAGTCCAAAGATCAGGGCTTGATCCATCACCGTTATTTAGCTCACTGCACCATCCCAGCTCAGAACCTGGCTATATGCAAATTAGTCTGTCCCTGGCCCAGTGCATCATGGGAACAGGGCAGACCAAACTACCAAGCCAATTCTTCACCAGAAAGGAGACAAGCTTCCGGGGACCGGTTTCTGGCATTTCAGCCGTCGTCGGCCCGGCTTGCTTGAATCCTGATGGTGCAGTGAGCAAGGGACTCAACTCTGAGTATCCCTGCCACACCTATAGTGGCCAAAAACGATTCAGAAAAGGGGGTGGTGGATGAACAGAGTGTCTGAATTAAGCAGACCACTCTTACCCAGTCCAAAGATCAGGGCTTGATCCATCACCGTTATTTAGCTCACTGCATCATCCCAGCTCAGAACCTGGCTATATGCAAATTAGTCTGTCCCTGGCCCAGTGCATCATGGGAACAGGGCAGACCAAACTACCAAGCCAATTCTTCACCAGAAAGGAGACATGCTTCCAGGGGCCGGTTTCTGGCATTTCAGCCGTCGTCGGCCCGGCTTGCTTGAATCCTGATGGTGCAGTGAGCAAGGGACTCATGTCTGAGTATACCTTGCCACACCTATAGTGGCCAAAAACGATTCAGAAAAGGGGGTGGTGATGAACAGAGTGTCTGAATTAAGCAGACCACTCTTACCCAGTCTAAAGATCAGGGCATGATCCATCACCGTTATTTAGCTCACTGCACCATCCCAGCTCAGAACCTGGCTATATGCAAATTAGTCTGTCCCTGGCCCAGTTCATCATGGGAACAGGGCAGACCAAACTACCAAGCCAATTCTTCACCAGAAAGGAGACAAGCTGCCGGGGACCGGTTTCTGGCATTTCAGCCGTCGTCGGCCCGGCTTGCTTGAATCCTGATGGTGCAGTGAGCAAGGGACTCATGTCTGAGTATACCCTGCCACACCTATAGTGGCCAAAAATGATTCAGAAAAGGGGGTGGTGATGTACAGAGTGTCTGAATTAAGCAGACCACTCTTACCCAGTCCAAAGATCAGGGCTTGATCCATCACCGTTATTTAGCTCACTGCACCATCCCAGCTCAGAACCTGGCTATATGCAAATTAGTCTGTCCCTGGCCCAGTGCATCATGGGAACAGGGCAGACCAAACTACCAAGCCAATTCTTCACCAGAAAGGAGACAAGCTTCCGGGGACCGGTTTCTGGCATTTCAGCCGTCGTCGGCCCGGCTTGCTTGAATCCTGATGGTGCAGTGAGCAAGGGACTCATGTCTGAGTATACCCTGCCACACCTATAGTGGCCAAAAACGATTCAGAAAAGGGGGTGGTGATGAACAGAGTGTCTGAATTAAGCAGACCACTCTTACCCAGTCCAAAGATCAGGGCTTGATCCATCACCGGTATTTAGCTCACTGCACCATCCCAGCTCAGAACCTGGCTATATGTAAATTAGTCTGTCCCTGGCCCAGTGCATCATGGGAACAGGGCAGACCAAACTACCAAGCCAATTCTTCACCAGAAAGGAGACAAGCTTCCAGGGACCGGTTTCTGGCATTTCAGCCATCGTCGGCCCGGCTTGCTTGAATCCTGATGGTGCCGCGAGCAAGGGACTCATGTCTGAGTATACCCTGCCACACCTATAGTGACCAAAAACGATTCAGAAAAGGTGGTGGTGATGAACAGAGTGTCTGAATTAAGCAGACCACTCTTACCCAGTCCAAAGATCAGGGCATGATCCATCACCGTTATTTAGCTCACTGCACCATCCCAGCTCAGAACCTGGCTATATGCAAATTAGTCTGTCCCTGGCCCAGTGCATCATGGGAACAGGGCAGACCAAACTACCAAGCCAATTCTTCACCAGAAAGGAGACAAGCTTCCGGGGACCGGTTTCTGTCATTTCAGCCGTCGTCGGCCCGGCTTGCTTGATCCTGATGGTGCAGTGAGCAAGGGACTCATGTCTGAGTATACCCTGCCACACCTATAGTGGCCAAAAACGATTCAGAAAAGGGGGTGGTGATGTACAGAGTGTCTGAATTAAGCAGACCACTCTTACCCAGTCCAAAGATCAGGGCTTGATCCATCACCGTTATTTAGCTCACTACACCATCCCAGCTCAGAACCTGGCTATATGCAAATTAGTCTGTCCCTGGCCCAGTGCATCATGGGAACAGGGCAGACCAAACTACCAAGCCAATTCTTCACCAGAAAGGAGACAAGCTTCCGGGGACCGGTTTCTGGCATTTCAGCCGTCGTGGGCCCGGCTTGCTTGAATCCTGATGGTGCAGTGAGCAAGGGACTCATGTCTGAGTATACCCTGCCACACATATAGTGGCCAAAAACGATTCAGAAAAGGGGGTGGTGATGAACAGAGTGTCTGAATTAAGCAGACCACTCTTACCCAGTCCAAAGATCAGGGCTTGATCCATCACCGTTATTTAGCTCACTACACCATCCCAGCTCAGAACCTGGCTATATGCAAATTAGTCTGTCCCTGGCCCAGTGCATCATGGGAACAGGGCAG
The DNA here is from genome assembly GCF_964263255.1 of Lissotriton vulgaris. NCBI lineage: Eukaryota > Metazoa > Chordata > Amphibia > Caudata > Salamandridae > Lissotriton > Lissotriton vulgaris. The sequence goes on along the minus strand of NC_141699.1, from coordinate 239,540,944 downwards.
ACCAAACTACCAAGCCAATTCTTCACCAGAAAGGAGACAAGCTTCCGGGGACCGGTTTCTTGCATTTCAGCCGTCGTCGGCCCGGCTCGCTTGAATCCTGATGGTGCAGTGAGCAAGGGACTCATGTCTGAGTATACCCTGCCACACCTATAGTGGCCAAAAACGATTCAGAAAAGGGGGTGGTGATGAACAGAGTGTCTGAATTAAGCAGACCACTCTTACCCAGTCCAAAGATCAGGGCTTGATCCATCACCGTTATTTAGCTCACTGCACCATCCCAGATCAGAACCTGGCTATATGCAAATTAGTCTGTCCCTGGCCCAGTGTATCATGGGAACAGGGCAAACCAAACTACCAAGCCAATTCTTTCACTGGGAAGGAAACAAGCTACCGGGGACCGGTTTCTGGCATTTCAGCCGTCTTCGGCCCAGCTTGCTTGAATCCTGATGGTGCAATGAGCTAGGGACTCACGTCTGAGTATACCCTTCCACGCTTATGGTGGACAAAATAATTAAACAACAGGGGGTGGTGATGGACAGAGTTTCTGAATTAAGCAGAATACTCTCACCCAGTCAAGAGATCAGGGCTTAATCCAACACCGTTTTTTAGCTCACTGCACCATCCCAGCTCCGAACCTGGCTATATGCAAATTAGTCTGTCCCTGGCCCAGTGCATCATGGGAACAGGGCAGACCAAACTACCAAGCCAATTCTTCACCAGAAAGGAGACAAGCTTCCGGGGACCGGTTTCTGGCATTTCAGCCGTCGTCGGCCCGGCTTGCTTGAATCCTGATGGTGCAGTGAGCAAGGGACTCATGTCTGAGTATACCCTGCTACACCTATAGTGGCCAAAAACGATTCAGAAAAGGGGGTGGTGATGAACAGAGTGTCTGAATTAAGCAGACCACTCTTACCCAGTCCAAAGATCAGGGCTTGATCCATCACCGTCATTTAGCTCACTGCACCATCCCAGCTCAGAACCTGGCTATATGCAAATTAGTCTGTCCCTGGCCCAGTGCATCATGGGAACAGGGCAGACCAAACTACCAAGCCAATTCTTCACCAGAAAGGAGACAAGCTTCCGGGGACCGGTTTCTGGCATTTCAGCCGTCGTCGGCCCGGCTTGCTTGAATCCTGATGGGGCAGTGAGCAAGGGACTCATGTCTGAGTATACCCTGCCACACCTATAGTGGCCAAAAACGATTCAGAAAAGGGGGTGGTGATGAACAGAGTGTCTGAATTAAGCAGACCACTCTTACCCAGTCCAAAGATCAGGGCTTGATCCATCACCGTTATTTAGCTCACTACACCATCCCAGCTCAGAACCTGGCTATATGCAAATTAGTCTGTCCCTGGCCCAGTGCATCATGGGAACAGGGCAGACCAAACTACCAAGCCAATTCTTCACCAGAAAGGAGACAAGCTTCCGGGGACCGGTTTCTGGCATTTCAGCCGTCGTCGGCCCGGCTTGCTTGAATCCTGATGGTGCCGTGAGCAAGGGACTCATGTCTGAGTATACCCTGCCACACCTATAGTGGCCAAAAACGATTCAGAAAAGGGGGTGGTGATGAACAGAATGTCTGAATTAAGCAGACCACTCTTACCCAGTCCAAAGATCAGGGCTTGATCCATCACCGTTATTTAGCTCACTGCACCATCCCAGCTCAGAACCTGGCTATATGCAAATTAGCCTGTCCCTGGCCCAGTGCATCATGGGAACAGGGCAGACCAAACTACCAAGCCAATTCTTCACCAGAAAGGAGACAAGCTTCCGGGGACCGGTTTCTGGCATTTCAGCCGTCGTCGGCCCGGCTTGCTTGAATCCTGATGGTGCAGTGAGCAAGGGACTCATGTCTGATTATACCCTGCCACACCTATAGTGGCCAAAAACGATTCAGAAAAGGGGGTGGTGGTGAACAGAGTGTCTGAATTAAGCAGACCACTCTTACCCAGTCCAAAGATCAGGGCATGATCCATCACCGTTATTTGGCTCACTGCACCATCCCAGCTCAGAACCAGGCTATATGCAAATTAGTCTGTCCCTGGCCCAGTGCATCATGGGAACAGGGCAGACGAAACTACCAAGCCAATTCTTCACCAGAAAGGAGACAAGCTTCCGGGGACCGGTTTCTGGCATTTCAGCCGTCGTCGGCCCGGCTTGCTTGAATCCTGATGGTGCAGTGAGCAAGGGACTCATGTCTGAGTATACCCTGCCACACCTATAGGGGCCAAAAACGATTCAGAAACGGGGGTGGTGATGAACCGAATGTCTGAATTAAGCAGACCACTCTTACCCAATCCAAAGATCAGGGCATGATCCATCACCGTTATGTAGCTCACTGCACCATCCCAGCTCAGAACCTGGCTATATGCAAATTAGTCTGTCCCTGGCCCAGTGCATCATGGGAACAGGGCAGACCAAACTACCAAGCCAATTCTTCACCAGAAAGGAGACAAGCTTCCCGGGACCGGTTTCTGGCATTTCAGCTGTCGTCGGCCCGGCTTGCTTGAATCCTGATGGTGCCGTGAGCAAGGGACTCATGTCTGAGTATACCCTGCCACACCTATAGTGACCAAAAACGATTCAGAAAAGGGGGTGGTGATGAACAGAGTGTCTGAATTAAGCAGACCACTCTTACCCAGTCCAAAGATCAGGGCATGATCCATCACCGTTATTTGGCTCACTGCACCATCCCAGCTCAGAACCAGGCTATATGCAAATTAGTCTGTCCCTGGCCCAGTGCATCATGGGAACAGGGCAGACCAAACTACCCAGCCAATTCTTCACCAGAAAGGAGACAAGCTTCCGGGGACCGGTTTCTGGCATTTCAGCCGTCGTCGGCCCGGCTTGCTTGAATCCTGATGGTGCAGTGAGCAAGGGACTCATGTCTGAGTATACCCTGCCACACCTATAGGGGCCAAAAACGATTCAGAAACGGGGGTGGTGATGAACCGAATGTCTGAATTAAGCAGACCACTCTTACCCAATCCAAAGATCAGGGCATGATCCATCACCGTTATGTAGCTCACTGCACCATCCCAGCTCAGAACCTGGCTATATGCAAATTAGTCTGTCCCTGGCCCAGTGCATCATGGGAACAGGGCAGACCAAACTACCAAGCCAATTCTTCACCAGAAAGGAGACAAGCTTCCCGGGACCGGTTTCTGGCATTTCAGCCGTCGTCGGCCCGGCTTGCTTGAATCCTGATGGTGCCGTGAGCAAGGGACTCATGTCTGAGTATACCCTGCCACACCTATAGTGACCAAAAACGATTCAGAAAAGGGGGTGGTGATGAACAGAGTGTCTGAATTAAGCAGACCACTCTTACCCAGTCCAAAGATCAGGGCATGATCCATCACCGTTATTTGGCTCACTGCACCATCCCAGCTCAGAACCAGGCTATATGCAAATTAGTCTGTCCCTGGCCCAGTGAATCATGGGAACAGGGCAGACCAAACTACCAAGCCAATTCTTCACCAGAAAGGAGACAAGCTTCCGGGGACCAGTTTCTGGCATTTCAGCCGTCGTCGGCCCGGCTTGCTTGAATCCTGATGGTGCAGTGAGCAAGGGACTCATGTCTGAGTATACCCTGCCACACCTATAGTGGCAAAAAACGATTCAAAAAAGGCGGTGGTGATGAACAGAGTATCTGAATTAAGCAGACCACTCTTACTCAATCCAAAGATCAGGGCATGATCCATCACCGTTATTTAGCTCACTGCACCATCCCAGCTCAGAACCTGGCTATATGCAAATTAGTCTGTCCCTGGCACAGTGCATCATGGGAACAGGGCAGGCAGAACTACCAAGCCAATTCTTCACCAGAAAGGAGACAAGCTTCCGGGGACCGGTTTCTGGCATTTCAGCCGTCGTCGGCCCGGCTTGCTTGAATCCTGATGGTGCAGTGAGCAAGGGACTCATGTCTGAGTATACCCTGCCACACCTATAGTGGCCAAAAACGATTCACAAAAGGGGGTGGTGATGTACAGAGTGTCTGAATTAAGCAGACCACTCTTACCCATGTCCAAAGATCAGGGCTTGATCCATCACCGTTATTTAGCTCACTCCACCATCCCAGCTCAGAACCTGGCTATATGCAAATTAGTCTGTCCCTGGCCCAGTGCATCATGGGAACAGGGCAGACCAAACTACCAAGCCAATTCTTCACCAGAAAGGAGACAAGCTTCCGGGGACCGGTTTCTGGCATTTCAGCCGTCGTCGGCCCGGCTTGCTTGAATCCTGATGGTGCAGTGAGCAAGGGACTCATGTCTGAGTATACCCTGCCACACCTTTAGTGGCCAAAAACGATTCAGAAAAGGGGGTGGTGATGAACAGAGTGTCTGAATTAAGCAGACCACTCTTACCCAGTCCAAAAATCAGGGCTTGATCCATCACCGTTATTTAGCTCACTGCACCATCCCAGCTCAGAACCTGGCTATATGCAAATTAGTCTGTCCCTGGCCCAGTGCATCATGAGAACAGGGCAGACCAAACTACCAAGCCAATTCTTCACCAGAAAGGAGACAAGCTTCCGGCGACCGGTTTCTGGCATTTCAGCCATCGTCGGCCCGGCTTGCTTGAATCCTGATGGTGCAGTGAGCAAGGGACTCATGTCTGAGTATACCCTGCCACACCTATAGTGGCCAAAAACGATTCAGAAAAGGGGGTGGTGATGAACTGAGTGTCTGAATTAAGCAGACCACTCTTACCCAGTCCAAAGATCAGGGCTTAATCCATCACCGTTATTTAGCTCACTGCACCATCCCAGCTCAGAACCTGGCTATATGCAAATTAGTCTGTCCTTGGCCCAGTGCATCATGGGAATAGGGCAGACCAAACTACCAAGCCAATTCTTCACCAGAAAGGAGACAAGCTTCCGGGGACCGGTTTCTGGCATTTCTGCCGTCGTCGGCCCGGCTTGCTTGAATCCTGATGGTGCAGTGATCAAGGGACTCATGTCTGAGTATACCCTGCCACACCTATAGTGGCCAAAAACGATTCAGAAAAGGGGGTGGTGATGAACAGAGTGTCTGAATTAAGCAGACCACTCTTACCCAGTCCAAAGATCAGGGCTTGATCCATCACCGTTATTTAGCTCACTGCACCATCCCAGCTCAGAACCTGGCTATATGCAAATTAGTCTGTCCCTGGCCCAGTGCATCATGGGAACAGGGCAGACCAAACTACCAAGCCAATTCTTCACCAGAAAGGAGACAAGCTTCCGGGGACCGGTTTCTGGCATTTCAGCCGTCGTCGGCCCGGCTTGCTTGAATCCTGATGGTGCAGTGATCAAGGGACTCATGTCTGAGTATACCCTGCCACACCTATAGTGGCCAAAAACGATTCAGAAAAGGGGGTGGTGATGAACAGAGTGTCTGAATTAAGCAGACCACTCTTACCCAGTCCAAAGATCAGGGCTTGATCCATCACCGTTATTTAGCTCACTGCACCATCCCAGCTCAGAACCTGGCTATATGCAAATTAGTCTGTCCCTGGCCCAGTGCATCATGGGAACAGGGCAGACTAAACTACCAAGCCAATTCTTCACCAGAAAGGAGACAAGCTTCCGGGGACCGGTTTCTGGCATTTCAGCCGTCGTTGGCCCGGCTTGCTTGAATCCTGATGGTGCAGTGAGCAAGGGACTCATGTCTGAGTATACCCTGCCACACCTATAGTGGCCAAAAACGATTCAGAAAAGGGGGTGGTGATGAACAGAGTGTCTGAATTAAGCGACCACTCTTACCCAGTCCAAAGATCAGGGCTTGATCCATCACCGTTATTTAGCTCACTGCACCATCCCAGCTCAGAACCTGGCTATATGCAAATTAGTCTGTCCCTGGCCCAGTGCATCATGGGAACAGGGCAGACCAAACTAAGCATGGGCGAATTTTGCGAATCTGGCGTTCGTGAATTTTGCGAATTTGCGAACTCGCAATCCGCAAAATCCGCGAATTCTCGCGAATTTGCAGATTTTTTTTTGTGTTCGCAAGGATTTCTGCCAGTTCGCCTGGGTTTTGTACCAGTTCGCAATTGCGAACTTACATGTCGGGTCGCAACGGTCTCGATTATGTTGTTTCTATGTCTGGTTCATCATCGCAGGTTCCCAGAACCCTCTGTTTCACCCCTGCCACCCTCTGTTTCACCCATGCCATCCTCTGGTACATCAATGCCACCCTCTTGTTCATCATCACTGTAGATTATGGGAGGAAAAAGCAAGCACACCTGCCTGCTTCAACTGACATGAAATAATTTGGGGTTGATTTATTAATGTGTCTCTGTTTTAAAATTCCAGTCTGGCACCTGCTTCGTTATCTGTAATTTGCTTTCTGTTGCAGTGCAATTTTTTTTTCCAGGACCTTTGTGGCCTATTTGTAGCTATTCTATGAGCCTGCTGTGAGGGTCAGAGCAGGGTCATATAATTGTTGCAACTAGCAACTGAACTCTGGAGGGGCCCATGTCAGGAAGCACTACAGGGAATGGTTACTAATGATTAGTTTGCACTTTTGAACCTGCTGAATGCTTTTTTTGTGTTCGCAAGGAATTCTGCCAGTTCGCAACGATTTCTGCCAGTTCGCGAGGGTTTTGTACCAGTTCGCAATTGCGAACTTACATGTCGGTTCGCAACGGTCAAGATTTTGTTGTTTCTACGTCTGGTTCATCAACACAGGTTCCCAGAACCCTCTGTTTCACCCCTGCCACCCTCTGTTTCACCCATGCCATCCTCTGGTACATCAATGCCACCCTCTGGTTCATCATCACTGTAGATTATGGGGGGGAAAAGCAAGCACACCTGCCTGCTTCAACTGACATGAATTAATTTGGGGTTGATTTATTAATGTGTCACTGTTTTAAAATTCCAGTCTGGCACCTGCTTCCTTATCTGTAATTTGCTTTCTGTTGCAGTGCAATTTTTTTTTCCAGGACCTTTGTGGCCTATTTGTAGCTATTCTATGAGCCTGCTGTGAGGGTCAGAGCAGGGTCATATAATTGTTGCAACTAGCAACTGAACTCTGGAGGGGCCCTTGTCAGGAAGCACTACGGGGAATGGTTACTAATGATGAGTTTGAACTTTTGAACCTGCTGAATGCTTTTTTTGTGTTCGCAAGGATTTCTGCCAGTTAGCAAGGATTTCTGCCAGTTTGCGAGGGTTTTGTACCAGTTCGCAATTGCAAACTTACACCGCACGCAGCAAAATTGTATCACCAAGAAAAAAAATCAGCTGCGTGCGAATTTGCGGATTTTGCGGGAAATTCGCGGATCTCGCGGATTGCGAATTTACCGAAAATCCGCAAAATCCGCGAGCGTAACGGATTTTGCGCCCATGCTTATACCAAACTAGCATGCAGCATCAAGTCAACTTTGGAGGCTGAGGGCAGTGCGTTTGGATCATCACAACAATACTCACCATCACCATCGACAACAGCAACACTAACTGGATCATTAGGCCAAGTAGAATCGGTAGACAATTGGTGTTTACAGTTAGGCATTAATAGGTAAGCCCAAAAGGTTAGCAGCAGCACCCCTGAACATTGAGCGGATGGTCTAGGCCTATCTGGATGACCCAACAGAGGTGTACATTGATCAAACCCCATTGCAGTATTGGTATAGGAAAAGGTCTGAATGGCCAGTGCTCAGCAGGCTGGCGATAAGCTATCTGGCTTGCTCTGTCGCAAGTGTCTCTTCCGAACGTGTTTTCAGTGTTGCTGGTTCCATTGTAACAGTGACCAGTCTCTCGCCAAAAAACGTGGAGAGGTTAACAATGATCAAAATGAATCAGCACTTCAACCGCCAAATTACACAATACATGAAGCAAGGGAAGAAGATGTCGAGGACAGCAGAGGTAGTGTGTCACATGATGATTACCTACTACTGGCTGAACCCCCAGAGTTTGAGGTCAAGCTATACTTCCCTGATAATTAGGCTTGCACTTACTGTCTATCTCCCTTTTTTCCCTTTGTTTTATGTGTCTGTCGTTCCAATTACAAACTTATGAATCACAACAAATCCATTCCATTACCAAAGTCTTCTGCTCTTCTTATTTCAATATACAACTTTCAGGTGTCTGCATTTGACAGTACAGTCCTCCTAATCCAGCTCCTCCGCTCTATCATACTGAATATCCCGCCTAAATCCATTGCCCTCATGATGATTGGATGATGGAAAATAGAAGAAAAAATGAAAACTGTCCTAGTCCCGCCAAAAGAAGTGGAACTTGATGACTACTATAGCTATCCTCCTTTCAGAGCCGAGAGAGACTGCCCATGAAAATTAGATGTAACAGGTAATGATTGATGCCACGCATTGGACGCAGAGTCGCAGACTGAGTGATTTTGTTGTTGTTTGTTGTGCATTAAGTTATGTCATTGTGCACTAATCATCTTCCTACAGTACAGACTAAAGGTAACTCAAGGTGAATTTTCCCCTTCTTGCAAATAAGAAATGTGTACTTCTACTGCAGCTTGATTCATTGCTTTTGATTGAATACAGGAAGGGGCCCCAATCTGCGCACTGAGTATGACAACATCACCGTCCATGATGATGATGGCGAAAAACGTCCCGTTAACCTAAGATGAGAAGGAATAGGTAATGAAAAAATGAATGGCATGCATTGGACGCCTGACTCTGAGCGATTGGTGTTTGTGTTTTTGTTGTTTGTTTGTTGTGCACAAAATGAAGTCAAAGTGTACTAGTAGTCTTACTGTACACACTAAAGAGTGACTCAAGTCAATAATAGTTCTACTCTTGTTGTGTAATAACAACATTTTACTTCTACTGCAGGCCGATCTTCACAGTCAGTCAGTCCCAGTATCGGAAATGATTGATGGAATAAACAAGCCAGGAGGACGATTCATGCGTGGCATAAAAGCCTAAAGGTAAACACGTCGACAACAACCACAGCAGACCCAAATGTCTGTGTAGAAGTGGAATCGAGTGTAGCGGTGGGATGACTGCGGTGCTTTTCATTAACTACCTTAAATTGTAAAATGCTATGTTTGGAATGGATATGTGCTTTGCCTTTGTCCAACTCTTTAAAAAAAATTACTCTAAACAGAGGATGTGCTATGCAACGTGCCGTCAGGCCTGTCACTGTGGACCTGCTCTGTCCTATTGTTGTTGAAGGTCAATGCTGGAAACAGAAACCGACTACAGTAGAAATGATGCATACATGTCACCTTGGAAAGTGTTCTTGTGTTGCAAAAAACCATAACTTGTGCATTTGTTTAAACTTTGCTTCTCAATATCCCCTTTGTGTTTCCATTATAAAAACAGGCCGGGCCTTGCCCTATACTTGGGAAAACATTACAACGCACACTTACCTTACCAATCAATCTACATTTTTTTCCAGGCGGGCAGAGGCGAGTGGTGACAGCCAAGATTGATGGACGAAAGGACCAAGAGGTCGGATTGCCGAGATGCAAATCCAGTCCACTTTTTTGACCAGGATAACACAGTAACAATATCAACTTTTACCTTCTTTTAAATATTTTGATTCATTTTTGTCTACAATCTTTACAACAGGGTGTTTCTTGTTTTTGTTATTATCATTAGGTTTGCTCTGTTTATGATTCATCCCTGCCAATATTTAAAAAATCTATTTGCTATCTGTAAAAGTATTAAGCCCAGAAAAACAGAACAAGAAGTGTATGTAATCTAGGTCTGCTTATCAATCATCATCATGCATGCATTTCCTTTTTCTCCCTTAACATATTGGATATGGTAGTCTTCAAAGATTGTCGTTTATTTGCCCATCCATACTTTTTTCTCACTGTCAAACCTTTCCTCAAACCCCCTTCCTATCCATTCAACAAACCCTAACCCTCTTCCCCTGGGCTGTGTGACTTATTGAGGTGTGACTAAATTAAAGGTACACCAATAATTAATCACACGCTTGCTGGGGCGAATGTGGCGAAAGCAACAGTACTTCAATTTCAAGGCAGAGCGATGATCTTATTCTGCTTGCCCACTCATGAGCGGTATATTTTAGAGATGATTTTTATTTAAGAAAGGAACATATACCTCAGCATTAATTGCCGGCATTGATTTGATTTGTTGTCATTCCTCATACACAGTTACTGTTACGCTGTAGGCCTGGTCAAGTGACTCGACACAACTATAGTTTGTAACTCTGTCTGGTAGGCTATTCCCATCCCCATTATCATTATGTTTTGTTGTAAAATATTTTAGCATATTATTGTTGCTCGGTAAGTTCTGTACTGTACTTCATTCTACTACTCCTCAAACAGTCTCTCAAAGGGAACTGACTGTCTCATTTTCTTTTTTTGCAAATGGTGCTGCCCTGCCGGTGTCTACTACTACTACTATACTACCACCACCACCTTCCTTGGTAAAAAAAGGAAACAATCTTCACCATGCAGCCATTAAACATCAAGCAAAGGTAAGACAAGTTTGAGGGAGGCATAATTAATAATGGACATGTTTTCAATTATTTCAGACACCCCTTTGAGTCCAGATAAAGAATGCATAGACTAGAAGAGAGAGACAAAGTATTGGTAGGACAACTCAATCAGTGAGGGGTGTCGCATCTATCTGTTTGTGTCTTACACAGTCAGCCAATCATTTAGATTAAACACTGGCTATGGGCGGAACAGCACCAGCAAGGAAACAGTGTGATGTAAAACAGTAACCCTACCTACAAAACATTAAAAACATTGCATGTATAGTATAAATATAGATTTAATTTACCCTAACAAAAAAAATATGTAAAACGGAAACCCACAAAAGCTGACCCACCTCCTCCCTAACCCCAATCAATGTCCTTAAGAAATAGAAGTCCAAATGTTCAAAAATCACCAATGCCCAATTCCCATCCACCCAAACAAGAATTAAAAAAGGGGCAGAACTAAGACAGGGACTGGCGACGGGATTGGAGGACGACACGCATTTGCTCCTCTAAACGTTTGACACAGCGCTTGAGAGTGCGGCAGCAGGAGCAACAGTGGAGGGGGGCACCAGATATGGTGTTGCGGTTAGGGCGGCGGGCGGTCACCAGACGGGGGCGCCGTACCGCTGGAGGGCGGTGGCTGGGGCCCGGGGAACTGGAGGAAGCTTCAAGTGCAGCAACAGTCTCCTCCTCTTCCTCTGCCAAGACCAACAGCCGCCGGTATTCACACTGTATTGCCTACAGTTTTCGGCGCCATGCCTTGCGGTCAACTCCTTCCAATGAACCTTGGAAAGAGGACCTGTATATCAGAAAGATAACAAGACAATTGTAAAATATACTCTTAGGAAAACAGTAAGACACATTAATTATACACATAGTGGCATGGTTGTTAGCACTATAAAACACAGTACATAACATTTAAAAAATCTCGCCCGTCCTGCCTTCCACCTGTCTTTCACTTTTTAGTTGAACACCAGGTGATCTGATCTGACTTTTAGTCTTCTCCATAAAATTTTCAAAGTGGAGTTGAAATCACAGATAGATGAGGCCATTCGTTACTCAATACTCCTGCCCTTATGCCAATTAAAGGTTATCTTCTTCACTTTTCAAAAATTCACAACAACTCTTACTTACTTAGGACATCGGATGGCAGGCGGACAAAGTGCGCCTGCCATCCTCACGCTAAAAAGGGACCACCTGCCATAAGGGCGAGGGTCCCATGGGGACAATTAGGATGAGCCCGCCACAGTGGTGGGCGCATCCCGTATTTTTAACAATTTTAAACACTGCCCGCCGCATTGCTAAAAATACATGATGTGCTTTTCCAAGCACAACGTGACAGGACCTGCGTGGAGCCTGCCATGTTGTGCATTGAAAGGCAGGGGGTACCATAGCATAGGTAGGCACCCTCAATGGGGGCCCACAAAGGGCACCCAAAGCATACTCCACATACCTTTCCGTGGTGGGAATGCCGCCACTGAAAGGCATTCCAAAATGCAGATTATATGGCTGATGGTGTGTTCAGACACCGCCACCATATTAAAACCTTTCCGCCCGGTCGACATGTCAACTGTGCGGAAAATCGGTAGACAGTTTCTATCTGCCGTCGACCCCCCAGCCATTGTAATATGGCGGGGTCTTTTCTACAGGGATGGTGGGAGGTTTGCCCCTGCGGGGTTGGCGCGGCGGTAACTACTGCTGGCCCGGCGGGGGCAATCTGCCCACCATCCTAATGGGGCCTAAGTCTCAACAGTACAGTATACATACAGTACACCCTTGTAGTGAGTGTAATGTCAATAGTTAAGGATTATGAATCTAACTCACCGCCGCCCGCCAGCTAGCACTCCCCGCACCGCTCCATTAGTATCCTCAGCAACTGCTGCATCCTCACCCTTCGTGTCGCCTTGGCTGGCCCCGACAATGGTGGTCATGGGAAGTGCGCCTAGAAAACATTACACATTATTTAGGGGTCATATACACCTCCACCTATTGGTCAGTAGCAAGATTGAAAAATGATTTATTAATAGTATATAAAGTCAAAGTCAAAGAATTTATATAGCGCGCTACATACCCAGAGGGTCTCAAGGCGCTTAGGGAGGGGAGGAGGATTACTTGTCAAATATCCACGTTTTAAGTTGCTTTCTGAATGCTAGGTGGTTCTGGGTAAGGCGAAGGTAAGTGGGGAGTGAGTTCCATGTTTTGGCTGCCAGGTATGAGAAGGATCTTCCTCCCATGGTGGTCTTGTTGATGCGGGGTACAGTGGCGAGGGCTTGGCTGGAAGAACGTAGTTGGCGGGAGGGGGTGTAGAAGGACAGTCGTGAGTTGAGGCATTCTGGTCCGATGTCGTAGAGTGATTTGTGTGCGTGGGTTAGCAGTCGGAAAGTGATCCTCTTATTGACGGGTAGCCAGTGGAGGTCTTTCAGGTGGCCAGAGATGTGTTCGTTACGCGGGATGTCTAATATGATCCTGGCTGAGGCGTTTTGGATACGTTGGAGTTTCTTCTGGAGTTTAGCGGTAGTACCGGCGTAGAGGGTGTTTCCGTAGTCCATTCGACTCGTGACCAGAGCATGGGTGACTGTTTTTCTGGTTTCGGTGGGGATCCAGCAAAATGTTTTTTTGAGCATGCGAAGAATGTTGAAGAAGGATGAGGATACGGCGCTGACTTGTCTGTTCATTGAAAGTGAAGAATCCAGGATAACGCCTAGGTTCCGTGCGTGGTCTGTCGGGATGGGTGCTTTTCCAAGGGCTTCCGGCCACCAAGAGTCGTCCCATGCAGAGGGGGATGTACCTAAGATGAGGACTTCTGTTTTATCTGAGTTCAGTTTCAGACGGCTGTGTTTCATCCATTCGGCAACTTCTTTCATTCCTTCGTGTAGGTTGGTTTTGGCGGTGCTGGGGTCATTGGTGAGAGAAAGGATCAGTTGAGTGTCATCCGCGTAGGAGATGATGTTGAGATTGTGTTGGCAAGCGATGGCCGCAAGGGGGCTCATGTATACGTTGAAGAGGGTGGGACTGAGTGAGGATCCTTGTGGTACGCCACAGATGACTTCAGTGGCCTCGGACTTGAGTGGTGGAAGGCGGACTCTCTGGGTTCTTCCGGTGAGGAACGAGGTGATCCATTCAAGTGCTTTTCCTTGTATTCCGATGTTTCTGAGGCGTTGTAAGAGGGTGCTGTGGCAGACTGTGTCGAAGGCTGCAGAGAGGTCGAGGAGGATGAGGGCGACTGTGTCTCCATTGTCCAGTAGAGTTCGAATGTCGTCTGTTGCTGCGATGAGGGCGGTCTCAGTGCTGTGTTTTGCTCGGAAGCCAGATTGTGAGGAGTCGAGGGATTTGTTGGCTTCGAGGAAAGCTGCGAGTTGGTTGTTGACAGCTTTCTCGATGACTTTGGCTGGGAAAGGAAGGAGCGATATGGGGCGGTAATTTTTGAGTTCGGTGGGGTCCGCTGTGGGTTTTTTCAGAAGGGCGGTGAGTTCAGCGTGTTTCCAGCTTTCCGGGAAGGTGGCGGAGTTGAAGGAGCAGTTGATGACGTCTCGGAGGTGCGGTGCTATGACGGAGTTTGCTTTGTTGAAGATGTGGTGCGGGCATGGGTCTGAGGGGGATCCTGAGTGGATGGAGTTCATCAGGCGGATGGTGTCCTCAGTGGAGATTGGGTTCCAGTCGTTGAGGGTGTTCAAGGGGGGAGAATGATCAGCATATGGTTTGGTGGGTTGGTCTCCGGGTTGGTTGTCGAAGCTGTTGTGGATGTCTGCAATTTTGTTGTGGAAGAATAAAGCCAGGGAGTCGCAGAGGGCTTGAGAGGGGGTGATGTCGTTGGAGTTGGCCGAGGGGTTGGTATACATACATCACTAGTACAAATCAGGTAGTAACCGAGTAGACACTAGTAGTTATATATGGTCCCTAAAGTCATTCTAGCCTTTGCTTAGTTAACCCGAGCCATGCACCATTTTACCTTTGTGTCTTTTATTTTTGCACATGTGAAGTTACCTTGCAGCTTGTTGTATAAGACACTTTTGAGCCCACATGACCTCACACTGCTATTGTCTAAAGGCTGCGTACAATTGGTCAACGAAAACATTAACAAGACACTTTTTTATGAAGTTCTGGTGTACTGTTAGTCCATATTGCTTATAAATAAATGCTACCATTTTGGCACGGCTGTGAAATGCTTGCAATATACTAACGCGCACCATTTCATTTTTCGCATTACAGACGGAAGATTCCGTTCTACGAACCAGAGCTTTGCAGAGCTTATGATGCACAACTACCAGTACAAGGTTCTTCTAAGGTGAGGGGTCCCTTCACTCAGAGATCTTCAGTTATACATTTATATAAACTAAATTCCTACGTAGGGGATGGTGGTGCTTTCACCACTGTTCAGTTATAATGATGTAATTAACAACTGTAAGTAAGTGTAACAATGTTTATGTTAAGGTACAGAGCTTGTCAATAAACATTTTGAACTTACATAGAGTTGGTGGTGTTTGGTGTGGACTTACACGAGTGAGCAAATTAAAGGAAGCATGTGCATTGCTTCAACGACTTAGAGGTTGGGTGTGTTATGTTCTGGGTTGTCTACTTGTCGGAGAGCTAATAGTTATGACAAGAGACTACTATAACTAGTCGGGCAGGGGATTGTGGTGGGTTCTGAACTTCTGATTGAGCTGTGTGAGGAAGGTCCAACCTACCATCACCATCATCCTATTTTCTTTTGCAAAGGTCTGTATGTGCAAAATCCCTACAACAGTAGTAGTATGTCCAATCATATCAAAAAAGTAATAAATCTACTTGGGCATTTGTTGGTGTGAATTGTCAAGGCCTCAAGATTAACAAAGACTCAAGATCAATAAGACTAGAGAAGTAGTACAATAGGACGACCCAAAAGACTAGACTCAATGGCTAGAGCTACTGATTAATCTGAGTTTTATTTGTAAACTTTTAAATAAAGAGTGGCCAACTGGGCAAGATTAGCTACTACAGTATAGACAGACTAATAGTAGTAGTAGTACAGAGAGTCATCATAGCAGAGGCAGGGATAAAAAGCTTTTCGAAACAGTACATATCGAAGGATAATTGTTGGTAAAAAATAGCATTAGGAAACTGAAACAATAGTTCGGGAAAAATATGGTGCGGTAAAAGTTATGGAATAAGAATTATTAATAAAAACAGGAAGACTTACTAGGGCCAGCAGAGGAGCCCTCGTTGGTGTCGTCCTGGTGTTCTGGGGGTTCTCCCGCAGACTGAGGCCCACTCCCTGTCTGTGTCTGCCTGCCCCTGGGTGCTGAACAGGAAAGATATAAGAAAGAGACAAACATTGATGGAGGGTGTGAAACAAATAAAATATTTTTAAAGAACGGCCAAAAAAACACTTATGTAAACAACAATTGCAATAACTAACTAAATTGACCTATCTCATCTGGTCAACAAATAGTATCGGGGTATTCGTGGATTGACTACCTATTTATCAACACTAATCCAGTCTTCCATTCTGATTCCAGAATACTAACTAAGCATAAGTATGATGTACCACCCAACCTAGCCCACCTATTCCAAGCATGCCAATTGTACATTAAGTATGCATTTCCACTTCTTTTAGTCCTCAACAATGCATATGGTCAAATGGAGGACACATGACTACATTTTTTGTATACACCAAATTTGGGGTTGATTGATTGATGCGGATGGTCTGCTAGTGCTAGGCCTATTACCACCACTCATTGAACAAACTAGAAAAGGTTCTAATAAAGACTGGGGTACCAGCAGCATGTGACGTAACTGAGGGGGCATCACGCATACCACTAAAATATTAAAAACTCATACAAAGTAACTAAACTTAAGTATCAATCTGCCTTATGCGCCAGGTGCTAATGTACCTCTATTATTACCACCTGTGCAGCAACCTGTCTTTCAGCCAGGAGCTCCGGCTCCTACACAATTACCTCTTCCCGTATTGCCACCTGCACCTCCTTTGCCACCAACTTCTGTACCTCAGTCTCCTTCGCCTTCTGTTTCTCTTGTGGCGGCTAGTTCTTCTCTTCTTTTGCTTAATACTGCGTCTACAGATTTACTCCCTACTTCTTCTCCGATTCGTAATCGGTTAGTTGATACTGTCTCTGGTCTTTTCTCCCCACTCTTCGGGCCGTTTAATAGGACTCCTGCTTTTTCCCGAAGGCAATCCTGTAGTCAAATTCCAGATTCTGAGGAATGAGCTGTATTTGACTCTCTCGCTCATAAATGGATGATGAATGGTCCACTATATAGTGTACCCGATATATTGAGTACCTTTCTTCAGTGGAATGCGCCTACGCAGAGATATGTTTTTAATGTCATGTGTGACACACTTGTTAAAGGATGGGAGGATATGGAGTTGGATATAACTCCTCAGGGTCTATTGGATATACAGCACAGGTTTGATAAAGGACTTATTGTGGGTCCTGACGTTGAGGGTGCTATAAAGACACTTGTTACTTTTAGGTCCTTATATTCTTCAGAGACTATTTCTGAACCTTATCCTGCAGTTAGACAGAGAACGAAGAATTATCCTATGAGACAAGTTCCTCCAGTCTGGAGAGAAGCGGTTCCACAGGCAAACAATGTTCCAGGTGTCCCTGCTCATTTCCAGCGTATATGGGTACATGTCCCTTGGAAACGAGCTGAAGTTTTAGCACATAAGTAGTCTTTGCCGGACCCTCATAAAAATCCTGCTGGTTATTATAAAGAGCTGTCCCAGACTGTTGATGAATGTATTATGAACTTGGCTGATATTGATATGCTGATGGGGAATGTAGTTCCACAAGCATTGTGGGCTCGGATTCGTAGAGAGGATCTTGACCAAGCTTTAGGTGGTAGTTGGGCTGATATATCTGCCTCAGATGTAGCACAAGTGGGTGGTGCTAAGCCAGATGATTTGATTGCACAGTTGCCTGGTAGGATCATTACTTTAATGAAAACAATGATGCCTGCTTTACCCGTTAACTGGGATAAGTTAGCTGCGTGTAAGCAAAAGAAGGATGAGAGTGTCTCTGATTTCTTTACTTGGTTTGAGGAGACATTTATCCATCATAGTGGTCAGGATACGTGTACTGAGGGTGGACAGCGATTATTTGTGGATACATTTGTATTTAATTTGCTTCCTGAATTGTCACATAAGTTGAAAGATTCGGAAAGTTCTTGGGCTGTTTCTTCGTCTGCACAGATATTGGCCACTGCTCAGTATTATGAGAATAGGGAGAAAGAAGAGAAAGATAAGGCTGGAAGAAGACTAAGGATTTAAAGATGAAGGTTCTTCTTCAGCAGGCTTATCCCTCTCGTTCTGGTCAGTTTCAGCAACCTCCTCAGCCTCAGAGGTTGCTACAGAAACCTGAACCTTTTGTTCCGCGACCTTTGCTTGGTCCTAATCAGTGTGCCTATTGTAAAGAGGAAGGCCATTTTAAAAATAGCTGTCCTGTTTTATTACAGCATAATGGTGGGCCTGTGGTGGTTTTCAATCAGCACCTAGGGGTAGAGGGCTAGGTGCAATGCCTCAAGGACAGCGTTACTTTCCCCCTCAGAATTCTTCGAATTATTTTGATCAGCAGAATACTCAGTCTGCACAATATTACAATGATGAATATTGTGTTGAAGGTGAGGTTCAGGATTTTCATTCTAGTTAGGACAGCCATGGACAAAGTAAGGGATTTGTATCAGTTCCAGTGGATCAGAATGGGCCTTATGTTGAGGTAGTTGCCTTGGGTGTCGCGGAGCCATTTCTTTTGGATACTGGTGCAATGAGAAGTTCTATAATTCATTCAAAACTCCCTGGGGCACCTTTGTCTGGCTTAACGAACGTTTCTGTAGGATTTTCTGGCACCCCAGTTGCTAACCCAGTTTCTTGTCCTTTGCCTCTTTCGATTGGTCCTTACGATTTGGAAGCTCCACTTATTTTTATGACTGGTTGCGGAGAAAATTTGTTGGGTTCGGATCTGTTGAAACGTCTTCATGCAACGTTGTATTGTTTCCCCTCTCGTGTGCGTCTTACTTTGGGTGAGAAATTGGTTTCTCCTACATACCTATCGAAAGATAGCTTCCCGCCTGAGTTGCAATCTCTTCCTGCTACGCTTTGGGCTACAGGTCTGAATGATGTTGGTTTGTTGCAGATTCCTCCTTATGTGGTTACTATTAAGCCTGATGTTAAGTTGCCACGTATTCCACAGTACAAGATTTCTAATGATGGTGAACAAGCTTTGATGGCTATTATCTATGATCTGGTTCAGAAAGGTGTGGTCGAAGAAACGAGAGGTAATGTTTGTAACAGCCCTGTTCTCCCTGTTCTTAAACGCAGCGATCCTTCTCAGCCTTTTGTGTATCACTTTGTGATTGATCTTCGGGAGGTCAACAAGATTGTTGTCCCCCAGTTTCCTGTAGTCCCAGATATCACTGCTTTGCTTACTATGATACCCGCCTCAGCTGCATAGTTTTCTGTTATCGATCTAAAGAATGCTTTCTTTAGTATTCCTATTGCTGAGGAAAGTAGAGATATTTTTTGCTTCTCCCTCTGGAGGCCGAAGTTTTCGGTTCAAGCGTGCACCCCAAGGTTATTGTGAAAGTCCCTCCATTTACAGTCAGGCTTTGAAATCTCAGCTTGATGCTTTCATTCTACCTCCAGGTGCCACTTTTGATTCAATACGTTGACGATTTGTTGGTTGCTGCTGATTCGGACGATGTTTGTTAGGATGTGACGGTTTCTTTGTTGCGTCATTTGTCTGACCTGCATCATAAGGTGTCCCCTTCTAAGTTGCAATATTGCCAACAAGCGGTTACCTATTTAGGTCATCTCTTGTCGAAGGAGGGAAGACGGTTGACCCGAGAACGAATTCAAGCGATTACACAAATGTCTGAGCCAACCACACAAAAACAGGTGCGTGCCTTTTTGGGCATTACCTCTTATGTTATTGTTAATGTTAGGGTGTCTTATATAGCGCTCGGCTACTCCAAGGAGTGTCCCGGCGCTTTCTGACCCATAGCTGAAACAGAAAGGGAAAAATGAAAAGGAAGCAGACCTATCATTGACTATAGAGCCAAGTTTTCAAACCTTTTCTAAAGGCCAGCAGGTTCGAAGTACAACGGAGTGCCAGGGGGAGGGTGTTCCACAACTTGGGAGCGAGATGTTTGAAAGAGCATCCCCCTACCCTAGCTTTCCTAATAGTAGGGACGGTTGCCAGACCAAGGGATTCTGATCTGAGGGATCTTGTCGGCTTGTAAAAGGTAAGACGTTTCTGGATGTACTTAGCACCTACAGCATGGAGTGCCTTGTGCGCCAATGTAAGTGCCTTAAAAACAATCCACTTTCTGACAGGAAGCCAGTGAAGGGAGAGTAACAGATCCGAGGCTCTAGCATGGTGGGGAAGGCCAAAAATGGCCCTCGCCGCCGAGTTTTGGACCACTTGTAGTTTTTGCAATAGGTAGTCCGGAAGACCCAAATATAATACATTTGAGTAATCGAGCCTGGAACAGATTAAGGCCTGAACCGTCGTCTTCCTATGGACCAGAGGGAGCAAAGGGAGAAACTTGCGTAGCATTTTAAGAAGACCAAAACAGGTACCAGTTAAGCCTATGATCTGGGACTTCAGTGATAGACTATTATCAATTTTGACCCCAAGGTTCTTAGCAACCGTGGAGGAAGATGAGGGAGGGAACATGTTCACAGGCCACCAATCCTGCCATGGCGGGTCAGCCTGACACCTGAAGAAAAGCACCTCCGATTTGTCAGGGTTGCACTTGAGGCTGTTTCGCTGAAACCAGTCGAAAACAGCCCCAAGACACCCGCGGATGCCCTCTCCGTCAAACTCGGCACCCTTTCTACAGGTGAAGAGAAGCTGGGTGTCATCAGCGTATGATATGATCTGGGCCCCAAAAGACTCCGCCAGCACAGCCAAGGGAGTCATAAAGATGTTAAAAAGGGTCGGGCTAAGCACCGACCCTTGAGGAACTCTGACCTCCAAAGGCGGCACTTCGGCAGAGTACGGGGGGCCCAGACCACCTGTCGACGACCCGCTAGATAAGATGTAAGCCAGCTCAACACCGTCCCTCTCAGACCGATCTCATAAAGTCTGTTGAGGAGACCCTCATGAGGGACGGTGTCAAAGGCCGCCGACAGATCTAACATCACCAGCATAGCTCTTCCACCTGAGTCAAGTACTTCCTTGATGGCTTCATTTACCTCCAGGAGAGCAGTTTCGGTACTAAGATTGGAGCAAAAGCCTGACTGGGTGGGATGAAGCAAACCATGAGTTTCCAGAAAAGTGGAGAGCACAGAGTGGACATGCTTTTCCACAATCTTTGCCAAACCCGGTAAAAGAGAAATTGGCCTATAGTTTGCATGATTCTCAGGATCAAGGCCAGGTTTTTTAAGAAGTGGAACAACCATTGCCTGTTTCCAAGCCAGAGGGACAATGCCACTCGCCAACGATAGATTGAGAACTGGATTGATCAGAGGGTTCAGAATCTTCGCGGTACTGGCCAAAAGGGTAGCAGGACAAGGGTCCAAAGGAGAGCCTGACTTGATCTTAAGAAGGAGGTCAAGAGAGGTGTAAACAGACATAGCTGGAAACTCAGAGAGAACAGGACTGGACTCGATTGATAAAATTGATGGGTTACTAGAGTTGGAAACTGCGCTAAGGCCAGAGGAGAGAAAGGAGTCTTGGATCTGTTTAATTTTTGTTGTAAAGAAGTTTTCCAGCGAGATGACCCATGGCTCAGAAAACTCATGAAGAACTGCACTAGCCTTGGGGGAGACAAACTCCCTGACAATAGTAAAAATTTCCCTACAAGAGTTGGACGCAGAATCAACTCTGGCGGAAAAATAGCTCTTTTTTGCAGCCAGAATGTCAGCATGATATATCTTAATAGAGGCCTTGTAGGCGGCCTTGGCTTCTGCATCATATTGCTTACGCCAAAGCCTCTCGGCTACCTTACAGTTGCGCCGGGATAGAGCCAAAGACTCTGAAAACCATGGCGCCGAGCTCCGCTTAGTAGAAGAGCGGGACGTGGAAAGTGGAGCAAGTTAATCTAGCCGCTCAACCAGCCACTTCTGTAGTCTGTCTAGGTCGCTATCTAAGTCACCTGATAAATTGCAGGGATGTTCCAGGCAGGCCTGAGCCAAACTTTCAGGAGTGACCCGGTGGTATGGCCGACTGGGGTGCCTAAGATGATTAGAGTTTACACAAGGTGATTTGCTCGTTCCCTGAATTTGAAAACAGATCAAAAAATGGTCCGACCAAAGAACAGGGACGGGACAGGCCATGACAAGAGGAATGGTGGAAAACACTTGATCAAGAGTGTGGCCCTTATCATGGGTCGAACCCGACAGATAGGGAGTAAGACCCAGAGGGGCGGTGATGTCATTGATTTTAATTGCATCGCCGTCCTTCTCAGCGTCCATATGTATATTAAAATCCCCTAGCACTATGCAATGTTCTGTCTTCAGGCAAAGTGTTGTAATTACTGTCTGTAACTCATCAAAAAGGGAACCTGCAGGCCAGGAGGTCTATATATCAAGAACCCTGAGAAAGATTGATGGGGGGACAAAACAATGGAAAAAACAAGGGACTCACAACCTGAAATGGACGTCGACGGTATGACCACACAAGTGGCAGATCTTTGAACCACTATTGCGACCCCTCCACCCCTACCTATAGATCTATCCTGTCTATAAAGTACATAGTCCGGCGGGATAGCTGTAGCAATATCCAGATTAGAGGACTCACCTAACCAAGTTTCAGTGAGCATTAAACATAAGGGTTTTTCCGTCGTTAACAGCTCAAAGATGTCCAGAGCATGTCTGCACAAGGAGCGGGTATTAAGTAACAGGCACTTATAGTTGGCAACGGGGATAGGGCGAGATGCCTCGGGCACCGAAAAGATATTTGGGTGCCACCCACAGCCGGGACAACGGCATTTACCTTTATACCGCCCAGGAAAGACCGGCCGACACATGGCTATACTTTTCCTGTGAGACAACAGATCAGCTGCGGTTATTGTAGACAATGGATTCCGAATTTTTCTTTGTTAGCTAAATGTTTGTTGGCACTTACATTGAAAGATACGCCACAACCTCTCCCCTGGACTGACGAATGCCAAAAGAGTTTTTCTGATTTAGGTACTGCTTTGTGTTCTGCTCCTGTGTTAGGTACTTCAGATTACAGTAAGCCTTTCACACTCTACGTTCATGAAAAAGAAGGTTGTGCGTTGTCAGTTTTAACGCAACAATTTGGAGACAAAAAACGGCCATGTGCCTATTTTTCGGCTACGTTGGATCCAGTAGCCAAGGCATTGCCTAGTTGTCTCAGAGCTACAGCAGCGGCAGCGATTTCCATTCGTCAATCTGCTGGATTGGTATTGGACAACACTCTTGTTGTTATGGTACCACATGCAGTAGATACTCTCTTGAACAGAACGATATGGATATGAGCTGGATATGAGCTTGATATGAGCTGACGCTCTTGGCTAGCCATATACACATCAAGCAGTGTAACACTTTGAACCCAGCAACATTGTTGCCTATCCCAGATGAGAAAGGCATTCAAGAACAGCATGATTGTTTTCTCCGAACAGAGGAGGAACGAAAGGCAGAATAGATCTAAAAGACACACCACTTGTGGATCCGGATGGAATCCTATGGGTAGATGGATCTTGCTTCAAGCTTCCAAATGGTGAGACGACTGCAGCTTACGCTGTTACTACTTTACATACGGTGGTAGAGACAGCGCGCAATGCACAGAATTCAGCCCAAGCAGCTGAATTAATTGCTTTGACGAGAGCATGTGTGTTGGCAAAAGGAAAGAGAGTGAACGTCTACACTGATAGCCAATATGCTTTCGGTGTGGCTCATAGTTTTGGTCGCTTGTGGAAGGAAAGAGGATTCTTTACTTCCCATGGGACTAAAATACAGCATGGTCAGTCGGTGACTGACCTTCTCGAATCACTTGCTTTGCCTACACAAATAGCAATAATCAAGTGTAGTGCTCATAAAAGTATTACCAATGATGTGGGTCGTGGGAATGCTTTTGCAGATGAAGTAGCAAAGGAGGCAGCGAGAGATGTTACAAGTCGTATGTGTGTTACAGGCCCGGCAAGGTGGGTCAGAGAAGGAGGAATGTGTGAGGACACAATAGAAAGTGTGAGAATGATTCAAGAAGAGGCTACGGAGAAAGAACTGAGTAAGTGGAGAGAAAGTACGGGAATGTTGGACACGATTGGGTATTGGACGGAATTGTCAGAACATCAACGATGGCTGTTACCAGATGCCTATGTACTACCTCTAGTTACTATGGCGCATGGCCCAGCCAACATCAGTGCAAAAGGCATATGTAAGATTTTGGCTTCAGTGTGGCAGAATGAAGAAATTCCTAAATGTGCAGAAAACTTGGTGAAGCATTGCATTGTTTGTTTAATGCATATTCCAGGAAAGGGAACCCCAACTCCAGCTGCTCATTTTGCTCCCCCTACGTATCCTTTTGAGGTATTACAAATTGATTATATTCACATGGATCGTTGTAATAACCTTAAGTATGTTCTGGTGGTGGTCTGTGCCTTTTCCAGATGGATAGAGGCCTACCCCCTAAAGGACAATACTGCTTTGTCTACTGCCAAACTCCTTTTGAAGGAGTTTTTCCCGAGATTTGGTTTGCCGCGCATTGTCTGGTCTGACAATGGGAGTGAATTTGTAGGCCAAATTATGCAGAAAGTGTGTACAGGTCTCGGTATTAAACAGAAATTCCATGCGGCAAACCACCCTCAGTCAGCAGGATTGGTAGAGTGTTATAATGGCACTCTCAAGCTTAAATTGACAAAGATTCAGGCAAGCACAGGTCTCGCTTGGCCTGACACCCTACCATTAGCACTTTTGTCTACGAGAACTACTGTGCATTCCCGTTTAGGTCTGAGTCCGTATGAGGTCGTTTTTTGGCGCCCAGCAAATGTCTGGGGAGTCCCTCGACCTAAGAAGTATTCTGATATTCCATACCCAATGCTGATTGACTATTTGCATGACCTTACCACTAAATTACGTGTTCTTTATCAACAGGTTCAAAACGCTTTGCCGGAGGCCTCCGCAGATCCAGGTCATTCCATCCAACCTGGCGACTGGGTCTGCGTGAGAAACTTTCAGCGGAAAAAGAATCTGGAACCTCGTTGGGGTCCGACGCAGCAAGTCTTATTAACGACACATACGGCAGTGAAAGTCGATGGGAAAAAGAACTGGGTTCACCGCGTGCATTGTAAAAGGGTATCTTTGCCTTTACCCTTTGATCAATGGATTTGTGAGGGCATAGGTGATAACGAAAGGGAAAAGGTACCTAGATTTGTACCGTTCAGCAGTGCACGCCTGGAACAAACGAACTCTGAGAAAGAAGACGACGACGTGTTACAAGAAGCCGTGCCACTACATTTGCGTTTGAACACAGCAAATCCAATAGCTTTGTTTAAGGACCAGACGATCCCTAATAAGACTAGATATAATTTACGGCCAAGAGTGATCAAAGACAATCGAACTTTTCTTTTTCCGATTTTTCTGATTACATTTTTTTCTGAAAGACATTAATGTTTTTTTCCACTATCCATCAAGTTGCAGGGTCACGGTAGGAGTCTTAAGCTGTGACCTGAGTAGTGACATAGGTCTGCAGGACTTGCAGTGTCATAGGACGGCTAACAACCACAGACTAAATGATCTAGGAAGATTACCGTGCGCAACGCTTTAGTGTAATGGATACTAAAGTGGGAAATAATGATAAAAATGTAAAGTTAAAAAGAAAATGCAAAGGACTAATGGTTAGTCCATGTGGTATAATTTGATGTACTTTAATGTGTTTATGTATTTCATTAGCCTTGTAAGTTGGGTTGTTTATATTAAGCAGCAAGCACCTGTTCCAACATCTGTCTCTTTATCTTTTTCTACTACTGCCTCCCCACATCGGTTTTATACACTTTCAGAACACAAACAGATTATGCGAACCGAATATTTCAATAATTAGTTTATTCAGTTATTGCATCAGCACCAACTGGTAATGAATACTACTGATTGTTGGGTTTGTGGGCTCATGCCTCATAATACAGAGGAGGTATGCCATATTTAGTCTTTCCATTCTCCTATGAAGGTTCCGCCTGGGCTTATTTGGCTATGTTTTCTAACATTTATCAGAATCAGCAACGGTATCCTCCTGGTAGTCCATATGGTGGTGGAGCAGATTTCAGTCACAGTTCCTTGATTATGGGAATAGTGACTATGGCTAAAATTGCTCAGATTAGTAAGATTCCCATAGATGAGAAAAGAGCATATGACGGATGGAATATAACACAATATGTTACTAGCCTCACAGAAAAGGCTAAGCGAAGGAGCTCTCCGCCAATTTGGACTGTACCTCATTGAGGTAATTTCTGTTTACAAATTAATGGCCAGAATGTTAAAAATCAACAGGAAAATAGTGTCTGTTCTCATACTTATGTTTATACACCTCAGATTCCCTCACCACTAGTGCCATCACAAGGCACATATTGTATCTGTCATGACAGAGCCTATGCATGGCTTCCTACTTATTTCTCAGGAACTTGTTATGTGGCTTTTCTTCTTCCCCCAACGTATACTGCTCCTTCAGGTCATTTCAGGAAAAGACATGGCAGGGGAGTTATTGATCAGAAGGACAAGCAGGACAGGAGGGAGGTGACTTTATTAAGGGGCTGCTTCCTTTCTGGGACCCAATGGCCAATAGTGTACACACAAAAGGGGTGGGAAGAGTAAATAATAACACCATATATACTAATACGGTGAAAGATAGAGCCAGCCCCAATAGGGCAAATCACTCTATTTGAAAAAACTGCCCTCACTCACATACCGAGGTATGTGACATGCTTCATCATTGGGCCTGCTTAAAATACGCCCTGGTGTACCCCACACAGGACGGAGCATAAGGGAGGGGGAAAAAATAATAAATTTCTCTTAACACAACATATAGTCAAACAAAACTGAACAGACACAACACTCAACACATCCAATGAGGTGAGAATAGTGCAAACACCAAGTGTTTCCAAACCTAAAAGTGCGACAAAGAAATTGTGCAGTATGAGGAGTGATTTAAAACTGATTAAAGGTGTCAACCAGAAAACAAACTTTATTAGACTTTACTTGGCACCTCTACCAGGATTAAAAAATAAGAGAACAGAGGATGGGAAAATGCCTTCAGGAGATAATTAGGAACCTCAAGGCTTCCCTCCTACCACTGCCAGAGTCAACATGTTTTGACCGCTCTTGATGCGCCTGTATGTTCACTCCGGTCTTCGTCAGGACCGTCGCATTCGGTTTCTCTCAGGGTTCCCCCGTAATCCGGAGGAAAGTTATTACCCCAATAGGGAGGTAGGTCCAATTAATCCATACCAATCCTGTGTGATGTAAGGAGAGTGTCCCCTTAGGTGCGGGAGAACAATCACTGTGGCAAAGAAAGAAGAACAGAAAGGGCGGATAAGGACCCTTGTGTATACCCACCCATTCAAACTTTCAATATTGTACTTTGTTATGGGCCACTAAGCGGTGTGTCTAGTGTTGTTTAGAAAGCCCCAAATGCATTGTCGTGCATAGGCTACTTTCACAAGAACATTAAGGGTCCCTATGTAGTCTAAAGTGTATAAGGCATGCATACCTTCTACTAGACCATTTCTCTGCCTTTGTGCAGACAACAGTACCGAGTACCTAGTAACACTGTGAACAGTTCAAAAGCCATTCTAAATCAACAGTATCTAAAACTGTTACAATTCCCCCACTGTAGGTGTAACAAACAGACGTTTCACTTACTGAGTTTAGGTATTAAATATACTCGTACTGGTGTCCGGTGTACAGACACAAATCTACAGACAAGAATTCCTTACTGGAATTTGGGAGCTTCCACCCCCGCTCCCTGCGGGAGAATTTACCCGTGGGACAATTCTTCCGGATCCGGAGAAATTGTTCAGAAACAGAAGATTTCCAAGCTGAATCAGAGGTACTGACAAATAAACTCCAACAAAGAGGGTACCCACCAAGAATAATCAAAAAGGCCAAGAAAAGGGCCCTCAATATGAACCGAGAGGCATTACTTGTGAAAACTGTGAAACCAGAAATGAATAAACCAGTTTTCGTGTCAACCTTCAATACGGCCTCACACCATATTAAACGCTTGGTGATGCATAACTGGAAAATCCTGAACACCGGGGGAATGAACATTCCACCACCTCTTTTTTCATTCAGATGGAGCCAAAATCTAAAAGATTTACTGGTACACACCAGACCCAGGGATCTGGGGGGAGTGAGGGAGACCAACACACTACCAGGTCTACCGAAATTGATTGGCCACACGAGGTGTGGTTCATGTAGCGTTTGCCATCTCACACATGATTCCAAAACCATTGATCTAGGCCTTCGCACCCCCTGGGAACAGCGAACTCATACCAACTGTAATTCCCAGGGGGTTATATACTTGATCACATGCCCTTGTCATTTAATGTATGTGGGGATGACAAGTAGGAAGGTACGTGTGAGAATCACTGAACATCGCAGCACCATCAGATGCGGGAAGACCAAAACCCGACTCACAGCCCACTTCCAGGAAAAAGGACATGGTATAGATGATCTGGGGCCTTATTTATGAAGGTCTTGCGCCACTTTTGCGTCACTTTTAAAATGGGAAAAAGTGACGCACCGGTGGCGCAAGGCCTTCATAAATAAGGCCCCTGGAGTGGACTGTTATAGAAAAAAATCAATTAGGGAGATATCAAGCAGACGATCAGAATCTATTGCTCCGGAGGGAGCAAAGATGGGTATTCCGACTGAAGAGCCACCTGGTAGGACTGAATGATGGCATCCCCTGGCAGGCGCTGAGTAGGCAATAGCTCCGTATTCAGTGATGAAGCTACTGATGCCCCGACATACTAATTAGCCAGTTCCAGCATCAGGGTTTGGCCTTAGAACTATATGGGCCTAGATACCATACAAAACCCACATAGGTCTCTTAGAATACATTTAAGCACTCAATATAACTGATTCCAGCATCTGCTTTGAGACCGATGTTGAGCCGTGAATGAAGGAGAGACGGATGTCTTATCCTACCTATATGGTGGGGGATTGGCTTTTTTACTGTGTGCATTTTCCCTTGTTGGTACTCCAATATAGGCTTACCCATGCGTAGAAGATCTGAGGCATGGGACTTCACTGAGGGGGAATTCTTGATCTATCACGAACGTTTCCCTTCTTTACTCTTTCGTCTCAGAGAGGAATATGGGACATAAGGTGCGCCTAACTATCCGTGCACACAACAATTATTAACGAAGGGAAACTGCCATAGGGGATTTCAACCTCTAACATTAGTTATTCTCCCGGTCACATGTTTGACTCCTTCTAATTTTCCAACAGCGATTTTGTAGTTTCCTAAACATTTCTTCCCCTTTATTGAATTTACTTGATTTGGGAATATCATTGAATAACACTGAATTATTTTAAATAATCACGCCACATCATTAAGAACGTTATAGGTTTCAAAGCAGTCTCGAACCCTGCTAATGGTGTGATATGGGTGCTTCAAACTACACTTCCCATAGTCCTAGGGATACACGCGGGAGACGCGATGACGTCCTCAGATGGGGTCACGTGGGACGCGAGTGCCTCTCACAACATCAAGAAGCCGGGTGCACCATGGCGTACTCCATCTACGCGGTGCCATGGGTCGTGCTAGAATCAGCCAGGACAAGCCTTCGGAACGGTATTGTGGGGACCTTGCTATTACGAAGGGGTGAACGCTTCTGGCATAAGCGGTTTTTCACTTGTTGACGTGGGCAATCTGAGCGCACGATTGCGAGGGGGGATCGCTTCTGGCATAGGCGGTTTTTCCACTCAATAACGAGGACTATCAGAGCGGACTAGAACACTAGAGTGTTCGGATATACACGAGGGGTTTATACCTTTCACCTTACTTTTCCCTCAATATTTACTTTCAGATTGTGTTCTCTGGCGTCCTGTACACCGGACGCCAGTACGAGTATATTTAATACATAAACTCGGTAAGTGAAACGTCTGTTTGTTACACCTACAGTGGGGGAATTGTAACAGTTTTAGATACTGTTGATTTAAAATGGCTTTTGAACTGTTCACAGTGTTACTAGGTACTCGGTACTGTTGTCTGCACAAAGGCAGAGAAATGGTCTAGTAGAAGGTATGCATGCCTTATACACTTTAGACTACATAGGGACCCTTAATGTTCTTGTGAAAGTAGCCTATGCACGACAATGCATTTGGGGCTTTCTAAACAACACTAGACACACCGCTTAGTGGCCCATAACAAAGTACAATATTGAAAGTTTGAATGGGTGGGTATACACAAGGGTCCTTATCCGCCCTTTCTGTTCTTCTTTCTTTGCCACAGTGATTGTTCGCCCGCACTTAAGGGGACACTCTCCTTATATCACACAGGATTGGTATGGATTAATTGGACATACCTCCCTGTTGGGGTAATAACTTTCCTCTGGATTACGGGGGAACCCTGAGAGAAACCGAATGCGACGGTCCTGACGAAGACCGGAGTGACCATACAGGCGTATCAGGAGCGGTCGAAACATGTTGACTCTGGCAGTGGTAGGAGGGAAGCTTTGAGGTTCCTAATTATCTCCTGAAGGCATTTTCCCATCCTCTGTTCTCTTATTTTTTAATCCTGGTAGAGGTGCCAAGTAAAGTCTAATAAAGTTTGTTTTCTGGTTGACACCTTTAATCAGTTTTAAATCACTCCTCATACTGCACAATTTCTTTGTCGCACTTTTCGGTTTGGAAACACTTGGTGTTTGCACTATTCTCACCTCATTGGATGTGTTGAGTGTTGTGTCTGTTCAGTTTTGTTTGACTATATGTTGTGTTAAGAGAAATTTATTATTTTTTCCCCCTCCCTTATGCTCCATCCTGTGTGGGGTACACCAGGGCGTATTGTAAGCAGGCCCAATGATGAAGCATGTCACATACCGCGGTATGTGAGTGAGGGCAGTTT
This sequence comes from Lissotriton vulgaris, assembly GCF_964263255.1. Taxonomy (NCBI): domain Eukaryota; kingdom Metazoa; phylum Chordata; class Amphibia; order Caudata; family Salamandridae; genus Lissotriton; species Lissotriton vulgaris. The sequence goes on along the minus strand of NC_141699.1, from coordinate 239,510,515 downwards.
TTTCAAATAGAGTGATTTGCCCTATTGGGGCTGGCTCTATCTTTCACCGTATTAGTATATATGGTGTTATTATTTACTCTTCCCACCCCTTTTGTGTGTACACTATAGGTCTCTGGGGGTTCGAGGTGGCTGAGTATAAACTGTTTTTAACCCTCGCCCCTCCTTTGTGATTGTAGCCCGATGGCCAATATTAGAGACATTAGACAATTAGTTTGTGTTGTTGAGGCTACCATAAATGAAACTTCTGGAGCTTTGAGTAATCTGACAGCCGAACCTCAGACGGATCGTCTTATGGCGTTGCAAAATCGGATAGTTTTAGATATTATCCTTGCAGATCGTGGAGGGGTCTGTAAATTGACCGGGTCTAGTTGCTGTGTTTACATTCCTGATCATGCCCCTACAGTATACCAAGCTATGTCCAAGTTACATATCATCTCCGAGCCTATACATCAGGACACAGAAGATTGGTCTGTGATGGGATGGTTTTTGGGACTACTGTACACATGGGGATGGAAGATACTAACTTTCCTTGGAATGATTTTGGCTATCATTTTCTCTTGTTGTCTCTGTGTACAGTGTGGACCTGCAATATGTGGTCTTTGTGCCACTATGTGTGTCCTGAAGCCCGTGTCACAGAAAACAGAGAATATTAGAATGATGCTAAAGCAACAGCTCGATTAACTCATGGCCATTGACATCGACTCAGATTGACTTGAGTCCCTGGTGTTTTGCCTGAGTAATGGCAAAAGGAGGGTATGAGGTTCTTCGATTTCTGATTTTGTCCCGTATCTAGCCACCATTTTGTGGTTCGTCGCCATTTTGTGTTGCCCTCACTCAGGCAGCACGGCGAACAATGTATTTTTGCGTTTCCAGCTGCTACGTGTCCTTTTAGTTAAAAAGTAACTCTAGTGCCCTTGTCCACAAAACCCGATGTCAGGGTCTGGCTGAGTTCGTTAATCCATGTCTGGCTCGATTGATCCCTGTCTTGACCGTCTAGTTGCCTTCCTCTATTCTTTCTTTATATTATCTTATCCGACTAGCCTTCGCTATTCTCTCTTTGTATTCTCCTATTACACAACTATCCTTTGAGGCACACAAATACGTCCTGCCACCTGCAAGAGGGGATTGTTCATGTCATAACTGATTAATTTGTAGGGAGGGGTACCACAGGGGGTCTGAGAGAGGGGCGTATTTGAGACACCTCATAGCTTGTTTTTCAACTTTTCTCATTGGTTCGTTTTGCTTGTGTAAGGAGTGAGATGCTGTAAATATGTTGCTATAAAAGACTGTGTGCAACGGATTGAAGTGGTAGTCTCCTTAGAACCCACCTCGTGTGTAACGTCTGGGACAACTGTGCTTAGCTGCAGCTAATAAACCTGGCTTCCATGCTCAACGGAATCTCTTGTGTCTCTGTTCTTTACAAGGCAGGTGAACTCAGGGATTAAGGCATGCCCTGCGCCACCTGGCCCATAAGGCCCGGTTCTCCAGGAGGTGGCGCTGCACGAAGAAGATGAGTGCAGCCAACTCCACCTCCCCAAATAAGGTCCTTGCCTGCACCCCTTGTGGGCGCCGCCTTCCGCAAGGAAGGCGGTCGTGGCTCTGGCTGCGGCGAGCCCTACCCTTGGGAATGGTTCTGGGGAGAGAGAGACAGAGGGGAAAGAAAAGGTAATAAAGTTAAAAAAGTAAGTAAAGGGAATTATCAGGGAATAGAAAGAGTGAAAAAGTAGCTAAAAAAGATAAAAAATGTAGACAATAACCAAAAATATAGAATTAGAAAAATAGTTAGAGAGATAATAAATAAAAATAGATTTTAAAAAAGTAGCTGGAAACAAAGGATTGCAAAGATACAGGGAGGATTCAAAATCTGGCCCCAGAACCATGCAATAGAGTGAAAAACATGATGGCCATGCCCATTGCGACCACGTGCGAAAGTTTGGGTGATATTTTCTCCCCGAGCATGCAAAAAGCGGCGCGAACAAGTAAAAGGTATCCCAAACAGGTAATACATACCGCAAACGGGATCACGCAGAAAATATCGCGAAGTGGCAGGGAAAAAACTTCTGCGTCTTCGCAATATTTCTGCGTGATCGCGGAGATTTTTGACATTTTCGCGATAGTGGCCCTAGTAGTCACTCTAAGGCCAATAGCCCATTAACTACTGACCTCGAGACCCCTAAAACGCTCCCAAAATACAGTATTTAGGGGGCAGCCCTGAACCAAGAAGGCAGATTCCCACAACCTACGGAGAAGGACAAAAGAAGACGCCCAGCAGAGGAGACTGCAGAGTACAACTTACTTGGCCCCAGCCCTAACGGCCTGTCTGCAGTATCCAGAGAATCTGTGCCAAAAGCCACCTGGTCCTGCAGCCAGGGACCCCTAGAACCCCGGGGAGGACTGACTGCCTTCAATGCACCCGGCCGCCCCTATGCTGCTGTGGCTGCACATTGGGCGCCAACTTGAACCCCCCTTTGCCATGAGCTTAAGTCCAGGAGCTTTGGAATCCGAGAGAAAGCACTGGAGTGGAACATCTCATTCCTCGCCGGAAGAACACAGAGAGTTCGCCTCCCCCCGTTCAGATCCGAGGCCACCGAAGTCATCTGCGGCGTACCACAAGGATCTTCACTCAGCCCAACCCTCTTCAACGTCTACATGAGCCCCCTCGCAGCCATTGCATGCCAACAAAACCTCAACATCATCTCCTATGCCAACGACACCCAGCTGATCCTCTCCCTCACCAACGACCCCACCACCGCGAGAGCCAGCCTACACGAAGGGATGAAAGACATCGCCGACTGGATGAAGAACAGCTGCCTTAAACTGAACTCAGACAAGACGGAAGTGCTCATCCTGGGATCATCACCCTCTGCCTGGGACGACTCCTGGTGGCCCCCGGCCCTGGGCACCGCTCCCAAGATCTTCAGATGGATCCCCACTGAAACCAGGAAGACCGTTACCCAGGCACTCCTCACCAGCCGACTGGACTACGGGAACACTCTCTACGCCGGAACCACAGCCAAACTTCAAAAAAGACTCCAACCCATCCAGAACGCCTCCGCACGACTCATCCTGGACATCCCCCGACACAGACACATCACCGGACACCTGAGAGACCAGCACTGGCTCCCCGTCAGCAAAAGAATCACATTCAGACTCCTCACCCACGCACACAAGGCTCTCCACGACCTGGGCCCCAAGTACCTCAACGACCGCATGACCTTCTACACGCCCAACCGCCAGCTACGATCGACCAGCCACACCCTCGCCACCGTACCATGCATCCGCAGAGCCACCGCCGGAGGAAGATCTTTCTCCTACCTGGCAGCCAAGACTTGGAACTCCCTTCCCACCCAGACTCTCCTTCAGGATGCAGCTCAAGACCTGGCTGTTCGAGCAGTAACTTACCCCACTCCCCCAGCGCCTTGAGACCCTCCAGGGTGAGTAGCGCACTTCACAAATGCCGTGATTGATTGATTGATTGATTGATTGCTCCCTTAACCTGGTGGCCTGCTCGTGAGCAGCCACCAACTAGAGACCCTCATCCACCGTTGAATAACATTGGGCCACAGCTCTCTGCACCCGGCCGCCCTGGTGCAGCTGAGGGTGCTTTGGGAGTAAATCCTTGATCCTGTGGGAAGCCTGGTTTTAACCCAAGAATACCAACTCCAACTACAAGTAAATACATGTAAACCGATAACTTCATTTCCTCCCACAGGATTACATTGAATGCTTTTCTTCGAAAAATCTTGTGTTGAGTTGGTTTGTATGAAACCTTGAAAAACTGCAAATGTCTAAAAATTGAATTACTTTGCTTTTCTCTAGGAAATGTCCCAGTATGATATCTAGGCATATCACAGGGAGTAGAAAAAGTAACATAAAAACTCATCTGTAAAGTAACATGCAAAGTAATCTCAAAAGTAACCATAAAGTAATTTCAAATGTGTACTTACCTGTAAACAAACCAATTGTATCCAACTGCATACCAATTGTATTGAACTGCATAATACCTGCAAACGTATTATTTCCGCTATATGCACCTAGGCCTGGCTTGGATCTAGAAATAAAATTACTGACAAATATTTTAGTACAACCAAATTGGTCTGAGTTCAGTCTTTGAGTGTGTGACATCATTTCTTGCCTGGGTGTTTTAGGGAAGTGGATTTCTGATGCAGTAACCCACCCCCCACTGCTTGCCTAATACCTGATACACTTTTCCTTGGTGAGCCCTGGGTCCCTGCCAATCAGGTACCCAGGGCCTGTGTTACTTCCCTAAAAGCTACACTAAAGCGTAAACCCATTTGGCATCTCTGGCCATAGGTCAGCCCCTGGTAAATGGTACCCCAGATACCCAGGGCACTGTGACCAGGGCAGACCCTAAGGGCTGCAGCACTTATTGTGCCACCCTTAGAGGCCCTGTACCCTGACACCCATACACTGCCTTGGCAGGCTGAGTGTCTTGGTACAGAACTAAACAGAGAGTCGACATGGTATACATCCCTGTGTGGCATGCCCACAAGCACGCTGCCCTGGCATACATCAGTCACCCCTCTAGTTGGGTGCCCTATGCCAGTGGTGTGGGCATAGGGGCATGAGCCCTGTGCCCCTACAGTACCCATGGCCATTCCTGGGCACTGTAAGTGCAGTGATGCCATTAAGAGTATATAGTGCTGGGAGGTTGTCATTACAAACTCCACAACACCATAATGGCTACACTGAAGACTGAGAAGTTTGGTATCAAACTTCTCAGCTCATTAATCCAACACTGATGACAGTGTGGGATTTAATGTAAAATGCACTACAGAGGGCATCTTACAAATGCCCCCTGACACCTAATCTACAATCCACGTCTTGCCTAGAGTGCCACACAGCAGACATGTTACTGGACCCCTGGGTGGAGAACCCCCCGCTCTCCGGGGCCTGCAAGAATGCACATCCTAGACGAGGTGCTAGGTCTCCTCCCCAGGACTGGCAGGGGGAAGCTTCAAAGGCATGCCGCTTCTGTGAGCTTCCCCAGGCCACTTGCTGTACTCAGCAACTGGCCCCCACCAGTTCTGAACCCCACTCTGGCGGGAAGACTGGCGGGAAACCCTACGTCAGGAAAGAGATTGTGCCAGCCTGTGCCAAATCCACCCGTCAGGTGGGATAGGCGAACCTGCTCCTGCTAAACCCCGGCATTTCCAGTGGTCAGCAACCTCAAAAAACTTGGAGGACCTGACTGCCTTGTGACTCTGACTACCTGGGTCTCCCACGAACAGTGGTACTGCTGCTCAAAGCAAGTAACAAGCCCTGGCATCAGCCCGGAACCGTGAACCCTGTATACTCTGCACCCGCCAAGCTTGGCCTGTGCTGGAGTGAATCAAGACCACGAGGACGTTCCCTCAGCAACTGGGACCCGAAGTCCAGTGCTCAAAGACCCTCTTTGATGAACCAGACAACGCCTGCAGCCTCAGAACCAGGGACCCCCCACCACGACCAGCTGAGGGTAAGATTTCCTGACACCAAAAGACACCCCTGCATCCGGTGGCCCACGGCCTCCTGAGCCCAACTCCTGGGTGTCCACCCCTCCTCCACCTTCCCAACTTACCTCTCAAAGTGGTGGTCACACCCGAAGAATCTCCGTCCCTGAACCTGGACTCTTTGTTCACTTTCCAAGATCTCTATTGGATAACATTAAGCGCCCAACGGCTCAAAAGCACCCTGCACCCAGCCGCCCAAGTGTCTTTGGGAGAGCAACCTCTATTCTATCTCACTTCCCCACTTGCCGTGAGCCGTGACCAAGTGACCAGGAGCCCAGCTCACACAGCCGCGTGGCCTGCTAGCCAGCAGCCACCAACCAAGGGCCCCTGCCTTCCATAGGATAACATTGGGAATAACTCACTCTGCACCCGGCTGCCACTGTGCCACTGAGGGTGAAACAACTGTACTTACCTGACACTGGGAGTCTATGCCCAGAACCTTAACTCTGCCAGATGAGTACTTACCCAAAAGCTGAGAACTCACTTTTCTTCCATAGGGTAACATGGACTGGTTTCACTTGAAAATTCTTCTATGTGTGTAGTTTTGAAACTTTAAAATACTCGTCTAAAATATGCCGAACATTGAATTCTGATTTACTCTCCTGTTATCAGGAGAGATCCCAGTGCTGGATCTTGGTGCCCAGCACAGACCCTGAAAAGTAATTACAACTGTACATACCGCTAGCTCAATTTTCTCCCTTAGGAAACCATTGACTGTTTTTCTGTAAAATTTCTTCTAAGTATCGATTTTTGCAAATTATAAATATTCCTTAAAAATCGTACAAACTACGAAAACATAATTACTTACCAATTTTAGATAGATGTCTCAGTGCTGAACCTAGGAGTCCAGTACTGGATTACAAAAGTAATTTTAACTGTACTTACCAGTAACATGTATTTTCGTCCATGGGAAATCATTGACTGTTTTTCTGTGAAAGTGTCAAAAGTAACTTGAACAGACTTTACCTGCCAATTGAATGTTCTTCCATAGGAGAACATTGGTCATTTCAGCTAGAAAAGTTTCTAAGTGTCAACTTTTAAAATACCAAAATTTTACTTAAAAATCACTACTGTGACTTAACCGATTTTGCTCAACTGTTTACAGTACCTGTTTTAAGACTGAATCTAGGAACCAGTCCTGGAGTTCGAAAAGTAATCTGGAAAGTAATCTATTGCCTCCTTTTAGAAATTCCCATTAAGCTCAATGTGTTATTGGGTTTGAAATTGTGTTGCCTATTGCAACAAACTGTATTTATTTATAAAGTTTTATATAGCGCGAACTTGATCCCGAAGGATATCAGAGCGCTTTACAATTTGAGGCAATTAAATAACTTCCCACCCTATTCCCCTATAAACCCACATCCTACTATGGAACTAAAAATGCAAATTACATCAAAAATTTTTAATAACTACTAACATTTTTACACAGATAATAAAAACAAAAACAAATCTTTGTATGAGAGGTTTACTGTGTTGTGAAGGTCAACCGTTCTTTGATTTGGGTCCCACATCTGTTGGTCCACTCCAAAAAGTATCCACACAAAAATTACTTACAGTTCACAGTTCTTATTGCGGCCACATTAATACAAGACAACGTCACCTGAAAACATTTGCATGTTAGAATTAAAAGGATATATTTCAAAGCCATTACCGAATGCTTAAATGATATGGTACGCTGTGGGTCTTTGCAGGAACTTATCTGGCGATTTCCTCCGCACCTGGATATGTCTATGCACTAGTGTGTGATCTGCAGCCCTTATGCCTCGAACATAAGATTTCTTTAAAACTATCTTACAAATATACCATGATGTAGATTACTATTTAAGTCAAATTGGATTCAAAAGATTAGATAAGAACGTGTATGCAACACTGGTAGTGAGATGTTCCAAAGTTCTATAAGCTATCAAACTCAAAGATTTGTGGCCTTTGATTTTACAAGACTGAAAGCATATTTACAGGACAGTCCTTGCCTTAGCTTCCATCTTAAAAAACACAAAACAAAGGTTACCTTATCAGCTCTCGTATTGTGCACATTTCAGGGAGTAAGCATCTGCACGAATGCTACAAAACGATTACACCCTTTTCTTGTTATTCTTGTGGTTAAAAAAATCTATGTAACATAGATGCATTAAGTTATTTTTTTTAAATTAAGGTAGAAATGTGCATGTAACCTTTTACAACAGTATTTTCTTTATGTTTACTGTTGGACGCTGTATAAATGCTGACATCACGATGGTATGGTCATGTGACCAAGAATGAAGCAGGTCTAAACATGTCGTCTTTTTTCTTTGCCATTACATTAAATCGATCAAACAAAAGCCTGTTGCAGCGGCTGAATTCTTCCGAGGAGGTGATAAAAGATCTTGATTGCAATATTCGAGAGGTGTTAATCACTGAATTAGCCCCGGCCCGCGTGGTGAACTCTCTACGTACTGTCATATGTTTATAGTTTCCGTGAGGATTGCAGCCTGTTACATGTAGTAAACACCAAACCAAGTATTCTCCAGGAAACACTGTTTTCAAATCTCTGTCAATGTGACCTGATAACATACAAAAAACACTGCCTCTAGAATACACAGAATTGTATGAGGAAGGGCATTGATGGCTGCCGTAAACAGAGTTGTCAGTCCCGAACCATGGATGGACAACAAGGAAAAAGAGCACTGGATATAAAAAAACACGAGCATGGAACTAAGAATTGGCTCACTATAAATCTGTAATTACATGGAATTCGGGACTCCGGAAATGTTTTCTGCACTGTATCTACACCAATCATTTGCATAGAAATGAAGACCGACAATGTCAACACATTGCTACAAAGTGACAATAGTGACATCAGACGGGTACACAGTGTCCGTGATGAGTAATTGGGATTGTCTGGCACAGAGAAGGAGACTCAACCCAAAGAGGGTAATTGACTTATTCAAAGTAATCAGGGCAGGTGAACACTACTTTCTATGCAACGAGGCATCAAACTAACAATGGGAAAATGGCAAAAGAAATCTTGAAAGAACTAGAGGCATTAGCCCTACTCATTTTCAAAACAAAGAACACAGCACTTAGTCAGCCCAATGGTGACAAGGCCAGGGAAAGTGGAACAACGACCAATCTAAGACAAAAAGTGAATGCACTTGAAAGATTGAAGAAAAAAGAGGTCAGCCAATGGTGGGAAGCCATGTCTCTACCGAACTATTCAGAGGTTGAGCGAATCCCCAGAGGCCTGAGGCCCTCATCACTCGTAATACAACCTAAACCGTATTTACGAAAAGACTGGATGGATAACACCAGCTCTAGTTCCAAAACTATGTTGAGGATACTTATCAAACATGCCTGGGAAGAGCATGCCGATTTAACGGTACAAATCAGATTTATAGAGGAAGAATTGGAAAAAGAATCAGATTAGATACAGCGAAGAAGTTATTAAAAACGGCTGACGTTGCACAAAAAGGAAGTAATCCAAAGAAAACAAAGAAAAAAACAAGATTACGTGGCTGGAATAATCTTAACCTTTGCCAATAAATTTGTCAAAGCAAGACAGGAAGTAGCCAGAGACAGAACTATGGGAACACTTGATAGGAGAAGGTCTGAATCTAGCACTGACGTGAGTTCTGACATGGGATCATTTGAAGATGTGAGCAGAAACACAAACACAAAGTTTTCTTTTTCCAAGGATTACGAATGATTCAGAAGGAACATGAACATTCCCTGAATGGAAAACTAAAAGGAAAAGGCAGGGACACAAAAACAACAGTAAGAAGTGATGATAACGCCAACAAAGAAGCAAATACTGGCATGGGAACCAGAGGTCGGGTACAACAGAAGAAATAATCACAGCAAACCCTAACCAACTAATGGTAATGAACTTATCTAAAAAACTCTTTCACCATAGAAGAATGTGAAACTCTAAAATTGGGTCTCTCTTTCTGCCCTGATGTTAATCTTGATTATGTACAAGTACGAATAGACTTGTATAAATGTGCTAGAAAGCTCAAATTGTACAAAACAGACTGTCTTAGACCTGGCTATCATGAATGAGGTTCAACACTTGGTCTCTGTCCATCAGTAAGCCACTTGACCATAGGAGACATTGAGACACTCCAAGTACTAGATAATTTGGATATGACAGAAGGAGAGAGACATATTACTGGGGGTGAAACAAAAAATCCTTTGATCCTAACCATGTGGCAGTGATCAATTTGAGATTTGGGATCGAAACGGGAGATAATGAACAAACTGAATTCAGAGTCCCATCAAGTTATTCACGAAGACTCCCAAGAGACAGTATTGATGTATTTGCGGAGGTTGTGGTGAATGACATTCTGAAACTAAGCAATAGGAAAGAGACACAACACAATCTGAGCAAGATACAATGGGACTTTCTAAAAACCCTCCAGAATGATCAAACTATTATTGTAAAAACCCTCAGGTAAGGGAGGGAACATAGTTCTCATGGACAGGGAAAATTACATTAAACATGGACTCAGACAGCTCAGAAACAGTGCAAGTTACACCAAGACAGACAGAGAGTTCTTTAATAATGTACATACCACCTATAGTGAGAAACTCCAAATGTGGCATGAGAACCAGTTGTTGACTTGTGACGAATTACAGTTTTTAAAAAATTACACTCACACTATTCCAAAACTCTACTTACTGCCCACAGTACATAAGGACCGCAAAAAAACACCTGGACGTACTATAGTTTCATCTAAAAACAACATGTTTGAAAATACATCTGTTTACACCGTTCATTTCCTAGCACCGCATGAACAAAATCTCAATTCTTACATCAAAGACACAAAAGATTTCATACAGAAAACCTATATAGCTTGCGTTGGAAAAATGAATGCTGTCTAGTGTGTTTAGAAGTGGAAAGCCTCTGCACCAGTATATGGCACAATAATGGGATCAATGCCTGTAATTATTTCTTGAGGAACAGAAATGCAAATGTCTTACAACATGCACTAAGGTTTTTAGAGATGAAGGAAACTAAGCCCCCGGCCCAGACGGGTTTACAATTGAATTTTACAGTCAATTCGCCTCTCTCCTTTTACCAAAACCTTTACTTTTATTTCAATCTTTTCTTGATTCTGGCCTTCGAGTGGCTCCTTTCAACAAGCCTTAATTTGTTTAATTCCCAAGGATGACAAAGATCACTCTCTCTGTATGAACTATCGACCCATTTCTTTAGTCAATACTGACTACAACATTTTGGCAAATATTCTGGCCCTCCAAATGGATCCTTTATTGCCCGACTTAATTGGTCCTGAACAATCTAGTTTTGTTAAAGGCTGTTCATCCTCTGACAATTCCCGAGTCTTCTTTGTCATTCTCAGTAAGGCCTCTTCTCTAGATCTTCCCCTAGCTGCTATTTCCCTAGACGCTGAGAAAGCTTTTGACAGAATTAGTTGGGATTTTCTGTTTCAAGCTCTCTTGGGCAGGTTTTCCGCCCAAATTTCTTTCTTTTATTTCTTTACTTTATTCTGGTCCTCAAGCATCAATTTGTGTTAATGGTGCAGTTTCAGATTATTTCAACCTTCAAAGAGGTGTTCGACAAGGTTGGCCTCTTTCCCCTTTATTTTTGTTCTGGCTCTGGAACCTTTTCTCACCAAAATCCGTCAGGATTATGCTATTTCTGGTTTCCACTTTGATTCTCAACAAGTTAAACTTTCGGTTTATGCCGACAACATTCTTTTTAATTGTTTAGATCCAATCTCTTCTCTTCCTTCTTTTCTTCAACAGGTCTCCTCATTCTCCGCTGTTTCTGCCTATCGTCTTAATGTAGATAAGTGTGAAATTCTCCCTTTAAATTCTTTATGTCAAAAACATCTTTTTGTCCTTTTTGGTTTCTTGTGGCAGCCAAGTAAAATTAAATATTTAGGAGTTTGGTTTGCTCCTCTTTTATCTGACAGTCTGAAAATAAATTTCGATTATATTTCCAAGAAATTGGATACTGCCATCACTCGTTGGAATCCACTTTATCTGTCCTGGTGGGGACCTTTTACATTTATCAAAATGATGCTCTCACCTCTTCTATTATACACTATTTCTATGATCCCTATCCATATCCCCAATTATTATTTCAAGAAGATTGACCCTATTTTGTTAAAGTTCCTGTGGAACGGTAAGCGTTCTCGCATCGCTCTTGCTTCTTTAAGGAAGGATAAATCTCAATCTGGAGTTCGATTCCCTGATTTCAATGCATATCATCGTGCTTTTTCACTCAAGCAAACGGCTCGTTGGCTTTCCACTGATCTTCCTTTCTATCCTCCTCTTTGGATAAAGATAGAGTCTTCTTTTATCTCTCCCTTTGACTTCCGTGAAATCTTATCTTTCACATCTCCCTTGACCCGACTTCGCAATCCTATAATTTCTCATTCTCGCAAACTACTTCTTCCTTATTTATCTTCTTCATATCCCTCTATCTCTTCCACTCATGAACAACCCATTTGGCATAATAAACAACTCAAGATCCGAAACCGCTCTTTCTTTTGGAAAACTTGGCACTCCCATGGTCTGCGTTGGATCTCTCAACTTCTCTCTCATAATCTTCCCCTTTCTTTTCCAGATATTCAATCTCTATTCTCCTTACCATCTAGCTCCCGCTCACAATACAACACGTTACTTCCCATTCTTATGTCCCATCTTAAATCATTACAGGCCTCTAACCCTATTCCCGTCGCTTGTCGTCCCATATCGTTGGCATTAGATTCTTCTCCCTCCGCATCATTTCTTTATAATTCTGCTCAGTTATCTGTTGATAGATCCAAATCTAAAATTGAATCAGCCTGGGAAAGCTACTTCTCACTAGAATGGTCAACTGTCTTATGGGAAAAAATTTGGTCTAAAATCCATAAAACCTCTAGAGCTGCCAATACAACCTAAACTTTATATTTTATTTATAACCGTACTCTCTTTACTCCTTCTGTTTTACGTCCTTCTCTTCTGACACCCCTTCTACTTGCTGGTTATGTCCCTGTCCATCTGCAGATTTGAAACATATGCTATTTGAATGTCCTCCTATTCTCCAATTTTAGAAACTGGTTTGGCTTCAAATCCTAAAAAAAATTCAATGTCAGATTCCTTTTTCCTTCACTCACATCTTTTTAGGTTCTTTATCTCCTGAATCTCACCAGCATTACCCTCTCATTGTCCTTTTGATAGCTATTGCTTTTCATCACATTACCTCTAATTGGAAACAAGCCACTAATGTTTCTTTCCGTTCATGGTGGAATGCGGTATGTTTCCATCACCGGCTAGACACTAATTATGTCTCTCCCGTTTCCCTAGCAATTAAAAGAGATCTCCTTTGGCTCCCTTTAGTAACTTATCTCTCCTCATCTACCCCATCAGTCAACACCCATGATGTTAATTCTGTTGAAGTACGCAAACCACCTTAATTTTCCCATTGCCTTTTTTTTACTATTAATTACTAATGTTCCCTTTATTGTTATTTTTCCTACATATTATTTTATTATACTCTGTAATTATATTTTATTTTGTAATTTATTATGCTTGCTTTGATGTTCTATATGCATGATCTTACATATATTCATTATTTGATTTCCTTATATTTATCTTATGCAATTCCATCATCTTTACCATTATTGTATAGTTTGATGAGTTATCATATTGTCTGTTTTTTCATTCCTGCTTCTGTTCATGCTTTTCTTTAATATTCAATAAACTCAAACTAAAAAAAAAAGAGATGAAGGAAAATTGTCTTAAGGAAAATATTGTTATGTTCGAGAAGGCACTTTACAGACAAATTCAAGGGACTGCCATGGGGACCTGCTTTGCCCCTAGCTGCGCCAATCTTTTGGGGGGCTGGTGGGAGGAGCAGGTCTAAATGAATGAACAAATCAGATAAGTGTATGGCTATGATACATCGATGCTGGTTTTTATTGTCTGGGAGGGAAATGAGAGGGGCCTACTTATCCTTCTTGACAAACTAAATGATAACAGAGTCAACTTGAGATAAACTAAACATCACAGTAGGGAACAGATTGATTTCCTAGAGATAAAACTTACATTGAAGGAAGGCATACTACATACCAAACTGTTTAGAAAAGGTACAGCCGGTAACTCAATCCTCCATGTCAGCAGTTGTCATCCTCCAAACTTTGACAGGTGCATACCCCAGAACAAACTATTGAGGGTAAAGAGAAATAGCAGAACAGTCAGTCAAAATACCGAAACCAAAGACGATATGATTAGCCAACTTAAAGCAAGGACGTATCCTAGAAAGGCCCTAATGAAAGCTATTGAAAAGGCAGATCAAAAAAACCAGGGAGGAGACACTGATTCGGAAACCTAGAACATAACAGGATCGCCAAAATGAACCCATCAGATTTATCACCAAGTTCTCCAACCGAGCCACTGCTCTGAGGAAAGTTCTGAAAAATAGATGGGCTATCCTCACACGAGATACTATCCTAGCAACTAGAATTGGTAACACACAAAACATTACTTTTCAACGCAATCTCTCCATTAGAGACATGCTATTTAATAGTCACCTAGCATCCAAGGGTCCAGTTTGGCTTCTTCAAGCAAGGGTTTTCGAAAGTGTGGCCACTACAAGGCCTGTAAACACAGCACTCATGTCTCAGAATTCACTCTAAAAAAGTGAGAAAGAATACGTATAACAAAACTTATCACATGTTAAACTGCATTTGGATTTTTTTTTACTAGTTTGTGCATGGAAAGTTTAGGGGTCATCTGTCAAAGGGGGACCAGGAAAAATGAGGGTTCCAAAATGAGTTTTTCCCATTCATCTTTCCATAGGAGTTTAGACACAGCTACAGCCTAAACCGTTGAACAGATTACGATAAAATTCGGCAGAAAGCTAGATCTTGGTCCAGAAAGTGTGCTTTTTGAAATTTGATGTAAATTTGTTCAGCAGTTTTTGAGCAATTAATGCTCAAAAACTTTCTATATCTAGGGATGTAGAGGATCCGCAGGCCATTCTCAATCCCGGGGACCTCATCCCCTGAGGCCAGCAGAATTTTTAAGGGAAGGGGGATTTGAGGCCTCTACCCCAGGCTGCCTTCAGCCCCAGGAAACCCCCATCCTCGATGGTACCTGGAGATGGGGTCCTCGGGGCATATTAAGGGCGGAGGAGGTGCGGCTTTATGCCCCAACACCATAATGTATAGGTTTTGGCTCAAGGGGGTGGGGTCTTCTGTAACTGAATACCAAACCTAAGCTGAGCATGCCACAGACTGTACGTGGAGTGGGGTTGGCAACCTGCTGAGGGATAAGCCACAGGGCTGTACAGCAGGGCAAGCCATGGCTAACCCTTGCTGTGCAAAGCCAAAGGCTGCATTCAGCATGTGGTTGACTGCCTGTGGGTAGTTGGAAGAAGGGCCTGGGTGCAAGTTAGGACCTGTGGTCAACCCCCATGCAGCATGTGACAACTGGCCCTGTGCAGCATGGAGTTGCCTGCCTGCAAAGTGGGGGTGGTTGCCCCTGGGTAAGTTGGCATATGGCCAAATGTCATTCACAGCAATAGGGTGGCTGCCAGTGCGGGTATTTCTGCAGTTCCTGTTTGCAGTCTTCAGTGAATTCCTGAAGTTTGTTTTCAAACAAAAAACGATCTTTCTATCACACCTAATTATAATGTTACCTTAACCATTATTCCTTTGTAAAACGTAGGGGTTTTAAAAGAAGAAGGACAATGGGAGAAAGGAGAGCAGCCATGGCAAGGAGGAGGCAGCCACGGGAGGCATGTGCCTTTTTAAAAATATTTTTATGACTTTGGGAGGGGGGAGGGAGCGGAGAGGAGAGGAGTTTTTTCCAAATCTGTGGAACTCCACGTAGAAGAACTATGCCTGCTCCACCCACCTTTAGTCTGCACCTAAACACAGGTGGTGCAAGGTGGGACACCACCGCTTTGCACCTTTTTAGCAACACTTCTCCTCCAGATAAAAAAGAGTCCTTGCACTCTAGTGAGAGTGAGTCATAATACTTTTATTTTACAGCCGCTTCCTACTCACAGAAACGTGTTTTGGCACTCTGCTGCCTTCATCAATCTGTGCTCACGTGTCGATTGCTCTGTTAGTGCAGATTTACCTTTCTTAGTCATGAAAAAAATACACCTGATTGGTCTGTCAGCAGACTGGCCCTTCGTGATAAATGTAATATATATAAAATGTTCCAGTTGCATGGTGAGTATTGAAATGTTCATAACATTAAACTGCAGCAATCAAAACGCCACCCCCAGGGCAGGATCCAGTGATTCGTCCCATGGGTGTACACCTGGGTGGACATTGCAGTATGCTCCCACCATGCCATAGCAACAGCCTGCTTTGATCAAGCAAGATCATTTTGCACTTGCTTGCTCAAAGTGGAGCATACTTTACTTTTTAAACACAAGGAACTGAATATCAGCAGTTCCTTGTGTGTAAAAAGCAATGCTGGCTCCCGCAGGAGGAATATAGCCAGTTGGGAACATCGGGGCCTGCAGGCTCCCTCTGCGGTCCCTAACTTGTACAAAAGTAGGTGCCCTAGGCACCCAAACTACTGGCTGGGCCCCGGGGAATGAGGTTCCTGGGCCAACATTTGCCCTGGAAGGGGGCTGCATGGCCCCCTTCCATGTATTTAAAAACAAATTAAAAGGGGCAGGCCTAAGGGAATGGGGTCCCCTGGGTCAAAAATTGTCCCCTCCCTTAAATAAAAAATAAAAAAACGAAACGGCCAGGCCCCGGGGATGTGATCCCTGAGGCCAACATGGGCCCAGGAGGGGGCCACATGGCCTCTCTTCCATAAAAAAAAAAAATATATATATATATATATATATATATATATATATATATATATATATATATAGGATCTACTTTCCATAGGAAAACACACAATATTCTATTGGGAATAACTTTGGCGCCGGTGGACGAATCTTCGCGAATTTCTCCAAGAAAATGGCCCGCTCCGCTCCTTCCCTGAAAGTTTGGGGGGGATTCGTCAAGCGGGGGCGAGATAAAAGGGGGGTCCCAAAACGTGTTTTCCTCATGTTAATTTCCAAAAGGCGGTCGGTTTCACTTTTAGCCCGAACGGCTGAATGGATTTCCACCAAACTTGGCAAAATTGTAGGGGCTGGTAGCCCGATGTGCCTTTGCTATGTCTCAAGATATGTGCTCCAGTGGATTTTGAGTAATTTAGGTTCAAAAAATATATATATCTATGGCAGCGCCCTGGTACGCGCACCGGGGAGCGCTCCGGGCGACATGTGCACAGAAAGCTGATTGGCTCTCGGGTGTCTGTAAACATTCAAAACAGTCCGGAGCGACCGCCATCTTTTGTCTCGGTAAAATCGAGACATAAGAGGTGGAAGAATCAAAGACCCCCTAGGTTTGATGTGGGGGCCATAAAAGGGCCCAGCGGGGCAAAAAAAAAATGTTTTTTTTCGATTTGCACAGGGGGAGCGCCCGGTACGCGCACCGGGGAGCGGACCGGGGAGCGTACCATGGGGAAGAAAGAATGACAGACTTTTCCAAAAATGAAGCCTTTTTTTATAAATTGGAGGTAGTTCTAAAAAGAACAGTTTTTTTTCTTCTTTTTGTTGTTTTATATTTTTTTATTGTTTTTTTGAACATTTTGTACTTTTTGGGGGTTTTCTGAATAGTTTTATATTTTTTTGTATTTTTCATGGGGAGAAACAAAAAAACAGGGAATTGAAAATGGCTCAACTGGAGCAAAAAAAAAAAAAGAAAAGAAATAATTAAGGTTGATTGGGGCATTTGTGGTTGCCCCCAGCAAGGACGATGAGCTTTACGGTCTGTTCTCCGTAGGAGATGGTTTTCCCACAATATTTACAGATAATTCTGAAATCTGCAAATCGTCTCACTTTCCTCTGGTGCCCACGGAGTAGGTTGCTTCCTTTTTGAGGTGGTGCTTGTGGATAGGGGAGGGTTACTGGCCGGTTCCCTCATCTCTGCAGCAGAATAATTTATTGGATGCTTGCGCTGCATGTGGCGTATCATTGTGTTGTTCCCAAATGAATATTTCTTATTCGGGTTTCCCCTGGAAAGTTCCACGCCACAGATTCGGCAAGTCACCTTGGCTGCATTTACTTTTTTCTTCCCCTCTGGGATAGAAAAAAACTCCCACATAATGTGTGGTCTTGGCTGGTATGGGGTATTTTGTTCTTCAAGCCATCTTGTACTCCCCTCCTCCTCCTCTTACTCCTCTTCCTCCTCTTGTTGACCACCAATGATATCTTGAGGTGGTCCTCTTGGTGGTTGTGGTGGTGGTGGTGGTGCAGATGCACCAGCTGCTGCTACTACTGATGGTGGAATGCGGTATGTTTCCATCACCGGCTAGACACTAATTATGTCTCTCCCGTTTCCCTAACAATTAAAAGAGATCTCCTTTGGCTCCCTTTAGTAACTTATCTCTCCTCATCTACCCCATCAGTCAACACCCATGATGTTAATTCTGTTGAAGTACGCAAACCACCTTAATTTTCCCATTGCCTTTTTTTTACTATTAATTACTAATGTTCCCTTTATTGTTATTTTTCCTACATATTATTTTATTATACTCTGTAATTATATTTTATTTTGTAATTTATTATGCTTGCTTTGATGTTCTATATGCATGATCTTACATATATTCATTATTTGATTTCCTTATATTTATCGTATGCAATTCCATCATCTTTACCATTATTGTATAGTTTGATGAGTTATCATATTGTCTGTTTTTTCATTCCTGCTTCTGTTCATGCTTTTCTTTAATATTCAATAAACTCAAACTAAAAAAAAAAGAGATGAAGGAAAATTGTCTTAAGGAAAATATTGTTATGTTCGAGAAGGCACTTTACAGACAAATTCAAGGGACTGCCATGGGGACCTGCTTTGCCCCTAGCTGCGCCAATCTTTTGGGGGGCTGGTGGGAGGAGCAGGTCTAAATGAATGAACAAATCAGATAAGTGTATGGCTATGATACATCGATGCTGGTTTTTATTGTCTGGGAGGGAAATGAGAGGGGCCTACTTATCCTTCTTGACAAACTAAATGATAACAGAGTCAACTTGAGATAAACTAAACATCACAGTAGGGAACAGATTGATTTCCTAGAGATAAAACTTACATTGAAGGAAGGCATACTACATACCAAACTGTTTAGAAAAGGTACAGCCGGTAACTCAATCCTCCATGTCAGCAGTTGTCATCCTCCAAACTTTGACAGGTGCATACCCCAGAACAAACTATTGAGGGTAAAGAGAAATAGCAGAACAGTCAGTCAAAATACCGAAACCAAAGGCGATATGATTAGCCAACTTAAAGCAAGGACGTATCCTAGAAAGGCCCTAATGAAAGCTATTGAAAAGGCAGATCAAAAAAACCAGGGAGGAGACACTGATTCGGAAACCTAGAACATAACAGGATCGCCAAAATGAACCCATCAGATTTATCACCAAGTTCTCCAACCGAGCCACTGCTCTGAGGAAAGTTCTGAAAAATAGATGGGCTATCCTCACACGAGATACTATCCTAGCAACTAGAATTGGTAACACACAAAACATTACTTTTCAACGCAATCTCTCCATTAGAGACATGCTATTTAATAGTCACCTAGCATCCAAGGGTCCAGTTTGGCTTCTTCAAGCAAGGGTTTTCGAAAGTGTGGCCACTACAAGGCCTGTAAACACAGCACTCATGTCTCAGAACTCACTCTAAAAAAGTGAGAAAGAATACGTATAACAAAACTTATCACATGTTAAACTGCATTTGGATTTTTTTTTACTAGTTTGTGCATGGAAAGTTTAGGGGTCATCTGTCAAAGGGGGACCAGGAAAAATGAGGGTTCCAAAATGAGTTTTTCCCATTCATCTTTCCATAGGAGTTTAGACACAGCTACAGCCTAAACCGTTGAACAGATTACGATAAAATTCGGCAGAAAGCTAGATCTTGGTCCAGAAAGTGTGCTTTTTGAAATTTGATGTAAATTTGTTCAGCAGTTTTTGAGCAATTAATGCTCAAAAACTTTCTATATCTAGGGATGTAGAGGATCCGCAGGCCATTCTCAATCCCGGGGACCTCATCCCCTGAGGCCAGCAGAATTTTTAAGGGAAGGGGGATTTGAGGCCTCTACCCCAGGCTGCCTTCAGCCCCAGGAAACCCCCATCCTCGATGGTACCTGGAGATGGGGTCCTTGGGGCATATTAAGGGCGGAGGAGGTGCGGCTTTATGCCCCAACACCATAATGTATAGGTTTTGGCTCAAGGGGGTGGGGTCTTCTGTAACTGAATACCAAACCTAAGCTGAGCATGCCACAGACTGTACGTGGAGTGGGGTTGGCAACCTGCTGAGGGATAAGCCACAGGGCTGTACAGCAGGGCAAGCCATGGCTAACCCTTGCTGTGCAAAGCCAAAGGCTGCATTCAGCATGTGGTTGACTGCCTGTGGGTAGTTGGAAGAAGGGCCTGGGTGCAAGTTAGGACCTGTGGTCAACCCCCATGCAGCATGTGACAACTGGCCCTGTGCAGCATGGAGTTGCCTGCCTGCAAAGTGGGGGTGGTTGCCTCTGGGTAAGTTGGCATATGGCCAAATGTCATTCACAGCAATAGGGTGGCTGCCAGTGCGGGTATTTCTGCAGTTCCTGTTTGCAGTCTTCAGTGAATTCCTGAAGTTTGTTTTCAAACAAAAAACGATCTTTCTATCACACCTAATTATATTGTTACCTTAACCATTATTCCTTTGTAAAACGTAGGGGTTTTAAAAGAAGAAGGACAATGGGAGAAAGGAGAGCAGCCATGGCAAGGAGGAGGCAGCCACGGGAGGCATGTGCCTTTTTAAAAATATTTTTATGACTTTGGGAGGGGGGAGGGAGCGGAGAGGAGAGGAGTTTTTTCCAAATCTGTGGAACTCCACGTAGAAGAACTATGCCTGCTCCACCCACCTTTAGTCTGCACCTAAACACAGGTGGTGCAAGGTGGGACACCACCGCTTTGCACCTTTTTAGCAACACTTCTCCTCCAGATAAAAAAGAGTCCTTGCACTCTAGTGAGAGTGAGTCATAATACTTTTATTTTACAGCCGCTTCCTACTCACAGAAACGTGTTTTGGCACTCTGCTGCCTTCATCAATCTGTGCTCACGTGTCGATTGCTCTGTTAGTGCAGATTTACCTTTCTTAGTCATGAAAAAAATACACCTGATTGGTCTGTCAGCAGACTGGCCCTTCGTGATAAATGTAATATATATAAAATGTTCCAGTTGCATGGTGAGTATTGAAATGTTCATAACATTAAACTGCAGCAATCAAAACGCCACCCCCAGGGCAGGATCCAGTGATTCGTCCCATGGGTGTACACCCCCGGGACATTGCAGTATGCTCCCACCATGCCATAGCAACAGCCTGCTTTGATCAAGCAAGATAATTTTGCACTTGCTTGCTCAAAGTGGAGCATACTTTACTTTTTAAACACAAGGAACTGAATATCAGCAGTTCCTTGTGTGTAAAAAGCAATGCTGGCTCCCGCAGGAGGAATATAGCCAGCTGGGAACATCGGGGCCTGCAGGCTCCCTCTGCGGTCCCTAACTTGTACAAAAGTAGGTGCCCTAGGCACCCAAACTACTGGCTGGGCCCCGGGGAATGAGGTTCCTGGGCCAACATTTGCCCTGGAAGGGGGCTGCATGGCCCCCTTCCATGTATTTAAAAACAAATTAAAAGGGGCAGGCCTAAGGGAATGGGGTCCCCTGGGTCAAAAATTGTCCCCTCCCTTAAATAAAAAATAAAAAAACGAAACGGCCAGGCCCCGGGGATGTGATCCCTGAGGCCAACATGGGCCCAGGAGGGGGCCACATGGCCTCTCTTCCATTAAAAAAAAAATATATATATATATATATATATATATATATATATATATATATATATATATATATATATATATATATATATATATATATATATATATATATATATATAGGATCTACTTTCCATAGGAAAACACACAATATTCTATTGGGAATAACTTTGGCGCCGGTGGACGAATCTTCGCGAATTTCTCCAAGAAAATGGCCCGCTCCGCTCCTTCCCTGAAAGTTTGGGGGGGATTCGTCAAGCGGGGGCGAGATAAAAGGGGGGTCCCAAAACGTGTTTTCCTCATGTTAATTTCCATAGGGCGGTCGGTTTCACTTTTAGCCCGAACGGCTGAATGGATTTCCACCAAACTTGGCAAAATTGTAGGGGCTGGTAGCCCGATGTGCCTTTGCTATGTCTCAAGATATGTGCTCCAGTGGATTTTGAGTAATTTAGGTTCAAAAAATATATATATCTATGGCAGCGCCCTGGTACGCGCACCGGGGAGCGCTCCGGGCGACATGTGCACAGAAAGCTGATTGGCTCTCGGGTGTCTGTAAACATTCAAAACAGTCCGGAGCGACCGCCATCTTTTGTCTCGGTAAAATCGAGACATAAGAGGTGGAAGAATCAAAGACCCCCTAGGTTTGATGTGGGGGCCATAAAAGGGCCCAGCGGGGCAAAAAAAAAATGTTTTTTTTCGATTTGCACAGGGGGAGCGCCCGGTACGCGCACCGGGGAGCGGACCGGGGAGCGTACCATGGGGAAGAAAGAATGACAGACTTTTCCAAAAATGAAGCCTTTTTTTATAAATTGGAGGTAGTTCTAAAAAGAACAGTTTTTTTTCTTCTTTTTGTTGTTTTATATTTTTTTATTGTTTTTTTGAACATTTTGTACTTTTTGGGGGTTTTCTGAATAGTTTTATATTTTTTTGTATTTTTCATGGGGAGAAACAAAAAAACAGGGAATTGAAAATGGCTCAACTGGAGCAAAAAAAAAAAAAGAAAAGAAATAATTAAGGTTGATTGGGGCATTTGTGGTTGCCCCCAGCAAGGACGATGAG
This sequence comes from Lissotriton vulgaris, assembly GCF_964263255.1. Lineage (NCBI taxonomy): Eukaryota > Metazoa > Chordata > Amphibia > Caudata > Salamandridae > Lissotriton > Lissotriton vulgaris. The sequence goes on along the minus strand of NC_141699.1, from coordinate 239,488,136 downwards.
CTTTACGGTCTGTTCTCCGTAGGAGATGGTTTTCCCACAATATTTACAGATAATTCTGAAATCTGCAAATCGTCTCACTTTCCTCTGGTGCCCACGGAGTAGGTTGCTTCCTTTTTGAGGTGGTGCTTGTGGATAGGGGAGGGTTACTGGCCGGTTCCCTCATCTCTGCAGCAGAATAATTTATTGGATGCTTGCGCTGCATGTGGCGTATCATTGTGTTGTTCCCAAATGAATATTTCTTATTCGGGTTTCCCCTGGAAAGTTCCACGCCACAGATTCGGCAAGTCACCTTGGCTGCATTTACTTTTTTCTTCCCCTCTGGGATAGAAAAAAACTCCCACATAATGTGTGGTCTTGGCTGGTATGGGGTATTTTGTTCTTCAAGCCATCTTGTACTCCCCTCCTCCTCCTCTTACTCCTCTTCCTCCTCTTGTTGACCACCAATGATATCTTGAGGTGGTCCTCTTGGTGGTTGTGGTGGTGGTGGTGGTGCAGATGCACCAGCTGCTGCTACTACTGAAGCCATTATATTGATCAAAAAGGTACAGATAGGTCTTCCTAAGTCTAAGGACAAAGTCAGAATAAGGAAAAAAGGTGGGGTCTTTCATCCTTTTGAAAAAAAAATGTATTCAACCAATGAAAAGTGTTATTTTCAGGTCACATGACCCGACGCGCTTACGCTACGCGCCCCGAGGCGTGTGCCCAGGGGCGCGTCACGTAAGCACGTCAGACGCCTACTTTGCGCGATATTATTCGCGCGAGTGCTTCCGGGTGCGCTTACGCCGTGCATATCACGCGGACGCGGCTACGCGATACGTCATGATTATGTTTTCGTTTGCGATATTGGCGCTTATGGGACGCTCCCCGGTGCGCGCCGCTGGGGCGCTTCATAAAACTACGCTTTCCGGGGCGCTCACCGGGGCGCGCACCGGGAGCGCTCCAAGGCAAAAAAAAAAAAAAAAAAAAAACAATATTATAAAAAAAAAAATTGGCAAAATTGTAGGGGCTGGTAGCCCGATGTGCCGTTGCTATGTCTCAAGATATATGCTCAAATGGTTTTTACGCACATTAACTTTAAAAAATATATATATTGGGCTACATTGGGCTATATATATGTTAGAGCCCAAATGTAGCCCAAATATAGCCCAATGTAGCCCAATGTAGCCTAATGTAGCCCAAAGATGGCCACCAGAGACAAAAAAAAAACAAATGTAGCCCAAATGTAGCCCAAATATCCGCCAGATGTAGCCCAACTATAGCCCAAAGACAGAATGAACCAGAGTGTTCTAAAGAACAACTAGAGCGCTAACAGTCTTACTTATAAAGTGAGACTTATAATTAGGAATTAGCATTTAAAAAACCTTTGAAATTCACTGAAAAAACCATAGGTTTCACACCAGTTATAGTTAGGAATTAGCATTTAAAAAAACCTAAGAAATTCACTGAAAAACCATAGGTTTCACACCAGTTATAGTTAGGAATTAGCATTTAAAAAACCTATTAAATTCACTGAAAAAACAATAGGTTTCACACCAGTTATAGTTAGCTGGAAATTTTACTGACATAAAACCAATGAAATTCCACGTTATAGTTAGTTGGACTCACTATAACGTGCGCGCCTGCAATGCACTGCTGATGACGTCACATATTACATCACTCATGACATGGTCAGTGACATCACTCATGACATCACTGATGACATCATCCTTGTGACAGAATGACAGACCTCCTTTTAGTGTAATGTAACCCTTGAAACACATATTCAAAAATAGAAACTTAAATTTTCAAAAAAATGGACATACCCATACCAGTTACAACAACCAATTCAGTAATGCCACCATCTATATACACATCCACTCATACACCAACAGTTCTATATAGTCACTCATACATATACTCACTCATCATATGTAGTGATACACCTATACATCCTGTTACACACCGACAGTCATCAAAAAGTTACTCACACACATACTCACACATGCAAATAAACTAATAAATATTCATTTATTTACATATACAGATATACACAGACTACCACCTTACTTCTAAGGAAAATTACACATACTTACTCTCTTAAACAATCACTTATAGAAACACATACTTATTTAAACAGCGACTCTTTCAATCTCTCACTCTCACATATACTCACTTATATACATCAATACTCACATATACTAGATTAAAACATATGTAGTTACTCATAAAAACAGTAATGAGACAGTCATTCACTCACTAACACACACATATACACACTCATCCACCCATACAGTCCTGCACATATGCTGTCTTCAAAACACATACAAACAGTGAGTCAGTCCTTGATGTATGTATGTGATAAGTAACACCCACACCAAACCATAAACACTCTTACTGATACTAAAAAAAAACTAATTACCCATATACACACACATGTAGCTACTCACCAACCCATGCAGCCACTTATACACAAAGTGAAACACTGATACAAACATTTAAATATTTAAAAAATACTCGCTAATATATGTATTCACTAAGATACACTTAATATGCCAGTTAACCAAACAATTTTTATTTTAAAAAAACATCCATTATGACACTTATTTAAACATTTATTCTTCCATCGACCTTTACATATACATATATTAAACATATTTATTTTTCAGAAAGACACACATTCACTGGATGGTGTCATCAGTGATGTCATGAGTGATGTCACTGACCATGTCATGAGTGATGTAATATGTGACGTCATCAGCAGTGCATTGCAGGCCCGCAAGTTATAGTGAGTCCAACTAACTATAACGTGGAATTTCATTGGTTTTATGTCAGTAAAATTTCCAGCTAACTATAACTGGTGTGAAACCTATGGTTTTTTCAGTGAATATATATATATATATATATATATTCCGAAGGTAATCCGGCAGCAAGGCAGGCTTTACTCCTCTTCGCTCCTCTTGAAAACACGGACACAGACCAAGATTTTGTGCAAGGTGGTTTATTCGGTGTTTGTGCTCCCAGCCATCATGACGCGTTTCGCGCTACACAGAGCGCTTGATCACATGACACAGATGGGTTTATGATTAAACAACAGGGGGTGGTGATGGACAGAGTTTCTGAATTAAGCAGAATACTCTCACCCAGTCAAGAGATCAGGGCTTAATCCAACACCGTTTTTTAGCTCACTGCACCATCCCAGCTCCGAACCTGGCTATATGCAAATTAGTCTGTCCCTGGCCCAGTGTATCATGGGAACAGGGCAAACCAAACTACCAAGCCAATTCTTTCACTGGGAAGGAAACAAGCTACCGGGGACCGGTTTCTGGCATTTCAGCCGTCTTCGGCCCGGCTTGCTTGAATCCTGATGGTGCAATGAGCTAGGGACTCACGTCTGAGTATACCCTTCCATGCTTATGGTGGACAAAATAATTAAACAACAGGGGGTGGTGATGGACAGAGTTTCTGAATTAAGCAGAATACTCTCACCCAGTCAAGAGATCAGGGCTTAATCCAACACCGTTTTTTAGCTCACTGCACCATCCCAGCTCCGAACCTGGCTATATGCAAATTAGTCTGTCCCTGGCCCAGTGTATCATGGGAACAGGGCAAACCAAACTACCAAGCCAATTCTTTCACTGGGAAGGAAACAAGCTACCGGGGACCGGTTTCTGGCATTTCAGCCGTCTTCGGCCTGGCTTGCTTGAATCCTGATGGTGCAATGAGCTAGGGACTCACGTCTGAGTATACCCTTCCACGCTTATGGTGGACAAAATAATTAAACAACAGGGGGTGGTGATGGACAGAGTTTCTGAATTAAGCAGAATACTCTCACCCAGTCAAGAGATCAGGGCTTAATCCAACACCGTTTTTTAGCTCACTGCACCATCCCAGCTCCGAACCTGGCTATATGCAAATTAGTCTGTCCCTGGCCCAGTGTATCATGGGAACAGGGCAAACCAAACTACCAAGCCAATTCTTTCACTGGGAAGGAAACAAGCTACCGGGGACCGGTTTCTGGCATTTCAGCCGTCTTCGGCCCGGCTTGCTTGAATCCTGATGGTGCAATGAGCTAGGGACTCACGTCTGAGTATACCCTTCCACGCTTATGGTGGACAAAATAATTAAACAACAGGGGGTGGTGATGGACAGAGTTTCTGAATTAAGCAGAATACTCTCACCCAGTCAAGAGATCAGGGCTTAATCCAACACCGTTTTTTAGCTCACTGCACCATCCCAGCTCCGAACCTGGTTATATGCAAATTAGTCTGTCCCTGGCCCAGTGTATCATGGGAACAGGGCAAACCAAACTACCAAGCCAATTCTTTCACTGGGAAGGAAACAAGCTACCGGGGACCGGTTTCTGGCAGTTCAGCCGTCTTCGGCCCGGCTTGCTTGAATCCTGATGGTGCAATGAGCTAGGGACTCACGTCTGAGTATACCCTTCCACGCTTATGGTGGACAAAATAATTAAACAACAGGGGGTGGTGATGGACAGAGTTTCTGAATTAAGCAGAATACTCTCACACAGTCAAGAGATCAGGGCATAATCCAACACCGTTTTTTAGCTCACTGCACCATCCCAGCTCCGAACCTGGCTATATGCAAATTAGTCTGTCCCTGGCCCAGTGTATCATGGGAACAGGGCAAACCAAACTACCAAGCCAATTCTTTCACTGGGAAGGAAACAAGCTACCGGGGACCGGTTTCTGGCATTTCAGCCGTCTTCGGCCCGGCTTGCTTGAATCCTGATGGTGCAATGAGCTAGGGACTCACGTCTGAGTATACCCTTCCACGCTTATGGTGGACAAAATAATTAAACAACAGGGGGTGGTGATGGACAGAGTTTCTGAATTAAGCAGAATACTCTCACCCAGTCAAGAGATCAGGGCTTAATCCAACACCGTTTTTTAGCTCACTGCACCATCCCAGCTCCGAACCTGGCTATATGCAAATTAGTCTGTCCCTGGCCCAGTGTATCATGGGAACAGGGCAAACCAAACTACCAAGCCAATTCTTTCACTGGGAAGGAAACAAGCTACCGGGGACCGGTTTCTGGCATTTCAGCCGTCTTCGGCCGGGCTTGCTTGAATCCTGATGGTGCAATGAGCTAGGGACTCACGTCTGAGTATACCCTTCCACGCTTATGGTGGACAAAATAATTAAACAACAGGGGGTGGTGATGGACAGAGTTTCTGAATTAAGCAGAATACTCTCACCCAGTCAAGAGATCAGGGCTTAATCCAACACCGTTTTTTAGCTCACTGCACCATCCCAGCTCCGAACCTGGCTATATGCAAATTAGTCTGTCCCTGGCCCAGTGCATCATGGGAACAGGGCAGACCAAACTACCAAGCCAATTCTTCACCAGAAAAGAGACAAGCTTCCGGGGACCGGTTTCTGGCATTTCAGCCGTCTTCGGCCCGGCTTGCTTGAATCCTGATGGTGCAATGAGCTAGGGACTCACGTCTGAGTATACCCTTCCACGCTTATGGTGGACAAAATAATTAAACAACAGGGGGTGGTGATGGACAGAGTTTCTGAATTCAGCAGAATACTCTCACCCAGTCCATCACCACCCCCTGTTGTTTAATTACAGATGGGTTTATGGCATTGGTTTATATATGTTGATGACGTTACAGGTTTTGGCCTACATGTTGCATAGGCATAGTAAAAATCCTAGTTTGTGAACTACAACAACATTTAGTTTTTCAGTTCGTTATTTCTAAATACAAATAGTACCATACGTATACGATTGGCCAATTAAAATCGAATTCACTCCTGCGCATCAGCAAAAAAACATACAATGCCTGATTACTGTGAAGGTGAGAAAAAGAAAATAATCGTGATTAAATAAATAAATTCATTATTGTTAAGTCTCAGTGCAGCATAAATCCTGATGTATGTGCTAAATATATGATATTAAAATGTAACAGCATATTTTCTTTACATCCCTGGGTATAATTCTGGATGGAACGGTATGGAGCCCCATACGTTTGAAATGTCCAATAAATTCAGATCCCAAAGGGACGGAGATAAAGTGCAAACGGCCATATAATATAGTCACATGTGAAGCCAGTTGTATGGGGAAAAAATTGATATCATTAAAGTACCATAGTGGTGACGACTGGCCACAATTAATGTGCAAAGCAACGCATATTATATATGGATCTAGAAATTCATATCAATAAATGGATTTCCATCTGTAAACTAACAACCATCATCAGCAATAAATAAATATACATTACCAAATCAATAAATTATTACACCTCTAAAAACCTTAAAATGGTATGAAAAGGCTAAAATTGATTTATAAATTAAGTATATCTAAAAATGACCATCACAATAAATTTCATTGCTAAAAGATGGCATAGCATAACAGACTAAAAGTTCATCAGAATAAATATGTTTCTAAAATCCATAAAACATGCTAATTGATTGTGCAAATAAGATAGATCATGTGCCATATGTACCTCTGTTGGACCCACTATAAACATGTGTAAAGATCTTCGGTAATATTAAGACCTGAAGGATGCTTAGTATTCAATGCAAGTATATAATGGGTCTCAAGGCGGCGAAGTTTTGCCTTCTCTGTTGCCGCCTTTGCTTGTTGGTACGCAGTCTATTGCATAGTACCTGAGTTTGTTGCTCTTAGAGTCATGCTTGGCTTTAAAATGTCCAGCAACAGGTTAGGTATTGTCTTGATTATCAATTGCTCTTAGATGTTGAAGAATTCTTTTATGTACAGGATGTTTAGTACTCCCGACATAGAGCAGTTCACAAGGACAAATCAGGACATAGACGGCGTATTCTGTTTTGCATGTTAACAACTTGTCTATTTTGTGTTCCCTCCTGTCAAATGGCGAGAGGTAGCAGGATTTGTTGACTGCTTGTTGGCAGGCCTTGCATTTGCATACCTTACAATTAAAAAAGCCTGTGTGTGTTTGGTACCAGACTGTCAACTCTAAGACCTCTGGGCTAGTTTTTACTAGCTCGTCCCTCATAGACTGCCCCCTGCTATAAGTGATAGATGGTCTTTTTGGAAGATCACTCCCTATCACTGGGTCACTGAGGACTAGTGGCCAATTCTTACTGATGATACACTGGATTTGTTTAAATTGTGCGCTGTACTGCATAATTATCCTGAACTCTGGTGGCCTAGTAACTATGGCTTCCCCTTCCAGTGGCAACTTGGTATGTCCTGACAATAGTTCGGATCTATCTTTTTGTGTGGTTTTTTGTATAGCTGCATCTATGATTTTGTTAGAGTAGCCCCTCTGTAAAAATCTGTTCTTACTCTCTCTTTGGGCGTCTTTCTGGTCACTCTCCCTGCTGTGGATCCTCTTGAGCCTTAGCATCTCCCCATATGGGATGCTATTCATTAGATGTTTAATGTGTGAACTTCTAGCATGCAGGGTAGAGTTCCCAGCGGTGTATTTACGGTGCAGTCTGGTCTCTAGTTTATCCTGTTCAACAAAGACTTCTGTGTCTAAGAATGTAATAGATGTACTACTTATAGTGGCAGTGAATTGGAGGTTCAGAATATTGTTATTGATGTTTGTTATAAAAGATTCTGCTGATATTACATCACCTCTGCAAACAACAAACAGGTCATCAATAAAGCGTAACCAAGTTACCACCCTGTTTTGCATTGTCTCTGCGTGCTCCACCATGAGGACCAGCTCCTCCCAATAGCCCATGTGCAAGCACGTGTATACATATATATATATATATATATATATATATATACATATGAAAGGGGGAAGGCCCTGGGGGATCCCTGGGGTAGAAAATGGTCCAGAGAAGGGGGACCAAGCAGACCCCTCCTTTAAAAACGAAAAGAATAGAAAACCTCAGGCAAGTCTCTGAAGGCCAAGTCCCCTTTTCCACCACTCTGCAAACGCACCTCTTGATGCAGTGGTGGTTGTGGGATGAAGTCCCCTATTATGTTGAGGGTCCACGGTGTCCAGGAACATCTTCTGTTACAGTGGGATTGCTGAGAGGACTTGGAGGCCATGCCACCTTTCTCCACCACTCTGCAAATGATCCTCCTGGCACACTGCTCATTGGGGAATAAATTCCACTTCACTCCTGAAGGTCTCAGGACTAAATTGGACTTCTTCCCCCAACCAGCTGTGCACAAGGAAGCGTGTTTGCACAGTGGTGGAGAAAGGGAACATGGCCTTTGATAACCTTTCAGCAATTCTGCTGTGAGGGACTTACTGGAGATAACAGGATGGGTAGTTGGCCCCAAGGAGGTCTTCAGTGGCCATGCCCCCTTTCTCTACCACTCTGCATACGCTGCCTAAAGTGCTCTACTGGTTGGGAGATGTCCACTTTACTCCTGAGGGACCTTGGGGCCAAGAAGCTTACTTGGTACCTCCTGTAAGTCCTACACAGCTGGATTCCTGTGAGCTGGTTGGAGGCCCATCCCCCTTTATCCACAACTCTGCAAACGCAATTGCTAGTCAAAAAATGTTAGAAATTCAATAAAAAAACAAAGTTTACAGGGACAGTATAGTTATGACCTAGCATATAAAATAACCTCAGAAATTCACTGATAAAAACAAAGGTTACAAAGATGTTATAGTTAGGAAATTGAATTAAACAACCCCTAGAAAGTCACTGAAAAAAACAAAGGTTACAGAAACATTTGACTTGTACAAAACCAGAGAAATTCAGCTGTTGTAGTTAGTGAGATAACTATAACTCGAGCCCCAGCAATATACTGCTTATGACCTCACATATTAAATCACTCGTGACATGGCCAGTGATATCACTGATGACATTGGTGATTACATTTCACATGTCATCACTGATGACATCATCCACAGAATCTCTGATGAATACTCTCACACCCCGATATAATCATTCATACACCCGCTCCACCTTTCTCAAACCCATTCATACACATACCAGAACATACACAGCCACTCATTGATTCATAGAATAATACACATATCTAGTCACTCACCCATATGGCCACTCACACACACACTCACTTACTAATACAGCTAGTGACATATACACTCATACACTCACTCACACTGAGTCAGTCACCCAAAGAACTACTCACACTCCGATTCACTCACCCATACAATCACACAGCCACTTACTCACCCATACAGTTACACACACACACACTTACTCATACATATACTACCAAATACTCACTCACCTATAATGTCACTGACACAACAACACACTTATCCATACAACCACTCTCATATTCACTCACTTACCCATACAGTCACTCACATGCCCCATCACTCACCCACACTGCCTTTCACATACGTGTTACCAATATACCACTGATGCATGTGCTCACTCACAGACACAGCCATAAAAATTCCCACACACAGACTCAGTAACCCACACAACCACTAACTCACCCACTCACTCATCTAAACAGAAAATCACATACCCCCTCACACAGACACCCATAGAGACAACAAATCAATCATCCATATAGCTGCTCACGTAACCACTCACCAGCGCATACAGCCACTTAGACACAACTGACAGACTGATACAGACATTTACACAACCTAGTCACTCACCAATACATTCACTGAGACACCTAATCACTCACTTGTACAGTCAGTCACGCACTCAATGAATCATCCATGCAAGCACTCATACACCACTGAGTCACCAATACACTTTAGTATATAATTTAACCTTCAACATTTTAAATGTCATCCGTGATGTCATTGGTGATGTCATCAGTAATGCCAGTGACCATATTGTGAGTGATGTAATATGTGAGGCCATAAGCAGTATATTGCGGGACACTATGTATATATTTTCAAAGGTTACAGGACATTACAGTTTAGAAAAATAATTTAAAAAACCTTCGAAATTCACTGAAAAAAGCAAAGGTTACTGGGACGGTATAGTTAGGAACAGATCTTACTCGTTAAATTTAGCAGTTATAGTTACCTGAGCTAATTGTAACTTACGTCCCCTCAATGCATATTAGATCCCTCATGACATGGTCATTGACATCACAGATAACATCACTGATGACATTTCAAATGACATCACTGATGGCATCTTCCACAGTCCCACTCACACCCCTATACAACATCTCATATACCCACTCACCCACCCACACCCACACAATCAATCACATAAACATTCACAGGCCCTTACAAGCAGTCACACAACCACTCACTCATCTATAGAGCTACTCACATACCCACACACCCACTCATATAGGCACTCGCACACCACTCACTTTTCCATAGAGCCACTCCCACACCCACACACTCACTCATCCTCATGGTCAGGAGCAAACAACTTGGAGAGGCTATCTCAGGAGAGCTGTGCTACTCAGTAAGGGACGCATACATCCACTCAAAAAGCCACTAACTTACCCATACACCCAGTTACACCACCAGCTACTCACCCAGTCATCCATTCATACAGGCACACAGTCACCCATACAGCCACCCATATGCACACTTGCCCACCCATAGAGCCACGCACATAGCTACTCAGTCACCAATAGAGACTAACACTCTTATACAGCCACTCACTCAACCATTCTGCCACTCATTTGCCCACTCACTCACCAATAGAGCCACTCACACAGTTACTAAGTCACTCACACAGCCACTCCCACACTCCCACACTCTCACACTGATACAGTCACACATCTACTCAGATGACATAATTTAGAAACAATATCACTCATTAGTAGTACCAAAAGAATAGTAATTTAAGTTACACAGCAGCTTAGTATGTATCTTTATGTCTCAGAACCTTTTACAACACTCTTGTACTCACTGGATGATGTCAACAGTGATATCATAAGCAATGTAATTTGAGATGTAATAAGTGATGTAATTGACCATATAATGAGTGATGTAATATGAAAGGTCATAAGCAGTGTATAAGTTATAGTAAGCTTAGGTAACTACAACTGCTGAATTACATTGGTTTTGTATATGCGAAATCTGAGACTAATTATAACGTCCCTCTAACTTTTGTTTTTTTACACTGTCAGTCACAACATTAATGTTTTGAACCAAAATAAACCCAGTAATTTGGCAGTTATAGTTTGCAGAGCTAATTATAACTTGTGCCCTTACCATGCTCTTCTTATGGCCTAACATATTATATTGCTCATGACACGTTCTATGGCATCACTAATGGCATTACTGATGAGAACATCCAATGAGTGTGCTGGTTAGTTTTATTGGTTACATAATGGCAGGTAACTGCCATATTGATTTCTACCTAATTTTGGACAAACTGTGTCCAGCTAAAGGATGTTAGTGTCTACAAAACACATGTGCTCCTAATGCATCATAGGTTTGTAGCGGTACTGAACTCATTAAAATCTTTGAATTGAAGAGTAACTTGGTGTGCAGATGACAGTTGACGGCTCATGTCCAGTATGTTCCACACACATTTTATAAGTAGGCAGAAAGAGTTTACTAAAGGGCAAAGACTCTACATAGTAGATACTAAGTATGATACCCAATCTTTAGGTATTTTCTACATAACATAAAAGGCTGTGTGCACTAGTTTGTAACCTATGTACATGTTTCTTTTTCTTCAGAAGATGGACTATCTGTAAATCTTTCACCACAGTATGAAGGTTGCAGGTAGTATTATCTTTAGCACCTTCAGACCTTGGTTATTGTTAATGAACAGGGTATTTTTTGCCAAGTGCTGCCTAGAGTGTACACTTTTCTTAGTAGATAGGAACAGTACATTTTACGACTCCGCAATCCACACTCTCCTTCTTTCTTTAGTATTACACTGACTGGAGTGGGCATAGTTAATTTTATCCTTCCGCAATTCAACACTTTCCCTACTGTTTCACTGACTGGAGTGGGAATGTTACATTTTACCCCTCTGAAATCCAACTCATTCCCTACAATTGCACTGACTAGAATGAGAATAGCAATTTTTCTCCCGTCTTAGTCCAACATTTTCACTACTGTTGCATAGACTGGAGTGGGAAAAGTAAATTGTACCCCTCCTGGGTCCAACACTTTTCCTACTCTTGCTATGCTTGCATGTTGAATAAGTTGGAGCGGGAATAGTATATGTACTACTTATAGAATTTTATAGTCTAGTTTGTATAGTTTAAATGTATATTATTGTGCTTTTGTGTACTTAGAAATTATATTGTTTAATTAGTAATGTTTTTAATATGTAATATATTTTTAGTAAATTAAAATTGTTCATATTATTTTTGTGGGAAAAGTGTATGTACTATTTGTAGAATTTTATAGTTTAGTTTGTATAGTTTAAATGTATATTAATATGTTTTTGTGTACTTAAAATTATAATATTTTAAAGTCGAAATGTATTTAATATGTAATATATTTTTAGTAAATTCAAATTTGTCATATTATTTTTTTATTTGTAATTAATTTGGTATGTTTTTTAAATGTGTTTTATTTATTATTATCACTAACACAGCCAGTAAACAATCCATACAGCCAGTAAAATACATCTAGAAAGACCCATAGAGACTGCTACCCATATAGCGATATATGCCCTTATTACAACTACAGCAGTCCAATCGCTGAGGTGGTCCAATGGCTGCTGCACTACAGGACCGCCTGCAATATAGCAACTGTGGCATGATGGACCACCACTAGACCACTGGCATGGCTGGGATCAAGGATCCCAATGGGCTGGTGGTCTTTCCCTGGGAAAAACATGCTGGTGGTGCCACGGCTGGCACCACCAAGCATATTTTGAGTTGTCTCACAGCCACCCTTTTCATGGCGATGCAACCGCCATGAAAAAGGTGGTGAAGAGGCAACAAAGGCACTCTAGGGCCTGGGGGTGCAATCAAAGGTGCGCATGTTGTGCCCCTCTGTATTTGTACACCCAGTTCCTGCATGGTGTGGTATGCACCACATGGTGCATGCCGCACCGTGCAGGATCTTGCAGACTGCCCTGTCAGTGTGACAATCTTTATATAAAGCTCTCCAATGAACCTTACAGACCACCACCATTGCATCGCCGCCTTACCACATCCACCATGGATTACAATCGCAATTCAGCAGGTGGTGTTGGCACATCTTTGGCCATCCTTCCATGGGGCGCTGGCGTGGTGGCCCTCAAGAGGACTGCTCAAGTCATAATAAGGCCCTTAGTCACTTCCCATCCAGTAACACACCCAGAGAAGGACTGATATACTTATTTAGCTATGTACTGAAGTACTATTACTCCTAATCACACATCCAGACAAGTATTGGGCGGGCCTGCTACTGCAGAACCTGTGTTCGCAGTTTTATTGCTAGTTTGAGATGACATTTAAAACATCTTGCCAAGCTTAAAACTCTCAGCACCAAGATGCTTCCAGGTATATGTGTGCTTTATAAGATGTTTCATTCATTCATTCATTCATTCATTCATTCATTCATTCATTCATTCATTCATTCAAACGTCCCATGTACTACATATAAGTCACCCCTAAGTTAGGGTATACATAGGCCATAGGGCAGGATGCTATGTGCTGAAAAGGTAAGACAATGTTTATGGTGTACGAATAAAAAGCTGTTGTATAGAGTGCTGTCACTTTCTACAAACAGAGTGGTAAAGGGTAAAGGCTCTCCATAGAGCAAACAGTTTTACAGTACACTTTTCTACCCATATCAACTTCATTTCTCAATGTATGTCCAGTGACAGTGAGGGGTTTGATGGGCAGAATTTGCATAATCGCACTATGCAAAGCTCTGCGAAACGGTAAAAAATTTCAGCGAGCACGCAAATGTTTTGCAAACATGCGGAATTTCTTGTTCCACCCGTTAGCGATTCTTTTTTTCCTGTTCGCGAACACTGTTTGCGTGCTCGGGGAGAAATATCTTGCATATACGCATTTTGAAGAGCGAGCAAGCAAACAATTGGGCAAAGCCACAGATCGCGGAATTTTTGGCAATTCCACGTTCTTAACGGAACGGCGAAATTATCCAGATTCCGCAAGCGGAACGGAATTTACCATCCAGGCCTAGTTTGATACAGATAAAAGCTATCTGTAGTAGGGAATTGATTTTGGAACAGACAGTGAGTATGTTGAGGAACTTGGTTTTCACTATACAGTTGTATACATATTATGCAGTGTGTGCAATGAGGATTTCCCATATAACTGTGGTTGATTGTTATTGTGAACTTCGCTATCCATGAAGGGTCAATGCTGCACAAAACACATGCTTAATTACATTTGCTATGTAAAAATTGATGAATACTTTGTTAGTATTTCTTCAATGTGCTTCAATATGTTGAAAGGCATTGCCAAAATAACTAATTCACATGAGATTCATTTCCATTATCCTTTTTTTTAACAAAACCATAGCAAATACCTTTTAATGAGTCATGGTTCTATATCCTCATCCTTCTTTCCATGGTTCTTCAGTGGTTCAGTTGTTAAAGCTACTAGATAAGGGGCACAAGGTACAGTAAGATATAAAATGGTATCCATGTCTTGTAAATTATATTTGGTATGTGAAAGCGTGAAGGAAACATTCTCAGCCTGGGCTGATATGAATGGTGTCTGCATGATAACCCAGATTTCTGGCACTAGTCCACAACAATTTGCCTTTGCCATAGCCATTTTACTTTCATTCTTGGGAGTTACTAGATGAAGCACGTCCTCTGTCAACAAGTTCTACAATGAACTAGAATGATTTTATTATAACCTAAGTTCCACATCAAATCTAATGTGGATGTCAGATCTTGCAAATAAATCTCAATTGAAATAATTCAAACACTCCTAAACCCAATGTATGTCCACCACTCAATATTTTACAGATGTAATTATCAAGCAGTCAAATTATAAAAAGTTTGATAATTTACAAATATATAATTTTATTTACAAATCCCTTATTTTTTGTCTTGCTGTCAATCCTACAATGTCTTTTGCCTGATGCTAGGAATGTTCTGTCTTCCTCAACTTAGAACACACATTTGTAGTAAGCATGGGCGGAAAATCCGTTTCGCTTGCGGATTTTGCGGATTTTCGGTAAATTCGCAATCCGCGAGATTCGCGAATCTCCCGCAAAATCCGCAAATCCGCGAGCAGCGGATTTTGCTCGCACTGCTCGCACTGTTCGCGTGAGTTCGCGGCTTCCCAGTACAACTTCGCTCCCCGCGAATAAGTGCAAAATTGCAGAAATACGATTTTAGCAAAACTGAAACTACTTACCAGGTTCAAAAGTTCAGGCTCATCATTAGTAGCCATTTCCTGTAGTGCTTCCTGAGGGGCCCCTCCAGAGTTCAGTTGCCAGTTGCAACTATTATGTGACCCTGCTCTGAACCTCAGAATAGTTACACATATGCCACAAAGGTCCTGAATTACAGCTAAGGGAGACAAGCAGGAGCCAGGCTGAAAGTTCAAATCCATTAATCAGCCCCTAATTCATTATTGTCAGTTGGGGCAGGGCAGGTGTTGTAACTAATTTTGCAACAATGAAAGCACTTAGCAAGTACAAAAGATCACTAATCAGGAAGCACTAAGGAAGCAGGTGCCAGCTAAAAAAATATTCTGTGACACATTAATCAGCCCCAAATTAATTCAGGTCACTTGAGGCAGGGAAGGTGTGCTTGCGTTGCCACAATAATGTACACTGACTGGACAACCAGAGGGTGCTGTGATGAAACAGAGGGTGGCATGGGTGGGCCAGAGGGTGGCATGAGTAGTCAGAGAGTGGCAGTGGTGACAGAGAGTGGCAGTGATGAAGAAGAGTGTCCCAAACAGGCTGGACACGTAGAAACAACAAGTTCGCGAAACTTGCGACCCGACAGGTAAGTTCGCAATTTGCGAAAGTGTACAAAACCCTCGCGAACTGGCAGAAACCCGCGCAAACACAAAAAAAAAAAATCCGCAAATTCGCGAGAATTCGCGGATTTTGCGGATTGCGAGTTCGCAAATCCGCAAAATTCGCGAACGCG
Organism: Lissotriton vulgaris; assembly: GCF_964263255.1. Lineage (NCBI taxonomy): Eukaryota > Metazoa > Chordata > Amphibia > Caudata > Salamandridae > Lissotriton > Lissotriton vulgaris. The sequence continues at coordinate 239,472,239 of NC_141699.1, read as the reverse complement.
AGATTCGCAAAATTCGCCCATGGTTAATTTGTAGACTACTCGCTAGAAAGGAGTCTTGCTAACTAAACTGACTTAATGTTCATATAGTGCTTTTGGTGTACTCAACAGCTTTCTCACATCATCAGTTTTTTCTTTGTATTCCAAATCTCTTTCTGAAATAACATAGGCACAATTTATAGAGATAACATACAAACATAAACAAAGAATGTTCAAATAATGGTATTGTTCGGTTTACTGTAAACAATACACACATTTCACCTGACTCCTGGCTTAGTCCCTTTAGCACACTATGTCCAGTGGTGCAACATTAGCCCTCAGAGACCCCGAAGTGTGAGGGGGGCATGCTCCAGGGGGGCCCCTCAGCACAGTACACTGGATCTGGGTCCAAAGTGGTAGGTGGTGGTGTACTTTGCAGGGGGACTCATGTTTTGTTATGCCACTGACCATGCCTTTCCTTTCTTCTGATGTTTTCTCAAATAATTCAATTTGTGGTCAACATATAAGCCATTGGACATCTTCTTTTAAGCAGCAATATGAACATCTTTGTGGTTCCAGAGTTATACTATGTAACAACATATGTCAAAAAGGGAGCGTAGTAACTGCCATAGACACCCTAGCCCATATATCTAGAAGTACAAAAGCACTCTAGAGGATTCATCTGACCACTTTCACTCAGCTCTGATGGCTAGGATTGGCCTGCACTGAGTCTGGGCTTCCTCTCCAGCAGCCCTAGAGTTAGTTAGACCAGGTCACAGGGAAGTTGGTGTAAGGTCTCCTTGAACTATGTTCTGGAATTTTTTTTCAATGCATCATTAAATAAGCATACCCTTTAGCCCTGGAAGAGCTAAGCAAGTCAGTAAATACAGAATAAAGTGCACCATTAGGAGAGATCATATTTCACAATTATTAGATTTTAGGGGTGTCTCAAAGAGGTGCCCCTAAACTAAAAATGTTAAGTCAATATACTATATCACCCAAGTGGCAGAGGAAAACAATAGGAGAGAAATATTCTGATAATGTAATGGTATTCACCATAAAGTGAATTGTGAGGTATAAGCAAATGAAAAATAAATGTATAGTTAACAGTGCATGTGGGTTATATATGTCACATGATGCTAATACAGTGAAATAACCTAGTTTTTTTATACATGACTGTAGTCAACGTAAACACAATAAACAGTGAGAATACATCAGGAACATGCTGATAATGACATTACTATATAAATGATACAGAGAAAAACATTTATTCTCGCTTTTATCTACATAGCCAAAGCTGGGGTAGAAGAGGTGACGCATCTGCTGCCCCAACCGTAATCGGGCAAGCTTACCAAAGTCCAATCCTGGCTCTTAATCGCCCACTATTCTTTTTTTATTTTGGGCAATTGTCTCCATTCAGCATGTTTGCGCAATGTGTTCATTGCCAACAAAAACCTGAACAGTTAATTTTTAGGTCTCGCTTAGGCAGCGAGCATGCACTGCTTAGGAGGAGACCTTTAGTAATCGATTCCCTTTTCCTGCCAAAAACGTGCACGCTTTGCATTGCTTTCAATGGCAATGCCTATTAATTTGCTGACTTGCCCATTTCTAATTATTTATATTACAATATCACCCAACAGCGATCATGATACACTGACACAAGGTGGTAACTCACTCCAGTTCCCACAGAAGCGCCCTTTGTTAGGGATTATTGGGAGACTGCTTCACTTACCTACTGTTTTCTGTCTCGATGTCCTCTCCTGGTCTTCATGGACAGGGCAGTTGGTGCGTGCGCAGGTTTGGGGCGCAGGCAGGGGAGGATAAAGTGGAACAGCAACTGCTAGACTGCGCTTGGCTTCTTTCCCCGGTCCTGGTACCCGGAAGGACTTTGCTACTGGGATTCAAATTCCAGTTAGTCGGATCCATGGATTCTCGTTCTGTCTTCGCTCTTTCTCTTGGGATTATGGCCTCTCGCAGGCTGTGAGGGGTGTTTGCCACCTGGAGACTATTTTCTTTGTTTTTATTTTTCCGTACTATTTTGGATACCGACACCGCGGTTTTTGGGATTGCGGTCAGAGTTGGTAATTAGAGTGCTTGAGCTGTGGGTACGCGGCTGTGTGCCTGCGTGGCTGCATTTTCCACAAGCCTTCTTTTTGGATGTTTTTGTGACTGGTTTAGGTAATTAGACATGCTGGTAGCGTTTTTTGGGCCAGTTTTAAACTCGTTTGAGCTACAACCCTTGGACTGTTTTTTCCCTGCAACTCTTTATCTTACGTTTCGGTGGTTTTTGTTTTCCTCTATTCCTGGACCCCTGACGCCGAAGACTTTGTGAAACTGGAAGACAGAACGTTTATGCTTAATGATATGGGACTTTATCTTGCCTCTCTTCACCCTGGAGTTGATCTTCTAAGAACATGACCTTTTAGCTAGAGGATCAACGCCTGCTCATAGCATGGGTAGGAGTTATTTTTTTCTTGCGCCAAGCAGTGCCTGCCCATGTATATTAAGTGAGTGATGATCATTGGGGTTTATATATGTTTCTGTTCTTGTTTCCTTTTAGAGCATGTGGGCCCTTATACTACCAACTGCAGCTAGAGGAGAGTTTGGTGCTCCAGTGACGATCTTTGTATAGTCCTTCTTTTTTACCCCTACCTTCCCCCTGTGTTTCTGGCGGATGTCACTTGTTGCATTTCAGGGTGGAAGCTCCTAGGGCAGGGGTAGCGGATTGAGCTTATCTTCGCTCCTGCAGTGTCGGGCAATATCAGGTGGTATCCAGATACCCACGACCAGTTGAATGAAAGTGTGTGTGCCTCCTTCTCAGCTGAGTTTCTTGACCTGGAACCCTCTGTGTCACCCACTGGAAATACCTTTTGCCAAGTCTGAGTATGCAGTAGTTAGTGTTAGCTAGAAAAGAACTGTGGCAGCTGGTAATAAAATCACTAGAATCCATCCAGTAAAAAGCATCCTTGAGGGCTGCCTTCACTGCGGCAGTTCTGGGTTGTGTCTTTGTTTTATGTAAACAAGTTCTAGGCTCTAGTTTGAAAGGAGACTGTTTGTGTATCCTGTCCGGGCACGTCTTCCTGACAGTGACTGAGGAATGTGCCATCTAATTATCCCCAGCAACTGCAACACCGCTTTTGACATACTTCAGTCAGGCGTCAGGCATGTTCCTTACTTAACTCGAGCACGCTACACTTGTTTACTAGCTTGTGAATCATATCTGCAACATGGAATAAACGTTTAGGTATCTACATACCCTACTATGAATAATCCTTCAGGATACTCACGTCCGGCTCTATGTCAACTTTATGTGATCAGATACATTGGACTTTAATTTATCAAGCACTGAAGCAGCCATCTTTCAGTATTTAGCAAGACTAGCCTTTGAAGTGGCGAAGGTGACATGGTAGAGCTATACAGTAGAGTACCTATAAAAACAAGCATTGGCATAGCCAATAGGTCTCGCCTTTGGAAACTTATAAGTGTTTAGCCATGCAAAAGTTGATGTTGCACCAAGGAAAACACTTATTAGGTCCTAAAGGCGAGACCTATTGCCAATGCCAATGCTTGTTCCGTATGTATTCTCCTTGGTGTTTTCTATGATGTCTTAAATAGTAGTTTTAAAAGGAAATGCTGCAATAACTTCTACACAGACCTTTTCAGATAGTAGCTATATATTTAACGTGAGCTGTAAAAACATTGACAAAGACAATAAATCTGTCTGTGTAAAATCTTGCTTTGTTTTGCCATGACTTTTACATAACTTTATTTGTGGGTGAGCTGCAGGAGCCTGGTCAATTAAAATTAGGAAAAAAACATTGACTAAAAGGAAAAAAATACTTTTTGTTCTAAAAAAAACACAGTGCCATAGAAGTCCCTGGCACGTAATTTACTACCTTGTGTGCAAATGTGTTTCTTGTGAAGGCGCATAATGGCATCATTCAAATAGATTAAGTGTAGTGACCCACCTGCCTATGCTGTTTGCTGTACTGGGTGAAAGAAGGTTGCAACAGATGAAGAGGACTTGCTGAGAGTTTAGTAAAATTAAAGATTCTTGGATAACAGCAAATTTTACCAGTCATATTGTCATTCAGTTAGCACATTTGGTCTTGCACATTGAGGTAACCATTTCCCTGAAAGAAATGTGTTACGAAATAACGAAACAGTGTTCAACAGCATGGATTTTCGCTAAGATCAAACAGTGATATTTTATTTTAAACTTTTTTTTCTAGTTCAACTATTTGAATGCTGATATTTTATGCTGTTTCTGAATGCCTTCCCTGTTTAAAGACCATTGGTGTAGAACCGTAGGGTTCCAAACACAAACAGATTTGTTATTACAACACTCTGGCAGGAAATTCAGGCTTTGTTTTATTCACAGCGGATATATTTATGTACCTGATTATTTTTCCAGCTTCTGACAGTATCTCACACAGAGATTAGAATGTGGAGAACTGCCAAAACAGTTAGTATTATTTTATAACTTCAGGCATGAAAATATACCCTTTGTGGTTTTCTTTTTCAAAGTGATGAAAGTTATGAAAAGTATATGTTACAAGGTTTACACCTTTCTGTAAAGTCTACCATATTTACATTGTGATTGGCTTCAATTGTTAGGATATGATTATGATATTAGTGCTAAAACTACATTATTTACTGGACTAGACAAGAATCACAGGCATTATATTACTATTAAGGGTTACATGTTTTCAAAATATCTTTCCCAAAAGCTGGAATTAAAAAATTTGGATTGTCCATCCAGATAAGAAAATACCATTGCTAATGGAAAACAGTACCTCGAATATTTATTTGTAGTAAAATGAAAAGCTTTTCTTTTTTTTTCAAGATTTGACAAAATCATACATATAATTTATAACCCTTAAAAGAATAGGGGCATCATTTGCAAGTTTTCTACGCAGGGCTGCCTTTGCAAGTCACTTTGCTGAGCTGCTATGAATCAAAAGAAAAGGGCAGGAATGCGCCGTTTCTATGAGACATTGTGCATCCCTTTCCTTTTACACTGCATTGGTGCCCAAATAGCTGCCTTACTCCAATGCAGGCACCCTTGTATCATGGTGCATGGGTGTTTGCTATTTAGGAATTATTGTTTTTGTGTGGGGAGGGACACCTTCCTGCACAAAAAGAATCAATGGAGGCATTTTTCCCCTTCTGTGGGCCTCACATACAAACAAATTAAGCAGCGCTGAGCCGCAAACCATTTTGCAGCTCCAAGCTGAGTCATTTCATAGGCACAGGGATGTGTCATATTGACCATTATACAATGCATTTGTGTGCTTTCGCATGCGCTGGTGCAAAATTGGCTGCCATACACCACCATTGAAGGTTGCCTTCATTGCGGAGATGATTGTTTTGTGCAAGAAGACATTTTCCTCTTTCTATGCATGCTCCAGAATTCAGCACACAGAGAAAGAAAAAAAATGAGGAGAAATAATGTATTCTCGGTGCCCCACTCCTACACCTCCCCTGGGGAGGCATAGTATTCTGACGCATTGCCAGCTATACATCTGTAAGTCTGGGAGCATGTCAGGTTCCATAGAAGTTGCATGGGAACACCTAGAGCAACAGCCATGGAAAGCCACTATAATGTGTGAAAGGTGCCCATATCTAGAAAGCCATGAAAAGTCACACAGGGTGTGGTTACATGGCCTTGTAAATTTTGGTAGGCACACTGCATAGCCGGTGCCTCAAAAAAAGTGATGCACCATGGTGCAATCGCCTTGTAAATGAGGCCCACGGTTCTGATGCATTCACAGATTTATGCTGTTTTAAATCTGGGAATGTGAATCCATGAGCGTTGCATGGGTACACCCACTGCAATGCCCATGGCATGCTTCACTGACACAGTGTGAGGCAACCTAGGGGCATATTATCAAGGGATTTATCTCCGCTTTTTGGCTTTAAATCCAAGAAAGCGGAGAAAAAATTATCTCCCTATTAGCTAGCTGTCGCTAACACCAGTTAGCGACAGCTAGTAGGAGATAGCGACCATCATGGGCCCCGCTTTGCATGTCAGAAAAATTTATCACTAATGACATGCAAAGTGGGCGTGCCAAGATGTCAGCGACTGGAAACAGTAGCTAACATCGCTATCACCTATTACCAACTTTTGGAGATATTCGCGCTAAGCACGAATATCTCCAAAATCTAACACCTGCCCAGGAGCAGTTCTTAGCCATGTTATCCAAGGGGAGTTGGATAACATGGCTAAAAGCATTAGCTCGGTAATGCCTGAATATTGCTGATTTTTCCGCGATATTCATGCATTATTGCCGATTTTTATCGCATTTGCGATAATTGCGATAAACCTTGGTAATACCAAGGTTTATCTGCAATAAAAATCGCCGCAGCTCGCGATTTTTTTTCTCGCTAACCAAGCAATAGCGATAATTATTGCTATTGCTTGGTAATATGCCCCCTAGTGACTTGCACTGCATTGCCTTACAGCATATTTATGAGGCTATGAAAAGCGATGCAGGGTGGCTTTGAGTGGCCTTGTACATATGGATCTGGACTCTGAGCCGCAGGAGCATCAAAAATAGTGATGCTCTGGAGGTCCACATGGCTTGTAAACAAGCCCCTAGGTTTAGGTTATCAAATTACAAAGGAAGTTCAGAATATTATTCATACAATTCGAGATTGGCTTAAAAAAATATACATACACATCTTAAACTTTCCAGAAAGGTGCAGTGTTTCTAATAAGTATTGAAAGGAATTCACAATGTTTTGTAAAGGAGTTGTAAGGATTTTCTGGAACGTTTCAGCACATACTGAATTTCATTCACCTTCCTAAATCAGGATTATAACTTATATATTTATGTTTTGATATTTGGGAAATGTAGTCCAATGGGGAAAGATTATCCTCAGTTTTTCTCTTTTCAGATTCCAATCTTAATAACAAAACACTACTTGCTGAAAATCCAACAAATTGAACATTTAGAATGGTATTCACTTTTATTATTAATAATACAGATAACTGAGCATTGAAATTCCTTTGAAGCAGGTAATAGGCCATCTAGAAAAATCCATTGCTATATATAATTTATTATTAGGCAATATATCCAATAGATTGTATCATACAAGACACATTTGTGTGAGTGCGGTACTTTTGGCATACTATCCTGGCTTACAAAGAACAATCAAAGAACACAGATTTTGGGCCATATGTACCAACATTAGGGTTTGTGATTACCAAATAGTTTTTTATTTATTTTATTAATTCTTTTCTTTAAACAGTAGCTCAATACAGCTTCATATTAATCAACAGTACAGCGATAATGGGGTAACATTGGTTGAAGGGGCAGTACAATGTCAAGCAAGTAGGTCTCCAGAACCTATCATCTTGGACTCTAACCTCTTCTATTGTGACATTTCAATTAGGTTCTGTATTTTTCCCAATGGGTCCAGATTTTTTCTCATTTTTTGGGGCATCCTCTACTTAGATAAACCACTCTTCCTGCCTGCTGACACCAGTCTTGGTCTTGTTACCAGGCCACCCCACCCACCTGGTGGATTAGCCACCCCCCATGATCTTGCAATGTTCCTTGCCCAAATATACCAGATCTATGCTTTTGTATATTAGGTTAACTCCTCTGTTACTCCCAGTAGGTGCCACCGTGCCTTGACTTGGACCTGCATACCCACTACCGTAGCCATCACCTGGGATACTTCCTCCCGGTATTGTTGAATTTTAGGACAGGCCCAGAGGATGTAAAAAAAGGTTTCCACCTCCCCACAGCTCCTAACGCATTGACTGGTATCACACTGGCCCAGCCTCGGTTTAACCCCTTCCACGCGGGGCTAATTCCCCTGCTGTGCGGGGTGAGGGGCCGCACATGATGCCACGGTACTCATGATGAGTCCAGCTTGTCATGCTGCACAGTGGAGCTCTGCTCCGCCCACTCCTTTAGAACGCCTGCACAGGTTGGAAATTCGCCACGCGTGGAAGGTCCACAGCAGTTATGATGAGCTCAGCTCATCATGAGCAAAGCTCCACTGTGCCTCATGACGAGCTGAGCTTGTCATAAGCATGGAAGGGGTTAATTGTTTGAGTAGTGAATGACCTGTGTAAAATCTTAAGCTGGATCAGTCTAAATCTTGCTCATATAGCAATTTCCCTGGGACTCTGTATGGGTCAGAGTATAGGGGATGAACCCAAGCACAAAACTTTGGTCCAAAGCCCAACCAGGATAGGACCGCAAACAAATATGGCCACCCAGTGCTACAGAATGCCATACGGGCATCTAGACACAGCACCGCTGCAGCCTCTGTCGTGTGTGCTGTTTCCACATGCATTACCCCGCATAGAAGACTGAGGTTCAGCCTAGTAATCCTCTGCAGCATAAACCCTGATTGGTCTGGGTGTATTATCAAGGAAATAATGGGACAAAGCTGATTAGTAGAAATCTTTGGCAGCACCTTTGCTTCAAAGTTAAGAAGGTAGACGGGTCTGTAGGAGCTGCATCGTCCTTATTTTTGTGCTGTTAAACATGGGCTGAGCCACTGCGTCAGCAACACATTTATACATTTCTGCTGGCAGCCCGTTCAGGCCCGCCGCTTTCCAAGATTCAGCTCTTCTATGGACCCGGAAACTTCATCCCTTGTCAAATCCTGGTCGATTGCCTCCCTATCCTCTGTCGTGAGGATCGGCAGGGAGATATCTCCAAGCAATTTAGTACTGTCCTCCTTCGTTTTGTCCGAGACTGACTGGTATAGTATTTCGTTATACTTTGCAAAAACCTCAGCTATTTCTGCTCCAGCCTTGCACCACGAGTCCTCTAGGTCCTGGATTTCCAACATCCAGGTCCAGTCTCTGTCTTTCTTCTCCAACCATGCTGATAGTTTATTTGCTTTGTCACCCACGTCATATATTTACCTCTGCCTTACCACTGCATACAAACTGGCTGCATCTTCTTCCACGTCCCTAAGCTCCCTCTGTTTGAGGCGTAGCTTATGTCCCAGGGTCAGGTCAATCACACCCGTTGCCTCAATCACTTCTCAATTGCTTCTATTCTTACTCTAGTCTACCGCACTGAGAGCAGCGTTCCTTTTTCCTACCCCCCATCTCTGTCTGGACATCGCCCCTAGCATTCACTTTGTACGCCTGCCACAACAGCCACTGCGAGATAACTGAGCCAGTGTTCGCTACAAAGTACTGTTCTATATGTTCTCTAAACTTATCTTGAAATTTGCGGGCCCTAAAGAGCTAGGGATTCATGTGGGATGGAAGACCTTGGTCCTTGGCTGGACCCCAAAGGGACACCTCAACTGGGGAGTGTTCTGATATACCCCTTGCTTTATGTTGCACATCTCAGAACTGCAGCACATGCACACACACTGCGTGAAAATGTAGTTCAGCCTTCACACACTACCATGTGCAGCTGATATGTGTGTGTGTACGGAAGCCCCAATGCACCCACAAACGTCCGTAATGGTTCTTGGCCAACCACCCTAGGAGATGGTGGAGCTCTATTAAGATTTAGGAATGTATGACGTTACAACGCATACTTTCAAAACGCATACCATTACAACAAAACTTTTACAACGCAGGATCCATTACAACGCATGCCATTACAACGCATGCAATTACAATGCAGATGCTATTACAACGCATGCCATTACAACGTAAGTTTGGGTAAGTATTTTTTTTAATTTTAATTAATGGGAATGTAATAGTAGTGTAAATGTTGGATAGTGTAGGGGTTAAAATTACTATTCTAACTCCAGGGGGGTGTAATAGTAGGGTAAGTGTTGGATAGTATAGGGGTTAAAATTACTATTCTAACTCCAGGGGGTGTAATAGTAGGGTAAGTGTTGGGTAGTGTTGGGGTTAAAATTAAATTAAATACTAGCGATGAAAAGTGTTCACTATATATCACTCTTAAATACGGACAATAAAATCTTTACCAAGATCTTACCTCAAAAACTAGAGAAGGGCCTTCAAGTGGGTGGATTGGTCTGTTATGCATCCATTACAGACCCGCTTTGTTAAGGGACGGGTAGCCATGGAGAACATCAGGGCTTTTTTCCATATAATTGAAAAGAAAAAACATATACCTTCTCTGCCTATGACCATGGCCTTGGATGTGGAGAAGGCTTTTTGATAAAGTCTCATGGGCCTTTTTAAGAGTGACCCTCGAGTAATTTCAAGTAGGCCCCCCACTTTATACATTTGGCCATGGCAATCTATCAAAAACATTGTGCACACATCAAAATTAACAGCCAATTGTCTGATAAATTGCCTTTGTATCAAGGCATCAGACAAGGCTACTATCTCCCCTCTTATTTGATGATGTTTTAATCTTCTCCACAGATGCAGAACAAGCAGTCCCTGAAATACTTAATGTCAGAGCATCTTTTGCAAAAGTCTCAGGGTACAGGTTAAACAAAGAAAAAACAGAACTTTCCCCTTAAATATTCTCTTCCTCCCACTCAAAGCTACTGTTTATAACTTAAAATAGAGCAACATAAATTAAAACACTTGGGGTTCAAATTCGCCTGATCGTTTGAGGACACAAGAAGCCTCATTGAATACATACTGCTTGATAAAGCAAAGAAACTGATGGATTCATGGTCCCCAAAATTCATGACATGATTACATGGTGAGGGTGGATTGAAGCTGTTAAATTGTTACTTGCTCCACAAATTAATTTCTTCCTCAATAAGTTTACGGCTAGCATCTCCATATTAATTTAGAAAAGCCCTTAACACTGTCACTTCAAATTTCATATGGAAAAGGAAAAAAGGGAGAATCTTCTTCCTCGAACTTCAACAGGATAAATCCTATGGGGAAGTAATCATCCACCATCCACCCCCTCCCCCAGAATCTTGACTACCCTATGCAAGGCTTCCTTCCTAAAAGGCTTATTTTCAACATCTGGAAACTTGCTCAGTTGTTACTGCTCTTGAAAAAGACTTCTGCCCACCCCTACCGATTTCATCAGCTATTGTCCTTTCTCTATTGTACCATTGCCTGCTAAACCTGTAAAGGACACAGTCATCCAACACATTTTAGAATCTCTTGATGCTAACGCACCTCTGGATGCTTCACATTCAGGCATTTTTGCAAGGCGCAATAGCAAAACCTTCTCAATTTCTGCAACGGATGATTTGAGGATGAACGGGCATGGGGATGTTGCTGCTGCCCTGTCCCCCAAGCTATTCTGTTACTGTGTGTTTTCAGCCTAGTCACAAGCAGGTAATGAATTAACTGACTTAGCAAATTTCTGACAGCCACATCTTTATTAGCCTTCCTTCCTCCTTTATGTTCAACCCATCATCCAAATATGCGTGGAGCACCTCAGTGATCTTTTGAGCCCTACTGCTAAGTCTATCATCCTTAGGGTGGTCTTCCTGTTGTGAGCCCCAGTGTTCCCCCAATTTAGGCCTAGGTAGTTGCACAACCTTTTACCTACATTTGTCCTATCTTGCTCTACATAACGGCTCTGGTGCTGATCTTTTACCTAGTTAGATGCTGAATGAATGTTGTGCTATTTTCTTTGAAAACTAGCCTTATTTATTACGAATGAGGATTCTTAGTATTACAGCAGGATTACCATCTTCTACATAATAACTCTCTTCAAATGTCACCACTATCGTCATCCTTGGCAAACAGGCCCACAGTACCGAGACACATCTCGGTAGAACCCCTGAGGGTAACTTTCGGGTATATAAGTACCACATCTTCACGGGGAAAGCTACAGGAGAAGCTTCCATCTTGACATGAGACACTGAAGTCCTTGCACACAGACACTCCAGCACGCAGTGGTCTAATACCCTCATGGGGTGTCCAACTCGAGACCAAGACTGGGTCCTTTGTTTTCTCCCATCAGGTACTGGGGTTGGCTCTTTCCTATACACCTACATGCGGGCTAGGTATACTTAGGCAGATTTAGTTAGGGTTTGTATCTTAGGAGTACTCATGATTACTGCCATGCCTGCATATATTCATTGTTTTAGCATCATGGTAGAATTCTACCTTTTAATTACTCTGTTGGTGCCTATACGTCTATATATCTGTTTCTGTCCAATGGTTGTTGCAGCACACATATTTTATACTAGAATGACACTGGTTCAATAAATGATCTTCACTGTTTATTCTGTCTATCTCTCCGAGACTGAGTGAGCACGAGTGACTGAGAGAATAGTACTGTACTGTTTCCACGATCCCTTAGGGGTCAGAGTTGTCATATTCGAAAGTCGCCTGAAACTATTTGCTCTTTGGTAAGGTTGTGGGGTTTCTCGTGGCACTCTGAGCTAGCTGGTCTGCAAACTAACATATCCTGTGGGGTTGTCTGAAATCATTCTGAACACCAATCCCTTAGTTTATGTTCTCTAAACATGTAGATCCTATATAGATTTGTAGGTACTACATGACATTCCTCCAAACTTTTAGCCATCACCTCGCCTATGATTTTTGATTATCTCATTTTTACTGGCCTTTGGACTTTGTGCAGTTTACCACTGATAACCTACGCTAAAGTGCACGTGCTCTCTTCTGAAAAACATTGTAACATTGGCTTATCCCTAGTTTGCATGTTTAATTCATGTATAAGTTCCTAGTAAGGATTTACATCTATGAGGAACTCACTAGAATGCAATCCCATAGTGAGGAATCTCAGGATGAGGATCCTGATGTGAAGGATCCTTATGAAGGGGAACGTGATTTGGGAATGGAGGATGACCTGGCTGAATGCCCAGAGCAGGAGGTCCTCTGCCCACTGAGGGAGAACTGATTTGAGGACAGGAAGCAGTGAGTCTTCACAGGGCCTGTCCCCTAAAAAGCTGGAGTACAGAAAGTCAGACTGGCAGCTCAAGCGTCACTTGGCCAAAAAGAAACTAGAGGCAGAGGAAAGGAAGGCTGAGAGAGCCTTGACAGAAAAGAAAATGCTGTTGTAACATGAGAGAAGCCTAAATGAACTGGAGATTAAAGCTAGACAAAACTTAGAATCTAGCAGCAATGGTGGCAGCTTACTTGTAGTGCCTTAAGGTCACAAGATGGTCCACATACTCAACAATCTGGTGCCCAATTATGTGGTGGGAGAGGATATTAACAAATGCCTTGCTGCATAAGAGGTAGCACTAAGGGTGCACAACATCCGAGAGCAGCAAGTCGGGAGGACTTTTCGAAGTCTATGCCTACAACATCGAATGATTCACTACTCACACTAGAAAATATATGACCAGATCAAGTATACCCCCATTTAAGCCATCGTTGTCGCCAAATTTGTGTTGACCCCTAAGAAATACAGCCAGAGATTCAGGGACAGCCACAAACTTCAAAATAAATCTAGGGTAGATTTCTTGGATTACTCCAGTAAGGCACTGGGTGGCAGAGTGAAGGCCAGAAAAGTTAATGATTATGATGTGCTATACAAACTGTATCTGAGGGAGCACAAGCTCAATATTTGCTCAATATTTGCACAGAGCTGTGGCAGCACCTGGTGGATAGGAAGGTCACTGATCCCAGGAAGCATGATGAGGAGGTGGGAACTGTCTCTAAGAAGACATCTGTGGGGGTCCCAAAGGGTGGTCAGGGTTCCCACCAGGAGAAGGAGGTGGAAGATAAAAACAAAACAGAGTTCTCACAACGCCTTCAGGGGAAAGGTTCCCATTCCCAATCTGGCAACCAAAAGAAAGTTTTGGTGGACAAAAGTAGTAGTAGGTTTGTAGCTATGCGATATGAGTGCTACCAGTATGGACACTTCTAAGTGCTTCGAGAGGGAACAGCCCCCCTGTGGTGGGCAGTCTCAGGGGTTGGCCAGCGTAATGCTTGGGGAGGAGATGGTCCCTGTCAGTGTGGGAGCGGGCAGTTGAGGTTACCTTAGGGTCCCTGGACAGAGCAATCGTATCTAAGACCCACATACCTGCCAATGCTTCCAAGTATAGGCACTGGAGCACCATCAGTGGGCAGAGGCTGGAGTCTCTGAGAGACACAGGAGTCAGTATGACCATTTTCAAGGGTCATCTGGTGTCCTTAGAGCAGGTGATCACCAATAGATTTCACGAGGTTATGGTAGAAGATGACCATGAGAGCCCCTGGGGGTTCTTGTTCCCTTCAAGTGGGGGGAGTGGTCTCCCTGCCTTGCCTATGGATTGCTTGCTATGGAATAACTTGTGGCGCACTACCTGGAAGTAAGTGGAGCTCAGGTCGCATGTGGAAAGATGCCTCACCCAGCAGCAAAGAAATGGAGGAGCAGAAGGCAACGGAAACCAGCCTCTGAAGTTCCTGTGATGTGGACGGATGGGGTGCTCGAGGAGGCAACCCCAGAGTCAGTCGGAAAGGGGATTTTCTCCCTAGAGGAATTGCCTGAGCTTGCTGGGTGGAAAGCTGAGGGTGGGTCTACCACAGAGAAGTTCTATGAGGCGCAGAGCGTGCTCTACCCTAGAGGGGTAAAGAATGCAGGCTGAAGCCTAGGCAGTTGGTGACACCTCTCGAGATCACCTGATCTACTGGGAGAACACCCTCCTCAACAGTGAGCCTAAGATGCCTGTGCATGGGGCAGCAGATGTGCTGATGGTCCCTCAATTATATAAAGCGTTCGTACTGGTTTTGGCTCACAAGATACCTCTGGCAGGAGATTTGGGCAGGACAAGACCTTTGACATCCTCTTTTATTTGCCCCAGATAAGGATAGACTCAGATGCTTTTCTCTATGTCTTTTCGCACCTGCCAGGCGAGCTAGGGAAGAAGCTCAAGCCTCACCTGACTTCCATGCCTGTCATTAGCAGCCCATTTGAGACACTGGCGATAACATTGTTGGGGCCTTGGACCCCAAAAACTTCCTTGGGCAACAGATTCATCCTGGTTTTGATGGACCATGCCTCAAGGTACCCAGAGGCCATCTCTCTCAGTACCATAAGTGCACTTGCAGTGGCTAGGGCATTGATGGCGCATTTATCTGAGTGAGTTTTCTCAATAAAGTACTGACAGACAGAGGCACCAACTTCATGTCCACATACACGTAGTCCACGTGGAAGAAAGACACTGTTAACTTTAAAGTTCTCAACAACTCATCACCCGCAGACCAATGAGCTTGTTGAGAGGTTCAACAAGACCCTCAAGGTCATGATTGTCGGACTCCTGGAGCCCAGGAGGTGGACGTGTGACATCTTCTTGCCCTGTATGCTCTTTGCATACAGGGAAGTACCACAGAGAGGAATAGGGTACAGCCCCATTGAAATTCTCTAAGGTCGTCATGTGGAGGGACCTCTATTTGGTAAAGGAGTGTTGGGTAAGAAGCAAAATTTCAAATATACCCTCTCAGGATGTGGTTAGCTACATGCCTTCCCTCCGCAACCAAATGCAGAAGTTCTGGGAGAAAGATTCCTAGAGGCTAGCCAGTAGATAATGACCAGAAAGCAACACTGGTTAAGTTTCAGCCTGGCCAAAAGATGTGAGTGATGGTTCCAGTTGAGCCCAAATCTTTGGACATGGCCCTATGAGGTGATGGAGAGGTAGTAGAGGACACCTACCTGGTTGACCTTAAGACCCTCACAATCCCCAAACTGGTTCTCCATCTTAATAGCTTGAAGACCAACTATGAGAAGTCCAAGAGAACCATGCTGTTGGTGACGGGTGATGGAGTAGAGGGGGAGAGTAAACCTCTCTCTGATCTCCTGTCATCCAAGGAGTAGGATGGGACAATGGAGGATGTCAACCTCTCCCCTGTTCTGACCCCAGAGCAGCAGAAGCACTGTTGCCATTTATTGGGACAGTTTGCCTCACTGTTCTCCCGCACTCCTGGGCTTACACACTTGTGTACCCACGATATTGACAATGGTGACAGTCCCCCTGTCAGAAACAACATCTACAGACTATTAGACAAGGTGAGAGCTAGCATCAAGGAGAAGGAGAAGGTCTCAGTTGGGAGGGGTTGAGCACTCTAGTAGTCCCTTGTCCAGACCAGTGGTGCTGGTTCCAAAGTCTGCTCATCCAGGCCCTACAAGAGAACTCTATGGTCTGTGCCCCTAGTGCCAAGAAACCGCTCGGTGAATGCGCACTTTATAAATATTTTAATTTCAATTTCAATTTCTGTGTGGACTTCTGGTGCTCAAATCATTCACAAAGACTGATGCTCACCCCAGCCCCCAAGCTTATGAGCTCATTGGTCTGTTGGGGGCTTCCAAGTTCCTGTGTATACTTTTGCCCTAACTGTGATGGCTAAAGAGAGGTCAGCTTTGTGCACACCATAGGAACACTTTCAATTCAAGGTAATGCCCTTTGGCCTGAAAAATGCCCCTGCCACATTTCAGAGACTGGAATTGAGGCCTTCAGTGCTGCTTATCCAGGTAGAATAGATGTTGTTAGTAGAGCAGCAGGGAGGACCACTTGTTTCGGCCTTAGGAAGTGCTTCATGCTATGCAACTGAATAGCCTGACTATCAAGCCAGTAAGTGCCAAATAGGGCAGTGGTCTGTGTTGTTCTTGGGATACCTGCTGGGTGGGGGTAAGGTGCATACACTCCAGGCCATGATAAGAACCACCATGGCTTGGGAGCTCCCAAAATGCAGACAGAAGTGAGGGTCTTCCAGGGCCTCACTGGTTACTAAAGGAGGTTTGTCAAGGGGTATTGCACCATTGTTGTCCCTTAAGTGACCTGACTTTAAAGAAGCAGCCAACAAAGGTGATCTAGACTGAGGCATACCATAAAGCTATGGACTCCCTCAAAAAACGGCCACTTGTACAGAACCTGTAATCAAGGCCTCTGATGTTTCTAAGGAAGCTGTTACACAAACTGATGTCTCAGGGGATGACACAGGGGCAGTATTGTCACTATTAAATGAGGAGGGCCTAGACAAACCAGTAGCCTTAATTAATTAAGGAGGTTACTTCCCTGGGAAGAGGTGGAGTGCTATAGAGAGAGAAGCCTGAACTGTGGTCTGAATGCTGAAAACGCTGAGACCATATCGGTTTGGGACTCACCTCCAGGTTCAGACAGACCACAGGCTCTAGAGATGGTTGATGCAGCTAAGGGGTGACAATTCCAAATTATTGAGGCGGTCCAAGCCCCTAGAGGGAATGGACTTTACTGAGGAACACTGTCCGGGGTCAAACTACACTAATTCTAATGGTTTGTCCAAATTTTTCAGCTTTAGTGACAAGGAGTCTGGCTAGTTCTCCACTTTCAGCTGGGGTAGATATGTGTTCGACCTGTCAGCCTTAGAGCGGTCTGTCACCAAAATGTTTGTGTTTTCCGCTCAATTTTATTTTGCTGTTCTTGTTTTTGGTGGCCTAAGGATTGTGCACTTTACTGCTGCTAACCCGTGCTAAATTACCTGCCCTCACTCACTCCTTAAAACATTGTAACATTAGCTTATCCCCAATTAGCATATTTATTTTGCTTATAAGTTTCTCGTAAAGTGGTACTGGATGTACACAGGGCCTGTAAATTAAGTGCCACTAGTGGGACGGCAGCCCTTATTGTGCCAGCCTATTAAGTAACTTTTTTAAACATGTCTCAGGCCTGCCATTGCAGCCTGTGTGTGTACTTTTAAACTGCCAATTCACCTGTCAAAAAAAACTTACTCCCAGGCGGAAACCTTAATTTTTAATACATATATATCGCCCCAGTTGTAGGCCCAAAACAGCGCACAGGGCATGGTGCAATATATTTAAAAAGTAGGATATGTCATTTTAAGTTATACATGTTCTGGTAGTGAAATACTATTAAATCCACTTTTCATTACTGCAACACCTGCCTCTCCATTTTGATAACATTGGAATTACTTATTACATTTAATTGGCTTTAACTTCCAAATAAGAACAGGTAACCAGATCAAGTTTAGGATTTTTGGATTTGTAATGAAAAATCTTCTTTTATGGTGACATCACAATTTAAATTGCAATTTTAAAAATTTCACTTTTATAAAGTTTACAAAACAATGATGCTTGAATTACTCTGGCTGCGTCCCAATCTCAGCTATATACAAATTAGTGTTGAACCTGCTCCATTTGGAACAGTCCAGCCCAAACTGCCAACCAAGGTCCTCCCTAAACCAAAACACAAGCAACCCAGGACCTGTGTTACCCTAGTTATGCGATCATCAGCCTGGTACAGCTTAGTTTCCATGTCTGAGCATTCCACTCTCACTTAGGGTGACACACTAAAGTATACAAAAAAGTGATAAATGGAATGCTTGAATTAATTTCAGGCACTGGTAATTACTCAGAGCAGCATCACAATCCATTGTTATTTTGCACACCATTTCACCTCTGTTTGTGGACCCAGCTATATGCAAATCAGTCTTGACCCTGTACCAATTAGAACAGTCCAGCCCACACTGCCTGGCAGGGTGGTTCAGAGGGGAGTTTGTGCCATGGTTTGAAGTCATTGTGCTGGGAAATATCACATAAGAAAACTGCCACTGCATGAGGCAGCTCCAATGCATTCCCTCTTATCACAAGCCTCTCTTCAACGGGATTCTTGACAATGATGCAGGACGTCGCATTGCACACCCACACGTCCAGTGGACCAAAGCATTGCCTAAGGTGCACAACATATCCTCTATGCCAGGCTTTGCATTGCAAGCTCTCGGTGACAGGATTCTCAATGACGATGCAGGATATCACACCATAACCTTGCCACTCCTCGGAGCCGACTCATCATTTTGCTGTGAAACACATCCTGAACGTGGGACTCTGCAACTCTTCACAACCAGGATTAAATTAACTCTTTTTAGCGGACCTAACTAGGTTCCTGAAGCCAGTCTGCACTCCATCGTGGAATGCCAAACATATGACTTTGTTCCACTTTAGCGCGACCAGATATCCACAGTTGGCCCTTTGTGCTTATTGGCCAATTTTTACCGAAATCTTTAAAACTTCATATCTCCAGTTCTACATATTAGAATTATGTTGGCTTGTTTTTAAATTATTCATTACCATTTAGTCTATTTTTCTAAAGTAGTGTGGGATTTTTCTTCTATTGTGTTTCACTTTATTATTGTTTAACATGCTGCATAAATACTTTACACAAGCCTCTAAGTCAAGCTACCAGAAGGTTGAGCACAGATTAATTTAAAGTTTGCTTGTGACATCACCCTGAGAAGGGTTAAGGTTGCTGCTTGAGTAGGGCTTTTACCTCTTTCAACCAGTATTCGTTACATCTACTCTATTTAATCTTAATATTGCCCTTCTTGCTGGCTTAGTTCACTGAGATTGTCACCTAATCAGATGATTAATAAACCATGCTTTCTATATCAAATAATTTCTTGGATACCCAAACTAAAATCTTCACTCATATGTCATAAGTGTCTACCTAGATTACAGCCAACTTTCTGAAGTTGAATTCTGATAAAACATGAATCCTTACGTTCACATAATCCGGGTATCCCTTCTGGTTTCCCTCCAATTTGGGATGAGACCCTATGCCATTTTCCTCACCTATAAATCTTTGATTTTTGATTGATTAAGAGGTTTCCATGGTTCTGCAACCTACTTAAATGTCTGACACTTGCTTTGATCTTTTTAGGATAATGCCTCCGTTTTTAAGGATGTGTATTTCAAAACATGTGAATAGCAGTATGTGGTTCTAGACTTACTATATGCTGGGCTTGAGTACACTTACTACTTTGTTAAGACTGTTATGGCTGTAGTACATTTTGAAGTGTAATTTGTGAATAGCAATGGTGTTACTGGTTTTTAAATGGGTGTTTGTATTAGAATGTTCCAACCTAATGTCCTACTTGTACCATCCTAAATGTTCCGGTCACTCCATTGGTTCCACCTAAATTAAATGCTAAATAATAAGCATAGATGAGTACTAAGTAGTACATATACATGTGTGGTGCTCTATGCACAGGGAAAATACAGGAGAGGTGAAGATCTCTCTACATAAGCTTATGAATTTTATTTAGTGGTAAATAAGTATCACTATTGTAGTGCTACTTTATGTGCTACAAAATATAGTTTGGGAATCGAGCCACCATATCTGTGGGAACTTTGAACATGATTGCCATAACACAATGTCACTGTAGAAACTTGAATGGCATCAAAACAATCACATTCTATCTCTAGACTTGAACATCATTATCTTCACACGCTATCTTTGTTGCCTTGAACATCCCTATGATCACACATTATATCTACTGGTACTTGAACTAGTCACTCACAAACTTTATTTTGACATGAACATTATCTTTGCCCACTATCTTTGTGGGAACTGAAAGGTCACATTTATACACTGACAATCTGTTATGGAACATGGTTATCTACACATTGTGTGGGGACTAAAACATCATCTTCACACACCACTATAATCACACATTATCTGGAGGCTTGAACATATCTCTCATCACACACTATCTGTGTGGAGACTTTAATGTCATTTTCGTTACACACTGTGACCGCATAGACTTGAACACTACGATAATCAAACACTTTGTGGAGTCTAAAACCAGGATATAATCACACAATAGCTCTGTGGGGACTCCACCATCATTATGCTCAGACACTATCTGTATAGAGACTTGAACATTACATTCACACACTATCTTTGTGAGGATTTGAACATGAGTAACTTCACACATAACCTCTGTGCGAACTTAAACATTCCTATAATCACAGACTATTGTCCTGATTCACAAAGGGCCTCTGTACTGATAGCAGAGATCCTGCAGTCATTGGGGAGTCTACGGACTCGGGTGGAATCTCCACAATTAGAATTCTCATACATTTTGTTATTGAATTGTCACTGCGGAAAGTCTGCCTGAGTGTGGGTACTCCCCCATGACTGTGGGGCTTCTGTCATAAATGTGGATGCACTTTGTGAATCATGCCTTATATCTGTGGGAACTTGAACATCATTGACTTCACTTAGTAGCTGTGTGGGGACTTGAACATTATCTACAAAGAGTAGGGGGTGAGTTATGCCCACCCATAGGTTAACATGAGTACCTGCACTCACAACCTCTGTGTGGTCATAAACATTCCTATAATCACACACTATCACTGTGGGGACTTGAACATTATTATCTTCATAGGCTCTCTGTTTGTAGACTTGAACATTATATTCACACACTATCTTTGTGGAGACTTGAACATGAGTACCTCCACACACAATTACTGTGTGGTTTTGTTCATTCCTATAATCACACACTATTTCGGTGAGCACTTGAACATCAGTATCTTCACACAGAATCTATGTGGAGACTTGAACATTATCTTCAAAGACTATCTTTGTGGAGGAATTGAACATGAATACTTTGCACTCACAATCTCTGTGTGGTCTTGAACAAACCTATAATTGCAAACTGTCTCCATTGAGGCATGAACATCATTATCTTCACATGGAATCTGTATGAAGACTCAAACATTATCTTCACAGACTATCTTTGTTGAGACTTGAACATGAGTAGCTTCACACACAATCTCTGTGTGGTCTTAAATATTCCTATAATCACACAATAGCTAGGTGGGCACTTGAACATCATTATCTTTACACACTATACATGTGAAGACTTGTACATTATCTTTTCACACTATTTGTGAGGGGACTTAAACATTATCTTCACACACTACCTTTGTGTGGGCTTGAACATGAGTACCTTCACACTCTTTGTGAGGTCTTGAACATTTCTATAGTCACACAATATCTCTGTTTGGACTAAAACACTGTTATTGTCACTCAATTCAATTCAATTCAATAATAACTTTATTCGGTAGTTTTACAAAAACACCATAAAAGTTCAGAATAGGCAGTTACAGATTTATCAAAAAAGTTAAAAACCGTTAAGTATGCATTTGTTTAAAAAAAAGCATATATTAAAAATAGCAAGTACTTCCCAGTTCAATTTGTGCGAGTTTTTCGGCATTTATAATAACATACAATTTTCCTGTTATCTTAGTTTCTTTCATTTGTGCAAAATAGCTATGTTATTGTCACTCATGTTTGGTGTGCAGACTTTACCATAATCCTCACACACTGTCTTCGTGGAAACTTGAACATGATTACCTTAACACAACCTGTGTGTGGTCCTGAACATTCCTTTAATCACACACTATCCCTATGGGGAACTGATCATTCTTATCTTCACACAACTATCTGTGTGGAGACTTGAACATTAACTTCATACACTATCTTTGTGGGCACTTAAACATGAGTTTTAGATTTTCAGGGTCCCTCTGTTGTATTTCTGCAATTAAACATGAGTACTTTCACACACATTCTTTGTGTGGCCTTGAACATTCCTATCATCACACACTATCTCTGTTGGCTCTTGGACATCATTATCTTCAAACAGAATATGTGTGCAGACTTGATTATCTTCACACACTACTTCTTGAACATGACTCTCACTACTTGAACCGCAATCTCTAGTCTAATCGTGAGGTCATATAATCAAACACTATCTCTGTGGGGACTTGAGCTTCATTATTTTCACATACAATTGGTATGGAGACTTGAACATTACTATAATTATACATCTTCAATGTGGGGGCTTGAACATTGCTATTATCAAAAACTATTTGTGTGGAGGCTAGGCCTGGACAAAGTTTCAACACCGGAGTACTCAGAGTAGTTTTGTTAATTCCAAGTTACTAGTTGACACAGAATTACAGACAATTATGTGATTACTCTTGCTCACACAATTATGAGTATTCTGGGGGGGGGGGATTGAACAGCAAGAGCATATTTAGTGAGCAGCTACTTGGCTGCACTATTTATCCTTTGCTTCATTTTGAGATATTTCTTACCACAAAATGCATCCTCATGTCCATTTTGGATCCATGGGTGCATTTTGTGCTAATATCACTACCTTCACACAGATTCTGTGTGGCGTATTGAACATTATCGTCACAGACCATCTTTATAGAGACTTTGAAATGATTAGCCTCTCACACAACCAGTGTGTGGTCTTACAAATCCCTCTAATCACATACTATCCATATATGTACTTGAATATCATTGTCTTTACATGCAAGCTGTATGGAGAATTGAACATTATCTTCACAGACTATCTCTGTAGGGCCTTGAACATGAGTACCTTCACACACAATCTATATGAGGTCTTGAACATTCCTAAAATCACACAAAATCTTAGTGGGGACTTGAACAATATTATCTTCACCCACTATTAGTGTGGAAGATTGGACATTATCTTTACAGACTGTCTCTCTGTGGGGACTTTGACATAAGTATCTTCAAACACAACCTCAGCGTGGTCCTGAACATTCGTATAATCACACACTGTTAGACCTGTCATCCTTTCGGTAGTCTTCCCCCAACTTTTTGCCTTTTGCCTCTCATTTTTGTTGATTCTTTTTGGTACCCTTTTGGCTCTGAGTCTTTTACCACTGCTAATCAGTGCTAAAGTGCATGTACATTTTCCCCTAAACATAATGACATTGGTATATACCTGACTGGCATATGTGTTGTACTGGTAGGTCCCTTGTAAAGTGGCATACCATATACCCAGGGCCTATACTTCAAATGCTCCTAGTGGACCTGCAGCACTCATTGTGCCACGCATACAAGTAACCTTTCAAACCTGTTTCAGGCCTGCCACTGTAGTACCTGTGTGTGCAGTTTACTGCCACTTTGAATTTGGGGAAAGCTGACATTAGCAACTGGATGACTGGCTGAATAAGGGCTGCAAATAGGCCAGATTTGATAATTGTAATAGAATATTACTGAGCAGCAATATATATTTGAAGTTATGTTGTGTTGTGTTCTGTTGTGTTGTGTTGTGTTATGTTATGTTGTGTTGTGTTGTGGTATGCAGATTTGTAGAGTGCACTGTCACCTGGGAGGGTTATCCTGGGGCTGAGCAGGTAGCCCATTTAGGACCTAGTGGGACTACTTAGTTCAGTTCAAAAATACTTTATTTCGGTCAGTATGACCTAAAAAGAACAGACACCTGTAGCCAGTCATTTCTAAAATTACATCAAAACTTGCAAACAATCGAAATTAAAAAGCAATAGAATTGATTATACACATAATTATCATATTAAAATACATCCAATTTTTGGGGGTTGTTACTAGGTGAAGGTCACATATTTACTTTCGGAAAGTGCATAGTGCAAATAAATAAATACATAAATTAGCTGAAAAAAGTTCCTAAAAAGGGAAGCCCTTAAATACGAAACTGTACAAAGCAAAGGAGGAAAATTGTGCCAAGTTGATATGCTAACACTTTTCGTTCCCTATGGAGAGACCAATACATCATTAGGTGATTTCAAAAAGACCCTTCTGGTACACCACATGGAGAACAGGAATCCTGCAACTGGATAGACAATTGGAATACTGAGGTCATACTTCAGTATCCTGAATATTTCAAGACAATGCCTATTACCAAGGTTCCTGCAAGTCTGTACCAGCCAGCGCTTCCTTGCTTTATAATAGCGTGGGCAACTAAAGAAAACGTGGAGCACTGATTCTTCGGGGTGTTCACATGCCGGGCAATGTGTTTCTTGCTGATCTCTCCACTTAGATTTAAAGCAGCGTAGAGGAAGCACCCCAAACCTGAACTGTAAGTAGAGCTTCCTTGCCGCAGCTGGTTTTATAAGGTCTAGTACCATCTCAAAGCAAGGAGTATCTTTTATTTCTAGGAAAGCTCTGGTTAATTTCCCTGTTTTGGAACAATAGTGATGTTGAGCCAGTCTATACTCTTCATAGTGTACCTTCATTTGTTTCCTTGATATTAAAGAACAGGCTAACTCAGGTGCAGCCCAACAGTCCCCTAGGCCCATGCTAGTTAACAAGTGTTTAATATGGACAAACCACGGAAGCTTGGCAGCACCCCGTACCATCATTACCTCGGACAATTCCTCCCTATAAGGTAAAAGTTCAGGAGTAGTCCACAGGTGACGCCAATACATTACGGGTTTAAGGCTCGACACTTCTGCAATTGCCATCATTCCTGTATCTAATCGTAGCGGTATTAGCGGAGTGCCACGTGGCAACTTAAACAACTGTCTTAGGTATTTGTTCTCCACCTGTGATAGGGTCTCAAGCTTAAGGTGGCCCCATAGCTCTGCGCCATATAATGCCCCACCTCGAGCCTGGACCCTATAAATTTCTAATGCCGGACTAACTGCTCTCTTGCTAGACTTGTTAAAAACCTTTATGATGCCACCTGTAGATTGCGCTAATTTTAGTGTTGATTTTGTGATGTGAGCCCCCCAATCCATAGTCTCAGTGATTGTAATGCCTCGATAAACAAAGGATGACACTCTTTCAAGGGGTTTACTGTTTAATGAAGGATTTGGGTGTGTGCTTTTTGGACAATTAAATGCCATAAATTTGGTTTTCTTTAGATTTATTTCTAAACCTCTTTCCCTACAAAATATTTCAAATGTATTCAAAACCCTTTGTAACCCCATAGGAGATTTAGCTACCAACAGAGTGTCATCGGCAAGCATCTTTGCCGAAATTTCACGGGAGGCTAACTTAGGGGCATCTAGGTCTTTTTCTGCTAGCAGAGCATCAATCAAGCCATTGATGTAAAGGCTGAATAAGGTTGGCGCAAGCACGCATTCCTGGTTGCAATAAGGTTACCATCCTTACCATGCCTAATTTGCGCATAGTTGCACTTGTGGAGTCGTTTAATGAGTTGGAATAAATATATAGGAACCCCCATCTAACCAAGAACTAACCACAATGTTTCCCTAGGGAACAAATCAAATGCAGACCTCAGGTCTACACAAATTAAATAGAGACTGTCCCCCTGCAGGCAGACGGTCTTCCTGTGCAACAATTGCAATCTTAGTACTTGGTCTAGGGTTGACAACTTTTCCCTGAACCCCGCCTGTAGGGAGGACTGTACCCCCATCTCTTCCATCCAGGATTGTAGCCTGAGGAGCAAGACACGTGCAAATATTTTTTGTGAAATGTCTATTAAACTGATTGGTCTGTAATTGGTTGGGATAAGTGGGGAACTTTTTTTAAACATCGGAATTATCTCTGCACCAAGCCAGCTAGGGGGGATCTTCATGCCCTGCATCCAAAAATACGGGGCCCAGATAGATGGTTCACTCCTAAAGAGGTCCCCAGGAATCTTGTCCAGGCCTGGTGCTTTGCCCGGGGCTATTTTTGCCAATGCGCCTTTTATTTCATTTAAACTTATACTTGAGCCCAAAATGCCATCGGACTGGGGGTTTGTATCCCGATTCTTTGGGGGGCAAACCACTGCCAAATGACATCTATTGGTTAAATCATCTCTGGGCAGCGTCTCCTTAGCATAGAGGGATTCAAAATGCTCCCGCCAAACCTCTTCGTCCAAGTTCGGTTTGACCGCTCTTTGGGGGGTAGACGATCTTGAATTTACAACACCCCAAAAAGTCCTCATATATCTGTCCCCTACTGCAATTTTCAAAGTGGCCCAATTTTCCTTTTCCCACCTTTGCTTAGCTTCTAAGGTGATCGCTTTATGATCCTTTCTTGCAGTTCTTATTAGTGGGTGATCATTGGCTTTAATGGATGTTACTAATGCCCTTTTAGCCTTGCGGCAAAGGGCATTATACCAAGGGTGGGAAGGTGGCCTACCCTGCCTGCTAGTTTTATTTGGATAGAAGAAGTTCAGTGTAACTTCTCCTAGTTTGGCATGATTCATCTCAACCAACTCTAGGTCTATGCCATCCCTGCTTTGGCTGTATGAAGTAGAAGCCTCTACAAGTACGGGTAGCAAGGCGTCATATAGGCTGCCCAAATTATCATTTGATTTACTAAAATCAGTCCATCTCACTCTCCGCCTACAATTCGAGACCACCACCCTGGGAACAATGGAGTTATCTGAGGGGTACGTACTTCCAGAGTTTAAAGCTTTAAGTTCTACTACTAGCGCATGATGATCACTCGCTAGGCGTGGGATGATTTTAAAATCCGTCATCCTGACCCAGGAGTTAGAGTTAATTAAAATATATTCTAATAGAAACCCACGGTTTTTACTGTAGAATGTGTAACCATTAGATGTATCAGATGGGGATCTCCCATTACACACTCTTAGTGAATGTCTCAGTCTGAGACAATTCATCTGGATCACCAGGGGAAAACATTTTTTAACTTTTGGACATCTGGACTCTGGAATTTTCAGGAAATGATCCTCATCGTATAAACTGTCACAAAACAATCCCTCGAGTTGCTCGAACTGACATATAAAATCCCCTCCTACTATGATCATTTGATTTGCAGCAATAGAACATACAAATGTGGTTAATTCTTCCACCGTGGTGGACTCTTTGTCCTTAGGGGTAGGTCTCGAACATACATTTATTAGGACAACAGGAGACTTAGAAGGAAACCGCAATAAGACATATAAAATGTCAATGGAAACTGTGTCAATTTGCTAAGCTTTACACCCCAAATGTGAGCCTATCCATGTGGTGAGGCCCCCAGATGGTCTCCCTATTCCCCCCAATGTTGCGGGGATACTAAAAGAGGCATAACCTGATTTAGGGGCCTCCCCTCTTGCCCAAGTTTCCTGGATCAGGCAGATCTCAAAATGTTTAATAAAGGATTCCCAGTCAGGGTCATCTAATTTATTATTTATACCCGCAATATTCCAGGATAAAACCCTTGTTACCTGGCAATTCAATAGATTCTTATTGGAGGACACTAAGGGGGGCTGCTTCATAGACACTTTTATTGATCCAGTGACATCCAGGTCATTTAGCATACAGCAAATAGTTGTTCAAAATTTTCAGAGTGGGCTAGCCCACCCTTGTGATGGTTACTGCATCGGGAGCCGCTCATGCTCCCTCCGACTGAACCATCCTCACTCTCGGGATTTGGGCCTGTAGAACTACCCTGGGTCTCAAAGTCTAGTGGTGCAGAGGATATTTCCTCCTTATTGATTGGGGTGACTTCCTTCTGTCAATCCACTCCCTCTATGGGACTAAACCTGTTTCCAGTCAAAATATTAAAAATAGGTTGGTTGTGCCAAAGCTGACCTAGTTGTGGTAGTACCGGATTTCAAGGTGCAGATCTCCATCACAACTCATAAAACTGACCTTGCTGAAAGGATCTGTTAGGGGGACAAAAATAACCTAGGGGGAGTAATAAAATAGTACCCCTATTCCTCCCATGCTCAGTAACTAAAACATTTTCTGTCATACTTGGATTTCTTAAAACTAATTACTATGCATTCTCCTTGAATGTCCTTGTGTCGTTCGCCTATCCAACCCACCCTTCTTGTGGTTAGGATCTCTTCAGTATTCTCATAGCCAAAATTACTATGGTTCACTAACCAATGAACTGATTTGTTCTTTAGATCTTGATGAGATTCTGCTTGCCCCTTCCTTAATTCGGGTACCCCTGCAAGTACCAGTACATATGGAGTTGACGTGGGTGGTAAATTTATGATTGGGGCAATAAGTCTGATTATAGCATTCTGATGCGTTGCATTCCTGAATTAAAGAGGTACCTTCCACCCACTGTCTATAACTTTTTTGTACTTCCCCTTTTTTTTCTGGCAGTGAAGGGGCCTGATTTGCTACATTTATAGTTGAAGAAGGTTGCCTTACTACACTAATTCCATTTTTCTTCCTAGCTTGTTGATCGTTATCTGCATTTACTGAGGGGCGTCTTTCATTTAAGATCAGGAGGGGCTTAGCCAATGAATTACTTGTGGTAGCTTGGGCACATGTCATGCTATCTGAGCTGGTAGTATCCTTAGTTGTCTCCCTATATTTTGACCATTCATTAAGTTTTACTGTCAACACATCTAACCTTGCTAATAATAGGGGTATTAGCTCTTCCTTGACAATTGCTCTCATTTGCAACTGGAGGTTCGTCACCAGCAATGTAACCCACGCAGGCTGATCATTAATGTGTCCTGTGCTAACCTCTAATTGTTCCCCCCCCTAGATTGCCTTTTTCGGGGTTGGAACCCTGCAGTTTTTCCTTCTTACAAGCAATTTTACATTAGGTTTTGGTTTAGCTTTACTTTTTCTTCCTGGATGGTTTGGGGTGATGGCCTTAGGTAGCTCTAAACTCAATGCCGCCATAATTACAGATTGATCATTGGTAGGCTCTATTGCTTCGCCACACAAGCCCGCTTACCCATTTTAGTAATTCTCTCGTCCAGTGTTGGAGAAATAAGTAGACACCGCTATACTGCACTAATACAATCTGCAGACACAATAATTTCTCAGTAGGTTTAAACCATATGCTTGTATACTACACCGGGCGCCAGGTCAAAGCCAGTTTATGAAGATAGAAAAGTCTGGGGAAATATCAAATTTAGTAGAATGTCAGCAGTACCTCATAGTCCGGGCTCTTTTTGTAGAAGTTAGGGGGGATGCCTATCCCGGCCTTTTCCTGCCTCTGACGGGTGCGACGGACACGCCCGCGTGCGTCCCGCACTGTGGAGGAGCAGCGACTTCTTTGAGGGCCTGTGGCGCCCTTTGATGTTGTCAGCAGCCTGGGCTGCGTGTGGCCCCCTGGGATATGTAGTTCGCCTGTGCTGTTTCCCTCACCGCGGAAATGTCGGCAGAGCAGCGGTGTGGTGTTCTCCCCCTTTCCCCCGGAGATGCAGGGAGATGGGGAGTGAGAGCAAGCTGGCCGTTTCCCTCACGGCAGGTCCGGTAAGTTTAAGCAGCCAAGGAGTTCCCCGGGCTGCGGTGGAGAAGTGCCGCCTTTGAGGGCCTGTGGTGCCCTCTGATGTCGTCAGCAGCCTGCGCCGAGTGTGGCCCCTGGGATCTGTAGTTCGCCAGTGCCGTTTCCCTCACGGCGGAAATGGCGGCAGAGCAACGGTGTGGTGTTCTCCCCCTTTCCCCCGGTGATGCAGGGAGATGGGGAGTGAGAGCTAGCTGGCCGTTCCCCTTACGGCAGGTCCGGTAAGTTTAAGCAGCCAAGGAGATTACTCAAAAAGCCAGATCTTCAGCTTCTTGTGAAATTTAAGAGGTGAGGAGGAGGCTCGTATATGTAGCAGCAGGTTGTTCCATGCTTTAGGAGCAATGTAGGAGAAGGGTCGCCCATCGGATCTAGTTTTCTGAATGCACTTGTGCAAGTAGGAGTCTGGATGAGCAGAGGTATCTGAAAGGTTTGTGAAAGCAAATGACATTGCTGAGGTATACTGGGCAAATGTTATGAAGAGCCTTGAAAGTTCTGGATGAGGAGTTTGAAATGCGCTCATTTGTAAATGGGAAGCCAGTAGAGCTCCTTCTGATGTTGTGTGTTGGGAGTGCAGTTTAGGAGGTTGAGATTGATTCTGCCCACCGAGTTCTGAAAGGTCTTCACCAGAAGGTCTGCAACCTTCTGGTGAGTTTTTTGCTGATCCCGGCCTATAAGGTGTTCCCGTAGTGTAGCATCCTGGTGAAGGGGTGAATCATGACAGTTTTCAATATGCTGATTAAGATCCATTTGAAAGTATTCCTCTGCATTTTCAGTGTATGGAAGTATGTGGCATTGATGAATTCTGAGTTTGCAGTTGATGATGATCCAGAGGTTCTTGGCGTTTGACTGTCCTAGTTCTGTTGACCATCAGGTGGTGTCCCACGGTGATGTGCTCTTCTTGAAGATCACAATTTTGGTCATGTCAGTATTCAGCTTTAGACAGTTGGAGGCATATTTATGAGCTTTTGATGAATTCTCCGATTTACAAGAAAAGGTAAACCTGGGAATGCACCAAACAGATACTCCTCTCAATGAGAGGCGTAACAAGGAGAACTATCTTTATTTCTCCTTGTTCCTTCCTATTTCTTAGTGTGCTGCATTGTGCAGCACACTTAGAAAGAGGGAACAACCTCTCAGGATTGTTTATGTGAATGGAGGTGCCCTTCCCTGCCCCAAAGCAATCTTGCATGCAATGCAGAGACCCTTGCACCAAGGTGCAAGGGTGCCTGAGTTGACGCTAGGCAGTCTATTTTACACCAGTTCAGGGGAAAGGACAGGAATGTGCGATATTGCTTTAAATATGATGCATTCCTGCCATTTTTCAGTAATGCAGTGCATTAACATGACTTGGGGCCTGATTCACGGGACTAACTTAAGACAAAATCCTAAATTAGCTACCATTTGGTATTCACAGAAGGCATTTACTCATTTTGATATTCACAGAAGGCATTTACTCATTTCGGTGTTCATAAAAGTTAGGACTCCTAACTTTAGGACTCCTAAATGCTTCAGTGAATACCGAAAGTCTTAAAGCTAGGATTTTTCTCAGTTTAGGAGTAGTAAAGGTTGGCAAAGTCTGTTGGGTCTGGGTCCAGTTGCGGGCTGAAATTGCTGTAAATGTAGGTACAATCTTTTTCTTTCATTCAAAAACCTTTGACTGGTACATTTTATTGTCTATTTTACATGACAATGCAATGCAATTTAATAGTAAAATTAAAATAGATGGAGTGATGTGATCATATTACTTAAGGCCCTGGATGAAATGCCTTAATGGGTACTAGTGTGGAGTCCTGGAGTCCATAGAGTAGGGCATTACCACCATCCAGATGTGTGAGTAAAATGGCTTGAATAGCAGTTATGACATTTTTTTCTGGAATAAACTGTTTGACTTTCCTCAGAAGAGAGACCTGGTGCCAGGTCATTTATTTTTTGGCAATGTGCTCCCTAACGGTGGGGTGGTTGTTCAAGGTAAAGCCAAGTGACTTGGGGTTTGAAGCTATCAAGGTTCAGGTAATTGAGCTAGGTTTGTTCTGTTTCTTGTTTGTTATTCTTGTCAAATAAAATGAATTCTGTTCTGGTTGAGTTAAGCATCAAGTAAATGCTGGACATTCAGGTCTGTAAGATGTGCAAGCAATGTTTGAGGCCTTGGATGAATGAAGCAGAGGAGACTTTTTTTGTCCTTATACCACCATTGTTTGCAAAGTCTAGCCTGACATCTGGCTTGTACCACTCCAGGCTATTTGCAGTAACACAATAGTCCTGCATACAAGCACGCCCAGTTTCCTGGTTGTAAGTTCCACGCCGGTGTGATCATAGGACACGAGGGATTACGTTTTTATTGTACCACTCCAATTCATAAATTTATCCCAGATCTTAGAATGTGTACCGGTCTCAAGTCCTATGTCTATTTTGCAAGTAGTTTTCACCGCCTGGAGCCAGTCTGACCCTTTAAGCGGTACAGCGTCTGTCCATTTTTTACAAATGTCTCTCCTCTCAAGAAGAATCAAATAAAAGAGTAGGGCCCGCCTGTTCATCGATAGGGACGAAGCCGGCTGATCCTTCTACCCTATCATGATCAGCATTAAGCAAATTTTTATATTGGTGCAGAGAATTTCAATTATTACTTTCTCAACCAAAGACCAATAGTCCTGAACAGGGGAGTATTCAGAAAACATAAGCCGATCATCCACACTTAACATACCACATCTGTGACATCTTGGGGCTACAGCTGTTACAAATGTTGACAATTTATTTGGTGTCCAATATAGCCTATTGACTGTAAGAAAAATGGTTCCTTTTCAAAGTTGCCTGCTTGACCATCTTATACAGCAGTTTAGAAGAAAGCTGCCACATTCTCTGTGGCTCCGTCATCTGAATAGTGCCATCCCAGATCTCATGTGGTGCTCTCAACTTGTTTCCTTCGGGGAAACCAGGGTCCTGTAACAGTCAATAACTTCCTTCCTTTTCGGGGCCTCATTCTTAATTTATTTTCGAATTCCCAAGTTCCTCTGATCTCTCTCCTATTTGCCTCCCCCCAGGATAACAACTGCAAATATTTAAACCTTGAGAGGGACCCCCTTGTCTTTGCCGTCAAGATTTCCCATGGCACCATCTCTTCCTCACCATGAGATCCCCCCATTGTTCAATTCCTGCCCTCCTTAGTGAAATGCTTAGCTGATCTTGCAAACATTCTGGCATACCTGGTGAATCCCATATTGGTGCACCATCGTAAAGTACCCCATTCCCAGAATGTTCCTTATTCCTACCCAAGGGATAAGTGCTGCCTTAAGTCTAACTTTTTTGAAAAAAATATTTTGCCCCAAATTGGTAAAGGAACCCTTTCCTGCCCCACTCCTTGACCAGAAAGTCTTGAAGCAGAGGAGACTTTCAAGTAAAGATGTGTATCATTGGCAGACTGATGAATCTTTCTGCTGTTATCTCATAGTAGAAGACCAAGTGGTTCCAGTAAAAGGTTGAAAAGAACAGGAGACAGTATGGAACCCCCACAGTTGACATCTATCTTTTTGAGACCTAGAGGTACTCATGTGAGCAAACTGGTGGGAAAGACATTGTTGATGAATCCTATGAGAGTTAAGGGTTGGTATGAGGTTGGTATGGTCGACCATATCTAAGGTAGCTGATCCACCAATATCAGGAGGCAGGAGTCATCTTTATCTGTGATCATGAGGGCGTTGTCTATGAGATGTAAGGTAGGGGTCTCAGAGCTGCATCATGATCAGACTGGATCATAGAGGAGATGATTAGCATTAACAAGACCTTTAAATTGTTTGCAGACTGATTTCTCAATTATCTTGCCAAAGAATGGAAGGTGAGTCATTCACGAGTAGTTGGGAAGGTCACAAGTGTCTAGTTTAGGTGTTTGTTTAGGAGTGGCTGGATCTAGCGTCCCTTGAGAGCCTCTGGGAAGATTCCTTATGTGAGGAAGGCATTGACAATGGAAAGCATGGGTAAGAGACCATCACAAGAGGGTTCTTGGATGAAGGACATGATCATAATATGAAGTGGATTTGGGAGAGTTGAGTATGTCAGCAACATCTGGAGAGTTATGGCTTTCAAGATTGACAATTGGGATTCTACAGGAAGGGGTGAGTGAGAGAGATGAAAAAGGTTTGGTAATATCGATATGCTGTCAGATCATCAGTATTTTTTCTCACCAGAATAGGTTGATGGCAGCGCACTTTTCCGTGAAGTGAGGAATTGGAGGGTCTGGCAGGGGGTCGATGCAGTGCTTGATTGTTTGAACAGCATTCTACTTCTGTTGGTAACTTCATTGATGATGGCTTTATACTTGTATGGAATCACTATACTATATATCAATAGTTATGTGTGATTGCAGAGAAAAAGTTCTATAACAAGTTCTCTAAATTCTGCAAATGGATCCACTGATTCTTTGAGGGAAAGTCTGGTGCTTACTTTCTTCAGTAATAATTATAATTTGAATACTGAAATACTTCCAATTGCAGAAATCAAAGTACGTTTTAAGAGTGGTGATTCATTCACTTATATGGGGTGGAAACCTTTCTTGTAATTATAATATTTTCAAAAAATAATGTAAACAACCTATGATGAGAATGAGCAGAAGTGTTCGTTTTTACTAGCATAACTTGAGACTAATAACTGCAAACCCCTGCTCTCAAGTTCCTGTTTGCATAGTTTTAATTAATAAAGTTACTCATTTCTGAAACTTATAATCACAAAGTATCCAAGGTACACATCATTTTTGGATATTGGCTAAAGCTTTCCATTTGCTGGAGTCCATGGAAGTAGCACTGCAGAACTTACAAAACTCATCATATGGCAGTTTTCGCCCATAAAAAATCTTAGAAGCCCATCAAGTAATTAACAATCATGTTTAAACTACTCTACTTCATTACTGCATGATTGTTATTGAATATAATCAAATAGTCTCATCCTCCAGAGAAAATTACACAGACATAGCATGGGCTCCTGATGTATATTAAGTGGTGCGGCAGCTGGGCTATTGCAGTCTAAATCTGAGCAGAAAATTTACAGCACTAAGTCTTTATCTCTTCAGGGTGGTTAATTATCTTAATTACTTGCATTATCTTTTATCTTTCAGGATCCTAAATTGCTTTTTTCTGCTTGTATTGCCAAAGGGGAGGGATATGTTTTATTGGGACCTGCTGGGCGAAGCCACCAATGTGTACATAGCTTCAGCATACTTTAAAACAACTTTGATTTATGGAGGACTTCCCTTTGAGACTAAGATTCCGTTCTCCATTTAAAATAAATGTATATGAAATTGCTCGATTTTTTTTCTTTAGGTCTGTATGCAAATGTATGTTTTGTACATATTTACACGTAGAAGTAATCCTAGAAAAATAACTGAATTGTCCCTGTCATCACTGAAAAAAGAGCACATGGGGATGGCTTTGAGAAAATATTTCTGAGCAACAGGTTCTTGGAATAGTATTTTCATTTTGCCATGTTGTCAGTTTTTGGAACCTCGAGGGGTTAAAGTGATTTTTGGATGTAGTGATTTGAAGGGCATTTAAAAACAATTAGTGTACAGACATGTACCAAAATGAGTGCGAATATGGTGGTGCATAATAATTATTCTGTAAATTCTTATGGTGATTAATTTGCCCAAATGGAAGCCTATTGAACAAAATCTTTAATTCAAGCAGAAGACCATGAAGTGTCTTTTTTATACTATTGTCAGCGCAAAGCCAATGTTTTACGCCGGAGTTATTGTTTATTTTTCTTCAGTAGAGGGCATAATTATTAAAAGAGCTACATAAAAAGTTCAAATAATTAGTAAGTCAGACTCAAAGTAATCAAGATAATAAGGAACGAAAATGGCCTATGTACTCCCGTCCGTGGAGGGGTAGAATGTTGTTATCTGTGGTAGCCTTTGATCTCCCCTACATTTTTAGGATGAACTATAGATTTTGGGAATAATCAGACCATTCAGAGATAGTGGGGGTACCCAGCAAACGTTGTGAACATTTGGACCTGTGGTATATGTGGACGATACAATGATCACTATATTTTATGTTTAAGTCGGGCATATAAGAGCAGACTTGGCATAGGCAAAATTTCGTTTATTCTGGCAATCTGAAATAATTCTGGCATATCACATTATGATTGTTACCCAAAATGCCTGAGAATGCGCCATTATGCCACATCGCGTAATTGATACTTTTGTTTGGGCAAAAATCCCATCTCAGGAGCACGGGAAGAATGCAAACACTCTTAACGCGAGCAGCTGTCCTGAGCGCGAGGGACTGTTGGTACCACGCTGAATTTTCCTCTATCTTTACTGTGCGAAATGCATCCTCGCACCGTAAATGAATGCCAGGATGTATTTCGTGCTAACAAATACTGCAGAATGCCGAGGCAGGCATTCTGAGTAATGGCACATAATTACACATGCAAAATGTTAGCGTTTGATATAATTTCCTCACAGGAAATAACATACATTTCGCCCAGGTCTAGAGTAGACCTGTGTAAGGTAGCATAAGTATTTCATTTTGGATTTGACACGAGGACACAGCTGCATTTTATTTTGAGAATTTAGGGGCTGGTGTGGGTGAGCTCCCCAAGCAGAATGCCTTTTTTGAATAATTCCAAATCCTGTGAAGGGCAACCCCTGGCTGAATAGTGGAGGGATACGTTTTTTATGTATCTGTTCCAGATCTTGGTAGTTTGTAGTTTGAAGCATAATAAAGAGTACTACCTTCTGCCATCTACCTAGACAAGAGATCAGGCATTATTTCTGCCTAGTTTGATACCTAACTATGAATTCAAGTTCTTCCTTGCTTTTTAAACATAAAAGGTAGGCCTTTTACAATGTTTATACCTTTTGATGTATTTATGTAGACTGTAGACGGTAATATCATTTTTTTTACAGCAAAAAAGAAAAAGTACTTCTTGCTGAATGTTTAACAACATAGCCGATGGTAGCCTTTTCAATTTACTAGCTGTCAGTCGACTATAGTACTTTAAGTACACACATGGGAAGGACAGCGGGACGTGTGACTCTGTGCTAAAGGATGGGCCTGGGATAGTTAGAAAACAATATAATTTACGTGAATAGTCAGGTGAGTTAGGGACATATTATCAAGAAACAGTGTTAAAATTATCGCCGCTTTAGCCACCGAAAACTGACGCTAAAGCGGCGATAATGGACTTGATAATAGGCCCTTGAGAATTCCAATAGAAGCCCATGTTCTGGTGTCAACATGGGCTTCTATTGGAATTCTCAAGTGCATATTATCAAGCCCATTATCGCCGCTTTAGCGGCAGTTTTCTACTGCTAAAGCTGCGATAATTTTAACGCTGTGCTTGATAATAATCCCCGATATGTTTAACTTTTAGGACCTGTTTCGGAAAGGTAAAGTTAGACTTAAAGTGTAACTGAGACCAAAAGTCTAACTTTACAACTTTTCGGTATTCACAAAGGTAAGTTACTAGGAGTAAAGTTAGACTTTTGGTCTTAGTTATTCTTTTGGTTTAACTTTACCTTTGTGAATACGTGAAAAGTAGTCAAGTTAACCAACAACTAGCGATAATTATCGCTATGTTGGCTTAGCGGCAACATTTTTATCGCCGAGCTGCGGCGATTTTTATTGCTTAGGAACCTTGCTATTATCAAGGTTTATCTCCTAAGCGATAAAAATCGGACGAAATGCATGAATATCGCTGAAAAGTCAGCGATATTCATGCATTACCGAGCTAATGCTCTTAGCCATGTTATCCACCTACCATTGGATAACATGGCTAAGAACTGCTCAGGGGCAGGTGTTAGCTTTTGGAGATATTCGCGCTTAGCGCGAATGTCTCCAAAAGTTGGTAATAGGAGATAGCGATGTTAGCGACTGTTTCCAGTCGCTAACATCTTGGCACGCCCACTTTGCATGTCATTAGTGATAAATTTCACTGACATGTAAAGCGGGGCCCAAGATGGTCGCTATCTCCTACTAGCTGTCACTAACTGGTGTTAGCGACAGCTAGGTAATAGGGAGATAATTTTATCTCCGCTTTCTTGGCTTTTAAAGCCAAAAAAGCGGAGATAAACGCCCTTGATAATATGCCCCTAAGACTTTTGGTGTGACTTTACCTTTGTGATTAGTTGAGAAGCAGTAAATTTGGACTTTTTGTCTCAGTTACATTTAGGTAAAACATGACGTTTCTGAATAGACTTTTGGTGTGACTTTACCTTGGTAAAATGAGCCCTTAAAGTATGTGTATGTAGTGCATACTGAGAGTGGACCAATTTCATTATTTAAAAGAAAGCGAACAACATGTTGAAATTTTAAATACTTCATATATGAATTCTGGTATAAAGTAAAGCATTGTGCCTTTGGGTTGCTTTTTCCCAATCGTGATAATGAGAAACCTGACAGCGTCGACAAATATGTTTGGGAAATTAAAGCAAATTCAAGTGTTACAGAGAAGGCCAATCACCAGTGCAGATGTGATAGAAATGTTTCTTTGCTCTTCTTTTCCAGAGCTACATTGTGGTAGCCATAATAAAATGAACATCAGTGGCCATCTATGCAAATATCACGGGATGCGTTTGTAGGAAAGTGCCTCGTTTGACATGGTAAGCCCCCACTTTTTGCCTGATGTCTGATGTAATTTTGAACTGTAAGTGCACTGGGTCCCTGCTAACCAGGTGCCCAGTGCCAGATTTCTTTCCCAAATATTGTACCACGATTGGCACAACATCAGTCACCCCTATAAGTCTCTAATAAATAGTATTCCTGGTACCTAGTGCATGGGTGCTGAAGAGGGTCCTCTGGAGCTGCAACACTAATTGTGCCTCCTCAGGAACCCCTCACCAAGGCTATGGGCTCTGCCTTTGCAATCCGAAGAGTCAACATGGCACACAGCCCTGTGTGCTATCCCTCCCATACACTGCATGGGACATAGGCAAGCCACCCCTACAGCAGGCCTTAACCCTAAAGAAGGATGCACAATATCCTATAGGTGAGCATATTAGCATGAGCAGATATGCATCTACAATATCCAATCCATTCTGAGATGTTGTTAGTGCACAGGGAAGCCATGAAAATTACATGGGCTGGATACTTGTCACCATGAGTTTCCTGGCTCCATAATGGCTTCACTGATTTCTAAGGTGTTGGGTACCAAACCTCTTATTTGAATAAATCCTCACTTATGCCAGTATTGGATTTATTAATAAATTCACAGAGGAGACCCTCTTAGAGGGTCCCCTGTAAACCTACGAAGCACAGGTGTGGTTTCTGGCTTGTTTTCTTAAGGCTGCCACTATCAGATATGTTTCAGATCTCATTGGGTGATGGCCAGTGCTCTCAGAGGCAGAGACAAGCCTGCTCTGGGTGGAAGTCCTTCACAACTCCTCCTTGGACAGTAAGGCCTTCCTGGGTGGGAAGCTTCAAAGGCAATGCCGCCTTTGAAATCCAAACCAGTTACCTCTAGCTAGTGGAGGAGACTGGGGCTATTTCCTGCTCCACTTTGGGAAGGCAAAAATTATTTAGATTAGGGGGAGGGTCCCCACTTAGCTTACACCACCTGTTGAGTAAGGAAGGTGAGGTGTACCCCTCTGTTAAAAAAATTGGGATGGTGAGAAAACATCCTATCCATGCTAGGGTATTACCTCTTCTCCCAGTCACTAATAACTAGATGGTGTAGACACCCTAAAGCTAAGTAGCCTATTGGCTACTACCTGTCTCCCCTTCTAATGCTCTTAATTTCAGTATTTAGGTGGCACCCCAAGACCCGCTGCTCGTGAACTGAAGCGCTGCTGGCAGATGAAAAAGGGGCCAAACCCTGCCTGTTGCTCCCAAGAATCGACAATTACTGTTGCTGTGTCTTCCTGGTACCTAAAAGAAATCCAGGAAACTTGGTGCATCACCAGCCTTTGAGAAATTTCAGTGAGGCTCCCATGGAGGGAAGGTATCACTCCCCTGCACACCACAGGCACCTATCCTGTGAAGTTCGGATTGTCGATGTGCTGCTCTCCAACTACTTTGATGCAGCACCAAAGTGAGAAAAGGTACAGCAGCTCTTGAGGGTCAGATCTGCCTCCCCACCAGGACCTACCGGACCCATGGCATACTGATACCTGGGGTAACGGACCCCCAATTGCAAACATTGAGAAGAAGAGTCCACTCCGGACTCCCAAAGCACCAAAAGCCAGCACCTGTCGAGGGACACCAGAACACCTGAAGCCCACTTCCAGAGTGGCCCAGCTGTCCCGAGATCGCCTCTCCAAGTTGCCTGCTTTTGACTGTGAGGACCTCAAGATTCACAATGCCTGGCTGACCTTTTCACTATGCCCCTGGGTCCACTGGCCCCTGCACGACCAACCAGCCCTGCTCCTGTGGTCCCTAGGCCCTTGCGGCTGCCTTCCTCAAAGGAGACCCACTGGACTTACCTCTAAGTTCCTCTCAACAGGGCTTTTTCTAGTGGCCGGCAATAATGAACAAGCATCTGCAATGCAATGGGTCTTGCATATGCGAGAATTTGGGGTATTGGCATTATAAATGACACTGCCTTTAATTTATTTGTTTTGAAAACCTGCAAGCAGTGGGTAAACATGCACTTTGTACTTATAGTCCTTGCTTATGAGAAGCAATAATGGCAGTAAAAGAGGCACAGTTAACGACTAAAAGTATAAAGTGAGCGTTTACGTCCCGCTTGCCAGTTTTCAAAACACATAAATAAAAGGAATTTTAAAGCACAATGCCAATAGATCATACTCTTGCAAATCCAAGACCTATTGTATTGAAATGCTTCTTGAGCTCTGCGATGGAGGCAGCAGCAGCTATAGGAAAGCAGGGATGGTGAAGCCAGATCATGCATTTTAAAAGCAGAAAGGAGGAGGAGGGAGTTGCAGCCAAAACAGAACTTGTGTTTGAATGTACAGCAAACATGGCAAGATAAGAGCAGGATTTGCAGCCCTGTTTACAACAGAGCTCTGTAAACCACGAGCACTGGTCTCTGGTGCTACAGTTTAATGAAAGAAATAGTGCTCTCAAGTTCTGAGTAACAACAGATGTGACAGGGGCAGTACTTGAAAATGGGTAGATCTTTTAATGTCCATTTACTGAATACAGTATGTCTCGCAGAGACAGCGCAAGCTTTGCCTAGGTGAGACTTAAAAATGCTTTGTTAATATGGCATGCCTCTGCAAAGGTAGAATGGCATATGCAGAACATTTGAAGCCCACAATCTGTCCAGCAGCCTGGCCCATTGGAATTATGTGTAAGAGAAGGGCCAGGCAGATGACAGATAGAGAAAGAAAAGGATGATTATGGTTTAGAAAGGCAGCAAATTTTGAAGCAGTTTTTCTTCACAAAGTTTTCATTTTTATGTATGTTAATACTGGAGAAAGAGTTCACCTCATTAATATCAGTTTAACACCTTAACCTCATCGCTGCTACAGAGATTTCCCCCCGGTGCTGCATTCTCAGAATTGGGTGTGGTCATGACGGAACGGTTCCGTCATCAGCACAGCTCAACCCTATGCTCATGACGGAACCGTTCCGTCATGAGCATCGAAGGGGTTAAATGAGCAATTGAAAGTTTACCTGCTTCAGCAGTACAAAGGACTTGGCCCTAAGTGGCAATACAATTAGTTGCATTTTTAGTAAGTTTTGATCAATTTGCTTTTAAAATTTTTTGTAAAAATCTGCAATGTATGCAGAAGATGAAGGATTGTATGACAACCGCATAACTATGTGGAAAACTACAGGGCCACCAAATTGCATTATTCCATTGGCCCTGCCAGCAGCATATGGCATTGCCCTGTTGACTTGGTAATTACTAAGCAGGGATTGAGTGTGGTGTATACACTACCTCAAACGACATATGTTAAATAATGCTTACCGATGGTGGACTGGGGTGGGGGAGGGGTTAAGGTTGGGGTGTGTGGTTGAGGGGTGGTCCACTCAGACAATCAGCCAATTAAGGATGAGAAAAGGCATTTTAACACCATTGTATCATCTACTATGTTCACTCTCAGGACCATCAAGAAAATCCTTCCTTTTCTGCCTAAGGAGAGTCGGCAGACAGTGGTTACTGCATTGATTATGTCACGTCTGGACTACTGCAACAGCCTCTATTTAAACATGTAAGAGAGCCTGTTGCTAGACTCCAGATGTTGCAGAACACTGCTGCTAGGCTGTTATCTGGTATACCAAAATTTGACCCGATATCTAATGAAATTCGTAGACTTCATTGGTTGTCAGTAAGGCAACGAGTGCAATTTAAATCTCTTTGTCTAGTTTTTAAATCGCTTCACAATCAAGGACCATGCTACTTGAGGGAACAATTTCAATGGTACACCCCTACTACACTGCTACGTTCATCGTCTCAAAAACTGGTCAAAGTTCCACTCGTAAAAAGAGCACGCTGCGGTGGGAAACGTTTTGTGGTAGGTGCTGCAAAGGTGTGGAACCAGCTTCCTTTGCATCTGAGGAACAGCACTGATTTGCTGTTATTCAGAAAAATGCTGAAGACCTGGCTGTTTTAGTTTCTTCCTCAGGCTTTTTCTGCATCAGGACAGCAGTTAGCGCCAGGACACCCACGGGTAACAGTCGCGCTTGATAAAATATATAACATAACATAACATAAACTTAAAGGCAGTATCTCAAAGGGAAACTGATCAATGCTGAAAGCACTTAAGAGCACAGAACCGAGGCCAAACAAGATAAGAGAACCAGGCATGCAGCACAATGTAGCACTTTCCAGCCCTAGCCAAATGCCCCTGCCAACTTCTATGTAAAATGACATTTGTAAAATGCCTTTTGGAATGAATGTATTTAATGTAGCAATGTGGTGTGGCATACATAGAAGTTTGACAAAGGGCGATATTCAGAGCTCCTGTGGCAAAACTACAGTGAGGTTGTTGTGGTAAAGGCCTCCTTAGCCCTTTTGAGAAGACCAGCAAGTTTATAAAGCGCCTAGTTGTAACCTTGTTATTGTGGGGTGGTGACCAAATAGTACTGCAGTTTCAGCATCCGGTCTCTGCCCCCATATTTTAACTCTGCCCCAGAGTTAAAAATTAGAGGTAAGGTGCGATGCATGGAAACCAGAGCACAATACACAGGTCTCTAGATGTGAAAAGGAAACAAAGAGACACATGCATGACACATGGGCAACAGTTATGTGTAAGGGTGAGTGACAGAAAAATATCACGGCATATGGACCCAGAGACACACACTATGCACACAGGAGACAATGCAAGTATAATCTAAGGCATACTGATAGGCAATGATAAAAGAATAGGCGGAGAGACAAATACACAGACACTCATAGACACAGTGACTCACAGCGATACCCACAGACACCAAGACTGGAGAAGTGTGGCTGCTGATGAGATTGCTGATGGGAGATCCTTACTAAATGTTTCAGCAGACTGCTTCTGTTAATGCAAGTACTGATACTCCTGGGTCAGAGTTGATTCATATATGGTCATAACACTGCCATTGTTATTAGGAGATATTAAAAGTTCTGAAGCCACCATTTGGCACCCACAGTAATGCTCTAATATTGTCCACAGATGTTAGAAATATAACTTTATTGAAATGTAATGCAAATTCCTATATGCAGTAGTGGATAAGATCGGTTGGGCAATGGGTTTGGAAACTGGACATCATTCTTGTATATGGGATTGGCAGCTTGAATCTGACCCGGTTGGTGTTATGTCGTGTGACCACTGATATCAGGCATAACTTATAGGCTATCAATCACCTGGCCTTGATATGAGGTCTTGCCATTCTAATATAAGATTTTCACATACAGCAACAATACTGGTCCTATACGCTTCATTGGAAGAGGCCTGGGATCAAATTAGATACCTAAACCTACCAATATTTCAAGAGCCCTGACGAAGTTCAAATAATAACTGAACAAAATGCGTAGGCTTGATTTAATAAAATAGATGATTAAAAGGAACATATTGCCGAACTCATTTTCTAATTGACTCTGGATGAGAAGGTTTATGGTGCACCACTCCAAATATCTCTAGTTTGGCTATGCTCTGCGTTTGCAGTTGCACCTAACAGCGGCAGGTGCAGGAATTGTTGTGCACATCTATTGGATAAAAAAGAAACGGTACAGTGGATTGCGGCTCTTAAAGGCTGCCATTGCTGAGTCATGCATGGTTGTTAGAAATGGGGGTCTCTAGTTGGCAGAAGTATCTACCTTAGTCCAAATAAGAGCCCTTGCTTATATTCAGGGTAAGGAGGATACACTCTTAAAATAACCCATGTTCACCTCCTTGGTAGCTTGGCACGAGCAGACAAGCTTATCTCAGAGGCAGCGTGAAAACATACAGTAATACAGTGAAAAAACTAAAAATGGACACCACACAAGTTAAAAAAAATAAGTAATGTTTATCTAAACCAAAACAACACAAAATGACAAAAATCCACAATACAAGTATCCAGATATCGTCGAAAATGGGTTATTCACTCAAATAAAGCTTCTAGTAACAAATATCTCCACTTGGAGTTAATACAACGTCGTGACAGATGAAAATCCCAAAGAACGGCACTGACCACGAGATGCACAGTGTCGGATCCGACGTCAAGCAGACCCACAAAGAACAGGACCTTGGAATTGATGAAAGCAAAGACGGTGCACGGTGTCAGGGAGGTGATGCTCTGTTGGTGCCTGCGGGCGGGTTCCTTATGACCCCAGGGAAGATCATGCCTCTGTTCCTGGCTGCAGCGCAGGGGAGGTGAGACATTGGTTCCTTACTGTGTCGGGGAGGTGATGTCATGAATGGCAGTGAGGTGTTGGTTCCTTATGATGGTACGATGTCAATGGATTTGGAAGTCACCCACGTCGGGGATCGGCTCTGTGTTGATAATGCACCAGCGTCACTGAAGTCAGGACTGCAGTGCGAGTCGGGATGGTGTGTCGTGGACGTCATGAGCGGTGTCCTCAGCTCAGGTGCAGGCAGCGGCCTCGATGATTGCTTCGGAGTCGATGTGGCATGGCAGCAGATGTCGGGCTTACGGTGCAAGTCGGGCGGTGCGTCTTGCTCTTCACGAGCTGTGCCCATGGCTTCAGTGCAAATTACGGCATCACTCGCCGAACTCGGTGTTACAATTTCCTTCTGTTGCAGCTAAAACAGCAGTTGAGATGCAGAGAGACAGAGGGAGGAAGTCTTTATGTCCCTGAGACATCAGAACAGGAGGCAAGCTCTTGGAGATCTTCCTCAAGATGACAAAGCAAACAGCAAAGTCCTTTTCTCCTTTCCTTGGCAGCAAGCAGCCACTGCAGTGCAACCCCAGACAGAAAACAGCATAGGGGCAGTATTCCTCCTCAGCTTATC
Source organism: Lissotriton vulgaris (assembly GCF_964263255.1). NCBI lineage: Eukaryota > Metazoa > Chordata > Amphibia > Caudata > Salamandridae > Lissotriton > Lissotriton vulgaris. The sequence goes on along the minus strand of NC_141699.1, from coordinate 239,427,373 downwards.
TGACTTTTCTCCTTGGCAAAGATTCCTCTTGATTTCCCAGAAGTGATCTAAAAGTCTGGGGTCTGGACCCCCTTTTTATAGACACAAATTCTTTGTTCGCTGAAGGCAGAGAGTGTCTGTACCTGGCCAAAGCCAGTTCTTTCCTCACTGGTGAAGCTCCCTGGCAGTAGGTGGAGACAGCATTGTTTAAAAAAAAACACTGTTATTTATCATTTTGTTGCATAAGTTACATCACAGTGAACATGTTACACTGTCTTGTGTGTCGTGTAAAGAATACAATTGCATTGCCTGCTTGTTTTCAATAATCTGTAAGTTTAAAGTAAAATAATCATTAAGCATGACAAACATATGGTATCTGCAATTAATATTAATTAACAGTGCATAGTAGTATAGAAATACATCAGATCGGTATGTAATACGTGGACTGCAGCTTGGGTGTGGTACAGTGTATGTACATTCAAAGATGTAAATTATTTCATACATCAAACAGGTAGCAATGTCTGCACTGTATTGACGGAGTGCATATCTTCAACCCACCCCAGTTGGCACTATGCCTTGTTCCAGTTGTGTGGATGTGCTGTCTTTTCTCGCTGTGAGAAACGTTTTTAGTGGCCCCCAAATGTCTTTTGGCCTGGAAGATGGGGGAACAGTCACGGAGTACAAATCACTATGTGTGTTACAGGTAACCAAGCTCTTCAGCCAGCTTTGCACCCAAGGGTCTGTCTTATGGCCCCAATGAAATGCTACTTCCCTCTTGGCTAACAGTAAACTAAGAGCCGAAAACTTTTGAATTTGCTTGGGAAAATTAACCATGTAACCCATGAGTGCAATCTTAGGAACTGGATCAAGTGGTATGTGTATAATGTTGCCTAGCTCCTTATGAACCTCCTTCCAGTACGACTGTAAGCGCGGGCAAGTCCAAGTCAGGTGCGCAAATTCAGCATGCACGATCCACACTTGCGGCAATTGTGTGGTTGTGATGGATCCAATTTGTGTACCTTGGCTGAGGTGCTGTAGGCCATACGTATAAATTTAAAGTGGAGCAACTTATGCCTATTGTTTAGGGAAATGTCTTGAGTGAGAGTGCAGCATGGATTCCATTGGTCATCCTTGATCGGGCCTCCCAGGCCCCCCTCCCAATCCCTTTGGATCCTTTTGTCATTGACAGGAATTTGTTTTGCGCAGGCTTTTCATAGCTTGCAAATGAGGTCGGAGCCGAGTTCGCTTATGATGACCAGAGAGAAGGGGGCGAAAGAGTCAGGTTCTATGGGAAAACTGGGTATTGTGGCATGCAGCACTGATTGGATACGTGTCAGAACTCGAAGCAAAAATTAAGTTGGCTTACCGGTTCTTGCACGGGAACAGAGATGCTAGGTCCCTAATCCCTTTTAGCAATGCCCGGAGGTCTTTTAACAGAATTTTCAAGTCATAACCTCAAGGGACGGGGGAATTGGATAAAATAACAAACAAAGAAGAGACTGGTCCAGAATAGGTTCCTTCTGTCAGCTACTTGCCAAACGTTCTCTGTTTATCCTCTGGAACCTGTAAATTAACACATCATTAAAACTACCAACTCTTTTCCCTTTTTATTCTTGTACTACTGATAGGTATTAATATCTCACCCACCCTGGCTATGCTGGACGTTTGCTTCTCTTCTGCTCTAGTGGCTTTTACTGTCTTCCTCCTCTGGTTAGTTGTAACTATTCAGAATAAATGACAATTTAGTACCTTGTTTTTCTGTTACCTACAGCTCATGTTATGACCTAATATTGTAAGTGCACTTACTTCACTAATTAGAAGAGTTGTTCCTTAAATGGGTTCTGTTATCTCACTCTCTTCATCTTTTTATACTGCCTGTATATCTGCGACCGCTTCCCCTGATTTGTTCTTTTATCTCATTACAGGTTTTTTGAGGAATGGGTCATTCAAAGACTTTTCAGGTGAGTGGATACATATATATATATTATATACAATGCTTGTGATTATTGTCCTTCTGTATTTAATCAATCAGCATATTAACACTTCTCTCATATGCTTGCTTATCTTTCTACTAGGAAGTCTCCAACAATTTCTCTATGTCAGGTAAGCTTCTTTTAAATTATCTAGTCACAGTTTTATAAACACGTTCTCTTCAACTTAGCTCTGTCTAGTAGATTACTGCTTCTCTCCTCTGGCGTTGTTTGTATTGAGAAGGTTCAGCTCTTCGACACGAGCATAATATTTCCAGACGACTCTCCCTCTCTCTCTCTAAGACGACGAATTTTATGACTCCTTCTCCTCAGCTGACAACGTTGTGATTCTTTCTCCTCAGCTGACGAGGTACACAACTTCTGTTCCTTAAGTCGAGGCTTACCAATTCTGCCACTTTTGACTCGTGCTTGAATTATGCGCCGAGACTTCACTAAAACACCTCACTTAGTTTTTAAACGAAAACGGGATACAAATTACTAAGAATTACTAGGATTAGCTCAATATTATTAGAGCTTCTACAACGGACGTCTTCACTGGCTTAGGGCTGTGGTGAAGTGTGCAGTTAGCGGGGAGCTCGCGCATCACCGAACCTTCACTTCAGCTGTGTCTAGACCGCCACCCCATTGCAGGACGTGGGCACTTTGGCAGCCATCTTGGTTCTCCTTAACTTTACCAAATCGGACCAAGTAAAGGCACCATGCATCTCTGGGCATGTTTTTGGCCATTCTCACACTGCAAAGCACATGAGCCGGTCTGAGGGTCCTGACAGTACCCCCCAACAAGGCAGATTTTCTCTCCCTGGGTTTCATGGGAAACCGCTGATGAAATGACTTGATTAATCTAGGAGCATGAACATCCTCACTCAGTTCCCAAGATCGCTCCTCTGGACCATAACCCTTCCAGTCAATTAAATAGTACAACTTTCCCTTGGACCTCTTTGAATCCAACATTTCTTTTACCTCAAACTCAGCTCCTGTCTCTAACTGGATAGGTTTTGGGGGTGATTGGGTTCTCAAATCTGTGGAAGCTTTCTTTAATAAAGAAACATGAAAAACCGGATGGATCCTCAATCTAGTGGGTAACTTCAGTCGATAGGTGACCTGATTGACCTTTTCTTCTACTGGGTATGGCCCAATAAAACAAGGTTGAAATTTTCGGTTTCATTTTAATCTTACATTTTTTGTGCTTAGCAAAACTCGATCTCCTGTAGTCAAGGAAGGCCCTTGCCTTCTTTTTCGATCAGCTTAACTCTTGTACTTGTCCTTAGCTACCTTGAGATTATCTCCTGCCCTTTGCTGTATTTGGCGTAGATGTGAAACTACCTCTTTAACTGCGGGGACAGATATATCTGTTTGTCGAATGGTAGCGTTAGGGTGTCTGCCATGATTTAAGAAAAAGGGGGAGTAACCAGTTGAACTATTCTTCGCATTGTTGTGGACAAATTCCGCAGTCCACAGATAATCCGACCAATCACCCTCCTCTTTCAAAAGAATCAGTCGCAGACATTATTCTAATTCTTGGTTTACCCTCTCTGTCTGCCCATCGGTCTCGGGGTGATAGCTAGTGGAGAATCTAACTTCTGTACCTAATCCCTCCATAAAGGCTCTCCAGAAATGCGACACAAATTGAGTACCTCTGTCTGATATCACAATCTTAGGTATTCCATGTATCTTGACTATCTGGGAACTGAAGTGAGTAGCTAACTGTTTGGCAGTAGGAACCCCTTTTAAGGATGTAAAATGGGCCATTTTGGAGAAAGCATCCACCACTACTAGAATGGTATCAAAACCTTGACTATTGGGCAAATCTGTGATAAGATCGAGGGTTACTGTGTGCCATGGATAAGGAGGTGTGGGTAAGGGTTGCAACAAACCCTTTGGGGTCTGCCGTTCTGATTTTCCCTGAGCGCAGATTTCACATGACTTAACATACCTCTCGATATCTGAAATCATCCTGGGCCACCAATAGTGTCTCTTAATCAGTTCTTCAGTTTTGGCTTCTCCTTTATGCCCGGCCATTTTATCATCATGGTTCTCACGCATTACTTGTTGTTGTAATTCCGTAGCGGGGATATACAAGGCATCATGGCAATAGGGCAGTTGCCGAATAATCTTTCTATTTGAATCTTCCTTTGCCCACTCCTGCATAACTTCTGGACTCATGACTTCAGCGATATCTTTTTCCAGACTAATTGAAGTTGTGACTCCAATAATCTTTTCACTAGGAATGACTGGTTGATTCTCTGTGAAAGTTTTCTGAGCTTCTGTGCCTATTCGGGATAATGCATCTGCCTTCCCATTCTGAGCTCCAGGACGATACGTAATCACAAAATCGTAGTCTGCAAAATACAAGGACCATCTCAATTGTCTGGGTGTGAGGGTTCTGGCTGTCTTCAAGAATTTCAAATTGCAATGATCTGTAAACACTGTCACCTGATGTTGGGCTCCCATCAAATAATGTCGCCATTCCTTAAAGGCATCTTTAATAGCCAATAACTCCTTCTCGGTGATGGTGTAGTTGATCTCTGCCTGGGTTAGTTTTCTGGATCGGTAAGCAACCAGATGTAGCTGACCTGTGGTCTTATGTCGCTGGGATAATACTCCACCCACGGCTTGGTCTGACGCATCCGTCTCCCCATAGAAGGGTTCAGTAGGGTCCGCATGTAACAGGACAGGCGCTGTGGTGAAATCTTTTTTCAAGGACTGAAAGGCTTCCTCCGAATCTTTTGACCATTCAAACTTGGTTCCTTTTTTCAGCAGCTTAGTAAGAGGAAGGATCTTCCGTGAGAATTTAATAAATCTCCGATAAAAATTAGCAAATCCAATGAAGCCTTGGACTTCTTTTACACTTGTTGGAGATTCCCAATTTGTAACAGCTTCCACTTTTCGTTGGTCCATCAGTATTCCAGTAGGTGAAATGACAAAACCTAAGAACTCCACTTGCGAAACGTCGAAAGCGCATTTTTCCAGTTTGACAAACAACTTATTTTCTTGCAGCTTCCTCAAAACACCCTTCACTTGTTCGTGGTGTTTTGTGACATCAGACGAATATATCAAGATGTCATCAATGTAAACGATTGCGCACTGGTCTATAAATTCCTTCAAGACGTCATTGATGAAGTGCTGGAAGGCAGCTGGCGCATTGCATAATCCATAAGGCATTACCTGGTATTCAAAAAGCCCAAACCTAGTCCGAAATGCCGTCTTCCATTCATCACCTTCGCGCATTCGAACTAGATGGTAAGCGCCTCTCAAATCCAATTTTGTGTAGACTTGGGCTCCTTTCACTTGGTCTAGAAGGACTGAGATCAATGGTAGAGGATACCGGTTCTTCTTGGTGATCTTGTTGATAGCCCTGTAGTCGATGCACATCTGCAAGTCTCCCTCCTTCTTGGGCACGAAAAATAGCGGAGATGAGACCGGGGACTGCGAAGGCCGGATAAACCCGTTGGCTAGATATTTATCCAAGTACTCTTTCAAGTGGTGATGTTCCTTCTCCGTCAATGCATAAACTCGACTACATGGTAGGTTCGAACCTGGCTCCAATTCTATCTTGCAATCATAGGGCCGCTGTGGAGGTAGTTGTTCAGCTTCCACCTCATTAAATACTTCTTTAAACTCCTTGTACTCTTCAGGAATTTCTTGAACGCTTATCACACACTTGGAATGCCCAGTCGAACACAGAGCTATAGCTGGATTGCTCTCCAAACGTTTCTCTGTTATACCAAAACAATTTTCATGACAATAACTCGAGTCCATTACTATAGTTCTAGAGCTCCAGTCGATCGTAGGATTGTGTTCAGTAAGTCATGGGAGACCAAGAATTAACTGAAACTGGGGAGCATCAATTAAGTTGAACTGGATCTTTTCTTTATGTCCATCACTTGAAATCAATTGGATTACTTCTGTGTGGCTTATGATTGGTCCAGACGAAAGGTTTGTTCTGTCCACTGCTCGGACGGGCTCACTCTTTGTCTTCTGGATGGCTTGAATGCCCACCTTGGCCGCAAACCTAAGTCGCATAAATTACCTGTGGCTCCTGAATCTATCATGACCGATACATCCATCAGAGTTGTTTGCCTGAATCTCGCTTCCATAGATAGATTTAAATGTGCAGCCGCCAATTGTAGCGTATTCGCTACCTGATGTTCCTGTGGAATCTTTTCTGAGATCGCACCCACCTGTTCAACTCCATCCACAGGTGGTCTCATTAGTTTTCCTTCAGCTTGAAGGTACTTTTGGGTTTCTTTGGGCAATTTATAACAAAATGCCCATTGGATCCGCAATACATACACAAGTTACTAGCTCTTCTCTTGTCCTTCTCTTCCTTAGATAGAGGCCCTCTTATTGTTCCAATCTGCATTGGTTCTGCTCTGGGTGGGTGTCCGAACTTCTTGTGCCTTCGGGTCGAGCTCTATCAAACCTAGGGGTTATCGTTCTAAAGTCTTTTTTCTTTTCTCTTCTCTCTCCCTGGCGGAAATCTATCTCCAAGACCAAGTCAATTAATGCTGAGATCTCTGTTGGTCGATTCGGAATCTGAGCCAATGTGTCCTTTAATTCATCTCTTAAACCGCGATAGAACACGGCCGTTCTCTTGCTTTCTGGCCAGTTAGTTTCCACGACCAGCTTATTGAACTGGGCCAGGTACGCAATAAGAGCCTGATTCCCTTGTCGCAGGTCGAGTAGTTCATTATCCACTACTTGAGATATTCTTCGCCTGTCAAATATCCGAAGGAATTCTTGTATAAATTCCTCAAAGTTTCTCAGTAAAGGATCATTCCGGGTAACTAGAGGCATGGACCATGAAGCTGCATCCCCACTCAGATAGGGGAGAATGAAAGCCACTTTAGACTGCGCATCAGGGAATATCGAAGGGCGGCACATAAAGTGTAAGGAGCATTGAGAGAGAAATATTTGCGCCTTCTGCGGATCCCCGTTAAATCTTTCTGGGGCTGCTAATGGTATAACTGGGGATAGTGAATGAATGACTTGCGTGGTTGATCTATTAGTGGCTTCTAATACAGGATTCATCGCCTCTCTCTCTAGGCTACTGGACTGCCTTAGTCATAGCGCTAATTCAGCAGTTTCTTTCATAGCACTGACTACCTTTTGTCTAAAGTTATGGTTTTCTTCTCTGACTGCTCCTAATTCTTTTTGTATGGCATCTAGAATGGTTCCTAAGGATTGTACGTCAATTCTTTCTGCCATCTCTGTTCAGGTGCGAAGACAACTTGGGCACTTCACTCTGTCAGAACTCGAACCTAAAATTAAGTTGGCTTACCGGTTCTTGTTCGGGAACAGAGATGCTAGGTCCCTAATCCCTTTTAGCAATGCCCGGAGGTCTTTTAACAGAACCTTCTCGTCATAACCTCAAGGGACGGGGGAATTGGATAAAATAACAAACAAAGAAGAGACTGGTCCAGAATAGGTTCCAAGGAAAGAAGAGGATTCCCTTGAGACAAAGCTAAATGGAGGTTTAGAATACTAAACCTTACAGTGTCAAAGGTACATACAACAAAAACATATGAAAGTTAAAAATTCATTTATTTTGAATAAATTAAAACATACAATAGGGCAAACTAATCTAGATCCCTAAGAATAAAACACAATAAAAAATTCACTCAATAATGACCCGCACTATTGAGAACAGACAGAATGGGTACAACATAAAAATTGTTGGTTACAATTTGTACATTCCTGCTCCGTGGTTAAGCAACCAGTGTTGTACTGCTACGACATCGGCATATCAAATCTGGTGTTGGAGACTTGAATTGTACGGTAAGTAGCGTCGACGCGTTTCGGTGGGTTCTCTTATTGGTTACCACCTTTATCAAGACAATATTTATTCTATCCTCACCAGGGAATATTTACACTCGCCCTGAAATAGATATCGTACAAATAATATACGTCAAACTAATGCAGTGAACATTTTGCATAATGGCTGAATTTTACAATTTCACACCAAAAAACATGAACTTTGGCTGGTCATAGTACACAGATCGTATGATTTTAAAGGTTAAGTAAACATTTATACAGTTTTTTTATCACCATATTTCCCTCCTAGTGAAACAATGAGATTCCTATAGTTATCCTATGGTCCCTTTCATACATATGATCATAATACTTTCCCTTTAACTCAGATACTTGACTATTAATTCTGTTACATTACATTTTCCTTTGGAATTGAGATGTGGCAATTGCAGTAGTATGCAGAATACAGTCTCTTAATAGGGTTGACATAATCCTAGTTGCACAATAGTCTGCTTATTGATTAAAGAGGGTAAAGAGGGACACAAACGTCATTGTTAACACATAGAAAAATGTCCCTTTGATCTGAGATGCTGACGGTTGTCGCTTTAATCTATAGGCGCATGCTTATTCATGGACCGTTAAAGACATAAATGGAAAGGGGGAGACAGGGGGCTACCTTCATATTGTCTATTTAGTGGAGCACCCAGAATTCACAAGGAGAAAGTTTAGACGAATAGGTTCCTTCCGTCAGCTACTTGCCAAACGTTCTCTGTTTATCCTCTGGAACCTGTAAATTAACACATCATTAAAACTAACAACTCTATTCCCTTTTTATTCTTGTACTACTGATAGGTATTAATATCTCACCCACCTTGGCTATGCTGGACGTTTGCTTCTCTTCTGCTCTAGTGGCTTTTACTGTCTTCCTCCTCTGGTTAGTTGTAACTATTTAGAATAAATGACAATTTAGTACCTTGTTTTTCTGTTACCTACACCTCATGTTATGACCTAATATTGTAAGTGCACTTACTTCACTAATTAGAAGAGTTGTTCCTTAAATGAGTTCTGTTGTCTCACTCTCTTCATCTTTTTATACTGCCTGTATATCTACGACCGCTTCGCCTGATTTCTTCTTTTATCTCATTACAGGTTTTTTGAGGAAAGGGCCATTCAAAGACTTTTCAGGTGAGTAGATATATATATATATATATATATATATATATATATATATATATATATATATATATATATATATATATATATATATATATATATATATATATAATGCTTGTGATTATTGTCCTTCTGTATTTAATCAATCAGCATATTAACACTTCTCTCATATGCTTGCTTATCTTTCTTCTAGGAAGTCTCCAACAATTTCTCTATGTCAGGTAAGTTTCTTTTAAATTATCTAGTCACAGTTTTATAAACACGTTCTCTTCAACTTAGCTCTGTCTAGTAGATTACTGCTTCTCTCCTCTGGCGTTGTTTGTATTGAGAAGGTTTAGCTCTTCGACACAAGCATAATATTTCCAGACGACTCTCCCTCTCTCTCTCTAAGACGACAAATTTTATGACTCCTTCTCCTCAGCTGACAACGTTGTGATTCCTTCTCCTCAGCTGACGAGGTACACAACTTCTGTTCCTTAAGTCGAGGCTTACCAATTCTGCAGCTTTTGACTCGCGCTTGAATTACGCGCCGAGTCTTCACTAAAACACCTCACTTCATTTTTAAACGAAAACGGGATACGAACAACTAAGAATTTCTAGGATTAGCTCAATATTATTAGAGCTTCTACAACGGACGTCTTCACTGGCTTAGGGCTGTGGTGAAGTGCGCAGTTAGGGGGGAGCTCGCGCATCACCGAACCTTCACTTCAGCTGTGTCTAGACCGCCACCCCATTCCAGGACATGGGCACTTTGGCGGCCATCTTGGTTCTCCTTAACTTTACCAAATCAGACCAAGTAAAGGCCCCATGCATCTCTGGGCATGTTTTGGCCATTCTCACACTGCAAAGCACCTGAGCCGGTCTGAGGGTCCTGACAATACGCCTAAGCACAAACCGGTCCATGAATGTGGCATCAGGGACGTTGGCATCGTCGTTCCCCAGAAAGGGATGGCCATCAGAGAACAGGTCCCCGGTTTTCGTTAATGCAAATTTGGTTAAGGTGCGCTGTACCATTTTGTGCCACCTGTGAGTGTGGAAGGGCTGCAGAATATAGGAAGGCAGTGTTTGTGACTCGTTGCAGTTTTCCCCAAGCCCAGCTTGTTGTGGAGACTGTTTGGATGTCATGAGGATCTCTGGGGAAGCCTGTGGGGAGGACAGCGGACCGGTGCTCAGGTGGTACCAAGCGAATGCATAGCTGCATTGTGCTACTTAATAACATAAATGGAGGTCAGGTACCTCATAGCCACCCCGTATCAGGTGCGACCTGAGTGCTGTGAAAAGACAGTTGGAGAGAGGGATGGGGATGTTGTTAAAGAGGTATAGGGACTTAGGTAGAACAACCATCTTGATTATGGCTACCCTACCTGCTATCAAGAGCGGGAACTTTAGCCATTTTTCTATTTGTGATTCCAGCACAGAAACCGCCTGTCCGTAGTTGAGTGGCACTATCGTTTCCACGTCTAAGTGAATATGTATGCCCAAGTATTTAGCGGAGTCTGTACACCATTCTAGCGGGATCTCGAGCTCCCAAGGGGCAGTGCTGTGTGTAAGGGGAAAAATGACGGACTTGTGCCAATTGATGCCCAGGCTAAAGTGTTGGCCAAAGTGAAGTTTCTCTCGTATGAGGGGATCTAAGTTTATACGTGGCTTGCGGACATATAGGATAGTATTGTCTGCGTACAAGGAAACCAGGAGGGGGCCGGTATTAAGTTGTAAACCTCTCTGCTGGTGTTTTTCCTGAAAATGCCTGATCAGGTGTTTTTCCTGAAAATGCCTGATCAGTGGATCCATAGCAAGGATAGTGGTAAGCCTTGCCTAGTGCCCCATGACAGTGAGAAGGGGTGTGAGAGTGTACCGTTCAACCGAAGGCGAGCAGTCGGGAGGCAGTAAAGTAGCGCTGTGGTGGCCATGAAGCCCATCGGCATACCCATGCCGCACATTATTGACATGAAAAAGGCCCACTCTAGCGAATCTAAAGCCTTTTCCGAGTCAAGCAGAATTGCGGCCGCAGGTGTATCTCGGTTGATTTTATGGAGCACTGAGAAAAGTTTCCTGAGATTCAATGAAGTGGAGAAATAAGGAATAAAGCCAGATTGCACAGGGAGACAACTAATTCCAGTAATTAAGATAGACGTCCAGCAATAATTTTGGCAAGAGCTTTGTAATCCAAGTTTAATAGAGATAATGGTCTATAGAAGATGACTGCTTCTCGGAGAGTGGTTGGTAAAATCTGTCTCTCTAGGGCCTCTGTGTACATTTCAATGAGTTGCGGGGCTAACAAGTCTTTGAAGCCCTCGTAGAAGTCGCCAGAGAACCCATCTAGTCCCGGGGCAGATGAGGACCGAAGAGAATCAATGGCCCACAGTACATCGTTTTCGGATATAGGTTGATCCAAAAAATCCTGCATATCCTTCTCAAGATACACCAACGCTATCTCTGACAAGTAGGATTCCAAAGTGGTATGGTCAGTCCCTAATCTGGACGTGTATAATGTTTTGAAGTATTTCAGAAATTCATCCCTGATCTCAGCAGAGCCAGATAGCGATTGGCCCGTTGGTGTCTATAGTTCGGTAATGTAGGCTTTACTATATGGGCGTCTGAGCATTTGTGCCAGAACTCTTCCTGGTCTCTCCCCCTCCCCGTATCGCTTGGCAGTGTGATATTTGCCCATGTAAAGAATCTCACAGTCGGCAGTCTCTCTGTATTCCACAAGAAGGCCCAGACAGGCCTACTCAGTTTTGGGGTTGTGTGTCTGGGCCAAATTGGCATCTACATCAGCGTTCTCGCATTCCAACCTGGACAGCGTGGTGCGCAAATCGCGAAGTACCCCAGCCTGCTTAGAGACATATACCCCCGTATGTACGCCTTGAACCCCTTCCATAGAACTGCCATGGTGTCTACAGTATCAGTGTTTATGGTGAAGTAGTCTTCGATCGCTTCATGGATGTCATGCTGCAACAGGTCTTCTGATAGCGCATGGCCCGGGAAGCGCCATTGCCTCTCAAAACCCTCTGGACGGGAAATCTTCAGTGTCAGCACTATCGGGGAATGGTCTGAATATGTACGCAGGGAGGTCTGAATCTCGTGGCACCAGTTGGAAATGCTAGGGGATATTAGCCAATAGTCAATTCTGGTGGAGGTGGTGTGATATCCCCTATAATGTGTATATGCCAGGAGAGTTGGGTTTCGCGAGTGCCAAACATCCAGTAGGGATAATTGGTCACATAGGGCCTGCAGCGATCATCGCACGTGCGGTTTGGAGTCCGAAGCAGTGGAGGTGCCGTCCAGGGATAGGTCGGGAACAATGTTAAAGTCTCCTCCTATTATATTGGCCACCTGGCCTAACTTCAACAATTGCGCTAGTAGGGAATGGAAAAAGTCAGGGGAGTCAGTGTTCGGGCCATAGACCATCACTCAGCCCACTGTCTGTCCCATCATTGCCCGACAGCAATGGTATATCTGCCCTCTCTGTCCCGCAAGATTGTGCGCAGGCTAAAGGGGACCCTGCTATGTATAAGGACTGCAGTGCCCCTGCCGTAGTTTCTATAGTTGGTAAAATATCTATGGGCTCCCCAATTGGCTGTGAAATGGGAGGGGTCAAAGGCGGGCAAATGAGTTTCTTGCAGGAAGTCAATGTCAATTTTATGACGCAGGAGATAGTGCAGGCCATGGCATTTCTTGCGATTATCCCTGAGGCCACGAACATTCCAACAACAGTGAGAGGTCTGAGGGCCCACTGACAATTCCAAGGGTGACCATGGAGATGTAAGAGCAAGGACATAAAAAGCAGTGTGCAACATTTCAATGAGAATTGTGACTGTGATCAAACATGTGAGCAACCAAACATAACTATCCAATTGCAATTGCCCCACCCCCTCTCACCACCCAACCTTACAACCCGACCTTTAAGGCAAAACCAACATTATCAAATAGGCAAAGAATACCAATCGTGATAACAACAGGGTGCGAATAACCCAACAAAGGTACTTGAAGGAGTGAAAAGGAGAAATCCTGGTATACACCAACTGGGGGAGGCAACGCCCCATCAGCTCACCAGCAAAATGGAACGGTGTATGTCGAAAGAAATATCCCAATGTCACCACTGACACCATTCCCTGAACACCCACTTTGGCAATATCCCCAGTTTCCTCACGCCTTGCCACAATTTGGGCCACAATATCCTCGCCAATTTGCCCCCCAGGGAAACCGTCCTTTTTTAGACAGAGTTTGGGGCAGGGGGCGAGGACGAAAGAGAGGAAACGCAACGGACAAACGGGTCCAGTGGGAGGACACGACCCCCCCAAGGAATGGACACTCGGAGCAAAACGAGCAAGAAATGAGTCTTGTTGTTAACCTCTCCTCACACCAGTTAACCCATGAACAAGAGAGGGTTTTACAAAAGGGGCTCGGGTTTGTGCCTACTCCCAAAACCGACAACTTTATTCAAACTGTTTAATTGCAGAAATTCTTTAGAAAAATCAGATTGCACGCCTTCTTCGATGGCAAACCACAAGAAACCTGTGAGGACTCCGGGTTACATACCCCTCTACCTTTACCCCTCACAGCGGCATGGTACCGAGTGAGGTCCTTACCTTTGAGCAAGCTGTGTTAAAAGATGTTAACAACTTATCCGGTATTTCCTCTTACAGCAACATGTCCAAGGATGAAAGGGACATTCTGGATACATTGGTCAATGACCCCTCCATAACCATCAAACAGGCTGATAAAGGGGGCGCGGCAGTACTAATGGACACTGAAGATTATGACATAGAGTGTCAAAGACAACTAGATGACACCCAATACTATAAGGCTATCGCACAGAATCCCACAGAACGCCTCATAATGTCCGTCGCCAGTATGGTGGAATCAGCTGAATGTCACGGCTGGTTGAGTAAAAAAGAGGCGGACTTTCTAGTGAAAAAGAACACTAGGGTTCCGTATTTTTATACGTTGCCTAAAATACACAAAGGTGTTACACCAGACCCAGGACGACCTATCGTCTTTGGTATTGACTCAGTGTTAGAACCTCTATCACAGTTCTGTGATCATTTTCTGCAGCCCCTGGTAAAGCAAATTCCTTCCTATATCCAGGATACCACAGATTTGTTACGCCTACTGCAGGACTACGATGAGGCCCAGTCAATTGATTTCCTCATAACCCTAGACGTTGAGGCCCTCTACACAGACATCCCCCAGAAGGCCTCCCTAGGAGTAAATGAGGCAGTACTCAATAAGACCCAATGGGCATCTGAAACACCTATCGCTTTCGTAATGGAATGCGCGGAAAAGGTCCTTACTGAGAACTATTTTGAGTTCAAAGGCACCTACCACCATCAGACACAAGGAACTTGAATGGGGAGTACGGTAGCTCCTAGTGTAGCGTGTCTCTACATGGCCGATTTTGAAGAGAATCATATATCACCAGTGACAAACCCCTATCATGAGAATATAAAACTATGGAAACGTTACATAGATGACATCTTGATTTTTTGGGCAGGTGACGAAGACTCTTACACAGAGTTTTCCGTGTGGATCAATAACATCAATCCCTACCTGAAGTTCACAATCACGGCTTCCAAAAGCGACATAGCATTTCTAGACCTAAAAATAAGTATCGAAGGGGGATCCCTTGGTACCACTCTATATAAAAAGAGCACAGATTGCAATAGTCTTGCATTATACCAGCCACCATCCTAAGGCCCTACGATCCAATTTGCCGTTTGGGCAATTCCTCAGAATACGACGTAATTGCAGCACAATGGCCAATTACAAGACTGAGTCAGCTATCCTGTCAAGGAACTTAAGAGAGAGAGGCTACCCTACCAGAGAAATAAAAAATGTAGAAAAAGAGCACAGAACAATAACAGGGAGGGATTGTTAGAACCTAAAGAAAGAGACCCCCTGGCTATCCAACCCATGACCTTTGTGACAATATTCACACCGGCGTCTACCCATCTGAGAAGAATCGTGAGACGCCATTGGTCTATACTCAACACAGGGTGGCTCACATTAGACCAACCTAGATTCACTTTCAAGAGGTCTAAAAATATCAAAAACATCTTGATACACACTAGACCTAAGACAAGCGAAACCAATCGCCAAACCACACTGTGTAATCTACCAGCAGTTACAGGCCACTATCCTTGTGGTGGGTGCGCAGCATGCCCTTTCACTAAAAAATACAAAAGTATTGACCTGACAGACTCTTTCAAGTGGGAAATGAGAGGCCACACCAACTGCAATAGCACAAACTGTATTTACCTGATCATATGCCCTTGTAATCTTTATTACATTGGCATGACGACCCGAAATATGAAAAAAAGAATTTCGGAGCACCGAAGCAATTTTAGGTGCAAGAAAAACAATACAAAAATGTGCAGGCACTTCCTCGAAATGAACCACACCCCAGACTCTCTTCAATGGCTGATCTTTGAAGGAAACCACAAGATATCTAAACAGGGCCTGTTCTACAAAGAACAACGTTGGATCCACAGATTATCTTCTGACAGTCGTGGCCTTAATGAAGATATCCCCTGGATTAGCCTCTGAATCATTTTCTTAATACATACTATGACCTAGGTAATCCCCCTATCCCCGCTCTCAGGAATTATTCCTTTGTTACCGGGATATAACATTTCTTAGAAGGGATTCCACTAGGAATACAGAGGCTTCCACCACATTATCTTTTCTGGTCCCCAAACAACTATGACTTTGATGATCTGAACCTACCACTACAAGATGGCCGACACATATCTCTACCATGCCCAAATTCAGTTTAAATACGTAATTGCCCATTTAAATACGTAATTGCCCATTTGAATACGTAATATCACCTGACTCCACACCTTTACATTATACATGAATGGAGTTTAGTGAATCTGGGTATCATCCCCTTGAGTTTATTTTTGATATCACTTCGAGTCAGCCTCTCTGTTTACCAAAGGCTAGACTCTACAAGATGGCCCCCGCGTTCTTGTACTAATCACGTGGAGGGTTTCACTCCTTTATATCCGGCTCTGACCCCGCCTTCTTCCTCCACCCGGATCCAGCGGCGAGGGGTAGGTGCGTGAAGTGCAGCTCAGGGACTACAAAGTAAGTGAGCAGCAGCGCAATGAAAGACTCAGAAGCGTTGGTCCTTATTCCTAGGAGAGACCGTGTACTCCCGCTATATCAACCCTTTATGTTACTAGTGGGTCCCGTTAGATCAGGTCAATTACCGGGGATGTTTTCCTTTTCCCTTTTCCTTATCTACTTGGCACTGTCACAGCAGCGGAGATACATTTACCTCCTCGCCGTTTGCGAGTTTTACACTAACCCGCACCAATCCGATATGGCACTGACACAAACTCTAATAGTAACTGTCACGGCAGCGGAGACATATTTAGTCTGTTTTCTCTCCTCGCCGTTCGTTATTTTGACACTAACTCATATTATCTGACATGACAACTGGTACCGCCATTTAAGAAAGGAGATTCTTTCTTCCTACTCTGGCCCTGTCACTAACACGAATAGTAGCGAATACAGCAGCGGTGGCGTTCATATTCAGGTTGCCTCCCAGCCAGACTTAATATTGAGACTAACCCGCACAGTATCTCAAACGGCGAGGGAAAAGGGGATTGTATCTCGTTAATCACTATCTCTGCGTTTACGATAGCGGTCACACCACCGCACAGAGCTTTCCCTTTCTTCCCCATTGGCATTAGACTAGCCCTGTTGTGTTCGCAGGAGAAGGTCTTACTTACGCTAGCAACCAGCGAGTCATGGATCCTCACGTAATCGCTCCATGGATACCGTGTGTATGAACCATGACTACCTAACCTGTTTACATACTCTGACCTCAGGGCCACACGTTTTGTACACGCCTATTTACCTATTTTACTACGTGGGCCATTGTCTTGAGTACTAAGTTACATGAAATACATAATTCAGACAATTTAGTCTATAATACAGTGCCGTTATAGGCAATTCTGAAGATTGGCATAAACTCTGTTTGATACATACAATACAACTATTAAAGTCACTGTACACTGTTCATGAGGCACTAAGATCTTTCCCTATACATAGCCTTGCGGTGGAAGATCTACCTGAAGCTTTACCCGCTGGATATTGTCGTTATCTGACTGTTAATAACTTTAGGTGAGTTTTGGTTAGCTCTCTGCCTACCATACCAATTTGGTATTTTTATTCTCTCTGAATATGTTTTAATTGTTCATCGCGTACCACACTCACTGAGTTTTCACATTTGAGAGTGCATGTTACACTTGTGCAATGGTGTAGTGACACACCTTATATATATTGGCATGCAAACCACACAAGGAATACAGTCACCGATGCAATTGGTTTTAAGCTGTTTGTGATATGCTCTTCCCCTTTCCTTCACAGGTATTGGCAGTTACAATAGAAGAAGGGTAATATAGTATTGTTCTCCCTTCACCCTTAAGTGTTGTTGTATCCACATTAGCATACATACATTACACATTAGGGAATTAGAGTAGACAGTTTCCACATTTAGATACTTGCTAAACAGTTATCTGGGTCCTGAAGAATCGCTTGTTAAATTCACGCCAGCGAGAAACATGTTGACCGGACTATAACAAATTCTGGAGGATTTCTGGAAACATAATTTTCCAGCACTCTCCTCTAGAAAACCGTTTTTAATTAAAGCAGTGGACCTTCTGAATAAATCATTCCCGGTACCACTAGCTTTATTTTATTTCACTCCCCCACTTCTACCCTCTATCCTGGCCCCATACCCGCACTTCATCCATACGGCTGTTGGAAAAAGATTTCCGCCAAAGAGCCCCTCTAAGAGGTGTTGCCCGTTGGGTATTGCACCGCCGACCCAACGAGGAGCAGGCCCAAATGATGAAGCATGACACCTGAAAGGGTTTGTGAGGGCATTAAATCCAACAAAATGGATTCCCTGGGTTACCTTTTAGTCACCCTGCCATAATCATTCGCGACACAGACTGTACCTATCCCCTCTCTCCCTTAGGAACAGCACGGCAATTATTGCAAATACCACTGACAATCAGCCATGGCCAGACCCAGTGAGAAGTTCCATGCTGGCTTCTGAGCCGTTCAGCGATAAGGAGGGCCCAGCACCGTCCATGACCGCCTTAGTGTTGTTTTTATACTTGCAACAGAAGTCCAAGACCTCTGTGGGGCTGTCAAAAATGCAGGCTTTACCGTTGATCTCCACAAGTAGCCTCACCAGGTACAGCATGCCGTATCGTAGGCCAAGATTTTTCGGTGTAGCTTTTGCACCAATAAACTTGCGATGTGATTCCTGGACCATAATGATGAAGTCTGAATATAGGGACAGTTTGGAGCCCTGCCAGGTGGTATCTCCTTGTTCACGGGCTAGGCGTAGCACAGTGTTAGGGTCCCTAAAGTTCATGATCCAGACGATGATGGGCCTAGGGAGGCAGCCAGGCTTAGGTTGGTGCCCAACGTGCGATGAGCGCACTCCACCACAAAGCCAGGGGTGAAGGAGTCTCTCCCAAACATATCAGCTAGAAGACTCAACAAAGGTGTCCATCTTACTTGTGGCAGTAGATTGCGTAGGTTGTTCCACCTGCTGCACGCTTCCAAGTCCTCATTTTGCATTGCCACGTCTTTAAGGATAGGTTCTACTCTCTCCGACCTCTTGAGGGTTTGGCTGTGCCATTTTCAATGTCAGATATGCGGGCTTCTGCGACATCAAGCTGACGATCGTGCACCTGGATTAGAACACCTAGGTCAGCAAGGTTCTTGTCTAATACATCAAACCTACCACCCAAGGCCTTGAACCCCGCTCTCATCTCTTGAAGCAACAAGCCATCCTGTCCCTTGGGGTCCCCAGTGGGCGGCGCATTTAGTCCACCCTCCGTCATTATAGTACTCGTCTCCTGAACCGTTTCTGCTAGTTTCTTGAATGGAAGGACCCTTTGTTTCGGTCGTTGCTGCCTGTGCCGCTTGGAGATTAGGGAAACAGAGGGCCAGGGTGTGCAACAAGAAAGGTTCCAAGACGGAGGGCAGAGATTAGGTCCATATCAGGTGTAGTTACCAAAGGGGTGGTCAACGGCAATTGCTGCACTGTTGCAAAGGGAAAGCAGTGTGGACCAGACCCGGAAAAGAGGTCAGCGACTGTGGGAAACAGGAAGCGCACACAGTCACCTCGTGTGCTGCCGTAGATCGTCTATCCAGATACCGGTGCAATCCCTGATGGTGCCCTCGCAGAGATGAGGTCGGAGGCAGGAGTTGTACTGTACAATGTGGTGCAATGCCACACCACCCAGGTTCCAACTATCAACGGTGGATAGGAGCAGTGTAGGCCATCTGACGTAGACTCCAGGGTCACAATAGAGGTAGGCGAGGACACAATGATACTAGAGCAAGGGAGCACCGAAGCTGCCGACGACACCAGCAGCAGGTAGTGGGGAGGCACCCGGGTGCGGGCAATGGGTAACCCCCACAGAGTTCGGTGAGCCCAACCCAGTAATAAAAGGCTTCAGCAGGGCTTGCATGGGTATTGTCTCTGTGCAATTCAGCACCGCTCAGGGACGCCCACTCCGATGGTGAGCGAGTGATAAAACTGAAGACCGCTCATGCCAGACGCAGATCATTATAGGTTGGCGGGGCAGGATTGAGCCTCGTGCCTGGTGTACCCGCAGCGAATCAGCTCCACCGCTGGGGCTCATCGTAGCTGCATGTCTCGCCTTCCGCCCTTGGACTCCGGACATCCCCGGCCGGGGTCGCCGCCATCTTCAAAATTCTCATCCAAGGCCTCCCAGTTCAGAAATTGCATCCTCTCGGGCTGTGATCTTCAGAACAGTGGGATCGTTGGGATCGGTATGTGCTCACCAGTCCGAAGGTGTTGTCCCCACTGTGGATCGAGCATGGTTAACGGGAGATATTCGTTATAGTGCTGGTAGAGCCGGCAGAGTTCCAATGCCGTGCGGCCATATAGTTCCACAGCTTGGCCACGCCCCCCGAGAAAGCATTGTTGAAGGTAGACCAGGCCCATTCAGGTGAAAATGAAATCTCCTCCCCCTACTCTAAATGCAACCCGGGTTCATTCAGCACAGCCCGGACTCATCAGACTTCTGAAGCCGCACCCCCCTCCAGCCCCTGTCATCCAAAAGCCAGACATGTAATACAGAATCCTAGCAGAGGCACGCTGGATGGTTTGGCAAGAAAATGTCTACTTTCTAAAAGTGGTATTTTCAAACACAGATTGAAAAAGTCACCCTCACTAAAAGATGCACTTTAACATTTCAAGTTCAGGCATACTAAATTACATTTTTCAACCTTGTTCCTTGGGCCAGTTATGTTTATAAGAAGTTATAAATGAACTCCCCATTCTGTCCTGCGGGAACAGGTAGCCTTGCAATAGTGAAAAATGAAATTGGAAGTAATTCACTATCAGGACATACCACACCCATCAGGGCATGTCATACCTTTCACATACAGCACACTCTGCCCACAGTGGTACCTTGGGCCGACCTTAGGGGTGACTAATATGTAGAAAAGGGAAGGTTCTGGGACTGAAAACTGTGTGCACTTACCAGGTTGACATGGCAGGCCAGAGTTACATTTTACAAGCTGCTTCTGTGGGTGGCGAAATCAGTGTTGCTTCCTACTAACAGCATTTGATTACAGGCCCTGGGCACACAGTGCCTGTACTAGAGTCTGAGAAGTAAATCAAATATGCCAATCATGGAATCAGTAATCCATAACAACATATTACAAAGGAATCACTTGCACTTTGGCACTGAACAGCAGTGGCAAAGTGCCCAAAGCATCTAGACCAGCTAAAAGGAGTCCAACACACAGCAAAAACACAGGATGCAACATCAAAAAATGGAAGGTAGACCCAAGCCAATATTGCCCGGTGTAACATGTGTTTCCTCCAGCTGAAATGTTGGGAGAACTACGCACCCTCTTGGGAGTTCTGTTCACTAAGGCGTAAAAATCGGGTCAGACCATCAGCATCGGCGTGACCTGTACCAGGGCGGTGTTCCATCGTGAAGTCTATCCCCTCTAGGGAAATGGACCACCTCAACAGCTTTGGATTTTCACCCCTCATCTCATTCAACCATCTGAGGGGCCTGTGGTCTGGCTGAACCTGGAAGTGAGACCCAAACAGTTATGGTCTCAGCTTCTTCAGTGCCCAAACCACAGCAAATGCCTCACGCTCAATCGCACTCCACCTCTGTTCCTGTGGACCTAAACTCCTACTAATGAAGGCTACAGGTTGGTCTAGGCTCTCCTCATTCAGCTGTGAGAGCACAGCTCCCACACTATGCTCTGAAGCATCTGCCTGCCCAATGAATTACCTTGACAAGTTGGGCTCCTAAAGCACGGGTGCCCTGCACATGGCAGATTTCAGGGCATCAAAAGCCTTCTTATAGGTCTCAATCCAGTTCACCTTCCTGGGCTGATTCCCGGAAGTCAGCTCTGTCAAGGGGGCAACCATGGAGCCCGATCTCTTGACAATTGTTCTGTAATACCTGGTAGGTTCCTAAAAGGGCTCTCACCTCTGGCTAGGTCTTAGGGATTCCCAAGCCGGAATGCTTTCAATCTTGGGCTGTAGGGGCACCTCCTGGCCGCTCCCTACCTGGTGTCACAGACCCCTGCCCGATCTGGCACTAATTTGCCTTGATGGTGAGGCCTGTCCTCCGCAGCGCCTTCAACACTTCCCATAGGTGGTGCAGATGTTCTTGCCAAGTGGTACTGAACACTGCAATGTCATCCAGCCAGGTAGGTGGCACTGAAATCCTGCTGCCCAACCAACACCGGGTTGACCAACCTCTGAAAGGTGATAAAGGACGTGGCCCTCTATGGGCCCTGTGGGTTATATATACAACCTCCTTCTATGCCTTCCCAAGTGGCGAGTCGGTAAGACAGTAGAGAATATAAACATGCTTTATTAGTATTTCTCTGCAGGCAGATCCCTGGTCAGACCTGCAGCCTAAGATGGATGCTCAGGGGACTTACTTCCCAACAGGTTACAGTTGGTAAAAAGGGCATCCCAGCCATCTCCAACCCCACTGACCGTTGAAAAGTACTGGCTTGAGCCGGACATGAACAATGGAGCACAGAGAGATGAGCTAACATCTGCCAGATGGGAACTTGTTATCAGGAATACAAGGTCACAGTGCTGGGTACTCCACAACCCCTAAGGTGGGGGCAGAAGCTACACATTCAGCTAGTCATGTGATGACAAAGAACCTTATTCATTAGCAAGCCAATGAAACAGCCTTGGCCAGTAGGAGAAATAATAACAACACACAGTGTTCTGCTGAGACAAGCAATATGAGCACTGAGGCCTAACCCAGGCACAGTCTAACATGAATTACAAAATACAAGATGGATGCACACTTGCTAACTAAAGCTTACATGCTGCAAGGATAACTAAGTGGATAAATACATGTATTTTAGCCACACACTGCTAACCTAAAAGAGCACAGCAGAGGAATCATAGGAAAGGGAATTTTAAGTCAAACAGTGGCAGGGGCATTCTTCATCCCTAAGAGCATCACCTGGAATTGGTAGTGTCCATCTTGTGAGGAGAATGCTGACCTCTCTCTTGCCCCATCAGTAAAGGTGATCTACCAGTACCCAGACTTTTAGTCAGACATACTGAAGTACAAGGCAGTCCCCAACCAATCAATTAGCTCTGCAGCTCTGGGGATGGGTGCACATCAGTCTTGGTGACTGAATTGAGCCCTCGGTAGTCCACACAGAGCCAGAGTTCTGGTGTGGCACCGGGTGCGGCAGTCTTCGCGACCAAGACCACTGGGGCCATGACACAAACTTTCTGTCCAGACTGAAACTAGATCAGAGTGGTAGTCTGATCATACCATGGTTTCATCTCCTCCTGGCTGGCTTCCATATTTGCCTGAGGGAGTTGTATGAAGCGCTTAGTCTGGTTTCTGAAGGCCAGCATACAGCTATATACATCCTGGAGCTTTCTCCTAGCATTCTGTCACCAGACTCAGAGGTCCTCTTACAGGATGGCTGTACAGCAGTTCAAAGGGACTGAACCCTAAGGACTTCTGGGGCACCTCTCTGTAAGCAAACTGTTAGGGCATGGTAAGTGGACGTCCCACTTATGCCTCATGGTTTCACCAAGACCCATAATCATGCCCTTTAGGTTCCGGTTGAATCTCTCAACCAGCCCATTACCTTGGGGGGGGGGTAAGGAGTGGTGATCTTATAAGTAATACCGCACTCCTGCCACAGGGACTTCATATACTTAGATTAGAAGATGGTACTGCGGTCAGACACCTCCTCTCTGGGGAACCCCACAAGGGAGAAAATCCCTATCAACTCACGACCCACCACTGGGGTATTTACAGTCTGGAGAGGGATGGCTTCCGGGTACCTGGTGGCATGGTCCACCAAGATCACAATGAACCTGTTGGCCATGGCTGTCTTGGGATCCAGAGGCCCCACAATGTCAATACCCCCCCTCTCAAAGGGGGTGCTGACCACAAGGAAAGGTAGAAGAGGAGCCTTACACTTCCTCCCACTCTTTCCACTTGCCTGGCAAGACCTACAGTGAGTATCAGAGTGCTTGCGCATCTGGGACCAGTAAAAGTGGGTGACAAGCCTTTCAAAGGTCTTGTCCTGCCTCATATGTCCTGTAAAAGGCTCATCATGAGCCAGACCCAGTAGGAAGGCTCTGAAGCACTGTGGTACCACCAGCATACGGGCTGACCCAGTATCAGCAACCTTAGACTCGCTATACAAGGGAAAATTCTCCCAGTATATCCAATGTGATCCAGACTGATCACCTGCTGCCTAGTTTTTGCAGCTTGCTGCTGCAAACCAACAAGAGGGGGGCTCTTCTGCTGCTCCTTGCAGAATTCTTCCCTGCTGGGGCCTCCTTCCTGCTGAGAATGGGTCAGCTCAGGCAGGTCCCCCAGTTCAGATACTTGTTTCCCTGAAGGCTCCAGGGCATCCCCCTCAAGGTCTGCCTCTTCCTGGACTGTGGAAACTTCAGGGGCCAGTTTCCCATGCTCCTGCCTCTTCTCTTTCAGCAGGCACCTGGGCCACTCTTTCAGGCTCCAAGTCCTCTTGAATGCCCTTACCGGCTGCCATTGACCGAATGGTCACACATGCCCACTCAGGCAGACCCAACTTTTCCAAAAGAGACTTCCGCTCCACCTTCGCCCAAGGTGAGCTCTCCAAATCATTGCCTACCAAACAGTCAACAGGCATGGCTGGCCTCACAGCTACTCTCAAGGTACCTGACTTTAAGGGGGTAGTGAGTGTGCTTACAACAGTTCTTCGTATCATCAGGCTGAATCCTTACTCATATGGATTGAGTCAAAAGTCCATTTTTTTTATATAGAAAGGAAATCTTTATTGATTCAAGTAAAAACATGAACAGCCGACACGTGTTTCGCCCCCTTTGGCGATTCGCCCCAGGGCTTTTTCAAGCTATTTACATATAAGTCTGCTCATTGCAATTCATCCTCATTATTATGCTGGTTTCCAACAAACATCCGATTTTTCAAAGTATAAATAGTTTGAAGATGTTATCTCATCGAGAAATTGGAGCGTATGAATGTTCGGATCGCTTATCATCTGCAAGTCTTTACTCCAAATCTAGAAGAATCATTTGGGTGAGTCTTAGTCTAGCTGCAACACGAAACCGAGTACTTAAATCTCTGAGCATGTGGTTTTGCCTCAGTGTTCCACAGAGTCTCTGGATCCAATGCGTCTTTGTCTTATCAGCCCGTCAATCTTCAATTTTCACCATGAGGTTTCTTCAGTAGGTTCAGACGCCTCTTTCAAGACATTGTGTCTACTGGTTGATGCTGGGTGCCAATCTTCATCAGACTTCATCGTCTGATGGAGTAAAGACTTGCAGATGATAAGCGATCGGATGTTTGTTGGAAACAAGTCGAAGTCCCTGGAATCATGAGAGCCAGAAGTGGGGGCAGGCTCTTTTCGTAAGGTGCCTCCAAACTTTGGAGCACGCTCCCACTTCACCTCCGTTGAGAACCCAACCATCTCACTTTCCGTAGGCATCTGAAGACTTGGCTCTTCCCTTAATCCCCAGTTCCTCTCACTCTGGTTGATCAGCGCTGGGACACTCCCGGGTAGCCATGTGCTCTACTAGAACCTTTCTTCATTTCACTTCTCATTTCATTTAAGGAACCAGGACTATCAATCAATCAATCAATCAATCAATCAGTAAATTTATAGAGCGCGCTACTCACCCGCGAGGGACTCAAGGCGCTGAGGGAGAGGAGGGGGGGTGCTACTGCTCGAATAGCCAGGTCTTGAGGTAAGATGGTCCTGGGTCAGTCTTAGGTGTGCGGGGAGGGAGTTCCATGTCTTGGCGGCTAGGTAGGAGAATGATTGTCCTCCGGCGGTGGCTCTGCGGATCCGTGGGACGGCTGCGAGGGCGAGGCTGACGGAGTGGAGTTGGCGAGTGGGAGAATAGAACGAGAGGCTGTTGTTGATGTATTCGGGCCCATGTCGTGGAGTGCTTTGTGTGCGTGGGTGAGGAGCCTGAACGTGATCCTCTTGCTAACGGGGAGCCAGTGCAGGTCTCGCAGGTGGGCCGATATGTGGCAGCGGCGAGGGATATCGAGGATGAGTCGTGCGGAGGCGTTCTGTATTCGCTGCAGTCTTTTCTAAAGTTTGGCTGTGGTTCCTCCGTATAGGGTGTTCCCGTAGTCCAGTCTTCTGGTGACGAGGGCCTGCGTGACCGTCTTTCTGGTTTCTGTGGGGGGGATCCACCAGAAGATCTTTCAGAGCATGCGCAGGGTGTTGAAGCAGGAGGATGAGATGGCGTTGACTTGTTTAGTCATCGTGAGTGAGGAGTAAAGGATGAATCCCAGGATGCGTGCATTGTCTGAGGGTGATGGTGCAGTGCCCAGTGCAGTGGGACACCAGGAGTCGTCCCAGGCGGAAGGGGATTGTCCGAGGATGAGGACCTCCATTTTGTCTGAGTTCAGTTTCAATCGGCTGAGCTTCATCCATTCTGCAACTTCTTTCATTGGTTTTTGGTTGGTTTTGGCGGTGGTTTGGGTCTTTGGTGAGGAAGAGTATCAGCTGGGTGTCGTTGGCGTAGGAGATGAATTTGAGGTTGTGTTTGCGTGCGTTGGCGTAGATATTGAAGAGGGTTGGGCTGAGTGAGGAGCCTTGGGGTACGCCGCAGATGATCTTGGTAGCCTCGGAGTGGAACAGTGGGAGGCGGACTCTCTGGGTTCTGTTGGAGAGGAACGAGGTGATCCAGTCCAGTGCTTTTCCTTGGATCCCAGTGTTGTAGAGGCGGGTTGTTAGGGTGCGGTGGCAGACGGTATCAAAGGCGGCTGAGAGGTCCAGGAGGATGAGGGCGGTATTCTCCTCGTGGTCCATCAGGGTCCTGATGTCGTCGGTGGCTGCGATGAGGGCTGTCTCTGTGCTGTGGTTGGCTCGGAATCCGGACTGGGATGGGTCGAATGAGTTGTTTGCTTCGAGTTATGAAGTCAGCTGTTTGTTGACGGTCTTCTCGATGACTTTAGCCGGGAAGGGAAGGAGAGAGATGCCGCGGAAGTTCTTGAGGTCCTTAGGGTCCGCTGTGGGTTTTTTCAGAAGGGCGTTGATCTCGGCATGCTTCCAGCTCTCTGGGAAGGTGGCCGATGCGAAGGAGCTATTTATGACGTTCCAGAGGTGGGGTGCGATGATGGCGTCTGCTTTGTTGTAGATGTGGTGGGGGCATGGGTCGGAGGGAGAACCGGAGTGGATGGTGTTCATGACGTGGGTGGTGTCTTCTGTGCTGATGGGGGTCCAGTCGCTGAGGGTGGTGGTGGGGGTCGTTGGTGTGGAGACTGGAGGCGAAGTCTGGGTGTTAAAGTTGTTGTGTATGTCTGCGATCTGGTGGTAGAAGACCGTGGCGAGGGAGTTGCAGAGGTCTTATGATTGTGTGAAGTTGTTGTTGCTGGCGTTGGGGTTGGAGAGCTCTTTTACAATGCTGAAGAGTTCCTTGCTCGTGGCACCAGGTTTTTTCGAGCGTGCGGAATGCTTTCTTTGAGTGTTTCAGGACATCGGTGAACCATGTGGTTTTTCTGTTGATGTTCTTGCCTGGGGGGTTCTTCAGTGGCGCGAGGTTGTGAGCTGCGTCGTTGGTGTCGGGGGAGTTGGCTGGTGGGTTCTGGCTCAGAGCTGTGGTGAGCTGGTCTGTAGGGACTTTGCTCCAGCATCTGTGGGGGATCTGTGGCGTGCAGTGGTGTGTTGTGGTCTTCTTGTAGGTGAAATGGATGCAGCTGTGTTTGGTCCAGTGTAGTCCGGTGGAGTGGCTGAAGGAGACGTGTTTGCTGGTGGAGAAGATGGGGTCCAGCGTGTGGCAGGCATAGTGGGTGGGGATGTTCACCAGTTGCTTGAGTCCGAGGTTGTCGAGGTTGTCGAGTAGGGTGGTAGTGTTGTTCTCTAGGTGGAAGTTCAGGTCCCCTAGGTGTATGTATTCTGGTGAGGTTAGTGCATGCTGGCTGACGAAGTCGGCAATGGTTTCGCTGAATTGTGTGCGTGGGCCTGGGGGTCTGTAGACAAGGGTTCCTCTGAGTGTGGTTTTGGGGTCGGTGCGGATCTGGAAGTGTCGGTGTTCAGCGGTGGAGAGTGTGTCTTCGGCGTTGGTCGTGATTTTGATGGTATTCCTGTAGATGATGGCGATTCCTCCTCCGGTTTGGTTGATGCGGTCCTTCTGGGTGATCTTGTAGCTGTCCGGGATGGCTGTGGCGATGTCGGGGGCCGAGGAGGCGTTCATCCAGGTTTCCGTGAGGAAGTCAGCGTCTGGTGCTGTTGTGTCGAGGAGGTCCCAGGGTTCAATGGCGTTTTTGTGGACGGAGCGGGTGTTGAGGAGGACTATAGGAACAATGCATTTACATATCTCTCTATGCAGATGATATGCATCTGTACTTAGATGACAGCAGCATTGAGTCCTCTGGGGTGCAGAATCATCGGATCATTTTGGGGAGATGTCGGAATTGAAGTTAAACTGACTCAGAACTGGTGCATACTTTGTCTGCTAACTTACTAAAATGGATGGCCAATTGGTGGTGACCACACGACTAGAATAAGAAATGACAATACGATATCTTAGAGTTCAGTTCTGCAGGTGAGAGACAAGTCTGCTAGAAGGAAGTATTAAGCGAGATATAGCTTCATTTATTAAAGGAACAAACATTTAGAAGACACAGCCACTTACAGAAGCTGCGAGGGTAGCCCTAGCATTGATTGAGGCACTTCCATGCTTTGTGTTCTTTTCCACAACTTTACCAGTGAGAATAATGAAAAAGCTGTTGTAGGAAACTGATGGAATTAAGATGAGGGCTGAACAGGCACATGATCATATTTAACTAACTACAGTTGGAATTGGCTACAGGATTTAATTATAGTATGTAATTGCCCATTTGCAGTAGAAACCTAGGCAGTTTAGATATAAATAAATCAAAGGAAAATGGTGATAATACCTCCTGAGATGCTAGAACCATATCTCATACTAATGAACCATAGAGGGATGCCAGGAGGATAAACACCATTAATAGAAACACTGACATCCAGCTGGGCACAAAGTTCCAAAGACACATGTATGCACACCCTTAGCTCCTGGCAGGGACAAGGGATTTAGAGGGGCATAAGAGTATGCCCTGGAAGAGAAATACTGAGCCTGATAAACTGTTATAACACTTTAGGGCTTTGTAAATAGAAGATTGTCTTTTTGAGGGACGCTTTTTCTGTGTGCATCAGGACTAAGGAAAGCAACCACACTTCTGGCTCTAAAAATAATGTGTAAAACTGAAGTGAGCCATGCCCCGTTAAGAAAAAGTGCTGCGGAAAGGTAAAGAACGGGTAGCGACCCTAGACAACCCCTTCCTCACCTTTTATTGCACCTCTACAATTTTTACTGGATAGCAATGGGTCCTATTTTGCCACATGCAGTAACTGCAAAAACTGAAGACAGCAACTAATATGATGCAGCATGCATGAATTTGCCTCCACCCGCTTGCCATTGGATACAGGCATTTACTAGATCCCGCCTCCATAGCTACGTGAATGCAATTCTTAGAAATGAGACGCCGTCAATATCCCCAGGCTTTGTCACCTCCTTTGGTAGGATAGCTTGGATTTGAGACGCTAATAGACACTTGTAGAAACACAGTATGGCACCACTTGAAGAGAAGCCACTTGAAATGGAAGAGAATTTACCAGGCAGGTATGAGGAATACGTAAACAGAGTTCATGAAAAAACATAACAATAACATGATGCTGCCTCTGCTCACTACGCAGTGACCTCGCTGCACAGCATAGCCTTCTGTTCGTGAGGCGGTAATATGGATGTGGTGTAGAGCTGAAGTGGGCCGCAATAAGCACGGATGAGCTCCTCAGGGCATGCTCCCCATCTAGAGTCATTATTTTGGAGACTGCTTTACTTACGCCCGTTGAAGTTCATGGATCCTTCTTCGTCCCTGACCATCATTCGGATGTAACTTAACAGCGGGAGGCTCAAGCATGCTGTGATACAGGGCAAATCTCTTAATCTCCCCTCCCTGTGCAGGGAATATGAATTTGTATCTATAATGCAATGGGTGCTCATGTAAAGCTCTCTCATACCTTCTGGTTGAGTTTGCGTTTACATAAAGGTCTAAACTGCCACATCCAAAGACGAGAGACTATGTGCAAAGTACATGCCCATTCACCATCTGGTTAAGGAAAATGCCACGTTTGTGTTGGAGGGTGGTGGGAGGATAGAAACAGCGATGGTTATTGAGCAACTTTGAAAAAGATGACATTGTTTGGCCGGTCCTCCTTCGTTTTGACCAGAAGTGAAGTTTCGGCTCAGTGAACAAATTAGGGGCCTATCATCAGTCAGTAGCTGTAACCGACCGACCTGCTGTGATCGGTTACGGCCCTGCTAGTACGATGCGACCGAACACTGTGCAGTCGCATTGGTATGGTTCACAATGCAAGCAAGCATTCCAACCGGAAAGCATGTTTGCATTGTGAAATGCAGGGATGCAGTTCATCCCTGCACCCTGTGGCCGGCACCCCAAGGGGCCTGCCACTGGGTGCAGGGATCAACGGAGGGGCACCATAGGCGCCCCAGGCCACCATACGGCATCCTCACACCCATGGGGGCCCTGCTGGGGGCCCCCAGAGACAGTTTCTGACTGCCTTTTCGTGCTGGACACTCTGGCACGAAAAGGCAGTGAAAAACTCCCATCGTACTCCCTCGGTTGTAAAGAGGCAACTGGGGGAGTACTCTCCAAGCCCGTCGTAGGCCATCCGGAAATCCGAGTCGGATTCCTTTCCAACCGAGCCCATCGGAATGGCTCGGTCGGAAAGGAATCCATCCGAAACATACTGATTCAGTCGCCCTTCTGACCCGATTCGGAACTGGCCCCTATGATGGCAGCAAAAAAGAGCAACATAGCATTGTACCAATGGTAAGTAGCAGGCGGGAATAAAGTGGTTTTGGTGAATACAACAGGTCTTGCAGACAACGTATGCATGCTGCCTAGGCTCGACCTAAAAAAGGGAATCCAGGCAATGGTAGTGTGGCATCCATCTTGTAATGGGGATGCAGCATGTGTGAAGCATTTAAAAGTAAGTGCATAAACAAATTCACAATAGTTTGTAATAAGGTATGTGCATGAATAAATCTAAGATGTAAAATTAATTTTGAATGAAAACAGTTACACACTTTTAATATTCAAATAAGATATGGAGAAATTAAACAGATGGCATGCAATATTTTGCACTTCAGTCAGAGAGTATTTGACTGTTAGCAAAGAATGATCAGTATTGTTTTAAACCATGTTACATAAATGTTTTATTAAATCATGATAATACATTGCTTTTTTAGTGTTTATGATGCTTGTCTTGATGATATTTTAGGGCTAAGCTGTTTTGGGGTTCTTATGGAAGACATAGTGCTAGATTTAGGTTTCTGTTTAAGGGGGATTGTGCTTACTTGGCATTTCAAATTTGGCAACACAGCAGCAGTCACCAACTGCAGCAAACAGGAAATGCAGGGCCCCATGCATAGGGACATGGACAATAGGTAATTGAGGTATGCTACACAGTGCTTGCAGGAGGTAAATGGATGGAGACATTGTAATAGGGCTTCTGTGGAAAGGGGAAGTGAAAGCAGGATATTGGTAAGTATTGCTTCTGGGTAGGAGTTAATTCTGCTGCCTGTGAATAAACACACCTTTTCACACTGATCCCCCAGCAGAGTAGGTTTATTGCATTGATTCTTATTGATCCCATGTCACGAGATGCCCTTCAGCCACATTGACATTTTAGTCACCTGCACAATGCATCTTGCGAATGGTAGTTTTTTTTTTAACATGTTAAGCAGTGTAAGGATTTATAACATGTTAAGCAGTGTAAGGCCCTCATATCATTTCACTTAAAGTGCGGTCTCACATTAAGAAATCTGGTAGCCAAAAAATAAAGAATCAGTGTCACAGACTTGGAAGGTGTATCTGACCAAAGTCATTGTGAACTGGTGCGGGATAAAGTATCATTAGGTGGAGGAGGAGAAAAAGTAGGAGAATAAGGGTCAAGAGGTGAACCACTACGAGGGCTAGGATGACCAGAGACACAAGGACCAGGACAAGAAGAACTAGGTCAGAATGAACAAGTAAGCAAAGGGGGTCAGTACCAAGAATACCAGGCGAACCAGAAGCAGAAGGATCATAACAAGAGCATGGAAGATTAAAAGAACAGCACCTATAGGACCAGGAGAAGGATTAGGATCCCTAGGGAGACCATAACCAAAAGACCAGAGCCTAGAGTATCAAGAGAAGCAGAAACAGGACCTAGGGATAGCAGGACTAGGGTGAGGAAGAGGAAAATCAGAAAGCCCAGAGCAGTGGAGCAAATAAGACTAAGGGGTGGTGGACCTGGATATTCAAGAAGACAGGACCAAAATGCCGAGGCTCAGAAGGATCCAAACAAAGTGAACCAGGACTAAGAGGGCCCAGACCATTCAGTGCAATCCTAGAAGGCCCATGAGGGCAAGGCCGAGGACCAGGATGAGAAGGCTGATCTATAGCAGGAAGACAAAATATAGGCGGGCATGGCCTAAAAGGACATCAGAAGGACCAGGTTAAATGGACATGGGTTAAGAGGATCAGGAAAAAAAGAGCTAGGAGAAGTTGGCCTGAAAGGGCAGGATATCTCGATGGAGCAAAACAAGAGGATTTACCATACAAAGACAGATGCAAGGAAACTAAGTCAAACCCAGGAAGTGAACACATACTGTAGGACCAGATATTAAAAAAAAGTAATTGCTAGGCAAATTCGACTGAGAATAGGGAAGGGTAGGGGAACAGGAGTGAAGAATAAAGAAGAGATGATCAAGCAACCAGAGCCAGCAGGACAAGAGCTAGGAAGACTAGAGCAATGAGCACCAGTGGAAGCACTACCAAGGGGGGAAGGTAGCTTAATTGACAGAGGCCAAGAGTATCAGTACCTTGTATACCAAGATAAGCAGAACCAGTGTTAGGGGTCCTTGGCGGGTCTTGGGCTCAAATTTCCCCGGACCTGACAATTATCGCCTCCGTGCCTATTCCAATCATGGAGTCCCACTCTGTAACTCTGGGCAATAGCTTGCTTAATCTCCACAACGGCCCCTCGCAGCGGGATGCCTGGCTTTCACCTTGGGGATGCCCAGTAATGGGTTATCTCGCAGGGGAATACCAAGGCGGGTTCCCTAAGCAAGCGCTGGGACGCTTTCGGGCAGCCATGCGCTCTACAAATCAAATTTCATTTCATTTCATTTCATTCCATGACAAAGGAAGCCATGACGACAGGAGCCATGATGACTACACTTGGTGGCTGAGAACAGGCAAGAACAGGATGACCTAAACAAGGTGTATCTTGATAAAGTGGGCAAATTAGTCCAAGATATCTTTTATTTATTTATTTACTATGAGTTGTATATAGCGCTAACCAGACCCGAATGTGTTGGAGCGCTTTACAACAAGAATCACTCATAGGATACATTAAGCAATTTAATATATAAAAGAAAATGTCACTTGTAAGTAAGATATCGTAGTAGACTGTACAGGGACCATATGAATGTTATCGTAGTAGAATGTAAAGGGAACATATGACGCCCCGCTGAGGTAGTCGTACGGAACCCCATGACTCACGGATGGGTTCGACCGGTGAGTGGGGGGTGGGAGGTAGTCAATGCAGAGAGTGAGGTAGAGGTCATTGTAGCCAAAGTGTCCATGTGCGACTATGGTTTGTCTTTAGCCACTGGCTTGTAGCTATCTATTTGGGGGAGATCGCTTGAGGAGGAAGTCCTTGAGTTGCCCTTTGAATTTTATGTAGGAGGGATTAGTCCTCATTTGGTCTGGAAGGGAGTTCCATATTTTCGGCTCATTTCCTGCAAAAGATAGAGATGCGTTTTTTGTCTGCGAGATTTCGGGGGGATAAGGCGCAGAGTGTTTGTGCTCCTCAGGGTTCTTGACTGCCCGGCCTTCTGGAGTTTGGCAGCCAGGTAGGGGGTTCCCCTGTGTGCGACACTTTGTGCGTGAAGCAAGCGGTCCTGAAGCTGGCACAGATTTCGACAGGGAGACATTTTAGCTCTTTGAGTGCAGGCGAGGTGTAATCATATTTCTTTACTCCGGTGACCATTCTAGCTGCTGCATTCAGAGTTGATATGAGTGGAGCTAGATGGGATTTTTCGGCTCCTGTGAGGGCGGCAATTCCGTAGTCCAGTCTGGACAGTCCCATGGATTGTGCAGCTTCTTTGAGGTCACTAAGAGGAATGACGTTTTTTTTTTTCTTGAGTGGTTTAAGGTTGAGGAATGTGCTTTTTGCAGTGTTTTTGATGTATTTGTTACTGTCTCCAGAGAGTGTAACAGTAGGGAAAACATTGGATAGCGTAGGGGTAAAAATTACTATTCCAACTCCAGAGGGTGTAACAGTAGGGAAAACATTGGATAGCGTAGGGAAAAAAAATACTATTCCAACTCCAGAGGGTGTAACAGTAAGGAAAGCGTTGGATAGCGTAGGGGTAAAAATTACTAATCCAGCTCCAGAGGGTGCAACAGTAGGGAAAGCGTTGGATAGCATAGGGGTAAAAATTACTATTCCAACTCCAGAGGGTGTAACAGTAGGGAAAACATTGGATAGCGTAGGGATAAAAATTACTATTCCAACTCCAGAGTGTGTAACAGTAAGGAAAACATTGGATAGCGTAGGGGTAAAAACTTACAATTCCAACTCCAAAGGGTGCAACAATAGGGAAAGCGTTGGATAAGGTAGGGGTAAAAATTACTATTCCAACTCCAAAGGGTGCAACAGTAGGGAAAGCGTTGGATAGCGTAGGGGTAAAAATTACTATTCCAACTCCAGAGGGTGCAACAGTAGGGAAAGCGTTGGATAGCATAGAATTTAAATATAACATACTTATAATTAATTTTTATATTTAAAATAATGTATAATTACATTTTTTAAATAAATCTACATTATTTACAAAGAATTATTAATTATTAAAAGCAATTACATTTGAATAATTAAGTAACAATAAATTAACAACAAATACCAATACATATTAATTAATAAATATTACTCACCAAATAATAAATATTGAACAATAAAATATTTTTCATTACAAAAAATATTATTTAAAATTAATTCACAATTAAAAATTATTAAACAATAAAATTCATTTTTAAACCAAATAATACTTTTTATAAATCATTGATTACCAATTAATTACAAATATTTTCCAATTAATAAGAAATAATTACCAATTAAAAATATTAATTGCCAATTAACAAAATTATTTACAAATTAAATAATTAATTACCAATTACAGAAATTATTTCCCAATTACAAACATGAATTACCAATTAAAAAAAATAAATAACAATTAAAAACATTAATAAAACAAATTATCAATTTAAATAATTAATTGCCAATTAATAATCAATTATAAATAAAATATTTATCCATAAACAAAAAATTATAAATCATTAATTAATTACAATTAAATTAATTCCCACCCAATTCCCCTATAAACCCACAACCCGCTACAGAAATAAAAACAACAATTAATTAAAATGTATTTATAATTCTTAAAAATTATTAATAAATTAAGTATATTTTAATTACTTCCCACCCTATTACCCTATAAACCCACAACCTGCTACAGAAATAAAAACAAAAATTAAATAAAATTAATTTATAATTCTTAAAAATTAATAATTAATTAAGTATATTTTAAGTACTTCCCACCCTATTCCCCTATAAACCCACAACCCCCGTACTAAAAGATAAAATTTACTTAAAAATAACTTTATTAATATATAAAAATAATACACATATATTTTTGAAAAAAATGTAAATACTTAACAAAAACATATTACACATACATAATTAAATACATAAAAATAATACAAATATCGATATTAGTAACATCGAAATTAGTTACATCGATATATATGCTATCTATATTACTAACTTCGATATTACTTACATTGATATAAATAATTTCGATATTACTTACCTAAGGGTCGATATTCTGTCCAACGATATTCTTGACATCGAAATTCTGTACCTTCGATATTTCCAACTCGATATTTGTGTAGGTCGACAATCGGGAATCAATATTTAGACTGTGTACCAAGGGATCCATGGCGTGTGCTGAGGGTTTGGTGTGAGAGATCCTTTTGATGACCTCTGCTTCGGAGATAGGGTTGAAGGAATTCCATACGTTGGGGGGGTGTTTAGGTGTGAAATCTTCTGACTCAGTGGGCGATTTACTGTCGTGTGGGCTTTTCTGTACGACCAAGGAGAGTTCTATCTTGGAGATTTTGTCATTAAAGAAATTGGCAAAATTGTCACACATGTCTTTGGAGGCTATAACTTGTGTCATAGGAGATTTGGAGGTTTGTTGCTTGATGAGGTTGAATAGTTCCTTGGGTCTGTTCTTAGCTTTGCCCAGGACGTTGCAAAAGAAGGATGTTTTTTCATTTTTTTATGTGTTTGTTGTATCTCCCTCTTACTGCTTTGAGTCTAGCTCGTAGGATTGTGGACGGGTTGTTTTGCCACAGTCTTTTTGCAGCTCTTAGTTCTCTTCTTTCTGAGTTTAAGTCTGAATTGAGCCATGATCTGGAAGGAATGTTCCTGACTCTTTTTAGTATCAGGGGGGCTATTTGGTCCATATTGGAGGTCATGGTGGAGTTGCACTGAGAAGTGAGTTCAGTCGCTGATAGTTCACCCAGACCGTCACCCAGGCCCTCGTCACCAGCCGACTGGACTACGGCAACGCCCTCTACGCCGGTACCACCGCCAAGCTCCAGAAGAGACTCCAGCGGATCCAGAACGCCTCAGCCAGACTCATCCTCGACATCCCACGAACCAGTCACATCTCCGGACATCTGAAAGACCTTCACTGGCTCCCAGTCAACAAAAGAATCACCTTCCGCCTCCTCACCCACGCACACAAAGCCCTACACGACCAAGGCCCGAGCTACCTCAACAGCCGAGTCAACTTCTACGCTCCCAAACGCCACCTCCGATCAGCCAACCACGCCCTCGCCGCCGTCCCCCGCATCCGAAGAGCGACGACAGGAGGAAGGTCCTTCTCCTACCTGGCCGCCAAGACCTGGAACTCCCTCCCGACCGACCTGCGCCTGACCCAAGACCACCTCTCCTTCAGGAAGAAGCTGAAGACCTGGCTGTTCGAGCAGTAGCGGCACCCCCCCCCCCCCAGCGCCTTGAGACCCTACGGGTATGTAGCGCGCTTTATAAGTGTCAATGATTGATTGATTGATTGGTTCATCCGTGTGTAAAGGGAGGAGGGAGCTTACCCTTTCCTCCAGGTCAACAAGAGGAATTTGGCTTATATTTGTCAACCCAGCGCAGTTAGTTCCGAGTCCCGGGTTTGTCTTGGATCTTTTGGTTTAGGTGGAACAAAATGATATGGTGATACGATCAGTCCACAGGCAAGGTGTGTGTATTGGAGACTGTGTCTGCATGGGCGATAATGGTGTCGAGGATAGAACCTTTGTTGTGGGTTTGCTCTGTGCAGTGTTGGGTCAGATTGAGGTTGCTTATAAGATCATTGAGGGTTTTGATTAGCGCAATGTTTCCATCTTTCCAGTTTAAGTAGAGGTTGCCTAGAAGTATATTGTTTGGGCCATGGAGTGAGGAATGAGTTAATAGGTAGGAGAGGTGGTCTACGAAGGAGAAGATGTTTCTTGGCAGATGGTAGAGGAGATGACAGATTAGTGAGTTGTTGTCATTCATCTTAATGGCTGTAGTAAGACATTCAAAAGAGTTATATTTGAGGGCGTCAGTTTCCATTACAGAGATGCTTTTCTTATGTATGATTGCTATGCCCCCGCCTCTCTGTTTCTTTCTGTCTTTGTGTAAGATACCAAATCCCAGGGGCACAAGCATGTCCATAATTGGGGGAGACAACTCGTTTATCCAAGTTTCGGTGATGAACCTGATGTCAATGTCATGTGTGATGATGGTCTCTGCCAATTCAGTTGCATGTTTGGATGCCAACCTGCAGTTAATGAGCATGCAGTTGGTGTTGGAACTCTCTTTATTGGGGTTCTTTGTTAAGGGAGCCCTGGGGATATTAATGAGGAGGGCTCTGGTGTGGGTGCAATCTCTTCCCATACCAGTGATCACCTGAATCTTGGATCTGGACGTGACAGTAGTGGTTGTGTCAAATGTGGAGGCAAGATCTATCGCTTCTTTAGTGGGCAAGCT
The DNA here is from genome assembly GCF_964263255.1 of Lissotriton vulgaris. NCBI lineage: Eukaryota > Metazoa > Chordata > Amphibia > Caudata > Salamandridae > Lissotriton > Lissotriton vulgaris. The sequence continues at coordinate 239,389,745 of NC_141699.1, read as the reverse complement.
GTTTCTTGTTCTTATGGGTATTTGAGCCTGGTTTGGGAGGGGGGATGTGTTCCAGCTGAGCCGTTGACTCTCAAGAGGCCGTGAGTGATTCGTGGTGGCGCATAGGGGAATCGAAAGTGGGTGTTGGGTGGGTTTTCGGTATGTGGGGCGGTTCTGTGCTATTTTTGAGAGGCCCAGAATTACAGTTTCTAGCTGGCTCTCCAGCAGGGCCAGTCGCTGGTTCGTCTTTAAGTAGGGAAAGGAAGAGGCGTCTCGGGCGGATGTTGCGGCTCTTTTGTTTCTGGGTCTGTGAGACTGGGTCGAGTTGGGGGTTGTGAATGATCTAGGCAGTTGGATATTGGGCAGATTTGTGAGAGTGGTGTCAGTGAATGGGGGTGTCAGGTATGGGTGTGGGCGGGACTCTCAGCATTGACTTTTGGTGTTGGAGTTGCCCCAATTTCCTATATGGAAAGTCCTAGATATTGAGAGTGGGCGCTCTCAGCGGGATCCCGCTGCCATCCCTTGTGTGGTAGTGGAGGGAAAGGGATAAGCTTAAAGGGTAGTGCCCTGAGATCGCAGGTTTCTTGTTTGGAGTGGGTGATTAAGGAAGGCGGGGTGGGTGTTGCTCTGGGGTTTGTAGAGCCTGATCTGTGATGGTATTGTGGGGGTGGTGGGTTATGGAAGGGGGAGGTGGGTGTTGGTTGGAATGGGCTTGGGAAGCCACATCTATGTTGGGGCTCTGATTTGATAGGGGGGTGTGAGAGAGTTGAATCCTCTCTGGGAGGGGTGAACAGAGTATCGGATGGTCTCTGGAGGGGGGATGGACTGGCATGGTGGGGGTCTTGTAAATTTCTTGTGCAGTCGCATGGGGGGCCATCTATTAGGGATTAAGAGGAGGGATGGTCAGGAGCTATGAGAAAGTGGAGTGGCATCACAGAGTGAGGGGAAGAGGGAGTCGAAGGCTTCTGGGTTGTCGTTACTGACTTAGATGATCAAGACTGTGCCGTTGCTGCATATGGTTACGGAGGTATTGCCGCTAAGTTTGAGGCCATCAGGGAGTGTGATTGTACGCTTGCAGCTGTGGTTGGTGTTGGTAATTTTAGATATGTGCAGATGTGTCTTGAGGGTGTTGTTCCAATTAGCAGGTCTCATGCTGTAGAAAATGAGGTAAATTTTTATCTGTCCTTTGGAAGAGAAATAGTATGTGTCCGCAATTAGGATTTCTGGGGTAATTTGATTAGCCGGTGTTTAAGGTTTCTTTTTGCTTTAGGGGTGAGGTTGGGGGGAAAATGATGGAGAAGGAGTTCAGGCCATGTGGTTTTAGTCCTTTGGAAAGGGAGGGGCGGGATGGGGTGGTGGTTGCCATACTGTCCCTAATTATGTGGACAGAGGGGATGTGCTTGTGAGGGGATTGAGGTGCAATTCAGCACAGAAGTCTGGGGAGAAATGATCTAAACTACCGTGGCAAAACGCTGGTTGGGTGCCTTGCAGACAGTAAGATAATTTTTGTGAATATTGTGTGTAACCTCAGTGGTTAGCTAGGGTGTTAGCTATTAGCCCACATGATTTTAGTGAATATTGTGTCTGACCTCAGTGGATTGGCTAGGGTGTTCGCCCGCGTGTAGGAGAGATCGGTGTTGTGAGTAGACCAGGGGCTTTTCAGAAACCGTGGCCAAAGCGTCGCCAGGAATAGACAGGCTCCTTTCTGGTTTGGGGAAGACCCATGAAGTGACCCTGTTCAAGGAGCAGTCCTTACTAGCCCAGAACGATTGATCAGCTGATTGGAAAAAAAAGACTTCTCCAACAGAACCCTTACTCTGCACTAGCTTTCAGCAGGTATTTTCCAGGTTGGTTTAGGAATGTTAACCTCTCCTTCACCTTTACTGCAGGCAGAAAAATAATTAATAGTGACTAATCTTACTCCTCTGCTCACAGTGAGTGATGGCCAGATGAGGGCATTGTGAGTTAGGGGCGAATGGCTGCCATCTTGGGGACAGGCCGGTTGTGCTTGTGAGGCTGTGTATTCTGTGCCTCCAGACCCTAATGTTTGTGTAACTGGGCAGCCGATTCATAGACCAGGACAGCGGTCCAGAAATATGCGGCTGGTGAAAGAGGTTGGGGAGCTAAGGGTACTTGCACTATCAGTGGGCATCTGATTAGCTTTTACATTGACACCATCTTAGGGTCAGGCAAAAGGGAGCGAGTCCCGAGCCTCCCATTGTTGTAACCAGATGGGGTTCCTCTTTGCGCCTTACCGGTCCCGTAGAGCGGACCCTTCTGCACTTGATTCTTTGTTTTCTCGCTGCAGTCTTTTTTTAATTTGTCCCAAAGGCGTCAGGGAGCATCCGATTCTTCCGTTGTCAGCTTGAAGTAAGGAAGCCCCAGCTAGGCCTACCAGTGCAAGGGGATCGCCCTTCTCTGCACAGAGTCCTCAGACCATAGGAAGAAGTTGGCACAGAAACTGGAAAATACAAAAGCATAGTTTATTAAACCTTTAAAGGTGGTACTACAGTCCACACAACTCCCTTCAGTATTGTATAGAGTAGCACACCAAACTAAAGCACATGGCCCCTTTTATACACAAGGAGGGGGCTCAAAAGAAGGCGGTGCAGAATACAAGAGCAGTTTTATGTACATATAAGGGCATATTGGAAGGCACAATCGATGAGTGGGCGGAGTTAACAGTTTCCAAAAACTAGTAAACACATTCCTATCTGGAACTAATTAGTAACTGCTGCAGACCCTACTGGGCATGTCTGGACATGCTGAAAGTGGGGGATGCTAAATATAGCCTGTTGCTGGGCAGACTTCAGGCGCAGTTAACAAGTAGGTAGGACAAAGCACATGATGAGCACATGGCGATGTATGGCATACAAAATGGCCGCTACGAATACAAAATGGAGTCGGTTCATTTGCTACGATAATGGTCAAATATAGCATGTCTTCTGCTAATGCTTAACTTAATTGCTGTTAATTTATAACAATCTGTAGGCATTTGACCATCCAGAGTCCTGCATGATTGCTGTCCGGAGTTTGTTTTTTAAAATAATGCAGTTATGACTTCCTTTGGATCCAAGCGTGGCTGTTTGGGATCATCTTCTGAGGAGTCCTTCGTGGCTGCCCGATCCTCTTTGATGCAGGGGCAGCTTGCTTTCGATTCTTGACAGAGTATCGTCCACAGTGCGATCCCGGGACACCTGCTTGGGGGTATTTCACCGGTTAGTCACGCTTGCATTTTATTTGGTCTTCGGTGTAGAGGAGGTCGTAGGCAGGGGGAAGGGGCAGGGATTTTTACGTTTGGAAGAAGATCTGGAAAAGTAGTCAGAACAGAAGTAGGTGGAGTTAGGCCAATAATACCAGGGACCAGATGGAGGAGTATTAGGTGGACTAGAGGGATCAGAATAAGAAGGACCAGGAACAGGGCTTGGGGGACCAAGGAGGGTAGAACCAAGGGACCAGCACTTGGTTTTCCAAGTGGAAGGAGAACTAGGACCTAAGATATTTTGACCAGGCTGGTAAGGATCAGGGAACCAGGAAAACCACAAGGACCAATGGGTTCAGACAAGGGCCAAAATAACCAGCCCAAGAAGACCTAATAAAAAGAACCGGGACCAGGCGAAGCAGTACCTGGTGGACCACAAGGACAAGGATCAGGCAAGTGTGAGGTTGACCCAAACCATGAAGACTAGGAATGCCAGCCCTATGAGTACTAGGGCCAGGTAGATAAGATCCAGCAGATCAGCAGGCTGAGTATCATTAGTACCTGGATCAGGAAGCCCATGAAGGGCTAAAGCAAAAATGACCCAATCACAGTATCAGGAAGACCAGGGTCAGAAAGGACTACAACCAAAGATATTTGGACCAGGCTGGTAAGGATCAGGGAACCAGGAAAACCACAAGGACCAATGGGTTCAGACAAGGGCCAAAATATCCAGCCCAAGAAGACCTAATAAAAAGAACCGGGACCAGGCGAAGCAGTACCTGGTGGACCACAAGGACAAGGATCAGGCAAGTGTGAGGTTGACCCAAACCAGGAATACTAGGAATGCCAGCCCTAGGAGTACTAGGGCCAGGTAGATAAGATCCAGCAGATCAGCAGGCTGAGTATCATTAATACCTGGATCAGGAAGCCCATGAAGGGCTAAAGCAAAAATGACCCAAGCACAGTATCAGGAAGACCAGGGTCAGGAAGGACTACAACCAAGACTCTCAAATTTAGCAAACCAGGGTGACTAGAGCTATTAAGACCGGGGACAGGATGAGGAACAGAAGAACCAAATCAACCCTGAAAACAAAAATTTGGAACAGTGCTTTAAAGAAGACAGGAGGACACCCATGTGAGTCTAGACAATGTGTTTTAGGATATCACTTTTGTAAATAGTTATTATTCATGCTTCCTATACTGCCAACCCCTAGGAAACCCCCCTCTTCAGCCCATGTATAGAACTGGTAAGTATTTGCTGAAAAATAAGAGTATTCAAAATGAACAAAAGTCGGGACTATTACACTCTGATCTCTGAGTGTGGAAGATGTGGTCTGGTGCTGGCACAGTTGTTTGTGGGTGGATCTGGGGCATAGGGACTGAAACTTGGCAGTGGAGTTTAAATGTGGATGGGTGAAAATGTGTGTATTCTGTGAAGGATGGAAAAAAGGGTTCGAGAAACTCAGATGGCTGAAGTCAGGAAAAATGGCAAATGTGTAACAAAGGGATCAAAGTGATATGGCAATCAGCAGAAGGAAGCTCAGAATCATAAGAAGGTTCTGATGGGCAGAAGAGAGTATGGTTGAGGCTCCAGATACATCATCACACACTGCCCAAAAAGGAATTCTGTTTAACCCCCAGATCCTTATACTGACATTTCATGTGCATGTATGTGAGGTAGGTATGGTGGAAGGCGGCGAACCAACAGTGGATCTCGGCACTGAGTTAAAGACCTAGATAGGGCAGCCCGTGCCCAAGAAGACAAGGCAAAGGGCTTTCAATCAGTAGCTGTTTTCATCCAAGACCAGGATAGATACAAATTCCACTCCCCTCTGAAGCCCAATTCCGCAACAGATTGATCGCTACTGCCCGCAATGGGTATGATCAAATACGCCAGTACAAGGCTGAGGACCATGACGGTCGACGGCCAGCTGAGTATCCCCTGTTGCCTCTCCCTTTTTTAGCTGTTAATCTAGAGCCACTAAGCTATACCCTTCCTCCAGACAGCATACAACAGAGGAGGGAAATGAGACCACCTGCCCTTGCGCTAACACACTCTTGGGAGCACTGTCACCCTCCCCCCAGATAATCGTTGAGACCTAATAAGCTTTGAATCCACACCAATGGCCAAGGCACAATTTTCTAGGGCCCACCCTGTCCACCCATATGAGCCTATAGCTCCACCGATATCAGTGCACTGTCTCCCAGATGTGGCTCCCTCGCTGTGGCACCTCCACAGGTTTAGACCTGTGCTACACAGATCAGTGTCCCCAGTGCTGCAGACTAGGCAGCAGATACCACTGTTCTCCTCCCTTCCTATTCCTACCTGCTCCTCTGTTTTCCCTCTATATGTCCACCCATCTCCCCTGACATCTGCACCCCAGCTACTAATGCCCGCTTACCTTTGACACCGGTTGGCCCCTCAAAGTGGAGTGGTGTGGTTCACTGGTTAGAGGCAGCAGACCCGGGAACAGAGGACGGCCCGGGACCAGGGTTCAATTCCCGATGCGGCAGGGTCGTGGACCAGGGTCAGCGGACTCGATAATTCTCGCCTCAGTGCCTACTCTAACCAGGGATCACACTCGGCAACTCTGGGCATTAGCTTGCCTCATCTTCACAATGGCCCCCCACATACGCCGGGGATGCCTGGTTTCACCCTGGAGATACCCAGTGGGGTCCATCTCACAGGGAAAGCCAGGATGGGTTCCCCAGCGGTCTACAGCGCGGAGATACCCCATGTGGGGTGATTCATGCGCTTTACAAGACATCATTACATTACATTACAATACATTAAAGCGTCCCCCCTCTCTGTGTGGCTGGGGATATCCCCTCAGCCTCCACCCTTATGTACCTTCCCATCGCCCTTCTAACCTTACCCTCTCCCTTATTATTTTGGTATTAGCCGCTCGAGCCTACTTATGCTTCTCCCAGGTGCTACTACTCAATCTCATCCCTTTCTTTCTCCCATATCTTGCCTCTGCCTGTGCCCTCTGGCACCACCTCTTCACTTACCACACCGTACTATGTGCGCCTCTCATCCTCTGCACGCTATGTCCTTTTATGTTAATGGCCTCACACATTTCATTAAATGGAAAAAAATACTCTCTTATCTCCAGTCAAAAAGGGTAGATGTGAAACGCACCTAGATGCTCTGGAGTCAGACAAATTGTGTCAAGACTGGGTGGGCAAGGTGATTAACAGCAGTGCACACACATGGGCAACCCATAAATGGGGAACCCCCCACCAAATGTGGAGTGGCAATCCTTCTCCTCAAATCCCTGCCTGTCACAGTAACAAAGACATGGTCTGACCCAGATGGCAGATAAGCCTTTGCCAAGTTGCACCTGGGGGACAATTCCTAATGTGTGGGGTCAGTCTATGCCCCGACTGAGGTGAAATGGTCATTCCTTCTTCACTTGAACCACCTAATAGTAGAGATAGGTGCCTCGAAATACATTAGTGGTGGAGATTAGAAAATCACACGAGACCCAGTCCAGGACAGAACAGGACCTTTTGCGAGATGCAATGTTGCAGATAAGGCCCTGATGCGTGACGTGCTGTCGGACAATGGATTGGTAGACCACTCGTGCCTTAGTCACTTAACAGAGACAGAGTACAAGCTGGAATATTTCCTCATCTCTCACAGAGCATTCGGGATCCACAGTAATCTCTAATACTTGAGGCGGCACGCTTTGGTCACTCTCTGGTTCTCCTATCCCTGGAGGTAGGGCTGACCTTCCCATGATGTACACCATGGCCTATGAACATACAGCAGCACAGTGCCCCTCAGGGTAAACCCCAACTGAAGGCCCACCTCTCTGCGTATCTCTCCGACAACCATAACTCAGTGACTTCACACAGAATACTCTTGGCTGCCACGAAAGCCACCATCAGGGGCCAACTCATGAGAGATGCTGCAGTGGGCAATAAACAGGCGCTGCCCACCAGAAGGATATAGAGATAGACATTTCATCCCATTCTGCCCACCCCACCTTGCAGCACCCCAGATCCCTAGATAAAGGCCCAGATGGCCCTAAACAGCCTTTTCATCTCCAAAACCGAGTACGCTTTACAATGAATGAAATGGCGACACTATGAACAAGGGGGAAAAGGTGGCTGTCTACTGGCGGCACAGCTCCACCAATGGGAAGCCGCCGTGGCCATCCATGCCATAAAGTCGTCAGGGGGTGAGACCCTTACACACCCCCAAGACATTGGAAACGAGTTTGCTTGTTGTTCAAATCCCTTTACTCTTTTGGAGAACAGGCTGCAAGGGACCGACTGATTACTTTCCTGAGAGAGGCCGACCAGACAAGGGTGGAGAGCTCCTAGAAGGGGAATTCAGCAAAGAGGAGATAGGACTCGCAATATCCAAGCTACCCAACCATAAAGCCCGAATATGGCTTCCCAGCATTATTTTAAAGGCGGTCTAGAGAGGAGATGGGCGATACCATGCAGGCCGCCTTTCAGGAGGAGAAACAGACATTCTTCCTGGGACCCCTATCTAACAAGACGGTGATTGCTATCTTGACCAAACCTGGGAGTGACCCTCTACTATGTGACAGCTACAGGTCCATGTCCCTGCTAAACTGCAACATTGAAATGCTGGCCAGTCTTTCAGCATCCTGCCTGGCAAAGTTCTCCCCTCTCTGTTGCACCACACGCATGTAGGCTTCATACCAGGCCGTTATTCCAGTAACCACAGTCACACCTTGGCACACACTCTTTGGACAGCCAAAGATCTCTATACTGATGCGTTGGCCCTCTTCCTCAATTTAGAAAATGAGTTTGATCTCCTTGAATGGAGCGACTTCTCAACATTTTCTGGCTATAAAATAAACAGGGACAGGAGTGAAGCCCTTCCCATATCGGCTAGCATTACAAAAGCACCCATAAACACCTACCCTTTCCGCTGGCCACCTTCTCGTCTCAAATACCTGGGGATACTGGTGAACAGAAACATGGTGGGGATTGTCCCGGACAATTTAGACCCACTACTAATTTAGATGAAATGATACCTCGAGAAGTGGTCTGTATTGGGGTTCTCCATGTGGGGCACAGTGCCGGCAGTACAGATGGTAAAATTACCACACTTCACATACATGCTTAGGAGTCTATCCATACAGGTACCTCTCTCTACACTATGCCTCACTGATTTTCAGATTTGGTCAGTGGCGGCTTCTCGGCAATGGAGGAGGAGTGTCAACCCACTGCCTGACTCAGAGCCATCAAATGTAAATTAAAACGATGTTCTTGCATCATTTTAATTTACATTTGCCTGCTCTTAGCCAACGCTGTTGGGAGGGATGGGGCTGAGGCATGGAAGGGGGAGGAGGAGTGCTAGTGCACTCCACTTCTTAAGTGTGCATATGTCTTTTGGCCGTCTGTCTCAGGCTGAACAAAACACTCATGCGCACTCCCTGGTGTGAGCATGGTGTCTTTTCTGCCTGCTAAGACCAATCCCTACGCTGCTCTGCAGTGCAGGGATTTGACAGGGAGTCTGTCCAAGGGGCTGCTGGGACGAGCGGGCAGGAAGAGGAGAGGTAGCATGAGGAGACACGATGCAAGAGTGGCTGGTGGCAAAAGGTAAGTGTTCTTTTTTTATATACAATTCCCCCCGTGTGAAGTCTCCCCCGTGACCCAACCCACCCTACTACCATTCGTATATGGTGGCCACCACTGGATTCCATCCTTTGTGTGGGGATATTCGAAACCCAGACTGGCCGCAACCAAGTTGATGGCATGCCGTTCCAGTGGAGGCCTGGGTGTCCCGTCAGTGGAATATTATGCCCTTGCTCTACAGCTTACCCAACTGGCATAAATGCTGCCTGGGGTCTTCTACCCACCGCACTGGGTCCACATTGAGGAGAACTAACTCTCTGCTGACTCAGGCCTCTCAATGCTATACAGAGCCTGGACCTGCCACTCTGACACCACACTTCCAGTGTTGCATGCTATGCACAAGGCATGGCTGTGCCCACATCGCCTACTCAGGACGGACACACAACTACATAAAAAAGCAAAATCAATACCAGGGAAAGAGAAGCAGTCATTCATTGAGCTTCCAGTATTGATGAGTTAATAATCATGGGGGAATGGATCACAAGTGACAAAGAACCAGAGTCTCACATGTGTTGTAACAGAGACCCTCAACCACATTAACACACTGCGCTGTATATGTTTATTCTCCTAGTGTGGTCAAGTGGACAGTGTCATCATCAGGTCGTAATCACCTGATTGTTCGGTTCTCCATGTGGTTAACCAAACTCCACCAGTAGGTAGACTGTCTGTGTGGTTCGCAGTCTTGTAACTATTGATTACAATCTCCTATCCTGTATTAAGAAAACTTTATTACGGTGAGGACAGGGACATGATTAGAAGAAAAAGCGTTGTGTGAGTGGATCCTCAGGTCTCTAATTCCACCCACCAACATAGATGGGCGGAATTAGAGCTTCACTATTATTTCTTTTCTAGCTTCAAAAAGAAAATCCCACTAACGGATTTTCTTTAAAAAAAAGAAAGAAAATAGTTTGGTGCAGGGCTCTGTCAGGTTGAAGGAGTCCTGCACCAAAGTGCCGGCGGTTCCTGCCAATGCTTTAGAAATGGCTTGCAGGTCATTTTGAAACTTGGTGAGCAGAGTAGCCTTTACCTGGTAGAAATTAGGTCCTCCACCAGGACAACGGAGATTGCTCTGTCTACCAACAATTAAAATAAGTCTGGTCCTCAATCTCTAATACTAGCTTCCGAAATTTCAATGTTCAAGGAAGCTTTAGACCACATTTTTATAAATTTTCACTTTTGAGTTGCGCTCATAGCAAGTGATTGATTTTATTAACTTTAGGCCCAAATTAAAATGTTATGCAACACAGTGAAACAAGGCATGATCCTGCATGTTTTCATTAAACAAAAGTAATAACATGCAGTGCCTTGCTCTGCATTGTGTTACATTGTGTCAGGTAGGCGATGCATTGGTGGAGTTTAAGCTTACCCTAGAGAAGTGTAATGAGGAGAAATATCTTTATTTCTCCCCTTTATTTCCTCTTTCCATGTGTGCCTCTGAGGATTGTTTAACAATCCTGACAACAATGCAGGCACATTTGACATATAGCTCAAAGGTGTCTGGATTTGTGAGAGGAAGCCACAAGTGCACCAGCACAGGGAGAGAGCTGAGCAGCGTCACATCTTTGTAAATATGTTGCTGTTTAGCTCTCTTCCACTTGTGCACACGTGCTTTGCTGAGATACAATGCATGAAATTTTAACACATCTACCCCTTTGTTCCTTACTAATTAATCATCTGTCACTTTATCCAAGCATTAAAGACAGCCTTGAAATCTTAGCCATGCTAATATAGGCCTATATTTATTAACATTGTTGTGCATGCGCTTTTTTTGGGTGCAACCATGATACAATACGGTAGTCGAGATTTAGAAAGCCACCAAAGGGCCAATTTGGATTGCCTTGCATGGCTTTGTTAAGAAAAATAAATCAACTCAGCTCCTTGTCCTGCATTGCATTACACTGCGTCAGGGAGACATACGGGTGGAGCATGGGCATTCCCATGAATCCACCCTTTTGTTTTGACAGAAACCCAGACTTACTAGAGTCAGTAAATCTGTTTCTTCATTAAATTGGTGCACAACCAAAAGAAAGGAGTAACATTGGAAACATAATAATTTCTCCTCGTTACTTCCTATTTACATTATGCCACACATAGAAACAGCAATATGCCTGTACGGATTGTTTTGTGTTGTGAGGCATTACTATCTGCCCACAGTCAGTCTAATGCAGTCACCCTTAGTGAAATGGTGCCAGATTTGGCACTAGAAGTGCGCTACCAATAGGAGAGAGGAGAAATACCCTATATCTTTGCATAAATGGTGCATTTCCTCTCTCTCCCTTTCACGCAAAGTGACACAGCAAGTTGCATTGCTGCACTGCACCACATTGTTTAAAAAGTTAGTAAATCTGGGTCCTAATGAAAGGAAAACCTACTTCTGTTGCCTCTGAGTATGACCATTATGTAATAAACAGTCAGTTTATTAATATGATGTATGAAAAAACACAGTGTGACTTTGTGCAGAGATTTCTATGGAAATCAAACCTCTTTGTTGGCCAGAAAATACTTAAGTTAAACTAGTAACACAATGGCTATCTTATTTGTGTGGGTGAACCACTTATCACTTCATCAAAGCAGCCTGGCTAATCCTGTTAACTCTGACTAATCAGGGAAGATTACAGGAAGGCTGAATTTTGGTTTACAGACAAGAAAGTCTTGTAACTTATTTTCTGTATCTTTTACAATAAATACAACAATGACATATTACCGGATTTATCAATACTATTTTCCTAAGTCATTGAATGATATTTTTTCATTAATTCCTATCGATAGTTATGCATTCATACACTATTGATATGTTATCCTATGGGACTGGGCATCTACAATGGGGAAATTGCAAAGGGCAATTTCTTCATCAACAGTGTGTATAAAACATCTTTCATAAAGGCCCTGCTTATAGTTACATGACCCTCACTTCTGGGACATCCAGGGGAGACTTTAGGGGTCCTGAATATGCAAATATAGTGTAGATCCTCCCTCCACAGTGCTCCTAGTACCAAAGACGATTTTGGGAGGCACTTTACTACAATGGGAAAAGTGAAATGTGCAATTCTCTATCCCCAGGGCATATAATCTATTAGAAGGGCCTTCCTTATAAAGACATGACCCCCACCCCTGGGACACCTAGGGGAGACCATGGGAGGGTACCTTAAATTGCCAAAATGTTTTAGTTTGGCACTTTTTAAGTACCGCAACCACCAAAGTCGAGGTTGGGCACAATTTACATTTGAAAACAATGCTGCAACACAGGACTGCTATTAAAATTACCTTTGGTTCCCAGCAATGCACACATGTAAGTGTGGAAAGGGCTGCTGGCCTCTAAACTGCAATGTCCTATTATATACTAGGGACTTATGAGTAGTTTAATCCTCCTTCCCAATTATCTACTAGGGACTTATAGGATAGGGCATACCAATTATAAGTGTACCCTAATATATAGTGTACCCTCATGTATGTGGGTGTTTTCATTGTATTTTCTAAATAGCACTGGCCCTGGGCCTGGTTAGGCAGATCCCAGGGACAGTCAGAGTCAGTTACCACAAGTACCAGCCAAGTAGAAAATGGGGGTGCACAGGGCACACAGGATGACTTTGCAGCAAACACGTCTTCGTGTGTTCATGATCTGTATTGTTGAAGCATTGTCAATGTAAGGCTGTCTTAAACACCAAGAATACATCTCACAATGTGCCCCCAGCCAGCACAGTAAGTCTGGGTTGAGCAGTTGACCAACAGCCATCTTGAATTCAGAAGGCTCATTAACCACACCCAGCCAACGGATGTACGTTATTACCACGCACACTTTTACAACGCGTTCCACGCAAGTCGTTACAACGACTTGCGTTGGGGGGGGGCGCAAATTAAAAAAATTTACTTTACTATTCCAACACCAGTCCCCGTGGATAGTAGGGAAGGTGTTGGGATAGTAAATTAAATGATTTACTATCCTTGAGCGCCCCCCAGCGCAATTCGTTGTAACAACGTTTGTTGTTATGACCGCCTCGTAATGGTACGGCGTTGTAACGCTTGCGTTGTAAACGTCGCATACCCCAGCGACCATGCCCCTGCTTGCCAACCTAGCCTTGGGGGAGGACAGTCCACAAGACTCCATTAACCGATCTCGATCAGGCCACCCACCTAGAAACCTCATGAGAGATCACAAGCACAGGAAAGAGACCTGAAGTCATGACAGCAACCAATTTGGGGTCCCTGCTGCAGCTTTGTTATTGAGCATCATACAGCTAAGTGCATCACAGACATTCGGCGTGCTCACGTGCTTGATGTGCTGTGCACATTCAGACTGCCTTCTCTGCTCCATATTGCCACTAGGGCCAGCTTGCTGTAAGCGCTTGTTCTAGTGTTCGAGAAGTTGTTACCAAAGTACCCACTGTGCAGCCAGTAGTTGAAGAGACATTACGCGATGTCCAGCATTTAAGAGACATTACACTTTGGGCGTAATACCTCTCAGCATATATGCACTCGCAGCACTGTCAAGCATTTGAGTGACATTACTCTTTGGGCCTCTTATGGGCCATTACATAGTGTGCGCTTTAGAGATTATGGGCCCGATGTAGGTAAAACGCTTTTTCCGATTTGAAAATACCGAATCGCACCGAATCGGTATTTTGAAATCGGAAAATGAGATGTAGGAAAAAAAAATCGGAAAAATACTGATTCGGTCGTAATCGGTATTGTGATTCGATACGTACCGAATCGGCATCCACCGAATCGGAATTTACCGATTCGGCTACAACCGATTCGGCAAATACCGAATCGGTGATCGCAATACACCCCCATGGCCAAAAGTCCCATAAGACGCATTGTAAATACCGAATCGGGAATTTCCGATTCGGTAAAATCCGATTCAGTAAAATCCGATTCGGTAAAAACCGAATCGGATTTTACCAAATCGGCAAGCTAGTCAAACTGAAACCAGAGACAACAGCCAATGAGGTGGATCCACCCTCCCCCACCCTAGCAGGGAGTGGCTACCCAGGCAGGTGCAGCTCATTAAGAACTTTCTGGAGAGGCAGCCTGAGCTGAGCATTCACAGTGAGCAGCAGTGGAAGCAGGATCCAGAGCACTGTGGAAGATGGCTAGCAGCAGTGAGAGCCAGAAGGCTGGGCAGAAGAGGAAACCCAAATTCAGCACCATGGAGCTGCAAGTGTTGGTGGAGGAGGTGGTGAGGGTACACAGGCAGCTGTTTGGGAGGCTGTCCCTCACTGTACCTGAGAGCACAAAGAGGAGGCTGTGGAGCGATATTGGGGAAAAAGTAAACTCTGTTGGTGTTACCCCCAGGAGCCTTGACGACCTCAAAAAGAGGTTCTATGATATCCGCAGCCTAACAAAGCAGAAGCTGGCAGAGCTGCAGAGGCAAGCTGGACTTACTGGTGGAGGCAGGAACCCGGCGCCACCCCTCACTGATCTGGAGGAACTGGTGGCGACTACCATCGAGAAGGAGAGTGTGGTTGGAGTTGGGAACCTGGATAGCTCAGCCAGAGCTACAGCTAAAGGTAAGAAGCATGCGCATCATGACACACCCTACCAGACACCTCCCCTTTAGACAAAATGCACAGCCCAACCCCAGCCCAGTACTGCTACCAACAGACATGAGAAATGCATCATGGTAAATGTAGTCAGTAGAAATAGGCAAAAATGCCAGTGCAGCAGCATAATTAAAAGAACTGTGGAACTGAATCAAAGTATTTGAAATGATATGTGCAATGCTTTAATTGTAGTGACTGTAATACATCAGCACTCAATTCACAAATGCTTCTTCATACCTAGGGGCACCATCAGGCGGAGGAGCAGGAGCAACTGAGGCACCAGCACCAGCAACATCTTCCAGTGCGGTGGCAGGGCCGAGCACTAGTCAAGCAGCCCTGGAGGAGGAGGAGGATGAGAACACCAGTGCCCAGGGAAATGAGGAAGACCTAGGACTTTCCTTGACATTTCTTCACTCCCCCCGAATATCTGGCACACCCCCATTGCTGTTCTCCCCAGAGAACTCACCAACAACGAGCCACCCTGCACCTGCCACATCTCCTGCCAGGAGTATTGTTGTGGCTCCATTGAACCCCATCGAGGGAGCAGCGGGTCAGGCCCCAGCTACCAACACAGTAACACCAGTGGCACCCCAGCCCACACAGCAGGGCAGCAGCAATCCCCAGAGGCGTACAACTTCCAGCACTGCACTTCCAGCATGGGAGGGCAGCGTCTTTCAAGGGCTGGAGGGCAGCATGGTGAAGATACAGCGCATGCAGGCGAAATCCATCATGGCCTGCCAGCGCCAGCTGCGGCAGCATAACCTGCAAATGGGAGAGATGGCGCAGGGGTTTAAGACTTTCGTAGAAAGCAATAAGGAAATTGCTACAGGTCTTGGCCGTGTGACCACAGCCATCACGCAGCTATGTACCAAACTGGACGAGCACGAGCACTCTCGCCGCCGGGATGCCCGCATGCACAATAGATCAATAAGCCGCCTTGCTGCTGCTACCGCACAGCTATGCCAACGTGGGGCAAATATGGAGGCCAGCCTGACCCAGAACACCGCAGAGGTCACCAGGGGCATGGCCCGCATAACGACCGCCATGGAGGCACTTATTATTTCAAACACTGTGGGCAATCCAGCCCTGGACCTGGGCGAGGCTGGGGACAGCAGCAGCCGCAGCAGCCCGGCCAGCGCAGTGTTGGAGCCGCGCCGGAGCACCAGGCGCTCTGCTGAAGCTGCCCGACATGCAGAAGGGGGAGAGGCACACCCCAGTGGGGCTGCTAAGCGCAGCAAAAAATAGGCTTGCCAGGGCGGGTGAGGCAACCCGGACCATTGACATTGAACTACTTTTCGTTAACATTTTCTTTTGTTGCACATCAGTGCAGTAACGGTGTTGCAACCTTATTAAAAATTTCATTTCCTTACAACCATTTACCTGTCTGTGCATCTGTACTCACTAAGAAATAGTTTTCTGTAATCTCCTCACGTCTGTATCTGCCATCACTTGGCGTAGACACCCCAGCTGGTTGTGATTGTGGCACAGCAAGGTCGTTGTCATGGTCCTCGTAGTCTGACAACTCCACCTCAGTGCCCTTCTTCACCGCAAGGTTGTGCAACATTGCACAGACAGCTATGATCTTGCAGCAGGTGATGGGGTATACTGCCTTGCACCTCCACTCTTGTGCAGGCATCTGAATCTGCTTTTCCAGATGCCAAAGGTCCGTTCAACTACATTCCTTGTGCTTTTGTAGGCCCGGTTATACCTCCTTTGGCTGGGTGTTGAGGTAGGGGGTGAGTATGAATGAGCGGAGGGCATATGCACTGTCGCCTAGAAGGAAAAGGGGTAGCATTACTCACATGCATACATGTATTTCACTTAGCTACTTTGTGTTATGGGGGTCTGATGATGCGTCTCACCTAGGAGGTATCCTTCACCAAATTCGCCAGCCATCAGCCGTGCATAGATGCCGCTCTGTAGAAAAATGTAGGAGTCGTGGGTACTCCCTGGGAATTTTGCAACTAGGTCTGTGATGGTGCACTTCGCATTGCAGATCACCTGAACATTGATGGTGTGCGTAGACTTCCTATTGCGGTATATGTATTCTGTGTCAGCAGGGGCGCAAATCGGAATGTGCGTGCCATCTATGCAGCCAATGATTTGGGGAAATTGTGCCATCTGGTAAAAGTCAGCTTTTGTTTGTACCAGTTCCGTGTGGGTTGCAGGGAAAGAGATGTATTGGTCCATCCTGTGTATCATGGCGTCAAGGAAGTTGTGGAAAAACCTTGACAGGCTGCTCTGGGTCACCCCTCCTACCGCTGCTACTCCACTTTGATAGCTGCCAGACGCAAGCAGGTGTAGGCTGCATAGCACCTGCACGTGCGCTGGGATGGCGTGTGCCCTTGGGGTGGGGTGGTCCAACAGTGGTTTAAGGTCCCTGATGAGCTCCAGAATGGTGTCTGAGTCCAGCCTGTACCTCTGTAGGATCTCTGCCTCTGTGAGCATGAACAGGGTGATCCTCTGTCTGTAGACCTGTTCCTCTCTTTGCCATTCCCTCTCTCCTTCCTGCTGTAGCCGTAGCCGCCTTGCAATGACATAAAAAGCAGCCATCCTGCAAGTTGCAATGCATTTTGGGTCTATTTTTATAGGTTGAAGTTGGTTACCACCTGATTGTAATCCATGGTAAATACCGATTTTGAAATACCGATTTTGAGCCAAAATCGGTATTTCTGTGCTTCCCTACATCTCTCTATCTGTCCGAATCGGAGATTTTCCGATTCGGTAACTCTACAGAATCGGTAGGTTATCCGATTCGGCATTTTTCCGATTCGCTGTCTCTACCGATTCGATACATGGACCGAATCGGTTCTTTTCCGAATCGGTGTCACTACCGATTCGGTACATGGACCGAATCGGTTTTTTTTCCGATTCGGTGTCACTACCGATTCGGTACATGTACCGAATCGGTATTTTTTCCGATTCGATATGTTACCGAATCGTTATCTTTCCGATTCAGGGTATTTCCGATTCGGATTATTTCCGATTCGGTAGCCATTCCGAATCGGTATATATACCGATTTGGACGATTTTCTTTGCCCTACATCTCGATGGCTGTATACCGATCGGTATTTTCGGCCGTTACCGATCGGTAACGGCCTACCTACATCGGGCCCATTGCACTTGACTGAATGCACGATGCACTTGCGCATGATTCAATGCATGTTTGCATCTGTGCATGACTAACTTAAAGTCATAGGACTGAGAGTTGAGCGTGATTGACGAATATTGCACATGACTGACTGAAAGGCAAGGCAGTGAAGTGGCACAACCTCGGCCTCCAGTGGAAATGGCAAAATAACCTCACACTTGTAAGGGTTTAATTCCTGAGGTGCACTGTTAACCAGACTTGGAAAGAGTGATAATCGAAACTCCTTAATTGTGATCCAGCGATCCAGCCAAAGACTAATTATCCCCGGGGCATGCTATGCCAACCTGAGTACACGTAGCATCCAGAGACAAGTCAGGTGGCACACCACCAGGGACTCCAGATCGCCGACCTTGACAGTAGGCTTTGCTATTTTATCATAGCAAACAAAAGGAGATGGCACTCACCCCAGTCACAGATCTGTGTTGAATCCATAATTGTTCTATAACTCACTCCGCCACCCCTGTTCAAACCCAGCCATATGCACATCAGCCTTGACCCAGTTCCTCATGGGAACAGTCCAGCCGGACTGCCAAGCCAGGTCTTCCCTGGACCGGAAACAAGAATCCTGGGACTGGTTTCGGGGTAACACCCATCATCGGCCAGGCTAGCTTGAAGCCAGTGGGAAAGTGAGCAATGGACCCATGTCTAGGCATACCCTGCCAACATAGGGTGAACAAAGAAAACAAAATGCAATGAGGGACGGAGCACTCCACCAATAATTTTCCAACTTACTCCTGACCTTGACATGAGTACAAATGTCATTGTTTTTTGGATGGAATTTGTCTTGAAGAAGTTTGTGAAAACAAACAGTCTTATAAACCAGTGGGGTTTCCTCAAATTTCAAAGGCATTCCTGCACTGGATTACTCAAGACAGAATCAAAGTAACAGTATAAATTCACTCTTTCTGAATTGCTCGTGATGGTATTTTAAGTAGTTTGACATACACATTGAATTTACCTGCGAAAATGGCTTAGTGATTCGGGCCCAGTATGTTGTGACAACATCAAGGAATTGGTCCAAGAAGAAAATTTCGATATTATGTTCAGGCACCTTGCTGACTTTTCCCAGATATCACCTTAGTGTGTATTAATTTCATATTTCACTGTGCTGATTCACCACTAATCCTTTTTAGGTTCATGAGTAGCGTGTAACTCTCAGAAAAAGCGCTTCGACGCCTCGTCGGAGATAGTAAGCACTATAAAAATGCAATTACAATTACAATCTTGCTGCTACAAATGACTTTCACAAACAATTCTTCACTGATATCCTTTAACAAGCATCATTAAAATGTAACTGGAAGGGGAAATAATCTAAAGTGTTCACTTACTCAATTATAATGCAACATGATAAGGTTCTGCATATTCTTAAGAAAGAAATACCCGCCACATCAGCTGAAAGCGAGAGAAATGTCAACAGGACACTCATTGAAATGGGCTGCATAGCATACACACTCAAGGATAGCGTCCAGATACACAACCGCTATAGGTTATGTGAAATATATCATAATTGCATCTCATGTGTTTAAGAGAAAGCAGTGTGTCAGGAATTCTTGAATGCACAGCCTACGTGCAATGTATGTGTGCTTGTAATGATTTGCATGATGGCATTGAAAATGCGGACTCCTTTCTCGTCGAGGGAGTTCTGATGCGCAATTCTTACATTTTTAAGCAGCAAGCTCGGTCCTCTCTCCGGTTTAATTTACTTCACCCCACTTTTCCACCACTCCCCAGCAGAAATACCAGATTTAGAACCTGATGTGGTTGAATTTTACAGAGCTGGAATTCGTGCAGGGAAAGCACAGAATTTTAAAAAGGCAAATAATTAGTCCGCATCTCTTTTGTATTCCCCTCGCCATCGTGCCCGCATAAACATTCAGCACACATCACTGCCAGACAATTTTTAATAGAATCGCTTAAAACAATTAATTACCAGAGTTTTCATTCAAGCTGCACTGGAAAAGATACGCTGGCAATAAAAGGCATTTATTCGTTGCTTTCTGGAGGCCTGTTTGTTATTAACATGTAAATTAAATCATCACAGCTGTTCCATTTTTAATCTGGGGATATGAAGTACAGGTCCAACCATGGACCAAGCAGACTGATTTTTATTACACACCCATTCATTAGAAGCAAGTAGTATTATAGGATATCATTTCTGATGTATTTTTGAAGCAATTATCTGTATAATTTGTTCATTTGCCTCCCTATTTGTTTTTCAATGCCACTTTTGCCATAATTTGCATGTGAAAGCAAATTTTCTTGGATCCACGGTCCCCTCTTTTTGTAGGTTACTCGGAAATTGTGGCGAGCAGGGTCGGTGCATCAGAGATTGCTCTGGTGTCAAAGTAGTTTTGTAAATATATTTGAACTCGTTTCACGTTTCAAAACTTTATTCAATTCAGAAAAGAAGAATCATAAAAGTCAAACAATTACATTTACAAACATAGTTTGGAATTCATTTAAAAGACAATCTTATAATTATAACGCTAAACTAATAAAATACATTGGTTAATATGGTCACAGTAAAAACCCATAACTTTTGCTTTCAATCAAATTAGGGTAATTCATAAATTCTTCATACCAGGGTATACATTAAAGGGCAGGGAAAGGGAAGTCACGATACAGCAATATGCATGGGCAAAGAGACAAGTTCTTGGGGCCAATATTAACCATACCGTTTTCTAATCAACAGTGACACTCGTATAAAGTTTAACATCGCACTACAGACACCAGATGAAGACAAGGATAACAGATGGTCATAACCCTCTTTATAATGACATGGTTGCTTTTCCTTAAGGATCGGCTTAATAAACCTAATTCTCGGATCCTTATATAGGGAACAAAAGAGAACAACATGCATCGTGCTCTGGCTATCTCTATTATTACAAGGACAGGGGGGCAGTCTCTCACACCATCCCCCCTGTTTAGGAAATGCAAAAAGAAAGTGCAAGATGTGTAACCTAAACCTTGTCAAATAGAAACGCCATTGCACATGATTTGTAAAGGTTAAATAAAACTGGTGCTGTAAAGTAACCTTAGGGACGTAAGGGCTGACCGGGGAATGCACAAATGGGGATTTCCAATAATTTGATTTAATAACAGCTTTAATATCTCCCTGTATGTTTTCGGGGTTGTCAAAAATGTCACCCAAACCTATTTTATGGAGCATTTCATTGACATAAGATAGCCAGGGGATCTGTTTCATGTTTGCCAGTTTTAAACAGTCCCGAAGGATATCTCTAGAAAGCTGTAAGTCCTCTGATAGCCATATTTTGCCCCATAATAGTAAGGGGGAAAGGCGAATGGTGTCACTCACGTAACTCAGACCTATCTCGTCGTGGGCAAATCTATTTGAAGAACTTGATGGAATACCCAATACACGCTTTAAAAATTTGTTCTCCATGATTTGTATCGTGTCAGGGCTTTCGGACCCCCAGACCCCTGCCCCATAGGTAGCTACCGACAAACATTTTGCTTTGTACAGGGTTTTTAGATGTGTAACAGGTTTTTGACCTAGTTTGCCACAGAAACGAAACAGACCTTCAATAGAGCGACTAGCACTCTGGACTCGAGTCTTCATTAACGGGGCCCAGCTTAATTTGTTATTGAAAAGGTTTCCCAGATAGTTAAAATTTTCAACCTTTTCAATGGTGGAGTTATTTACTACAAACTTTCTGGTTTTGGTACCCTTTGGGCCACAGACCATAACAAAGGATTTGGTGAAATTTACCTTCAGGTCTAGGTCCGACATGAAGTTGTGGAAGGCATCAAGACAGTGCTGCATACTGTTTCCTGTGAGTGTCATTAATACCGTGTCGTCGGCGTAAGAAAGCATTGGTATGCTCCTGCCGTTGACCTTTGGAAAATCATGGCAGTGGTCCAACAGGTATTTTTCCAGGCCATTGGTGTACACAAGAAACAAAAAAGGGGCTAATATGCATCCTTGTCGGACGCCCTCAGTTGAGAGAATGGGCTTAGTTTTCTCTCCCCCTGGCCCGAACCTTATGGCTACAGTGGTTGATTCATGGAGTCTACGGAGTAAGGTCACCAAGGGTTCCTCGAAACCCATAACCTCCATCATTTCCCACAGCTTGCTCCGACACACAGTGTCGAATGCACTTGAGAGATCTATGAAGGCAAGATGGATGTTAGAATTCCTTGCCTTCATGTATTTCCCTATGATCAGAGCCAGGTTCAGGCACTGTTCGACGGTACCTTTGCCTTTTCTGAACCCATATTGGGAGTTCACAATAAGGCCCACCGAATCTGCCCATGTTTCCAGTCTGGCTAAAATGACCCTGCCCAGTATCTTACACGATGCATCAATTAATGAGATTGGGCGATAGCATCGGGGATCAGATCTATTGCCCTTCTTGAAAATTGGGACCACTACTGCCTCCTTTCATGAAGCCGGAATACGGCCAATAACAACTGCTCTAAATACATTTAACAACAGGGGGGCCCAAACCTTAACATTGTGCTTAAAAAAGTCCAGAGGCACTAAATCAGGGCCGGGTGCTTTTAATGGTATGCCTTTCGACAGAGCATCTTCCACTGCTTGCAGGGTAAGCGATGAGCTCAAGGACAAAGAGGATTGAGAGACCTCCGGTTCCCTAGCGTCTCCTAGTGATGGTTCATTTATTAAAAGTCCATGTGGGTTAAAAATATTCCCGAAATGTGATTCCCATGTTTCGCATGCAATCTGCATCACAATATTGTCCTTGCCATTATTTGTAAAAAGGGGGCGATTAATAACTTCCCAAAAAAGCCTGCTGTCCTTCAATTCCGAGGCCTTTTCTAGATCTTCCCAGGCTCGGTTTTTTAAGTCCAGCTTCCTTATTCTTATGGCTTCTTTATAGGCCAGTCTGGATGCTCTAACCAGCTCTATTGCCTAGATGCATGAACCTTTTTAGGAAGTGCAAACGGTGCGATTCGCAAAAATCGGCCTTTTGCACTTCCTAAAATGGTTTTTGGGATGCATCAAGCATTTTTGGAAAATCGCTTTATTTTGCGAGTTCCAAAAATGCGATTGCTTTTAAGGAATCGCAAATTTGCGATTCCTTAAATGCAATGCATCATTCTCAAAACATTTGCGATTTTCCAAATTGCAAATGCAAATTACCACGAAGTTGAACTTCGTGGTAATTTGCAAAACTGTTTAAAAACGCACAAAAATCAATTTTTTAAACTGTTAAGTTACAAACACACATGTCCTTAGGACATGTGTGTATGTAACTTACATGTAAAAGTGCATTTCAGAGATGCAGGTGGGGGTCCTTTGGACCCCCCTCTCCACCCTTGAAAGGCTTTGTTGAATTCCGATTTCAAATTGCGAATTCGCAATTCCCATTCATTCCTATGGGCATTTCAGCCCATAGGAATGAATGGGAATTGCGAATTCGCTATTTGAAACTCGCAATTTTATTGCGATCCGGTAAAAATTGCGATTTTTACCGAATCTCAATAAAATAGCGAAATTAATGATGCATTGCCATTTGCGATTCCTTATTTGCGATTCCTTATTTTTCGCAAATAAGGAATCGCAAATGACAACGTTGATGCATCTAGGGGTAAGTCCCTAGGTTTTTGTTTTAATGCCGCTTTCAGGGATCTGTGTGTTGCCGAGCATGCAGCATCAAACCATCTGGGACCTAACCTTTTATTTTTCCCAATTGGTTTTGTGAGGCGTTCAGCTACATGCCCACATAATGATTCAAAATTCCCTATGACCTTTTCGGGGTTAGCTGTAGGTGTTAGACATGCCTCGTATTCGGAGCTATATCCATTTAGGATCTCTGCCTCAAGACCTGCTGCGTCTATTTTACCCCATTTAAGAGTGATTCCTTGGTTCCTGTTATACTTTATAGGTTGCTCCCAGACAGGATGTTTGGGTTTAACAGGACAAAGCAGGGACAAGATTAGAGGGTTGTGGTCACTGGCAGCATTAGCGGTTACTTCCAACTTATCAACATAATGAAAATACCCACTAGAAACAATTGCAAAGTCAATGAAACTCATCATACCTCTACTTCCCTGAAAAGTTGGTATCGGAGCCGAATTTGGGCCAACCCAGGGTTCTACTATACATAAATCATTTAGAATAATGATGTTATTTAAAGCGTCCCCCTGGGGTGTATGTTTGAAGTGTGTCAGGGGAAGATCATGGGAGTCTCTCAAACCACACACATTCGAGTCCCCATGGGTGCATAACGAACAGTTGAAGTCTCCCACCCAGATGACAAAAAGTAGGGGTTGCTCGTGGCGTGCCTTGGCTATGGCCTCCTCCAACTTTGACATTACAGTTGTCTCATTATTATCAAAGATGTTATAATACCAGTTAATCAGTAACAGTGGTTCTGGAAACAAATTGACCAACATTAACACTTGAACTCATGTTTGACCTTACCGAACGGTGGTAAATGTTGTTTTTACACTAGGCTTTTGGTGCAAATGTGTCTTTTTTTTGTTTTTAACCTACTTGTCTTTAGCACAATTGTAATGCCAATAATCAGGAAATGCTGATTCAAAATTGCACCGCACGGTTGCCTTCTATGTAATCCATTCTGCGGTGTCTTCTTGCTGATTTGTTATAGCCTAATATAAGCGAACTATCACTAAGACCTATCACTATAGGATGCATACCCAAATCTTGTTATTGTGTATTAATGCTGTGGTGGAACCTTTGAAAACGACTCTAGGAAGGGCTAAGGAAGGAGAGGAGCATGGGTGAAGTTCTTATGCTAAAATCCATCGCAATAAATTATACTTTAATGCCAGTTTCAATTACTCTCAACACAGGCAGGGAATTATTTGGAGTGGGATTGTGTGTCACGCTACATAAAAAATCTTTAACTGTCCTCATGATGTCTAGCACTTTTTTTTTTCTTAAACTTCTTTTTGTTAAACAATAGTCAGCCTTAATAAACATAATCATACTCTTTCAATGGGTTACATACTTTTCAATGGCATACACATTCAGCTATTCAAGTATCCTGATATTATATTAATAGTACCTTCGGAGTACAAACGCCAAGTCCACCCATCCCCGGCGCCCTCCCCACCTAGTTAGTCCATACACCTCAAACTCCTTATAATCTTCCAATCTCTGCCAGATTTCCCCCCATTTGTTGGGGCATCCCCAGGTTTTGTAAATTGTCTTTTCCGTGGCGCAGCACCAATCCATATCTTTTTTCCTCTAGGAGACTTTAGGTGGTTGAATCGCCCCAAGCCCCTGCAATGTTTCTCTTAACAACCATTGCAGCCACCTGTAGCCAGATTGTATGATATTTGGGCCCGGTCAGTTCTCCAGACACACACAATATATGTTATTTAGCACACAGGGGGACTTCCTGCTCCAACACTTCTGACATAACCAAAGCACCTTCTTCCAATATTTCTGAATGATTGGGCAGTCCCACAGAAAATGGAAAAATGTTCCTTTCTGAGTGCTCCCCTTCTGACAATCCTCGGTCAATGTGCACCCTTATTTAAACATAAGTGTACTGGTGTAGTAGGACCTATGCAGAATCGGTAATTGAACTAATCTGAATCAAGCCCGTATTGCCACCTCTATGGGACTCTGCACAGCCTCTACCCAATCATCATCTTCTAATAGACCCACATCGGTTTCCCAAGCATCTTCACCTTAATTAGCAAATCTGGCCAATTGTTTATTATTTTTTATATGTGCAGGACAATGCCTTCTCCGAAATTGAGTCCAACAACAATCTATCTTCTAGTGGACTTTACTTGGTGATCTGGACCCCATCCTTAATATTACAGTCCAAAGTGTGTTTCAATTGCAGATATTTATAGTGTTCCGCGGGTGACAACTGAAATTTTGTCTGTAGCTTCGAAAAGGACAACACTGCCTGTCTGCGCCTCACTTCCCATAAGCGTACAATATCAACTAGTTTCCATTTCAAAAAGCCCTGTAATCTACCCACCTCCCAGAGCATGTCACTGGTCCACAAAGGTGTCTGTTCTGTTAGCTGTCCCTCCCAACCCAGGAATCGATTAACCTTAGTCCATGCCTTCCGCATTAGTAGAGTATTTAGGGGTATTCCCTCCTGTCTCTCCCGGCCATATAATGCCCGTAGAAAGCCGTCCGTCCCCATTATCCAATGATCGACTCTGTAGGCCGGATCATTCCGATCTCCGATCTGCAAAGGCCCAGTCGTTAATAACCATGAGTTGTGATGCCCAATAATACTTTTGAAGGTCTGGAATGGCTAAACCTCCCTTGTATGCCCCTTTCTGCAATTTGGCTTGTGCTATCTGTGCACATAATCTAGCACTTTTTTGTTTCTTAAAGAGATAGCTTCGGTATTTATCTGTGAATAATCTGTCATAAACATAGCAGACAGTATTACCTTTTTAAAACTAGGGTGATGAAATTCCATTGCACGTGCAGTGTGAGGAGCAGGGGAGGAGGGGCTTTAGCAATAAGCTATACAGATAGGAGGAGGGTCTATTATATGCTGTAACAGGACAAAGCATGAAAGTACTATGAAGACTGTTGGGACAGGAAATCTCCTGCATGTCTCTGGAGAGAGTGCTTCCCCTGCCTTATGCTAATCTCCAGGTAAGTCACTCAAAAGCTACTGTATGGTTTCTAGATCCCTACCTCAGTGAGCATGACAATCATACATGTCCACTGAGGTTTTCCCTGTTTACATGGATTGAGACCCTAGAGCATGGCTCTGATGTCGAAGGGGAATGCCTAGTGCACCCCTATTTTTCAGAGTGGCTACTGCCCTCTCTATTAAGGCTGTGGTAGACTGACACTGGTGGCAGCAATAAATATGTAGTCAGGAGGGGTGAGTCCCTAGGCACCCTCCTGACCAAGTTTGTGCAGTCTGCTATGCTTGTGGTTCTGTTGCCTTTGTATACCTGATGTGTGTTTGAGAGCCCGTGGGCGTACTGGGGAAGAATGGTGATTTGAGCCAGTGTGAGGAATGTGAGCTGTTCCGCTGGACATCCCAGCTCCCCCGTGCTCCTCCCCATTTACTTGGATAGGCCTGGTGGGCTGGGGTAGAGACTCAGCTCTTATATGGGTTTAGCTACACTAACTCTGCAAAGAGGACCCTCCCCCATTGGTCAGTGCCTCCTGGGCTGCAGGTAATTAAAATTCCTCTTTAGGGATTTGCACAGCCTGATACCAGAAAATCATGGGGGGAAATTGTGCACGCTAATGCGGCGATAATTTCATCGCCCTATTACCAAGCTGTCGCTAACACCAGTTAGCGACAGCTTGTAGGTGATAGCAGGCATTTAGGGGCCCACTTTGCATGTCAGCGATAATTATCGCTAATGACATGCAAAGTGGGCGTGCCAAGATGTTAGCGACTGAAAACAGCCGCTAACATCGCCATCTCCGATTACCAACTTTGGAAATATTCGCGCTAAGCGCGAATATCTCCAAAAGCTAACGCCTGCCCTGAGCAGTTCTTAGCCATGTTATCCAATGGTAGGTGGATAACATGGCTAAGAGCATAAGCTCGGTAATGCATGAATATCGCTGACCTTTCAGCGACATTCATTCATTTCGGCCCATTTTTATCGCGATAAACCTTGATAATAGCAAGGCTCCTAAGCGATAAAAATAGGCGAAGCACGGCGGTAAAATTATTGCCGCTAACCAAGCATAGCGATAATTATCGCTTATGCTTTGTAATATGCCCCTAAATCTTTATCTTCTGTGACAAAAGACATATATAAAGGGGTTTGCTCAAACTTTCAAAATACCCTGCGTGTATGTAATCCAACTATTTATCTAGTGTGTTGTCTTTTTCGTTTCTTTTCTCCCATTTTCTTTTCCACTACAAGAGAGAGAGTCCCTATGATGAGAAGTGGGTACACTGGCAATTGTCAGCCAGCAACCCAGTTGGCGGTTCTACAGTGAGAGACTCTCTCTCTTCTCCCACATATTTTCACTGAATGAAAGGTGGGCTGTCTGGATGGTAGTCGACATTCCTTGACCTTTTTTATTCTTTCAAAAGCGACACTGAAACCTAGATAAATAGTTGGATTACATACACGCAGGGTATTGTGAAAGTTGAGCAAACCCCTTTATATATGTCTTTTGTCACAGAAGATAAAGATTTAGTGTCTTGAGGGTGAGGCCACTTTTTGTATACATTAGTTTGAGTTGGGGGTGGCCTCTTTCCTCCTTTTTCTCCCCCCTTTGCTCCTATTTTATTGAATGATTTTGCTGATCCTTGGTTAGTATCAGGCCCTGAGGCCTATATGGCCTGGAATTCATCAGCTGTGCTCACTAGTGCACAGACTGAAAAACTTCTTCCTAGTGAAGTGTGGCCCACTCTAGTGAAAGAGACACTAGAGGGGAACAGGCCAGAACAAGAACTAAGGTCAGATTATGAGAAGACACCTGTCCTGGTGTCTGCACCGCCTGCTCCAGTTGGAGATGAGGGTGAGCATCCAGAGGCGGATAAGGTGTTGGAGTCTGTGTCCCTGCCAGAGCTTCAGGAGCTGCTTATGTCGGGAGGATCGTCCCGTGAGGAGTTTTGTAAGGCACAGGCTGAGTGGCCTACACTTGTTGACCTGCGAACGACTGCTCAGGAACATGTCTCTAATGGAGTAGTCGGAAAGCTCAAGGTCGCTTGGGAAGTTGGACTCCTTTACAGGGAGCCCGCTGACCAAGAGCCAGGAGCCAGGAAAAGGTTGGTGGTTCCTCAGGTGCAAAGGAAATACCTGCTGCAGCCAGCCCATGAAGTAACCCTAGCTGGTCACTTGGGCATCAAAAAGACAAAAGACAGGTTAGCACCTCTGTTTTACTGGGCAGGAGTTGGTCAGCATGTGGTGTAATTTTTCCATACCTGTCTGATCTGTCAGGCCAGCAGCATGTCTGGTTGCACGACGAAGGCACCCTTGGTTCCCCTACCAGTCATGGAGGTACCCTCATAGAGGGTGGTGTGTCTTCCCAGGAATGACACGGTTTCTTTACTTGCAATGTCTGAAGAGTCGGAAGAGGAGAGTGAGTCCCTCCCTGACTTATTGCAAGGTGATGAGAAGGATGGTTCATTTGAGGGCGTTTAGCTTGCCTCTGAACTGACACCTGAACAGCAGGCGGAGTGTAAAGAGCTGTTGGGGAGATTATCCCATCTCTTTTCACTTACCCCTGGGCTGACGCCTGTCTGTGTGCTTGACATAGACACATGGGACACCCTGCCTGCTACGAAGCAGCCCAGGAAGGTGATCTGGACTGAAGAGTGTCAGAAGGCATTTGATGAAGAGAAGACTGTACTATGCAATGCAGCTGTGTTGAAGGCCCCTGATTACAGTCAGACCTTCATTGTGCAGACAGATGCTTCAGACAAGGGAGTTGGGGCAGTTCTTGCCCAGCTCAGTGAGAAGGGAAGGGAGCATCCGGTGGCCTTTATCAGCCACCGACTACTCCCCAGGGAGCAGGACTGGTCTGTTGTTGAAAAAGAATGCTTTGCCATAGTGTGGGACCTTCAAAGATTCAGGCCTTAGTTGTTTGGTGTAAGGTTTGTGGTTAGGCAGGTCACAAGACCCTCAAGTGGCTCATGGCAATGAAGGGGGAGAACCCAAAGTTGCTCAGGTGATCCATATCTATGCAGGGACTAGATTTTACAGTGGAATATAAAGCAGGCTTACAGCACAGTCATGCAGATGGACTTTCCCGCCAGTTTATCCAATCAGATAATCTGTCTTCTCCCACTGGGAAGTAAGCACCGGCCATTCTGATCTGGGGAGGGCGTATGTTGAGACAGGAAGTCTCCTGCATGTCTCTGGAGAGAGTGCTTCCCCTGCCTTATGCTAATCTCCAGGCAAGTCTCTCAAAAGCTACTGTATGGTTTCTAGGTCCCTACCTCAGGGAGCATGACAATCATACACCTCCACTAAGGTTCTCCCTATTTACATGGATTGAGACCCTAGAGCTTGGCTCTGAGGTCGAGGGGGCATGCCTAGTGCACCCCTATTTTTCAGAGAGTGGCTACTGCCCTCTCTATTAAGGCTGTGGTATACTGACAGCAGTGGCATCAATACATCCATAGTCAGGAGGGGTGCGTCCCTAGGCACCCTCCTGACCAAGTCTGTGCAGTCTGCCAGTTGCCTTTGTCTACCTGACGTGCGTTTGAGAGCCCGTGGGTGTACTGGTGAAGAATGGTGATTTGAACCAATGTGAGGAGTGCAAGCTGTTCTGCTGGACATCCCAGCTCCCCCGTGCCCCTCCCCATTTCCTTGGAAAGGCCTGGTGGGCTGGGGTAGAGACTCAGCTCTTATCTCGGTTTTAGCTGCACTAACTCTGCAAAGAGGACCTTCCCCCACTGGTCAGGGCCTCCTGGGTTGCAGTTAATTAAAATTCCTCTTTAGGGATTTGCACAGCCTGATACCAAGAAAACATGGGGGGAAATTGTGCATGCTTTAGCCATGCATTGAACATGCCATGAATAGTTTGTAATTGGAGGTGTATACAGGATGCAAAAGTAGCAGGCCATCTGTTTGGATGAGCCTATCAATCAGAGGTGATAAAAGTCTGACCTGAGTGGTCAGCTGTTGTTCAAGACTGGTCTATGACTTAAGAGGCAGCCACACCAGGTTCGTCTGAAGATAGCCAGGTGCGACCCACAGTGTGAAGGCAGGAGATAAGACACTGTTCACTGCGTCTGGAACTAAGGTATCAGCAGCATGGGGGAAGACCAACTGTTTCTGTGAAACTTGTGGAGCGTGCGCTTTTGAACAAGGATATAAAAGACAGCTGCCCAAGGTGTGTGAAGGAAGCTTACAGTACATCAAAGGAGTTGGTGTAGAAAGGAAGATAGCAGCACATCAAAGAAGCTGGTGGAAGGAAGCTTGCAGCAGATCAAGGGAGGCAAAGAGATGGAAGCTTGTTTCTAGTCTTTGAAGGTGGACACATTTCCTCTAGCCTCCCCTGCACGGTGGGAGCTGTACAAGCAGTACATGGGAATAGAGGCCAGTGAAGCAGGCCCCCACCTTTCTTTTTGTGATCTCTGGGGGTATCAGGGTGAACTGTTACTCTGTCCAGCCACTACCCTCCTACAGCTAGCCAGTGGCTACTGAACTAGGGGGACTCCAGTAAACTGTGCCAAGACATCAGGCTCCTGTGGTCAGATCAACACTGACACCACTAGAGCAGTGTTCTCACTCACAATGGGAGGGCACTTCTGCTGCTTTGGGTGGAGGTTATGGGGCTGATCAAGAACATGTGTCTTCACATCATATGCTGAAACGATATCCTTTTAATTCAAATCAGAGCTTTTCTGGAAACATGGACATTCTGCCTGGAGGTGCAGCTGCTGTTCTGCAGGAAGGACTGCCACTTTGCTAACTGCATTTCTGTGTTGGCCTGCTGATTGTGGTGCTGTAGAAGGGACTGCTACTTTGCTACCTGCTGTCCTGCATTGGTCTTTTGCCGGCTGCTTCTTACCTCGAGGGAGAAGGCCTGGACCTCTATGTATCTCCAAAGGCTTGTTGGGTTGCCTTCTGTTCTCTGAAGTCTCAGGGTCAGAAAAGACATCTTGCAACTCTGCTGGTGCTGCTGGACTCTGCTATCTGTGAGTCCTACCCTCCCCTGAGGTGCCCCCTCCTGGGCCTCCAAAGTGGGCTCTGCAGGTGTTTCTGCAAAAATCGACAAATCGTCACCAGTGTGCTGATCGGAACTGAAGCAGTTCTCTCTGATGCAGTGCTGATCTGAGCACATCCCTACGCTGCTTGACAACAATGCATGGACATGACTGCGAGGTTCAACAACGATGCAGCAACGCCCAGAGGTACCGACTGCGTGACTCAGTGTTAGATCTGGGGGTCTCTAGTTGGCAATGATATTCACCTTTGTCCAAATAGGGACCCTTACTTCTAAGTCAGGATAAGGGGATTACACTCCTTATT
This sequence comes from Lissotriton vulgaris, assembly GCF_964263255.1. Lineage (NCBI taxonomy): Eukaryota > Metazoa > Chordata > Amphibia > Caudata > Salamandridae > Lissotriton > Lissotriton vulgaris. The sequence continues at coordinate 239,358,355 of NC_141699.1, read as the reverse complement.
AACCCCTGCTCACCCCCTTGGTAGCTTGGCACGAGCAGACAGGCTTATCTCAGAGGCAGTGTGTTAAGCATTTGTGAATATAGACAGCAATACAGTGATAACACTACAGATACAACACATGTTTTATAAAAATAAGTATTCTTTATATAGACGTAAACACAAGACCACAAACGACAAAAAATCCACAATACTACACTTAAGGTTACTTAAAAGATGATAAAAGTCTCTTAGTTCAAGTTGTTGGTAAATGCGATAAAGTTCTCAACAAAGTACCTGGATGCGTGACGCAAAGTGAACAAAAGGGTCGCAAAAGGGGAGATGCGCAGGTTCCGTGACCCGGGGGAGCATTTGCGTGTTTCCCCAATGCTTGCGCAGAGTAGGGGACTCGTTGTGACCTTACCGGTGCGGAGGTGATGCGTAGATTCTCGGTCTGCGGGCCTGTTGCAGTGCGCAAGATGGCGCTTTGATGCAATGCTATGATCCGGTTGCGATGCGAGAAGATGGAGCCCTTGATGCGGCGATGCGATGACGAAGCGATGACGCCCTGGCACCAAGATCCGGTGACAGGGAGGCCGCTGCGTTATAAGAAGGTATGTGGGCATAGAATCGTGAGAGCCGTTTGGGCAATGGCCCTTCGAATTTGCTAAATGCTTGATAGAATAACTGTATGTAGGTTAACTTTGAGGGAAGCGCAACTAGTATTCTAGAGCAGCGCTTTTGTTGACTCGTCTAATGATTAAAATCGTCTGCCTAAGTTAAGGAGGGGTAGCTAAATTACGGGGTTACATCTAACTAGGAAAATTAGAGACAAACGAAGCAGCGCCTTTGTCTTTCTTTAATGATCAAAATTTACTACCAAAGTCAAGGCAGGGTAGTGAAATCTATCTGTTATATCTAACTAGTAAAATTGGTTACAAACTAATCTAGTATAATGTTTTAGATGTCGTATGTCTAAGGGTCGGTAAACACCGATACTAACATGGGGTAATCTTCCTCTTAAATTAAAAGCCGTAATACGGAGATAAACAAAACAGCAGAAGGAAGCAAGTATCAAGACGATTCCCTCTTTTATCTGTCCAGCAGTCTTAAGACTTCCCTTACAAATGACTCCATGATGGGATTGCATTCAGCATTTTAAAAAAGAGGTATTGAGTTTTGACTTTAGCGAAAGACTCTTGATTATAATTATTAAATGAGTGTTTGACAGAATAAACAAAACATCGTGCATTTCTGTCTATTTCTAGCACAATTGTGTCTGATCCTATTACTCATACGGTGGTCACCCTTGGTACAGCAATTATCCCGTTAATGCAACATTTTGACCCAGGTAGGAGGCCTTTTCATTACTTGACTTCATGACATAGAAGTTTATATTGTCATAGGAAGTATTTGTAAACAGGGGTTTGAGTAAACGTTTTGATACAACTTATCCTTCAGGTGGAAAATCTTTTAATAAAAACCATCTCCAAAACTGCAAGATACGCCGCTAAAAGAATAAGAAGCCGTATCATCTAGGTGTAATCTGTTACCTTAAATCCCTCAAAATTCGAGGTATGTTGTGACATTAAATGCTTTACAAGAAAGAGATATATACCAGGAGGTGAAATAGCAAGTTAATGCACTTGTGAGGAATTACACATGTATAAACGTTATGAAATACAATATGGGCCATTTATAGAAAACAGTGATCAATTAACTGTGTATGGGCCATTCAAAGAAAACAGTGATTAATTGGCTGTTTATAATTCATGTTTTGTTTAAATTTAAATATTTGTACGCTATAGGCGCTGTAATATGTGATTGTATAAGATGATACATTGCTAGAAGCTAAAATGTAATTTCTAACGTCAGGTTATATTAGGACTCTTCTGTATGTAAATTTTAATTGTTGTATTTCTTTTTAGTGATTTTTTAAAAAAAACGTCCTGAAGAAGGTGTGCACATCCCCATAAGACACCGAAACGCCGCGTCGACTCTTGTTTTTTTTACAGTGTATTGTGTATAATTATTTGATGAAATGTTTGAATCATGTATTTTGAAGCTCTGATATGTTATTAACTCTTAAGAAATAAACTGATGGTTTTAACTGTTTTTCATAGTAGATTGTTCTTAACTGTTGCATGGATTTATTGTATTTTACACAGAGTTCCCAAACTGACGTTAGTCACTATCTTCAGATTTAGTGAGCTAATACAGTCTTAACTGGATCGTACGGTTATTCTTGGGGTCGAGTACTGCCTTCCATAATAATTTATTTTGGCTGGTTGTATTACGACGTAGGGGATATCCTTATGCTCAGGGACTTCTTTTCTTTTAACTTGTTCACCCTGTCCGGTATTGGTTCAGAGGGTACCTCCCTTTTTGGTTTTGGTTTCTGTAGGAAGGACTGCCACTTTGCTAACTGCATTTCTGTGTTGGCCTGCTGATTGTGGTGCTGTAGAAGGGACTGCTACTTTGCTACCTGCTGTCCTGCATTGGTCTTTTGCCGGCTGCTTTTTACCTGGAGGGAAAAGGCCTGGACCTCTATGTTTCTCCAAAGGCCCTGTTTGGTTGCCTTCTGTTCTCTGAAGTTTCAGGGTCAGAAAAGACATCTTGCAACTCTGCTGGTGCTGCTGGACTCTGCTATCCGTGAGTCCTACCCTCCCGTGAGGTGCCCCCTCCTGGGCCTCCAAAGTGGGCTCTGCAGGTGTTTCTGCAAAAATCGACACATCGTCACAAGTGTGCTGATCGGAACTGAAGCAGTTCTCTCTGACGCAGTGCTGATCTGAGCACATCCCTACGCTGCTTGACAACAATGCATGGACATGACTGCGAGGTTCAACAACGATGCAGCAACGCCCAGAGGTACCGACTGCGTGACTCAGTGTTAGATCTGGGGGTCTCTAGTTGGCAATGATATTCACCTTTGTCCAAATAGAGACCCTTACTTCTAAGTCAGGATAAGGGGATTACACTCCTTATTAACCCCTGCTCACCCCCTTGGTAGCTTGGCACGAGCAGACAGGCTTATCTCAGAGGCAGTGTGTTAAGCATTTGTGAATATAGACAGCAATACAGTGATAACACTACAGACACAACACATGTTTTATAAAAATAAGTATTCTTTATATAGACGTAAACACAAGACCACAAACGACAAAAATCCACAATACTACACTTAAGGTTACTTAAAAGATGATAAAAGTCTCTTAGTTCAAGTTGTTGGTAAATGCGACAAAGTTCTCAACAAAGTACCTGGATGCGTGACACAAAGTGAACAAAAGGCTCGCAAAAGGGGAGATGCGCAGGTTCCGTGACCCGGGGGAGCGTTTGCGTCCTTCCTCAATACTTGCGCAAAGTAGGGGACTCGTTGTGAGTGATGGAGCGAGTTTCAGAATTCATTTTATTCTGGCTCGTGAAGTTAATTCTCTGTAACATGAACTAATTTATTAATGAATTGTTGCATGATTTGTATTATTAAATCAACCTAGAGTAAAATTGCATTCACAAACACGCGGGACTTACATTTATGTGCTCAAGTTGCATTTGCGAGTTTGTTTTGTAACACATAATTAATATTGTCTTGTTCGTCCTATTGTCTTTGACATTATTAATGCGTCTGATCATTTTATGGCATGTGCTTCTATTATATGTGCTTATTTGTAAGTCTATGTTGTGACTGTCTATCCATGTTCTGTTCGTCTATCTTTTTACTCTTTCAGATATATAAAGAATCCAGCTGGACTTTAAGAAGAATGGTAGATATTAAATGTGCTTCTTTATTTGTTTGCTTCTGCTAGGTGACATATATAAATGGTTAAATATTAGCAAAGAAGGGTGGGTAACAGAAGGGTTTATTTTACTTGAACTAATCATCTTTTTTGTGTTTGTTTAAATACTAGCCCAAGAGAAAGGCTTGAGGCCTAGTTCTGGAGAATGTTGGTTAGCCTGTACGTGAGCAGAGCCAAGCACAGTCATATTGGAACTTTTCCATGAAAGCTATTCTTTGGAATGAACTCATGATTAAACAAAAAAGACTTGTGCGCTATGTGCTCTGAATGTTATTTGTACAAGGCCAAGGAAGTGACAAGGAATGGTTTGCCTGAGCTTTGGAGGAAACAGAGAAATAACTTTGGCTACTGTATCAAATCCTCGGAAGCCGGTGTCGCTTCAAGTCAATGAACAATGATGAAGTGACGTTGTCACTCTGGAAAGAGGTGGCTTTGGTGGTCTGACAGACAGCAACCAATCAGGGTGTTGGAAATTATTAAAACATATCGTTTAGTTAGATTAGTGAGTAAGAAAAGGTATATAAACTTGGCCTCTTGAGGGGAGCGGGGCTGACTGTTTCCTGAGGGCGAAGTGCTGTCTGTTTTCCTTTGGAAACGTAAGACATGATTGCTTAATGAATGTTATTTCCTTACAGGTCAGAAAGCTTAACTTAGGGTTTAGGGTTGATGTTTTCTTTAATTCGTTATTTCTGTGCAATGTTGAAGTGCCAGACCTTCTGAGCCAAAAATCTAATGATTAAAACTGATTTAATAAAAATGTTTGACATTAATAAATGAGCTAATAAAGATTTGAAACTTTAAACTTAAAAAAAAAAATACTTAAAACGTCAAGCTGGTCTTGATTATTAGTCGTTACCATTAGCTTAATTCATTGGCCTCAGTGGTCTAATTAAATGTTTCTTGATTAACTATGAATATAAATGTTATACTGCAGTTGTAAATATTGTACATATGAGTGTGATTAATTAGGCCACATGATTCAGCTTCATGATTTTCTGTCATAAGTTGTATGGGCCTTGGTATTGATTAGTATGGTGAGTATTAGGTAGTGAATGGTGACGCATGTGTGACAGAATTTCTATAGTGACGCTGGATCATGAGCCTTACCGGTGCAGAGGTGATGCGTAGATTCTCGGTCTGCGGGCCTGTTGAAGTGCGCAAGATGGCGCCTTGATGCAATCTGATGATCCGGTTGCGATGCGAGAAGATGGAGCCGTTGATGCGGCGATGCGATGACGAAGCGATGACTCCCTGGCAGCCTTGCGATGATTCTGTACTTTGGAGCCGCAACAGGCCCTGCGACGTGCTTCTTCGGTGATGCGATGGTGACTCTCTCTATGGCGACACGCTTCTCCGGTGATGCAACAGCAGGCAGCTCTGATGAACACACGCTTCCAGGGAGATGCGGCAAAGGCTCGCTTCTCCAGTGTTGCGACGATTTCACCTGCAGCGGTGACACGCTTCTTCTTGATGTGTCGCGCTTGCAGCTCCCAGCAGCACGCAAGTGACTGGAGTCAGAATTCCCAGCAAGGAAACTCAGGAGGGAGCTGGAGGTGAAGTCTTTTGTCCCTGAGACTTCAGCAGGAGGCAAGCACAGTTCAAGCCCTTTGAGAATATTCTGGAGATGAAAGTCCTTACAAAGTTCCTTCTCCTTTCCCTTGGCAATGAAGCAACCACTGCAGCAAACAGCGCACTGGCAGAGGGACAGTCCAAACTCCTGCAGCTTCCTTGGTTCTTCTCCTTGGCAGAAAGGTTTCTTGTTTCAGAAGTGATCTAGGGCCAAATGTAGGTGGCCATTTACCGGTCGGTAACGGCCGATTTCGGCCGTTACCGACCGGTAAATGGTCATTTGTGATGTAGGGGCCCTATTCTACCGATTCTGTAAATTTACTGAATCGGTAAATTTACTGAATCGGTAAAATACCGAATCGGTATTTTTACCGATTCGGTAACTTGCAGATGTAGGTGGGACTCTTCTGAGCCCCACAGGCCTTACAGAATCGGTATTTTACCACCCAATCCAATTGGGTGGTAAAATATCGAATCCAGGTTTGCATGCACATGTGTGCATGCACACCTATGCCATGTGACAGATAGACATGCCCTTAGGGCATGTCTGTGTGCCACATGGCACACGTGCCTGAATTTGGGGTGCTAGAGGGTGTCAAAGTGACACCCCCTGCACCCCTTGCAACATTCGGTATTTACCGAATCAGTAAATACCGATTCGGTAATGCCCATTGATTCCTATGGGCTTCAAGGCCCATAGGAATCAATGGGCATTACCGAATCGGTATTTACCGATTCGGTAAATACCGATTCTTACAGAATTGGTAATTCAATTACCGATTCTACCTACATCTCCCCCCTTCTATTTTACTTATTCATAAATACCGAATCGGTAAAATTCGGTTTTAATGAATCGGTAAAACAGAATTACCTACATCTGGCCCCTAATTTCTTGGGATCAGGGTCCCAATATTTATACCCCAAAATCCTTTGTTCTCTCAAGGCAGAGAGGCCTCTGCCTAGTCCAAACCAGTTCCTGAGCACTTTGCTTACATGACTCTCTTCTTCCTTTCAATGTGCAGGGCAGAGAAATCAACCGCCCCACAGGAGGTGGAGCCAGCACAGGGGAGGGAAGATACATCTCTGGAGCACTCTGCTGACATGATTCCTCCTCTCCTTTCACAGTGAAGAGCAGAGACATCAGACAAGCCACAGGGGCCGGAGCCAGCACCGTAGAGGGAAGGCCCAACCCTATTCAGGTCCCAGGTGCCACTCCTCCCTCCCATCTAGATGCAGATCTCTCTATTCACCACCGGGCTGCCCCAGCCTGTCTCCTGGAATCCCCCAGCCCTGTCACACACAAACCCTTAGGAATACACAACCCAGAGAGGCAGGCTCAAATGGTTAGGCAAGCAAATACCTGCTTTTTAAAAGTGGTATTTGCAAACACAGACTATTAAAAAAAACTTTACCAAAAGATGTACCTTATTATTCTGAGTTCAGGCATACTAAATTCAAATTTTTACCATGTTCCCTGAGTCAGTTAGGATTATAATTATGTAATAATCTTAACTGCCCATTCTGGCCTATGAGAACAGGTAGCCTTCAAAAGTGAAAAAACTAAAATGTCTGTAATTCACTATTAGAACATGCTACACACATCAGGGCATGCCCTACCTTATACGTACAATGCACCCTAACCTTGGGCCTACCATAGGGTTGTCTAATATGAAGCAAAGGAAAGGTTTAGGGACTGGCAAGTGGGTGCACTTGGCCAAGTCGACATGACAGATCTAGACTACACACAGGCCTTGCAATGGCAGGCCTGAGACACACTTTACAAGCTGCTTCTGTGGGTGGCACAACCAGTGCTGCAAGCCCACGAGCAGCATTTTGATTTACAGGCCCTGGGCACACATGGTGCACTGTACTAGGGGCTGTGTAGTGGTAATCAAATGGTAATAAAGAGGACCCCAGGAAATGAAATGAATAATATTTATTCACGAGCGAAGAAGAATAGATGCAGCTGGAAGGAAGGTTCATCCAAAGAATGAATCCCAACTCCAGTTTCAGTACACACATTAGAACATTCATTTGTAAGAAAACATTCCACAATACATAGAAAGAATTCCATTTAAAGGAACATGCAATCACTACACATCCCCCTTCTTCAATAAAAAAACCAAATAATAAAAATAATAAATACAACAAATGTTAAACAACGAACCTTCGGTAAACACACCACTTGGAGACTCCAAAGAAAGAGGAACCTGTGAACCATCCTGAGCTTCAGAATCTTCACCCACAACACCATCTCCCTTTTCAAACTGAGAAAAAATAAAAACATCCAACCACCAATAATCCCTTTCCAAATCACTACAGAGATTCCCTTCTAAACCAGTCTTGCCTGCTAACGCAAACCGACTCATATGATGAATCGTGCCAACATCCAATTGGAACGTATTCTTCATGACCCTTACAACAGTTTTGGGTTAAAAAAAAAAACTTTGAGTGTAACTTTCCAACCTTCCTGGCAGATTTAACACGTACCATGTGTCCAACACTGATATTTACCTCCCTAGTGCCATGTTTCCTATCATAATAATTTTTATTTCTATCTTGTGACTTCAAAATAGATTGCTGAACGTTGTCAGCATCCCAATCCACTGGCTACAAAGCTCAAGATGCTGGAAGTCTTGCTGTCCAAAAATGTCAGGACTAACCTCACCTATAAAGGAGTCTACACCTTCACAAACCTGCTTACAGTGTAGCCCCAAAGAAATAGGATTTTGTGTAGAACTATCAGAGCTGTTGTGTCGAAACTGTGTTTGTGTCCTCACCATCCTCCTTTTTGAAATGAGACAAAACTTCTAACCACCCATAAACTCTTTTTAAATTAGCAGTATCTTACTCTTTCACAAAGAAGTTCCCTGCTAGAGCAACTCTATTCTATTCACTCTTTCAACATAGAATTTCACCTGGGACAGTGCAAAACAGTAAATTCTTGTTCCATACCTGTACTAGTTACGAAACTCTCCATCAAATCTGATTTAAACTAGACACCATTATTCGTCAAACTAAAAGACGGGATACCCTCTCTTTAAAAAAAAACACTTCTCTAAGAAACTAAACAGACACTATGTATCGAACTTATTTACGACCTTCACTTCAAACCATTCTGAAAATAAGTCCACAAACACTACAATGTACCTAAGCACACCGTCCAGTTAAATAATGAGTCCCATAATATCCATAGCAAAACTTTGCTACCGCAAACTAGTACAATCTAACGAAGATGACGGTGAATTAAGAATTTTCTGTGCTTAGTCCGAAGTTTCACACTAAAAAACAATTATGAACAAGTCTATCTATGGTCACATTAATACATTTTAATATGTCTTTTGGTCCAAAAGATTCCTGGATGACCTTAAAATTCGGGACCAAGTTTAACATTCTTACACCATCCCTGAATAACCCTACCTTAATAACTCTACTAGAAACTGCACGCAACATATCATCTTATATTTCTCTTCCCACATAAGCTTCAGACAGAGTATCTTCAAATACTGCAGCAACACACCAAACACGCCACGGGTCTAGGGCAATTTCTTTAAGCAGTAAGAAATGCCTATTGAGATGCCTGGAACAAACTGTACATAATAAACGAAATCTTGGAGTCATATAGACATCCTTGCTACTCTACCTAATGCTCTGGATAAACCTTCCATAGTTAGTACTCTAAGTAAAGTTTTGTGGTCTGACCTTAAAAGACATTTCCTGCCCTAAATGAGTGCACAAGTCGTTCGTCTTAAGATAGTTACATTTTTTCCTGAACGCTTACAATTGTTGCTTTGAACAACCAAGAAATTTGATTCTGAGAATAGACAAAACTTCCCTTAAAGCGGTATTCTGCTGAATCTTATCCTTGCCCAAAATCAGAATATTGCTTTGGAAGACAACAACCTCAGAAAAGTTCGACATCAACCTCTGAAACACTGCAGTAGCTGATGTCCAGTAACTTTTGGTCTTTCCACCCTAATACCGGTGAACCATTATTTGCAACATATAATTTTCCCATGGAATGCTTTCCTTTAAAACGAAACATGAGGGTTCTAAACCCTAGCATATCAATTTTCCCGCCTGTAAAACTTTCAGCAGTAACATCATTGGATTCTAACCACCATCCTATTTTGTACACAAAATGACTTTTCCACATCTCTTGTGGCACTACAGTGAACGGTGAACCCGAATCTGCTGCCAATTGTACTGTAATTCCACCCAAAGAAAGATCACAAAAAGGATTAAATGATGAGTCACTAGAGGTATATAAAACAACTTTTTTCCTCTGTACTAAATTTCCCTGAGCAACATTATTGTCCAAATTTGATGAAGAAAAATCACCCTCCAGTTGGACATACATCACTTTTTTTTAACACTTTCTTGTTCTTCCTGTTGCACACTCGCAAAAAGTGTCCCATCAATCCGCACTCCCAGCACTTGGCAGATCTAGCAGGGCATTTTTCAAAGACAACAGCATGTGAATAACTACCACATCCAAAACAAACTAAGTTGCTACACTCCTTTTTCTCAATACCCTCAAATTTCCTTCTAACATGGAAATCAGTTTTCACTTTCTCAAACTTGTTGGTTTCAAAATTCTTATACCCTGTTGCCTCTTCTACCACCTTCCCCACAGTTTCTTTTGGCATCCTGTTACCCTGCGATGACGTAGCTTTAGCACACCGATCAGACATTTCTGTCTTATTAATTAAGGCAATTATATCTTTAAGACATTTATTACCCTCGACCCATAACTTGTCCTGCAAGGATTTGTTTTTGGTATACCTTACTACTAGGTGAAGGATTAGATCATTGTGTAATTGAGCAAATTCACATTTCCTCGCTAACCTTTTCAAAACTGAAATAAATTCCTTCACAAATTCAGCAATACCTACTGAGGAAAAAAAATCATGCAAATCTAATAATGCATTTTTAAAAACATCCACATCTCCTACTGTTCTTTCATGTGTATGCATTTCTTCAAGAATGCACAAACCCTCTGGACCAAGTGAATATAACAGCATTCGTTTCTTCTTTTCAGGAGAGAATGTACCGTTGACATCCTTTAAGTTAGCAATGTAATTTAAGAAACATGCATTCCGATCCACCCAGGAAACAACAGGTTCTCTACAAACTGACAAAAATTCTCTAGGTGAATTGATTTGTAAATTCAATGGATTTTTGTCACTGGTTGCAACTGTTCTTGATGCGCTCGCTGTCAGTGGCATAATTGAATGCTTTAAAGAGAACAAACACCTGAAACAAAATTGGTTAGTTATTGGAAACGACCCCTCGTGAATGAGAAATACCTAACTCAATAACTAGTTAGTTATTTGAAACAACCACTTCATGAACAATGTCTTCGTGAACCAACAGCTGAAAATTGAATGAACCACTTTGTGAATGATGTCTTCATGTAAAGAAATACCAAAAACAACAGTTTGTTAGTTATTGTACTCGTTGAAAAATTGAATGCAACCACTTCGTGAATGATGTCTTCATGTAAAGGAATACAAAAGACAACAACTCGTTAGTTATTGTACTTGTTGAATTATCAAAAACGACACTTCATGAATGATGTCTGACAACATGTAAAATATTGTACTTGTAGAATATTGAATACGACCACTTCGTGAATTATATCGCAACCACTTCGTGAATAATGTCTCACAACATGTAAAATATTGTACTTGTTGAATATTGAATATGACCACTTTGTGAATTAAATCGCAACCACTTCATGAATAATGACAGTTTGTGATGCACCAGGTTAAAAAAGTCTTTTAAGTAAAACCTGCAAAATAAATTGGGTTAGTGAAAAGAAATAATATATGATGATATAGAAACTCCAAATCGTCAAATAACCACTTCGTGAAAAGGTGTCCTCCAGTAATGTTCCAGACTTCCAGCTGCATTAAAATTCAAGAATAGTAGAAAATCCTTGTGAGTTACACCGCTAAACTTCATGCAATATATATAAAAGTACCGCTAAAATTCCTTTGCGAACATTGCCTCTTCCGATATTTCCACAACGCGAGTGGTTGCCAAGGAAACCGGAAACAACACTTTCAAAATAGCCGTCAAACATAGGCTGATGCGTGATGATGCTATCACGCTGGGTGGCGTGATGCGTGATGATGCTGGCGTGCGTCCTAACGTGTCGTGATGACGTGGTGTCGTCCACTGATTCCAAGATGGAGATGAGATTCGGTGCACAGCTCCCTCGAGAACCACGTCAGAGACGTACCAATGCAGGACGCTATTGCCAGGGATCCGTTACAGCGCGGATTTCAAAGGTAAACAGTATGTAGAAACCTCACTGTTTGAATTTGAAAAAGTACAAAAATCGCCATCCAAACCGGACAATTTCCTTTATCATGCCTTATCCCAAATGAGTGCCAGTATGAATCACGCTTCAATCAGTCCAATACAACTCCTCGTGTAGGAGATAAGTGGGAACATGAAGGAAGGGAAACGTACTACATAAGAATAAAATTCTTTTAAAGTACTCACAGGAAGAGATGAAATTTCCAGGTGATAAAGCGATTTTTAGTTCCAAAAGGCGAGATTTAACAAAAGGCAGTCACTTTTGTTGTTTAAATCTGGTTCTTTTTCTTCAAAAACCATCCATGTCGCCAAAATTGTAGTGGTAATCAAATGGTAATAAAGAGGACTCCAGGAAATGAAATGAATAATATTTATTCACGAGCGAAGAAGAATAGATGCAGCTGGAAGGAAGGTTCATCCAAAGAATGAATCCCAACTCCAGTACACACATTAGAACATTCATTTGTAAGAAAACATTCCACAATACATAGAAAGAATTCCATTTAAAGGAACATGCAATCACTACAGGCTGACAGATAAATCAAATAACCTAATCATGGAATCCAATTAGTATCACAATTTAACATGGGGAGCCCTTGCACTGTGGCACTGATTAGCAGTGGCACAGCGCCCAAAGCATAAATCCAGCAAAAACATATCAAAACAGAGGAGACAATCCGTCAAAAATGGAAGGGAGACTAACACCAATGATGTCAGGTCTAATACGTGTCCCCTTCAGCTGAAATGAGGGGAGAACTACCCTTCCCCTAGGGAGTTCTAAGGCTGAAAAATCTGGACAGACCATCAGCGTTGGCGTGTTCTGTACCAGGGCGGTGTTCCACTGTAAAGTCCATACCCTGTAGGGAAATGGACCACCTCAACAACTTTGGGTTCTCACCCCTCATCTGCATCAGCCATCTGAGGGGCCTGTGGTCAGTCTGAACCCAGAAGTGAGTCCCAAACAAGTATGGTCTCAACTTCTTCAGTGCCCAGACCACAGCAAATGCCTCACGCTCAATTGCATTCCACCTCTGTTCCCTTGGAAGTAACCTTCTACTGATGAAGGCTAGAGGTTGGTCTGGGCCCTCTTCATTAATCTGTGATAGAACAGCCCCCACACCAAGCTCTGAAGCATCGGTCAGTACAATGAATTATTTGAGAAGTTGGGCGCCTGAAGCACTGGTGCTGTGCACTTGGCAGCCTTCAGGGCGTCAAAAGCCTATTGACAGGTGTCAGTCCAGTTCACTTTCTTGGGCTGCTTCCTGGAAGTCAGCTCAGTCAAGGGTGCAACAATGTTGCCATACCCCTTGACAAACCTCCTGTAGTACCCTTTGAGTCCTAAAAAGGCTCTCACCTGTGTCTAAGTCTTTGGGGGTTCCCATGCCAGGATGGTGGCAATTTCGGGTTGTAGGAGTGCCACCTGGCCGCTTCCTATCTGGTGTCCCAGGTACACAACGGAGCCCTGCCCGATCTGGCACTTACTTGCTTTGATCGTGAGGCCTTCCTTTCACAGTGCCATCAACACTTCTCAGAGGTGCTGCAAGTGTTCTTCCCAACTGGCACTGAACACTGCAATGTCATCCAGGTAGGCGGCACTGAAATCCTCTAGCCCAGTCAACAACTGGTTGACCAACCTCTGAAAGGTGGCAGGTGCATTCTTCATCCCAAAGGGCATAACTCGGAATTGGTAGTATCCATTTGGTGTGGAGAATGCTGACCTCTCCTTACCCCATCAGTCAAGGTGATCTGCCAGTACCCAGACGTGAAATCAAACATACTAAGGTACCGTGCAGCCCCTAGCCGATCAATGAGCTCATCAGCTCTGGGGATGGGGTGTTTATCAGTCCTGGTGACTGAATTGAGCCTTCTGTAGTCCACACAGAACCAGAGTTTGGGTGGGGTACCCGACGAGGTAGCCTTTAGGACCAAGACCACTGGGCTGGCCCAAGGACTGTTTGAGGTCTCAATAACCCCTAAAGCAAACATCTTGGAGATTTCGTCCTTAATGTAAGCCCTAACCTTGTCAGTCACTCTGTAAGCCTTGTGCTTGACAGGAGGACTGTCACCAGTGTCCACATCATGGACGCACCACTCTGTGACACCACGAACCAAAGAAAATAGATCAGAGAACTGCCCCAACAGCTGGCGACAATCTTGCTGCTGATCAGGGGTCAGTGTGGCAGAGAGGCTGACACCATCCACCGACCCATCTTGCTCTGTTGCAGACAGAAGGGCAGGAAGAGGCTCGGTCTCCTCCATTCTATCATCTGTCGTTAGGAGCATGCCCACTTCAGACCTTTCTAAGTGGGGCTTTAGGCGGTTCACATGCAGGTACCGCAAGGGGTTCTAGAGAGACCGCAAGTTTACCAGATAAGTGACATCACTCTTGCGCTCCACCACCTCATATGGACCGGTCTACCTGTCCTGGAGCGTACAAGACTCCACAGGGGCCATGACCCAAACTTTCTGTCCAGGCTGAAGCTGAATCAGAGTGACATTCTGATCGGACCACTGCTTCATTTCCTCCTGGCTGGCTTTCAGATTCGCCTGAGTGAGATCCCTGAAACAACGAGTCTGGTTCCTGAAGCCCAGCATGTAGCTATATACATCCTGGGGAGGTTTCCAGGGAGATTGCTCCCAGCCTTCCTTGACCAGAATCAAAGGTCCTCTTACCGGGTGACCATACAAAAGGTCAAAGGGGCTGAACCCTAGAGACTTTTGTGGCACCTCACGGTAGGCAAACAGAAGGCATGGCAAGAGGACATCCCACTTACGCCTCATTGGTTCTTCAAGACCCATGATCATGCCTTTAAGGGTCCGGTTGAATCTTTCAACCAGCCCATTTCCTTGTGGGTGGTAAAGAGTGGTGAACTTGTAGGTAACACCACACTCCTTCCACAGAGATTTCATATAATTGGAAATTAAGTTTGTACCTCGGTCAGACACAACCTGTCTGGGGAACCCCACACAGGAGAAGATCCCTATCAGTGTACGTCCCACCACGGGGGCCGTCACTGTCATGAGCAGAATTGCTTCCGGGTACCGGGTAGCATGGTCCACCAAGACCAGGATAAACCTGTTGCCCATGGCTGTCTTGAAGTCCAGTGGCCCCACAATGTCAATGCCCACCCTTTCAAAGGGGGTACTGACTCCAGGGAAAGGTTGGAGATGGGCCATGTGCCTCCTTCCACTTTTCCCACTTGCCTGGCAAGTTTGACAGGTCTTACAATGAGTATCTGAACTCTTCCGCATCTGGGGCCAATAAAAGTTTGAGACAAGCCTTTCAAAGGTCTTGTTCTGCCCCAGATGACCAGCTAAAGGAACATCATGAGCCAAACCCAGTCAGATGGCTCTGAAACACTTGGGTACCACCAGCACACGGGCTGACCCAGGCTCAGCAACCTTAGGCTCGCTATACAGGAGACCATTCTCCCAGTAGATCCAATGTGATCCAGACTGATCACCTGCTGCCTGGTTTGTGGCCTGTTGCTTCAAAATCACAAGAGAAGGGCACTTCTTCTGCTCTTCACATAATTCCTCCCTGGAGGGACCCCCTTCTTGCTGCCAATGGGTCAGCTCAGGTAGGTTCTCCAGTTCAGAAACTTGTTCCCCTGTAGGCTCCAGGGCCTCCCCGTCAAGGTCTGCCTCCTCCTGGATCTTCGGAATAATGGGGGCTGGTTTCCTGCGCCCCCCACCTCTTCTCTTTAGGGCAGGTCTCTGGGCCATACTTTCAGGCTTCAGGGTCTCTTCAACACCCTTATGTGCCATAGACCGAGTGGTCACACATCCCCACTCAGGCAGATCCAACATCTCTAAATGCGCCTTCCTCTCCACCTTAGCCCAAGGGGAGCCTTCTAAATCATTGCCTAACAGACAATCAACAGGCATGGATGGCCTCACAGCTACTTGAAGAGTACCAGAGACCGCCCCCACTCAAAGGGAACTTGAGCCACTTTGCACTGGCTCTCTGTGTTGTCAGCCGCAACAATTGGGAAGAATGCATGAGGGACTACCTGCTCTTCAGAGACCAAGTGACACTTGCCAGCTGTCACACTTGCTCCTGTGTCTCTGAGAGCCTCCACTCTATGGCCATTGATGGTCACCCACTGCTTGTATTTTTTAGTGTTCTCAGGCAGCTGCGTTTTAGGGACCATCTCAAAGTCTCCTAATGAGATAAGGGACATTTCTGCGGGACCCCACCCACCTTGGGCACACATCTCCTCTCCACCCAGGGCCACACTGGCCCTCTGATGAGGTTGTGCATGAGGTGGCACATACTGTCCTTTCTGAGGACACTGGGGTTCATACCAACGGTGTCCCACCTGCTTACACTGAAAGAAGGTAACAGGCCCCCTATGAACAGGTTTACCTGTCGGGGGCCCTGACTTCTATTCAGGGGAGGCTGGGAACCCTTACCTTGGTTCCTTTCGGAATTACTTCGGGGACTTTTTTGGAACTCCCTCTGTTTACCCTTGTCCCCCCCACTCTTCTGCTGGGGACCCGGTCCACCTTTGGTGGAGTCTCCCACAAGACCCTTCTGGACCCTGGTACTGACCCAGCGGTCCGCCTTTCAGCAAGCTTTCTAGGATTAGTCAACTTGCAATCAATCAGGTGCTGGTGTAGCTCTGGAAAACATTTAGCAGACAAGTGCTCCCTAGCAATCAAATCATAGAGCGCTTGAAAATTATCAACATTGCTACCCCTCACCCAACCATCCATAGCTCTGCAAAAGAAAGACACATATTCTACCCAAGTGTTTCCCTCCAGTTTCTTACAATTCCAGAACCTCTGTCTATAGAGCTCTGGACTTAACCCATACCTTGTCATCAGTGCTTCCTTCATGTGGTGGTAAGACATCCTATGCTCACTGGGTAGGTCTATCAAAGTATCCTTCCTCTCGGTCAGAAAGCGACCCCACATCCCCGCTCCCCATACCTTCCCAGGGACCCTGTGGGCCAACATTGCTATCTCGTATGCTGCAAACCACTGACCAATATCTTCACCTTTGTGAAAATCTTTGATGACATCCTCAGGAATATGCACTCTGCCTTCTGAAGACACAGATGGGGCGCTGCCACCAGAGGGATTGATTTCTAAGCCCTTGGCCTTGATCTCTAACTCCCTCAATATTCTCGCATGCTCCATTCTCATTCTCTCCCTTTCCAAAGACAACCTGTTATTCTCTGTTTCCCTCTGACTCTCCATTTTAAGCTTAGCCATCTTGAGCTTGTGTGCCCTATTTCTCTCCCTGTCTTCCAACTCTCTGGGGGACAAGTCTTTGGAAGAGATGCTGCTGCCAGGCGGGGACGGCACCCCACCCCTGGCTGAAAAATCTGGCCCATCAATTTGCCCATTTGCATCCCCCACAGGCTCCACCACAAGATCAGGGGAATTTCTTGCTTCTACCCAGGCCCTCAGCGCCTTTTGGTAGTCTTCTTTTTTAGAAATGCCTGGTGTAGCAACTTTTGATTTCCTGCAGAGATACTTGAGCTGTTTCACAGTGTATGTTTCCAACCTCTCTTCCTCAAAATCAAGATCCATAGATGCAACAGATGCTGGTTACTCATGGTAGTAAGAATTGGGAGTTTTCAGGAAAAACTAACAGTCCAAGGAAAAAAGGATTCTAAAGAAAAAGTATGTGGTTGCGTTTGGCCAGCACTCCCTAGTAGTGTACACCAATCACTGTATATGAAACCCAAATGCAAAGTCCAAATCCTCCCCGCTGACCACCAACGTTAGATTTGGGAGTCTCTAGTTGGCAATGGTATTCACCTTTGTCCTAATAGGGACCCCTACTTCTAAGTCAGTATAAGGGGATTACACTCCTTAATAACCTCTGCTCACCCCCTTGGTAGCTTGGCACGAGCAGACAGGCTTATCTCAGAGGCAGTGTGTTAAGCATTTGTGAATATACACAGTAATACAGTGATAACACTACAGATGGACACAACACAGGTTTTATAAAAATAATTATTCTTTATATAGATTTAAACACAAGACCACAAACAACAAAAATCCATAATACTACACTGAAGGTTACTTAAAATATGCTAAAAGTCTCTTAGTTCAAGTTGTTGGTAAATGCGACAAAGTTCTCAACAAAGTACCTGGATGCGTGATGCAAAGTAAACAAAAGGCTCGCAAGAGGGGAGATGCGTCGGTTCCGTGACCCGGGGGAAAGGTTGTGTCCTTCCTCAATGCTTGCGCAAAGTAGGGGACTCGTCGTGAGCCTTACCGGTGCGGAGGTGATGCGTAGATTCTGGGTCTGCGGGCCCGTTGCGGTGCGCAAGATGGCGCCTTGATGTGATGCGATGATCCGGTTGCGTTGCGAGAATATGGCGCCCTTGATGCGGCGATGCGATGACGAAGCG
Organism: Lissotriton vulgaris; assembly: GCF_964263255.1. Lineage (NCBI taxonomy): Eukaryota > Metazoa > Chordata > Amphibia > Caudata > Salamandridae > Lissotriton > Lissotriton vulgaris. The sequence continues at coordinate 239,340,318 of NC_141699.1, read as the reverse complement.
ATGATGCCCTGGCAGCCTTGCGATTACTCTCTACTTTGGAGCCGGGACAGGCCCTGCAACGTGCTTCTCCGGTGAGGAGATGGTGACTCTCTCAATGCCATCAAGCTTCTCCAGTGTTGCAACAGAAGGCAGCTTTGATAAACACACGCTTCCAGGGAGATGTGGCGAAGGCTCGCTTCTACGGCGTTGTGACGATTTCAGCTACGGCGGCGACACGCTTCTTCTCGATGCGTCACGCTTCCAGCTCCCAGCGTCACGCAAGTGACTGGAGTCAGAATTGCCAGCAAGAAAACTCAGGAGGGAGCTGGAGGTGAAGTCTTTTGTCCCTGAGACTTCAACAGGAGGCAAGCACAGTTCAAGCCCTTGTAGAATATTCTGTAGATGAAAGTCCTCACAAAGTTCCTTCTCCTTTCCCTTCGCAATGAAGCAACCATTGCAGACCAACCCAGCAAACAGCACACTGGCAGAGGGGCAGTCCAAACTCCTGCAGCTTCGTTGGTTCTTCTCCTTGGCACAAAGGTCTCTTGGTCCAGAAGTGATCTCATTTCTTGGGATCAGGGTCCCAATATTTATACCCCAAAATCCTTTGTTCTCTGAAGGCAGAGGGACCTCTGCCTAGTCCAAACCAGTTCCTGAGCACTTTTTTTACATGACTCTCTTCTTTCTTTCACTGTGCAGGGCAGAGACATCAGCCGCCCAACAGGAGGTGGAGCCAGCACAAGGGAGGGAAGATACATCTCTGGAGCACTCTGTTGACATGATTCCTCCTCTCCTTTCACAGTTCAGGGCAGAAATATCAGACAAGCCACAGGGGGTGGAGCCAGCATTGTAGAGGGTAGGGCCAGCCCTATTCAAGTCCCAGGTGCAACTCCGCCCTCCCATCTAGATGCAGATCTCTTATTCCCCACCGGGCTGCCCCAGCCTGTCTCCTGGAATCCCCCAGCCCTGTCACACACAAACCCAGATAAGGAATACACAACCCAGCAGAGGTAGGCTCAAATGGTTAGCCAAGCAAATACCTTTTTTCTAAAAGTGGTATTTGCAAACACAGAATATTAAAGTAAACTTTACTAAAAGATGTACCTTATTATTCCGAGTTCAGGCATACTAAATTCGAATTTCTACCATGTTCCCTGAGTCAGTTAGGATTATAAGGATGTAATAATCTTAACTGCCCATTCTGGCCTATGAGAACAGGTAGCCTTCAATAGTGAAAAACGAAAATGCACTGTTCCCATGAGGCACAGGGTCAAGGCTGATTTGCATATAGCCATTGTCTGACCTAGGGTGGTGTGGAGTGCAAAAAGAGATGTATTTAGGCCCAGATCTTTGTACTGGGTTGAATGTAAGACATTGTTCTGCATTCTGTCCATCAACTGTGTTTTTTGCAATTTTCACCCCGAGTGGGCTGGGCATGCTCAGACGTGAGTCCCAGGCTCTCCACATCACTGGAGTCAAGCTATCCAGGCTGAAGAAGGCTGATAGCCAGAAACCGGTCCTTGGATGCTTCATTCCGGTCTAGGAAAGACATGGCTTGGTAGTTTGGGCTGGACAGTTCACATGAGACACAGGGTCAAGACTGATTTGCATATAGCCATTGTCTGACCTAGGGTGGTGTGGAGTGCAAAAAAACGATGGATTTAGATCCAGATCTTTGTACTGGTTTGAATGTAAGACATTGTTCTGCATTCTGTCCATCAACTGTGTTTTTTGCAATTTTCACCCCGAGTGGGCTGGGTATGCTCAGGCGTGAGTCCCAGGCTCTCCACATCACTGGAGTCAAGCTATCCAGGCTGAAGAAGGCTGATAGCCAGAAACCGGTCCTTGGATGCTTGATTCCGGTCTAGGAAAGACATGGCTTGGTAGTTCAGGCTGGACTGTTCCCATGAGGCACAGGGTCAAGGCTGATTTGCATATAGCCATTGTCTGACCTAGGGTGGTGTGGAGTGCAAAAAAACGATGCATTTAGGCCCAGATCTTTGTACTGGGTTGAATGTAAGACATTGTTCTGCATTCTGTCCATCAACTGTGTTTTTTGCAACCAAAAGTATGTAAGGCCAAATCTAAAAGTAGAGAGGACCCCCATTAGCATCTTGAGAGTGACAGTTTTTGACAGAACCAATATCGCCCATAATTCTCTCTGACACTGGAACAAAAACCAATAACTTATCACAAGAATCTTGGTTTTGAACTAGGTTGAAAGCACTTCGGGGCATATTATCAAGAAAGGGCCTTACATTATCGCCGCTTTTATCGGTAAGAAACTGCTGATAAAGCAGCGGTAATAGGCTTGATAATATTCTCTATGCAATTCCAATCGATGCCCATGTTAGATGTCTTCACATCTAACATGGGCTTCGATTGGAATTCATAGAGCATATTATCCAGCCCATTATCGCCGCTTTATCAGCAGTTTCCAGCCGATAAAAGCGGCGATAATGTAAGGCCCTTTCCTGATAATATGCCCCTTCATCTTCCTACCCCATCTCCTATGCCCCTAGGTCCTGTCTAAGGGTAATACATATTGGCCCAGATTTATCAAACAGTGTGTAAGGTGAGGCAAGAACAATGGAAAGATGTCAGTAATATTTGCAAAGCCATGAAACAAGCAATTTACGCCACCTTGCATGACTTTGCAAAGGACTGTAATGCATTACAGCTGCTTGCACTGTGCTAAATTACATTTCAAGCGGGGTGAATTTCCACAGGTGGAGCATAGGTATTCCCATACATTAATTCATAGATTGTGGCACATTACTAGAATAACTAAAGTTAGTAAACCTAAAAATGTTTCAAAATGCTATGCCTTCCCCAGTGAGGTGTTACAAGGAGTATATCTTTATTTCTCCTCATTATTTCCTCCTTCAGCCAGAGCCAATCCATTGTGACTGCACCCACCAGACTTTGCAGTAAATTTTGGAAGCAGCATATGTTCTGCCTTTCCCAGAAGCATGGCTGTGGCGGAAAACACTGCCACAAACTGGTAGCTTGGAAATATAAAATTTGAGAATGCCCTGGTACTTATTGGCTGCATTCTGCATCCTGTGCCACGGATTCAGAATATAACCTGGAACTCTACTCCATCTCTGGGAAGATTGATGCCAACTAGTTTCAGTTAGACAATACTATGGTACTTAATAAACATGAACCTGCATGTGGCCTGTATCCTTGAGTTAGAACCACTGCTAATGTCCTGCAAAAAATCGCTGCTGTCCCATCTCTGTACATGTTCTCTAAGGCCTGCCCTAGCAGACCAAGGTGTCTACAGACATGTGCACAGAGCACCAAGAATCCCTCCTTACACATAATCACAGACCAGAGGAGGGTAGACTAAGAAAGGAATGTTTACAAATGGCGTTGAGTTAAAGGTTAAGTCTGTCTGGCTATAACACTTCCTCCTCATGCCAGTATTAGTACTGCTCAGTTGATGAATTTCTGTAGCAAAGCCTTTCACCAGCCTGAAAGTGCCCATAAGTTGGATGAAACATACACAAGACACACTTGGATGTCTTCTCACACTGCCTCCCATTGCAGAGGCCCAGCAACTGCTCACCATTGTTGCATTATCCCAATGCTTTCCTTATATTTTGCATTTTGGACGCCATTTAAGGGGAACCTACTCAGAAGGGACGTGCCCACACTACACATATAGTGCCCCCTTTGGCAACTCTTGTTGTACTTCTTTAGCATTTATGTTAGTAGATGTTCTCTGACATGATGCTTGTTTGCTTTCTTATGTAAATTAATCCAAGAGGTCTTGAGCAAACAGCGCACAATGTATTTATTTTTATTAATGACTTTAGATAACCACAATCATTATGAGGCAGATTTACTAAGATTTTGAGTCACGTCACTTTTGTGGTACAGCCATACGCAAAATAATTTTTGTTATTTACTAAACCATGCAAAGACGGTTTAGTAAATACAAAGTAGCGCAAGGCAGCGCACTGCACTGCCTTGTGTTACTTTGCATGGGTGGAGCATGGGCTTTCACAAGCATCAAAAACTCCAAGAAGACCTGCCGCACCCTCGAGAAAGCCTGGAAAAAAGACCGAACTTCTGACAACCAGGCAGCCTTCAAGAACGCCATCCGCAAACACCACCAACTGATCCGATCCACCAAGAAATCAGCACTCAAAGACCGACTCGACAACAACGCCCAAAACAGCAAGGAACTATTCAACATTGTCAAAGAATTCACCAACCCCCCTGCCGGCACAAACGATATCACCCCCTCCCAAGACCTCTGCGACTCCTTAGCCTCATTCTTCCACAACAAAATCGCAGACATACATAACAGCTTCGCAAATGAGACCGGAAACAAAGCCCCACCACCCTCACCTTAACTTAAACACCCCCCTAACAACCTCTGCGCCTGGAACCCAATCTCCACTGAAGAAACCATCCGTCTGATGAACTCCATCCACTCAGGATCACCAACCGACCCATGTCCCCACTACATTTTCAACAAAGCAGACTCCGTTATCGCACCCCATCTCCGAGATGTCATCAACCGCTCCCTAAACGCTGCCACCTTCCCAGAAAGCTGGAAACACGCCGAACTCAGCGCCCTCCTGAAGAAACCCACAGCAGACCCCACCGAACTCAAGAATTACCGCCCCATCTCACTCCTTCCTTTCCCGAATCCAACAAATCCCTTGACCCTTCACAATCCGGCTTCCAAGCCAAACACAGCACGGAAACCGCCCTCATCGCAGCAACTGACGACATTCGGACACTACTGGACAATGGAGAAACAACTGCACTCATCATACTTGACCTCTCCGCAGCATTCGACACAGTCTGCCATACCAACCTTATCAAACACCTTAGCAATGTCGGGATACGAGGTAAAGCACTAGACTGGATAGTCTCGTTCCTCGCCGGTAGAACTCAGAGAGTCCGCCTCCCCCCCTTCAGATCAGAGGCCACCGAAGTCATCTGTGGTGTACCACAAGGATCTTCACTCAGCCCCACCCTCTTCAACGTATACATGAGTCCCCTCGCATCCATCGCACGCAAACACAACCTCAACATCATCTCCTATGCAGACGACACACAGCTCATCCTCTCCCTCACCAACGATCTCAGTACCGCCAAAACCAACCTACACGAAGGAATGAAAGAAGTAGCCGAATGGATGAAAGACAGCCGTCTAAAACTGAACTCGGACAAAACTGAAGTCCTCATCTTAGGCTCATCCCCCTCCGCCTGGGACGATTCTTGGTGGCCACCGGCCCTGGGAATTGCACCCACACCTGCTGACCATGCACGCAACCTGGGTTTCATCCTAGACTCCTCCCTCTCAATGACCAGACAAGTCAACGCCGTCACCTCATCTTGCTTCAACATCCTACGCATGCTTAAAAAAATCTTCCGCTGGATCCCCACCGAAACAAGAAAAACGGTCACCCACGCACTGGTTACCAGCCGACTGGACTACGGAAACACCCTCTACGCCGGAACCACCACCAAACTCCAGAAAAAACTCCAACGCATCCAAAACGCCTCAGCCAGACTTATACTGGACCTCCCCCGCCGAGCTCACATCTCCGGGCACCTGAAAGACCTCCTCTGGCTTCCCGTCAACAAGAGAATAACGTTCTGCCTCCTTACCCACACACACAAAGCCCTCTACGACCTAGGACCCGACTGCCTCAACACACGCCTGTCCTTCTACAACCCCCCCGCCAACTACGATCATCCACACAAGCCCTCGCCGCAATCCCACGCATCCATAAGTCCACCATGGGAGGAAGATCCTTCTCCTACTTAGCGGCCAAAACCTGGAACTCTCTCCCCACCCATCTCCGCCTTACCCAGAACCACCTCACCTTCAGAAAACAACTAAAAACTTGGATATTCGACAAATAAACTTCCCCTTCCCCCAAGCGCCTTGAGACCCTCTGGGTATATACGGCACTATACAAATTTCAAACTTAGATTCTAGCATATTCCCAGATTTACAAAGACTTGTAAACCACAGAATGTGTTAAAATTCTATGTCTTTCCCAGTGAGGGGTAACAAGGAGAAATATCTTTATTTCTTCTATTTATTTCCACCTACCATTTGTGCTGCATTTTGCAGCACATATAGGAGGAGGAAAATGCAGTTAAGGATTATTTTTGTGCAGAAATGTGTCCCTCCCAGCACAAAAACTATCCTGCCTGTAACACAGGCACTCTTGCTGGACAGGCGAGGGTAACTGACTTGGCATTGGGCAGCACATGCTAGGAGGCAGGTTAAACGTGTCATATCTTAGTTGTTATTGCACATTGCTGCTGACTCCCTTTCTAGCAACTCAGGGGGATATTCTCAAGAACGTGTTATAACCACCGCAAAATTAGCTTAATGCAACTTTGCATATCGCAGTCTTTCGTGGAAAAGCAACGCTATGTGAACATAGTATTCTCAACCCAGCGGCACCACGCGATAGTCCCACCATAACGCATCAAATGACTGCGGTAAACTCAACGCGATGCCAAAAAATGCAAAACACGTATACAAAAAAAGTTGCGATGAGGCCGATCGTGATATAAAAATTAGCGGCACCCAGCGACAGGCCGGCAATGCCCACCTGTCATGTGGAAAAATGCACTATAAAAGCAGAAAAAAAAGCCAAAAATAAATAAATTGCAGGAGGAGTTGGAGCAAATGGTGGCCACAGTCATCAGTGCAAGGAGTCGGGAGTCTGGACACAGCCTGACATGACCTGACACAACATCAACATGGTGAGGGACGACCAGCGACTGGGGGGACGGGGGTGACAGGCACAATGGCACACATGCACAACAACGTGTAGAACACTGCACTCCCACATTGACGCTGGATCATGTCCCTCATTCCTGTGGCACACTGCAGCGCACGCCCAAACATCAAGTAGTCCCCCGCCCACCATATGCCCAAAGGGGACCCACCCCACAAATCACCAATTCCACAACACACATGCACCCATGTGAAACACAGCAAAGATGTGTATTTGTGAGTCACAATGACAATGCAAGTAACACTACATGACAAGCAGCCTAGCTGGAGTACAATCACCATGATATTGTTCACGCCGCAAGACTGAGGTGGCTGAGTGTGGACCACATCCAGAAAGAAGCAGGTCACATTCTGACAAATACACGTGCACATACAAGCCCTGACATCAACAACACATCTGCAGACAAAAAATGCACACGAGTACAACAACCGTACAAGAGCACAAATGACCCAAGTCGCCAACATCTCAGCACCATAAAAGCACAAAAGGCAAAAGCAAACCACCTCAGAGAGATAAGGGGCAGCAAAATCACAGCTGCAGGAGCGACCTTCCCACACCTCTGCACACACACAGAGCAATCACAGCACATCCAACAACAATGTGGTAAAAAGTGCAACACAGACACTGCAGAACAGAGGAGACAATTGGGTCCACTCATGCGCAGAAACAGGCCAATCACATCTAACATAGCAGGAAACTGAGATGGAAATGTACGTGTACAACCACACATCCATCATGTAGTCCAAATATCTACTGTCAAACATCAAATATTCAGCACCTCCCAAACAGTCACAATGTACATTGCCATACAGTCTGCATGTAACGTAGAACAATGCGCCAACATACATGTCATCACAATGTGAACATGCATCTCCCCTTCACATTGCAGAGGGACAAACAACACCCCCAGCACAGGAGACCAGACAACTCATCAGTGATGCTGGAGAGGACCACCACACCTTCTACACCGATGCCCTACAACAGCTCATGGACATCTTAGGCAACCCACTTCCAGCAGCAGGTTAGCCAAGCAACATAGAGGAGACCCCAGCCCCTGCACAGACCACAGAGCAGGAAGCACCTGCCACCACGGTTGGCTCCCAACACTTCACCGAGGTACACATCGCATGCCAATGCCAGGTGTTAGAATGCCAAAAGGAGGTGGCTGAACAGGTGCGGGTAGGTTCAGAGCCCATGGAAGTAGAACTATATCACATACGTGGGTGTCTAAGTCCCATCAGGGACCATCTACACCCCACAAATGAACCACGCCCAGAGCCCTGGATGTATCATTCACATACCTACGCTGGCCTAGCGTACGCCGGGCCAGCCTACTCCGCTCACGCTTAGAGGGGGGACTTAACAAGCAACATTTCTGCAAACTTCCCCACTGGCCGGGGTGACCTGGTTGCATCCACTGTCCACCGTACTCCATACACCAGTGGTGTATGTCGATGTGGATATGTTTGTGGTCTTCATACTGCAATCTGGCCAACACATCCACGCCACACTTGACATTGTGTACATTATCATTCATGGGTCACTTGCTTCCTTCGCACATGCCTGGTTCCCACTTCTCCCCAAAATCTGCTATTGTGTGGCTGATGTGCCATGCTATTGATGGCTTATGTACATGCTGGCCCAGGTTCCCACAATAAGTTGTGCTGTTGTGTCTGTTGGGTGGGCATGTTGTTTGGTGAGTTTGTAACATGTGCATTCCCAGTGTTGTGAGTTGCATGATTGCGGGGTTGAGGTTTGTGGTGTGTTCATTTGTTACTTACCAACGAGCAGTGCATTTTCATGGGTGCCATCCTGGTAGCTAGTTGATGATGGACTGTCTGTAGATGTAGGAATCATGCACACTGCCTGGGTAGTTGGCAACGACGTTGGTGGCGATTCCCCGGTGGTCAACTGTTGCCTGCACATTGATGGAGTGTGTTTGCTTTCTGTTGAGGTAAATGTGTGCAGTGTTACCAGGGGGCACAAATAGGACATGTGTGCAGTCATTTCCCACTAACACGTGCGGGAAGCCAGCTATGACATAGATGCCTTGCTTCGTCTCCAGCTGTTCCTGTGCAGTGTGGGGGGAGTATAGGTACTGGTGTATTAGCTGATGATGGCATCCAAGACAGTTGTGAGGTACTTGGATTGGGCTGGCTGTGAGACTCCTCCAACTCTGGTGGGTGTTGGTTGGAAGGTACCAGAGGCCATTAGATTCAGCACAGCCAGCAGCTTTGTCTGAGGTGTGATGTTGGTTGTCCGCTGTGTTGGTACCGTCGGCCTGTGGGCGATGATGTTCAGGATGCGGAGGATGGTTGTACTTTTGAGCCTGTAGTGGGCAATGACATTCTCTGGTGTTGGGTCTGTGGGGTTGGTGCATTTTTCAGATGGTCAGCTGTCTTTGTCTGCGCTGCTTTTGTGGTGGTCTGGGGTGGCAGGGTGGGTCCAGGGGGGGGGGTGGCAAACCTGGGGGCGGTGGAGGTGGGTGTTTTGACCATGTTGGGGCTCCGAGCTGCATGATCGTTTGCTCCATGGCATCTGTTGTTCTTCAGGTGTGGCTGTGGGCAGGGCTCCCATTTCTGGTTCAAGTTGTCGTCCGACTTTACACCAGGTTCGAGCACGTGTTAAAATCCTGCAGCTAACATGCCTTATCACCTGTTTGTGATCTTATTGCCAATCTGGCTGGTCATTGAGAGTGTTGCGAAGTGGCTGTTTTGCAGCTTTTTGCATGGGAACGCCTACTCTGCATCTCACTAGCATTAGTTGCCGGGGTCATCTGTGGTAATGTTGTTTGCGGCTGCTATCAAGGGTAAATTGGTGATATTAGCTGTAAGCATCAGCTTGTGAATGAGGTGATACATTTATCGCCACTTTGGCTGTGATAAAGCACCGATAACTCATCGATAGCTCCTTGAGTAAATGCCCCTCAGCGTAGTAAGTTTTGCATTGCCTGATATAGAAGTAAATCTGTCCCTAGGTGCATTGGTTTTGTAAAAACGATCAGAAGCATTAGAACAAGTGTGAAAGGAACAATGGAAAGGGGCGACCACTCGGTCCCCCCGAACGTATGGTTGGGTGACCCGATCCCCCCGGGAAACCATTTTGGGCGGGAGGCGTGGCTCGGCTGGTATGCCCGAAGTGGCGTGGCCGGGGCACGCCCTTTCCCGCCCGGGGGGGGTTGTCCTAGACACCCGCACGGAAGACCACGCCCAGTAGGCGTACCGGAGGAGGGTCCCCGCCCTCCCACAGATGAATAAATAGAGCGGGAATCCAAAGAAGCGTCCTCTTGTTCCTGTGCTCTGAAGGCTGCACCAACTCGTTCCTCGTGAGCCCTCGACGGAACAAGCAGCAATTTTGAGAACTTGTAATCTTGTTGTTTCTCTTTCAGTTATTTGGAGTACGAAAGATCCAGGACCTCGTTGATCAACTAGCGCAAAGTACACGAAGATATGGCCGGCGAAAAAGCAAGAAAGAGCTCCGAGTTGGAGAAGGTACTGCTCACCTTCTCGAACCGAATGGCGGTCATGGACCGAAAACTCGGTAAAGTTGACTCGATCGGTCGAGGTTTGGCCGATGTTAAAAAACAGTTAGCGGCCCAGAACAGTTCAGGCCGTCCTAAGAAGGTAATAGGCCCGGCCTTGCCGGGAGTCGTCCCTGAGGGTAGGGGGAAGCGGGTTAAGAGGAGGGCGGTTTCTGGGGAAGATCCGGTTCCTGAGGTACCCCTAGTCGCCCCCATCGCACCGGCGGACAGCCCGGTACCAAACCCAGATATAGGTTTACCAATCCCGGTTGTAATTACTCCTAGTAATGATGGGGAGATGCCCCCGGAGCTGGCCATCCAGTTAGCGGCAGTCTTGCCATGGCTCAAGAAGAAAGCGGGGGGGGGGCAGTGGCTGCGGGGGACCCGGCCGAGGAGGCTAGACTAATATTCGAGCAGTTATGGCAGTCGAGAGAGGCCGCGACGGCGAATGTTCCTCTTATTCCCCCACAGGTGGCGCCGGGAGGACCTGCGGTTAGCCGGGAAAAGGCGGCAGACACGACGGTCGAACCTGGTAAGCACACATTGCCAATGGCAGGGGAAGGTTCATTACCTTCAAGGCGCGAAAGGGTGGCCCAGCACATCCCTACGGCCACAAAGGAACTGATATGAGGGGAGAAATATGTGAATATGTTTTCATTGTTGACTGACAATCGCGAGATGGAATATGCAAAATCCCAGAAGGATTTATGGCACCCCAGTGTATGGCGGGCCAAGATCGCGGAATTTAGGGTCGAGGAAACGGTAGCGAATTGGGTAAAGGCCTTTTCGATATTTACGGGAGTCATGGGGGAACGAAAGCCTGAAGTCATGACTGAGTTGACCTGTTATCAGAATAGGATTATGGATTTTTATACCATGTATGAGGGGGACGAGTGGAAAGGTTACGATATGAAATTCCAAAAAGCAAAAGAGTTTGATGCAACTTTGACCTGGGATTGCCTCGACTCGGTGTCATGGCACAAGCAGCTCTTGCCTGGGGCGGCAGGTACGTCCTCGCTGGGCGGGAGCGGGTCGGGGTCAGCTCGCCAAAAGCCCGCGCTGCCCTTTCGAGCAGGCGCCGGTGGGGAATATCAGCCCAAGACCGGCGGGAATGGCGGCAAGCGGGGGGTTTGTTGGGGCTTCAATAGAGGCAACTATATCAGGCCCCAGGGAGCATGTAGGTTCAGGCATGCGTGTGCGGGCTGTGGGAACTCCTCACACCCGGAGAGTAGCTGTAGATCTAAAAACAGCGGAACGGGAGGAAAAGGGGGGTCTAAGCAAGAGTGAGGTGATGTTTTGTAACCGATTGTCTACACCTGTCGATATCATGGCTCTGACTCCTTGGTTGAACAAATACCCTGATCATGTATCTGCCGGGGTGTTGAGGAATGGATTCCTATATGGCTTCAACATCCCGGCGGAGGATTTTCGGGGGGACTCCTTTTGTAAAAATCAGTTATCTGTCCAACAATACCCAAGCGTAGCTGCAAGAAAAATTTCCAAGGAAGTCAGCTTGGGGCGGGTGGCGGGGCCTTTTCACCGCCCGCCGGTGGCGGATTTTGTGTGTTCCCCGCTAGGGGTGGTCCCGAAGAAAGACCCAGGAGAGTTTAGACTCATTCACAACTTGTCTGCCCCAAGGGGTTCTTCGGTGAACGAAGCCATCGACCCAGATATTTGTTTGGTGCGGTACGCATCGTTCGATGATGCCGTGGCCATGTTAAATCACTTGGGCCCCGGAGCGCTGATTGCGAAATCGAATCGGCATTCCGGTTGCTCCCGGTACACCCGCGAGATCAGCGCTTGCTAGGTTTTGAATTTCAGGGGAGTTATTACATGGATAAATGCATGCCTATGGGTTGCTCCATTTCTTGTGCCTATTTTGAAATGTTCAGCTGTTTTTTAGAGTGGGTATTCACTGAGGCCACAGGGCCTCCTGTTTCTGGGAGCAGCCGGGGATACGACATGTGCGCAGGCGCTGCGGGACTTCTGCATCCTCATGGGGGAGTTCGGAGTCCCATTGGCACCAGGTAAAACGGTCGGACCATCTACTTCACTGGAGTTTCTGGGAATTGAGCTCGATTCTGTGGAAGGATGTTTCAGTTTACCGATGGAAAAGGTGGCCAAGTTTAGGGCTTCCTTGACTCAATGCCTGGGTAAGGAGAAAGTGACCCTGCACCAGTTACAGCAAACAGTGGGTCAGCCTAACTTTGCCTTAAGGGTGATACCAATGGCCCGTCCCTTCTCACGCTCTATTGCACAAGCTATGGTTGGTCTCAAGGAGGGACACCACCGTACGAGGCAGAGGTTCGCCAGGATATGCGTATTTAGTTGGCATTTCTGGCGGACTTCAACCGTTGAGTTGTGTGGAACAAGCCACCAGCATCTTCGGATGAACTAGGTTTGTGGACTGACTCAGCGGGGAGCATGGGATTTGGCGCCATTTTTGGTAGCCGATGGTCGGCGCAAGTATGGCCGACGTGGTGGCACTCCAGCGGTCTGACAGGTAACATTGGGTTCTTGGAGCTATTCCCCATTTGGGTTGCTCTGATGGCATGCCAGACGACTTCAGGGACCGCTCGGTGGTGTTTTGGTCTGATAATATGACTGTGGTTGAGTGCATTAACCAGCAGGCAGCCCGCTGCAAGTGGATCTTGAGATTATTGAAAGAAATTGTATTGCGTTGCATGAGATTGAATGTACAGTTCAGGGCAAAACATGTGCCAGGCGTACTGAATTTTGCAGCTGATGCACTCTCTCGTTCACACATGCAGGCTTTCAGGGGCTATCTACCCACAGCGGACCTACTGGCGGCACCGTTCCCCGAAGCACTATGGCTAATCGGTGCCCCGGATTACAAGACCTCGTGGCAGCCAGCTTAGCTCCCAGAACAAGGAAGGCATACGAAGGAGCGTTTCGTTCCTACTGCACATTTTTGGGTCTATCAGGGAGACAGAGCTGGGGTCAGGAGGAATCCTTCCTGGGGTTCCTGGTTGCGCTGCACAGAGGAGGCCGATCAGCGGCAACGGCCAATAGACATAGGGCAGCCATTGCGTTCATGGCACAGGTGCATGGCATAAGAGACCCGACGGATTCCTTTTTGGTTAGGAAGGCACTCCGCGGCTGGCAACGCCTCGAGGGTCACAAGCAGGATACGAGGCGCCTGATTGGTTTAGACAGATTGTCTATACTTTTAGCAAAGCTAGATGAGACGTGCTCCTCCCCTTTTGAAGCAGTTCTGTTCCGGGCAGCTTTCGCCTTGGCATTCCATGGGGCTATGCGGGTGAGTGAACTTGTCGCAAGGAACAAGAAGGATATAGAGGGAGGCCTGGGCAGGGATCACGTCCAAATAAGGGGTGATTCGATGGTAATCTCGATAGCCAGGTCCAAGACAGACCAGGGAGCTATGGGTGATTGTGTTATCGTGCAGCGCGCACAGGGGTCCCCCACTTGTCCGATAAAGTGTTTAGAGGAATACTTGGCATTGAGGACAGCTACATGGGGGGAGAGCCTGCTTAGGCACAAGGATGGCACCCCACTGACGAGATTTCAGTTTCAGAGGGTGCTAGCACTGTCAATCGCTGCCGCGGGCATGGACCTGTGCGATTTTGGGACCCACTCATTTAGGATAGGGGCTGCTACTGAGGCTACAGCCCGGGGTCAGAGTGCGGAGGAAGTAAAGCAGCTAGGCCGTTGGTCCTCGAATTGCTTCAAAAGGTATGTGCGATTGCACATGTTGTAAAGATCAATTGACATGCACTCACGCTTCTTGTCTTTTGTTTGAATTACAGTTTCGCGAGCCTGTCACGCGGGGCAGAATTGGAAGTCGACCCAGCATCAGGAGACCAGCGGTCGAGGATCACCGACTGGAGAGAGAGTGGTATGGGTCGTGGGCCACTCATATGTGAGGCGCGCCGGGGACGTATTCAAGGCAGGTGACGCGACTCACGCATCTGGGGAATACGGGTACAGAGTGACCTTCCATGGGAAGGGCGGGCTCTGTTTTGACCAATTTCAATCGTTCTTTGAGGGTCTTTTAGGGCGGCAAAGGTCACCGCCATCTGTAGTCATAGTACACCTGGGAGGCAATGACTTAGTGAAGCTGGGAAGACGAGTGTTATTGGAACACATCCTGTCGGCAGTTAGCTGGTTGGCTAAGAAACTCCCGGGGTGCACGATTGCCTGGTCCCACATGATCCCCAGGAAGTGTTGGCGGGGGGGCATTTCAGTGTCAGCGTTGAACCACTCCATGAAAAGGGTTAACAATAAAATTGGGAAATTGTTTCGCTCAGCGCAGTTGCATAGCATTCCTCACGTGTGTATTCGGGGTGATCACATGTATCTGAATGATGGGGTTCACCTGTCCAGGGAGGGAAATGATTTACTCATAGGAGACTTCATAGCATGGCTAAGGGGTTTGAGGAAGCATGACCTTTAGGAGGAGTGGGGGGGCCGGATAGTCGGTCAACTATCCGGCCTGTGGCGGTAAGGTCATGATCGGTGAGCAGTAATTTCAAGGTCCCTAGAGGGGGGCGCCACCCAGAATGGATGGGAGCGCCCGGGGGGAGGCGGCCATTGGCCCCTTCCACGGGGAGGCGGCACCCACTAAGGATGGGTCACCTAGGGGGAGACGGCCATAGGCCCCTCCCAGGGGGGGAGGCGGCTAGATGCCCCTCCTACGAATTTCCCGGGGGCCGGATATCCGCGACGGCGGATAGAGAGTGTGGGGATGGGGGGGAGTCCACTCTGTCCTTCCTACAGATACCTCACACGGGATCTCGGACGACCTTTAAGATGGCGTCGAGTGAAAAGGGGGCCCCCACGACAAGGGAAGTTACAGTTGGCAATGAGGGTAAAGTCCTCTGCGCATGCGCCACTCACACCGTGAGGGCGGGATTTTGGTAGTAGGGATCTGACACCGGTTAAGACCTTGCCGTTGGCCCTTAACGCTAGGATGTACAATTTTAATTTAGAATGTATGCATTTTCAGGATGCTAGACTCGGCTAGGAAACCTTTGTATTAGAGATCTGTTAAGGTTAGCCAAAGAACATGTCTTCATCGAAATGTAATAAGTGTAAAATTGTACATAATTCATGAAACTTTTATTTAATGTTTTAAATTTTGTTTCATATTTTAATAAATACGGCCGGGGGGGGTAACTCCCCCCCGCCTTCCAAAAGTTCAAACCCGTGTCTGTCTACTCCCATGGGGAATTGGTGTTGGGAGGGGGTGGCGGGCATCCCGGCCATATGGCTGTTAAACCCTACAGTGCACCTGTCTGCTGGATTATGCTCTGACGATCGTAAACAACAAATGCCTAACACACAACTTCCTCTCCCAACTCCTCTAATTTCAGGTCCTCAAGGAGAACAGAAAACAATCCCCCTGAATAGGGACCAGGACATTGTACAACTATGGTATCATGTACGTACCAGGATCTCATGTATATTCTTCTAGAAGCCCCTTGAGAGTGTTTTACTAGGGAGTTCTCATCAAGAAAAACCATTACTCTGTCCCCTTTCACAAAACCATTTGCAGAACTTCATACATAAATGCCTTGATTTTTGAGTGTACATACACATTATGTTTTCTCAGAATGTAGTTGCAGATTTACACACAGATGCTGTCAGACGTACATTTTTATTTGAGAACATTTACTTCCACCGGCATGGGAACAGCAATACATGCAGCAGTGCAATTGGATGTTTGAGTTCCCCCTAAATTAAAACCTGTGTCCAGGCAGAGAATGGGATGGAAAACTGTCATTAGTTTAGAAGAAGGTGACCAATACTAACTTAATAAATGCAATCTAGTTAGACCAAAGAATAGTTTTTAGAGAATCAATGCTTTCACTACGGTGGCTGTGGCACATACATAAGGCAATTACTAGAGAAATGGCAATAAAAAGTGAACACAATAAAATTGCCGAACAGGTTTAGAAAAATAAAGAATAATTTGAGGAGCTAAAAAACCACAAACTTTATTTAAAAAACAAAAACAGATTAGGGCAGCCGTAGATATGATCTTTAAACTTTTTAAGACAAAAGCCACCTGCAAAAAATAAACTGGCATTGAAAAACAATGGTATGCAGTTGACTGGCAAGCAGGTCATCCTTCAGACTTAAGGCTTGATTTAGATAGATCAGTTGTTGAGGCACCAGTCCTGAATACAAATAAACAAGTGGGCTAGCAACTTATTACATTGACCTACTTGTTAACACCTACACAAGATACACATTCAGTTTCATCCTAGAGTGCTATGACAGGGAATAACACATAAACTACTACGTAATTTACAAGTGTATTAGTTGATTCCTATCAGGCCTCATATATTTCGTATCTTGGAGGTAAAAACGTCACGTTTTTACCTCCAAGATACGAAATATTTGTATTCAGGACTGGTGCCTCAACAACTGATCTATTTGAGGCATATCATAGTTGTCTATGTAAACATCTCTGTGATAATTTTGTTGTCCAAATCATTTAGTTTCATATGTTTTTTCAGTGGATTGAATGTATTTATGTATTGGTGTAAATATTGTGTTGTTTTTTGATGCCAAAAAACTTTTTGCAAAAAAAAAAACTTTATAAAATAAGAATTAACTCAAGACAAATGGTTGTCCAACCTAGTAACTCATTTCACTAGGTGGTGCACTGTGATAAGAACTGCGGCGCACCATGGGGCAAAAACGGCACAGATGCGTGACGCATCTGTGCCGTAAAGGTGGCGCATTGCTGGAGTTGCGTCGCAAGCGCAACGCAGCTCCAGCAAGGCTCGGGGGTGCCCCATCTTTACAATGCTGCGTCAAGACCTACGCCTGCTTCAAGCAGGCGCAGGGTTTTGACGCAGCATTGGCCTGAAAGTGACTGAGTGAAATCTTATAGATTTCACTCAGCCACTTTTGCGAGGCACACCTGCCCCGGAACGCCCACCCTGCGCTGGAACGCCCACAAGTGGCGCAGGGCTTTACAACGTGACTCATCTGCCTAGATGCGTCACGTTGTAAATGAGTCATAGGGATGCGCCACATTTACGCCGCAGTTGCGTGACGCAAACGTGGCGCATTCCCAACATAAATCTGCCCCTATGTGTTTCGGTCTTGTATATATGTACCTCTGAACAAAATTGTGAAAAATAATTTTAATGAGAAATACATATTTTCATGGTGAATACAACTAAAATGATGTTAAGAAATGTGGTAGGTATGCCTTTAGGATAAGAATGAACACCAATATTTTTTACATAAAATATATAAATTAAATTCCATGTTGTTTCTGTAGTAAGTGGTGGTCGAGACATTGGGCACTTTGAGCCATTACTCAAGTAAAACAGGTCATGTGGGACTTTTTTGTGTTTAGCTTTTTGTGGCTGCAGCTGTGGCAGAAAGAAGACTACTGACCGGCGTCCCGAAAAGCAGCAAGAAGGAGGCAGAGGACAAAGCTGTGGAAGAAAGGAAAAAAAGCCATGTTTGTGGATTCTAAGGCAGGAACTCAGCTGGGAGCTGGCCGATGAGAGGGGAATCTCAAAAGCCAAATAGGTAAATACTCAGGAGCACAGTAGGTGGGGATTCTGACAAACTCTGTGACAAAGCCCCCCCCAGGCAGAAGCAAATTGGTGGTTGATCCCTTAACAGCACAAGCGAAGGTTCCAAGGGAGGAGAAGAAAACCAGCTCGGAGTCGATTAAGGAAGCATCTTTGGCCAAGTTCCTCCATGGATGTAATCTAAAATAATTTCAGCCCCCCATGATAAACAATTAAAGCTCACTCCATCTCTTAGATCAGTTTTTAAAGTACGCAATAAGATTCCAGAGTCTGGAGAGGTGCTTCTGTCTCCTGATACACCGCTGGCACAGTCTGTGAAGGATCTTGTTTCGAGGTCAAGGACCATAGGTTCCATAATGGATAAGAGGTCCAATGATGTAACAAAATGGCAATATCAAGAGAGCTGCAAGACTAAGATACCCCTTGGGCCAAACTGATATCAGTGTTAGCAGACATGGGAGAGCCAGTGGCGGGTGAAAGCACAAGGCCGGATGGGGGACTGAGTTTAATTCGCCACGAGCACCAGCAGCTTCTAAATTATCAGTTAGCCCAGGGAACGGTGGCGGTGATGGTAACCAGGCTAGCTCTATGGCTGCTTCAGAGGGAAAGAGTTATCCCTCACAACCCGTAGTCATTTCCGAAAACCCCTCACTATCACTCTAACAGCTATTGAAGTCCCTTGCATAAGAAATGGTTTTTCCGTTTCCCAAGCTAAGCAAAATGAGGAGCTTGATGGGAAGTTGGATTTTTTGTCACAGATAAGCAAAGTACTGGAGGACTCAGTGGCGGGGGTAAAAGGAAACACCGTTCTTGATAGGTAAGAAATGGATAGGCAAGAAATGGATAGAGAAAACAAAATTCATGGAAAGGAAGGACGAACTGAAATCGCTGTAAAATAATGTGAGAAAAAATAATATCACGCTGTTGAATGTGCTGGAAGGAAGTGAGCAGGATAATATCAAGGTCTTTATAGTGGATTTACTAAGGGGCAATTGTGCATGGTAAGGCTTGGAAGAGATCTTGGTTAAAGACATTCAAAGGGTCCACTGGGACCCCTTTAGCAAACTGTGAACAAAATCAAACCACGCAGAATCCCGGTGAACTTTTTACATATTCCATTAAAGAAAGGAATCTGAATATGTCTTTGAAAGCAAAAACCCAAGTGATCCCCTTGCAGAACCATTTTGTTTTGTGATAGACACTTTCGATGTCTCCACAATATGTTTTGGGCCCGTTCCTGTTGCTGGCACTTGGCCCACCCACACAAGTGACGTGCCATTTCTACCGGGAGACCTGAGGGAACACTGGGTGGTAGGAACTTTGGGGATCATTAGGATGGCGGGCGGGCAAAGTCCGCACGCCATCCTAATGATCCTAATGATCCTTACCTCGTGGTAATCGGGACCGCCCGCCATAAGGGCGGGGGTCCCGTGGGGAGTATTAGGATGTGCCCGCCACAGTGGCGGGCACATCCTGTATTTTAGCATTGCGGCGGGCGGTGCTCTCTGCACCACTCGCCACAATTCTAAAAAAGCATTTCAGCATTTGCATAATCAAAGCAGCAGGCACCGCGCGGTGCCTGCCGCTTTGACTATGCAAATGCAGGGGGGTACCACAGGTACCCCCCCGTGTGCACCCCCCTACTCTACTTCACTCTACAATGTCGCCACGGAAAGGCATTGAAAAATGCCTATCATAATATGGCTGGAGGTGTCTGATAGACAACGCCACCATATTATTCCTTTTCCACCCCGGCCGCAAGGAGACCGGGCGGAAAAGCGCCATACTAATATGGCGGGAGGGAAAACTAGTGTGAATGTCGGGCGGATTGCCTCCGCCAGGCCGGCGGTGGGTACCGCCAGCCTGGCGGAGGCAATCCGGCCGACATCGTAATGACGCCCTTTGTGTCAGCCCTGTTCTCCTTCAACCTTCCCTCATGTAAATGTGAGGAAAATGTGATTTTGGTTTGCTAAATTTGAGGTTTGCTGGGGATTCTGGGTATGAAAAGGTTGAAGGATCCATGCATGCCACACTTCCCTGGACTCCTCTGGGTATCTAGTTTTCAGAAACATCTAGAAGGCTGCCGAGCCAGGGACCAAAAAAGCAGGTAACTCCCTTGCAAAACCAGATTCTTTTGTGATCAATGATTTTGATGTTATCACAGTATGTTTTGGGCCCTTTCCTGTTGCGGCACTAGGCCTACCCACACAAGTGAGGTACCATTTTTATTGGGAGGCTTGAGGCAGTGCTGGGTGGTTCAAAAATTGTTGCTTGCCTAAGAGTCTAGACCTTTCCATCACAGAAATATGGGAAACATGTGTTTTGTAAGACAGATTTCGAGGTTTGCAAGGGATTTGGGGTAATGAAACCTGGCGAGAGCCACACAAGTCACCCCGTCATAGATTCCCCGGGTGTATAGTTCTAAAAAATATGCAGGTTTGCTAGGTTGAGCTAAGGCCCAAAATGCACAGGTAGGTATATTGCAAAAAAAGGGTCAGTTTTCAGTGGAAAAATGTGATGTGTTCATGTTGCGTTTTGGGCTGTTTCCTGTTGCAGGCCCTAGACTTACCCAGACTAGTGAGTTACCATTTTTATTGCAAGATGTGGAGGATTTATGGGTTCAAGGAGGTGTGTGGATCTCCCCAGATCCCAGAACTTTCCATCACAGAAATGTGAGGTAAAATGTGTGTTTTTAGACACATTTTGAGGTTTGCAAGGGATTAAGGGTAACACAACCTGGAGAAAGAGTCACCCTATCCTAGATTTCTCAGGCTATTTAGTTTTCAACCAAACATGTATTGGTTTGCAAGGTTTCCCAGAGCTATGGCCAAAAGCCACATTGTAAAAAAAGGGTCAGTTTTCAGTGGAAAAATGTGTTGTGTCCATGTTGTGTATTAGGCCGTTTTCTGTCGTGGGCACTCGACCTACCCACACAAGTGAGGCACCCATTGTATCAAGGGACTAAGAGGAACACAGAATAGTATATGAATAGTAATTTCTATACATTTCTGCCTTCCACATGTAAGTGTATGTGTATGTAAATATCTGCTTTAAGATGGCCGACAGGTGATGAGCTCCGGCCGGGAGCTCAAGGCCAGGGATCGGCTTTTTGGGCTCTAATCCCTCAAATTTACCCCCTCCTTGGACCCTTTTTGCTCACCTGGGTTGTGTGGACTACGGTCTTCGTCTTCTCTAACTCCCGCAACGGAGTCTTGAGTTCCTCCGAATGCACCACGATTGAAGTCTTGAAGTTCTGACGGCAGAGAACTGATCATTATGGCCAATGCCTGGTGGAGCTACACGTTTGGCTATAGAGGAGACCGGCTTGGGCCGTCACCTACCCAGCCGGACATGGAGCACTGTTGTCCTTGTCTCTTCGCTCCTATTTCCTTCCTCATTACCAATGATTTTCTGTTGATGAGCTTGCTTTCGCCTTCTGAGCCTTGGGAAGCGTGCCCTCCTGGTCCCTGGAGCTGCCTCCATTTCCTCTTTGACTCGGACTCTCCTTATCTCTGGACTGGACATTAATTTCTCGCCCCTCCGATTCATTCTCTGTCTTCCCCTCTCCATCCCATTAACCACCGGGGGTTTGATGACCGATCCTGTTCATTGCTGTGATGCCTGATGAGGTGCAGCGCAGTTATTAGCTTTCAGTACCTCAGGTTCTTGGTGAATCTACAAGCCCATTATGACCCAGCAAGCAGAAGGGCCATGTGAGCATGATAGTATATTGCTTTCAAAACTCTACTATAGTTAGAAAAAGTTACAGGTGAAAAAGTAGGCACAAATAGTTGTTTTATTTACCTCAATTTCAATATTTTTGTTTCGACAGTTACTTTCTATGGGAAACCCTTGAGGGTTCTACACAGATGACCCCTTTCTTAATTCAAAATCTTGTCTAGTTTTCAGAAATGCACAGATTTCTTGGATACATTATTCGTTTCACACTCAATTCTACCACTAACTGGAAGGAGGTTAAAAGCACAAAAAATTCGAAAAATAGGCTTTGTCCTAGCAAAATGACAAAACAATGTGTAGAAAATATTGGATTTCTTACATAAGTCTTTCTGTTCCTGAAAGCTGCAAAGATGGTGATTTTAGCACCACAAGCTCTTAATTTTTACTAACCCTGGGCGTAGTTCGCGAAGTAGCGCTATGCGTAGCTATGCAAAGTGCACTTCGCACTGCGCGAGCTAACCGTAGCACTACGCGAACTGCGTAGTACCCTGTTCACGATGATTTCACAGTGCCGGATGTTTGTCCACACTGTGCAATAATTGAAAACGGTCTCTTGCACAGTGCGAGCTGTCTTTTACTGCCGCTCGAGTAGATTTTCACTCGAGCGGCAGCTTTCTCAACGCAGACTGCTAGTTTCTCATCACGAGCGGACGTGAGCATACGCGACCACTCGCAATGAGAAATCTGACCTCCCCGCATTGAGAATCTCACCGGGAGGTTTATTTTCCACGCTTGCGATCGACAACTTGATGTTGCTGATCGCGAACGAGGAAAAACTCTCGCTGGGATGTCATTTTGCTTGCTCGCGGTTGCCAACTTGATGTTGAGGACCGCGAGCAAGCAGAAAACGACTGCTGCACTACGCTACGCTATGCGTGTTTGCACTGTGCTACATGCAGTTCACGTAGTGCGAAGTAGCGCATACTTCGCAGACTACGAGAGCGCATGATAGCATTTGTAGGGAAAGAGGCAGCTGCTTTCTTCTGCCTAATTACTCGGTCCACTCGAGGAGAACACACAAATCCTGGGTACCTTTCCAATCCTAAGAACATTGAGAAAAAAGGACACAAATTTGGCAATTCTACCTTATGTGGACAAAACGTGATGGGAGCCTAAGCACAAACTACCCCAAATAACCAAAAATGTGTGGCATGGGGGGGAAAGCCTGGCTGCGAAGGGGTTAAGGGTGATGTTCAAAATAAAATGTACTACTTGAAAGATCACAATAAATAAGATTTATAAGCTTAGGTCTAATCATTATTCATAGTAGGGGCGGTGGTAGAAATTAATTAATAAAACCAGGTACTTACCTAACTGTAGATAAGCCGCAAATGTTTTCGTTGTTTTTTGTACACGCGTTCCTTTCACTAGTTTTAAAAAAATAAAATTCTTTAGAACTAGATAAAAGCCCCTCTCTGTTTCTGATTGTGCTTCCAAAACATGGTGGATTCCCCTGGGAGAGGGCGAGGTAGGGTGTACGGTTGAGGAGCACAGGGTGGGGAAGATAGAGGGAGAAAATACAATAAAAAAGTGTCCTCTAACTTTACAGGACCTCCAAGGAAGCATTTTTTTAGTGCTAATCCCTGAGATAGACTTGAACATGGGGGTAGACAGTAACAGAATACAAATCCTATCCTGAAATGTCAATGGGCCGTGAGTCAGGAGCAGAGGAGCGAAACCTTTTCTGTATTTTAGGGATGCTTCTGCTCAAATAATTGCTCTAGAAGGATTCCACTTCACAAAATCTGAGTGTCCAGATATATTCAAGTCCCAAAAATGGGTGCAGCAAATATTCTGCTAAATATAGCAACTTAGTCCTACATAAGGAATGGTTATTCTGATTAAGAAACAGTGAAGGGTCTCCATTCAGGAATATAAGGTCAATAAAAAGGACAGACGGTCATCACAATTATAAAAATATTTGCCAATAAGTATGCATTGATGCAATATTATGGCCCAAATGTGGATGACGTAGAATCTCATCAGAACTTATGTTTGGAACTGGTAGACTCTCCACCCAATAATAATGTCAGGGGATATTAATGCTGTGACAGATAATTTCATGGACATGTCAAGCAATAGTATATCACCAATTTGCTCTAAAATGCAAGTATATATTAAAACACTGTTGAAACTGCTGGGTCTGTGTGATATTTGGAGAGAGGAGAGATGTAGAAAGAGGATATACGTATCAACTTGGCATGAGGCAAAGGGTTAGACTGATTTGCATATGGCCATGTCTGAACTGGGGCGGTGGAGTGAGCTAAAGAATCATGATGGATTAAACCCAGATCAGTCGACTGGGGGTGAGTGCTTGCAATGTTCAACACTCCGTCCATCATACCCTTTGGTTTTGCTTTGTTCGCCCTAAGTTGGCAGGGTACGCCCAGACGTGGGTCCCTTGCTCACTTTGCCACTGGAATCAAGCTAGCCTGGCTGATGACAGCTGATTGGCCAGATACCGGTCCCAGTATGCTTTTTTCCCGTCCAGGGAAGACATGGCTTGGCAGTTCGAGCTGGACTGTTCCCATGAGGCGTGGTGGAGTGAGCTAAAGAATGATGAGGGATTAAACCCATATCAGTTGACTGGGGGTGAGTGCTTGCAATGTTCAACACTGCGCCCATCATCCCCTTCGATTTTGCGATATACGTATCATACCATGAAGTATTAGCACCGGTCTAGGTTAGATTATTTCCTAGTAGATCAATCAGTTAAGGCAGATATGCAAAATGTGCAACTTATGGCAGCTCATTTGTGCGACAATGCAGGAATGGTTTTAGGTCTGAAAATAGAGTCTTGCAAAAGTACAAG
This sequence comes from Lissotriton vulgaris, assembly GCF_964263255.1. NCBI lineage: Eukaryota > Metazoa > Chordata > Amphibia > Caudata > Salamandridae > Lissotriton > Lissotriton vulgaris. Next base: position 239,315,940 of record NC_141699.1, on the reverse strand, counting down.
AAGGTGGACTTTAGACCGTTTGCTATTAACAAAACAGGCAGTGTTAGAGATTCAAAGAGCCAAGACTGATGAATTTTTCAAAAACAATATCAATTCTGCTTCTGTGCACGTAGTATGAGACTTTTAGAAGGGACATTCTGATATGTCCTTCTACCCACAAGAAAAAGAGCACAGGAAAGTTGTTGTGGAGCTATAGCAGGAGATTTCCTTCTTAGAAAGAAAACTTTGGGATCATCATGGTTCGGAGGAGTCAAATGAGGCTCTGTTTAATGAGGTCCAGTAGCTGAAGTTCAGCTTGGCTGCTGGATTAGAATTAAGGGTTTGGGTTCATGCGGAGGATAGTAAGTCATTTTATTTTATTTGTGTATTTTCAAAAGTAAAAAACTAAGTACATTAATGCAAAACAAGCATTGGTATGGCATAGACATGTTGTACAACTCATTTGGCATGACGTAATATTTAATAACTCGCCATTACAAGCATACGTAGACATGACAGTAATTTAAAGTGCATTGCATGACAGTAGGGGGCATTCTCGCAAAAATACAGGACATCAGACAGTAGTTACCGTTAATAGATAAGCAGTAAGCGGACCCCAGATATCATGTGGTTCTGATGCTGTAGGTAATTCCGCTGCATAACATGTGAACTGATCCCAACAGTATGCCAGATCCTGCAACCATAGTTTAGTGGCAGGCGCAGGTCTGCCCCCCCCAACCTATGGAGACTCTGCGTTTAGCTAACAGCAATGTACAGACACAAACCTCCTATGAGACGCCTTAATATTAGCGGCCACACTCAGTAGGCATAGCAGGGGAATAAAGGCTATTGGCATCTCTTCCATCAAGTGTAGAATTTGTGTGACTGACCTCCAATATGCGTACTCCTTTGGGCATTCCCAAGCTAAATGATAAAAATTGGCACCAGGCGCACCACAGTGCTTGCAATTGGCAGCATCTCGCAACCACACCTATATAGCTGAGCTGGAGTGTAATATAGTTGATGTAAATATTTAAAGTGCACCAATTGTAGGTTACCATTCGCTGTCAACTGTCCAGTCAGGCGGCAACATCCAAACCACTCATCTTCAGAAATTGGGTCTGGTAGTATGGCATTCCATTTAGTTAGTGCAGTCATGCCCACTGCGACAGTAATCCCTCTGTGATGCATGGTATAGTCTTGTGACCAGCCTGGCTCTCGATGTGGGAGTGTATATAAGTTGCAGCACCTCATGTGCCGGCGGTTCTGTAGGAAATTGTGGATAGAGTGCACGCATAGCAGAGTGCAGCCTAGTGTAGACAAACAGTACAATAGAATGGTGATCAGGGTAGCAATATAGTAAAACAAACAAAAAAAATGCATTCACCACTCTTGCTTTTCTGTGATGCTCAAATCAGATTTAATTCCAAACTTGAGAGGCATTGAATGCAATTTAAAGTCAAAGCATTTCTTAATGGCAACGCAGTTGCTCCAACAAATAACAGTGCGATAAATATTTGCAGTGCTCTTGGTGTAAGCGGAGGAAAAGAAGAGTTTGGGTAGATGCTGGTGAATATGTGAGTGAAGTACAGGGAAAAGGTAGTGTGACATATATACATCATTTTTAGATAAAGAAGAACCTTTCCTGCCTAACACAGGTCAATTGTTCCTGAATGTTTACATAGCTCAAATGTACATATTAATTATAAAGATCTATCCTTAGAGCTGGTAGTGGGGCTGTATGTTGTCAACGTTTCAACCCCTAGGGTTGAGGGTAAATTCAGTCCTCACGTTGGGGTCTTCGTCAGGACAAGGCTGAAAAGAGCACCTGTGAATAATCAGAGAGATGTGTTAGGGGGGGTTTATTTTCAAAAGATGGGTGAGTGCTAGGGTAAGTGTGGTAAAGGTTGTGCTAAAAAATTGTGCTTGTAGACAAACAGCTGCATGGCGGTGGCGTTGCCTCCGGCGACCATAGTTGCTGACGTTATAAATTGACCCCCCCATGAAATACATCCTCCATTGTCATCATAGCCATGTCATTAAGGGTCTTTATTGTACCAGTTTCTCCAGTATTAGAGAGTTCTGAATGGTATAGTAATGGCATGCAGGGCGCATATAATGGCAGTTTCTGTGCCAGTTTTCCTAACTCTTGCCAGGCCTTGGACGTAGTTTGCACAATGTCCTTTCTCAAATACTGTGTGTTTATTGACTATCATGGCTTTAAGCGGTATGGGGTGTACTGCGCATGCCTCTACCACTACATGGGGAATGTAAGCTAGGTCCTGCTGCCAGTAATAGGCGTAATGTGCCTGCGCGTAGAGGTAGTAGAGATGAAAGTCTGGTGCTATAAACCCAGCTTGATTGTAAGGAAGCGTAAGTGTTTCCCATGTGAGTCAAGTTTTTTTACCTCCCCATGCCAACGTGATTAAGAGGGAGTGGAGCGCATTGAGAAAATGCTGTGTTAAATGGGATATTTAAAAATATATAGAGAAATGTGGAAGGATTACCATCTTCATTAGCGCTATACGATCTGTGAAGGACAAGGGCAGCTTAATCCAGCGTCTTACTTGTCCCTGAAGACGCGTGATAGCTGTGCCATAGTTGGATTGTATGTCAGCCTGAGGATCCCTGTGGAGCCATATTCCTAAGTATTTCACAGTGTCAGTGCACCACGTTAAGGGATAATCCAGGTCGATTTGGTGTGTGCTATCCGTGAGAGGCAGTATGACCGATTTAGACCAATTGATTCCCAGTCATGAGAACCATTCAAACCAAATATATTCCCGAATGAGTTGTGCATGGTGTGTAGAGGGGGCACGAACAAAGAACACCATGTCGTCGGCATACATAGAGACTACTAGAGGACGTTGAAGAAATCGTAATGCAGCCTGTGCACAGCGTTGCCTCAAAATACAAGCTAGTGTTTCAAGTATGAATGAAAAGAGCAAGGGTGATAGTGGACACCCTTGCCGTGTGCCACGCTGTATACAAAATTCCTCTGACAGCTGACCATTAACTCTTACCCACACTACTGGATTGGTGTAAAGCAGTTTGATCCAATTGGTAAAAATAAATGGCACACCCATATGGTGCAGAATTGCAAACATATATGACCAAAAGATAGAATCAAAGGCTTTTTCAGTGTCTAGAAGCACTGCAACAGCTGGCAGAGTGGGCTCAAGTACATGCATCACAGCAAAGAGTGTTTGTAAATTATGAGACGTAGAGCAAGTTAGGATGAACCCAGATTGATCAGGGAGAACCATAACAGGAAGGAGTAACTTCAATCTAGTCGCTAATACTATAATGAAGTCGATTCCAGAGTCAGGCATGCAGTTTAAATGTGATTTATTGTCGAGCAAATATAGTCAGTCCATATCAGTAAACCTGGGTCGTAACTGTCATCCCATGGAATCCGGAACACGGAGCAGTGTTCCTGATTCCAGGCATGACACAACAACACCACACATTCCCCTTCGTAAAGGAAAATTACAGTGACATAAGCAATTGATAAAGAACAAGAACAAACAAACAATATACAATATGAATACTGGAAAGAAAAGACATAAGTATGAATACCTGGAAAACAAATTACATAATACACAAATTAAATCACCTATAAAGATGATAGTCTTTAGACCACATAGGAACATGACATTTCCTCTGTGCTCGTTGGACAGGCACATTGTCATCAGAAGAACAGGAAGACTTATTTTCAGGGAAACTGTGAAGAGTTGTAGAACCAGAGAATTTCCTCCAATTGCTAGCACCATTGGAAGACCTCAAGCCGGATGGAACTCTAGACTCTGGTGACACATCCTTGGGCCACAACCACCTAGGAACCTTAACCACCTTAGACAAGTTCCACACGTTACCGTCTGAAAGTTCAACAACTTGTCTTCCAACACGCGTGACCATCAAAGGACTAGAATACCGTGACTCACCAGACTTGACATTTCTACACTTCTTGACACGGACCCAATCATTGACACAGAACTGGGAAGAACCACTACATGGAGCACGATCAACCTCAACAGCCCTACTAGTACCAAGCATTCTCATCCAAGGTTGAGTCATGTTGGAGCCACTCCTCCTCCCTCTCATCTTCTCAAAAGGAGACAGATCACCCATACTCCTAGGTGTGTTTCTGTAACACCACAGGACTTCACTAATGGTTTGTTTACAATCTCTTCCATTCTGCAAGGCAAGTTGAAGGCCTTCCTTAAACACCCTGATCCACCTCTCAACGATGCCATTACTTTTGGGATAATACACTGACACACGTTTATGTTCGATACCATGACGCTCCAATAACTCCCTCATCTCCAGGGATATAAATTACACACCATTGTCAGTTGTAATAGATTCTGGAAAACTCTCCCTTTCAAACACTTTGTTCAAAAACTTGATCACTACACTAGATGTTATGTTAGAAACCATTTTTACCTCAGGCCATTGAGACAACTGATCTATCAAAATTATAGCATACATCACACTCTTGTTAAATGACAAAAGGACCAGCAATATCCAATGATACACTTTCCCAAACCCGTGAAGGTCTGGAGATGGGAAACCGTTCATACGGAATATGCTTTTGAGACTTATCACTCAGACAGCAATTCAAACAGTCTCTGACATGCCGTTCTATGCACTTATCCATTGCTGGCCACCAGAATTCACTTCTCTTCACTTCCTTCTCTTCATGGATGTCATTCCAGGATGTCCTTCGTGAGCCATTTCTAAAATCTTAGGTTGTAATTCACGAGGGACCACTAATTGCAGACCCCTAAACAAAACTCCTTTGACAACCGACAACTCCTGAGCAACATGAAAAAAAGGAAGAAACTCATCAGACAACAACTCTTTGCGTGGCCACTGGGTTTTTACAAAATTACAAACATCACCAAGAACAGAATCACTACCACACGCCAATTTCCATGCATCCTCATCAATACAACCTTTGGAGATTTCACAAATTGACACAACATTATCATCATCCTTATCTTCTTCAACAACATTGTCATCAGGATTGGGCAATCTAGACAGACAGTCAGCTAACACATTTCTAATACCAGGAATATACTCCACTTTAAAATGAAAATCCTGAAGCTTGTACTGCCATCTAGCAATCCTTGAAGTCGCTTTTCCACAACCTTTGGTAGTAAATAAATCCACTAAAGGACGATGGTCAGACCAGAGCTTAAAAACAGTGCCGTACACATACTTGCGGAAATATTCTATGCCCCACCAGCAAGCAACAGCTTCCTTTTCTAAAGTAGAATATTTGCACTCAGCATCCCTTAAAGGTCTAGATGCGAATCCAATTGTTACCAATTGACCCTTTTGACGCTGCATTAAAACCGCACCAACACCTACATTACTTGCATCAGTGATGATAAATGAACAATGTGCAGTATTAAACGTTGCTAAAGCAGGTGCAGATACGATGTTTTGTTTCAACAACAAGAACTCTTTTTTGCAATTTTCATCCCAAAGAAATTGAACATTTTTTTTCATCAAGTTCCTCATGCTCACAGTCTTATCAGAGAACAGGGGAATGAATTTCGAATAGTATTCGGCAAGCATCAAGAAAGATCTGAGCTGATCTTTGTTCACAGGGTCTGGAGCTAATTCTATGGCCTTGACTAAATTCATTTTCGGGGAAATGCCTTCCTTACTAATAGTATGTCCCAAATAGTCAACGGAAGATACACCAAATTTACATTTTTCCTTTGTAAGTGTTAGACCACTATCTTGCAACACATATAATACTTTATACAAAATTTCGGAATGATCAGATGGATTAGATGCAAAGATCAAAATGTCGTCTTGGAAGTACAAGACATTATCAAAATCCTTAAAAAGGTTGTGCATCACCCTTTGAAAGACAGAAGATGCTGATATTAGACCAAAAGGCATCCTTTTGTACCTGAAAGCACCCTCTGAAGTGATGAAAGATGTCAAATGCTTACTATCCTTGTGTAACGCTATCTGGTGATAAGCATTAGACAGGTCTAAAGTAGAAAAAATGGATGCCCCCTTCAATTTAGTGAACATTTCATTAATATTAGGGAGCGGATGTCTATCCACCCATACGTTCCCGTTTAAATCTCTTAAATCCACACAAAGTCTCACTTTGCCGTTGGGCTTGTGAGCGACAACGACTGGGGATAACCAAACAGAAGATTCTATCTCCTCAATGACATCTTAATCACATAAACTTTTGAGTTCAGATTTTACAGCATCTCTTAAATGTAAAGGGACATTCCTAACTTTATGGACTTTTGGTACAGCATCTTCTCTAAGAATGATTTTGTTTTCAACGTTTTTCAAAAGACCTAATGTGGACGTAGAAAAAACAGAAGGAAATTTCTTTTCACATTCAGAGCCGAGATCAGACTCTACACTCATGACCAGATCAGAATACCCAAGCACTTGTTCAGGATGCTTGGGATTCAATATTATCATTAAGTCCCTCTGTTGAGGCCATCCCAATAAACAAGAGCCATCTTTAGCCACATAAACCTTGGAATTAATAGTTTTACCTTTGAAACTTAGGGATGTCGTAAAAAACCCAGGAATATCAATGGGTTTCCTCCCATACCCAAGCAACTTTATGTCTGGAGGAGATAATTTTAAACCCGGAAACTCTTTTACCCATTCTTCACCAATGAGAGTACATTTCGCCCCAGAATCCGCCATAACATTGATATCCTTCCCTCCAACATTTACAGTGCAGTAGGGAGAATCTTTATCACATGCATTGACTTCATACACTGCAAAAAGAAATTCTTCTTCTAAGTAATCGTCATCAATTTCATTGACATGCTCATCTGAACTTCTTTTTTGATTAAAACCCTTACTTTTAAACTTGTTCTTATTCTTACACATTTTTCTAAAATGACCCTTCATTTTGCAATATCTGCACACTTGACCAATTGCCGGACACTTTCTATCATTTGCTAGGTGATCCGGACTACCACATTTAAAACATGCAAATTCTCTCCTCTCATGGAATTGTTGGTTTCTGTTTCTGAATGAAGATCTTTCCTCAAAGTTAGATTTCTTTACAATATTGACTTCAGCAATAGTTTTTTCTGCAAGTTCCTTCACTCCAAGTTTCATGTTTTCAAAACGATGTGCGATATCTAACGCTTTGTCTAAAGTCAGATCCTCAGTGTCTAAAAGTTTTCCTTGAAGCTTGACATCAGCAATTTTGTGGACCATTTGATCACGCAACATCTGATCATGAAAGGTTGAATAATTGCACTTAGATGTCAAAACTCTTAAGTCATTCATAAATGAGTCAACAGATTCACTTGGTAATTGACCCCTACTTAAAAATTTATGACGGGCAACTACAACGTTGACTTTCTTAATATACTGTTTATCCAACTGTTTGATTGCTTCCTCGAAAACATCAATCGCTTCTTCAGAAGATGATACACTACCTGCAGACAAAGGTAAATGACTTAAGACATGTCTTCCTTCAGCACCTAGACAGTGTTTTAAGATGGCAAGTTTCCGTTTATCGGTATAGTCATCTCCACCAATAGCTTCAATGTAAGCATAAAAACCTTCTTTCCATCTTTTCCATTCAAGGATAGGTTCACCTGGGTTTGGTAGAAATGGTGGTGGTGCTGAAAAGCTTTCCATTTTAATAAAGCAAAAACCTAAAATAATTTGATAGGTAAATGTAGTGTTCGTTTTGCTTTATATATTTTCTTTTTTTTTAATGTAAATTGTAAAGCAAAATTAAACTTTCTCGCAGAGTTAATGCGAAATTCAAGAGTTAATGCCAAAATCAAACTTTTTTAGACGATCAATGAGGCTAATATGCGAAGTTAGCAGATTGTCATTGCTTTTCATTGAATTTTGTCCCAAAAGATGGCCGCCGTGCGTCAAAATGCGTAAAAAGACATCGTGACGTCACGCGCATGCGCACCGGCTCGAGTTACTAGACCCGCGTAGTTTTAATCACCAGGATTCGAATCATGAAAGTGTCCAAAATTATAAATATTCGTCATACAAAGGCATAAAACTGTGGCGGTTTCACCTTCTTGATCCTGCAACAGTCCGTGACGCTGCGCAGATAACGCCGACAGCTCTTCTTGAGAGTTTGTGATCCTCCGCATCTGACGAGAAGCAACGATGCAGGTAGGGGCTCCAGGTTTGTTTTAAGGTTCTTGCCCAATCGTCGCCAGTATAATGAAGTCGATTCCAGAGTCAGGCATGCAGTTTAAAGGTGATTTATTGTCGAGCAAATATAGTCAGTCCATATCAGTAAACCTGGGTCGTAACTGTCATCCCATGGAATCCGGAACACAGCAGTGTTCCTGATTCCAGGCATGACACAACAACACCACAAATACCTTCGCTAGAATTTTAACATCTTTATTTATTAATGATAGAGGTCGATAAGAATCACACCTATCCGGCAGTTTCTCAGGTTTTAATAACATGACCACAAGTGCCTCACGCTAGGTCGTTGGCAAACACTTAATCAATCAATGAACTTGTAAAGCGCGCTACTTACCCATGAGGGTCTCAAGACACTAAGGGGGATGCTGCTACTGCTCGAACAGCCAGGTCTTGAGGAGCCTTCTGAAGGTGAGCAGGTCTTGGGTCTGCCGCAGATGGGTGTGGAGGGTGTTCCAGGTCTGGGCGTCGAGGAAGGAGAAGGATCTGCTGCCAGAGGTTTTTCGTTGGATTAGCGGGACGGTGGCATGGGCGAGGCTGGAGGAGCAGAGCAGGCGGGCAGGGGTGTGAAAGCTGAGTGTGTTGTTCAGGTAGGCTGGTCCGGTGTTGTGGAGTGCTTTGTGTGCGTGGGTGAGGAGCTTGAAGGTGATCCTCTTGTTGACGGGGAGCCAGTGCAGGTTTCTTAGGTGGGAGGTGATGTGGCTGCGGCGGGGGACGTTGAGGATCAGTCGGGCGAAGGCGTTTTGGATGCTTTGTAGTCATCGCAGGTGTTTGGCGAGGATTCCTGCATAGAGTGCGTTGCCTTAGTCCAGCATGCTGCTGACGAGGGTTTGGGTCACTGTTCTTCTTGTTTCGGTCGGGATCCAATTGTAGATCCTGCAAATCATACAGAGGGTGTTGTAGCAGGAGGAGGAGATGACGTTGACCTGGTTTGACATGGAAAGGGAGGAGTCGAGGACGAATCCTAAGTTGCGTGTGTGGTCCGTAAGTGTTGGAGCTGTTCCCAGTGTGGTCAGCCACCAGGAGTCATACCATGCAGAGGGGGTGGGGCCTAGGATGAGGACCTCCATCTTGTCTGAGTTCAATTTCAGGCAGCTGCTCCTCATCCACTCGGCGACAGCCTTCATTCCCTCATGGACTTTGGTTTTGGCGGTGTGTGGGTCCTTGGTGAGGGAGAGGATGAGCTGGGTGTCGTTGGCGCAGGAGATGATGTTCAGGTCGTGCTGGCGTGCCACTTGTGCGAGGGGGGCCATGTAGACATTGAAAAGGGTCGGGCTGAGGGATGAGCCCTGGGGTACGCCGCAGATGATGTCGGTTGCTTCCGAACAGAAGGGTGGGAGGCGGACTCTCTGGGTTCTGCCGGAGAGGAAGGACGTGGTCCAGTCCAGGGCTTTCTTCTGGATTCCGGCTTCTTGGAGGCGTGTTCTTTTTTTTTTTTTATTGGTTCACGGCATAAATACATATTAGATCATAGATACAGCAATGTACAAATAGGAAATGACTAAATTCATTTAAAACAGAAAAAAACATATTATCCATTATATACAAAACATACATAAAAGATATTAGTCTCAGTGAAATGAAATCATATTTTCAATCTTCATAGTAATCTGAAACCCCCCCCAGATTTTCAATCCATTTTTTTTCCTTTTCCTAGACCCAGAAACTGAAAAAAGACCCCACTCCAATTTATATCATTTATACAATCGTGCTCACCATTGCTGAAATAGTGGTGGATTTTCCTGAAGCCACTCTGTAGCAATACATATCCGTGCTACAGTCATAGTAAAAAAAAAGAAATAACGAAAGCAATATAGTCCATCAGCACGATTGTCGTTAGGAGTCTTCCCCAGCATCAACATGGAGGAAGTGATCGCCACGCGAATATTGAGCACTAAAGACATACATTTTTCAATATCTTGTATAAACCCCCTTAATCTGGGACAAGAAAAAAAAATATGTAAGCTATCTGCATGATCGGCTTTACACTGAAAGCATTTTCCATCAAAACCATCTCCCCATTTTGACATTCGTTGTGGTGTGTAATATAAATCAAACAAAGGTTTTAAAGAACTGTGCCTTTAAATAAGAGTAAGATAAGATCTTCCACATCAACCTCAGTATCCGCTAAAGTATCGGCCCATTTTACCCTTATTCTCTCCAAATCGTTTGGTTTCTCCTCCACAAGTAATCTATACATAGTACCAATCTTCACCTGGCGACCTATACCCTCAATAACTTGATGCTTTTGTAAGCTTAGTTTTTGTCTAATAAGAAAATCCCTAATTTGTAGAAATTTAAAAAAATAACTTCTTGGTAAACTAAACTGCTCACTCAATTCCACAAATGATTTGCATTTGCCATCCGCCAAAAAGAAATCCCCCAAACATGTCACCCCCTTTTTTTGCCATTTCAAAGCCATTCCATCCATAAATATAATGGGCAATAATCTTGACATGGTAAAGGGAGTGTAGTACGCCAACTTCCCAATACCAATAGTACAAATCAGCCATTTCCAAGTCTTATGGGCTCCTATCAATACTTTAAATCGGGTCCGCTTGTAATAGCTGCCATCTATTTCAATAAAAAAGCTTTGTCTCACTTGTGGTCCCCTCAAAATCTCAAATATAGATGGGTGATTGTACATGGGCTCCATTGATTCCCCTTTTGACAACACTCTCATTCTTAATAAAAAACAAACTGTATAATAAAGAAAAAAAACGGGTACTCCCAACCCTCCCCTTTCAACAGGTAACGTCAAAAATTTCATGGCCCGTCTTGGTTTCCCAGGACTCCAAATAAATTTTCCACATAATGATTGTAAAGCCTGTAACTTAGGTTTTGAAAGTTCTAAGGGTATTGAACGGAACAGATAGAGCACTTTAGGTAAGACATTCATTTTTAAAACATTGGTTCGTCCAACAATAGTCAAGAATAAACGATCCCATCTCTCAAGATAAACCTTAATTTTGTCATATACATTATTCCAATTTACATCAACCAATTCAGACATATTTGTCTTGATCCGTATGCCAAGATAAGTGACCTCTCCCACCACTCTCTCATCCTCCCAGGTTATGGCTTCTGAACATAAGATCTGGGTCTTTGAAGCATTAAGTTTGTAACCAGTTATGGTTCCGAATTCTTTCGCCAACCTCTCAATCTCTAAAATAGAGGTGTCCGGTCTATCGGTAACCACCGCTATGTCATCCGCATAAGCGAACACCGAAAAGCAAAAATCAGATACTCTAAAAGGAGGAATTAAGGGGTTCTGACTTAGTAGTTCTATAAACGGGTTAATGTATAACGCAAATAATAATGGAGAGCATGGGCAACCCTGGCGAGTCCCTCTAGTAATGTTAAAAGAATCAGAGAGCGCTCCCAGGGCTGAAATTTTAGCCATAGGTTTAACATATAATGATTTAATGGCAATAATATATTTCTGTCCAAAACCCATTTTAGCCATTAATATCCACAAATACTCCCAACTCACCCGGTCAAACGCTTTTTCTGCGTCTAGCAGAAAAAGCGCCAACTTCCGTTTATTTACAGCTGCCATATCAAACAACGTAATTACTTTGTTGATATGATCCACAGTTCCTCTTTTAGGGATAAACCCATGTTGATATCGCAAAACTAAAGATGATACAACTTTGGATAATCGATTAGCCAAAATCTTTGAATAGATCTTATTATCCACATTCAATAACGATATGGGACGATAAGATCCAACATTGTCCACAGGTTTATCTTTTTTACAAAAGACCGCAATGGTTGCATCAAACCAACTGGTAGGTGGGCTCCCCTGTTGTGCTACCAAAATTACATGAAGCAATTCGTCCTTTAAGATATTAAAAAACAATTTGTAAACTTCAGCCGGTATTCTATCGGGTCCAGCGGCTTTACCAACTGCAAGATTCTTCACTGCTATCTCTAGCTCTGACATAGTTATTGGTAAATCCAGTTCTTCCGCCATTAGGGGTTCTAAAACTTTCAAACCAACCAACATTCTATCGTGCCATTGCATATTTAGATCTAAACTATCATCATTAGAATAAAGTCCAGCGTAAAAACTTTGAAATATTCCAAGAATACGTGTGATTTACCCTGATCATCTGTCATTGAACTAATATTCCGAGCTGTCTGCTTCATTCGTAGTCTTACTGCCAGAGTTTTGCCTATTTTATCCCCAAATTCATAGCTTAACATTTTAGATGTTAAAAATCTCCTAACAATTTCCATGTCCCAGAAGCCAAGAATGTTAGTTCTGGCCTTAGCCACCTCATTTTCGACCTCAGAAAGCTCTGTTTTACCCTGTGCTACTTCCCTAGTTAACAAAGTCTCTGCCTTGACCAAGAGCTCATATAATATGTCAAGTTCTTTTTTTAATCTTTTACGTTGCCAAGATGAAAAACTAATGCACTCTCCCCGGAAGCCCGCTTTAAAAGTATCCCAGACTATGCCAGTGTTAGCCGTGCCATGGTTATTAATAAAAAAGGATTGAATCCAACTTTGCATATGAATTTTAAATTCTTCATTCAGACCTAATTTCCGATCATAAGAAAAATTAGGTGGCGCTGTCCTCTTCGATGAACTCTGTATATCAATTACTATGGGGGAATGATCAGAAGTGATTCTAGGATAAGTTCTAATATTAGTTCCTTCCAAAAAATATTCTGGGACAAAGAAGTAATCTAATCTAACTAATTTTTTATGGGGATGTGAATAAAAAGTAAATCCATTATCCCCCTCCCGAAGCTTTCCCCAAACATCAGTTAGGCCTTGATCTGGTAATAAATTAACAAGAGCTTTATACACGCTCGGTTTACGACCTTTATAATTTCCATGTCCCTCCAGTAAAGCATTGTTAGACAAATTTATGTTCATATCCCCACATATCACTATCGGCTGTGGAAAATTAGCTAACTCCAAATTAATTTCATCCAGCGGGGCAGGGTCATCCAGATTAGCTCCATAAACAGTAACCAGCGTTATTTGCCTACCCCCACTTTTACACTCTACTATAGCCCAGCGCCCATTTTTGTCCACAGCCTTCCGTTCTACGATTGTAGAATTATCTTTAACTAAAATGGCTACTCACCTTATATTACTTGTCTCTCTAGAGGCAGCAACTAATGTAAATCCTAAATCTTTTAGCACCTCCCTTTTTGACCACGGAATATGCGTTTCCTGAATACATACAACATCAGGTTGAATATATTTCAATTCTGCGGCTATTTTATGTCTTTTCGTTAAGTTGTTCAGTCCACATACATTCATCGAACAAATTCTTAAACCTTTTCCCACCATTTTAAATCAAAATATCCAGCCTTAGCTAAGCCATAAACAAAGACAAAAATAAGTAATACGGAACCCTTCTTTTCAAATATCCTTTTTACCACATTTTTTTCATGTATTTGCCGTGAACTCTTTTTTTACCCTATTTTACACCCCCGTGACCCTTTTCCCACCCAACCTCCCTCTTCCATCTCGCCCACCCTTGCCCACCCCATCCTTCTCCCTTCATAGAGGCTTTAGGACTTATGGTCCTGTGATGTAGGTTTGCCCCAATAGCCCCCTGCCGTCCCCCTACAGAGCTTTCACATCATTAATAAAACAAAATCCCCCTATTTCGGGTGAAAACCTCCCGAGCAAGCTAATACATCAAAATTAAGCTTATGATGAATCAATTCTGAATTACAATGACATCAAAAATTCTTTGGCAGCAATTTCAGTCATGAAAAATCTAGTGCGATCCTTATGTATGACTTTAAGCTTCGCAGGAAACATTAAATATGCCTGCGCACCTTTTCCTTGAAATTGTGTTATAAGCTGTCTTAGCTGCCATCTAGTCTCAACAGATTGTTTGCAGAGATCAGGTCTTACAAAAAACTCACAGCCTAGAGCCTTACATTTCTTATCAGGACGAGCATTCAGAAATAATGCCTCTCGAGCCTGGAAGCTGTTGAAAGCCACTTTTATAGCTCGTGGTTTTTGATCTTGTGTATTAGCTCTGAAAGGGAATCTATGGGCCCTTTCCACCTCTCGATCCCAATCCCATTTCTCAGCCTCTGGCACTGCAGCTTTCAAAAGTGAAACTATAAAACCATGTGTGTCAGACTCTTCTTTCCCCTCCTCAATCTGCAAAAATCTCAAATTGTTCCTCCGAGATCTATTCTCAATGTCTACAAGCTTCCAGTTGACATCTTCCTTAGTCGCCATGTGCATTTCTATAGTCTTTCGTTGCTGCGCCACCTCATCTTCTAATGAGGAAATGCGTGATTCGGCCTCCGTAGCTCTAGTCAAAAATTCAGTATGTGATTTTACCAGCCTCCTCACGGAATTTTGTAGCTTTTTACAAGAATTCTAGACTATCCTCACGCGTTTCCTCCCTGTGCTGCATCATGGTTTGATAAATCAATCCTAGTGAAATATCCTCCATTTCTGAATCCAAATCAATGTGGCCCACATCAGCATTCAAGATCTCTTCTCTCTCTTTGCCACTCATATTCACTCGAAGTTTGCGAACCGTGCTAAGATCTGTCCCATCTTTCTCCATAGCTTCATTCAAGCTACTATGCCCACTTTCTTCCTGTAAGCAGCCATCCTCCATGCTCATACGTGTAGCATATAATTCTGCTAAATCCTCGGAGGAGGACATAGAGTTCTCTGAGAGGGAAAAGAAATCCGCTGAATCTGTTTCTCCCCCAGTAAGTATCACTGTATCAACATTCACTTCGACATCGACATCGCTCTGCATGAAGGAGGTATTGGGGTGACTATCATCACCGTGAAGAGAATTATTAGGCATATTTAAAGATGATACAGTTCCCACTGAACTAGCAACACTGTTTAAATTCACAGTGACATTCAGCTCTTTTCTCTTTTCAGGTTGTCCAGAACCGGGGGTGGAGACGGAGATTAAGGCAGGAATTGCTTGAACAGGCACAGTCTCTTGAACAGCCTGAACTCCTAAGTCCCCGACCACTTTCGCCGGTTTTTACTTCAACTTCCCCGCATCCTTGTATTTGGCTCCTGAAAACATGTCCAGATTCTTCTAATGCGCACCAGCTACCTCCCCCTCCCTATCCGATAGCGCTACTTCTTCTACTTCAATGTTATTACTCACTGTGGGAGGGGGGGGGTTGCAATTATAGCTGACACCAACAATGCCCTTGATGCGGGTGTAATTGACGCCGTCTCCGCTCCGTTTTGATGCTCCGTGGCAGCGCCCTGCCCCCGGGCTCTCCTTCCTTTCGGCCCCATGTCTGACCGCCGGCTGCTCCGATCACCGCTCAGTTCACCGCCGTTCTCTGGACTGCCTTGCTCCAATTGCAGGCAGCGCGCTTCCCAGGTGTGCCTCGTCAGAAGCCGAATCAGGTGCTGCCGGAAAGACGCCCAGCGTCCAGCGTGTCAGATCCAGGCCGTTACAACTTGAAGCGTAATCATGGAAGAAATTAATTAATTTTCAATACTTCCCAAAACTCAACGACTCTGTATGGCATGTATCATGTAGTTTATGTTTGCTCAGTTCCGATTTCCACCGTAATTCCTTCAACCCTGCGAGGTCCGGCAGGAGCAACAAACTCACGCATCCAGTGCGGACGCCATCTTGCCTCCCTGATGTGTCTCTTGGAGGCGTGTTCTTAGTGTGCGGTGGCAGGCTGTGTCGAAATCGGCTGACAGGTCCAGGAGGATGAGGGCTGAAGTTTTGCTGTTGTCTAGCTGGCGCCTGATGTTGTCTGTGGCGGCGATGAGGCCAGTCTCGGTGCTGTGGTTGCATCTGAATCCGGACTGGGATGTTGTTTTCCTCGAGGTGGTGGGTCAGCAGCATGTTGGTGATTTTCTCAATGACCTTCGCCGGGAAGGGGAGCAGGGAGATGGACTGGATGTTCTTGAGGTCTTTGGGGTCTGCCTTGGGTTTCTTGAGGAGGGCGTTGATTTTGGCGTGCATCAGATCTCCGGGAATGTCGCTTTGTTGAAGGAGATGTTGATAACCTTCCGTAGTTGGGGTGCGATGGTTGTGTCAGCTTTGTTGAAAACGTGGTGTGGGCAGGGGTCTGCCGGAGATCCTGAGTGGATGGAGTTCATGACCTTGCGTGTCTCTTCGTTGTTGACGTTGGACCAGGAGGTCAGTTGGTTTTTGCAGGTGGTGTTCGGGGTGGGGTCTGTTGCGGTCGGGGGGATGAGAAGTTGAGGCTGTCGTGGATGTCGGCGATCTTGCGGTGGAAGAAGGTGGCAAGCGAGTCGCAGAGTTCTTGCGAGGGCGGGATGTCGTTGGTGTTGGCGCTGGGGTTGAAGAGTTCCTTCTCTATGTTGAAAAGTTCTTTGCTGTCATGTGGGGGTTTTCAACAATGATCTCTTGGTTGTTCTAATGAGGTGGTGATGTCTGCGGATGGCGCCCTTGTGGGCTGCGTGGCTGTCTGGTGTGCGGTCGTGGAGCCATTTCTTCTCCAGCTTCTGGCATGTACGTTTAGAGGTCTGGAGTTCTGGTGAACGAGGCGGCTTTCTTGCTTGGGTGGTTGATGGAGTGTTTCTTGATCGGGCGAGAGGGTGTTGGCGCAGTCATAGATCCACTGTCTGAAGTTTTGGGCTGCGGTGTCTGTGTCGGTGGGTGGTTTCTGGCTGAGAGTGGAGGTCAGCTGGTCTTTGCTGACATTGCTCCAGCAGCGGCGAAGCAGCTGTTGGGTGTGGTGTTGCGTGGTAGGTTTCTTGAAGGTGAAGTGGATGCATCAGTGGTCGTTCCAGTGGAGTTCGGTGGTGTGGTTGAAGGCGACGTGGGTGCTTGTGGAGAAGACGTTGTCGAGCTTGTGGCAGGCGGCATGGGTGGGGTCGGTGACAAGTTGTCAGAGGCCGAGGTTGGTGAGGTTTTCAATCAGGGTGGCTGAGTTGGCGTTGTTGTTGTTTTCGAGGTGGAAGTTCAGGTCCCTGAGGAGGATGTAGTCCATGGAGGCTAGTGCATGGGTGCTGGCGAGGTCGGCGATGGAGTCGCTGAAGAGGGCCCGGGGTCCAGGAGGTCTGTAGATGAGTGTTCCTCTGAGGGTGGTGTTGGGGGTCGGTGTGGATTCGGAAGTGAAGGTGTTCGGCGGAGTTGAGGGAGTCGTCTGCGAAGGTGTGGACCTGGAGGGTGGACTTGTGGACGATGGCAATCCCTCCTCCCATCCCATTGGTGTGGTCTCTGCAGGAGATCTTGTAGCCATCCCGGATGGCTATGGCGATGTCAGGTGCAGAGGAGTCGTTCCACCAGGTCTCGGTCAGGAAGGCCATGTCTGGGGCGGTGGTGTCGAGCAGGTCCCAGTGCTCGACGGCGTGTTTGCATGCGGAGCGGGTGTTGAGGAGTATGCAGCGGAGGTGGTTGGGTCAGGTCCTTGGTGGTTTGGTGGATCTTTTGCATGTGAAGTTGCAGATGTGGTAGGAGGAGGGTCCATGGGTGCTTTTCGGGGCATCTTGGAAGCAGCGGTGGTCTTAGCCGGTGTTGAGAGCGTGGATGGTGTTGGCGTTGTATCGGAGTCTGGCGTCGTGTCGCGTGTGGAGTCTAGGGGTTCTGGCGCTGGGCACGGTCCAGGCCGGACGGCGCAGATGGCGCGGACGGAGCGGACGGCGCAGACGGCCTTGCCTTTGGCGCGCCAGTGGTGCGGCCGCACAGCGGCCGCCATTCAAGGCGGGGAGGGAGGGAGGGGCATCTGGGAGGCGGGAGCGGGGCAGCGAGGGGGCGTGGCCGCAGGGGGCAGTGGTGGGAGAACGGGACACAGAAGATAAAAAAAGGGGTGGTGGGGGGCTCAACTGGGCTAAAACAATACAATTAACTTACAAGGGGGCACAAAAAAAACAGTACAATTGGAGGGAGAAAGACACAAGAATACACTACAGTTGGAGGCAAAGCACAAGAATGGATGTCACCAGATACTTGGCGGCGGTCCAAGGCACGAAGCGATCGAACACACGTTCAGGCGGCAGCAGCAGGGTGAGCGCGCACAGGTGGAGCTGTTCGTCAGTGGGGGGCGACCTGGCCTGCAAGCAGGGTCAGGGGTCACTTCCACTGTCGGCCAGCGGCCGCCATTTAAGTCTGGGAGGGAGGGAGGAGCAGCTGGGAGGCGGGAGTGGGGCAGCGAGGGGGCGTGGCCGCAGGGGGCAGCGGCGGGAGAACGGGACACAGAAGATAAAAAAGGGGTAGTGGGGGCTTAGTTTCATATGCTTCTACATATAACTGGAGGAGGTTAGGAGCTAATATATCTAAATATTATTTATAAAATTCTGCTTGTAACACATCGGAACCATGTGCTTTCCCATTAGGCAGCGCAATACTGGCTTCCCGTATTTCATCAAGGGTAATAGAATGCATCAAGAACTCTTGTTGGCCATGCAAGAGCCACACCAGTTCAATATCGTCAAGATATTGTGTGAGTTCCGCCTCATCTGCAGCTTGTCGATGAGCATACATCGCTGCGTAATAATTTGGAAAAAGTTTTGAGCATATTGGGGGTATCATGATGCGTGGTATCATCTGCAATGACTGCTTTAACTAGACAAGTCTTATAATGGGGTTCCATTATGCGGCTAGCCAATGCTCTGTCAGGCCTGCCACCCTCACCATAGTATCGAGCTTTGCTCTGGCGTGACATATGTCTGGTTTCCTGATCGGCCACATCCTTATATTCTGTGATTTTAGAATTTGATAAGCGCCAGCATAGCGGGATCTGCTGTTTCACCATATCTGTGCTCTAGGTTACACAATTCTTTTTCAAGCGCAGCCATAGTGCCGCAAAACAATTTCAGCACCCTGGCCTGAAGACCTTTACAGGTCCCCGAATGGCAACTTTAAAAGCCTCTCAGAGCGTCTCCACAGTTTGAACAGACCCAGTGTTATGTGAAAAGTAGTCAGAGATGGCTTCACGAATGCCTTCACAAAAGACCTAGGGGCATATTTACATGTTCTGACAAATCTCTGCAAATCAGCAGGGATGCGCCGGAACAGATGCGTCATGCAATTCTCTCCTTCTGCCATCACGCGGCGCACCATGGTGCAAGGAAAGGAAGATGCGAGACGCATCTTGTGGCGTATGGGCGGCGCATTGCTGGAGTCGTGTTGCAAGCGTGACGCAACTCCTGCAATGCACAGGGGCCACCCATACTCAATGTGGTGCGTCACTCCTTACGCCAGCTTCAGGAAGGCGTAAGGATTTGACGCTGCAGCGTCGTAAAACTGACTCAGTGAAATCTTGTAGTTTTCACTGCGTCAGTTTTACGGGGCTTTCCTGCGAGGGAACGCCCACCCTGTGACAGAATGCCCTCATGAAACCTGACGCAGGTTTCATGTGGCGCAGGGCTTTATAACGTGACCCATCTGCCTAGATGCGTCACGTTGTAAATAACGATTTAGAAAAGGGGGTGGTGATGAACAGAGTGTCTGAATTAAGCAGACCACTCTTACCCAGTACAAAGATCAGGGCTTGATCCATCACCGTTATTTATCTCACTGCCCCATCCCAGCTCAGAACCTGGCTATGCAAATCAGTCTGTCCCTGGCCCAGTGCATCATGGGAACAGGGCAGACTAAACTACCAAGCCAATTCTTTACCAGAAAGGAGACAAGCTACCGGGGACCGGTTTCTGGCATTTCAGGCGTCTTCGGCCCGGCTTGCTTGAATCATGCACTGGGACAGGAACAGACTAATTTGCATACAGCCAGGTTCTGAAACTGGGATGGTGCAGTGAGCTAAAAAACGGTGTTGGATCTAGCCCTGATCTCTTGACTGGGTGAGAGCTTTCTGCTTAATTCAGAGACTCTGTCCCTCACCACCCCTTGTTGTAAATATTTTTGTCCACCCTAAGCGTGGAAGGGTATTCTCAGATGTGAGACCCTTGCTCATTGCACCATCAGGATTCAAGCAAACCGGGCCGAAGACGGCTGTAATGCCAGAAACCGGTCCCCGGGAGCTTGTTTCCTTCCCAGTGTAAGAATTGGCTTTTGTAGTTTGGTTTGTCCTGTTCCCATCATGCACTGGGACAGGAACAGACTAATTTGCATACAGCCAGGTTCTGAAACTGGGATGGTGCAGTGAGCTAAAAAACGGTGTTGGATCTAGCCCTGATCTCTTGACTGGGTGAGAGCTTTCTGCTTAATTCAGAGACTCTGTCCCTCACCACCCCTTGTTGTAAATATTTTTGTCCACCCTAAGCGTGGAAGGGTATTCTCAGATGTGAGACCCTTGCTCATTGCACCATCAGGATTCAAGCAAACCGGGCCGAAGACGGCTGTAATGCCAGAAACCGGTCCCCGGGAGCTTGTTTCCTTCCCAGTGTAAGAATTGGCTTTTGTAGTTTGGTTTGTCCTGTTCCCATCATGCACTGGGACAGGAACAGACTAATTTGCATACAGCCAGGTTCTGAAACTGGGATGGTGCAGTGAGCTAAAAAACGGTGTTGGATCTAGCCCTGATCTCTTGACTGGGTGAGAGCTTTCTGCTTAATTCAGAGACTCTGTCCCTCACCACCCTTTGTTGTAAATATTTGTGTCCACCCTAAGCGTGGAAGGGTATTCTCAGATGTGAGACCCTTGCTCATTGCACCATCAGGATTCAAGTAAACCGGGCCGAAGACGGCTGTAATGCCAGAAACCGGTCCCCGGGAGCTTGTTTCCTTCCCAGTGTAAGAATTGGCTTTTGTAGTTTGGTTTGTCCTGTTCCCATCATGCACTGGGACAGGAACAGACTAATTTGCATACAGCCAGGTTCTGAAACTGGGATGGTGCAGTGAGCTAAAAAACGGTGTTGGATCTAGCCCTGATCTCTTGACTGGGTGAGAGCTTTCTGCTTAATTCAGAGACTCTGTCCCTCACCACCCCTTGTTGTAAATACAATGACACTTATAAGCATACTCATTGTATGCGTGTCTGTGGCACCCAATGTTACTTGGAAGTATCTCCACTGTACATATGTCCACTGTGCTCAAATGCACTTGCAAGCGTCCTCATTGTTTGCCTATCTGTGGCGACCAATGTTATAGGAAAGGAGACAAGCTCCCCAGCTCCCAGTGTAAGAATTGGCTTTTGTAGTTTGGTTTGCCCTGTTCCCATCATGCACTGGGACAGGAACAGACTAATTTGCATACAGCCAGGTTCTGAAACTGGGATGGTGCAGTGAGCTAAAAAACGGTGTTGGATCTAGCCCTGATCTCTTGACTGGGTGAGAGCTTTCTGCTTAATTCAGAGACTCTGTCCCTCACCACCCCTTGTTGTAAATATTTTTGTCCACCCTAAGCGTGGAAGGGTATTCTCAGATGTGAGACCCTTGCTCATTGCACCATCAGGATTCAAGCAAACCGGGCCAAAGACGGCTGTAATGCCAGAAACCGGTCCCCGGGAGCTTGTTTCCTTCCCAGTGTAAGAATTGGCTTTTGTAGTTTGGTTTGCCCTGTTCCCATCATGCACTGGGACAGGAACAGACTAATTTGCATACAGCCAGGTTCTGAAACTGGGATGGTGCAGTGAGCTAAAAAACGGTGTTGGATCTAGCCCTGATCTCTTGACTGGGTGAGAGCTTTCTGCTTAATTCAGAGACTCTGTCCCTCACCACCCCTTGTTGTAAATATTTTTGTCCACCCTAAGCGTGGAAGGGTATTCTCAGATGTGAGACCCTTGCTCATTGCACCATCAGGATTCAAGCAAACCGGGCCGAAGACGGCTGTAATGCCAGAAACCGGTCCCCGGGAGCTTGTTTCCTTCCCAGTGTAAGAATTGGCTTTTGTAGTTTGGTTTGTCCTGTTCCCATCATGCACTGGGACAGGAACAGACTAATTTGCATACAGCCAGGTTCTGAAACTGGGATGGTGCAGTGAGCTAAAAAACGGTGTTGGATCTAGCCCTGATCTCTTGACTGGGTGAGAGCTTTCTGCTTAATTCAGAGACTCTGTCCCTCACCACCCCTTGTTGTAAACGTTGTAAATAAGTCGCAACGTGGCGTATTGTTTACGCCACCACTGCGTCACAAAAGTGACGCAACGGCGGCGTAAAAGTGTCGCAAGGGGCTTGTAAATCTGCCCCCTCATCTAGTAGGGAGGACAACTGCAGTCGCCATTGAAATTGGGAGGGGATGTAAGGCGGTAATGTCAGGCTGCATAATGCCGGGTCGTGGTCTGATAACGTCAGAGATAAATATCTAATCTGTACAGTCCATGTACTGACGTCCTGCGTGGCCAGCCGGTAGTCTATGCAGGACCACGCTTGACACGCATATGAGTGACATGCACCCTCTCTGGAGCTTGGGTGTCTCCGTCGCCAAATATCGGTAAGCCCCAGAGTCAATAGACGGTCATGTTACAATGCAGCAGCCTTCTTAGGGGGCGGGTCAGCAGTAGATACTCTATCCAGTACAGGGTCTAAAACCACTTTAAAATCACCGCCACAGATAAGAGTTGAGGGAGGCAGTTTGTAGAGGTTGCCCCATAGTGTATCAAAAAATGCAGGGTCATCGACATTAGGCATATATAAATTCATGATAACCAACTTCGTACCATATAGTGTTCCCTGCACTATTGTATGTCTTCCCCCCTCATCCTCCTCTACGTGTATTGGTACAAAAAAGGCGCCCTTCTTTATAGGAATCATAACTCCCTGCGCATATGAAGAGTAAGACGCAGCCAACTGCACACCCGCCCACCTAGTGGCTATGTTTGAAACCGCCCACTTGGTAAGGTGAGTCTCTTGCAAGAGGGCGATCTGGTTATGGTGGCGATCCAGTTACGAGAGCACTTGCCACACTTTATAAGGGTTGTTAAGACCTCTAACATTCCAACCTAACCACAAAATTGTAGATACTTTGGGTTCAGCCATGTCTATTGATGTTGGTAAACCTTTGTTGCTGCCTATAAGTGAGTGTTGTGTAAGCCAAGTTCTGCCAAAATGATGCAACCAATGCTATTACAATGAAGTAGAGCTCCCAACCAATCCCCCCAACCTACTTCAGCATTAGAACCATGCTGTGAGTAACCCCCCTCAAAACAAGACAGTAAATAAACAGTTGCATACCTGAGTCATTGAATAAAAAGGAAGAAAAAACAAACATCAACTCATCAAAGGCAACAAGAGGCGCCTGAACAGAAGGAAGAACATTATGGAGAATTCTCATACTGTGGGTCGCTAGTAGCCCTTAGCTCCCTGTTGAACAGGGTGGGTCGAGACATAAAGAAGAAGGCTAACCAGCCACTAGCACAATGACGTTTAACAAGCCCCAGTGCATAGTGCTGCATGCAAACCAACATTATATAACAAGCGTCTTACATTATCTGGAGCTTGAGTAACAAGCAGCTTGCATAGAACAATCATAACGTATTAGGAGGTGCAACTAAGACCTGATATAGATTAAGAACTGAATAATGTACTGAAAATAGTTGGAAAAAATGCATGAGATATCACTGTAAACAATGAGCCATGCTCCAACTGAGTTCAACAAACAGTGAGATTCTCATGTGATCAGCCCTCAGAGTCGCAGTCCGCACCCCTCTCCTGCATCAACTCCTGCTACTCAATCCATCGGATATACTGGAGTGCATCTTAGGGCGTTGAAGAAAATGCGCGATTTTCCAGCATGCCGAATCTGCAGGTGGGTGGGGTAAAGCATTGTATATTGGATATGTTGAGATGACAACTTCTTTTTAACAGCTTGAAATTCTCGGCGAGCTTGTTGCACAGCTACGGTGAAATTGGGAAATAGTTCCACTTTCATTCCTTGATAGTTCAGATTGCCTTTTTCTCTAGCCAAGTCACGATAATCCAAAAGTCTGGTGGAACGGGGTGGCGCCCCTGGTACAGGACGAGCCGCCAAGGAATGATGAGCCCTTTCCACTATGAGCACTTTAGAGAAATGTTTTGCTCCTAGGAGAGTTACAAGCAACGTTTCGACGTACGATTCCACAGGCCCAGTGTTGGTGGATTCTGAAATGCCGGTTATGCGAAGATTGTTCCTGCGAAATGGGCCTCAATGTCCTCATTCTTCGCCCGTATCACCTCCAATAGCTACTCCATGCTGGCACAGGATGTGCTGAAAACCTCCATAATATCCTCCAAAGTCAAGATGGTTGCTCAGCCTCTGTAATCTGCGTGCCATGTTTGTCTATCTTTGCCGTCATAGTGTCCATGCGCAAATTGAGGTTATCAATCCGCGCGTCTATAGACTGCAAGCTCTGCTGCATGCTCAACATCAGCTTTGTATTCGATCCCACTTCAGGATCAAGGTCAGTATCCGAAGCATTTGGGGTTTGTGTGCTTTTTGGCCTCAAATTGCAATTTGCTCTGTTGCTTGTCCGTTCTACCCATGTTTGGCTGTGTTTTGGAGCAGATATACACAGCCAAATTAAAAGTTTTGTGCAGAAACAGGATGCTAGGACACCAGGGCCTCACAGAGGTCACAGCGCTAGAATTTAGCCCACCACCTGGAGTACACCAAAGAGAAAGTCTATGATGACGTGTTCAGCCCTTTTTCAGCACTATACTCCACACCAGCATGAACAATTGTTCCAGTCGCAAGCTGCTAAGAAGGGCAGATCGCTTAGAAA
The DNA here is from genome assembly GCF_964263255.1 of Lissotriton vulgaris. Lineage (NCBI taxonomy): Eukaryota > Metazoa > Chordata > Amphibia > Caudata > Salamandridae > Lissotriton > Lissotriton vulgaris. The sequence goes on along the minus strand of NC_141699.1, from coordinate 239,291,211 downwards.
AGTGTAGAACACCACTGAGTAGTGATTGTCTCAATAACAGAGATGCAGCAGTCGTCCACAGAAGTGCCCCACAGTTCAGCCAGGCAGGTTAAGTCGAGTATCAGACTTACAGCGAACACAGTCCAAGCACTTCCACACTACTCAATCCAGTGAGGTGGGCAGCACACAGTACGGCAGTAATAAAGAGTTCACAAAGGACCATAGGAAGCTCAGCGCTCAATCTCCACACAGCAGCACACACAAGGCCACAATGGCGTGGATCACAGGAAGCAATGAATACAGATTTCCAACTTTTCATCTGTGCCTTCCAACTTTTTTTCTGTCTGATGAGAGCTGGTCTGGGGGTAACTAACTAAGGGAAGCCTTGTTAAACGATGTGAAAGGAGGAGGGTATTAACTTACGAACAAATTTGGCGACGTGAGGTATTTCAAGAAGGCCAGGCAAAAAGTCCTGCAGGTAGCTGCCCATTTGTCGGATCCAATCAGGCGAGTAACCATAGTAGATATGCCCTGTGTGCGACTCTATGGGCACCATGGAGTGTCTGAAAGATAGGCTGGCTCTAGACCTAAGGTATTATAGAGTGAGGGCAGATCCTTCAAGATGGGAAGCTCTGCTTGTGGGAGGAGGTTCAGATAGTAACAGTGGGTGCTGCATTGAAATTTAAATACTACCAGTTACAAAGTTGGGCCCGGGCTCTAGGAGAGGAGAAGAGCAGCACTAATGAGTTGGAGGAGCTTTTAATTAACGGTGCTCAATGGACGAAGGAGGTGGCGGCTTGTTATGGGCTGATCTTGGAAATCTCAGATGGAGACCTGGGCCTGTCCACCTCCCTGTGGGGAGATATATTACCTAACCTAACTGGCAAGTATCTTTTCATTTTTTGTACACCATTTTAAACCTGCATATCTCACTAGAAACCATGTATTTTCTCTCCATAGAGTGATTTGGTCACCAAAATGACTGGGGGGCCAGAAGAGGCGTATTGCAAGAAGTGTGGTCTAGGGGGTGCTGATGACTTCCCTATGTTCGTGCTCTGCCACAATATTCAGGAATTCTCTGGAGAGGTTGGTATGGTTCTGAGTGTCATCTTCCAGACCCACATGAAGATTATCTTTGGGTGGTTAGGTGAAGTGGGAGGTACCCAGGGCCATGGCAGTAAATTGTTGTTTTATTTAATCCTACTGTGGAGAAAAGAAATTTGCAAGCAGTGGACATCCTCTGTGCGTCCTTACAAAGCTGAATGGTTAAACTCGATGATATATGTGTGTAAGATGGATTTTAGTCGTTACCACTCAAAAAATGTTCTAAATTGTGGGCCCTCTTGACCACATGGGCTGGGGGAGAGAAGACTTAGAGCAGACCCCAAGGGCAAATAGGTATATTGGGCCCTTGGCTCGGTTCAATGATTACTGGTGGGTACTTTCCAAACCCTAAAAATTGGAAACCTCTTCCCAAGAATCCTAGGACTCCTCATGGGTGGATCACTTTGGGGCATGGAGAGCTTGGAGGTCAGCTGGAAATAAGCAAGGCAAGGAGGACATTTAAAGATTTTGGGAAAAAATATCCAATGGGGCAAGGCTTGAAGTTGTAGTCCTAAAGGGCTCCACCAGACCAGCTACCATTGCAGTGACGTGCAGCTGAACCTATTTCTCAGTGAGGGAGATAGCTTAGAGCAGGAGGAAAACTCCTTTTCTTGCCTACCCTAAGGGCAACTCCACGTGGCAGCCTCAGCACCTTTTCTTGGCCCATCAGAGGTGACAATGGCTAGAATGATCTCTTCTGGAACTCCCACAGCTCCCAACTCCTCAGGTAGCTTTAAAAGACAGAAAGTCTCTTTCCACCCAGGTAGCCTGCAGCTCCAGTCATCTGTGGCAAACCTGGTCCTTTTGGAGTCAGGAGTCCTTCTGCTGTTGTGTCCCTGTACCAAACAGACTGAAGACCAACCACTTGACTTTTAGGGAGCGCGGTCTAGTCCATTGGTGTCAATGGAAGTCAGGTATACTTGAGTGCTTGAGTTCTTGAGTCATCTTGTTCTAGCAGGAGTCAGGGTTGAAGAGTCAGGAGTCTTCTTTCTTTTGGTATAGCCTTTGTCTTCAGGTGTAGTCTTCCAATGTCTATGAATAATCACAGATTTTAGTGGTGAGGTTCCAGTCCTAGCCAGTGATTAGAGAGTCTTCCCTACCTAGGCATGGCTGCCTTACTGTAATATTTCCCAGGATCCTTTCTGCAGCTTTCTATCCTCTCACTTATTCACATTAGCTATGCTCCCTCCTGCCATGGTGAAAACTGGTTCTCTCCCTCACTATAACTGGAGCCATACTGAGTAGGAGCATCCCAGTGATGAGTAGGTGAAACCCTCTCTTTAATCTCCAACTGAAAAGAAAAAAGTATTTCGTCTGCCCTTTTTTGTACTATCTGGCCTGCACCCCTTCTGGATGGCTAATCGCTGCTAGTAGACAGTAGTTAATGTGGCCTGTTTATCCTGGGCTCAGAAGCAGGCTATTGTCTTCTGAGTTAGAGTCTTTAACACTTCCAGCCAAATATGTATTCCAGATATGAAGGTATGATGAAAGGCAGAAAAGCTTTTAAGCCAAACCGGGCGGGCTCTGGCAGCTTAAGGTACATTTCTATAAAGCGTTATTCCCACTAGGGTTATCATGAATATGATTTCAGAACTAAATCATATTTTGAAAATATCAGATTTGACAAATTCATTTTGAGTTATGTGTTAGTATTTTCCAGGCAGAAGTGTAAAATACTAATTTTAATTACTCATACTGCTGTTTAATGGAAAATGCAGTTGAGTGCAAACAGTGGACATAACGTATACACCTTATTTCATAGTGAGGACACACACTGAATATATATTGGTCTAATTATTATATTAGGCACCCTGCCTTATGGGGTTTAAAGGCATGATTTAGGAGAGAAATTACATGAACATAGGTCCTCCTCGTTATATGTTTCTGCTATGCAATTAAACTGCAACCCAGCAAGAGCAGAGTCGAGCGCCTGTAAGTGATATGTTTTTGTCATATATGTGTGGGTGGTGCAAATTCACATGACATTTAATTCCATTGCCATTGGTGCACAAATAGACTAATTGGTAGAAACCAATTTACCAATGTCATTTTAAGTCCAGAATATCTGAAAAGCAGTGTCACACTACAAATACATTGATAAATGCAAAAAAACACAACTTTTGCAGGGCTGTAGAATTCTAGGAGTAGTACTGGAAAGATGTGACTGTCACAGCTTACGAAGTATTCTTCTATGATTCTCTGTAAATTCAGCAAAGGTATACATCCATTTAAAACCTAGAATGGAACTTCCAGGAGTAACTTTCCAACTTGTTGGTGAATACAGCCCCCACTGTAGAAATCAAAAGGTTGCACGCAGAAATGTACATTTATTAATTATGCATTCATGTTGCTCTTCCTTCTAATGGAAAAACACAATGACTCACCTGTGAAACTTTTTAACTTCTCTAATGTTTTTTTTCCAGATGACCAATATATATGAACGTAAACTCAGTGGCCATCATGGAATGATTTTCTTATAATAAAATACAAATCATTTCCAGATGCCTGCAGCTTATCCATGCACATACAACATGGCCATCGTGAAATGGTTTTACTTTCTTTAAGTGAAACTATTCCAAGGTCGCTGCCACATCCGTTTCTCATTGATTGAACTTGTTTTGAAGCTAGCTGCCCTCCTACAAAGTGGCAGATGGCAATGCCAGCCTGATAGGGTGCTGTGGGCTAATATATTTTATCATGAGTGTTTTTTGAAGTAGAGGGATGGAGAGGGGAAAGACATACAGAGGGAGTCCAAATAGTCCCACATGCATTCAATGGAAGTTTATAATGTCAGCAGTGAGAGGACATTGGAAGGATACAACTGCAAGCAAATTCAAGCACATTACAATAAGACTGAAAGGCAAATGCTCCTTGGGTTTAACAAGCGTAACAAAAGTGTAGAAAGCCATCAGAAACTGAGACATAAAAGATGGACTTTGCTTCGTGTGCTAAAGGTCTGCTTGCCAACATACTACCAAAGTTGTTGGAAGTGAGACCTAATTGTGTCTGTATGTAGCCAAGATAATGTCTGAGCGGATCATTGACTGTTCCCCCACCATAAAAAAGAATAAGGGGACAAGACTTGACTGTTGCTCAAGAAAAAGCCTCATGCAATTTAACTGGACAAAGTTACAACTGGGTAAAATTGGGTCCAGTGTTCTAGCACCCAAGAAAAAGTAGGTGTGGAAACACCGGTCCACTCATGATCATTGGAGTAGAATTTCTGCTCCACCTGACTCAAAATCAGGGCCTTTGTGTCAGTGAGATATACACCTATCACGAGGTCAAAAATATGAACTATGTGAATTAGCTGTGAATTTTTAAATGTTGACTTTTTTGTATTTCTTCAGGCTGTATTTCTCCTGTAACAGACTCTGGTGTCATCTTCATTTAATACTCTCACCTCTGGAGAGGGCTATGCTAGATTTTATTTGCATGTTAGATGGCTTTATACCTTTTGGATGATGTTGATTTATATGTGTGGGCGTTCTTATTTATATTAAACCACTCAAAGGATTGAAATTTCTGGATCTATTCCGAGAAGTAATTCCCTGGATTCGGCCTTCTCACTGGGCTTAAATTGGTGACACTGTTTCACATATGGGCAAATGAAGGTCTAACTCAGAGAAACAACACAAAATGTAATTGCAAGAAGTTTTCATCACTCACTTTTCACCAAATTGATACTGAATTCAAGGCAAGTCTGATGTTTTTTTTTCCACCCAGCCTGGCTTAAGTGATTCTCCTGACTTTGCTATTAACCTCTTGGGTTGAATTACATAAATTGAGCACTGAAAGTGCTAATTTAACACAGGTCTCTGCCACTGATTTGGGTGACTGAGTTCAAAATGTGTTAAAGAGCTCCAGCAGCAATATGGCTCCTCGCTGGACAGTGGTAAACTAATGTTTATCGCTGTAATTTAAAGTAAATGTGCTGCTTTTTATTGGCAGTGTAGAAATATTTGCCACACCTCAAAAGTGATTAATGGAACACAGCCCAATGACATAACACAAAAAAAAATAACACAACAAATAAACAGTGCTAGCAGCAGAATGGAATGCAACAACCACTGCCCATAACAATACAATGCAATAATGCATCACAATAACTGAACATCACAAACAAATAGGCCTAGTGGAGATGTATATTACACCGGTATAATCCTCATAACCCTGCGAATTTTGCATTATGAAACGCAAAATTACAAATTAACCTAATAATGCCACGAAGTGTAATTACTTTCTATTGGGGGTAAATATTTACAGCAAAGGCACCATTCAGGGTAACCATTTGCTGCAAACACATAGGAAATGTTCGTGGCTTCAGTTTGTGGTAGTTTCGTTGCTTTGCAATATTTTTTAGTGTGAAATATATCCTTGCATCAAAAATTGGTACGGAAGCATTACACACTAAAATATAGCGTGAAATGGCAAGATTGCATTTTTTGAAACTATCTGCCATTTTGCATAACTTTGCTGTCGTTGCATGTAATTACACAAAAGCAAATTACATACATTTCGAAAATCCCTACAAACACAGAAAATATGCACAAACATTTTGTTCTCAGTTTTCTATCTTCAAAAATCTGCTTTTATAATACGGTAGTAAAAAGTGTGTGTATAGTGCATTGCCTTAATTTTTCAACAAGAGCATGTATTAACACCAGTCAGAAATGGTTTGTGATCTTGCCCCAGGAGACTGCAGTCACATTGGTGTTGTTAGTGGTTTCCCACCTAAACTATCTTTAAAAGGAGAAAGCAAGAAAGAAGACTTCATCACCCATAAAAAATCTGCACAGACAGTGATGCCACTGCATTTTCCATCATCCATTTGCATAGGAAGTGACATCATTGAATTTCCCATCATCCCTCTGCAAATGAAGAGAAATTACTAGTATTCCCCACCAAAGGTATATCTAAGAAGAAGCCAAGCAAGAACGCTTACTTTCCATTATCTATCTGTACAGTAAGTGCCTCCACTACATTTCCCATCATCCATCTGCACAGAAAGTGACATTACTGGTTTTCGGCCTAAAATTTCTTTAAAAGGAGAAGTCAAGCAAATGGGCTTCATTTCCTATTATTCATGCGCATAGGAATAAACACCACTGCATTTCACATCATCCTTCTATATAAAAAGTCATATCACTTCCTGGCTTCTCTCAAATTCATATAACACTTCAGGGTGTCCCATCGCTTGAGCCTCCCAAGCAAAGAGAGGAGGGCACAGATAAGTGAACTGCCTGTTTGGGCCTCTCAGAATCTTGAGTCAGAACCCCTATTATATGAAAAGTAAAAGGTAAAATAAAATTGTGTATGTTACTCAGCAACCCATACTGCCAACTTCCACAATCACACCCAGACCTAGATGACCCAGACACTCACATAGCAGTTGTGCAACACATAGACCCATGCTCATACACATCCCACAACCTGTCACACTTCCTTAAACTACAGAACACATATTCCAACTCATGCTCATTATTGCACACTCTGCAGTATTCCATGCACCAGAAATCTCAGATCCCATATGCTTGATGCCATCTTCATGACAGTAACATGGCTCACCCCTCATCTTTGCAAATACTAGACATCCTTCTTTCCATAGCATGCAGCATCCATCATTTGGAGTGCACACAGAAGAAGGGAAGAGGCCACATTGGCGTCCCTAAATCCTCCAGGTCGTGTACCCTAGGCATGTAAGTAACACTCAACTCCAGGGATCTGCTGATATGAAATTCCCCACTCTCTGCAATGCAGATCACCACCTTCCATCTCACTTACAACCATTCTGGGCATACCAAGGGCTTAATTGATAAATTCTCTGATCTCCTCACCACCATATCCACCTAGCATGCCCACACTACCCACTTGGGGGACTTCAATAAGCTTGATAAAAAAGCAAAACAAGATACACCCTCTTCAACCTCAACAATTTACTCAACATCCTACAACATGCCACATAACCAATACACTCCACATCCTCGACTTTGTCTTCTCAGCATCACCAATAATACAATGCAAACCACCAATAACCCTCAAAGGGACATATCTCTTTTCCATCCCTATCTTTCTGCTCAGTATCCTACCAACAAACCAAGGTCAAGAGTAATGTAAAGATCAGACCTTTAGCTCCTTCATAGACAACCTAATGCTTGAACTCATCTTTCGCACTATCAACTTCATGACAGAACAACTTTGTAAATATTTTACTTTTTTTAACTATGTGAATATGCATGCCCCAATTACAACAGGCCGGGGCAAACTAAAGCATATTCCTAGCTCCACAAAATGTGTAATGCTATCAGCCTCTTAGTGAAGTTATACAGACGATACAACATCTCCTCCACAACACCAGGTTTGCTCTGATTCTTCCACCCATCCCTTCCGATAGAATCCTGCAATGGTCATCCTTCAAACCGATATCTCTCCCTGATCTTGCTAACATTCTCAACTCTCTCGAAGCCACTTCTTATGAAGATGATGTCTTACCATCATCTATCCTCAAAGTTCTCTTACAGGACACTTTCATATGCCAACTTATCGTGGTAATGCCATCCTCATCGAGGCATTTTCCCTGATGCTCTGAAGATATGCCAGATCCTCCTCTCCGACAAAAATCTACACTTGACATTGGTGATCTTGCAAACAGCCCATCACTTACCTTATATTCATCATGAAGATCATTAAAAAAGCAACACATGTTCACCTCCAAGATTACTACCACTTTGGCTTCCACAATGGCTTCAGATCATACTGTATCATGGAGACCACTACATTACAGGTCACATATGAAGCCCTCTTAACCACAGATGGGGATGACTCCTGCCACATTCTATTGTTGGACCACTCAGTTGACTTTTACTTGGACGCAGTTATTCAACCCACCCTCATATCACACCTTGGAGTCTCAAATGGAATTTATTTTCAATCTGGTACTCCTACCTTTCCATTTATTGTCAACTTGTTCACATGGCCACCTCAATGTCACAAAAACTCTTAGTCCCCCACAGTTCCATACTGTCTCCTGCTATATTCAACCCTTACATGGAGCCACTTGGTGCTCTATTCACAGTTTACATCATCAAGATTTACTAATATGTCAATGATGCACAACTTTACAGTAAAGTCCCCTCTGCTTCAAACACATGTTGCATATCATCCTGAACTGGAAGCCCAGTGTTACCTGATGCTCAGTCCAACCAAAGCAAAGTTCTCATTATTTGTAAGGACAACAAGAACCCATACAAATCTTGCTCAATGATGTGACCTGTGACTGCTTTGAACCACTACTTTCACTGAGTGCCAAGTCACTTGGATTCTCCCTGGACACCAACCTCACCCTCAGGGAACACATTGTCATCAGAACAAGGGTGGCTTGGTAGAAGCTCTATCTTTCAAAGAAAATCACACTCTGTCTCCCAGAAAGCAATTTTAGAACTGCTGTACATAAGCCCTCACACACTTCCATCTGGATGGCTTTAATGCCCTGCTCCATGTTCTTTCAGACTGCACAATGACACCCCAGTAAGGGCATTCTACATGCCACAGCATGTCTCATCCAGGGACTATAGAAATCTGGCCACATCACCCCCATCCTGATAGAAACCCATTGGCTTCCTTTGCCTGCTCACACCATCTTTCAAACCAGCTCCTTATTTACCAAACAAGCATCCCACTTAGCCTTGCTGACAAGCTCTGTAACTCTGGTAGTTCACGGACACCCGCACCATCGACTGCAGTCTAAGAAGCGTAACCAAATCCAACACAGCATCGCTTTTCTATCTATCCAAAAGGAATCTGGAATAATATCTCTGTATCCATAAGGACCAAACACAACTTTGCTCCAATGTAGGAAAGAGGTGAACATTCAGTTCATTTGTGATCAATATTTCACAGTACATTAACCATTCACAACCCATCTTCCTCTTCTATTACTCATTGAGGTTATGCTCATTTTGACCATATACAGTGCTCTGCTGAATTTTGCCTAAGTTGTGTGATGTAAAAATATCATATACATATATTATTACATACATACATTGATGATTTGGCCATTTATGTCACAACTGTGGACTTAATAAAAATGTTCACAGACTGAATGGGTTCTTTGTGCTACTAATTCATGCCAACGCTTCTTTACTGCAGATATCTCGTTTAGACGTATATTGCAGAATCTATTAAACACTGTAAAAAACAGACCTTTATAAAAAAAATAGATATACATTTAGTGTACTATTTTAGGGGTGTTTTGTCTTTCTAGCCAGTGCATGTACTGCCAGAAAGCATGATTGTATACAAAGAGATTACCCATTGGATCCTGACACTTCACATGCTGTCCAGACCTTTCCTTTTGTGGTTTGAGAAAATAGAAAGACGCTTTCAAAAGACATTAGGCGTGATGATTTTGCTTTGTGTTGAATGCACTTCGCTCAAAGCTGACACTTTGCGAACAAGAGAAATCTTTGCGAGGACTTTGATGCTACAGAGTCATGTTTGGCATGTGTTAGACACCTTCAGGCTTTCCATTGATTGGCTAGGAGGGAAATCAAATGGACTGTTTGAGCTGTCACAGTTCTAGGCATTTCTTAAAAGAATGGAAGACCGGATCAACGGCGTACCTCCAGGCTTTCTGACACAGCGTGTTAAGCAATGAAACACGTTTAATCACGTTGGCTCTAAACTACAGGCAGTCTGTGGTTCGAATATAGTATCTGCTTCTCAACTCATGTTCTATGGGGAGAGTAGAGAACACAGGCGTCAGCATTTTTGAAAGTATTTGCCAGTAGTATGTAATTTTCTATCAACAGAATTCCAATATTTGTGTTAAAGATGATTGCCTGATGACTGATATTCACACGTAAAATGTTTTTTTGAAATTTGAAAGATTTCAACTAACACTGCAAAATATTCTAAATATCAAGCTGTGTTCTTGAAGGATTCCGACATTATTCCAATTCTTTTAAAAGGTGCTAATAAACTACTTCTCATAGGGTTGGATTTTTATTGTTTTTTGTCCACCAAACGCAATGTGTTTTCAATTTTCGTATTTGTTAATGTTTAACGTGTGCTTGTTGCTATGCTTGTCTTTGTGTATGTGTGAATAGCTGATGATGCGTGAATGTACGCGTCTGATAATGGTTATGTGACCATCTAATCGTAGGCGTGTGGGGGCCTGATGGTGGATGGGCGTCTGATGTTGGTGTATGGGTGCCGAGGGTGTGTGATTGTGTGTTTTCGTGTACATTTTTGTGGTAGTCTGATTATGTGCCTGGGTGTCTAAGATTATTCTCCTGTGTTTGATTTTGTACTGGTTTCTTATGGTGTACATGTTTGTTTTATGGAGCGCTTGTGTGTTTATGATGATGGTCAATTGTTTCTAGGGGGTATGTGGACATTTGGTTATAGTGCGCTCACAACTTGCCCCCCTACTGCAACACCTCTCAAGGAGAGAGACAATTGTGATTGATGTGGTTTAAAAAAGGGCATAGCATTTTATTCACATAGTCACATAGTAAAATTGCAAACCAATACCATAGTTAAGTTGGCATTATTGTTATGAGAATACAGGGCATAAGATCAGCAAAGACATACATTATTGTTATGAGAATGCAGGTCGTAAGTTCAGCAAAACAGCTCAAAGACTGTACAGTCAATGCAAACTTTTCTCCACCTTCAATCACACTGGAACACTTCAGGATGGAATGTGCCAGGAGTCCCCTTTCCTTATCCCACGCCCACAACGAAGGGCATCCAGGGCATATATACCGTAATAGGAACTTTTCCTCATCTCTTAGTGGGAGTGGTAGCCAATATCCACATTTCCATACCAGCACATACATCAGAGCACCGCATAGCACTCTGTCCTTCCAGGGGTACCTGTCACCAGGAAATACCCCCAAAATTTTAAGCTCCAGGCATCCCCTGGTAGAGCAGTACGGTCCAGGACCACCAGGAGGTCAGTCCCCCTTCCTGCCTGCCCAGTGCCCATACAAATCAACATACCTCCACAGGGAAGTTCAGTAAATCAGTCCACATTTGAAGTAGCCACCTTTTCTGCTGCAGGAAGTTCTGCCATAGGACCATAATGCCACCATCTCAGCGAGGATCACAGGACAATAACTGGTTGTGGACAACAAAACTATTTACTGCTCTATTATAAGCACTAAAGCCTTGGCTACACCTATTTTAGTTCCCTCCAATGCGCCCCTCAATCTATTGTGCTCACCTTTATGTAGGATCTTCAAATGTGTGAAAATCCAAAGCCTGTGCGAATGGGGTAAGATGGATGCCGGTGCATAGTGGAGGGAAAAGAGGCCAATCCTTTGCCTCGCGATGCCTTATATGCTGTGGTCCCAGGGGGTGTCACCTGATGACGTCAGAGGGAATCCTCTTTCATCGGGACATAGACGAGGGACTCCCCATTCACGCCCTACCAGTGGCGTAACTAATGGCACCTGCTGCTATTTTGCAAGGGATGCCTGGCCATTGAATGTGGGTGTTTAATGGTATGTCTGTGGGATGGCATCTAATGGCATGAATATGTGCAATTAAGAGTGTTTATATGAGAGAAAGAGGCGGCTAGAAAGAGAACATATGTCTGACCACTAGGTTGCCTATCCTACCTTCCCACTTAGCACTCCATTTCCATATACTGTTGCAGCCAGCGTACAGCGAAGTTATACAATGGTGAGACAGGCTGCAGGCAGATTCCAAGTCAAGTCTCATGATCCGGACATCTGTGACCTTGGTGGTGCTTCCGTATTGGAGGCGCATTTTAGTGAGTTCTCCACCCACCTGTATATCGGGATTTGCAGTAGAAAGTGTGAATGTTAATTGCAGTGAGATGCTACAAAAGACACAAAGAAGTGCCTACATGCCCACGTCGCTGGGATAAAGACTGTCCTCTCTTAGTTTTCTTTCAACCATACAGTTGTCCTGGGGAGTTGATTGAAGCGACACAGTTGTTGTGGCACTGCCATGTTTGAACCAGGCTTTGTTGGACTGCATCCCCATTGAACTAGCACTATATTTTTTAAGAATGGCAGGTTTATTAATGGTAGTTTGGAAGAAGCATCATGACAATGTTGCCTACCATTAAATGCAAGGATGATCCTGCCTAATATATGCCTGTTGGAAACACTATGTCTATAACTAGTGCGACGATCAGTATTTTTTAGGGAAGTGACAGAGCTCTTGAATTTCAGCCATATTTTGCCATAGGAATCTGGTTGAGAAAGAGACTGATTGTGGAAATCATAATAATTGAGCATTGAAGCAAGTGGTCCTATACCATGAGGTGTTAAGGCAGTATACCACTGTAGTTAAATTTATGGAATAGTGCAGCTGATTGCGAGTAAGATGTTCAACTGCATGCTTTCCTCAAGGGTTCAGCAAATTAGAATGACAGTCATCATTGACTTTGTTAAGGATAGGCTATCTGATGGTGAGATTGCAGATGCTGAGACCACAAGATTGTGACTCCCCTAGATATAACAACATGCTTCATAGAGAGGGAAAAGCATGATATCTGGGGAGACTGGCACTAAAAAAAACTGGAGAAGTTTGCCTCTACTAAAGCTGTGATTCAGAAGATTGTCCTAATCAGATCAGATTTCAGCTAGTACAGAGATGGTCAGGTAAGCTGTGAGATTGATTCCCCATCAAAAGAGTTATCCCTCCTCACTAGGCAGCCAGAGCTGATATTTCAATTGAATGAACATTTGGCTTGTGAGAAAAATAGTGACCCAACCCTGGAGTCAGGTCTGTCAGAAAGGGGAATCTAATCTGAGTAGTGTTATTGGATCAGTTGGCAAGTTCATCAGTCGATCGATCACCCCAGCTAACTTAGACTAAAGATGACTTAACCAAGGAGGCAAGAGAGATGGATCACCCCTTTTCATGAAGCCAGCAAAATCTTGATCCGAGAGAGTGGGCCCTAATGACGGCCAAGAGGTCAGTTAAATACTCAACCAGTCGGAAGTTGACAGAGCTAAGAGTGGGACTTCATCATCAACATCAGTCAAAGGGTCTCTGACTTTAAGTTCAGAATATAGTCTGATGAGGAGCCTATTGAGAGGATCTTGAGATACCGGCAGAATCATTTGAAAATGATACCATGGTCAAGTTAGCGGGGATCAAACAGGGGCAGATCAAGAAGAGACACAGTCACAGCCACGCCAACAAGCCAAATCCCCTATACATCTTTTGGAGAGTATTCTCAAATAAATTAGGGGTCTGGAACTGATACAAATGGAGGAGACTGTTACGCTACATCAGAAATTGGTAAAGATAGATGAAACTCTTGCACAGCTACCTATTAGTATTCAAAAGACTGTTCATAAAATCTCATATCTCAAAGACAAAGTTGTCTCTCAGAATAGGGAGCTAGTGGCTTCCAGATAAAGGTTTGGCTAATATTAAATAAGATTGAGGATTTAGAAAATCATGACAGAGGTTCCAACCTACAGTTTGCAGGTGTTTCAGAAGGTGATGAGAACCAGGGAGGTGATGAGAACCAGGGAGGTGATGAGAACCAGGGAGGTTCTACTCGTCCGATTCACTTGGTTGAAAATTTAATTAAACACATATTCTGCCAGGCTTCATAAGGATTTGACGATCATGAGAGCCCACTGAGTTCCAGCTCAGCGCACCTCAAATATGAAATATCCATGTACTATCCTGGTAATCTTTGCTGATTACAGGATCAAAGAACTGATTCTGGTTATCGATATTAAGCACAAGACATTTACCATTTCTCTGACCCTTCATTTTTGTGTCTTTGCCGACATGTTAATTATAACTGCCTGATGGCAAAAAGAGTTTCAAAAGGTTCCTGGGGTGGTTTAGAACTGGTGGTACTCAGTCTTCCTTGACTCATAAATCAAAACTTAAGGTTCTATTTAAAAGCCAGTTTCATATATTTTCAGATGATCCAAAGCTCTGTAAAAAACTTATATCTGGAGGGACCTCACTGGACAATTTAGAATGTTGCTTGTTAATCTCATAATTGATGTAAAATATGTATTGGGTGTTAGTGATTGTGAAAGTTTTTTTGTCTGTATATATTATATGTTGTGGATGTGGAGTAGGAGGGGTTCACCTACAATTTTGCGCAGGGAGTAAAGAGCGACCAAAGACTCAAGAAAAGGGCATCAGCTAAAGATATAGGGGGTGTAAGGAGTAAGCCACCCAATTCCCCCATTTGGGGAGGTGGGTTGGTGTAGGTGGGTTATGGGATTGCATGGGTGAATATTAGGGGGAAAAAAGCAGTATACCCGTAAAAGGGTGTATTTTAAGAATCAGGATAGGGCGATTGCAACAATTCTTCTAAATGGTGGAACTGTTTGGAAATATGTTTGTAATATATTGGAAACAGGTTAGAAACTGTTATATAGGTGATTGATTGATGGACCAAATAATTAAGATTGTTACATGCAATGCAAATGGTATATTAAATCCGCAGAAGTTTGGCTCGATTACGAATTGGCTACCGTCACTGCAAGTAAGTGTGATTTTATTTTTTAAAAACTACCCATTTTAAATCTAATAACCCCAAGTTAGGGATCCCCAGATGATTTTTTCATGCTTTTTTGCATCCTCAGGGCCAGCAATTCAGGGAGTAGTGATTTATTTTTCAAGAAATATAAACTGGCACATAGTTGATGTCAAGAAGGATTGTAAGCGTATATGGATTTGGGTTAAGGTCTTTGTAAGGTGGTCATATTTTAATTTGGTTTATGATTATGGTCCAGTAGAGGATGATACAGAGGCACTTAGCCGGATCTATAAGCTTTTGAAAGAGTTGGACAGACCATTTTATTTTTTTGAGATTTTCATTTTATACAAATAGCAAAGATGGATTAGTCAAATTGTTTTAAAACACAGATCAAGCCAAAAATTCAATGATTTTGCTGTGGTTGACCCATGGGATCTTGAATATCCAGGCTTTCAGTAACTTACATGTTTTTCAAGTAAGTTTAATACGGCATCGTATTTAGATTTAAAAAAAAATCGTCATGGGTAAATAGAAAGTCAACTACCATTCTCACCAATGCTTTCTCGGGTCACTCCATAATCCTACTTGAAATCTGTCTTGATACTGTCAAAGCTCTTGGTGTGTCGTGTTTATATCTAGGAACCTAATTCAATATTCCTGATTTATGCCCTTGTAAGGTTATAATCAATAATATCCTGATAAAGGCATAAGAATCAGATCCATATTCAGTAATAGCCCATGCAGTCCAAAGCACAGCACGGCTACTCCCATCGACTCCTAGAAAGCACAACGCGTTCTTTAAACAAACCAAGCCTCCAGCAGCCCGGGAAATCACCCCAGCTTTTGTTTTGATTTGAATAAGAACTCCTGAAGTCCAGAAAGAACTGTTAGTATGGCCGGGATGCCCGTCACCCCCTCCCAACACAATCCCCAAGGATGGGAAGACGGACGCAGTTCTGAACTTTTGGAAGGCGGGAGGGAGTCACCCTCCCGGCCGTATTTATTAAAATATGAAACAAAATTAAAACATTAAATAAAAAGTTTCATAATCATGTACAATTTTCATTTATTTACATTTCGATGAAGACATGTTCTTTGGCTAACCTTAACAAATCTCTAATACAAAGGTTTCCTAGCTGAGTCTAACATCCTGCAAATGCATACTTTCTAAATTAAAATTGTACATCCTAGCATTAAGGGCCAACGGCAAGGTCTTAACCGGTGTCAGATCCCTACTACCAAAAACTCTCGCCCTCACGGTGTGAGTGGCGGCCGCGCAGAGGACTGTACCCTCATTGCCAACTGTAATTTCCCTTGTCTTGTCGGGGGCCCCCCTTTCCACTCGACGCCATCTTAAAGGTCGTCCGAGCACCCGTGTGAGGTATCTGTAGGAAGGACAGCGTGGACTCCCCCCCCACCCCCACACTCTCTATCACATCCGCCGTCGCGTATATCCGGGCCCCGGGAAATTCGTAGGAGGGGCATATAGCCGCCTCCTCCCCTGGAAGGGGCCTATGGCCGTCTCTCCTTAGGCGACCCATCCTTTTAAAACAATTCGAGGACCATCGTCCTAACTGTTTCACTTCTTCTGCACTCTGACCCCTGGCTGTAGCCTCAGTAGCAGCCCCTATCCTAAAGGAGTGGGTCCCGAAATCGCACGGGTCCATGCCCCCCGCAGCGATTGTCAGTGCTAGCACCCTCTGGAACTGAAACCTCGTCAGTGGGGTGGCATCGATGTGCCTCAGCAAACTCCCCCCCCCATGTATCCGCCCTCAGTGCCAAGTATTCCTCTATACACATTATCGGGCACGTGGGGGACCCTCGCATGCGCTGGACAACAACATTGTTTCCCATAGCTCCCTGGTCAGTTTTGGACCTAGCTATCGTGACTACCATCGAATCACCCCTAATCAGGATGTGATCCCTGCACAAGCCTCCCTCCACATCTTTCTTATTCCTTGCGACCAGTTCGCTCACCCGCATAGCCCCATGGAACGCTAATGCGAAAGCTGCCCGGAACAGAACCGCTTCGAATTGGGAGGAGCATGTCGTGACTAGTTTCGCCATGAGTAGGGACAACCTTTCTAAGCCAATCGGGCGCCTCTCGTCTTGATTGCGACCCTCGAGGCGCTGCCAGCCGCGGAGGGCTTTTTTTGCCAAAAAGGAACCTGTTGGGTCTTTGATGCCATGCACCTGCGCCATGAACGAGATCACGCTCCTTAGGTCTTCGAAGGCTTCACAGACCCACAGCTTCACCAGGGCACGACCAGGAACTCCAGCCACGTCACAGGGCTCGCAGCTGTTCTCCCACAATGGTAAGTGGAGTTGGAAATGGGGGAGATCCTCTTTTAAGAGCTCCCTGACAGGGTTCACTGGGGCTTGGGTTAAGAGAGATCTCCCTTCACACGCAGGCTTCTTTTCTCCTTGATAATTGATGTAGGGGGAGGGATTGGTCAGAGGCTGAAGGGGGAACAACCCTCTGAAGAAACTGTCTGCCTCAGAGACAAACTAGCTGCTCTCAGTGTGTCCACCTCCTCTCACCACTGCCTCACTCCTCTACCCTTGGGTCAGCACAAAATGGCTGCTGATCACTGGCCTTATATAGGGTGGCCTGGGACCTGCAGAAGTCTCTAGTGGATTCTAGAAAGTTCCCTAATGTTAGCCTATGGACCTGTCCTCCAGTAGTGTCCGTTATGGCAGTTGGTGGACACCATTTTAGGTTTCTGGAGATCCCTAGATTTTCAAGGGGCTGACTAGGCCTCACAGGTTATGAGGGAAAAATGACATCATCGCCAAGGAACACCTAGCCCCCTGACAGCATTGAAAAATCCTGATGGACATATGTAAAAATAAAAATAGAAACTCTGGGAGGCTAAGGGGGACAAAAATAAATAATAATGGTTAGAGTCTCCCCAGAAGCAGACAGGTCTAACACGCGTCCCCCCCAGCTGAAAGTGGGGAGAACTACCCAACCCCTTGGGAGTCCTCATCACTAAGGCGGAAATACCTGGATAGACCGTCTGCATTGGCATGGTCCGTCCCAGGTCGGTGTTCCACCCTAAAGTCCATTCCCTGTAGGGAGATGGACCACCTCAGCAACTTGGGATTCTCCCCCTTCATTTGCATCAGCCAACGAAGGGGGCGATGGTCAGTCTGAACTAGGAAGTGCGAGCCAAACAAGTATGGCCGCAGCTTCTTCAGAGCCCAAACCACCGCAAAGGCTTCTCTCTCAATTGTACTCCACCTCCTTTCCCTGGGGAGTAGTCTCCTGGACAGGAAGACCACGGGTTGATCCAAGCCCTCATCATTTAGCTGCGATAACACTGCCCCAATGCCATGTTCTGACGCATCTGTTTGGACAATGAATTCTCTAGCAAAATCAGGGGCCTTGAGAATGGGAGCGGAACACAATGCTTGTTTCAAGGTCATGAAGGCTCGCTGGCAAGCCTCCGTCCAGACTACCCGTCGGGGTTGCTTCTTGGAAGTAAGTTCAGTGAGGGGTGCCACGATAGTGCCATACCCCTTCACGAAGCGACGGTAGTATCCAGTGAGGCCCAGGAAGGCTCGGACCTCTGTTTGAGTCTTGGGGGGCTCCCAGGCGATGATAGCCTCAATCTTTGCCTGGAGGGGCTGCACCGTCCCTCTGCCCACCAAGTGACCTAGGTACACCACTGACCCCTGTCCGATCTGACACTTGCTGGCCTTGATTGTCAAGCCAGCCTGTTGCAGGGCATGAAGAACAGCTTGCAGGTGCTGCAAATGGTCCTCCCAGCTGCTACTGAAGACAGCAATGTCGTCCAGGTATGCAGCAGAAAAAGCTTCCATTCCAGAAAGGACCCTGTTCACCAGCCGCTGAAAAGTGGCAGGGGCATTCTTGAGCCCAAAGGGCATCACACGAAATTGGTAGTGTCCCTGAGGTGTAGAGAAGGCTGACCTTTCCTTCGCCTCCTCAGTAAGGGAAATCTGCCAGTACCCTGAAGTTAGGTCAAAGGTACTTAAGTATTGAGCAGCTCCCAGCCGGTCAATAAGCTCATCTGCCCGTGGGATGGGATGTGCATCAGTTTTGGTTACTGAATTCAAGCCTCGGTAGTCCACACAGAATCTCAATTCAGGTGTGGTGCCTGGTGGGGCAGCTTTTGGTACCAAAACCACCGGGCTAGACCAAGGGCTACCAGAAGGTTCAATCACTCATAGCTCCAGCATCTTGGCGACTTCACTTTTGATGCTGGCCTTCACCTTGTCCGACAGCCGGTAGATTTTAGACTTCACAGGTGGGCTGTCTCCTGTGTCCACGTCATGGGTACACAGGTGGGTCCTACCTGGGACAAGGGAGAACAGAGAAGAAAATTGCTCCAGGATCTGGCGGCAATCACTCTGCTGTTCAGGAGTCAGGGATGGCGAGAGAATTACTCCCTCCACCGACCCATCCTTTTCTTGGGACGAGAGAAGATCAGGGAGAGGTTCACTTTCTTCTTCCTCTGCTCCATCGGTTACCATCATTAAGACAACCTCGGGCCTCTCATGATGTGGCTTGAGGCGATTGGCATGCAGCACCCTGTGGGGCTGCCTCGGGGTCTTAAGATCCACCAGATAGGTGGACTTCCCCTTTCTCTCCAAAACCTCAAAGGGGCCTGTCCAACGGTCCTGGAGGGCGTTTAGCTCTCCAGGTTCCATCACCCACACTTTCTGTCCAGGCTCCAGTTCCACTGGGTGAGCGTTGAGGTCATACCACTCTTTCATAACTGCTTGGCTGGCCTCCAAGTTGTCTGAAGCTTGCTTCCACAACTTAGCCATTTGGCTCCGGAAGGCCAGCATGTAGCTCACCACGTCCTGGGGAAGCTTCCTGGGAGTCCGTTCCCATCCGTCTTTCACCAGGCTGAGAGGTCCCCGTACAGGGTGCCCGTACAAAAGTTCGAAGGGGCTGAAGCCCACTCCCTTCTGTGGCACTTCCCTGTAGGAAAATAAGAGACAGGGTAGGAGGACGTCCCATTTCCTCCGCAGGCTCTCAGGTAGACTCCGTATCATACCTTTCAAGGTTTTGTTAAACCTTTCCACAAGACCATTGGTTTGTGGGTGATAAGGAGTGGTAAACCGATAGGTAACACCGCACTCCTTCCACATAGCCCGCATGTACGCTGAAAGGAAGTTAGTCCCCCTGTCGGACACAACCTCCTTGGGGAAACCCACTCGGGTGAAGATCCCCATCAGGGCCCTTGCCACTGCAGGTGCAGTGATGGTCCTCAGAGGTATTGCCTCTGGGTACCGTGTGGCATGATCCACCAAAACCAGTATGAACCGGTGACCAGCTGAAGTTGGTGGATCCAATGGCCCTACAATGTCGATGCCCACCCTCTCAAAGGGGGTGCTAACGACAGGTAGTGGTTCCAGGGGAGCTTTTAGCTTCACCCCTGTTTTCCCACTGGCTTGGCAAGACACGCACGTCCGACAATATGTATCAGACGCCACTTTCATTCGAGGCCAGTAGAAGTGGGGGACGAGCCGGGCAAAGGTCTTGTCCTGTCCTAGATGTCCTGCCAATGGTATCTCATGAGCCAGTTCCAGTAGAAAGGCTCTAAAGCATTGAGGGACCACCAAGGCTCTGGATGAACCATGGCCAGGTGCCTTGGGCTCACTGTAGAGGAGTCCATCCTCCCAGTAAATCCGGTAGCTCCCTACAATGTTTCCTGCTGCCTGGGCGTTGGCCTGTTGCCGCAGCCCCTCGAGAGTAGGACACTCTTTCTGAGCTTCACAGAACTCTTCCCTGGAAGGACCTCCCTCCACATGCCATTCAGTAGGGACGGGTAGGTTTTCCAGGGAAGCAACATTCTCCCCTGTGGAGTCCAGATCCACCTCCGCAGGTGGCCCATCTGTCTCACGAGGTAGAGATGTCGAGGCAGGGTCCTCCGGCCTCCTGTCCTTCTCCTCTCTGGCAGCCGGCTGGGCCATTGTTCCAGGCTCCAGCGTAAGTGAACTCCCCCTTCGGGCAGTCGCTGACCTTGTGCTGACACAAGTCCAGTCAGGGGGTCCCAGCATCTCAGAGTGAGTCTGGTACTCCACCCTCCTCCAAGCATTGTGCTCCATATCATTCCCCAACAGGCAGTCAACAGGCACGGCAGGGCTTACGGCAACTCGAAGTGGACCTGCAACCCCTCCCCACTCAAAGGGAACCTCAGCCACAGGGTAGTGGCCCAATCTGCCGTCAGCCATTACGGCGGGATGGAGTACATCTGGGATGACCTGCTCTGGAGACACCAGCTGGCTCCTTACCATAGTCATGCTGGCTCCTGTGTCTCTCAGAGCCTCCCCTCTACGGCCATTGATGGTGACCCACTGCTCATACTTAGTAGTATTAGAGGGCAGTTGGGTCTTTGGAACCATCTCCTTATCTCCCAGGGACACTAAAGTGACACCCGCCGGCTCCCCTCCGTTACCCAAAGGCATCTCCTCCCCGAGCACTACACTAGTTATTCCCGGGGCTTTTCCTCCAGTGGGAGGGGGCGGTCTTTTTGGGCATCTCACATCTCCTTTATAGTGTCCCACACCACCACACTCAAAACAATGAACAACCCTTGGCTGCTGGCTTTGGCCAGGGGTAGGGTTGCGAGGGGGGTTACTCTTGGGGATGAATCCTCTGCCCCTTCCTTGCGAAGTATTTTGTGGCCCTTTTGAGAACTCCCTCTTAGTTTCCCCTCCCTCTTTCTTCTGGGGGGCGCCCTGTCCATGCTTCTGGGAATCCCCTCCAGTCCCCTTATTCGACACCCGGGTACTAACCCAGATGTCCGCCTCCTCAGCAAGCTTCCTGGGGCTGGTCAGCTTGCTGTCCACCAGATGCTGTCGTAGTTCGGGAAGACATTTCTCGAGTAGGTGTTCCTTGAGTATGAGGTCATATAGTCCCTCATAGTCCCCTACCTCGCTGCCTCTCACCCAACCCTCCAGGGCCTTCCTGGAGTAATCCAAAAAGTCTACCCAGTTCTGCGTGCCCAGCTTGTGGCTGCCCCGGAACTTTTGCCTATACTTCTCAGGGGTCAATCCAAACTTTCTGAGCAGCGCTGACTTCATAGCCGGGTAGTAGGTCTGTTCACTCTGATCTAGGGCCAACAAAGTATCCCTGCCAGTGGGGGGCATGTATTTATATAACCCACCCCCCCAGTGGACTTCCAAAATCCCATGGGCCCTCAGTGAGACCTCGTAGGCGGCTAGCCATTTGGCAATGTCATCACTGGGTACATAGCATGCCATAATATCTTTTGGTAGGTAAGGTCTGGGTTCCCTGATGTTGGTTTGGATATCGCTGCCACCATTCTCTGGTTTGGGGGTTCGTAGATTTAGGGCTTGCAAATCCATCTCTTTGATGGTCCGCTCATGCGCCAACCTCTTCTCCTCCCTTTCCATGTCCATCCTGGCTAGTTCTATTTTCATCCTCCTCTCCTCCCTCCTATCCTCTAACTCGGCGTCGGTCAAACCCCTCTCTGAGACACTACTGCCCACTCTGGAAGGTGTCCTAGGGCCTGTTAAAAGGTTCCCCCCTCCCGCCTGGTACAGTGTTGAGGTCTCCAGGACAGTGTCCTTGTCACTCCCCTCAGGATCTACCTCCTCCCCGGAATGAGCCTCCACCCATGCCCGGATACTGGTCAGCAGCTCAACTTTCCTGGCGCCTTTCTTAAAAAACACCCCCTGCTGCTGACACCATTCCTTCAATTGGGTCACGGTACAATTTTCCAGCTCTTCCACATTTATCTCCATTTCTATTTGGAGTATAAACTTTTACCCAGGAGAAATCCACAAAGTGACCTGGGGTCAACCTCCACCCACCGCCAGAAGTCAATTTAGAAAAATCAAAATTTAAATTAGGAGGGCCGCAGGGAGAAAACTCCAGGTGAGGTCTCGTGGTTGGCACTGCGTTACTAATAAGTGAGTGTAAGCACAAATCCGAGATCCCACAGCTGAAACACCAATTATGTTGGACCTAGGTTATCCAAGTCTACATAAGGTAGCTTGGCACAGTAGTGGCTACAGCTAACTCAAGGCGTTGGTTAAGTGCTTACAAGTCTCACTCACAGTAACTCAGTGATGAACCACTAAAATAAAAGACACAACACCAATGTTGGGAAAATACCAGTACCTTTTATAAAAATAGAGTTCTTTTCTTGTTATGCTTTTAGACAGGTATGATACACAATTAATTTACACCTTGTTCATGAAACTCAAATCACACTTCAATACTTTTCCCGGTCAGATTATAAGAATCAAGGGTACATTTGTGGTCAGTTGCTGTTCAGGTCACAATACACTTCACTACTATATGATTACAGAAAGGAAAGCGCAGTCTAATATTTCAATATGTTTTCAAACAACTCATCAACAAGTACATTACCCCACAGCTCTTAGGTAACTGCTCAATTCCACAGACCTCTACTGGATGCAGATCTTCACAGCATAACCCACCAGTTATGTAACTAAAAGGAAGACACAGTAGTATTAACAAGGCTCCCCTCTAGTTAATTTACAGACTACACCTTTCTAGTGGAGGTTCCACTCCCTCAGTTACCAATAGACTATTAGGGTCTTGTTTCAGGAACCCTGTTGTCCCCTGCACACCTTTCTCCTCTCTCCTCTGTGCTATTTATTAATTATTTCGCCGTGGGCTGTTCAGGTCACTAACCCACTTCCTCAAGTCAGTTTTCCTGGTGCTAAACAGTCAATCTCCTGAGGCTTAGCCCCGATGTCCCGGTTCTCAGGCAATTGGCGCTGCCGCCTCCCGCTCCCTCACTACCCGGCTTACTTGGCGGTTTGAAGGTGTTTCAGCGGGTGTGTCCTCTTCGCTCGATAGAGCCTGGCAGCAGTCGGGCTGATGGGGGAAGACAGGGAAGGCTTTCCCGGCCCAAGGCTCCCTACCGCGACGTCCGCTGTGGCGCTTCTTCCTCCTCCGAGGGGACCGGTGACTGGAGCTCCGACGCGGCGCTCCTCGGCTGACGCGACCGGCTTTCCTCAGGCGGCACTACCCCGCCGGGCATGCGCAGAAGCGCTCGCTCTTCTCCCGCCTCTGCGCGGCCGCTTACAGGAAGGACGCTGTTCTCCGCGGAGTCGCTGCTCTTCTGGGCCTGCCCGACCCTAGGCCCCTCCTGCCTCCACAGAAGCTTCCACGCTCAGGACATGCGCGGAAGCGCTTTCCTCTTCGTTTAACGTGGCTGGTGCCCCCGGGGTCCCACAGCCGATTGAAGCAGCGCCGCTGCTCCTCCGCAGACACTTCCCTCACCGGCTTCACAGGAAGGAGGTTTTTAAGCAGCGATCACGCTCCTTAGGTCTTCGAAGGCTTCACAGACCCACAGCTTCACCAGGGCACGACCAGGAACTCCAGCCACGTCACAGGGCTCGCAGCTGTTCTCCCACAATGGTAAGTGGAGTTGGAAATGGGGGAGATCCTCTTTTAAGAGCTCCCTGACAGGGTTCACTGGGGCTTGGGTTAAGAGAGATCTCCCTTCACACGCAGGCTTCTTTTCTCCTTGATAATTGATGTAGGGGGAGGGATTGGTCAGAGGCTGAAGGGGGAACAACCCTCTGAAGAAACTGTCTGCCTCAGAGACAAACTAGCTGCTCTCAGTGTGTCCACCTCCTCTCACCACTGCCTCACTCCTCTACCCTTGGGTCAGCACAAAATGGCTGCTGGTCACTGGCCTTATATAGGGTGGCCTGGGACCTGCAGAAGTCTCTAGTGGATTCTAGAAAGTTCCCTAATGTTAGCCTATGGACCTGTCCTCCAGTAGTGTCCGTTATGGCAGTTGGTGGACACCATTTTAGGTTTCTGGAGATCCCTAGATTTTCAAGGGGCTGACTAGGCCTCACAGGTTATGAGGGAAAAATGACATCATCGCCAAGGAACACCTAGCCCCCTGACAGCATTGAAAAATCCTGATGGACATATGTAAAAATAAAAATAGAAACTCTGGGAGGCTAAGGGGGACAAAAATAAGTAATAATGGTTAGAGTCTCCCCAGAAGCAGACAGGTCTAACACCCTGCCACTTCTCCTCGCTGCCGCTGACCACGCCCCCTCCGGTGTGGTCCGTGATCGCCTGCCGGCTCTCCTGATACTGCTGCTAGTTGTTGTTTTTGCCCTGTTTTTGCCCCCATTTGTGCCTGTATTTTTATTAAGTTTGTTGTGCCTGTGTTTACGTTTCCTTCCTGTTTGTCCGCCTACCTCGCCGCCCTCCGCTCTCCCTTCCCGCCACCGCCGCTTTCCCCGCCCCTTTTTCTCTTCTGTACCCTCCCCGCTCCCGCCTCCCAGCTGCTCCGCCCACACGCGCACTTCGCCTTAAATGGCGACCGTGCGAACGCGCAGCGGTCACGCGCAGCGGGTGCGCCGATTGTGCGCCGAAGGCGCGCCAAAGGTAAGCCCGTCTGCGCCCGTCCGCGACCGGATCGCGACCAGCGCCAGGACCCCTGGCCCACGAAGATCCCGATCGACCCGCCTGTCGTACTCCTCCGCCACCCTCATCGCACTCAACACCGGCCGACTCCCAGAATGCCACCAATCCACTCCACGACGCACCCACGGACCTTTCTGCTGCCACGCCTGCAAATTCACCTGCATCCGGACCTGCCTCGCACCAGCACCCGCCAAGCCGAACACCAGCAGCACCCACCTCAAGTGCATCCTGCTCAACACCCGCTCCATCCACAGACACGCCATCGAACTCTGGAACCTTCTAGACGCCACAGCCCCTGACGTTGCCTTCCTCACGGAGACCTGGATGAACGCCTCTTCAGCTCCCGACATCGCCATCGCTATCCCAGAGGGCTACAAGATCGTCTGGAGGGACCGCAACGCCAACCAGATGGGAGGAGGCATCGCCATCATCCACAGGAACACCATCCGTCTCACGACCAGCACCGACAACACCCTGACCAGCGCCGAACACCTGCATTTCCAGATCCACACCAACCCGAACCCCACCCTCAGAGGCACCCTGATCTACCGACCTCCGGGACCACGCACACAATTCAGCGAGGATATCGCCGACTTCGTCAGCCCGCATGCCCTCCTCTCCGCTGACTACATCCTCCTGGGGGACCTCAACTTCCATCTGGAGAACAACAACGACCGCAACACCAGCACCCTGCTCGACAACCTCGCCAATCTTGGACTCAAGCAACTGGTGTCCACCCCCACCCACCTCGCCGGACACACACTCGACGCAGTCTTCTCTTCCAGCACAGACATCGACTTCAGCCACGCCACAGAGCTTCAATGGACGGACCACAGCTGCGTCCACTTCACCTTCAAGAGAACGACGACCCACCACCACCAGCAACAGGCCGCCCGCAGAAGCTGGAACAAGATCACAGCAGACCAGCTCGCCACCTCCCTGAGCCAGCACCCTCCTGTCAGCTCAGCGAACCCCAGCCAGGCCGCCGACAACCTCACGAAGTGGATCAGCATCTGCGCGGACGAGCTCGCCCCGCTGAGGACCCCGCCCAGCAGACCCGGCAGCAAGAAAGCCCCGTGGTTCACCGACGAACTCAAGAGCTCCAAGAAGAACTGCCGAGCCCTCGAGAAAGTCTGGAGAAGGGAACCTACACCGGACAACAGGACCTCCTTCAAGCTTGCCACCCGGAAGCACCACCAGCTGATCCGCGCCGCCAAGAAAACAGCATTCAAGGACAGGTTGGACAACAACGCACACAACTGCAAGGAACTCTTCAACATCGTGAAAGAGCTTTCCAACCCCAGCGCAGGAAACAACGACATCACCCCATCGCAAGACCTCTGCAACTCCCTCGCTTCATACTTCCACAACAAGATCGCGGACATACACAACAGCTTCAACAACCAACCAACGCACACCATGACCGAACAACCACCCCCCACCACCACCCTCCACGCCTGGACCCCGATCAGCACCGAAGACACCATCCGCACGATGAACTCCATCCACTCCGGATCACCGACCGACCCCTGCCCTCACCACGTCTTCAACAAGGCCGACGCTGTCATCGCACCCCACATGCGAGACATCATCAACACATCCTTCAGCACCGCCACCTTCCCTGAGAGCTGGAAGCACGCCGAACTCAGCGCTCTACTCAAGAAACCAACAGCGGACCCCACCGAACTCAAGAACTACCGCCCCATCTCGCTCCTCCCGTTTCCAGCCAAAGTCATTGAGAAGACCGTCATCAAGCAGATGGCCGCCTTCCTCGAGACAAATGGATCCCTCGACCCCTCACAGTCCGGCTTCCGAGCCAATCACAGCACCGAGACCACCCTCATCGCCGCCACCGATGACATCCGAGACCTGATGGACAATGGAGAAACAGCGGCCCTCATCCTCCTAGACCTCTACGCGGCATTCGACACTGTCTGCCACCGCACCCTAGTACAGCGCCTCAGCAACATCGGAATCCAGGACAAGGCGCTGGAATGGATCATCTCCTTCCTCGACGGAAGAACACAGAGAGTCCGCCTACCACCGTACAAGTCAGAGGCCTCCGAAGTCATCTGCGGCGTCCCTCAAGGATCATCTCTGAGCCCCACCCTCTTCAACGTCTACATGAGCCCCCTCGCGGCCATCGCACGCAAACACAACCTCAGCATAATCTCCTACGCCGACGACACCCAGCTGATCCTCTCCCTGACCAACGACCCCGTCGCCGCCAGAGCCAACCTGCACGAAGGGATGAAAGAGGTAGCCGAGTGGATGACGACCAGCCGCCTGAAACTGAACTCTGACAAGACGGAGGTCCTCATCCTCGGCTCTTCACCCTCCGCCTGGGACGACTCCTGGTGGCCTCCCGCCCTGGGCACCGCACCCAAACCGACAGACCATGCACGCAACCTGGGCTTCATCCTGGACTCCTCCCTCTCCATGACCAGGCAAGTCAACAACGTCTCCTCGGCGTGCTTCAACATCCTACGCATGCTACGGAAGATCTTCTGGTGGATCCCCACCGAGACCAGGAAGACCGTCACCCAGGCCCTCGTCACCAGCCGACTGGACTACGGCAACGCCCTCTACGCCGGTACCACCGCCAAGCTCCAGAAGAGACTCCAGCGGATCCAGAACGCCTCAGCCAGACTCATCCTCGACATCCCACGAACCAGCCACATCTCCGGACATCTGAGAGACCTTCACTGGCTCCCCGTCAACAAAAGAATCACCTTCCGCCTCCTCACCCACGCACACAAAGCGCTACACGACCAAGGCCCAAGCTACCTCAACAGCCGGATCAACTTCTACGCTCCCAAACGCCACCTCCGATCAGCCAACCACGCCCTCGCCGCCGTCCTACAGGAGGAAGGTCCTTCTCCTACCTGGCCGCCAAGACCTGGAACTCCCTCCTGACCGACCTGCGCCTGACCCAAGACCACCTCTCCTTCAGGAAGAAGCTGAAGACCTGGCTGTTCGAGCAGTAGCGGCACCCCCGCCCCCCCCCCAGCGCCTTGAGACCCTACGGGTATGTAGCGCGCTCTATAAGTGTCATTGATTGATTGATTGATATTATTGATCATAGCCGTACAGGGGCATAAAGTCACAATATTGAATCGGGTTCCTGGATAAAACACATCACCCACTCCACGGTTTTATGTCCATCAATTACTAAAAACTAAGCAATAAAGATGCATGTGTATTCCAACCCACCCCAAAATACATTTTGTATTCGAAATGGTGTGTGCGAAATACACGAAACGTTATAGGTGCTGTACGTTTTTAAGCAGTGTGATCATTCAAAAATTGCATATATATTCAGTTAAACGATTTGCGAAAATTATACATGAAATGTCTCTTAATTACAAAAAAAAAGGTCGAGACTATTTCATCACATATATAAATGAAATCGCTTTTGAGTGTGCTAGAGGCTGTGGTAACATATTGTCTCTAGATTTGCTAAAAATAGAAGCTCTGTTCTTTATGAATAGTTCTACTGTAAACAGAGTACGTGTGCCCAAAAAAAAGGTAAATATTTTGAAATTTGGAAAAAATAATTTCGTTTTCAGGGGGAAAAAAAATAGTTCCAAATGTTTTCAGTAGCTTTTGTTTTTCAAAGCTGAAGGCCGAATTCAGAGTTCAGGGGAACGCTGTGTGCCGGTTGGCTTAAAAGTTATTCTTTTGGTTCAGGGGAGAACATGACTTCAGACAGATGCGCAAAAAAACAGTCTACAGCTTCAGGTGAAAGTTCGACCAAGGATGATAATCCTGTAACTGGGCAGTCGTGAGAATGATTGCTATCATCGGTGTCGGGATCAGCAATGCTCACAGAAGGTCGTACCTGGGTGATGTTGCTCTCATTTCTTGCTTCACTGCCACCACCTAATCGTAGTGCAGAAGTCTCATCGAATGCCGTCATCAGGATTGGTAACCGCTGGGGACAACACGATGCATGAGCCGTTACAGGACTTAGCAAAGTATCGATATACATTGGTACTGCTGATTGTAGTGTAAGACAGGTGTCTAACATGCATTCTTCTCCGCATAGCATACATCGAAGCACAGGTAAGATGCAGTTCTGCCAAATAGGTCTGAATGTAAGAAACCAGGTCATATTTAGATCTCTTAGCTGGGCTAATCCAAGGACTTTAGTTATGCGGTCCGGGTAGCGTATTGCTAGGATCGTTTCTTCCTTCGTTGCCGGAGTCATGTCTGCGTTTTGGCTTGCCATATCGGAGCAGAAGATTCCTGCTACGAGTCCCAAAAGTAGTGGTAGGCCACCAAAAACCGAATGGACAAAATTGGGAAAGATGCCCAGGACTGCTTCGAAGGGTGTTAACAGTCCCGAAAAAATTGTCCTAAATACATTTCCGATACCACTGGCATCTGACATATTTAGGAATTGGCTTAGCATTTCTACGAAATGCACGGGGCAATTAGTTGATAAAAGTGTATGTATCTCTGCCATTGTCCTTGCACCTTGAAGATCATATGTTTCTTTTGATGACGTGATGGGCACTGTTGTCTGTAAAAGCACAGACTTCATTCTGCTTAAAGTATCAATTCGTATAGAAGAGATATTCAACGGAGGCCAAATCGTCGCCTCTGAGTCTCCAGGGCCGTTTGGATACAATGCTTGCATACAGCAAGTGACCATGGAACTAACGCTTACAAGATATGCTTTCCCTGGCACCATGCCACAACAGCTGTGGTCCGTTATTAGAACGTAACTCCCATTAGAAAGTTGTCTAAAGAATGGCTCTATCTGTGTTGCAGGTGTGCCGTGCTGGTGGCATGAAAAGTTATTTGAAGTCCTCTCACAGGCCCCATGTAAATTAATACCTTGGCACCGAAGTATACCGCTTAGTGATTGTTTACAATTATTACCACTAAGAAATACATTCTGGTTTTTGTCACTATAACATGTGTGTGTATAAGGTAATTTCCATGATGACTTAATGTACCCTTTACCCAACCTTTCATACTGGCCTGCTGGTATATACTCTTGGCATTTTTTAAATTGGAAAGTTGTTATCGGAATTGTGATAATTCCGTGTATTATCCATTCAATGACAGGTCTTTCTGACATTGTCAATGGTAATCTCTCAAGTTTTTCAATGCTCAGAATCGTATAGTCTGCTCCTTTCTGTGCCAAACTGATTTGTTTATTAGTAAGGTTAAAGATAGAGAGCAATGACCTTGTGTTGATTAAACGCCAAGGCACATAGCCTGAACGGAGGTTTTGCAACGTCGAGCCTAGCTGTACAATAGAACGTAATTGGGACTGACCATGTTGTAACATTAGCAAGTCCTGATCTATTATATCTATAGCAGATGATACAATACTGTCCAGTGAATATATTCAGGATGACAGAGTCAATAACCCATTGTCCACAACAGAAAGTGATTTTTCCAAATTAATATGATCAATTTCTCGTATTTTCTCTGCTGTCTCAATTTGCGTCACTTTCCAAGCTTCGTTGTATGCAGCGTATATACTGGCCGCTATGAAATGTTTTTGACGCTGTTTGCGTGGTCCCATTATGAAATCGCGCAAGTCAGCACCATCTTTAAGTAAAGAAAAGTGTTGCTTAATTTCTGCCAGTGTGGATGTTTGTAGCCATTCAAGGCATAGTTTCCCTACACGGTATGTTGTTACTATCCCTGGATGTTGTCTCTGGGAGTATCTGGGGTCTGGTCTGGTCATTTTTAACCCCTGTATTTTGTTCAGGAATCTATCTTGACATTTATTTGAGTCTGTTGGCCAGATTAACCACTTTTTCCAATAAGGATGTGTTCTATTTTGATGTAAAATTTGGGATACGTCTATCTCAATATCTGTGGTTGTGTTATCAGGTATTGGCTTTGGAATAGACGGTTTGTTTAAGTCTTTGATTTTGGCTAGGCCAAAACAGGTAGTTTGTTGAATGGTGTCATTCAAGAACATTATTTGTTCTGCGATCATGCAGGCTCGGAACAA
Source organism: Lissotriton vulgaris (assembly GCF_964263255.1). Taxonomy (NCBI): domain Eukaryota; kingdom Metazoa; phylum Chordata; class Amphibia; order Caudata; family Salamandridae; genus Lissotriton; species Lissotriton vulgaris. The sequence goes on along the minus strand of NC_141699.1, from coordinate 239,260,224 downwards.
TGCTTCTATGCATTGTACCTGCCATTCCTTTGTACCCCAGATGGTTTTTGTTTCAATGTTATTTTTCTAGAAATCAAAACCAAATGTAATCATTTTTTCATAAAATGTTTCTGAATAGATCAATTTAGTATTTGTCAGCATGGTTTTTGTCCCTGTTTTATCTAACAGTTTATAATAGAATATTTCTGCATCACTTGTGTTAAACCCTGAGAAGTATTGGAATTTCTCATAGAATGTTTTTGAACTGCTTTTAGGTGGAGTTGCACAATGTTCCCATTGATTATATTTAAAAACATTTCTAGGTTGAGCAGATTTATGCAAATAGTGGTCTTCATAGGGGTATTGCAATACATCTGTTCATAATTTGATGAACCTTGCAAATAATCATGTTCTGTAAATTTTGCTGACATTACTAAATCTGACATCATATTATTTATGCTTTCAAAGTCCCAATCATCAGAGAATTTACTTTGTTTTACAAAGTCACTTAATGAAACCTTAAATTGATGAGGATATTTCAACAGTTCGACCGGTCCATATATTTCGTAATCTGTTTTGTCCCAAACTACCCCGCCGGGTTTTGGAATGGCTGTGACATTTACTGATGATAGTTCTCTTTTCTCGATGTGAGATGACTTGTGTGGCTTCAGAACTAAGTTGATGTTCAGACTTGCTGTGTCCATTGTACTGTATTTTCCCTCAATGAATTTTCCCAAACAAAGTACCATGATGAGCCAAAGCAGGAGGAAAAATACACCTAGTAAAATCCAAAATTCTAACCATGGAGAAACAAGATAAGTTTCCTTGAGTTGATGAAAGAGTTCTGTTGCTTTGTCTTTAAAAGTCTTTGTTGCTGGCGTTACTTCAGGCTCGCTCTGATCTTCAGAAAAGTTATCGAAATTGATGAAGTAGCCAGATGCAGTTCTGTCAATTGTTGGAATTGTTTTTTCAATTTGCCTCTCATTAGCACATTCTGATGCTACATCATTGTAGACTGGTGTTTCTTGACGAACTTTGTAGCAAATTTTGGTATTATGCTATTTCTTGGGAGTCCACTGGGCCTACTACTTATTATTGGCCACATGATTGTGGTTTTACCAGGTCAATGGATACAACTCAGTTCTCCTTTTTACCAGCAAGGGGCGGTAGTACAACTGATCTTGTTCCGTTGCTTGCTAAGACAGGTACTGCTTTTCTGTAAGAAGGCCCAAATTCCTTCTTCACCGCAATCTTCTCTCTTACCAGATCCCCAATCTTTGGGATCCAGACAGGTCTTGCTGGGAGAGGTGGTGTGTCTTCAGTGGTTGTTGGCTGCTGTTTTAGTTTTATGTTGCTCAGGGCTTTTCTTGTTTCATTTAAGTCCTGTAAAGCAGCCAAACGATCGATGATGTCAAAGCATTTTTTCTTATCTTCTACCACTGAAGCATGACTATCTAAGTCCTGAACATACATTCTAGTTCCGAACAATAGTTCATACGGGCTGAAACCTTTTAGAGAATTTCTTGGCTGATTATTAAGACTACGTTGGACACTTGTTAAATGCTGGACCCACCCGTCACCCGAACCTAATACCTTTGCCGGTATAGATTGCTTTATGTCTCGTTTTTTTCTTTCCACAACCCTGTTTCCCTCAGGATGGAAGGGACAAGAGTACCGCAATCCAATGCCCATGCTGGTCATGGCCTCATTATAAGCTCGAGAGCTAAAAGCAGGACCCTGGTCAGAATGAAGCATGGCAATTGTGTATGTGCCGATAAAGACTCGCAAATCTTTTATAACAGTTCTGGCGTCAGCCGAGCGCTGGGGCCGCATTTTTAAGTGAATTTAGTCTTAAAAGGAATTAATAGGACGCTGGATTTTATGTATAGATAGCCTTATGCTAACTACAGAAATGGCCATGGCAGTACTCCAGTTGGCTCGTTACTGCGGTCTCTGTTGCAGTCTGGACAGCTCTTCGCAAATTTATAATGTTGCAAGCTCCTCCCCGGCCACCAGTATTCTGATTGTAATTCTGTCAGAGATTCCTTCATCTGTTTGTGCCTTAGACCATCACCCATGTGTGCGTCTGCTAATAATAAGAATCTCCGGTTCGTGTTTGGAATTACTCTAATCCCCCACTCCAGGGATTCGAACAAAAGGAACGGAGTTTGCGTCAATTACGTATGTATAATTGGGTGGATAGTTCACGGGTAGTGCTGCACAGTTGCCTTTCGAAGATTTTTTTACTGCCAGCATGGTTTTTCCGTCTATGTATTTTTCTGGACGCTTTTTTGTGGCTACGGAAGCCATTTGAGTTGCTTCCACTTTGGCTGTATTAGCCAATGACTTCCCTGCAACGTGAACGCCATCACATTTCTGTAAAAGAACTACCTGTTTCCAAAGCATTTTATGCTTGATTGTGGACCTGTGTCGTCTTTGTAATCATTTTGAACCCAGTTCTGCAAATCATTATTGTAAGATTTGATGCAGAAATGAGAATCGTACACTATTAGTGTCGGGAATTCACGTTCGGCATTTTCAAGCGCCATCTTTAAAGATCTGATTTCAGCTCGCTGAGCCGAACAGTTTCTCAGTGATTCAGTTTTTGTTGTTTTCGGTCTGAATTTACCGCACAGCCAGCGACCTTTAACAATCGCGCAGGCTGCATTGTAGGATTCATCATCTACATTGTAATGCTGTACAAATCTGTCTGTATAGATTATACAAGAGTACTGTTGGAGAGGCAGAATTTCGATTGGCAGAGGATATTCTTCTTCATATTTCAAATCATTCAGTTTGTTCATGTTCCGGACGTAATAGAAAGTCACTTTTTCTGTATCAAGAGAATTTTCCCACTGTATCCATATTGGATCTAGTGCCACTGTTTTTAGATTTACTGGGCTGAATAGCGCCTCGAAGGCTGATTCTGCTGTGAAAACATTTATTCCTTTTCCTTGTGCTTGGGCTCATTCTCTTGCTACAGCAGTTTGAACTGCCTTTATAGTATTTTCTGTAAGACTGAATGTTTTTTCTGCTTTTGTGTACAAATGTGATTTGTAAGCTATTGGTACCGTTTCTCCCTCATTAGAGGTCAGGTACGTGAATCCACATCTTCCTGGGATGACTCGGATTACAAGGTTGCGTGTATTGTCACGAGTTTCTAATTTTATTTTAGCTAACATGTCTGTTTGCAGTTATCTCGAAATTTCTGTGTGTTTCTGATTCCAGTTGATTGGTTTAAAATCAGGTTTTATTAATTCATAGAGAGGTTTAACCCTCTCTGCATAATTTAGAATGTGAGTTCTTCCGAAATTCAGGAAGCCTAGAATCGATTGTAAGTGTTTGGAGTACAGCGCACTTCTCTAAGAAGTTGTCTGCTAGGCTTTTGCCTTCACTTGATAATTTGTATCCTAAAAACAGGACCGTTAGATGGGCAATTCGTGACTTTTTAAAGTTGAATTTGTAACCCTCTGCTGCGAACCCAAGTATTATGGTGTTCACTCTTTTCAAGTGAGTATCCAAGTCGTCGTCTGTGAGATAGATGTCATCGACATAAGATAATGCCTCATCATCATACATTTGTAGTAACTCTGTTACTCTGGCTGAGAATAATCCTGGGCTATTCTTGAATCCCTGTGGGAGTCTACAGAAATTTTTCTGTGACCCCATTATTGAGAAAGCGGTCAAGTACCTGCTTTCTGGTGCAATATTTTGACAAAAGAATCCATTAGAAATGTCTAATGTTGTTTTGTATTTTTTGCGAACTATGTTATTCATTAGTGCCGCACTGTGCCAATTTTGTACCGCAAATGTTTTGCAACATGAGTTAAGGTGTCTGTAGTCCAAGACTAGACAATATGAATCGTCTGGTTTGGAGACAGGAAACAAAGGATTGTTCATTTGAGAGGTGCATGTTTCAATCACCCCTTGGTATTCAAGTTGATCTAAAATCTCCCTGACCTGTTTTTTAGCTTCTTGCTTAATCGGGTACTGCCTTTGTGCAGTAGGTTGACATTTTAACTGGATTTTGTGAGGAGGAGAGTCCTCATCCCATCCTACATGATTCTTATATAATGCAGGGGCTTGAGCTACTGCCCATTTTCTTGCATATATATATTTTCTGTGAATTGGAATATGATTTGAGAAGGCAGGCATAATCATTTCTTCGCCATGAGTACACTCCCTTACAAACTCTGGTGGCCAGTCTTTCTCGGCTAACAGGATTCATAGCCTTTTGAGAGGTTATCCCAAAATAGACCCCTTATTTTCCTAGTCTTATCTCCCTCTATACGCAATGTTATTTTGTATATCTTATGAGGTTCGCTAACTCTGGTATCTGCAGTTTCCACTTGAATGTATTCATTCGTGTCCACTGTCTCCAGATGATTCATCAGGATCTTGCGAGCTATGCTGATTTCTGCTGCGCTGTCTAGCATTGTCTGTGTCCACTCTCCGTTTTTCAGCTGTGTCCTCAGTATCCTCGGCAAGTTTGATTACTTTAATACTGGCTACATTCTTTCTTGGAAATTGTAATTTTTTACTTAGAGCAGGTTCCTTGGACTTGGCGTGCTCTTCCCTTTGGTCTGATCGTCCTCTTCTATCCGATTTCTGTGAAAAAGATCGAGAGGGACGCGCATCAATATCTTGATATCTATAAGGCTTTTTCAAATTATCCCTATTTCCAAGGTTGTATCTTTTTTCAAAGGACTCCCTTTGGGGAGACTGGTGTTCTCGGCTCGGAGCTCTTTCTCTCCACTGCGGAGATCTTCCTCTGGACTGGAAACCTTTTTCTTTGGGAGTGGATTGTTTATTTCCATCCCAACTCTTTTTAGGAGTCTTTAGATTATTTTTAATAAATAATTTTTCAGGATTTTCAAGTAGTTGGGGTTTTACTGGTTTCCCACCCAAACTATCTCTACCTAGTTTTTCATAGCATTTTTCTATGATTCTGGCAAGCTCAATTGGTTGATCTGTTATATCTGTTTCTTTCCATTTTTGGAGGTAAGTTATATCCTCTCTTGCCAATTGAACTAACTCTCTATATGCCTTTGTTAATTATTTTATTTTAACTACAAGTTCTTCATTTGACATGTTATCAATGTCTGGATGTGGTGTGTAGCTGGCTAGAACCGGCCACGTTGCTCCTAGTCTACCTAGTGGACCGAGCCTGGTGATGTGATCATTATGTTTTAGGGCGCCTTTAAACCAGAGCAGGTGCTCTTGGTAATTTAGTGGTATTTCAATATCCTCGAAAGGTGTATATTCTTACGGTGGTTTCTCTATTCTGTAATAGTGGAATTCGTGTGTTGTAGCGTTTGCCGCTGGAAAGTTTATCCATGAATAGAATACCTCTGTCTGCCTGTATTCGTGTGCCTCTATCACGAAAATGACTGTACCACCTCGTGATGTCAGTCCGTTTTCTATAAGTTTTAAAGTTATAGTTTTTCTTTTGTTGACCGGGATGATGATAGCATTCCGGTCGTTCTGTAGGAGACTCGTGTCATCCTCCATTAGTTGGGCTGCTAATTTAGCTGCTTCCCTTTCGTCTTTACTATCTGGCATTTTACTGTCAGAAAAGTTTTTGTGTTGCAGATCAAGTTTCAAGGAGACAAAAGATTAGGTGCACAATATTTTGGAACACTGAATCCTTCAACGTTGACTAAACCAAAAACTCTCCATAGGAATCTCTTCCTACTAAGTTCCGGCGGATTTGAACCTTTCACCCACTCCAGACGTCTATTGGAGTATTTACGGGAGAAAGGGTCTGTGTGAAAAAGCACGACTGAGTTACTCTAACGTCTTGCGTTAGTTTTATCGCCTTACCAAACGTTGGGCGCCATGTAGTGTAGTTCCTATTTTCCCTATAGGCCCTGCGCATTGGAATAACATGAACAGCAGTGTAGACGTAGGACTGAGGTCTTCTAGGTCTCTACTTACTATGTTAGACTTAATTTAGGTTTGCGCCAGCTAGCTCAGAGGTCACTGGAAACTTTCTTGACTGAATAGGAAGTGATCAGCTTCCCTGGCTCAGACAAGAAGGGATTCAGCTTCCGACAACCGCATTAACATGACAGCTTTGCTCCCTCAGAATAAAAGTCAATCTCTAGAGTCGTGTGAAACAATAGACAGCTATTTCACTCAGTCAGGTGTGCATATTTAATTTCACCAGGGTGCAGAGAATAGAGAGACAGGCATTTTCAATAAAAGGTATTATTTATTGAGCAGTCTTCCTTCTCATGCAAGAGAAATGAATTGCCACAATTGCAATACTTAATGTAAAGTAAAGTACGTACAGTAAAAGGAGTATTATGAAATAATACTGTAAAAGCATTGATATGGTTTCTTAGCCATGAGACACTTTAAAATGGATAAAATATATATACATATATACATAGGCTAATGTGCTCAACTGGTGCTTCTAAACTACGCCTACCCCGGTGTACCTGACCTAAGCCTAATACTTGGGAGGGAGTAAGTTAAGTAGGTTTGTTGCCAAGGATCTGTTCAAGAATTCTCTCTAAGGGTTTAGTCAGCACTGTACCTTGGGAATAGAATGTAGGAGGTCTGCTATCTTTCTCTCAGGACCCGATATACCAGTCACCCGCAAGGGTAGGCTGGAAACGCCGGAGCTGGATTTTCTCGGCAGGAGAAAAGACAGCGTCTTTCTCAGCGCGTCAAAGAGGAGGGGCAGCATCCGTGGGCTCTCCGCGTCTCCTGGGCTCTCGGCAAGCAGATTAGCTGCTCTGCTACAGAACCACCACCGTGTGTTTGCTTAAGGCAACGTTGGTATATTTATACCTGAAAGGTGCCGAGTTTGACGTAAGGTTTGGACATAAGACGTCAATAAAGATGTCACTGAGAACTGGCCGTTCTTACAGTGCTCGCAGGAGTTCTATTACAAATCAAAACAAAGCAAGCGGGGAATTCCTAGGATGCTGGAGGTTTGGTGTGTTGAAAGAACTCAGTGTGCTCTCTAGGAATCTAAGGAAGTAGCTTCTGCGATGCCTTGGGCTGCAGGGGCGATTTACTGAAATATGGATCTGATTCTTCTGCCATTATAGGGATATTATTGATTATAGCCGTACAGGGGCATAAAGTCACAATATTGAATCGGGTTCCTAGATAAAACACATCAACTCTTGGGAGCCCTTGTATAGTGTACCATAGGTACCCTGGGCATAGGTGTACCCTAGGCCTACGCAGGGGCTTCAGCATGTATTGTGCCACCCCTGGTTTGCCTTCCAAACTGACCCCACAGGTCTGTTCACACAGCCTCGGTAAGGTGGTCTAATCACCCCTTACTTAGATATAGTATACCTATATCTACCTTTACATATAGACACATATACACCTATAGGCCACTCCTATGGTAGGCTTCGACAATCCTGGAGGCAGAGTGCTGAGATGGTGCTCTGGCATGAGCTGAGCCCCTCTGCAGCTTTCGGAACCATCTCCTTGTAGCTGTTCTATGATATAGCTATACCATATACTCAAGTGCATTAGAATCCTCGTGGTTAAAGCTAACTTTGGTTTGGCTTTATCAAAACATGTCGTATAAGGTGTCAAACACTTTGGAATACTAACCCCCGCCAATTCTGGCAGCGGGGGTAACATTCCACCCTTCTAGAGGGAAAAGACATGTAAGTTACTGCTTTACCCGGTTAAAGTTAAACAGAGCCTCAGCATCACAAAATGGATGCTGCTGCCACAGACACGAGTCTGACCTAATGTTGCTTGGGGAAACTCCAGCAAGGGCAGCCTGGACAATAGGTTTCCTGTCCAGAGAGGTGCCAGCACCTCCCCAGATAGGGATTTTGTGTATTGGGGCAGGGAGGGCTGCATTCAGTGAATGCATCTAGACACTGCCTGGGGCATACAAGGTGCTCCATGCATAGCCCGTTTCAAACCAGTTGCTGGGGCACTCCAGCCCCAGCTCTGGCGTGAAACAGGACAAAGGGAAAGGGATGAAGCCACCCCCTTCTCAGGTCCAACCTAGTCAGGTAATCCAGCCCCCATCCTTAGTATAAGTATAGGAGCTGTGTCCCTGGGACTTTAGATTATCCTGTAAGACATATATTGGACCTTCGACATTCCATTCTGACTGGAAGATGGAAGACATCTCCCTTGTGGTCGAGGAGTGACCACCCTGGGCAAACAGGCCCCAACAGCAACTTTGTCATTCTGCAGTTTCAAGGCTCCAGTCGAAACCCGAAGACTCTGTGACTCAAGAACTGGACTTCCAGACTTCTCCATTCCCGACCCACATCCACAGCAAAGCTGAGACCCGTGGTAGACACGAGAGAAGTGGGACCGGACATCTTGGATATCCTGCATTTTGCTATCTGCACTTCTTTCCTGAAGACTCAGTAAGTTGTGCATTGGGGTACAAGAAGCGCCAGCCTCGAGCATCATTTGAACTGAAGCTCAGGCCCCCACACTCCGCAAGTGTCCTGTGGGCCCCTCCTTTACATTTGTGCTTGATGCATCTTTCAGGCTCCTTGCCCATTGGCTAGTGAGCCCCCTGAAGATGCCATCTTGAATCTAACTTATGATCCTGGTTACTCCAGGCTTGCTCCAGCTTCCCTAAAAAGGAGAAGCACCACAGATCTTGCTGGTCTGCAACAGAGCCAATCATGACATCCTGCGTGGGTTGCGGTTGCCAAAGCTTGTTGGGTCCAATCCGGATACCAATGCTGCAGTCATCTAGATCCATTTTGGGACAGCTTGAATCCAGCTCCTGGTCATCATCGATGCCTCCTAGACCTTGTGGCTGTAGAGACAAACTCACCTTCTTCACCTTCAAGCACCCAACATCGCCTGGTTCCTTCCTGGTACATTCCTGGTCACTGGCTAGTGGCCCAGACTCTGTTTCCTCTGCTTTCAGGTTCTTTATATCTCCGATCCACCCTTGGATCTATCCGGACACTTTTCCTCTGGTCACCTGCAGCACTTCTTTGCAGCTCTCCATAGAAAATGACAACGAAACCCGACACGAAAAGGCACCTATGCACCCGGCTTCCCTGGGTGAGGTACCACAAGTACGCCGGTGCTACCATGGGTCTTGACTCTCGAAGTGTCCTAGTTTAAAAGGGTTCCATCCTAGTCCATCCGGAAGTGTCCTTAAACTGTAACTTTGTAACTTTTACGAACTCCATAGAAAGTCAATGGGAACCCGCGCCTGTGTTTAGACACTGCACGCGGCTCCCGTGTGTCTCCTACTTCCTAACCTTTGGTTGTTTAGTGTAGCCCCAGCAATTCTACAGGCCCTAGGCCTGATTTCTAACTCTTATGTGGTGCTTATACCACTTCCTTAGTATATGGTTTGTGAGGCCCCTACGGCATAACGTATACTGTGCTACTTGTGGTATATTAACTGTGTGACTTGTATTGTATTTTTACCTCTGACCTCATAAAGTGTGCAGAGGGATTGTGTTTAGATTAAATACATATATATTTGATATGTACCTTGTGTGGTGTCATTTGGTATTCAAGGGATTATATATGGTAAGACAACTTGCTTAACTCGCCTACTGAAGTCTTAACCTGAAGACTGCTGGTTCATGCTACCACTAGGATAGCTTTCTATAAGGTTGACTTTACAACCACCATCAATAAGGGTTGATTAGACTGGTACAAGGTGCCCACTAGAACTAGTGGACATCATATGCCAGGCTAACTTCTCACATGATGTATTAGTAAATGTTTTTATATTGTAACTCTGAAATTTTGTTCAAGAGAAGAAAATTGATGGAGCCCTCTCTAAGCTTTCTTTTATAACTTGTGGCTTTCCCAAAAGATCCATTATGAAGCCTTTATGATGTACCAAATTTATTTAAGCCCTTGGATCATCAGTACATGACTTAGATGTAAACTGCACTCTCTTTGAGAATGATATGCAAATTATCTTCAACGTTATTCAACTTTTTAGTCCAATGGCAATGTTGCATTCCTAACATGAATTGAATGTGGATGAATACTAGAAAACTTGAACTAAACAGACTTACTAGAATTCTTTCACTTTCCAACCAACATGATCTACTGCCTCAACTTTTGGATACGCTTCATGTAAGAAGCTGGTTATCCGCCCTCCATTGTATCAACTTGGTGGAATTTAGCAAAAGGAGCCTTCTACCAACTGAAACTAGATTAACAACGCAAATTGTTCCTATCCATTGAGGAGAAAATTACAGCACAATCACTCTTGTCTAGATTACAAAAATTCCCAGGGAATTGAAAAAATAAAAATATTGATTACACTTGAAACAAATACTAAACAAAATGTCACAATATTTATACAATGTTTTAAACTTAAAATGCAATTATCTTGAAAATGTTTTGCAATTAAAAATATTTTTCCAAGGTTTAAAATAAAATAATCACACCTGAAGTAAAAATGTTATGTATTTATAAAAAGTGGAATGAATTAAAAGTAAATTATTTATTTTATTAAAAATTGAATGTCACCTTTATTTTGAATAAATAAATACTAAAATATGTTAAAATATTTTTTTAGATCATTTGTTACATTATATTATAATTATTTATATTCTAACCATTTTAAATAAATTCATTTAATATATTATTATTTCCTACTGGGTTTTATTTAATTCTCTACCTCCTTTATTTTGTACAGGAGGATTTTGCAGCATCAGTGACTACCCAAATGAGGTACTGGAAGTCCTAGTGCTCTTTTTCTGGCAGACGTAACTTTCAATTTGGCTGAAACAGGGGTTGAAGACATGCAAGTCGACACTTTTATCCAACTATACACTTGGATTTTGTGAATAGTCCAAAGTAGTAAAGTTATTCAAACATGTAAAAGTAAATCTACTGGCAGTGAATTTAAACATTTATATTTACCTTTGTGAAAAGCCCCCCCTTAATGTGTTATTTATGCACACAATTTTTGGGTCCCATCACAGCTCACAGGCCAAAAAAAACCCTAAGTTATAGCGCGAATGAGGGCTTTTGCATTTCTTGTAAATTCATGTAATTTTGCAGACATTTCACATAATGATGCAAATACAAATTACACACGTTTCACACACCTCTAATTCTTGCCTTCACATTTTAAATCAGCTGGTTCATATCTACATTAATACTAGGGCTGGGCTTAGTTCGCGAAGTAGCTCTCGCGAACCTACGCAAAGTGCACTTCGCACTACGTGAGCTATGCGTAGCACTACACGAACTCCGTAGTAGCATGTTCGTACTGTGCAAGATGCCGTTTTCAATGATTGCACAGTGCGGACAAGTATCCGGCACTGTGCAATCATTGAAAACGGATTCTTACACATAGTGCGAGCTGTAGTTTTCTGCAGCTCAAGGAGATTTTTCCTCGAGCGGCAGCTTTCTCAACGTGGACTGGTAGTTTCTCATCACGAGCGTTCGCGAGCGTACGCGACCACTCGCAATGAGAAAACAGACCTCCCCGCGTTGAGAATCTCGCAGGGAGGTTTATTTTCCACGCTCACGATCGGCAACTTGATGTTGCTGATCGCGAATAAGGAAAAAGTCTCGACAAGATGTCATTTTGCTTCCCCGCGGTCGCCAACTTGACGTTGAGGACCGCGAGCAAGCAAAAAATGACCGCTGCACTACGCTAAGCTATGCTACGCTATGCGTGTTCGGACTGTGCTACGTGCAGCTCGGGTAGTGCGAAGTTGCGCAAAGTTCGCAAACTACGCGAAGCATAGCGTAGTGCTTTGCCCAGGCCTAATTGATACCTGCTCCATAGGAAAGGCATAAATTCAACAGCTCCTTCCTCAGCAACATGGAATTAAGGAGAGCCACAACTTTGTCTTGATTATAGAATGTTCCCACTCTATTCATTCATTAGAACTCTATGGTGAAGATAAAGTAGGACATTCTGGATTCAACTGCCATATTGCTGCTGGCACTGAAAATGCATGCTTCACTCAGGAAGCCAGACTTTGCGGCTGATTACGATGGTGGGCGGACTTACGTCTGTCCGCCACCGTATCGGATATGGGACTGCCCGACATGCTGTCTGCAGTCCCGTAAGAGGCATTGCAATGCGACCGCCACCTGGGCAGTCGCAATGCCTATCTTTTGCAATGCAGCGGGTGCTGCAGCCAGCAGCACCCGTTGCAATGCAAAAAGGTGTCACTTTAAATATACCTGCACTATGTGCCACACAGTGCAGGGATATGTAGGGGGCACCATAGGTGACCCCCCAAACTGACAACTTCGAGCCAAATGGTATGGCGTCCCGCTACAGGCTCCCAAAGTCCCTTTCCACCAGCTTTTTCATGGCGGGTTACCTGCCGTAAAAGGCAGGCAGAAAGGGACATCATAATCCCTATGGTGGTGCCTGGTTGACTAGGCTACCGTTATAGGGATATGATTCCCCTCCTACGGACAGATTGGCTCCTTGAGCCTGTCAGAACCGTGGCAGTCAGTCTTTCCATCCACCAAAAAAACACCCGCCATTGTAATATGGCAGGCGTAAACCTGCTTACGATGACAGTGAGACCACCAACGGCAGGCTGTCAGTGGTGGTCTCACCACCATCGTAATCAGGCCCTTAGTTTCTGACATGGATTAGGAACATATTTGAGAATTTATAGATAAGGGGTGCTCATTTAGCTTTTTACAGCATTAACCATGATTGATACGGAAAAATGGAACCGCCTCACATAATGCAGTCTCCTCCATATAAAATGGTTTACATTTTATGGCTCCTAATCCAATAGCATGGCTCTCAGAAGTGCCTCAGTTTATCATGAATATAGAATGTTAGTGCTCTGGTTGTTCAATATAACTCTGTGGCTACTAACATATTGCTGCTGCTGTCACAAGTACATCTTTTACTCAGTATTTTCTCTCAAATATGGTTTATCAAACGCCAGAAGAGGATCATCATTTACTGGAAAATTCATCACAATTCCTAAAATGAATATGCCAATATTAATAAATTGTTTAAATTGTGACATAAATGTGTTATCACCCTTTATTTATGCTACTTTTGTGACCTTACAAACCAGCTATTCCCTACAAAATTTCTCATGAGAAAAAACTCCAAGAGGTATGTTGAATACGTGAATGTCTTTTAAAAATTGATTTTAGAACTTCTACGTGCTTGTTTTTCACATTGTTTCGGCTGCATTACCTCATTCACTCTGCCATAGTTTCCCTGCCCGAATTATTTTCCGCACATTGCACTTTATTCCTAAGGTTCTTCGGTCCACCCCAGCTTATGCCGTTTGAGGGGAGGAAACCAATAGAAATATGTCCTACACCGCTGTGACCACCATTTTTTTAAACATGATTGGCAGTCTAGTCTCCCAGTCCAAAAGGCTACTGAAGCTTCATCCTGGTGTAGACGCACTGCTGACTTGTAAAAGGTGTGCTAAAGGCAAGCTGTCTGCGTCCACCTGCCCCAAACGCCGCCAGGAAACCTGCTCCTTTTTCTATCAAGGTAAATGTAATGCCTTCTCTGTGATATACCAGAGCTGCACAAATAGATATTAGGGATAAGGCAATCCTCAACAGAACACCTAGTCTGCTTTGTACCTCCCCTCTCCATTTGGAATTTGTAGATCCTGCAACTTCATGTGTTTTCTGTGCACTTCTCAAGAGATCTGCACCATCTAGAGAGACGCCAACCCGAGGTAGCAAGAGTTCATGGATGATATTCCCCTCCATGGCTCAGCAGAAGGCTCCACATTGAACCGTGTAACTGACAGGTATCTGCTATAAGGCATGTACTGTAATGCATGTTCTATCCCTAAACATGACATTGAACTATGGGATCTTCTTTCCACTACTCAGCTGGATATCCATTTTATCTCCAAAACATGGCTCCACTCCTCAGCGCTTCCCAATATCCCTATAGCATTTCCCCCTGACTACAGGTGGATTAGATTAGATAGGGAGACTAAAACTGGAGGCTGAAATGACATCACTTTCTGAGACCGGTAAAAATCACTTTGTTAGATTCTCTTCTTAATGTTTAAACATGAAGCACCACCTGGTGGTGTCTGGAAGGTCACCCCAGTGTCTAGCACCACATATTCTTGCTTCTGACAACTTTGTGTGGGTAGGCTATTTTAACTATCATGCTGAACTGAACTTCGATCCTATAGACCTGCACTAGAAACCTACCATAAAAGTATCACAGAAGATCATAGGACCCTATACTCAATAGGATTAATAATGCTGTAAACTCGACCAAGGAACTATTCAAAATAGTTTACCAACCCAACCACCTGCACCTCTTCTATCCCAACATCCCAGTCCCTATGGATGCCCTCACAGATCACTTTGAAGAAAAAGACTCTAACATTTACCACAACTTATCTAGGTCTTTTGCTCTGATAGATGCTCTGATAGAAATCACCACTCATGTCTCCTCAGCAAGCAACCTCTTCCCCTATCTGTAGGAGGTCAAACTTATTACCTCAGAGAAAGTCTCGGTCCAGATGAGAAAAACTAAATCAGGCTTTTACCTTCTGATGCTCCTCTCCGATATATATTATGGCAACCCTGAAAGTGGCACTTCTTCTAGCCACCACATGTTTGTTTAATCTCTCTTTTAGTTCTGAACCCCTCCCTTAAAGCTGGAAAGCAGCTCACGTCATGCCAATCTTAAAGAAACCTAAGTTGGCTCGATTGAGCTTCCCAAGTAAAGGCCCATTTCACTGCTTTCATATCTTAGTAAAATAATAGAGGCTTTGGTAACTAGAAACCTTTCAACTTTCATGGAGGCCTCCTCTAACACAGAAACTGCCCATGTGGTGGCATTAGACACCATCAGACTCTCCCTTGATGAAGGTCTACCAGCTAGGCTTGTACTACTCGACTTATCTGCCACATTCAACACCATCTCATCCTCTGTCTTGATCCAGAGACTCATTAAGATTGGTGGAAAAGCTTGAGAATGGCTAAAACATCTTCTTAGTAACTGTACTCAAATTGTGCTTTTATAATCCTTCAAATTCCATACCATGACCTTAGACAAGGGGGTGCCACAGTGATCCTCATTGAGCCCTACCCATCTACATGGATCCCCTGGCTCAAGTGGTGTGATCCTGTGGTTTTGGTCTCATGTGCACATGGCACTCAATTGATCATCTCCATGGGATCTAACCCCGAATCTAACAAAAGCAGATTAAGCGATTGCATGAAGAAGGTTAACTATTAGACGTCGTCAAATCGCCTCCAACTAACTGGTGATAAGATAGAGATTCAGCTGTTTGCTAAATGCCCATGCACATTGGTAGAATGACTGGTGGCCTTAAGGACAGGGCCTGGCCCCCACCCCAAAAAAGATAGTGAAAATCTTGGGCATCCTGATAGACGAGACTCTCTCCCTGAGAGAGCAGGTATGTTCCACCTATGGTACAGGCTTTGGGATCATGTATCTGCTCAATAAGGCATTCCAACGTCTACCACTGCAAACCAGGAAAACCCTCAAACAAGCACTAATTGTAAGCCACCTCGACTATGGCAACACCCTCATGGTTGTGGGGAATGAGACACTTCTGTCAAAGCTTTAGGTGGTTCCGAACATGGCTGCCTGCCTTGTCTGTAAACTCCCTCTTCGCACTCCTTCCTAGCCCACTTAGAAATCCTTAAACGGACTGCCTGTGAGAAAATGATCTCTGTTTAGGCTCCTTTGTCTAGTCCACAAATCTCTAACTGGCAAGGGCACTCTCTACCTACAAAGAAAACTGCAGCCTAACCCTCCCACTCGTAACCTCAGGCCAAAAGGGCCCACGTTTCAGATGCACAGTTAGATATGGTGTGTAATCTTTCTTCGATCTTCTCCCCACCACTGGCACAGACGGCCTTTATAAATTTCTTTAGCTGCTTTCAAAAACTTGTCAAGATTTAACTTTTCTGACTCCCTTCTTTAACTCCATCTTCCTGTTTACATGCCATAGTGCTGAGAGACTCTTTCAGGGGTGATTCATTCTGTGCTTTACAAATCCCCTCAACATAACATAATATAAGAAAAGATAACATAACATAACAAGAGGTACGCTCTTTGTATACTAACACCTAAATAATACCAAAAACACACTATATAGCAAGCAAGTTTGTGAAATGTAACCCAAATTTTAAGGGTCTCATTTACAATACCCATTGTAAATGAGACCGTTAGAGGGGGAGGGAACTCATAAGTAGTTATCATTGGGGGTGGGGGAGGGCACTCACTTGAATCTGTCCAATTAATAATTCCCTGAAGTGCCTCCCCAGATAATATTGCATAATCAGTACTAACTTACCTCCAATATTAATGCTGCCTCTAGTGAGCATTTCAACATTGCAAATGACTAGATTGAAATCATTGTGTCACATGACTAACATTTTATGACATTTACTACTAAATAGCTTTGATGAACATTTCCAGTCAGGAAACACAATGTGGTAACAAAATTGATTGGAGGTTGGTCTCAAATAGTAGTTAAAATTAGATGAGAGCAGAAGGTATGAATTTTACTATTCATGTTAAGATGGTAAAACACTACGCAAAACAATATAGTTTTCATTGTTTTTCAAAAGTTAAAATAGTATGAGTAATCATGAAATTAAATATATGAAAGTGCTGGTTTTGTTTTTAGAAAAATAACACAGAAAGGAAAAGTTCTGGGAGGAAGGTGAGATTATTGTTCCCTCTTGCTGAGAGCCTGACATATATTGAGACATAAGTGGTGTCCTTGTTCTTGACATTCTGAAATGTGGTGTGACAATTATAGCTGATCCAGTGGTTGATCAAAGTACTATGATTAGTATGTTAATACCCATTGTGCACTCTATCATTTTATTTTAATTTAAAAAAAACAACATATGGCAAAAAAGAAGAAATCTTTTAAGAATGTTTGGATACACATGATAATAAAAATAATTGCTGTTCATGCCTAAAATATATGTATTGAGATCTTAAGGGTATCAAACAGTGCATTTTTTGAGGGTGATAATTTATTATTCTCATATAAAATATATAACAGGATTTTTTGTAGATTAGGTAATCATTATATACTTTTGTATTGTATCGGTGAGACCAAATCATTTGCATATAACTAATATCCTTATGATGGTCTCAAGCACAGAGTGCAATAAAGAGTCAAAACAGTGACTTCATAATGCTTTATTTAATCAATCAAGAGATCTGTAGAGCACTACATTTCACACATGAGAGTATCCAGGCACTGGCAGGGTCTAGTTGATTGGCCGAATAGCATGTTCTTCCAGGAATTTTGGAAATCTTAAAGAGATGGAGAGGTTCGTAGATGAAGGGCTAGCTCATTCCAGGTCTTTGCTCATAGGTTGGGGAAGAATCAACCTCAGCATCTCCTATGTCAAATATAATAGGGGGGGGCTAGAGAAAAGGGCACAGAGTAGAGGTGTATGTTTGGCGGATGGAAGTTCAGGTGGTTGTTCAAGTAGGCAGCTGCAGTTGTGTAGTCCTTATATGCATGGGTCAGAAGCTTCAATGGGCATATTGTCTGTACAAGGAGCCAGTGGAGTTCCCGGAGGTAGAGGGTGATGTGGGCTCGTCTAGGCAGATCCAAGACATGTCTGGCTGTGGTGTTCTGTATGGTCAGTAGTCATCAAAGTAAGTGAGCTGCAAACCCTGCGTACAGAGCACTGCCAAAATCCAGTTTGCTGGATATGAGGGGCTGGGTGATGGTCAATCTTGAGCTTTAGGGTAGCCATTTGAACATCTTACAATGCAAGGCTCTACAATGCAGGCATCCTAGTGTGGCCAGTTTGGGTATGAGTAGGTCCGAGCTCTGAGGGCCACCAGGATACCTCCATTGGGGAGCTTTTTTTCTGAAAATCAATACCTCTGCCTTGCCCATGTTGAGCTTCAGACATTTGCCCTTCGTCCATTTGGGAAGGTCTTTCATGTGGTTGTCGAAGTTGGTCTTGGTGTTGATATGTCTTCGGAGAGGGGGAGGATGAGTTTTGTGTCATCGCCGTAGGATATGATGTTAAGCCTGAGATTTTTGGCGATGCTGGTCAGAGCTGTCAAATGAGTGTTGAAGAGGGTGGGTCTGGGTGAGGTACTTAGAGTACTACACAGAATATTTCCTTGGGTTCAGTGATTAAGGTGTGAAGAGGGACTTTTTGCATTCTTCCAGTGAAGAAAGAGGTGATCCATCTGAGAGCTGCTCCTTTGATGCCTATGTTGTGCAGCTTTGTGATGAATGTGTGGTGGGAGACCGCATTGAAGGCTGTCGAAAGGTCTAAGAGTATGTTCTCGATATTCACGATAATGAGTGTTTTGGTGCTTGGTTGCTGCGGAATCTGAATTGGGAGGAATGTAGTAGAAGGTTCAATTCCAGATGTGAGGAGAGTTGTGGGTTGATGGCTTTTCAAATACTTTGATGGGAATGGGAGCAGGGAGATCGGTCAGTAGTTGTTGAGTTTGCTGGGGTCTACAGGTGGTTTCTTTAGTAGGACATTGACTTCTGCATGTTTCCAGTCCACTGAGAAGGTGGCCGTGGCAACTGAGGTGTTGAACAAAGTGGTGAGTATGTGGCTGATTCTGGCTTCACCTAGGTTGAAGATGTAGTGAGGGCAAAGATTGGTTGGGGCCCCTGATTAGAACGGGTTTAAGATTTAGGCGGTGTCCTGTGGAGTGAACTGACTCCATTCAGTTAGTCGGATATCTGTGGTGGTGGTAGCTTTGGTCTGCGACTTGAAGGAGTCGGTGCCTTTGATCTCGGGTTTGACATTTCTGTTGATATTGGCAATCTTTGGTTGTTGCAAGGTTGTTGCTGAGTTTCTGTGAGGGGGTAATGTTTGTTGCAGCTGAGGGGGTGGAGAAATCTTTGACGATGTTGAAGAGATCTTTCTTTTTATTGGAGCTAGATCCGATGCTTGCAGCAAAGGATTTTTTCTTCTAAGCTCTCTACTTTTGAGGACTGTCTTGAAAGCAGTCTTGTCAGTCATATCTTTGCTTGTGTGCCCATCCCTTCCAGTGTAATTTAGTGGTTCGGAGGTCTTCAGTGTATGAGCTAGCCTGCTTGGTAGATCTTTTGTGTAGTTGGTCAACCAATTGTTGAAGTTTCTGAAACTTTGGTCTAGGCTGCTGGAGGGAATGGAGTGGGTGGTTTCGAGGGCATTAATCCATTTGTCCTTTGAAACTTTTCTCCAGCTCTGGTGTGGGGCATTGGGCAGACTTGGGTCGGAGGCCCATGAGCTGGTGATGTTGAAGTGGAGTATGAAGTGGTTGGTCCAGGTGAAATCTGTGGTGTGGCTGAACCTGAGGCCGTTGCTAAAGGTGAAGGTGAAGATGGGGTCTAGCGTGTGGCCAACAGTGTTGTGGGGTTGTGGATGAGATGGGTGAGTCCGATGTTGATGTCAATGTGGGCATTGACATGGCAGTTGAGGTAGTCAAGGAAAATGTAGGAGTCTGTGGTGAGAGGGCGATGAAGTCAGCGATGAAGTTGTAGAAGGCTGGGCGTGTTCCTGGAGTACAGTAGGTGAGGGTCCAAAGTTGCAGTGTTCCATGGCTGGGGTGATGTCATTTGTGGTGGTGCACTGGATGCATTTCTTGTGTATGATGGTGATCCCTCCATTAGGCTTATTGATGTGGTCGCGGTGGGTGATCTTGTATACTTTACGAATTGTGGTGTTGGATGTCGGGCTTAGAAGTGGGGTTGAGCCAGGTCTCAGTGAGAAAGAGGGCATTGGGTGCGAGAGTGGATATGAGGTCCCAAAGTTCAGTAGTGTGTTGTTTGCATAGTTAGTGTTAGTTGAGAAGGGCATGTGCAAGGTGATGTTTTTGTTTAGTTGGTGTCTGTGGTGTGTTTAGGGTAGGGCTGGTTGGTGTGCTGTGGCAGGTGCAGTGGCACTGGGTGCAGGTAAAAGGTCCTATTGTGGAGCATGGGTGGCAGTGTTTGTTTAGTCATCCAGGGTCAAGGTTGTAGAGCTCAACGATACTGTTTCTTCGGGGGGTCAGGGAGCATGGCACTGGGAGCACACTAGGTGCTGATGGGCTTACCTTTGGCACTCCTTCAGTGCACCAGCAGTGCTGTCTCTGTGTGGTAGTGCTGCTGCCTGCATTAAGTAGGTCCAGGGCTGGGCGAGGCTTCTGTTGGCGGGAAGAACGGTGAGCGTGAAAAATCCAGGCGAGAAAACCTGGGTAGCAGAACTGTCACTGTACATGCTGGAACAACCAGGAAATAAAAGACACATGCAAGTGACAAGCAAGGTGTCCAGGTGCTTTCATTACAATTTCTATGGAGCTAGTTTTGCTGTAGCTGAGTTTTCCAATAAACACTCATTTCATGTACATTAGGAAACAGCGATTTAGAGTAGCAAATGTTTTTCCTAGATGCTGTGAATGCAAGAGATGTTGTATGTGCACATATTGGTGTTATAGAGCCCTCATTGATCTTGCAATCTTTTTTTGTGATTGCTAACATGGTGGTGTTCTTGAGTTTACCACTTTAGAAGTGACGTGTTGGGGCAAGCAGCTCACACTGTAGAGAGAGAATTCATGGCGCCCATCTATAAGGAACACTGCCATCATGTACTCACCTCGAAGAGACTTTCAGAAGGGGCAGGAAGATCACTTTGGGTAGATGTGCTCTCTGGACGCTAAGCCTTTTATACCTTAGTTTACTGGCAGTGCAAGCAGGAGCACAACGGTTCGACTCGGAGATAGCAAAACCCTGGATCTGGCCACTCAGAAGATAATTGCAGACCACTAGGATGGTGGAACCTTCAGGCCAACTCAAATGTCAAGGGAGCATCACTCCATCGCAGAGAGGCAGTTGGGCTTATGTTGTGTGAGGGACACTAATTTTCAGCTGTGAATGTGCACTCTCATGCAGAGTTTGCTTACACATCAGGCCAGGATACATATTGTGCAATGCAAAGAACAGCTGTATTGCAGGGTCCATGGGCGAGGAATACATATGGCTGAGATACCCGCCACCCCCTCTCAACACAATCCCCAAGGATGGGAAACCGGAAACATTTCTGAACTTTTGGAAGGCGGGAGGGATTGACCCTCCCGGCCGTATTTATTAAAATATGAAACAAAATCAAAACATTAAAATAACAGTTTCATATTATGTACAATTTTATTTCCACATTACGATGTTTTGGCTAACCTTAACATATTTCTAATACAAAGGTTCTCCTAGCCGAAACTAACATCCTACAAATACATTTTAACTTAAAATTGTACATCCTAACGTTAAGGGCCAATGGCAAGGTCGTAACCGGTGTCAGATCCCCAAACCAGAATTACCCCCTCACTTGCAAGGGGCGACCGCACAGAGGGCTGTACCTCATGTGCACATACCAATTTCCCTTGACTTGACGGGGGCCCCAATGAACTCGACGCCATTTTATGGTCGTCCGAGGACTCGTGTGAGGTGTCTAGAAGGTAGCGTAAACCCCCTTCCCCACCCCACACAACTTACCACATCTGCCGTCGCAGATGTCCTGGCCCCGGGAAATTCCCAGGAGGGGACCGTAGCCCCTCCTATCCAGGGAGGGGCCTTGACCGCCTTCCCTTTCTTTTCGGCGTCCCATCCTTAGAAGGGACCGCCTCCCCGTTGAGGGGCCAATGGCTACCTCCCCCCGGGCGCTCCCATCCGTAATGGGTGACGCCCCCACCATAGTGATCTTCCAATTACTGCTCACCGATCATGACCTTACCGCCCGACCAAAATAAATACGACATTAACTAGCGATACTAAAATAAAAACAAGACAATAACCGCTTTAAGTATGACTATTGGAACATCATTGATCAACACTGGTGCAAAATACTTTATTCGAAAAACATACTGTAAGGAATCATTCACTTTATTGCATAGTAAAACCACACTTTAATCACAACAACCTGTAAAAAATCGAGTTACCACATCAAAACTTTATTTCAAAACCACTTGCTGTCTCCAGGGGCTGGTGGGTGGGCCAAAATTGGCTCTTCGTTCCGTCTCGAGCTCACGTGCAGCGGGGAGGTGCAGCTTCAGAGCACAGGAACAAGAGGATGCTTCCTAGGCTTGTTGCTCCTTTTATCCTTCTTCCGGCGGGCGTAAACCCGCCTCCGCCCGCCTCCGGGGGCGTGGCTGGCGGCTTCAGTGTCTAGGACAACCCACTCTAGGGCGGGAGTAAGCGCGCCCCGGCTACGCCGCTTCGGGCATACCAGCCGAGACTCGCCTCCCGCCCAAGATGGCTTCCCGGGGGGATCGGGGTACTCCACCATACGTTCGGGGGGACCGAGTGGTCGCCCCTTTCCATATGGCTGAGATACCCGCCACCCCCTCTCAACACAATCCCCAAGGATGGGAAACCGGAAACATTTCTGAACTTTTGGAAGGCGGGAGGGAGTGACCCTCCCGGCCGTATTTATTAAAATATGAAACAAAATCAAAACATTAAAATAACAGTTTCATATTATGTACAACTTTATTTCCACATTACGATGTTTTGGCTAACCTTAACATATTTCTAATACAAAGGTTCTCCTAGCCGAAACTAACATCCTACAAATACATTTTAACTTAAAATTGTACATCCTAACGTTAAGGGCCAACGGCAAGGTCGTAACCGGTGTCAGATCCCCAAACCAGAATTACCCCCTCACTTGCGAGGGGCGACCGCACAGAGGGCTGTACCTCATGTGCACATACCAATTTCCCTTGACTTGACGGGGGCCCCAATGAACTCGACGCCATTTTATGGTCGTCCGAGGACTCGTGTGAGGTGTCTAGAAGGTAGCGTAAACCCCCTTCCCCACCCCACACAACTTACCACATCTGCCGTCGCAGATGTCCTGGCCCCGGGAAATTCCCAGGAGGGGACCGTAGCCCCTCCTATCCAGGGAGGGGCCTTGACCGCCTTCCCTTTCCTTTCGGCGTCCCATCCTTAGAAGGGACCGCCTCCCCGTTGAGGGGCCAATGGCCACCTCCCCCCGGGCGCGCCCATCCGTAATGGGTGACGCCCCCACCATAGGGATCTTCCAATTACTGCTCACCGATCATGACCTTACCACCACAGGCCGGATAGTTGACCGGCTATCCGGACCCCCCACAAAAATCCTGCCTAAAGGTCATGCTGTAAACTCTTTAACCAAGCTATGAGGTCTCCTATGAGTAACACATTCCCCACCCGGGACAAATGGACCCCATCCTCCAAATACATATTGTCACCCTTGATACAACCATGAGGAATAGAATGCAATGCATTTGAACGAAACAACCTACTCAATTTGTTATTGACTTTCTTTACCGAATGATTTATAGCAGACACCGAATTCGCCCCCCGCCACACCTTACGTGGAATCATATGGGACCATGCAATTGTGCACCCTGGAACCCTTCTCGCCAACCAACTTACTGTGGAAAGTATCGCCTCGAGAAGAAGGCGTCTACCAGTGGTTACCAAATCGTTGCCCCCAAGATGGACTATGATTATAGATGGCGGTGACCTTGTCCGCCCTAACAAACCCTCGACAAAAGGTTGAAACTGATCAATACAGAGCCCGCCCCTTCCGTAGAAGGTCACCCTGTACCCGTATTCCCCAGCCACGTGAATCATGTCACCTGCTTTGAATACGTCCGCGGCACGCCTCACGTATGAGTGGCCCACGACCCACACCACTTTTTCCGCAGCCGGTGATGTTTGACCGCTGGTTCCCAGGTGTCGGGTCGACTGCACAGTTCGCCCCGCCTCGTAAGCTTGCGAAACTGTAAACCAAACAAAAACAAGAAGCGTGAGTACATGATAGCAGCTTCACAACATGTGCAACCGCACATACCTTTTGTAACAATTCGAGGACCAACGCCCCAATCGTTTCACTTTTTCCACACTCAGACCCCTGGCTGTAGCCTCAGTAGCAGCCCCTATCCGAAAGGAATGGGTCCCAAACTCGCCGGGGTTCAAGCCCGCGGCCGAAAATGCCATTGTAAGCACCCGCTGGAACTGAAACCTCGTCAGTGGGGTGGCATCAGCGTGTCTCAACAAGGTCCCCCCCCATGATGCCGCCCTCTGCGCTAAATATTCCTCTACGCAAACCACAGGGCACATGGGAGATCCGGGAATCCGATGTATGACTACGCAATCCCCAATCGCACCCTGATCGGCCTTGGAACTGACAAACGAGACAATCATCGTCTCCCCCTTAACCTGAATGTGCTCTCGGCACAGTCCTCCCACCGTATCCCGCTTGTTCTTCGCCACCAGTTCGCTTACCCGCATCGCCCCATGGAATGCTAACGCAAAAGCGGCCCGGAATAACACTGTTTCATACTGAGATGAACATGTCACAGGGAGTACGGATAATAACAGGGCCAACCTATCCAGACCTAACGGGTGTCTCTCATCTACTCTGCGACCCTCAAGGCGTTGCCACCCACGTAGCGCTTTCTGCACAACGAAAGACGCTGTCGGGTCCTGGATCCCATGAGCCCTTGCCATAAAGGAAATGGCGGCCCGATGCCTCTGGGCCGTAGCTACTGACTTGCCTGCCTGATGTAAAGACAGCAAAAATTTTACAACAAACTCTTCCTGCCCCCAAAACTCCCCCCTAGCAGCACCCAAAAAGGACCAATAGGAACGGAACGCCCCTTCGTATGCCTTTCTTGTCCTGGGTGCTAAACTCTCCCCCACCAGGTTTTGTAGTTCGGGGCACCGAGAGACCAGAGAGCTTCGGGAAAGGGTGCCGCCACCGGGTCCGCTGTGGGTAGAAAACCCCAGAAGGCCTGCATACGAAAACGAGAAAGCGCATCAGCCGCTTGGTTCAGTACCCCCGGCACATGTCTTGCCCTAAAGAGCACGTTCAATTGCATACACAATAACACAATTTCTTTGAGCAATCTCAGAATCCATTTGCATCGTGCTGCCTGACTATTGATACACTCAACCACGGTCATGTTATCAGACCAGAACACCACCGAGTGATCCCGGAACCCCTCCGGCCATGTTTTCAGGGCCACCAAAATAGGGAAAAGTTCAAGAAAAGCAATGTTACTCGTCAGCCCGGATTCGTGCCACCATGACGGCCATTTTTGAGCCGACCATTGATTACCGAATATGGCGCCAAAACCTATACTCCCCGCCGAATCTGTCCACAGCCCCAGCTCCTCGGAGGACACCGCCGGTTTGTTCCAGACAATTCGACCATTGAAATCCGCCAGGAATGCCAACCAAATGCGCATGTCCTGGCGAATCTCTGCCGATAGCCTCGTGCGGTGGTGCCCCTCTTTAAGACCGACCATGGCTTGTGCAATCGAGCGGGAAAAGGGGCGGGCCATTGGCATCACTCTAAGGGCAAAATTCAACTGACCCACAGTTTGCTGCAATTGATGCAAGTTCACCTTAGTCTCCCGAATACATGTTTCAAGGGAGGCCCTGAATTTCCCCACCTTTTCCTTGGGTAGCCGAAAACAACCTTCTTCTGAATCGAGCTCTATTCCAAGAAACTCGAGCGAAGTAGATGGCCCCACCGTCTTCCCTGGTGCCAATGGCACACCAAACTGACTCATTAGGACACAAAATTCTTTTAAAGCCTGTGCACATTCTGGATCCCCAGCTGGCCCCAGGAACAGAAAATCATCAAGATAATGCATAACATGCTGGAAACCCGTCTTTCTCATGAATGCCCATTGCAGAAAACAACTGAATTTTTCAAAATAAGCACAAGATATGGAGCATCCCATTGGCATACATTTGTCCATGTAATAGCGACCCTGAAACAGAAAACCAAGGAGACGCTGATCGTCTGGGTGTACCGGGAGCAACCGGAACGCTGACTCGATGTCTGATTTTGCCATCAGCGCTCCGGGCCCCAGGCGATTCAACATGGCGACGGCCTCATCGAAAGATGCGTACCGCACCGAACACACTTCCGGGTCTATCGCATCATTCACGGAAAGACCTCGTGGGGCTGACAAATTATGTATTAGTCTAAACTCACCCGGGTCCTTCTTTGGGGCCACTCCTAAGGGGGAACAAACAAAGTTAGCAACCGGTGGTATATCGAATGGTCCGGCAACCCGCCCTCGAGTCACCTCTTTCCCAATCTTTATCTGTACCACCGCCGTATTTTGCAGGACCGACAGTTGGTTCTTACAACGTGCCTTACCCTGAAAATTCCCCACTGGAATGCGGAAACCATACGAAAACCCGTCTCGCAACACCCCAGCGGAGACATGATCCGGGTATTCATTGAGCCAAGGAATCATTGCCATGGTATCAAACGGGGTAGGTAACGGCGCCCCTCGGACTATTTCAGACCTGTTTGGCGCTTCCCCTACCACCGTTATCACCCATTTTGGCTCTGCACATGGTCTCAGGATGCGAGGACTGTCCACACCCCCCACACTCGTGCCTAAACTTGCATGACCCCTGGGGCCTTGTACATTTTCCCCTATTAAAATTCCAACAGATCCCCTTCTTACCTGCGTTGCCACTCGGCTTCGAGTGATGCTCGTTACCTGCCCCCGTCCGAAAGGGCGTCCCAGACGTATGGCGGGAAAACTCACCCCCGCTACCCCCCGACAATGGTGTCTTTAACATGCCTGAATTCTCCATTTTTTGCCAAGAAATGGAGTCGTAACAATCCCAGGTCAAAGCTGGGTCATGCTCCTTGGCCTTACGAAAAACATTATCATAGCAAAACCACTGATTGCCCTCATATGATTGAGAATACTCCATGATACGTGTCTGATATATGGGCAACTCAGCCAACAACTCAGGCCTTCGTTCCCCCATAATTGAAGTGAATATGCCAAACGCTCTGCCCCAGGTACCTATGTTCTCATCGACCTTAAAGGCGGCCATCTTTGCGCGCCAAACACTCGGATGCAGAAACTCTTTTTGACCCTTCACATGCTCGATCTCGTAGTGATCGGTAAGCAAAGAAAACATGTTTACATACTTATCAGCCCAAATCTTTTCCTTGACTTCAATTGGAATATGCTGGGCCACTTTCTCTCTCCGTGAGGGTACAGACCCCTCCCCCGCAATCGGCAGTAGCCGCTTACCTAAATTAGAAGCTGTAGTCGCTGCCGAACTCGTGCCCGCTGCGGTTTCACCCACCGGAGCCTGTGGGGGAACAGAAGATGATGCCTTCGCAGCCTCTCTAGATTCCCGCAGTTGCCTCATTACTGCCCTGGCGTCATCTGCCGTGGTGCCCTCACAATCTTTCCCCAACCACGCTGCCAGTTGTGCAGCCAACTCGGGAGGCATATCCCCCTTGTTCACAGGGGTGACTACGACGGGGATCGGTTGCCCCTCCTTCGGAACCGAGACTGGCTCCTCAATCGGTGTATCGGGAACCGGGGCCTCTCCCTCAGGTGCCCCCCTCTTGGACCTCTTGCCTCTACCGCTGGGGACTACACCCGGCAATGCTGGTTCGACGATGCGTTTCGGGCCTCCTGCCCCGTTCATTGCCGCCATCTGCTTCTTCATCTCGGCCATATCCTTTACGAGCATGCGGAGCATCTGATCGGTACCGACCCGCTTTCCGACCTTCTTGCTCGGCATTCTCCAACGAAGATATCTGAAAGAACAAGGACAAAATTACAACGCCCAAAATTGGCTCTTCGTTCCGTCTCGAGCTCACGTGCAGCGGGGAGGTGCAGCTTCAGAGCACAGGAACAAGAGGATGCTTCCTAGGCTTGTTGCTCCTTTTATCCTTCTTCCGGCGGGCGTAAACCCGCCTCCGCCCGCCTCCGGGGGCGTGGCTGGCGGCTTCAGTGTCTAGGACAACCCACTCTAGGGCGGGAGTAAGCGCGCCCCGGCTACGCCGCTTCGGGCATACCAGCCGAGACTCGCCTCCCGCCCAAGATGGCTTCCCGGGGGGATCGGGGTACTCCACCATACGTTCGGGGGGACCGAGTGGTCGCCCCTTTCCATTAAGCACGCCGATTAGTCTACAGATTGGGATTATTTCACTGTAGTCAATAATTCTTATCTTGTCTACAGGGCACTTTCAGTGAATTTTAATGCTTAAATATGTATATATTTCTCGTCTTTCTACTCTTTCACAGTCAAACTGAGAGTAGAATCCCGAAATCGTTCTTTGAATTTTAGGAAAGAAAAAGCGAAATGTAATTTCACTTTCGCAGTCCATACCCTTTAGTCAATGCCCAGTTAATACAAAGGAAAACATTTGTCAATGAGCGGCCTCATGTGCTGCAAGAGGAACACCGAAGAAAGCTATAATTTGTGCTGTTGAAAAACTTAACAGAACGCATAAATGCGGTGAAAGGAAGTCAGAGCGATGGCTAAGAAATGTGTCTTTAGCACCTACAGGGGGATGAGGTAAACACACGGACCTTCCCCGTAATGAGAATGACTTTTAAATTGTTAGTGTCTCACGCTGTGCTACCCGTCAGTCTTCCCTGCTGTGCATCTGTTCCCAAGGCTCAAACATTAACACAGCAGATATAAAAGCTTGGGGTTTCAATTAGACCTCATGTTATTAATCAGTCAATTAGGACTAAAATATTGGTGTGTGTGTATGTGCGTATTGTTCCTCCTAAAGTGGTGAGGCACTTGAAATGCAAAATAAAGTTTAGGAAAGTAATTTAACTTTGATGCAAAACAAATATAGAGAACGACTTTCAACTGATTGATTACCATGTGTTCGTTCAGCTAATTAGCCAATACATATTTGGTGTTCGGCTGTTAATAAATAATGACAAGGCATCTGAGGAGATGCCTAGAATCTTTTTCTGGCACTGGAGAAAATATGCATACATTTCTGGATGATATGTCAACTCATTTTGTGATAACTTCATGTTACCAGCATCACCCAGATATGGTCCAGCGTGTTCACCTAAATTAGGAGTCACTGGCACGTCATGTTCCTTTCACGAAAAAATGATCTTTCTAAAATGTAATTTGTTGGTAAATTGTTTAATTGTATGCCATTAATCTATATCAATGTGCTGAGTCTAAGTTGCTCTGCATTTCAAGAAAATGAAGCAGGGCATCATAGTGAGTGAGAGTAATGAAATATGCAAGGCTTTATTAGACAGCATGGCCTACCTTTGCACATTACTTGCAGACATTCGATTGATAATGCAACTCACAAAATCTCATACCTTCCATTGTAATATTATGGCTAATGCTCATTTGAAGGCATAATTAAAGGAAACTTCAATAAAAAACAAAAGCCTATGTGTCCCAAAGTGCAGATGTCAATAGCAAACCGTACAAACGCCTTTATAAAATACTTTGTGAATGTCACAACTTGTTATTAAGGTATGTTTACGAGTTTGTAAAGCACCTGGGGGCATATTACCAAGGCAGGCGAAATGAAATTATCGCCGCAATGGCGGCCGTTTTCTGCCGCAAAGCGGCAATAATTTCATCCCCCTATTAGTATGATGTCGCTAACATCAGTTAGCGACAGCTTTTAGGTGATAGCGAGCCGGTAGGGCCCGCTTTGCATGTCAGCGATATTTATCGCTAATAACATGCAAAGTGGGCGTACCCAACCTGTTAGCGACTGAAAGCAATCACTAACATCGCTATCGCCTATTATCAACGCAGGCGTAGCGATTAAAATATCGCCAAATCCTGACGCCTGCTCAGACCACTTCTTAGCCTGTATATGCAATGGGAGTTGGATATTCAGGTTAAGTCCCTATTAGCGCTAAAGCCTGAATATCGCTGAATTTTCAGCGATATTCACGCATTTCGCCGCTATCCTCGGATATTTTATCGCTTTGGAGATAAACGTTGCTAATAGTACGTTATCTCTGCAATAAAATCCGGCGATGCGCGGCGATAAAAAAATGTTGCTAAGCCTATTAAGCGATAAATATCGCTAGTTGTTGATAATATGCCCCCTGGTTAATCCATTCGGAGTGTCCCTATGCTAGGATTCCCACCACACAGTTGTCCAAAACACATAGCTAGGTCTATTTAAGATTGTCTAAAAAGCCAAGTCTTAAGTTTCTTCCGTAATGCCATTTCTGAGCATTCCTGTCTCAGATCGGCTGGGAGGGTTTTCCACAGCAGCCAAAAAACCTGAGGGGCATATTATCAAGCACAGCGCTAATATTATCGCTGCTTTAGCGGCAGAAAACTGCTGCTAAAGCATCGATAATGGGCTTGATAATACGCCATAGAAAATTCCCAGAGAAGACCATGTTAACACCAGAACATGGGCATCTATGGGAATTCACAAGGGCGTATTATCAAGCCCATTATAGCCGCTTTAGCTGCAGTTTTCTGCCGCTATAGCAGCGATTATGTTAACGCTGGTTCTTGATAATATGCCCCTGAATGAGTGACCTCCCATTCACACTCTTTCTACTCCAGTGATCACAATGAGTGCTGCTCCAGTATACCTGAGTTAACTGCTAAGATGACATGGCAGAATCAGGGGATGAAGATATCTGGGTCCTTTCAGGTTGAACCCCTTCGATGCTCATGACGAGCTCAGCTTGTCATATAGTACACTGGTCGTGTGCTCATGGCGAGCTGAGCTCGTCATGAACAATGGCATCCTGCATTCCTTAGCACACAGCGGGAAAATGCACCGCACGCATGTGGTTAAGATCCTGTTGCAAAAGCAGAAAGCTTCGAAAGATACCCTTTCGCTAATTGGAAGCCAATGGAGTTTGGCAAGGGAAGAGCCCATTGACTAGTATCTGGAAATGTTCAGCAGCATCCTAGCTACAGCATTTTGTACTCTTTGAAGTATTTGTAAACAGCATTGAGTGGCCCAGAGATACTATATGGTACAATAGTCCAGTTGGGAGATCAGGGGGAGTTAAACTACTGTCTTCCTGGCAGCATCAGGGAGCAGACCCAGGATCTTGTGTCCGCATTTTTAAAATGTCAAAGCCAATCCTGGCAGGACTGGCTATCTGGCTGTCAAAAGAAAGAGTGTTGTCATACCAGAAGCCAAGATTATTAACATTCAGTTTTGGAATTAAGGTCGGCTCCGAAGCATCTGGACACCACGGATCGAGGGTTACTTACCCAACACCAAGGCATCCGTTTTTTCAGCATTTCTGCTTGAAACAGCTGCGGTCCATCCATTCTGCTAACCCCAGCAGGCATGATCTAAAACTGTCCACAGGCATGCTGTCATCCTGGGTCAAAGTGATGATTAGCTGTGTATCATCAGCATATGTCACGATTTTAATGCAATAACGCTGAATCATGTTAGCAAGGGGGTGCATATTTTAATTAAACAAGGTCAGGCTCAGAGCAGAGCTTTGAGGCACTCCCTGCTTCAGTTAAAAGACTTCCGATGTACACAGCTGTTGGGTCACCTGAAAGGTGTGGCCCGAAGAAAGCTGCCAAGCCATCTCAGAGCTAGGTCCGTGACACTGTACCACCAGAGCCAATCAAGAAGAAGCCAGTGGGATACTGTGTCAAAGACTGCACTCACATCCATCAAATCAATACCAGCTCGACTCTCTTACCCCCATTAGCAATGAGTCTCAATCACTCTGAGGCAAGCAATAACGCAGATTCAGGGCTGTATTGAGAATGGAACACTGATTGGGTCTTGTGCAGAAAATCTTTATCCTCAATATACCTCATCAACTGCTAATTAAAGTGTTTTTCCACTATTTTAGCGGAAAATGGCAGCAGAGACATGTGTCTAAAGTTTTCTGCTTTGGCAAGATCCAATGTAGGTTTCCTCTGCAGAGGTACAACAGTGGCATGTTTATATTTGTAAGGGATCTGATCTGGTATAAAAGACAGGTTGAGCAGTTTACATAGCGCCGGTAGATCGGCCTCCATTCCATGCTCCAGCATCACAGGTGGGACAGGATCCAATGGAGAACCAGATTTCAATTTAGATACAACAGCATGAAGCTATGCTAGAGACACAGGGTTGATATTAAGGTGTCCATCCATGGAAAAAAGTGGTGAAGGCCACGAATCCGTATATGAGAACTCTCTAACTTCTTTCTGGAAGGAGGCATGAATCTTTGTGAGCTTCTCTGAGAAAAATTGCACAATCTTATTACAGTTATCTACCAAGGGGAGTGATATAGGCAGAAACACACTCCAAGGAGGATAATAATTTCACGATTTGAAAACACTCTTGTGAAGAAATCTGATAATGCTTAATCTTCTGACCTTAGTACTAACTCCACGTGTGACTAATTTGTTTATGATATTCCTTGAGAGATTTAAGGTATTTAGCTTGTTCAAGTGTGCTATAATTCTTGCGCCAAAGATAATCAAGACATTTTCAGGATTTCTACATACACCTTAATTCCTCAGTAAACCATTCAGCTGATGGCTAAGAGCGAGCAGCACTGCAGTTCTTTATGCGTGCGATGGTATCCAAGGCCTTGCAATCCAGGTTTCTACCTAGGAGTAGGCTAAATTATCATAGTCTCTAAGAGAGGGACGATTAGCACTCAAAGCCATTGTAAAAGTGAATGGAGTAACCTTGGACCATGTCTGAGTTTTATAACAATGGTCTACTGATGAAGAAGGTGCCAAACCAAGCAGGCAGACCTGAAAAGGGAGAACAAAATGGTCAGACCATGCCACCTGCATGGGGGGTTACACAAAAGTGGAATTTGCTAATATGGGATCTAGGGTATAGCCATGTCTATGAGTGGGGACCTGAACCAGTTAAGGGATTTGTAGTATATGTAGATCTCTGATAATATGCGCTACCACACAACATCTTCAAAATGCAAATTAAGACTACTCAGAACTAAAAAGCTTGAGTAGCATAGTGCATAGGTGGGTAGAATGTCTGCTAATGCATTTGAGAATTGTGAGGATCAGCCTGGTGGGCAGTAAAAAAGAAATCCTGATGTGGTATGGTTGGGGAAGAAGGAAAGCAAAAATAGCTGTCTCACAGCCCACGATCTCTTCTTTTGAAAAAGTACAACGGTCATTTAAAAATTACTGCAATGCTCCCTCCCTTTTGGGTGGGTCTGTCTCACCTCAGGATTTCATAATCCTGTGGAATAGCCTCAAGTATATCAGGGGCTGACAATGGCGTAATCCAGGTTTCAACAAGAAAGAGCGCCTCAGGCTGGTAATCTGTCAGGGAGTCATGAATCTCCAATTTATGCTTCAGTAGCGAGTAGCAATTCAGTAAGTATCAACAAGCTACAGGTGAGGTGTGACCTGCCCTGCTTCCCTTGGGTCTGTCAAAAACCTGGATTGAGAAGGCAAACCCATGCTAAGTAATATCAATTTAATTCTTGCAAACTTATAACAGGAGCAAGTTGGACAACTCACAGTAGCTCATCAAATGAGGGCGTATCAGCACACCTTGCAGTGAGGAATCCGCTGCATTGCGGTTCACTGACACAACGTAGATGTAATAAATATTGATGTAAAATATATTGAGTAAAAAATATAGACAAAATCATATCTACTCCTATACTTAAACAGGTTGGTACAACAATATTGACTAAAGAATATCGATGTATAAAAATATTGATGTATAAAATATCGACTTTTATATAAATATACAATAAAATAATAAATTGTAATTATTACATTTAATTTTATCAAATAATATATATATATACATTTTAATAAAATAACCAATACACTTGATAAAAAAGATAAACCTCAAACATAATTATGTATGCATATATATTTTCTTTAAAACAATTAATTAACTATTATTTTAAATTTTTGTTAAAAGTTTAAAATGATGTAAAAAATTAAAAATATATATCAATGATTCAAAATATAAAAAAACAAAAATCTATAATAAATTAAAACATTAAACTACTAAAAAGTATTTAAACTTGAATTATACAATACAGTCAGTGCAACAGTAGGGAAAGTGTTGGATAGTGGAGGGGTAAAAATAACTATTCCTACTCCAGTGAGTACTGGATAGCGGAGGGTTAAAATGTACTATTCCAACTCCAGTGAGTGAAACAGTAGGCAAAGTGTTGGATAGCGGATGGGTAAAATTTACCACATTAGCACTCCTCTGTCAATGACACCAACTCATACCCGGGCGGACCGCATATGTCATTGACGGAGGAGTGTTGAGCCAAGGTTACTACAAGACCCTCTACCCTGGCAGTCCATGAGGAACAGCATTGCCAAAACAGAAACACTACGAGTCTGATTTCAACCCTATGTATTTATTTTGGTGCTCACACATTACGTGTGCCTCTGTTCGTTATTACATTATTTCTTTAGTATGGGTTATATTTTTTCTCACAGAGTGGTACACATGGGGCTGGTCCCCATGTGGTCCTGAAGAAGAGGTTTAGTGGACACCTCGAAACATGTTGACTAAATACTAGGGATATTATACACATTACAGTTACACTTCCTCCCTAATATTAACCCCTTTTTATCCATACCAACCAGGAGCAGGAATAAATTAATCGCTCACTATCTAGGTATTTTTAGCATCACCATCACCACTCCCCCAAACACTGCACTACACATTTTTTCACAAAAGGTGCTCCTACTTAGTTCTGCAAGTTGCAGCACGCCCCAGACAGTAGCTGTCTGGGATGGCCTCAATGATGAAGCATGTTACCTAGGGGCAACCTTTGGTGAGTGAGGGGACTCAAGAAGAGAATTTTCTCTTCTTTGATTCAGGGCGCTGTTTCGCACATTTAGCGGAAGCCATTCCCTTTGGTTAGGTTCTCTGATCTGTCATTTACCGATTCATTAATAACTATACACAGTCTGCAGGATAAATCAAATGTCTTCCTCCATCTCTCCCCATTTTTGTTTATATTTACATTATTTTAAATAAACAGATTGGCATGGATAAATCACTACTAGTCGTATAGTTCACTGCTAAGGTTCTCTATGTATGTTCTAAAGAAATTAACACTAAGGAGGAGATCAGACACTAAAACCCTTATATTGCAAGTTCTCACAGAACCAGGGTTAACTATCAAGACAGCAATACGTACCTGTTTTAGGAGCCAAATTATGATATACCACCAACTAAAAAAAATTCTTTAAAGGGAGCATCTATTTTATTATTTGACTCAGCTCTAAAGGTTCTATGGGGGATTTTTGATCCTTATGGTTTATTTGGCATTCATTTAGGCTGGTTTGGTATACACATATGCTCTACATATAGCCCAAATGATGACACACCATTAGCAACTCAAAGGTAGAAGAAAACCTGGTAGCAACTGCAGGATGCTTTTTTATTGAAGGGAACAGTATACCCATATGCCCTGAGCTAGGAATACCATTACATTGATGATGTAGACTTAGGATCTTATGGATCCTCTGTGAGAAACATTTTGCTTTTAGCGAAGGTTTGACAGTTTAGACGTCCTTCTGGGTATGAAAATGCAATGCAAGTCACCCAAACTATCCTACCCAGGTGTCTCGTGTTCAGCGATGTCTGTGTTTTGATAAGTTTCCCACAATGCTGGATGAGTCTGGGTTTCAAATATCAAAGCTATCTACGTCACCAGAATGTCAGACATTAGCAAGGTACCCATGATTTAAGGATAGCTATGAGAAACCTGTGAGATGTATTCCTTTAACCTCTTGGCTGCTAGGCGTTTTCCCCCTCCTGTGCTGGGAATTACCATTTTGCTGTTTCCATGACGAGCTCAGCTCGTCATCAGCACACGACACCCGTGGGTGATGACGAGCTGAGCTCGTCATCAGCATCGAAAGGGTTAAAGCTGTCATAGACTGGCTTTTGGTGACTGGGGTTCCATGAGTATCAAGGGTGGATGTCTGAGTCACAAAAGAAGGCAGCAGTGTTTAAACAATGTGAAGGCTTCAGAAAGCTGCCCGGAATCTTTCAGTGTTGTAATGGCTCTCTGATTGTCACTAGTTTGTTCACAACATCCCATATGCCTGTTATGCTTGCTTTCATCTTTAGGTCCTGCTTTGCCTTCATACTGTTGCTTTTTACCCCCTTTCTTTCCATCTTGTCGTTAAATCCATTCCCATTTTCACTCCAGTGTTTGGCTTTGTCTGGTGTATCCTCCTTAGTTTGGACCGAGCAATTCTCCGGGGAGTGAGGTGCCACATCAGGTATTTCAGTTAAGAAAAACCTTAGATCACACATCAAAAATGATTTAAAAGTGTAACAAACAGTTAAAACAACAATCTTGTTCGGGGAAATAAAATCTAGTCTATTTCATTTGCTACCCAACCTATCCTGCAGCACCTTCCATCAGAAAACCTGGTGTAAAGTGTACTTATGGCAACATGGGAAATACTAGCAGTGCAAGAGTAGGATCAATGAGAAACAAGGAAAGGGTAAACTTTTTCTAGGCAGCAGCAATACCCCACCTCCTCTTGTTCAACATGGTTGCCTAGTGTCTTACGCTGCCTCTTTTGTAATACCAAATAAAAAGTGCAGAAGTGACAAGATAACATTTG
This sequence comes from Lissotriton vulgaris, assembly GCF_964263255.1. Taxonomy (NCBI): domain Eukaryota; kingdom Metazoa; phylum Chordata; class Amphibia; order Caudata; family Salamandridae; genus Lissotriton; species Lissotriton vulgaris. The sequence continues at coordinate 239,223,955 of NC_141699.1, read as the reverse complement.
GCTAAAAATGGGAGAATACATCAAGTACAACAACATTTACTTGACCCGCCACATCCAGTAATATCTGCAGTATTCATTTTATCTCATGATGACCTGTCCATAAAACCTGAAGTATAGTGCACATGTGACAGTGTAATAAGTACTAATAGTGCAGAGTGGCACTAAAGAGAAACAGGAAAAAAGGAAAAACTCTTCTAGACAGCAATGTCACTCCATATTCTCTAGTACCATATTGATGCCTATGATCTTACTCAGCCTCTTCCATAATGCCAAATGTAAAGTGCAGGCAGTCGTTAGTTTGGAACAAGCTGAAAAACGCTTTAAGGAACTTGCTTTTAATAAAAAATCTAATTAAAACCGTATAAATGCTTTTGGGGTTGTTTGTAAGAGTCAATGACTGTCAACACATGGTTTATTTTAATAAAGTCTGTCTTTTGCCTCATCGATGAGATCTTCCTTATTTGCGTTGTTTAAGGATGTTTTTAATAGGGTGTGTCGTAGTATTGCTTCCCCTAGTTCATTAACCACAAGGACATTCACAGCCAGATCAAATGCCTGCACTCAACTGTTTGTTTTTGGAGTTGTTGTTAGGATTTCTTCCCATATTTCAGCACGCAGTGTCAACTGGTCAGATAGCCTTAAATGACATGTACTTAATAAAGAGCTGTGTTATACTACTGTATGGTTGGCAAACCGAATTCCAGCTGCAATTGTGCCTGGGCGGCACTTACCAATATGTGAAAAACAATGCAAAATGTCTTGCTTTGAGCACAGTTAAGAAAGGCCTCATACTTCCCTGTGAAATTCACTGTGCAAAAGCTGATTGTTGCAATAGATTTGGCTTTTATCACTGCAAGAAGAGCCAAGGTAGGACTTTGCAGTTTGTAGTGTAAGGATTCAAAGGCAGCAATTAATGTGGTGTTCTTTGGCTTTATTGAGTTTAGATGGAGCAAGAGGAAAAGTGACCTGCAGTTAAACACCGAGGTGCTTCTTGACACTGGTAGACCACCCGAGAGCCAGTCATCTTTCTTCAGGACCTTCTTTTCGAACACCAAGATCTGAATTTTTGTGAGGTTAACCACCATTTTCTTTTTTCCACAGTAAATGTGGAGATTGTTTGAGAGTCTCTGAAGCTCAATGCCAGTCAAATTCATCAGAACCACATCATGCGCATATTGTAATGAGGTCACCTAACTATGTTCCAGTCTTGGTGGATGTGATTTTGTTGTGTCGATGTGTGCACTTAGGTCCGAAATAAGCAGACTGAAGTACAGTGGAGCCAAGACTAGGCCGGGGAGGAGCAGTGGGAGTATTGCTCTGCAACCCCAAATTAAGTACCCTTGGATGCTGGGAGTAGTTAGGGGCCTAGAGCCCCTCCCGCTACCACTAGTATGTCCCCAAATGGGAGATTGCTGAGACTTAGTTGGTGGCCCGCCCCCTTTCTCAAACACTCTGCAAACGCACTACTGACACATTACTGGTTGGGGGATGAAGTCAACTTGGCTGCTGAGGGTTTTTGTTGCCACCAGTAAGTCATCCACAGTGCCACAGTTGGATTGCTGAGACCTCGTCAGAGGCCCCAACCCCTTTCTGCAAACATGACACACTTATGGGTTGGGGATGAAGTCCCCTTGGTTACTGAGGGTCCTTGGAGGTAAAAAAAAACAACCTATTGTTGGCATGAGTAATTCCCACACATTGCCACAGAGGGATTGCTGAGACCTCATGAGAGCCCCCCTTTTCTCAACCACTCTACAAATGTGCCTCCTGGCACACTACTAGTTGGTGGGTGAAGTACCCTTGGGTGCTGAAGGTCCTTGGGGAGAAAGACCACTTATGTTTGCTACCAGTAGGTCCCCACAGGGTCAAAGCAGGATTACTGAGACCTTGTTGGAGGCCTGCCCCTTTCTAAACCTCTCTGCAAACGCACCTCTTGGCTCTCTACTAGTTGGGGTATGAAGTTTCCTTGTCTGCTGAAGGTCCTTGCGGGCCAATAACCCCTATTGTTACCACTAGTATGCCCCCCACAGACACAGTGGGATTGCTGAGACCTCAATGGAGGCCATCCCCTTTCTCAACCACTCTGCAAATGCACCTACTGGTGCACTACTGGTTGGAAGTTGAAGTCCCCTTGGTTGCTGAGGACCCTTTGGGGCCAATAACCCCTATTGTTGCCACCAGCAAGTTCCCCACAGCAGGATTAATGAGACCTCATTAGAGGCCTCGCCCCCTTTATAAACTACTCGGCAAACACATTCCTGGCACACTTCTGGTTGGGGGATGAAGTCCCCTTGGCTGTTGAGGGTCCTCTGGGCCAAGAACTCCTGCTGTTGCTATCGGTAAGTCCCCCACAGTGGGATTGCTAAGACCTCGTCAGAGGCCTGCCCCTTTTCTCAACCATACTGCAAACACACCTCATGTGTAGGAGTGAGTGCAACAGTAAACTCCTTACACAAATTCTCTGATAAAAACAAATGGCAACTGAGTTTTTGGGGAACTCCATGTTCCAAGCAGAGCATAAAGTGTGAAAACTCAGTGAACTCCGACAATAGAGCAAAATTTAGTGCCCACACATATCCACAATGCAGCCTTGCTTCAGCCACTTTTGACTAATATTTTTAGATGGCAAGCCATTGTTAGAACTGAGTCTGACCATTGCCCAGTTATTTGAATACAGTAGTTGGATGGTGCAAAGTAAATTCAGGGATGTTCCAATCGGCCAGAATTCTCCATAAGAGATTGCGGTTCATGTGGTGAAATGCTTTGAAGAAATCCACAAAGCAGGAATATAAAAGTTATTTTCTATTGATGATATATTTCTCAGCAATCATTGAGAGCACTATTAAGTTATTTGTGGTATTAAATGTAGCTCTTAATCCAGTTTGCTCTGCCAGTATTAAGCTAGCCAGCATTTTGAGTTTATCTCTAGAGGGACGATCAAGCGATAGCTGCAAAAGAGTCATACTGGCATTTCTTGTATATTGGTTGGGAGATAGAGCCACGCCATGATTCGGCAACTACCTTGTCCTTTGAACAGAAGTTGAACAAGGAATAACAAGCATTTACAATGCAATGGTCTCGGCATCATTAAAGGTAGAGCTATTGGCATTGCTCATGACATTTCTTTTTTTTTCTTTAAATCATAAATAAATGGCATTGTCATTTACATTGCCAATACACAGCACTCTGCACTCAACAGCACACACCACTCTGCACCTGCACTCACTGCTCTGCACACTCACTCTGCACTCACTACTCTGCACCCACTACTCTGCACTCACTACTCTGCACTCACTACTCTGCACTCACTACTCTGCACTCACTACTCTGCACTCACTACTCACTACTCTGCACTCACTACTCTGCGCTCACTACTCACTACTCTGCGCTCACTACTCACTACTCTGCGCTCACTACTCACTACTCTGCACTCACTACTCTGCACTCACTACTCTGCACTCACTACTCTGCACTCACTACTCTGCACTCACTACTCTGCGCTCACTACTCTGCGCTCACTACTCACTACTCTGCGCTCACTACTCTGTGCTCACTACTCACTACTCTGCGCTCACTACTCACTACTCTGCGCTCACTACTCTGCGCTCACTACTCACTACTCTGCGCTCACTACTCTGCGCTCACTACTCACTACTCTGCGCTCACTACTCTGCACTCACTACTGACTACTCTGCGCTCACTACTCTGCGCTCTCTACTCACTACTCTGCGCTCACTACTCACTACTCTGCACTCACTACTCTGCACTCACTACTCTGCACTCACTACTCTGCACTCACTACTCACTACTCTGCACTCACTACTCACTACTCTGCACTCACTACTCACTACTCTGCACTCACTACTCACTACTCTGCACTCACTACTCTGCACTCACTACTCTGCACTCACTACTCTGCACTCACTACTCTGCACTCACTACTCTGCACTCACTACTCACTACTCTGCACTCACTACTCTGCACTCACTACTCACTACTCTGCACTCACTACTCACTACTCTGCACTCACTACTCACTACTCTGCACTCACTACTCACTACTCTGCGCTCACTACTCTGCGCTCACCACTCTGCGCTCACCACTCTGCGCTCACCACTCTGCGCTCACCACTCTGCGCTCACCACTCCGCTCACCACTCTGCACTCACCACTCTGCACTCACCACTCTGCACTCACCACTCTGCACTCACCACTCTGCACTCACCACTCTGCACTCACTACTCTGCACTCACTACTTTGCACTCACTACTCTGCACTCACTACTCTGCACTCTGCACTCACTACTCTGCACTCACTACTCTGCACTCTGCACTCACTACTCTGCACTCTGCACTCACTACTCTGCACTCACTACTCTGCACTCACTACTCTGCACTCACTACTCTGCACTCTGCACTCACTACTCTGCACTCACTACTCACTACTCTGCACTCACTACTCACTACTCTGCACTCACTACTCTGCACTCACTACTCACTGATTAATTAAATTTGACAAAGGTGTGTGGATTCATTTTAATTTTGAGATGAAACATATTTTCTGCCTATACCTCTTGCACTGCAATGGAAGCACTGCTGGAGGAATAATACACCTAACAGTAAATAATGTGGTGAGAGAGAAATATTCCTCCGAAGCCCTCTTTTAGAAAAACTATAATAGGTTTGGCAAACAGCCGCAACTGAAGCCCGATCTGAGATGGCTGTAGAGCCCTGTTTACTTCCTGTTGTTTGGGCTCCTAAGGATCTAAAGCTGGAACAAATGGTTAGTCCTGTCACATCATTGATGGTAAAAGGGCGTGTGATGTCATTTCCGCTACATTTAGCATTTTGGCGAACTGTCGCCCATGAATCGTCAAGCAGGTCATCTGTATTACACAAATCTGCCCCATCCTATTTTTTTGTAAACAGATGTCTGCGGGTCTAAAGTAGTAAAGGAGGTCTTGGAAACATGGATGTAAAAAAAAAGGCAGAAGAAAAATTACAGAACCAGGGGAAAGTCAGCTCAATGTTTGGAATTAATAGTTAGTAGACTAGCGGGCTCACTCTTGTCACCCGGAAATACTTCAATCTGCATAAAACAATGGCCTCTAGATTCGTATCGAATCTTTTACAAGTAGACCTTCTTTGACATAAATGATTTACAACAATTACGCAGCAAAGCAGAAGCAATTATATTGGGCCGACTCACGAAAGCGTTTAGGAGTGTGGAAAGTAGTTCTACAAGAGTATTTAATGAAAAGCCGTCTCCGGCAATGAGGAGCAGAGAGTTGAAAAGCAATGCTCTGCAGGATAGCACCTACTTCCGGTTTGGCCGGCAATGCTTCCGGGTCGCCGCAGGCAGCGCGGCGGCCCGCCCTGCACGGGGAAGGGAGGCAGCTTTCGAGGAGGACAGCACCTGGCCGCGAGCGCGTTCTCGTGGCCTTAACAAATCGGCGCGTGCGGCCAGTGCTGTCCTCCTGGGAAGCTGAGCCGCTAACAATAAGGTCTCTGGCGAGAGCGAGCTTTGCTCGCTTCTAGCCGAGACCTAAAAACGTGCAACCCAGAAATTGCCGTCTTGTTTGTAGTTAGCTGCAGAAAGTCTATTTGGGCCAGCTGCGCCATTCCTTCTACGTTTCTCAATTGTTTCTAAACTTCACTCAAGGATAAAGATAAGGGGAGTGAGGTGCTTTGTCATCAGAACTCACCAGGTAACATTCCCAACACCTGACACGATGTACTACAAAAGAAAAGCACATTTTACAATGCATGTTTTTAATTTTCTCACAATCTTCTTTGCATTTCAAATTCAATTAAAAATATATATTGATTGTGGTGTAAAACACATTTTAGATATCAGAACATTATCACCAACAAAAATGACTCATTTCTCAAAACAGTGATAGACATACCTGCAGTCTCAGGCAAAAATAAATGCAAAACGAATCCACAGCTCTCACAACAGCAGTGCAAACTATAATGTGCACACCTGCTCCAATGCTCATACCCTCACCCTTAATGAAGAAGATGCACATACAAATGTTATAAATAAAATGAATACATTTTCATATTAAATTACATATCACATGATAAATAGCACTTACAAATGGATGACTATGAACGCAGTAATATTTATCAGCTAATGTATGTGTTTTTATTTAATAACTTTTTTCTTTTGGATGTTGGTTTTTTTTTGGTATAAATATTGTAAAATCATGACCATTGCACTTGATGTGTGCGTTATGGGTTGCATGGCTTTAATGCACGATACAAATTGTGGTCCTAACCGCATCTTGCAAATTACAGTGGGTTTTCAGTTTTGATCTGAAACCATAATTGCCCTTTTACTGTGGTCTTTTTCGGTGAATTGCTGAGGTTTTTTCTAACCATAACAATGCCACCCAGAGCTTCAGTTACCATTTGTTTTTATCGGAGAATTTGTATAAGGGGCTTTGATCATATACCAGATCCATAAAGCATGTGCACTCATATATCTGCAGGTGGATCTGAAGGTGGTTGAACCATGGCCATGTGCAGCAGGGGTTAGATATAGGGTCTGTCCAGAGATCAAGTCATGCACCCATCTCTGCACAGGTACCTAACCCATGATGTGCATGGCAGTAGGCTTCATGAAAGGCTTCATGAATCATCATAACGTTTAGCAAACATTCAGCATGTTTGTTTTTCTCTTGAAATGTTAAGTTTTATGCAGAGCATACAAAGAAGAGGAAATTTAAAGGAATTGTCACAACATCTCTCATATGTTAAGAACCTTGGGGCCATATCCTAGGTCTGCACGTAATTTTGTAAGTTTGTATAATATTCTGCATGCTCTTGCTATATTGGGTTTTATGCAGATCCATAAAGGAGGGACGAATTGACTGCAAATACTTTTGGTGCTGGTTAATAAATCAGCATGATGTTTGATAGGCTGTCAGATATTGGGTTTTTGGTTGACCAGGTGTGCGAGCCCTAGTAAAGCAGCAGCCACAGTCCTTGTCAGGGTGAGGCACAAGCCAATCCTAAATTAACCTGTGCTCAACTCTCTGGGAGCTTGCCACAGAGGTGTCAGGCTTAATTCCGAGATAATGTATGAAGTGTATGTTCAACACTTCAAACAGTTATAAAGTGAAAACACCACCACAAAAAGGATCCCACACCAGATTAACACATATAGTAATTATGATTAAATGAAACAGGAACAAAACAACAAAATACAGTCAGTAGAGGCAGAGATATGCATGTTTAAAAAGCAAAAAGAGGCAACTGTGGATAGTTGGTCTCGCCTAACCAAGACAAGGTCACAAGTTCAGGCCGGCCACAATGGAGCATGGACCAACTACAGGGACTCAGTTAGGTCCGCTGAACAAAGTACCATAAATCCAGATTTGCAGAACATTGCTAAGGTCCACATAGAAGATTTGCCAAGCAACCAAAGTGAGATGAGGTGATGTTGCGATGTGAGATCCTGGGTTGTCATCAAGGATCCCATCAACAAGAGCTTGTAATGAAAAGTACAGGATCAAGGATGTGTCTCACAGTTTGGGGCAATGCATCAGTTCCTGAGGAGCTGTGAGACAGCGATGCAGAATCTGGCTTTGTTGTTAAATTTGTCATTGATGAGGATTGCAAGTGCCTTCACTGAGGATGCATTACACAACAGTAGTTCTAACGGGGCAGTGGGCTGGAATGCAATGCAGATATTTGTAACAGAGAAGACCCATGCGCCTGCGGCATTGCATCAGTTATGGTTGAGTTTGTGCTGTACAGCAGAGGTTATGCATCAATTCTGCTGAATCCGCAGAGGCTGGAAAAGCACCTTAGTTCCACATCCATGGGTCCAGGACTGGGGTGGCACCAGTTGGTATGGTAGACTCACAGATGCCAGAGTCCACTCAGGTGGAGGTTGTGAGAGCCTTTTGTCCCTGAGACTCAAATCAGGAGGCAAACCTAGTAGCCCTTGGAGTCATCCTGGGGTCCTCGGTTCAAAAGATGCTGGTCCAGTCCTTCTCACCCAGAAAAGTGGTCAGCAGGTCAGCACTGCAGGGCAGCAGTCCTTCAGACCAGAAGTCCAACAAAGTGGCAGTCCGTTTAGCAGCACATCAGTCCGTTTTCCTGATAGGATATCCACAGGTCCAGATGTAAACTGAAGAGAGGGTGTCTGAATTCTAATTCTTATACCCAGTTCTGCCTTTGAAGTGGGAGTAGTTTCCAGATGCATGGCTCAAAAATGCACATGTATCATGCCTTCTTTGCCCTGGCTCCAGACTAACTACAGCGGGTATGCTGTCCTCTGGGTGGAGACAGGTGCAGCCTATTCAAGTGTAGGCAGGCCTGTGCCCAGCTCCTATATCCCATCCTGCCAGTGATGGGCCAGCCAGACATGCCTAAGCTCCCTATTGTGTGTGGCAGTCTAGAAGGAATACACAGAGCCCAACTGTCAACTATACCCAGTCATGTGACGCAGAAACAGGCTGCGGGTATTAAATGGCTAAGGCAGGAAAATTTAATTTAAAAACCGACTTCGCTATAAGTTTGGTTTTTTCCTTACAATTCCAGAGACACCAAACATGAATAAGTTATGTGTTCCAATTGGAAGTCACACCATATTATAAATGCAATAAGGTAACTCTAATGTTATCCTTTGGGAAAGGTAGGCCTTGCAGTAATGAGAAATGAATTTAAGAGTTTTTCACTTCAAGGTGATGTGAGACTGATAGGTACATGTCCTACTTTCTAAATAGATTTCACACAGCCCTCTGAGCTGTCAAGGGCCTACCCTAGGGGTGACTTATATATATTAAATAGAAAGGTTTGAGCCTGGCAAAAGGTTTATTTTACCAGGTTGAGATTGCAGTTTAAATATGAACACACAGCCTGAAATGGCAGGCCTGAAATATGTTTAAAGTCCTACTTAAGTTGGTGGCACCATTAGTGCAGCAGGCCTACTAATTGCATATGATTGACAGGCCTTGGACACAGGTAATGACACTGCTAGGGACTTTTAAGTACGTTTAATATGCCAATTGGGGTATAAGACAGTTCTACCATTTTTTAAGCAGAGAGCACAAGCACTTTATCATTGGTTAGCATTGCTAAAGTGTGCAGAATCATAAAGCCAGTAAAAACTAAGTCACCAACAGGAGAGTTGAAGGAAAAACATGAGGGAAAAAAACATGCCAAAGATGCCAGGTCTAACAGGCTGTTAGAAAATTGAGACAAAAGCAGGAATCTTAATTTTCAGCAGATCTGTTGAAGATGCAGATTTAAAGAGGGGCAAAAATATTTTATTTGCTAGTAACTTTAGTGCTGTATTTTGGATTCATATGAAATTTTGCGGTACCGTAGCATGTTTACCTTACCCATAGTATATGAAGTTTCCTGCAAATCTTTTAACACAAAGCAAAGTTAGGGGGGCGCAAAATATATTAGTTTTCTAATAATTCACTAGCCTTTCACAGACTGTAATCCCACTGATAGATCTGGGGAACTGGGTTTGAGTCTCGGCAATGACGCTGAACATCCTGTGATTCTGGACAAATCACTTAATCTCCCCGTGCCTAAAAAACATAAATAAATATATAAATAAATAAATAAATTAATTAATTAATTAATTAATTTTTTTTGTAAATGAATGTGTCCTCATGTAATGCAACTGGTGCTATGTAAAGCGCTCTGATACCCGATTCGGATCAAGTTTGCGCTATATAAAACTCTGTAAAAAAAAGCATGGAAGTTCAGAATGAAGCAACAGGGGTGCAGAAAGAGGCAAGAGAAATGCAGATAGAAGCAACAGAGGTGCATAAAGAGTCAAGAGAACTGCAGAAAAAGGCAAGAAAAGTGCAGAAAGAGGCCAAAGAGGTATATACAGAGACAACAGGGGTGCTGAAAGAAGCAAGACAGGTGCAGAAAGAAGAAAGGAAAGTGCAAAATGAAGCAACAGGGGTGCAGAGAGAGGCAGGAGAAGTGTAGAAAGAAGCAAGTGAGGTACAGAAACAGGCAAGAGAAGGGCAGAAAGAGACAAGAGAATTGCTGACAGAAACAACAGAGGTGTACAAAGAAGCAAGAAAAGTGCAGAAAGAGGCAAGTAAGATGCAGAAACCGGCAAGAAAGGTACAAAAAGCTGGAGGATGAGTACAGAAAGAGACAACAGGGATGCAGAAAGAAGCAAGAGAGTTGCAAAAAGAAGCATGGAAATGCAGAAAGACGAAAGAGAGTTGCAGAAACAGGCAAAAGAGGTACGGAAAGAGAGAACAGAGGTGCAGAGCGAGACGAGAGGTGCAGAAATAGGTGAAAGGTGTGCAGAAAGAAGCAAATGGGGTACATAAATTTGCAAGAGAGGTACAGAAAGAAGCAAGCACAGTGAAAAAGAATCAACAGAGGCGCAAAAGAGGCAAGTGAGATGCAGAAAGAAGCAACAGAGTTGCAGAAGGAGGCAAGAGAACTGCAGAAAGAGACAAGAGAGTTGCAGAAACAGGCAAAATAGGTAAAGAAAGAGTGAAGAGAGGTGTAGGCAGAGGCAAAAGGGGTGCAGGCAGACGCAAGAAAGGTGCAGAAAAAGGCAAGAGGGATGCAGAAATTTGGAACAGAGGTACAGGAAGAAGCCAGAGCAGTGCAGAAAGGGGAAGCGAACTGAAGAAAAAGCAACAGAGGTGCTGAAAGAGGCACGAAGGGTGCAGAAAGAGACAAGACAGGTGAAGAAAGAAGGAAAGGAGTTAAAGAAAGAGGTGTGAGTTGTACAGAAAGAGGGAAGAGAGGTATAGAAAGAGGCAAATGAGTTGCACAAAGAGGGAAGATGAGTGCAGAAACAGGCAAAAAGGGTGCAGAAAGAAGCAGGTGAGGTGCGGAAAGAGCCAAGGGAGGTACACAGAGAGAGGCAAGGGAGTTACAGAAAGAGGCAAGTGAAGTGCAGAATGAGGCAAGAGACCTGCAGAAAGAGGTAATAGAGTTGCATAAAGAGGCAAGTGAGGTGCAGAAAGAAGCAAGATAAGTGCAGAAAGAAGCATTATAAGTGCAGAAAGAGGGAAGAGGGATAGAGAGAAACAAGAAGAGTGCAGAAAGCATCAAGACAGGTGCAGAAAGAAACAAAAGAAGTACAGAAAGAAGGAACAGAGGTGCAGGAAGAGGCAAAAAAGGTGCAGAAAGATGTAAGAGGGATACAGAAAGATGCAAATAAGGTGCAGAAAGAGGCAACACACGTGCAGAAAGAGGGAGGAGAGGTGCAGAAAGTACATGAGATTTGTAGAAAGAGGCAAGAGAAGTGCAGAAAACGAAAGAAACGTGCATAAAGAAGCAACAGAAATGCAGAAAGAGGCAAGAGAGGCACTGAGGGAAGCAAGAGTAGCTTGCATACCATTAGTACCAATGTAACACCCACATTTAGCAATAAGTAACAGGTGACCATTCTAGGTTTGCTAAGGGCTTTCCACCACGCTTTAACACTTGTCGCTGCATTTTTGGTAACATTTGTATTTTTTGTACAAATCTGCAGATTAGGGAGAAGATGATGAATTATGGGACTAATGCAGAAAATGAATAATTGTGCGAAAGTTGGTGCAGCCAAACAGTCACATAATTCCAGTGCCCCGCTCATACCTCTGACTAGGTCCATAAGTGCTCCTCAGTGATTCCTTATTTTTTTCTCTCACTGAGTTCATGGTTGAGCTTCTATGGAAATGAGGAAGACTAAACCTGAGGTTACCACTCCATAGAACAGACTACCATAGCAGATAATTACTCCCCATAACACATAATCCCACTCAACATAATTCCAATACACTAAATACCACATACTTTCTATTCACATAATTTCACTGCACAACATACCACATAATTTAACTGAACACAATGCACATCCCCTCCACTCCTGAAAACATTAGTGAAAAACCTTTTGCATTTACAACTCTCGCAAATGAGAAACCTATTATATTGCAAACACTTCTTGGTGGAGAAAGGGTGCTGGGTCTCCAACCAGTGGTCAGGAATTCTCCCAAGGACATGTTTGGAGGCCAACTACCCCTCCTATTACCTTCAGTAAGTCCCACACAGCAGGATTGCTAAGTTCTCATAGCAGGCCACCCCCCCTTTGCACACCACTCTGCAAACACACTCCCTGGTGTGCTCTTGGATGGGGATTGAAGTTCCCTTTACTTCTGGGGGTCCTTTAGGGGCCCACTAGCCTACCTCTTACCTCCAGTAAGCCCCACACTGTGGGATTGCTGAGAGGTGAACAAAGGCCAAGCCCCCTTTACCCACCACTCACCAAACGTGCCTTCTGGTGCATTCTAAGTTGGGGTATCCCACCCCCTTCAATCCTTAGGGTTCCTGGGGGCCAATTAGCCCACCAGGTACCTGTAATAAGCGGCACACACCTGGATTGCTGAGAGTGGTCTGAGACAATGCCCCCTTTTTACACTACTCTGCAAATGCGGCTCTTGGTGCACTGCTGCTCAAGGGATGAAGTCCACTTGTTTCCTGAGGTCTTCAGGACACAAGTGGACCTCAGCGCCCCAGCAGCAGTGCACCAAGAGGCATTTTTGCAGAGTGGTGTAAAAAGGTGCATGGCCTTGGATCACCTCAGTATTCAAGTGGACTTAATTCCCCAACTTAAAACCAGCCTGGAGGCGCCTTTGCAGAGTGGTGCAGGGAGGAGATGGGGCCTCCGGCGAGATGCCAGCTTTGTTTCAATTTTGTTTTTTAGAAGGGGGATTGTGGCCCCTCTTCCCTTAATTATTTGTGGGCCCTGGGGAGCCCATCCCCCAGGGCCTGAGCATTTGAGTTAGATTAAAAACAAAACCGGAAGGGGCAGCGTGGCCCCCTTTCCTCAGCCACTACTAGCCTTGGGGACACCATCCCCTGGGGGCCTGACCTTGTTGTTTTGTTTTTTTTATTTTATATTTTTAAGGAGGGGTGGCCATGTGGACCCCCTTCCCTGGGCCATTTCTGGACCCAGGGACCCCATCCCCTGGGATCTAGCCTCAGCTTTGGGGACTGTGAAAGGAGTCCCAATGCCCCCACGGTTCTATCTGGCTTCCTGCCTCCTGGGAGAGGCAGGAAAACTTTGAAACCGTGAAAACTTTGCTGGTTGCCGGACAGGGGACGGTTTGCTTATAAAGTGGTAAATTGAGACGGACTACTTTTGACCTGAAGAGCGCTCCTTCATTGTTGCTGGTCTGCCGAATTGAATTAAAACAACATTGTTTGCGAATTTGCTGCAGATTGCGGTGGTATTTTTTCCCCACTTTCTAGCTATATGACCTCAGCTAGTCCATCTGTATCAGAAACAGCTAAGGGGCTTCCTCTGCAACATATACATTGTCCTGATGATGGTCTTATAGACAACTACAACAGAGACTGAAACGTCAACCTCCCCATCATGTCCCAAGCAATTTTTGTTTCCAAGAGTGACTTTTGTTTTCAATTGGTCCTAGTTACTCTTTTCATTCATAGGAGTTGATGTTTTGTTATGAACTGATTTGCTGATTTGTTTTAACATCTGTTCATGACTTTTTGCTTAGAATCAATTATTTGATGTATCCCCTCGAATTGATTTCTAAAATATAAAATTTAATATATTTTCATATAATTAGGATTCTGCGTGTGTTTCTTCCTTTTCCTGTGTGATTAAGATCAAGAATTATCACTGTTATCTTATGGATACACTTGAGTTAGATTGTTGATAACAAACTCAATGACAAATGCTAACAAATAAGCCAAATAGTATTCAAATAAAATCTATTGTAAACACCCCTCACCCTATAATGTTTATTGCCCAAGCCTACAAGGGTCAATTGGGTTACCCAAATTATTTTACCGTCCTGGGGGAGCTGGCATTGATTTTGAGCAAGGGGAGCTGCTGACATGCAGCTCTCCTTGCCCAAAAGCAATCTGCTTTGCTTTTTTGAAGCGAGCGCAGGTTTCCTGCTCTCGCTTTCAAAAAGCAAAGCAGGGTATGCTATGAGAGGGCAGGAGCTGTGCTACTGCCCTGTCGTAGCAAACGACAATGTCCCGGGGGTGGACACCTCGGGCCATTGCAAGAATTAACCCTAGGGGCTCGCAGTCTCCAGGGCCATCAAGGGCTCCAGGAGGGGGGCCGTACGGCCCCCTCCTTTAATTTTTAAAGCCCGGGGAGGTGGTGGTCCCCGCGGCCGGGGCCGGAGTACCGCTACGGGCCCGACTCACAAGATGGCTGCCAACACTTCCTGGTTTGGATTGTTGACAGCCAATCAGAGTGAAGCTCGTGCCTGGGAGGGTTTGCAAATCCTCCTTGGTGCTCAGATATACATTTTTCTTTTACTTCTCTACAACTACTGAACAGATTTACACCATTTTTTTTAAAAAAGCACACTTTCTGGACCAAGATCCACCTTTTTGCCAAATGTGGTGTAATTCTATTCTGCAGTTCGGTCTGTAGCCTGTTTCAAAACCCCTATGGAAATTAAAATGGGGAAAACGCGTTTTAGGACCACCCTTTTTTCAACAGAAACAAGAAACACTCCCCAAACTTCCCTTCTTTTGAGAAAGAAAAAGCGCGGACCACGGAGGCTTGGTAAGCTGCAAGATTTTATTGATACTCTTTCTGTGGTGCAGCAGCAGCCATGATGCGTTTCGTCCCTCACAGTGGACTTGATCACATGACGCGCTCTTCGTTCAACAGTTGGTTATTAATGCTTTTTCTTTTTCTATACATATATCGTATGACTTATACCTTTAAAGTGCTAGTGCAAAACAGTGAATGCAAAAATTGTCTTCCTGTACAAAGTTTTCCTATTTACAATGATTGTTATTATTTTAGAAACAAAATTTCAACTAAAACCGCCATACAGTATACATTCAAAAATATGTATATATGTACACACATGTACATCTAAAATTTGAGTGATCTTTGTGGCAACCATGAAATTCATCATGTTCTTTATACAAGGAGTTAGTTTATATTACGGTTGTTTCCTCACCCGCACAGAATTTATTAAATTAAGCATTTCTAAAATAATATATTCAATCAAATGTACATGGGCTTTTCTTTTGCAAAAAACACTTGTGATACATAATAAATATATGTTACTGTAGTAACAACTGTGTGAACCCCAGTGTAAAATGTGAACATTTAAAACATTTGAGGCAGGGAACAGCTGCTCTGTTGAAATTCAAGTTCAAATACTGTTTTAAAGATCTAAGGGGCGAAAGAAAGGAAAAAGGAAAAAAACTGTAATCCATAGGCTTACTACTATTCGAAAAATATTTCAAAATTCTGTATATACAAGTAAACATTCATCTTATTCATTTCATAAAGTCATTCATAGAGTCGATGAAGTTATATGGATGTCTAGGATCATGCGAACTGTCTGACATATGTAAACTGTGCGACAATAAATATATAATTTTTCATATATATATATATTCACTGAAAAAACCATAGGTTTCACACCATTGGTTTTATGTCAGTAAAATTTCCAGCTAACTATAACTGATGTGAAACCTATGGTTTTTTTAGTGAATTTAATAGGTTTTTTAAATGCTAATTCCTAACTATAACTGGTGTGAAACCTATGGTTTTTTCAGTGAATTTCATTGGTTTTTTAAATGCTAATTCCTAACTATAACTGGTGTGAAACCTATGTTTTTTTCAGTGAATTTCAAACGTTTTTTAAATTCAAATTCCTAACTATAAGTCTCACTTTATAAATAAGACTGTTAGCACTCTAGTTGTTCTTTAGAACACTCTGGTACATTCTGTCATTGGGCTACAGTTGGGCTACATCTAGCTGATATTTGGGCTACATTTGGATTTTTTGGTCTCTGGTGGCCATCTTTGGGCTACATTGGGCTACATTGGGCTACATTTGGGCTACATTTTGGCATATATATAGCCCAATGTAGCACAATATATATTTTTTCAAAGTTAATTTTCGTAAAAATCACTTAAGAATAGGGCTACCAGTCCCTACAATTTTTCCCAATTTTTTTTTTTTATTTTTTGCTTTGGAGCGCTCCCGGTGCGCTTCCCGGGGAGCGCCCCGAAAAGCGTACTTTTATAAAGCGCCCCCGGGCGCGCTCCGGGGAGCGTCCCGTAAGCGCCAATATCGCGAACGAAAACATGATCGTGACGTATCGCGTAGCCGCGTCCGCGTGATACGCACGGCGTAAGCGCACCCGGAAGTACTCGAGCGAATACGATCGCGCAACGTAAACATCCGACGCGCTTACGCTACGCGACCCGGAGCGCCCCCGTAGCGTAAGCGCGTCGGGTCATGTGACCTGAAAATAACACTTTTCATTGGTTCATAACAGTTTTAGTTTCATAATGATGAAGCCCCTGGTCTTGTGACCTGAAAATAACACTTCTCATTGGTTCAGGACAGTTTTTTTTCCAAATGATGAAAGACCCCACCTTTTTTCCTTATTCTGACTTTGTCCTTTGACTGAGGAAGACCTGTTTGTACATCTCTGTACCTTTTTGATCTTAATAATGGCTTCAGTAGCAGCAGCAGCTGGTGCATCTGCCCCACCACCACCACCACCACCAACAGGACCAGCTCCAAATTATATTGGTGGTCAAGAAGAGGAGGAGGAGGAAGAGGAAGAGGAGGAGGGGAGGAGAAGATGGCTGCCTGAAGAAAATACCCCATACAAACCCAAGCCACACATTGTATGGGAGTTTTTTTCAATCCCAGAGGGCAAAAAAAAAGTGAATGCGGCCAAGGTAACTTGCCTAATCTGCAATGAAGAACTTTCACGGGGCAACCCAAACAAAAAATATTCATTTGGTAACTATACCATGATTCGTCATATGACCCGAAAGCACCCAAACAACTACTCTCGTGCAGAGCTCAGGGAACTGGCCAGTAACCTCCCCCAGTCGTCAAGGACCACCTCCCAAAGAAACCAACCCACTTCATCGGGACCAGAAACATCAGAGATGATGCCTTGTATTCAGCCAAGATTTGCTGATTTTAAAATCACTTGTTCTGCATGTGGCAAGCCTATGGTGAAAAAAGCGTAAAGCTCATCGTCCTTGCAGGTGATAATCAGAAGTGCCCCAAAAAGAAGTAATTTTTTGGGTTTTTTGTTTTTTTGCTCCAGTTGAGCCAGTTTCAATTCCCTTTTTTTGTTTCTCCCCCTAAAAAAATACAAAAAAAATATAAAACTGTTTTGAAAAGCCAAAAAAAGTACAAAATGTTCAAAAAACACAAAAAAATATAAAATAACAAAAAGAAGAAAAAAAAAAGTTCTTTTTAGAACTACCTCCAATTTCTAAATAAAGGCTTCTTTTTTTAAAAACTCTGTCATCTTTTTCCCTTATAGTACGCTCCCAGGGCCGCTCCCCGGTGCGCGTACCGGGCGCTTCCCCCGCGCAAAACGAAAAAAAAAAATATTTTAAATGCCCAGCGGGGCCCTTTTATAGCCCCCACATCAAACCTAGGGGGTCAAGGGGGGGGTCTACTCTGCCCCGTTATGGTCATTTCCCTCTTTGTTTTGGCCACCTCTCGTGTCTCGATCCTACCGAGACACAAGATGGCGGCCGCTCCAGACTGTTTCGAATGTTTACAGACACCCGAGAGCCAATCAGCTTTCTGTGCGTACCTCGCGTGGCGCGCCCGGTGCGCGTACCGGTGCACGTACCGGAGCGCGGCTATAGATATATATATTTTTTTGAAACTTAATTACTCAAAATCCACTGGAGCACATATCTTGAGACATAGCAAAGGCACATCGGGCTACCAGTCCCTACAATTTTGCCAAGTTTGGTGTAAATCCATTCAGCCGTTCGGGCTAAAAGTGAAATCGACCGCCCTATGGAAATTAACATGGGGAAAACGCGTTTTGGGACCCCCCTTTTATCTCGGCCCCCGCTTGACGAATCCCCCCCAAACTTTCAGGGAAGGATCAGAACGCCGCGAGGCCATTTTGAGGAAATTCTGAGGCAGATTCGTCAACCGGCGCCAAAGTTATTCCAAATAGAATTTTGAGTTTTAACATTGAAAAAAATCCTAACTATAACTACCCACTGGCGACCGCCAGTAGGTAATATATATATATATATATATATATATATATATATATATATATATATATATATATATATATATATATATATATATATATATATATATATATATATATATATATATATATATATATCTCACAAAAAATTAGTTAAATAAATACATAAATATCAATATAAATATACATCTATGAACACTCAAAAATTAAATATATAAAAATCACACCTATACAAATGTCATTGTCCCCTTCCTATCAGACCAACGTTTATGGTTTGATCTCATCATATAATGTGCACTCCCATCACAGACAAACTTATGTTTCAAGACTAGACCACAATTCCTTGGTGGCATTCAGGACTCCCTGGTGCGTGGTATCTAAATTAAGAATGTACTTCATCTCCAATTTCCGAAGGGCCTTTGTTCAGTCCCCTCCCCTTTTAGATATAGGGACTGAATCTACTAGATCCCCATTGTGTATTTCATTAAAGTGACCTGCCACCGGATATGAAGGGTCGTTGTTTTTAATCGCTCGTATGTGCTGTAACACTCTTTTATGGCCTTGTAATACAGTGCTCTAAACATATTTCAGATTGCAGGGACTCTCAAGTATATAGATTACATGGTCTGTTTAACAATTTAATGCCTTGTCGATAACGGTCTCCCTTTCACTAAAGGGCGTTTTATATTTAGTCATCAACACCCCGTGCTGGCATGCCTTACAGGTCTTACATTTGATAAAGCCAGTACGTTGTGTTAGCCATGTATACTTTGTTGGTGGTCCACAAGGATCTTTTCTGACCAGAGTGTCCTTCATAGATTTTCCACGGTGGTATGTTATTGCCGTGTGTTGGGGAACTGTTTTGCCTATGATGGGGTCCTGTTTGTTAAATCTTAGAATTATTCTAACATTTTCCTCTGGCTTGCTCTTGGTTACCTCACCTGGTTTTGATGTTAATAATTCCTCTCTAGTAACTAAGTTACTTTTGGAGAGGGCCTTATCTAGATACTTTTTGCTATTGCCTCTCTGTTGAAAACTCTTTAAGCACTGTTCCTGGGCTAATTGTATAGTCTGTTCATTGCTGCATATGCATTTTAATCGCAATAGCTCCCGTAGGGGGTACTTTGGATTAGAGGCCCAGGATGGGCACTGCTAGCGTGTAGAACAGAGTTCCCTGCAGTCGGCATTCGATGTACGCAAGTCTCTAGTTTGCCCTGTTCAATGAAAATTTCCATGTCCAGAAAACTGACCTCCTTTTCACTGATGCAGGCACTAAAATTTAAATTGAGATCATTTGTATTGATATTTTCAATTATTTTTCTGCCTCATTCTTTGTGCCTTGCCAGATCAAGAAGAGATCATCAATAAATCTCCACCAGGCCCGACATGTTGGACTACAATGTCCTGGTGTTTCACCATGAGAACCAGCTCCTCCCACCAGCTCATATGCAAACAAGCATAAGCTGGCTCCAATGGCAACACCTCTTGCCTGTTGGTAGTAGTTATTCGGGAACATAAAAATGTTGTTGGTTAAAAAGCTCTCTATCATGCTTAACAACATATTGGTATGTTCATTGTGTTCGGGCCCCCTTCGTGTCAGATAATATCTTATGGCTCTAAGACCATCCTTGTGCCTGATTGATGTATATAGGGATGTAACATCCATAGTGATTAACAAAAAATCTTCACACCATTTAAAATTAAACATTTTTTGTATAAAATCCCCGGTATCACGGATATATGACTTTAAAAATTGAACATGTGGCTGAAGAAAATAGTCTATATACATCGAAGTTCTTTCAAAAATGCTATTTCTAGCTGAAATTATCGGCCTACCTGGGGGGTTGATTGCATCCTTGTGGATCTTCGGGATGAAGTATAAAATAGGAGTCACTGGATTATTGTTTGTCAAATATTTATACTCATCCATGGATAGCATGTTTTAAAGCATAGGATTAGCACAGTGCTATCCACGCCGAGATAGAAAATGACAAAGTATTTTGCCTTTTTTGCATGTGTATATATATGTGTATATAGATATATATATGTATATATAACTGGCAAATTTCTCTGGTTTTATATGAGTAAAATGTCCAACTAATGTCCCTGAAACCTATGTTTTTTTCAGTGAATTTCTAACGTTTTTTAAATGCTAATTCCTAACTATTATGTCTGTAATACCTATGTTTTTTTCAGTGAATTTCAAAGGTTTTTTAAATGTATATTTTAATATTTATAAAACCTATATTTGTTTTATATTTTGCAACTCTAGCATCCTTTTTTTAAACTTTATAAATTATGTATTGTTTTATATCTTTCCCCCAAAAATGTATATAATTTTGTTTTTTAAAACCACAGTCCCGTACCGGTAGTCTACCAAGCTCGATCAGCATGTGAATCCTATCAACCACATCCCGCGTAACAACATATACATATGAGGTCGCGCCAGCTGGTACTTTGGTATGCGGCGGGTACGCACTTCCAAGCCGCACATTACGTCATGAACGTATAGGGTCACGCCCAATGCGCGTTGCGTATGCGACGAGTGTTCGCTGCCACACCCTGTGTTACAAACAAAACAGGTGATGGACAGAATGTGGATCAATGTCACACATTCACCCCAGTCCAAAGATCTGGGCCCAAATCCATCGTTTTTTTGCACTCCACACCACCCTGGGTTAGACAATGGCGATATGCAAATCAGCTCTGACCCTGTGCCCCATGGGAACAGTCCAGTCCGAACTACAAAAGCCATGTCCTTCCCAGAACGGAATCAAGCATCCGAGGACCGGACCGGTTTCGAGGTAACACCTCTCATCAGCCCGGCTAGCTTGACTCCAGTGGTGTGGAGTGCCTGGGACCCACGTCTGAGCATCCCCAGCGCACCTATGGCGGTAATTGCAAACAAAACAGGTGATGGACAGAATGTGGATCAATGTCACACATTCACCCCAGTCCAAAGATCTGGGCCCAAATCCATCGTTTTTTTGCACTCCACACCACCCTGAGTTAGACAATGGCGATATGCAAATCAGCTCTGACCCTGTGCCCCATGGGAACAGTCCAGTCCGAACTACAAAAGCCATGTCCTTCCCAGAACGGAATCAAGCATCCGAGGACCGGACCGGTTTCGAGGTAACACCTCTCATCTGCCCGGCTAGCTTGACTCCAGTGGTGTGGAGTGCCTGGGACCCACGTCTGAGCATCCCCAGCGCACCTATGGCGGTAATTGCAAACAAAACAGGTGATGGACAGAATGTGGATCAATGTCACTCATTCACCCCAGTCCAAAGATCTGGGCCCAAATCCATCGTTTTTTTGCACTCCACACCACCCTGGGTTAGACAATGGCGATATGCAAATCAGCTCTGACCCTGTGCCCCATGGGAACAGTCCAGTCAGAACTACAAAAGCCATGTCCTTCCCAGAACGGAATCAAGCATCCGAGGACCGGACCGGTTTCGAGGTAACACCTCTCATCAGCCCGGCTAGCTTGACTCCAGTGGTGTGGAGTGCCTGGGACCCACGTCTGAGCATCCCCAGCGCACCTATGGCGGTAATTGCAAACAAAACAGGTGATGGACAGAATGTGGATCAATGTCACACATTCACCCCAGTCCAAAGATCTGGGCCCAAATCCATCGTTTTTTTGCACTCCACACCACCCTGGGTTAGACAATGGCGATATGCAAATCAGCTCTGACCCTGTGCCCCATGGGAACAGTCCAGTCCGAACTACAAAAGCCATGTCCTTCCCAGAACGGAATCAAGCATCCGAGGACCGGACCGGTTTCGAGGTAACACCTCTCATCAGCCCGGCTAGCTTGACTCTAGTGGTGTGGAGTGCCTGGGACCCACGTCTGAGCATCCCCAGCGCACCTATGGCGGTAATTGCAAACAAAGCAGGTGATGGACAGAATGTGGATCAATGTCACACATTCACCCCAGTCCAAAGATCTGGGCCCAAATCCATCGTTTTTTTGCACTCCACACCACCCTGGGTTAGACAATGGCGATATGCAAATCAGCTCTGACCCTGTGCCCCATGGGAACAGTCCAGTCCGAACTACAAAAGCCATGTCCTTCCCAGACGGAATCAAGCATCCGAGGACCGGACCGGTTTCGAGGTAACACCTCTCATCAGCCCGGCTAGCTTGACTCCAGTGGTGTGGAGTGCCTGGGACCCACGTCTGAGCATCCCCAGCGCACCTATGGCGGTAATTGCAAACAAAACAGGTGATGGACAGAATGTGGATCAATGTCACACATTCAACCCAGTCCAAAGATCTGGGCCCAAATCCATCGTTTTTTTGCACTCCACACCACCCTGGGTTAGACAATGGCGATATGCAAATCAGCTCTGACCCTGTGCCCCATGGGAACAGTCCAGTCCGAACTACAAAAGCCATGTCCTTCCCAGAATGGAATCAAGCATCCGAGGACCGGACCGGTTTCGAGGTAACACCTCTCATCAGCCCGGCTAGCTTGACTCCAGTGGTGTGGAGTGCCTGGGACCCACGTCTGAGCATCCCCAGCGCACCTATGCCTGTAATTGCAAACAAAACAGGTGATGGACAGAATGTGGATCAATGTCACACATTCACCCCAGTCCAAAGATCTGGGCCCAAATCCATCGTTTTTTTGCACTCCACACCACCCTGGGTTAGACAATGGCGATATGCAAATCAGCTCTGACCCTGTGCTCCATGGGAACAGTCCAGTCCGAACTACAAAAGCCATGTCCTTCCCAGAACGGAATCAAGCATCCGAGGACCGGACCGGTTTCGAGGTAACACCTCTCATCAGCCCGGCTAGCTTGACTCCAGTGGTGTGGAGTGCCTGGGACCCACGTCTGAGCATCCCCAGCGCACCTATGGCGGTAATTGCAAACAAAACAGGTGATGGACAGAATGTGGATCAATGTCACACATTCACCCCAGTCCAAAGATCTGGGCCCAAATCCATCGTTTTTTTGCACTCCACACCACCCTGGGTTAGACAATGGCGATATGCAAATGAGCTCTGACCCTGTGCCCCATGGGAACAGTCCAGTCCGAACTACAAAAGCCATGTCCTTCCCAGAACGGAATCAAGCATCCGAGGACCGGACCGGTTTCGAGGTAACACCTCTCATCAGCCCGGCTAGCTTGACTCCAGTGGTGTGGAGTGCCTGGGACCCACGTCTGAGCATCCCCAGCGCACCTATGGCGGTAATTGCAAACAAAACAGGTGATGGACAGAATGTGGATCAATGTCACACATTCACCCCAGTCCAAAGATCTGGGCCCAAATCCATCGTTTTTTTGCACTCCACACCACCCTGGGTTAGACAATGGCGATATGCAAATCAGCTCTGACCCTGTGCCCCATGGGAACAGTCCAGTCCGAACTACAAAAGCCATGTCCTTCCCAGAACGGAATCAAGCATCCGAGGACCGGACCGGTTTCGAGGTAACACCTCTCATCAGCCCGGCTAGCTTGACTCCAGTGGTGTGGAGTGCCTAGGACCCACGTCTGAGCATCCCCAGCGCACCTATGGCGGTAATTGCAAACAAAACAGGTGATGGACAGAATGTGGATCAATGTCACACATTCACCCCAGTCCAAAGATCTGGGCCGAAATCCATCGTTTTTTTGCACTCCACACCACCCTGGGTTAGACAATGGCGATATGCAAATCAGCTCTGACCCAGTGCCCCATGGGAACAGTCCAGTCCGAAGTACAAAAGCCATGTCCTTCCCAGAATGGAATCAAGCATCCGAGGACCGGACCGGTTTCGAGGTAACACCTCTCATCAGCTCGGCTAGCTTGACTCCAGTGGTGTGGAGTGCCTGGGACCCACGTCTGAGCATCCCCAGCGCACCTATGGCGGTAATTGCAAACAAAACAGGTGATGGACAGAATGTGGATCAATGTCACACATTCACCCCAGTCCAAAGATCTGGGCCCAAATCCATCGTTTTTTTGAACTCCACACCAAATATATTATATCCAAATATAAAGTAAATGAAATATGATGGTCTGTGACTTCATCAGGGCTGTATAATAAACATCAAATGATCACCATTGTGCACACCAATGGGATATATTGGTGTGCACAATGGTGACCCTCTGTCCTTGGTGGCTTTTTTACTTCAACTTTCTTTTCCTCTGATGACACGGGTGTCTATTAGGTACATTGAAACTTTTTTACCTAATTTCGGTTAGTACATTGATATTGATATTGTACTGATATACATTCATTTGATGTTTATTATACAGCCCTGATGAAGTCACTGGCCATCATATTGGGTCAGACGAAACACGTGTAGGCTGTGAAAGAAAATTTTTGTATTGAAGTGATACACCAATCAACACAAGCTTTGAGAATAAAGAAGAATACTGCTAAGCTGTGGACATTTATTTACTTTATATTTGGATATAAGGATTATTTGGAAATTAATCGGAGGAATGATTACTGTCCAGTTTTGACTGAGTTACTGTTTGGTCATAGTTTAATTGCTCAATATAAGAACCTTGTATTACAGTTTATGTGTTGACAAACCTATCAAGTCTAAAACTGATTACCAGTTGAATTCTATTTAGATATTGGAGCGCAGGAGAGATCACTCATTGTGACGAGAGGTAACATGGTTGCATACACTGTCCACAGCACAATGTAATGTGGTACGTCCCAGGGGCAGTATCATGCATAGATAATGAACACAATGACACAGATAGATAGTGAAAGTTGGTACGGGCAAGTGCGCTCGACACCTTTTATTACCAGGGTCACATATCCGGTTACGTCTGTGCTGGATGCATCTGGGGCGAGTGTAAAACAGCCCTGAGGAATGGTTGCTGCTAGCATCAACTACAACAGTAATCATTGGATCACACATAGAGATTCAATATTAAAAGAATCGATAATTTGTGCTGGAGTAAGGTAGGGATAGTAGATGTGAAATAATACAGAAAAAAATCTATCGTAAAAGAACCACAACTTGTGGTTTACTGAGACACAATCAATAGGCCTGAAATAATACACAAAAAGATTATATCATAAAGGCTTCATCAGTTCTAGTCCACTCACATAGCCACATCAGAAGCAATCAGCATCTGCACAGCCAGCGATAATGTTTACTGCGGGCAGGCTGTCCTAGGAGCAATATCTGTTGCAATCAACACTACATCATCTGCAATAGCGACTCGATCTGAATTGTGAATACTGCTGTCTGCAGTGTAGGCCAGACAGATTGGTCAGCAAAAGCCCACAGCCATGTGGCATTGACTTTAGCTCCACAGTTTGCAATACGGGAAGCAACAAAAAAGCATGTGTGGAGCCTGCAACGATGCGTATGAGTGGTGCAGACAGAGAGCACTGGAGCAATGTCTTTTCCTACAGGACTGCGTCCTCTACAATAACGACTCAATCTCAACTGTGAACACTGCTGTATGCAGTGTTGACCAGAGACAGCAGTGTTCCGCAAGGGCCCACAGCCACGTGGCATTGACTTGAGCTCCACAGTTTTCAATCCGCGAAGCTACAAAGCCGTGTGCGGACGCCTGCAAAGATGCGTATGAGTGGTGCAGACAGAGCGCACTAGAGCAATGTCTTTTCCTACAGAACTGCGTCATCTACAATAGCGACTCGATCTGAATTGTGAACACTGCTATCTGCAGTGTTAATTGAAAGCAGTACTCATACACACAACCATGAATACTTTTTCTCACCGCCTCTTCACAAACTACAACAAAATAAGTTATAGAAAACTCTGCAATAAATAAATCTCACAATCACTGACTCTCATGTATAGTCATTTATATACTCCAAATCTCACATACACTGCCTTTTACATATGTAGTTACTTGGGCATGTACCACTGAGACATCCATTCACTAACCAACACACCCATACACACACTCACCCACCCATACACCCTGTGAATCAACCACTAAAATATATATGCACAGATTCACACACCTCCCACCCACCCACACACACACTCAGGCACCCATATAAATACTCCGGCAACCAATCGATAACCTATATAGACACTCATGTAGCTACTGACCAACCCATGCATCAGCTTATACAACAACAGACAGACTGATGCAGACATTCACACAGTTTAGTCACTAATCCATGCATTCAGTAAAACACATGTAATCACTCACTTAAACAGTCAGTCATTCACCTACTAAATCCTCCATCCGGACACTTATACATCCACTCATTCTTCAATACACCTTGGCATTTATATAATACATATTTTAACTTTAAAGAAGCACACAGTCACTGGATGATGTCATCAGTGATGTCATTTGAGATTTCATCAGTGATGTCATCATTGAAGTCAATGACCATGTCATGAATGATGCAATACATGACAGCAGTGCATTGCGAGGGCGCAAGTTATAGTTAGCTGAACTAACTATAACAGCAGAATTTCTATGCTTTGGTATGAGTGAAACGTCCAACTGACTGTAAAATCCCTGAAACGTATCTTTTTTTTCAGTGAGTATATATATATATATATATATATATACATATATATATATATATATATATATATATATATATATATATATATATATATATATATATATATATATATATATATATATATATATATATATATATATATATATATATATATATATATATATATATATTACCTACTGGCGGTCGCCAGTAGGTAGTTATAGTTAGGATCTACTTTCCATAGGAAATCCGCAACATTCTATTGGGAATAATTTTGGCGCCGGTGGACGAATCTTCGCAAATTTCTCAAAGTTCGTGGCCCGCTCCGCTCCTTCCCTGGAAATGTGGGGGGGATTCGTCAAGCGGGGGCCGAGATAAAAGGGGGGTCCCAAAACGTGTTTTCCCCATGTTAATTTCCATAGGGCGGTCAAACTCACTTTTAGTCCGAACGGCTGAATGGATTTCCACCAAACTTGGCAAAATTGTAGGGACTGGTAGCGCGATGTGCCTTTGCTATGTCTCAAGATATGTGCTCTCGGGTGTCTGTACACATTCTAAACAGTCGGAGCGGCCGCCATTTTGTGTCTCGGTAGGATCGAGACACAAGAGGTGGCAAAAACAAAGGGGGAAATGACCATAAGGGGGCAGGGTAGACCCCCCCTGACCCCCTCGGTTTGATGTGGGGGCTATATGATTTGTGCGGGGGGAGCGCCCGGTACGCGCACCGGGGAGCGTACCATGAGGAAAAAAGAATGACAGACTTTTCAAAAAATGTAGGTTTATTAATAAAATTGTTCTTTTTTTTAATATATGTATAGGTGTATCACTACATATGATGAGTGAGTATATGTATGAGTGACTATATAGAACTGTTGGTGAATGAGTGGATGTGTATATAGATGGTGGAATTACTGAATTAGTTGTTGTAACTGGTATGGGTATCTCCATTTTTTAGAAAATTTAAGTTTCTATTTTTGAATATGTGTTTCAAGGGTTACATTACACTGAAAGGAGGTCTGTCACTCTGTCACAAGGATGGTGTCATCAGTGATGTCATGAGTGATGTCACTGACCATGTCATGAGTGATGTAATATGTGACGTCATCAGCAGTGCATTGCAGGCGCGCAATTTATAGTGAGTCCAACTAACTATAACGTGGGAATTTCAATGGTTTTATGTCAGTAAAATTTCCAGCTAACTATAACTGGTGTGAAACCTATGGTTTTTTCAGTGAATTTAATAGGTTTTTTAAATGCTAATCCCTAACTATAACTGGTGTGAAACCTATGGTTTTTTCAGTGAATATATATATATATATATATATATATATATATATATATATATATATATATATATATATATATATATTCATATATATACACACACAGACAGCCTACAATGTATTTAAAATAGTATAATACAATGCAATCTACTGAACTTATTTAAGTACTAGTCTGTTAGGGCATTTGTTATCTTTAGTAAAATAAATAGTCAAATGTTCAATGATGTTTTTGAGAATATGCTATTATTTTATTGTGTATGTCCTCTTTAGAGGGTTTACTGGGGAAAAGGCCTTCTAAATACAAAATTCTATGAATTTTTAATGGCTTCAAAGCATAATACAAAAATCATCAGTATGACATCCCGTGTGTACTGTGGGTTTTCAAAGAGATGCTTTTTGTGTAGTAACAGATGTGTGCGTGAAATACGCTCACTCATTCAAACACACACACAACATTTTTTTAAGGAAGAACACATTTTCATTGGATCCCGAAACACTTCCACTTAAACTGTCAGGCTGTTGTCTGTAGGAAAATAAAAAAAAGCAGATTAAATAGCAGTGTTACCTTTACTCTTGTCAAATACCTAGTAGAAACATTGGTTAAAGCCCGTAAAAAAGGCCCATTACCACAGGGCGGAGTGTCAAAGAGCCTGGCTGCCCTAATGCTCAGTTATCTCGTTTCTGGATAATGGAATGACCCCTTGCCTGCCCGAGCTGTACAACGGTATAATAGCATAAGCAGTGCGAATAAAGAGGTTATTTTTGGAATCCAATTGAAGCAGGGCTGGAGCTTCCCTGACAGGGGAAGGCTTGAACAAGATGCAATGTTCCTGAGGAAGGAAAAAATTTAATTTTGGTAAGGTGGCACCAGCAGTGAACTGTGCAAGAAAGAGAGCTCAGATATAGATTGTGAGTGTGTGTGTGTACCTACGGGCGGGGAGACAAATGTTTCAGTAGAATCGCTGGTTATGTGGTCACAGATTGCTTTAAACCCGCTAAGTGTCTGTCCAAGGAAAATACAGGAAGAAAAAAAATGAGGCAAAAGAAAAGCAAATAGAATCTTTCTTTCATTTGATATATGGAGAGTCTTTTTTTTGTTATAGGTATTGCAGATATTTGATATGGGATTTGATCTTTATTTCTGCTACAGTAGCGAGGTAGAATTTAGGTGGGCTATGTTATCTCTAAACCTAATTGTCATGTTACGTGTGGTAATATGTGCATATATTTTCTGCATTTCATTTAATTAGCGCCTTCAAGCTTCAAGCTATCATGCGCAAGACTGGAGTAATTGCACTGAAGAAAGTCCGTGGGTGTTATAAGCGGGAAGCAGAAAAGAAACCCCACGGACCATTTAAGGTGTTTCACTTATTACTGGAGGAGCAACGCGGTATCCGTAGCCGTTAGTGTTCTATAAATATTATTCACTGGTGCTAGCCGCATGACAACAAGAGCAAGTGAAAGATATTAAAATTGCATCGGTGAAAGCATTTACACTTAAGTCGTCCTGCATGAGTTGCTGTGATATATGTCAGCACCTTGTTCATGCTAACCGTGTGACTTTCCGGGCATTGGTTTGTGTGCGATACTCCGATGAGGAAAATGTGTGTAATCTTGAGTAGAAAATGCTTGCTTATATTGCTAAATTAAAATGATTATGATCGTAGGTGTTGAAAAATTAACAGTTCTTTATTTCGCTTGAATGGAAATCAGGTTTAAAGAAAAAGTAATTTGCTTTCCTCACTCCTGCATCAGTCACCACCAACAGAAATTAAAGGATGTTCATTTATTTGATGATTTCTGGGTTTGTGAGACCTATTGTGAAGTAACTATTCTGATGCCTTTTAAAGAGGCTCTAGATCTTGGCACCTTTTGTACAAGAAGCCTTGCACTTTGAAAGAAACTAACAAAGCGCCTAACCAGACTATAGGCAAATTCAGTTTTAATGGACCAAAGATATAATGTCAAAATAGGTTGTTGCTACTTATGATTCCTATATTTGATGTACATATCTTGTCTCTTGCCGCAGACCAACGATGATCCTTCAAATTCTTCGACCAGCCTATAAAATGTACTGAAACACTTTCAGCAATACTTTATGTTCTAAACTCTAACCAACACTGATGCAAAAAGGGTACCATGAAGGTGAATTGTTTGTAAAAACCCAGTGGAATGTGACAGATTTACGCAGGAGATAAAATAGAAGAAGCAAATTCCTCAAGATGAAAATTCACTGTGACATACAGCTCCTAATAAGGTAGATTTACGGCACAATTGTAATTCCATAATCCTCCACAGATCACACAGGGGTGCCTTTCACCAACTGGTTTAACATAACCCCAAAGGATGGCCTCGTCCTATTATTTCCTGGAAATTGTATATGAATGAAAGGAGTCATAATAGACCTCATCACTGTGTATTTCTGGATTGTACTTTGTGAAGACCTGTTCACCAATGTGAAGAGAATTACATCTGTCAATCCTAGTGAGTATCATAGCCCTGGCAGGAAATATCCGATCATGAGAGTTTTGAAAAGATAGATGACTCCTGGCCAGCAGTAGATCAAAATAGGTTTGATCTACTAGCAGTAGATCAAAATAGGTTGCCTTGACAAAGTCGGAAACGTGTCAGGCATCATTGATTGAAGAACTTGAGTCTGTGGTTTGTGTTGCAGCCTGATTTGAACTGTTGGACGAGTGCTTCCTATTGCATGGGCATTTGTGGAACCTTATCTGTATGCCGCAGTCCAGCCGCTAGGAAGCACCTCCGCTCTGTCAGAAGCGGGCCTGGGGCCTTGTGAGTACGAGGCTCATTTTGGACCAGCAGCATGGCGCAAGATGTTTTGTGCACGCAAGCTACGACTCAAAGTTAGCCCATTAATGGCTGGATTGTTTTAATAATTGAGAGGCATCGCTGCTATATTTCTGAACTGTGAGCAGCACGAGTAATGAACTGCGAAGCGGTACAAGGACTGCTGATACCAGAATGCTTTGTGCCTTATCAGGAAGCCCACTGGGGTAATAAATTCAGGAGTGAATAATCAGCAGTCTGGCTTTACTTTAGCGATGTCCCTGCCTGTGAACAAGGACGGAGAAAGTCGGAAACGCGTCAGGCATCATTGATTGAAGAACTTGAGTATGCGGTTTGTGTTGTAGCCTGATGTGAGCTGTTGGACGAGTGCTTCTGATTGCATGGGCATTTGTGGAACCTTATATATATATACATATATATATATATGGTTTCCCACAATTGCCCCTGGGCTTGAAGACGTGACTCCACAGATGGAAGGTTCAGACCTTAATTGTCGAAACCGGCTCATTTTCCCTTTCCTTGTGCCATCCCTAACAATACACTAAACTAATGAAGAAAATCAAGGATGCAGACAATGTAATCATAAAAAATGCAGACAAGGGTGGAAACAAAGTTCTTTGGCCTAGAAACATGTACATTGATGAAGCCAACAAGCATTGAATGATCCAGGATGCTACAAAAAAGCCAGTGCTAAAGAACTTATGACCACAAAAGATTTAATATTTAAGGAATTGGCCAATTGGAAAAGGAGAGGTCTTATCAACAAAGAGGAATACAATTTTCAAAAAATTGACTTTCCAATAACTCCTACCTTATACTTTCTTCCCAAAGTGCACAAACAGGTTGACCCCATACCAGGGCGCCCTATTATATCTGCCCAGGGAGGATTGATGGAACCAATCTCTAAATATGTGGACTTTTTTTTATCAGGAACTATGTTGAAGCCCTTGACTCATATATCAAAGATACGGGTCATTTTTTGGAAAAACCTAGTGAAATAGTTTGGTGTGATCAATACTGTTCCATTGTCATGGATATTTGTGCCCTGTACACCAGTATCAAGCATGAACAGGGTTTACCTGCAGTGAGTTTTTATTTATCCAAGAGAGAAATTAAATTCTATGAGCACAACAAAATGATCCTAAGAATGATTGAAATATGTCTGAAACACAATTACTTCCTGTTTAATGCAATAGTGTACCAACAACTGAGGGGTGTGGCGATGGGGGCATGCTTCTCCCCCAGTTTTGCATGCTTACATGTGGGATGGTGGGAGAATCATGTCCTTAAGCCCATCCTAGATGGACGCTTCTCAAACAAAGTAGTTGCCTGGTGGCGATTTATTGATGACGTCTGTGTCATTTGGCAGGGATCTGTAGAATCAGCACAGACTTTCGTTGATATAATCAATGCAAATGAATAAAATCTTAAATTCACAGCTAACATAAGCAACGCAAGAGTGGAGTTCCTAGACGTAGAAATCTATATCTCTAGTGGTGTAATAAATACCAAAATACATAGGAAAACCACGGCTGGCAATTCTATCCTACATGCCAGTAGCACCCACCCCAGACACCTTATCAAAAGCATCCCCTATGGGGAACGTTTGAGGATTAAAAGAATCTGAAGCAATACTGAGGACTTAAAAACTTGCCTAGACCAAGCAGTGCAAAGATTTTTAATCAGAGGATATAAGATGGAAGACCTAAAGAAAGCCTTACAAAAACTTGATACACCAATAGTCACGCCTAATTTGATGGTAGATAATATTGAAACTACCATCGAACGAGTGCCTATCAGATTGATTACGGCCTATAACTGTCAGCACAAAAGAGTAAGAAAGATAATAACCAAAAATTGGCCTATTTTGAAATCTGACATAACACTGGCATCTGAGATTGAAACTGTCCCCAGCATCACTTACAGAAGAGCACCCTCTATGCGGGACACATTAGTAAAAACCATGCCAGAGATAATGACTAAAACTAACATCAAAAGTGACTGGTTAACAAACAGAAAAGGCTTTTATAAATGCAGCTCATGTAGAGCCTGCAAATTTGGTATTAATGTGAGAGAGGTTCAAGATGCTTTCTCCACAGAATTATACGAACTGAAAGGTCTATTTTCATGTAAAACAGAATTTCCTGTCTATATCCTAGAATGCACTTGCAAACTCAAGTATATTGGCAGTTGTAACGACCGGGTTCTCGAACCAGATAGGATCAGCTCCTCAGAGCACCTCCAACCCAGCCGGAACGTAACCACCTCCCTCCTGAGGACCCATCTATCCAGGCACCTGGGTACCTACCTGAGGATGGGGAACTCGCAATATACAAGCTCATATCATCAGAAACACCACTAAATCTATAGGGATTACTAGGAATACTCACTGATTACTAAGGACGTCCATGCCCTACACCACACTCATACCTCATAGTCTTGCGACCACATGGGTCCAGACTAATCTACCCTGGGGCAGTTCTGATTATTTACCATTACACACTGACCACAGTCAGTGCTCGCTCGGCACCTCCGCAATCCTGCGTGCCTACACACCGGTCTGCAGCCCTAGTGCTCTCTTCCTCACAGCCCGGTCCACAATCCGGCAGACCTAAGCACTGGTGTCCCCCCCAGTGTTCTCTAACTCACAGCCCGGTCCACAATCCGGCGGACCTACACATCAGGCTTCCACCTGATGCTCTCTTTAACGCCGCTTACCAACGACAATCACTATCCTATGAATACCTTCAGCTCTCTCTCTCTCTATGTTGGGAAGTTTCTCTCACTATTCACTAAAGGTTCACTACTACAATAATATTATGGAATGGCCGAATTACTTAGTGTGTAATTGTTTCCCTAGCTCAAGGGCTCCTCTCTCTCCCTAATTATTCAGTGGCTACTTACCGGATCAGGGACAGCATCTGTTCTGGCTGTAACACCTGACTAGAAGGAAAGGTTACCTGTGCTTTAAGAACAAGAGACACACACTGTATGCAAGAGTTATTCCCTGATTTAAACGCTCCTATTTCCTTTTGATCCATCAGTTGCTAAAGCATCTGGTTAGAAGAAAGGTTAGCTCTATCATAAGAATAACACATGCACACTGGTTCATTAAGAACTGGGGTATCTTTATTACAATAACAATAAAATGGGAATAGACACATACACAGATCTGCGGGGTCTCTGTAACTAACAGGAACTGTAACACACCGCTGAAAGAAAAAGGATTAGACATACAATAGCCTAGGGAATAAAGACAAGATTAAGGTGTAAGTGTAAAGCAAACTAATTTAGACTACCTCACCTATTAGAAGGAATGTTTCTCTCTCTCTCTGGTGGGATCAGGGCTCTCTCTCTCTCCCTCCGTCACCACAGCTTCACTCCTCTGGCTCAACTGCTTCAGCTGGCAGCTTCAACTCCTCCATCTGCTTTAATGCATTCTGATAAACTGGCAGCCCCAGCTGATAGTTCCAACTTTGTTCATATGACTGCTCTCTCCAGCTTCAGCAATTATCTGCCTTCTTTCTCCATTCCAGATAACCAATTGAACTGAACTGTACTCTTCAGCTCCAGCAAACATTCTACTCTTCACTCTTCAAGAACCAAACTGACCACTCCTCCTCTCCTGCAATTCGCTAATATGGAATCCTCTCCTCTAGTGGAAAGTTCCAGCCAGTAGCCTCCTCCCACCAGGTCCATGCACCGGGCTCCTTGCTCTAGATGCTCCCACAGTGATCAGCTGCTTGTTTCGTCTAGAGACCTGAGCCCAGGGATACTTCTTGATTAGATTCAGCTCTGGCCGGTTCTCTCCGGTTCGCTTAGGACGAACAACAGCTCAAAACTAAAATATTACCTTTACCCTACAAGCATCTCAGCTCTGCAGGGACAGAAAGCAAAATGTAGTCTCTCTAGTTCTGGGCCTTGTAGGCCTGAGAAGGTTGAAATAACCCTTAGCTCTGTCAGAGTACCTACACAAACCATACCAATGTGTAATATAAAGTCAGGACCACAGGATCCACCCTCTACTATAGGCAGGATAATGAAAGGACACATAATTATGTCAAAGCCAATAGGCAATAGATGGATTAGAGTCAAGAATAAGGGATCTATCATCATATAAAGCAGCTATCCTCTTCTAGGTCTGGAAGAAAGGGCTTAAAAGGGCCAACACAAGGTAAGAATACAGACTATAGATGTTAGCAAGCTTAAAGTCTTCATCACTCCAAAATAGAGCCAAAAACCATGTCAGAACAGCAGTACAAAATTACCTGTTGCTAATCGTATCTTACAACACTTACGAGCAATTGTCAATTCGGACGCCAGTTACCCTATGGCCCGCCATTTTAAGCTTGTACATAATAATACCTCAAAGATCTAACTTATTTTGTATTAGATGCGGTGCCTAAGGATATAAGAGGAGGAAACAGGGATAAAAAACGGAGACAACTGGAAAGTCGTTACATTATGCAATTTGACACTAAGATACCGAACGGTTTGAACACAGGGGAAGATTTATATCATTTCTTCTAATAAGTTTTAGAGCGGAACTTTTTTACAGAAATATTATTAATCTATTACCTATTTGCTGCTATTCATAACTGCACTTTACCTCATTATGAATTTGTTTTTTATAACTGAACTTTTTAACTGTCTTTTATGCAATCTTAATATGTATATACGTGGTTTCGTGTAAATTATTTGCCTATCTTATATCGGATTTTAGCGGGTTTTACCAATTTCTTGGTTTTACTTGTTTTTATCTGGTGTTTGTTGGGTGGAGAATTTGCACTTTGCTATTTTGCACATATATAGACAGTTATATTATGTGAATTTGAGATCAACAATAGAATATATGGTATGATTCAATGGCACCGGAAGTACTATCATGCCCTGATTCATTTATCTATCTTCTCATTTGCACAAATCACTTTATATTCTGGATGCCTAGATCTATTGCACTTTGTTCAATGTTATGACAGCATACTGAATGAACAATACTATCTTAGTTAGTATTTAATTACAATATCACAAATTGTGCATTTTTGATGGATTTTGCTTTTTAAACTACAAACCATTCGAGTCAAGATTACATATATTTGTTCTTCTTTTTTTGCACTATAAGGAATTGAAAGAATTTTACTACTTTCCCTTTTCTTATGAGGCTCTCCTGATATTATTAATTATAGGCTATGAACTACATGCCAATGTTTGTTGATTGGGTAATCTATACATCTGTTGTGGTATTATGGTGTTGGTTTTACCATCCAATTTGCCATAACACCCACTTAGAGCTAGGGCACTTGCCCAGTATATCTGACAAATGACAAAAGACAAAACTTGTATACATTTTTAAAATGTTCTTAAATAAGGGTATTATTGGCATTTCTATCTGTATATATCAATGTTAAAGAAATACGTGATTCAATGTCTACATCCTTCACAAAGAAAGGAGGAGCCTATGTTAGAGGGAACTAGTATTTAAACACTGTGGTGGTCACGACATGTCATGATGTAATATGTGACATCATCAGCAGTGGATTGCGGGCGCGCGAGTTATAGTGAGTCCAACTAACTATAACGTGGGAATTTCAATGGTTTTGTATGAGTAAAATGTTCAGCTAACTATAACTGGTGTGAAACCTATGGTTTTTTCAGTGAATGTCAAAGGTTTTTTAAATGCTAATTCCTAACTATAACGAGTGTGAAACCTATGGTTTTTTCAGTGAATATATATATATATATATATATATATATATATATAATTCTTTACCATTAAATCAGGTCTAGAAAAGAAAATTCATCCAGTGGAATTGAATTCTCTGCCAAAACTAAAGGCTTCAGACATACATACACTATTGACTATGCATGATCTGAGTAATGAGTCGAATAGAAATGATCAACATGACGAATCTACAGACTCTACTCAGCAAAGAATACCTAAAATCGATTTGCTTCAAAAAGGTGCTGGTGAAAGTCCTTACAAGCCTAAATCAAAATTCTTGCCGTTAATGCCCAAAGATGCTGTTGATGTTTTTCATGAGTATGTCATGGAAGATATCAAAAAACTACATTGTCAATTCAACTACAAAAAAAGTAAGTTGGAATTTAATAAATTACAATATCAAAACTTAATGAATAAATTGGGCAAAGACTTGGAAATCATTCTGAAAAAGTCGAACAAGGGCGGAAATATAGTGCTTTGGCCTAGAAAACAATATAAACAAGAAGCCATGCACCAGTTAAACATTGAGTGTTGTTATGAGAAATCTACAATGAGGGACTACAACAAAGCAAAAGACTCTTTAAAGAAAGAACTGCAACATTGGAAACGAGAAGGGTTGGTATCTGCTGATGAATATCACTATATGCACAATGAACACCCTGTTCTCCTTTTCCTTTATCTATTACCTAAAATCCACAAAAACATTATTCCAACACCGGGACGCCCCATAATTTTGGCAATCAAGAGCATGACCGAACATGTGGGAGAATATGTGGATTTTTATTTACCAGAGTCAGTGAAAACATTACCCTCATTTGTGAAAGACACAGGGGGTTTCTTGAATAAAATACAAAACATTGTATGGACAGATTACTTAATTCTTATGACCCTGGATATAGAGTCGCTCTATACCAGCCTTCAACACTCATTGGGTATTAATGCAGTTAAACATTTTTTGAATTCTAGGCCTTGTGAATACATTATGCACAACAAAATGTTAGTTGCCCTGATCATGTGGTGTCTTGATAACAATTATTTTACATTCGTTAAGGATGTTTATAGGCAAATACGGGGTGTGGCAATGGGGGCCTGCTTCTCCCCTAGCTACGCGTGTTTAGGAGGAGCAGGTCCTCAAAGGACAACACAAGGAAGTTGTTAGCTACGAGATTGAGCATTGGTTGCGCAACATCGATGATATTTTTATTGTTTGGAATTGAGATATTGAGAGTGCTGAGGATTTTATTAAAACAATCAATGACAACTGTTTTAATTTACACTTTACATCTCACATCAGTCCGACTAACATAGAATTTCTAGATGTACGCATATACACTAAGGAAGGAAAATTAGCCACCACTGCTTACAGAAAACCTACAGCAGGGAATGCAACACTCCATGCCACCAGTGCCCACCCCAAGCACCTTATCAGCAGCATCCCCTATGGCGAAATTGTAAGATTAAAATGTATCTGTAGCACACTAGAGGATTTTGAAAGCTGTAAAAACGAGGCTCTGATAAGAGTGAGGAAAAGAGGTTACACTAGCAAGATGTTAGAAGAGGCAGTGATGAAAGCCAGTAATAGATCAAGGGAATCACTGCTTCCACACGTGACAGAAGAGTCAGAATCTGAAAATGTAACTGAAGATTCACCAAGACTTATCACATCATTCGGCCATCAAGAGAGAAAAATAAGGACAATAAACAATAAGAATTGGCCTATTATCTTGACCGATAACTGTCCTTAGTAGCAGACTTCCAACCAAACCTACTATAACAATCAGAAAAGCCCAGTCTATGGAAGCCAAACTTTCAAGAAACTACTGAGCTAGGAAATATGGAAACTTGGTTAAAACCAAAACAGGTTTTTTCAAATGTACAACATTGTGCATGTAAATTTGGAGTTAATACGACTAAATATAGCACTCCAGTTAGAAAAAATTAGGAAGATATCAAAGGCAATTACAACTGCAGTACTGATCACGCAGTCTATGTTCTCATGTGCACCTGTGGGCTTCGGTATGTGGGAAGTACCAAGCTCCAGGTGCACGTGAGGATACTTCAATTACTTCGTGCAATCATAAATAGCGAACCGGCTTACCCGGTCGCACAACACTTTAAAGCGGCCCATAATAAAGACATCAATTGTTTATCATATTTTGTCATTGACTCTATTCCAGCCCTACATAGAGGGGGGAACCGGGAGAAATTATTAAGGCAACGGAAAACAAAATTTATCTTAGAACTTGATAGTAAATTCCCAAATGGCCTCAATAAAACAGAGGATATGCATGCCTTTTTATAAATTAGATTGTTTCTCTAATCATGTAAGTTCTTATAGATTTTAATCAAGCTTTCATAAGATTGGCTGGTTAGATATTTAACATCAATAGGATCACTACGACATTGATCTATTAGAAATGTCAATTTGTGTCTTACTGGAGAAATAGCATTTCACCTTACATGCTTGCGGGGTGGATTAGCACTTTCTAACTTGAGAAGTACTAGGGTATTTGTTCATCTTGTCTCACTTTTTAAAGTATTATAGCTTATCACTGCTTACCATACCCAATACACAATTTTTAGGAAATAGTTTAGATTCTTCTATTTTTACGTTATTGCTTAATTTTTATTTTTTGCACTAGGCACTTTATATTGTAAATAATACACAAAATTAATTACACAGTAATTACGGAAACATTTATGTGTGTATGTTGTCCAGTGAGAACTCATGCATTGGTTAAGAACAAGCACATTGTTTGGATTCAAATTACAAGCATTAAGGTGGTAATTTTTTAGTATTTCAAATTTCCAATGTAGCATTGGTATTGCATTTTGCAGCTATATAATGACCAACCCATTCTAAGGTTATTCTGGCATTTATGCGGATATTTACACATTCATTGCGTATTTTGCACCCAATTGTTTGGTAATTTTTTTGTTATTTATTTCTAGTAAAATGTGAAAAGTAATATATATATTTTAAACTATTTATTATTACAGAAAAATTGTTTTAACATACTGAATTATAAAACACTTAACATTTTTGACATTCAAAATGTGAAATAAAATATTTAATCAGAAATATTAGAAAGTATACGCCCATACAAGTATGCTTATTATTGTGTGCAACAGTTATATTTTTTACGCTGTGCTCAGAAGATCAATGCATACATGAACTGAAAAAGAAAGACCACAATTAAGTGTTTCTTCACTGTTTAATAGCACGTGGTGTAGCATCAAAAAAAGAGTATAAAATAATATGGCGTACTGCTGCTCCACTATGTGATCAAGAGGACAGGATGCCCGAAACGGCTAAAAAAAAAAAAATGAAGTGCTGGGAGGTGTAGTTTATGCATATATATACATATATATATATATATATATATATATATATATATATATATATATATATATATATATATATATATATATATATATATATATATATATATATATATATATATATAATACAAAAATAGATATAGATAATAGATATGTATATATATCCCGAAAACTCCACTGCAGCAAAGGCTTCAATTCTTGAATAAATGAAGCACGGACCACAACTTTGGTGCATAGAATCTGTTTTATTCTCCCCAAGCTCGATCGGCCATTACGCGTTTCAGCTCCGGAGAGCCTTGATCACATGACACGTAAGGAAGTCAGCTGACAGTTTTATACCATTTTTTTAGCAGTGTTAAAGTGACAGTGCAAAGATTAAATACGTGTTAAAACCAGTCAAGCTGTAAACATTCAATATGAGCAATGCACAGTACCTGAGTATTAGAGCTATGTCATACATTTGTAACTGTGTATATATACATAAATATGAAACTATTCATAGAAATTAATTATAACATAAGAAAGATTATATCATACTAACCTTTACAATGGAAAAACAAAAAATATATTAAAACAATTGAAAACATAAAATATATTTTGAGAGGTAAAACTCACTACACCCATTCTAACCTGAGCAACAGTAGAGAAAGGTTGTATGACATTAGCACATATGCATTCACAACACCTGCCTCTACCATGGATCAATTACAGTGTAATGCCTTCCTCACACATTGTTATATGGATTACATATGGTCTCTATTTTAGTTTTTCCTTTCTTTTTTGAGATGATGGTTTCAACATTTCTTTCACTAACACGATAACATGCCATGCACACATTTATTGTGGCCGGACATTCTTGTTCGTAAGTCTACACTGTTAGTTTCAGGGACAGATACTAGATAAATAAAGTTATTTTCATGCATCTCATGCAGAAGGAGATAATGCTATTGTTTTATTATTTAGACAGTGTATGTTTTGAAATTGGAGTGAGACACTTCACATCGAAGTTATCATGGATGCTTCTGACAGCTGTGAATGTGAGGCAGTACCGCAGTCACTTACATTCATCCTAAGAAGGAAGATAGCACTGGAGGAAGATGTGTGTAGGCTTGCACATGCAGATGAAGTGCATTTGTTAATGCACTTCGCCGGGCATCTTCAGATATTACACCAAGGTGTGGGGATAGATAATTCCAACTGGGACTAGCGAAAGGGTACTCTCACCATGCTCTCACTAGAGTAGGCAGTATTATAGCAAATAGGAGTAATATTAGGAATGATTAACATAGTTGAATTGTTTGTGTTTTTCATCATTCTAATTATGCTTATAGCACTGATGTGTCTCATCTGTCTAATGATCACAATTCATGTGCTAATTACAAGGATTCGATTTTTCAAGCAAACATTTACAATGTATTGTTGTTTCTTCTTTTCATGAAACTATGGGCATGCAAAAGTGAGAAATGAAAGGGTTAGATCTGTTTCCACAAATCTGTTAGGAATAAGAGTGGTCATGTT
This sequence comes from Lissotriton vulgaris, assembly GCF_964263255.1. NCBI lineage: Eukaryota > Metazoa > Chordata > Amphibia > Caudata > Salamandridae > Lissotriton > Lissotriton vulgaris. Next base: position 239,182,816 of record NC_141699.1, on the reverse strand, counting down.
CAAAGTTGCCATCAACATCTATTACTAGAGGTTTAACATTTACTATTGATAAAAGAAAACTAGTCCCCATGTTACGAAATGTGTTGATCCAATCCAGAGTCCTACTAAATTCATAGGAACCAGGTAGCATGGTGCCACCAATGTTGAAGGACTGGTACCTATTCAAGGCATCTGCTGAGTATTTAGCATTGTTTCTAGAGTGTGCCCAAGGGTCCTTCATTGCCTTTATACGGAGATCTCAGTGGTGATTCGAGTTTATCCTTCTCAGGTTTAATAGAAAGCACCTATTGTTTTGGTAGGTTGTTCAAGCTTAGTCTTTTAAAATGATAGTCCCCTATACTGTTTCCTTTCTCTGAATTCTTTTCATTAATATGGCAGTGCTGTTAATTGTTTACCATTAATAATTGCTCATTTAGATACGTATAGGCTCACTAATGTCAGTGGTGATTTTATCTTCATGGTTGAGGCTCACAAGGCATATAAATGTGAAATGTTAAATTCATGTGCTGATTGTTCTGCAATGAAAATTCACAGACATTTCAAACATATACTGAGAAAGCAGTTCTGGCAGCATATAGACCTTATGAGTATTTCTAAATCGTGTTAGCCTTCCAAGAATATTACAATTGCCTCCAAGGCACCCTCCCCATACCCATCGAAATGTGAGACTGGGCCCTCTCAGTAATTATGGGGCGACTATATATAATTTCTGCATGGAAATCAATTAGCACAGGAAGAGACACTTGCTCTCTTAAATCACTTGGTTAGGCTTTATTGATGTCTTATGCAGTACATAATACATACATTTAATACTGCCCAGAAAGGGTTTCTCAATCTGGACTGGTCCTGTTAGCTGTGTCTACCATTAGTTCAGTTACCATTAATGCTACTATGGGTAAGATCCCAACGAAACATGATGAGGTTAAGTTTTGGATAGTACAAACACGAAATCACCTAAATGCAGTTTTTGCCCCAAACAGGACCCTATTGTTAGTTCAGAATTCTCACTGTGTTTCTTCTTCTTGGTATGGTTACCCCAGTTGAGGAGTGCAATAAATGGTATACTGTATTTGCTTGTATGTACCCCATTACCCATGGTACACCTTTAATTTCTGTTTTGCCTGAAGTCCTTAAACAGATTCAAGCTGAACATGGAGCAGTCGTGCCTTTGATTTGGGAATAAAATTCATTGCCAACTTTGCCACAGTGTCCTCAGTTATCTTAAGTAGTATTTGAGGGGAGGTGGCTTCTTTGGTGCTGCCTAAAATAATTTTTAAATCCTATTCTTCTTTAGTTTGGGATTCAGGGCTAATAACCCACAAATTAAAGGCAAGTTAGAAGCCAATGCAGCCAGTCAGACACCTGAATCGTTTAAAAAACACAAGGATAAAAATAAAAGAAAAATAGAGCTAAAATACAGGCTGGTTCTCCACAATCAGAGTTGTCTGAGAAATTTTACAATTTATGTGCCCTTAGAGGGCTCTACAGACAAGCATCAGAAAGAGGGGATCAAAGCAATCAGACAGGAGAAGTATGTGAAACCAAAGACAAACTCACAATGCTTCTCTGTCATCAGTATAAAAATGGAAGAAAAACTTCTGCAATACAAAGTGTAATCTAAAAAGTGGTAGGAATTTCCTCAAAAAATGCACACTTCTTGGGAACAAGACGTGGTTGAGAAGTCTTCTCGACAGCGCTACAGAGGTCCCAAATATTCACCAGACTCGTTAAGAGTTTCTGGTGGTGAGACAGACTCATGAATATGTTCAAGTTAAAACTCCAGATCAGGGGGTTAGGCCTCCATATAGCATTTAGCATTTGGACATTAATATTGAGGGTGATATACTGCATACTATTAAAGTAATATTCAGGTCGAATTTGACTAATCAATACAACATTCTCTTGCCTGAGATTGATTGGCCGCTGGAGTTTGTTTGGAATGTTCCACAAGGGGGGGATATAATACTGCCACAATTTGAATATAAAGGTGTGATTGCGCCTTGTGGCTCTCCTATGAATATTCTGTAATTTCCAGTACTTAACCCTGATCATATAGTATTGAACTATCAAAATTTATACAGTCTCACAAAGACTTTTGCTGTACAGAATTCCTACAGCACAGGGTTGATCAATAATATAGTTTCTAAAAATACAAACTACATTGAACTTTTTCAATGGATTTTCTGTTAAAATATACCACATAAACATTGGAATTTGACTGCTTTCTGAGCATTGGGAGCACACAACGGTTCTGTCAACTCCCACAGGGCTAAAAGAACAATCCTGGCCTGTTTATTTATTTATTTATTTATTTACGGGTTTATACCGCGCTAGGATCACCTCCCGAAGGAGTATCTCCGCGTTTGGAGTCAAAATGATGTCCATGTTTCAAGAGATTGACTCAGAAAAATTGTCCTACATTGATGACATATACATCGCTATGATGATTTAAATGCACATATGGCCAGAGTCGGTCAAATTAGCTGTATTGAGGGAATGTCCTTTGGCACAGGGGAGATGTATAATTGTGGTGTCTCCTGTTCCAGCCCTGGAGACTGTCACTAAGGCCAGTGTTCCAAACGTGACAGTCTTGCATCTGAAATGTACTTCCTTGACAGTTACTGATGTAGAATATATTTTTGACTTTAATTTGAGAACACAGGAATTCCCCATATGTAGTGAAATTTAGCCTCTAACTAAGTATGCTTTAAAAATGTAGATCAAGGGTTCAGCGCAGCCAGCGGTTGGTACAAAGTACAAGAACTTAGCTGTGTGTGCCGCAGTTAAGGGTTTCATTGAAAATTTAGTTTTTGAGGTGCAAAGAACATATTCAGAAACTTTGGTTGACTGTACCGCTCACCTGGCTTAATTGAAGTATCTCATCTGGCATTTGGGAATACGGTTTCCGAATTCCCCATGATTATAGTGTGTGATTCCTATTTATGTGTCCAAGCCTTTAATTAAAATGTACATCATTGGTGCTTGAATGTATTCAGAGAATCTAAAGGAAACACTTTTAAGCATAACTGTCTTTGGAGGGAAGTGGCAGCTCTAACAGGTACTTTGTCACAGGCCCATGTGCTCCAACATTGAGTCATCAGTGTGTTGGTATACATGTTGCAGGGAATTCATTGGCTAATGAAGCTGCCTAGTTGGCTGTTCAAACTGTCTTTGTGGCTGTGATTATACGTTTTATACCACAGAAAGAGGGTCCCAGGGAATGTTTAACGACAGATTGGTACATACCCGACCCAAATGTGAGCTTCCAAGAGCTATTGGCACCTTATGGGATATGCCGGCAGCCACGGGCCACCATCCCTGTGGTAACTATGCAGCCTGTCCACAGACCGTAAAGTCCCTGACCATAGACATTGGCACAGATCAACCTTGGGAACAACGCAGATTTACAAATTGTAATAGCAGCAATTTGATATATCTGATTAGTTGCCCTTGTAAAAAACGATATGTAGGGATGACCACACGGAAGGTCAAGATACGCATCTCGGAGCACAAGAGCTCAATTAGATGCTCCAAGCAAGCGACTAGGCTGACCAATCATTTCATAGAGGTAAAACACAGTCCTTTGGAACTAAGCTGGACTGTCTTAGAACAGCCACAAATACCAACACACGTCACAGATATCAGTGGATTCCTCTTCAGACGTGAGCAGAGATGGGTCTACAAATTACAGACTGACAAACTGGGGTTGAATGAAGACATCCCTTGGATGTCGTTGTAACGTACTTACACGCATCATACAACGCATCCTAGTTCCAGTGGTAGTAGTTGTTCTAACGAGAGAACAGAGGGAATTCTTGATTCGAACAATCCATGGGAGCCTCTGATAATAGAGGATAAAGACAACAGACCTACTGGCTAGATACCCATGTTTGTAAATCACTCTCGACCATTATTTGTCTATATTTGTTGGGACGGATTGGCGTGATTTGATTGCATTTATTTCTCAGTTTAATGCATTTATACACATAGCGCATTTTCACTAAAGCCCCTCCAATACATTTGGTCTTTAAGCAGAATGCGTCTCTAAGCAGAATGCGTCTATACTTACAGCGCACTTTTCAACACAGGCTCCCCTACTACATCTGGTCTCTCCCATGAGCATGAAGAAGCAGGGGCCAAGAGGAGTGTTTCGTTAAACCAGATTGCTAACACTGTAAAAACGGGGTGGATATAACTACATTTCCCTAGTTTCCCAGGGGTTTTGTAGTATAATCAGTAGTTCTGTAGCGCTGAGTATAGCGGTGGGGCATTCATCTTATACAATGAGGAATAAGGAACAAGCGACATAAAACTGAATCACCTGAAGGCTTAAGCTGAATCATAAAACATTAAGATGAATGTTTTTGAACACATCCACAACCCACATATGCCATGGGAAACCGGCGATAATACGTCAATGTACTACATTTCCCTACAGCCCCTGGGCGCGCTGATACGACATCACAGCGTTAGCCAACCAGGGATTCCGCCTAATAGTCCTCCTCCTGTCTGTCTGGTACCTCCCACAGACAGCCCAGAAGGACGTCTGGAGTACCGACGGACAGGTAGGCAGGCAGTCTCCGCCGGTCAACAATTGTACTAGCAGAGAGATCAGAAGGTCTGCAATAGATGGTGGAGGGGGTATGTAGAAACCGCGAGCGCGGCTAAACAGCTGAGGCCCCTTTTGGCTAAAACGATAGCAAGCATTTTTATATGCTTAGAGACGGCGCGAGAGACGGCTGCTTTACGTTTGGGTTACGAGACATACACATGGCGTAGAATAGTTTCTAACAGCAATCGGCCGATGGATGGTTCTATCTCGCTTTACTTAAGGAGTGGGGCGGTATATATTAAGCGCAAGTCATGGGCTTTTTTCACCGTATTTACCGCACTCAGTGAGGAGTTGACAAAGTAAACTAACATGAGAGCGCATGTATTTTGATCACATCAGGTTATGCGCAACAACATGCAGGTCAGAGAAACTCACCTATAACGAGACTTGTGAGTAGACACTGCTCTACAAGTATTCTTGTGAATATGATGACTGCGTGTATAGACGCTGTGCCTTAAATCACTAAGGATGCCAAGGCTGACCCTAATGGTCAATGACTACTACGTTTATAATAGGAAATGAAGGTTCTATTCACACATGTTTGGTCTAGTAGAGACGCATAGTTTTGTTGTGCAGCAGCGAGGTGCTTCCTCTGATCCTTCTCATTTGTTTGGCTTGAACAGAGCGGTGCTCCGTGTTACCTGAGCTGTGGCCAGGTGAGGGGGGGCAACATTCTCCTACAAATTGGGTGAATGTGAGTTATATGTTCTTTGCACATATGATTATGAGACACATGGAAGGTCTAGCTCTCAAGGTACACCTATTTGAGGTGACATGATGTTTTGCAGTTCTATCACCTGACTGGACATGACAATTCAGCAGCTAATTTCTTAAATATGACATTGTCACTAATGATTTGTACATTTCTCTCATCTTTGTGTGTATGTATGTTTGTCCGTTTGGTGTACTCCAACAATTTGAACACAGGAGAACTTTCAGGTGATATTTACTTTAATTGTCACTTTATTTCTAGTTTGATTCACATTATTACACATAGCAGTAGCAAAAATTAGGTCCTGATGAAGCAGCAAGGTGACCTATGGGCCCATTGAAAGTCTGCAGAAACATGTCGACCACTTAGTTCATCTGTGTAGTTATTTGCTAAAGCTACCATTTGCACTGTTTTTAATATTGAGAAAAGGGAGGTGTCCATTAAACATATTTTCCTCCTTTTACTCAATTTTAGCCACTACACCGTACACACTTTTGGTTTACATTATTTAGCACTGCTTTTCAACAACCTCCTGATACCTAATATTGATTACATCATAGACTGTTTGGGATTGATGTGAGGGGTTTGGTTGAGTCTGGCCAAATCTTGCACTGGGTACTCGACTTCCCATGTGCACTTTGAAGGTTCCCAAATGATGTAGGGCGGTACAGGGTGGAAGTCTGATGGGATCTCTTTGAGCATTTGGAGAGACCCTTTGACAGATTTTGCTAGTTTATTTGATTATAGCACACACCTTTAACGGACGAGGCATACACATTAGGTTTTTTTGACCCCTTGCTACCCTTAGGTTGGTATGTATGTGATTATACGTTCACATATGAGAATAGATAATTACATTATGGCTGTGTTCACTGCATTGGCTAGTGGTGAGCCCCTAACTAAAGGCTATTCAGCTGATAACTTCTATCTATTGAGTCCCCAAAATGATCCCTCTTCCTGCATTCCTGGGGTGGGCAATTGGGTGATATCCATTAAGGACTGCAGAAAAGAGTTAATAATAGCAGCCAAGGAGGGCTTGGCATCTACCCAAGCAGGTGTGGCAACTACTGTTTCTTTGTTAAAGAAACAATTCTGATGCAGGGACTTTATCAGCAAACCAAAAAATGTGTACTTTGCTGTGACATTTGTTAACAAATTAAAGGTTCCACCATTGCACACCCACCGCAAACACAACTTTTAGCTTCATATAAGCCATTACATTGTATTTATTTAGATAACTGTGTACCATTCGATACAGATGGTGCCTACAAACCTATCTTAGTGGCTGTTGATTCTTGTTCTCAATTTCTCTGAGTGTGGCCACAGATATCAGTTTGGCACTCAAACTGTTATTAAACATTTGCAAATTCTTATTGGGGCATATGCAGTGCAGCATTCCACTTAGACCAATGCCCGGCTCGTGCCTCTAGGCATACCAGGACACTCATGGCAACTTAGGTGTTGCTGTGTATTATTCCACTGCCTATTATCTTGAGACAAATTTGATAGTGGAACAGAAGAACCATGAAATAAAGCAGTTCTTAAAAGGTAGAGCATTAGGTTCAGGTCTTAGTTGAATTCATCACCTTCAATGTGTACGGAGAGCTTTAAGTATTCTGCCTAGATGGATGTTGGGTGGTCCTATTCCATATGAAGTGTTGCATGTTGTTCCATTGTTTCCACCAGACCTTGATAGCTCTAGCACAGTGGCAATGGATGCTCCCAATGAACAGTTCACTGTCTTTCAGGAATTATACATCTTACAAGAAGAACACTCAAATTTAGGTTTGAAACAATCTGCCACTGATAAAGTAAAGGAGAGACCAGCAGATCCTGGCTGGATTCCAAAATTTGGGGATCTTGTCAGAGAGAATTTTCCAGACCAAATAGAGTTTGGCATGTCCTAATGTTCAACTGTGCTAATCCTTGTCATCCAAGGTACTCAAACTGTGATTTTGCCACTGCTTACTGGTTGTAAACAGAAACTACAAGTTTCCAATGATTTGATCAAGTTACACAATGTGGCTGGTTCTCCTTAGTAGGCCATGAGGGTTTCTAAGTAAATCCTTGTCACCTCTCAGTACCCTGCAGGAAATCCCTCTGTATGCAATAAGTAGAGATGACCCCTGGCTGGGGTCTTCAAATGCGGGACTTTCAAACATTTGATGATGAAACTACTGCTGCTCCTTGCAACAAAATTATGTAATAGCAACTGCCTTTGGAGACATCTGCCAGCTCTCCTTTGCTTAACGATGTGTCTGTTTTTACTCAGACTCTGTGGTTATTTTGTCATAATTGATGATTTTCTGAAGGCTCTTTGAATACCCCCTTGCATGGAGGGTGTGGACTATTCTTTAGGCTGGATAAGACTTACCTGAGTCCTCCTTGGTCCTATTGTTGAATTTTCTTTTCACTATTTCCTCTTGCCCATTGGATTGGATTTGTTACAGTATTTTTCTGCTGTTAAATTGACATTATCTTGCTGATCGTACTTCTCTAGAACTGGTAGCTGAGGGGCTCACTCCCCATTCTTCATCACATAAGGAGAGACTTGTTCATTTTGATCATTACTACATTCCCTGTCCATGATGATATTCGATAAGATAAAGTTTTTCTATGACAATGTTGATTCACCAGAAATATTGCAAATTCTGTGTGTAGTTAAAGTTGCTATGGATGCTATCTTCATCCCAGGTTCCATTTCAGATAAATGGGATGTTGCAACAGTTTTTAATATGCTGTCTGATTCAGAATCATGCACAGTATGTGATAATGAGGATTTGTATTTAAAGACTGCAAATTATGATGAAATGTTTTGTTATCAGTATTCTTACACAGAACTAGTACTCCACATGCTGCTTTTAATTATACACAGTGGAAACACTGTTTGACATCACCTGTTGGTAGTTCCAATACCTATTTGTAAAAGCTTTGTTATTTTTCCAGTCATTTCAAACAAAAATCAAAGAGAGTGCTATGGAGTTATTTGAAGGCAACTGAATTGTTTATGCCTTATAATTTGACATGCATGCAGAATATAATGTCAAAAAAGAAGCCACTTACACCAATGCTTAATATCAAATGTCTTGAAAAGAAATCCTTTTCCATTGCTGAAACACCATCTGCAATTTGGCTTATTCATGGTTTCATTTCTCTTCTGATTTACACGTTTCTTTTCACATCACACTTTAGGCATTTTGAAGTAGGCAGATATGAGGAGATGGGTGCACATTTTTTCATGAAGCCTGGTTACCCCTTTTCAGTACAGATGTATACATCAGTACAAACAGGCCCTTGTTACCATAGCGATTGAGGGACTTCTTTAGGTCACTCTTTAGTCTGTAGAGAGATTACACTTCACAGAGTTTTGTAATGCCTCGGTGGCTAATTTAGTATGTTTTCTTTAAAGATATTCCTGTACAATTGTTTAAAAGTAAAGTTTTTGGTTCTTTCTAATTGCAGCTATCAAATTTTAAATTATCAAAGTTGGTGGGAATGCAATCAGGTGTCCCTTATGTGATCACTGTTTCCAGTGTTGTAACATGTATTTTATACCCACCTACACATACTGCCAGAGAAGTAACTTTGTGGTCCAAGGTCTGTGCAGATAAAATATGCTTTGATAGATTAAGCAGACTGAAAGCCTTACAGTTTAAAGAGATGTGTCTCTTACATCTGCCTGAGAAACCTTTGATCTCCAATTAGCATGTTCCTCATTGGAGGTGCAGTCCCTTTTAGGAAACCAATTATCACAGCATTTCAGTTAGCTTGGACACCCATTTTAATGCCTCTAACACTACTGGAGTGGCTCTGTTTTTTAATGTGATTGGGTCTCGGTTGGTTTTCATGTTCCAGACAGTACTTGGAGTCATTGCATCCTTTTTGCCTTCCATATTTTCAATTGATTGTGGCAGCATTCCGATTTATTTATGTCTTCTTGCTTGTGCATTGGTTCTATTTTTGTTGCTCTGAAATGAATGTACCACAATAAGGCCATCTGGAATTGGAACTTACACATGTCCTTCTGTATCAGGAACACACAATACAGTATTTTTGAAATCATTGCAACTGGAATTCAACAAACACTGGTCTTTGTCCATTCGGCAGGTATTATTTCAGAGCGTGCAGCCTGTGTTTCACTGTCTATGGTGCTCATTTGAGTGTGGACTAGATTTATGTCTTGTTGCACAATTGTTGCAGTCTCCAGACATAATTATGTTTGTGCGTCCTCTGCGGTCACATCTGCTGTGTTGTTAGATGATGCTGCACAATGCCTATTTGGAACCGCCTTCTCCAATGTGAAATGCTCTATCGATTTCAGATTTCCTGAAATCGGGACACTCTCTTGATCCTGCACTACTGTCACCATCCCCTTCTGTATCTGCACTACGGGCTGGCGTTAACTATCTTTGTCACTTTGTTTTTGCTCTTCAGACCTCTTTCGATGTGAAGTCTGCAGATGTGGGGTCCTTACTCGGGGTGGGCGGACATTTCGGTTCTGCGCACGGAATGTGCGGAAATTTGCACCTTCCGCAAAGAAGGTGGAAAAACGGGGCAAATTTCCGCACATTCGGGGGCAGATCGGAAGTTGGCCACCCGCCCGCCTCCCGCCTCCCGCCTCCCGCCTCCCGCTTCCCGCCCGCCTCCCGCCCATCTTATTAAATTATATTTAAAGGCTAAAATGAAACTTTAAAAAAACTTGTCCTGGCTAGGAATGCGCATGCGCAGGCTCCCGCGCATGCACAGTTTCCAAGATGAAGCTGCGATGGGGAAGTTTGAGGCACAATAACGTACGTTTTATTTAAGTTTAATTTTAGCCTTTAAGTATAATTTAATAAGGCGGACGGGAAGCGGGTGGGTGGGGGGCGGCGGGCGGGTGGTGGGCAGGTTGGCCTTTCCGCGATAGTCCCTTCCGCAACTTCCGCCCTCCCCTGGTCCATTCTGGACTCTAACAGCTCTCTGGACATGGATGTTGTGGACACTTCAGAGATGCTGTCCTCTACTTTGGATACCTCTTAGTCTCATGAATTGGCATTTTTGGAATTTGTTTCTTTCATTTTTCATAGTATACATGGTTTTTCATTTTTGGGGAGCTTTAAGTCTGGTATGCTGTTAAAGCCTTCATATGAAATGCAAGGAATTTTACACAAACTTAGTGCTATAGCTATTTTTTATATAGTTGTATCCTGTCAATTACAGGAGTGGGTGTATATAGATTACATGTTGTCTCAATTTTAGTATGTCCTCCTAAACTTAGGGGAATCTTTATGAGCCCCTTGCATCACCGCTGCATCACTTCCTGTGTGCTGCAATAGAGTGAAACCACCAAATCATATTTATGAGGCCATGCAAAGCCACTTTGCGTGGCTTTGAATGACCTCATAGATATGGAATAAGGCAATGCAGGGCAAATCACTGTGTTGCCTTACTAAGCACTAGGAGGGCATACCATGGGCAGTGCAGTGGGTGTTCTTATGCAAATCCTTTAGTATCTTTTTGAGATGGGGGTTGGAACATTTTTTGCACTAACATGATAAAATACCACACATGCATTTATTGTGGTTGAGTATTGCTTTTCTGAAAGCTGCACTGTTACTTTCAGGGACACATATTAGAAAACGATTGCTGGCGTTGTGTAATGCTTGTAAGAGAGGACTCTGTTCCCCAGACTACGTTTTTCTGTGTGCCGTGCAGAATGTAATAAGGCTGCTGTTTTATTAATTAAAGAACACCCATTTTGAATTTGGAGAGATACACTTCACACAGGAGTTTTTATGGAAGCTGCTAAGTGCTGTGAACTAGAAGCAGCTCCGCAGGCCCTGACATTCATCCTAAGAAGTAAGATATCTGCACAGGCAGATGTGTGTAGGCTTGCACAGTCAGATAGAGTGCATTTGTTAATACACTGAGCAGGGCAAGACTTGCTACCTGGTATTTCTAAGTAAACAATGCTAAATCAAATGTTTTTAATATATGCTTTAAAACCATTTGTTTTGCTTTCTTTATTTAGAAGCACGAAATCAGCCCCTACCACAGGGTAATAAGCACTTAGCTTGGCAGCCCACCAAAATTCCCGGTAGCCAATCTGGACTTGGCACTGAGGCCAGCTTCCTAAGACATTACACCAAGGAATGTGGTGAGTTCATTCCAACTGGGTCTGACAGAAGGGTATTCCCACTCTCCAGTGAAATTCAGCAGTTATAATTAACTGAGCTAACTATAAGTTAAACTCTGTACAGTCAAACATGTGACATCATGCATGACATCCTCATGTAACATCACTCATGAATTATCAAATTACGTCACTGATAACATCACTGATTACATCATCCGGTGAGTGAAAATGTTTTGTAAATGTTTCTGAGACTTTTTTGTTTTTTTGTTTTATATAGCGCGATCTTGACCCGAAGATATCAGAGAGCTTTACATGAGCACCAGTTGAGTTACACTAGACCACATTAATTTTTTTAGGCATGGGTAGATTAAGTGATTTGCACAGAATCACAGGATGTTGAGCATTGTTGCAGAGACTCAATCCTGATTCCCCAGATTTGAGCTTGACAAACCTAGCCATTAGGCCACATCCTCTCCCCTAAACACTTAAGACTTAAAGATATATAGTAAGCCTTTCTGTGGATGATATCATCAGTGATGTCATTAGTGATATCGCTCACCATGTCATGAGTGATGTAATATGTGAGGTCATAAGCCATGCTTTGCAGGGGAGTAAGTTAAAGTTTGCTCAGGTAAGTATAACTGCTGAATTTGACTAGTTGTGCACAAGTGAAATCTGAGCCTAACTATAACGTCCCTATAACCTTTGTATTTTCACTGAATTTCCAAGGTTTAAAAAAATAAATTCTTACCTATAATGTTTCTGTAACCTTTGTTTTTTTCAGTGAATCTCTACAGGTTTTTTTTTTATTCCTAAGTGCAACCAGTCACCTTTGAGAGTAGGTGTGTGAGTGGCTGTTTGGGTCATGGAGTGGGTCTGTGAGTGCCTGTGTGTGTGTAAAAGTAGGTATGTGAGTGTCTGTGTGGGTCTGTGAGTGGGTGTGTGAGTACCAGTGTAAGTGGTGTGTGAGTGCATGTGTGTCTGTGAGTGGGTCTGTGAGTATCTGCGTGGGACTGTGAGCGGGTCTGTAAGTGCCTTTGTGAGTGTCTGAGTAGGTGTGTGAGTGGATGTGTGGCCCTCTGAGTGCCTGAGTGGGTGTGTGGGTGGTGCTATGCATTTTGGGCATTTGCATACTAACAGTATTTAAAACTGATAACCATGGACTCTGCTCTCATCTGGAGATGACAAGAAAGAAACAAATCATCACAGTCACTCCTCATCAGATTGGGCTCCAATAGATTAATGACGAATTAACCTGCATTATGCTTTTCATATTATGTTTCAATATGGAATACAAAAGAAAACACACTTGTTTTGCCTTTGCCAAGCCGAAGAAGTTAGGATGTAGATTTTCAACTGGGGCACCTGCTTTGTTTGTGTTTGTAATTGCTTCCTGTTGAGGTATCATTTCTGTGAAATCAGCACCAGGGCGAAAAACTGATCTTCATTTTTTCGAAGAAGAGTCCCCAGTTTTGCCAAAAACATCAACTGAACTTTAGAACTTTTATTTGGTTAATTAGTAAGAGCTACCTCGTTGGGTAAATATCTGGTGCTGATGCATATTCTACATTACAGCTGTGCAAAGGAGCATGAGGTGTGCATGTAAATTCAGCAATGTGATTGTTCCTCGAGCATCTTCATCCACAAATTTGTAATAATGTGAATCCATGTCAAGAGAAGATGATGAGACTGTAAAGAGGTGAATCTCCACTAAACACGGATACTTCCCTTTAACTAAATGATGTAAGTGCTTCTTTGTTTGATGGGGTTGTCCTTGCATTCCTCTGTATTAATAACGCATCAGCAAAATCTGCAGAAATGCACTTGAGGGTCATTTGTTAAGCTGTCATCAACATGGAAAAGGCAGCAAGACCTTTGAATACTACTATGGAAAATGGGGTGTGGCCAAACTGGCAGAACTTGCAGATGATTTTGGGCAGTTGTTCAAAGCTGCCAAGATTTCAGACTGCTATGTGTGACATTTTCATGGTTTCTATGTACTTATGAGTGACATTCACCAACCAAATGTGGGACATTTTGAGTGACACTTTGCCGCTAGTAAAACCAAGCAGTGAAGTCAATGGAAACAAATAAATATCGGAAATGGAGTTTACCATGAAATAACATGTGATATGAAAAGAGAAAACTACAAATCACAGCCTGCAAAGTGCTTGATATTTAAAATTCAGGGCTACCAGACAGTATTACATATGACATCATAAAGTCAGTTGGGGATCATCCACATTACAGTCCTTGGTGCCATCTGGCATCCAACCACCCTCTGCCCAGAGGTGACTGAGCCAACAAATTAACAAAGTGGGACGAACCGAGGGTCTGGCCTGGCTCTTAGAGCCCAAGTACAAGCCAATCTCTGAAAATGTTTGCAATGATAATCACACATAAAATACGATAAAATATGTTTGAAAGTAAAATAATAATTTGTTTAACATGGAGAAACTTTGATGTTAACATGGCACATTATAGTACTGCACTGAGAAATACTACTTATTAATAGTGACAGTTTTTACACATAAACCATTTATGAAATAGGGAGCAAGACAATTGACATGTAATCACTGCATGAGGCCCAGAATATTATATAAGGCACTACAAAATGGGAGTCAAGAGGGAAAGACAAATGAGACTAGGACGCCCTCCACTCAGTAAGCTAATCAACAACAAAAGTCCTAGTTCTTGTGGCAATATTTGATTATTAGTCTGTAAACATTAACGGTGGACATTCGTCACCCGGGGGAATCCTTTCAGTATAAGGATAGTCCAAATGTTTCAGTCTATTGCCTCTTTAAAACAACAACCTCTCTGATCTATACATATAGGACAGCAAAAAAAAAAAAAAAAAATGTGAGAAAAGCGAGATGGCACCTCACGGGCGAACCACCAATGGGGCCCTGTTCTCATCATTGGTGCCATCAAGCTATAACGTAAACGTGTCTCAGACCCCAAAAAAAATAAAAAGACAGTGGATGGTGCAGTGAACACAACTTATTTGTAACAGCCTGTAAGTAGGGTGTGAATCGATAGGTAGTATTCACACCCTCCTTTTTTACTGTCTTTGTGTTCACTGTCCGCAACAAAGATAGGAACGAAAGTAAAGTTGATAGTCCTAGTTGCGCAGTGTCTTATATGTTAAATGTTTAATGTTGTTAGTTGTGTTACATATAAGTTGTGTTCACCGCACCATCCACTGTCTTTTTATTTTTTTGGGGGTCTGAGACACGTTTACGTTATAGCTTGATGGCACCAATGATGAGAACAGGGCCAACCTGGTGAGTACCAGCCAGTTCGCCCGTGAGGTGCCATCCTGCTTTTCTCACATTTTTTTTTGTGCTGTCCTATATGTATAGATCAGAGAGGTTGTTGTTTTAAAGAGGCAATAGACTGAAACATTTGGACTATCCTTATACTGAAAGGATTCCCCCGGGTGACGAATGTCCACCGTTAATGTTTACAGACTAATAATCAAATATTGCCACAAGAGCTAGGACTTTTGTTGTTGATTACCAGATTATTATATACCAGCATCACAGCCTGTTTAACGAAATAAAATAGTTTTTTGTACCACTCGCAAATGTATCCAAGTCGAGAGCTTGCTCAAGTTGTGCGCTGTGCTCTTCTTCACATTAGGTGAATGCTTTGTAATGTACTAAACTCTATTCCTGATCGAGACATATTTCCATTCTATACAAGTCTGAACTGAAGGTGATATTGGCGTTTTGTGGAATAAAAAGAGTGCTCCTTTCAATTATCTCTCACTATTCTACAACTTCGCCCTAGCTGATTTGTGTTTCAGAGGAGCCATCATGTTTCATTACAGGTCAGTGCATGTCTGCATATGTGTGTCAATGAGTTGTATTTACTTTTTTTTAATGTTACCTGTTTTTTTTCTCTGTGCTGTTTTTATAAAGTGCAAACTGGACCTAAAGGTCTAGGAGAACTTTACGCAAGCACCAGTTACATTAATTTTATAGTCAAGTAGAGAGTTAGTGATTTGTCTAAATTCACAGGATGTGAGCCAATGCTGAGTCTTGAACCTATCTTCCCATTTTCAAAGTCTGCAACTCTGGCCTTAATGCAACATCCTGGGGTGCGGGAGGGAGGTAGCCAAAAAGCCACTTGCAGACCAGGCTTGTTATGGGATTGAGGTTCCAACAGGGCCTGAGCTGATAGAGAGCCAGGCTTCAGGCTCGATTCTAGTTCCAGCTTTCAGTGGTTTGCCCACCTCTAAATCTTCCACACATCACGTCATGTGTAAGACGTTCTCCTGATTGGTCACTCCTGATTGGTCACTTAAGCTACCACTGACTAGGCTTGCCAAGTGGTGCAAGAGAGCTCTACACTATCATGACGACTGCAGTCCTTCCCACCCAGCATTACAGACTGTGAACTATGTCTGAATGGCCACAGCCACTGCCAGCTCAGCTGCCAACAGACACATCTGCACACTAATCATGATTAGTATTAGTACTCATTGGCAAATTGATGATGCTGCCTGGTAGTATCTTGGTGCTGTGCAGGCTCTGTTTTCTTCAGTGGACGGTCGGAGACTGTTCTCTGGCAGAGCTCTCAAGACTTGAACTGCCAATAGGGTAGGGGGGGAGTGGCAGGGCTTAAATACTTATTGTGTGCTCTGCTGAGGCCTGGAATCAGGACAAACACTGCACCACCCCAATCATTGCATAGTTCTTGTCTTGGCCTAGGTGTCTTGCCATGGGAATCTTGTGATGCAGTTCCAATAGAATGCCTTGTCCAGAGCCGTTGATGTTAAATGCCCAGGAGCCTTGGGCTCACTGTACAGAAATGTGTCTGCCCAGTAGATGTTGTGGCTATTGGAGGCCTGTTCTGGTGATTGGATTTCAGCCTGTTGCCTCATGCCCACAAGGGTTGGACACTCCCTCCGTGTCCAATAGAACTCCTTGGTGGGGACTCCTTCCACTTGGGATCCAGCAAGCTCAGAAAAGGTCACAAGGGGAAGAAATGTCATCCCCAGTGGACTCTGGGGTAGCCATAGCCCCATAAATCTCAATAAAGGTACATTCAGGGACTGGATTACCGGACACTCTTCTTTTCACCTTCATAGCACCTGGCTGGGCATTATTCAAGGTTTCAACCCTCCTTGACTTTCATCCCAGGCAGCCATGGACCTTGTCATAGCACAGATCCAGTCAGGTAACCCTAATAACTGAACATGAGCCTTGAGTTACACTTCTTTCCAGGTTGCGTGCTCCAGGTCCTTATCTAACAAACAGTCCACAGGCATGACATGGCTCAGTGTAACTTTCAGAAGACATGAAACCCCTCCCCACTGAAATGGAACCATGGTCACTGGTAGTGAACCTCTCTGTTGTCAGCCACCACAACCTGGCGGAATACATTGAGTTACCTCCTCAGGAGAAACCAGCTGACTTCTTACACAGTCACAATGGCGCTTGTATCCCTCAGAGCCGCCATACCCTGGACATAGATGGTGACTCACTGCCTATACTTTGTCACCCAGGGACATTAATATAACCCCTGTAAACTCCTGGACCCTCTTTAACTGGGACAAACCCCTCTTCAAGCACTATGCTACCCACCACCGGAATCTTTCCTCTAATGGGAAGTGGTGTTTTCTTTGGACACTAGGGATTCCCTTTGAAGTATCCAAACACGTGGCACTCATAGCACATTATGGGCTTGGGCTGCTGACATTTTTCAGGTTGAGTTTTTTTCTGGTGGCCAGATTCGGAATATGAATCAGACCCTTTCTCCAGTGACTTGTTTTAGGGGCCTTTAGAGATCGCATTTTTTTAATCTCCCCTCATTCTTTTAGTTGGGACCATGACCAACCTTTGGGTGTTTCCCACAGATACCTTTTCTGACACTTTGGTGCAGACCAAGAAGTTAGCCTCCTCATCAAGTTTCCCGGCATCAATAAGCTTGCTATCAACCAGGTGTTGACGCAGCTCTGGTAAATAATGTGCTCCTTCAAAATCAAGTTATACAATCCTTCATAATCTTTAACTTTGCTGCCTCTCACCCAGTCATTTAATGCCATAGCAGCATAATTAAGAAAATCCACCTATGTTTGAGTAGAGTTTGGGACCAGCCCTGAACCTTTGTCAGTACCACTCAAGTGTATACCAAAACATGCTGACTAAAATGGTCTTCATGGCAGTGTAGTTGGTCTGGTTCCCCAGCTTTAGTGCAAGTAGTGTGCCCCTTCTCACTGTGGGCATGTATCTCCAAAGACTTCCCGCCCAGAACTCCTTTAGGACACTGTGCACTTTCAAAGCCATATCATAGGCTTCCAACCATTTATCTATGTCTTCCCCCACATTGTAACTGGGCACCATATCTTTTGGGATATAGAATCTGGAAGCATGCGACGACACTGCAGGCATGTGCCACCATTATTGTTGCTGCTGGCCCCCACTTGAAGTCTCGGCTATCCAGCACTCTAAGGCCAAAATCATCAGTCATCTTCCTTTCTTCCCTGGCCATCTTCCCAACTTAACAAACTCTAACTTTAGTTTTCTCTCATCCCTCCTGTCCCCCAGCTCCTCTGGGGTCAGGCACTTTGAAGATACACGGCTGCCTGCTCTAGAGTGAACTAACAGTCCTGGGAGAAAATTGCTTCTCCCTCTGTTGGCTGCATGTCAAGACACTCTGTCAGGTCCTGCTCTGATCCCGCCTCAGACACAGATTCCTTTCAATTCACTTCTCTCTCTGGGTGGGTGGCTGCCCATGCTTTCAAAGCTTTCTGAAGTTATGCCTTCTTGGCACTTCCCTTGTGGAACACCCCTTTCTCCTGGCATAACCATTTGAGCTGAGCCACTGTGGATGCTTCCACGTCGGCCAGTTCAAAGTCCATCTTGCCAAGTTGGACCACACACAGTGCAGGAAATAATGGGGCTTAGGTAAAAGGATTTTGGAAAAATCAAAGGATGTCAGATGAGGGTAAATTGAAAAAGGCTCAATTTGGTCTTAGTCTAGAGCTGTAGTGAACAATTAGTCTATATATGGTATTGCACAAGTCCTATTCTCACCACTGAGTACCACTGTTAGACACTAGATTCCTGCTTTGCTGAGGTATACACCAGGGCAGGCAGGAACCACCACTCTAGTCAGGGTAAGCTAGAAAAACGATAGGAAAACCTGTGCTTACCCACTGGTAACTTGGCACAGAGCAGTCAGGTTTACATACAAAGGCAATGCATAAAGTATTTGTGCAACCCACACACACAGTAACACAATGAACACTCCACAAAAAGACTCCATACAGGTTTAGAATATTAGAGATTATTTTATGAGAACATCAGACCAAAGAGACAAAAATCCAATAAGTAGAAACATGGTTATGAATTTTTCAAGAATTAACCAAAAATAGTGTTTCAAACATTGTGTTATGTGGTCTAGTGTCTGTATGATCCCAAGCTACACTGCCCTCTCTGTCATACTTTCCAGGCCTCTCTATTTTATAACAGAAATATAGATAGTTTAAAAGTGATATTCTCTTCCCCCACAACTACAGAATACAAGTTTGGTAAGCAAACTTGAAAAGGTGAATAATGGATACTAAACGCTAGTCAAATTCTGGACAGTATGTGTACGAACACTAGAGAATCTTGCTACTTCTCACTCTGCTGTTGTTAAAGATTGCAGGAATCGCTGTTAGAATGATTTGAAAGCCATTTTATTCTTGGCAGCCATTTTTGTTAGCCATGTGCTTGCCATGTGCTTTCTCCCTCTTCCAGAGCCCAGCACATTCTCAGAAAGGCCTAGCTGGAAGAATGCACCTGCTCCTAGTATAGAACTGTCAGGCTAGTCTTACTGATGTGTTCAGTTTGGTCTCCCCTTTCACATTGTTGAGCAAGCAAATTTTGTATACCCATATTAGTTAAAACAAATATGCTTGTATGTGCCTCCCCTTGGTTTTATGCTGACTATGTAACCTATGCATATATAAGGCCACGGTTCTCTGTACTCCTTAGACTGGCTCCTACAGTGGCCTAAGGGTACTGTATGATGCAGTCTCCCTCATGTGAGGTTAATAAATGCATTGTTTTTATATTACAGCTTTCGTGCCAATGTCTTCTTTGTTGGTTAATAAAGGACAAGGTGTATCAGTGAACCCCTTAGAAGGTTTCTATTTCTTCATTGTGGGCATCTAAGACTCTTTTAGCCTCTTCTAGAACTGACATCGAAAAAACTCTGTCCACTGGGATGAACATTTCAACATGGAGCAGACTAATGTTCACCTATGCTTCATTTGAATGTCAATTAGAAATGATGTGACCAATGGAAAGCAAGTCAGCTTTTTCACTTGCCTAAATGAAGACAGATTACTTTATGTGATCCCTGCCAATTTAGCACATCTGTGCAGCTTCTGACTCTGAGGTGAATGGAAATATTGCCTAAAGGTGTTTGTGATAGTTTGAGGAAGATATGTGCTAATAACATGGGCGAATTTTGCGAATTGGCAATTCGCGAATTAGTGGATTTGCGAATTGGCAATCCACAAAATTCGCGAATTTGCGCGAATTTGTGGATTTTTTATTTTTGCGTGTTCGCGGGTGTTCGCGAGAAGCTTTGCGTGTTCGCGGGTGTTCGCGAGGCGCTTTGCAATTTCGCGGGTTTTTTTTTGCCTGCTTAATCACTGCCACCCTCTCGTTTTTTATGCCCATCTGCCCTCTGTACCACTTGTTTATGTGCCCTTCTGCCCTCTGCCCCACTCATTTTTTGTCCCCTTCTGCCCTCTGTCCCACTTTTGTACCCTTCTGCCCTCAGCCCCACTTAGAATGGCACCGGCAAGCTGCCAGCGCCATTCTAAAATAGCTAGAAATAGCTTCAACAAGAAGCACTAATAGATAAAGTAAAGCAGGTGCTCCAGTTGAAGGTCAAATTAAGTTACACAATCATTAATCACCCCGAGTTTGGGGTGATTAATGATTGTGTAACTGAATTTGAGCAGCACCTGCTTTACTTCATGTATTAGAGCTTCCTGTTGAAGCTGACTTTTGTAACTATTTTAGAATGGCTCTGGCAGCTTGCCGGCGCCATTCTAAAAGAGTTACAAAAGTCAGCTTGAACTTTTGACCCAATCCGTTCCGTTCGCGGATTTTCGTTCATGGATTTTGCTGGAAATTCGCGAATCTCGCGGATTGCGAATTTACCGAAAATCTGCGAAATCCGCGAGCGGAACGGATTTTCCGCTCATGCTTAAAAATCATGCTAAAATTCACAGTCATCATTCCATTAACATATGATGCACATCCACCATGTTCATCGTACCTTAAATTCCCATGTAACATTGTGGTATCATGGTCCAGAGAGAACATGTTGTTGCAATGCCAGGGAGCAGCACTGCACAACTGTCTCTAGATTATGCTGATTTCTTCTTTCTGAGAGTTATCCTCAAGATAACGATTTTCACATTCCAGCTACTTTTATCAAAACCATTTACTTTTACTCACAAGAATATTTTCAAGGAGTACAGTAAAGGAGAGCAAATTTAGGCTTATTGATTTAGTTAAATAATCTGTGCTATACTACCTTTCTGATGGACTTTGTTCCTATTTTATTTTAAATTATTTTACTTTGTATTTGATTTACTAGGTAGCATTGTTGTTTCAATTGATATGAAAATACTGTCAAAATATCACAATCCAACAACATAAAAGACAACATCTATGGTAAAGTACAGTAGTAAGACACTCATTGCATGTGGGATTGGCGTGCACCTAATGACATTCTTTTTTGTCATATTTTCATTGTAAAAGGGATTTCAAGGTCTGACACTTTTTTCTATCGAATCCTTTGAAAACGAAGGAACATATGAAATATAGTTATTGCAAATTGTAGATGGGATAATAATTGTATATAAAAAATATGTTAACTTGTAAAAATGCATTTGCTGTCATATGAAAAGTCTTTTAGGATACCCCTTTATGGCTGTGACTAGTGAGTGCTTAAAGATAAGGCTCCTAGATGGAGAACTAGAATGCAAGGCGAGTTCCTTCCTTGTGTTTGAAAGACATTAAACAAAGTTTTCCTTGATTGACTTTTCTGATGGAGGACTAGGGTTACAATAAAATATGCTTCCTTATGTTTGGAAGGCAATTGTCTTGCATTTCCACCTTCTAGTGAAATATTTACTGGGAAATGCTGCTAAATGTTGGCAGGAACATCAAGTGTGCTTGTATACTGTTGAATCTAAAAATTCAAGGTCAGTTGATTTACCACACATAAGGTATGCTCTGCTGTAAAAAAAATCATGAATCATGTCAGTGCTGCTACCAACAAGGTTATCTCAACTTTAAATGTCTGTGGTTTGGAAATTCTCAATTGTTTTTATTATCAAACTTAGAAACGTATAAAGCTAGAAAGCTGTTTTAAAAACAGAAGGAAAGTTGCAGCTGCTGTAAGCCACAGCAGGAAACCTTTCCTATACAGTGGCAGTCCTTCTCCTGAGATCCCATCCTCCTTATCTCCCAGATGAAAAACAGCCTTTGTGAGAAATATCACAGGGTTGAATATTTGCACTGGCAAAGTCAGACAGATCAGAAAAACTGAATCCAGCATTAAGAGTACTTCACACTTGATGTACTGTACATAAAACTATAAGAGGCTGATTATGACTTTGGTGCAGTTGCGTCAGCTCTCCACTGACACGGTGCACCAGAGCTGCGCAAGGATCACCGACCTTATTACGAGTTGAACTTTGCCTTTTCTACAGCAGTGCCAGAAAAACTGCCAAGGCAATGGGAACCACAAAAATGTTCCAGCACAGCATGGCATGTGACGTCCATGGCGTGTGGAAATTGGGGTGCAAGCATACAGGGGGGCACATGTTGTGCCCCCCTGAATGCATCCCATGGAGGGGCACATGGGGGTCCGGTAGTGGCTCCTTTGTTCTTGCACTGCTAGCCTTTTCATGGCAGGGCTCCCACCATGAAATGGCTGGATTTGCAGGAAGTCGTAATATGCTCAGCGGGACTGAAACAGTCCTGCTGAGTACTTTACGTTGTGGCACAGCTCGGCCACCACCAGGGAATTATTTTTCCCTGTTTCAGCTGGTGATCCACCGCTGGTATGATGGTGAGAGTCATAATCCGTCAGACGGTGGACTGTCACTGTGAGTGCCGCATTCAGAAGACTACCACACTCATATTCAGGCCTTAAGATATGTGTATATGTGTGTAGCATCCAGTCCAGATGGGTTTAAAGAAATTAAGATGTGGTTGGGATGTGGTGGAAACAGTAATTGCCTAACTGTAGCGGCACACCACATAGTTCAATTGTACATGTACATGCCATTGCACATAAGTACACAATTGTATACATTTAAATTACACATGCCATTTGAGGTGCAGAAAGGTAAGGTATTTACATTATGCATATGGTTGTCATTGACATTGTTATTACTGCTAATGATACGGTTAAGTTTACTTCAGTCATAACGCACATTAGCATTGTTGTTACAAGTAACAGTATCATCGATTGAGCAGGGACTATGACATACATTGAAATCATCATTGCCGGTGTTGTCGCTACTGTTCGTGTATGAATAAATGAATGATATTTTGTTTGTGTGAATAATAAAAACCAATACAAAAGGACGAGCATTATAAAAAAAAAAGAAATAATTAAAATAGATGATTATATATTACCTACTGGCGGTCGCCAGTAGGTAGTTATAGTTAGGACCTAGCTACCATAGGAAATCCGCAACATTCTATTGGGAATAACTTTGGCGCCGGTGGGGGAATTTGCGTGTAATTATTGAAAATTTAGGCGAGCTCCGCTCCGCTTCTTCCCTGGAAGTTTTCGGGGGATTCGTCAAGCGGGGGCCGAGAAAAAAGGGGGGGTCCCAAAACGTGTTTTCCCCATGTTAATTTCCATAGGACGAATAGACAAGGCTACAGCCCGAACCGCTGAACGGAAATACACCAAACTTTGCAAAATTTTAGGGACTGGTACGCAGAAGTGCCTTTTCTATATTTCGTGAAAATTGCTCCAGTGGTTTTTACGAAAATTAGGTTGAAAAACACATATATATCTATATGTACGCTTCCAACGCTTACCGGTACGCGTACCGGGGAGCGCACTTGGTGAGACACGGAAGTGCGCGAGCGGAAAGCTGATTGGCTCGCGGGTGTCTGTCAACATTCTAAACAGTCCGGAGAGTCTGCCATCTTGTGGCTCGGTAGAACCGAGACGCAAGAGGTGAAAATAAAAAGGGGGAAATGATTATAAGGGGGCAGGGTAGACCCTCCCTGACCCCCTAGGTTTTCTGAGGGGGGCCTGGAAGGACCCTGAAGGACCAAAAAAATGTTTTCTTTTTTAATTTTCGCGGGGTAAGCACTGGGTGCGTTTTCATGTTTGCTTCCCGGTACGCGCACCCTGAGCGCATCCATTCATTTATTCAGTACACATTCTCAGAAAAGAAGAATTGCAAAATCTGTAAAGAATATAGCTCTTTTTGGAAAATTGGAGTTAGTTCTTAAAATATTTTTTTTTTGTTTCTTCTTTTCTTTTTATATTTTTTTAAACTTTTTCATAATGATTTTATATTTTTTTTGTATTTTTTTTCAGGGGAAAAACAAAACCAGGGATTTCAAAACTGCTCAACAGGAGCAAAAAAAGTTTGAAAAATTAGGGATGAGGAAGGCAGCGGTGTTCCTCTCTCCTCCGAGCAATCAGTTCAATACTCTTCTCCCCATAACAGAGAAGTTTATCGCAGTCCATGTATAGAATTTTGATGCGTGCAAACTGCGGCTGCACGTTCAGGATCATTCTTCCACTTTCTCTTCCAGAAGCTGTTGCACCACCAGTCGAGGTGCTGGCCTAATCTCTCGGTGCATTCCGTGTCACTGATGACATCTCAAATGACATCACTAATAACATCACTGATGACATCATCCATGTGATAATACGATACACCAAGTGTTAAATACAAACTACCATTTCTGAAATTATTGACACACCAATACCAGTAACTACATACGCACTCACTGATTCCTAGGTCTACACACACACATCCACTCATTCACACATACAATCACTCATACATACAGACACTCATCAATATAACACTATCATATGCACTCATACACCTATACAGACACTCACACATTGCCACTCATCCATGGAGTTACTCACACGCCTAATCAGTCATACAAAGAATCAATCACACTCCCATTTCCTCATCAATACAGTTATATAGACAACACCTCAAATATACAAACATATACTAACACATACTTGCTATCTTATACAATCACTGATACAAGTACACATTGACCCATATAGCCACTCACACAATCACTGGCTCTCATGTATAGTCATTTATATATGCCAACTTTCTCATGCACTGTGTTTTACATATCTACTTACTTGGAAATGTAGCACTGAGATATCCATTCAGTCACCAAAACACCATTGCACACAGTCAAAAGCCCATACAGCTGTTTCAACATGCACTCTTGAACCCATACACCAGGTGAATCAACTGATTACACATCTATGCACAGAGTCACACACCTCCCAGCCACCCACACACACACTCAGCCTCACATACAAATACTTGGGCAACCAATCAATAACCCATATAGCCACTCATATAACTACTGATCAACACATTCAGCAGCTTACACAACAACAGACATACTGATGCACACATTCAGATAGTTTAGTCACTAACCAATGCATTCAGTAAGACACATTTAATCACTCACTTATACACTCAGTCATGCACCTACTAAATCCTTCATCCAGACGCTTATACATCCACTCATTCTTCAATATGTAAAACATATTTAAACTTTACAGAAACACAGTCACTGGATGATGTCATCAGTGATGTTATGAGTGATGTCATTTGAGATGTCATCAGTGATGTCATCAGTGATGTTATTTGCGATGTCACCAGTGATGTCATCAGTGATGTCACTGACCATGTCATGAATGATGTAATATGTGACATCATCAGCAGTGGATTGCGGACGGGCGAGTTGTAGTGAGTCCAACTAACTATAACGTGGGAATTTCAATGGTTTTGTATGAATAAAATGTTCAGCTAACTATAACTGGTGTGAAACCTATGTTTTTTCAGTGGATTTCGAAGGTTTTTTTAATGCTAATTCCTAACTATAACGAGTGTGAAACCTATGGCTTTTTCAGTGAAACAAAAAAAATACATATATATCGCCAGTAGGTAGTTATAGTTAGGATTATTTTCAATGCAAAATCTCAACATTCTATTGGGAATAACTTTGGCGCCGGTTGAGGAATCTGCCTGAAAACTTCCTCAAATTTGCCTTGCAGCGCTCCGGTCCTTGCCTGAAAGTTTGAGCCTTGTATACTAGATAATTCGGAAACGATTTTATTTAAGAGAAAAGCCCGGCTGGCAATGTTTGACTCTTTCCGCCTCTGGCGTAAAAAATCCAAACAGAAAGAAATTAAGCAAATGAAGAAAGATAAAAAAGAGCAGAATATAACGATCTTGCAGGCTGCCCAACTGTTTAAAAATGACGAAGCTGATCAGACGGTTGAGGTTTCAGAAAGACAGCATCGTGTGGCAATAGTTAGATGTTATCCTGTGTTACCTACTGCCTCAAAGAGTAAGGGTTCTGACGAAGATCCTTTTGTGTCCCATCTCTTTACGTTACCTTCACCTTATGTGTTAGGTGCTAATGCACCTCCATTGCAACCTGTTGCTCATCCAGCTTTTCTGGTTCCTGCACAGTTGCCTCTCCATGTGATTCCACCTCCACCCCATTTTCCACCGACTTCTGTACCCCAGACTCCTGTGCCTCAGTCACCTTTACCTTCTTTTGCTACTAGTTCTTCTCCTGTTTTACAGAATATGTTGTCTCCTGTTCTAGTTTCAGATTCCCCTACAGCTCGAAAACGTTTAGTTGAAACTGTTTCTGGTCTTTTGTCACCTTTTCTTGGATCTCTTTTCTTTTCTCCTGCTTCATCTCGAAGACAATCTCGTAGCCAGATTCTAGATTTGGAAGAACGGACTAAATTAGATTCTCTTGCTCGTAATTGGATCATGAGTAGTCTACATTATAGTGTGCGTGATATTTTAGCACTTCAACATGGAGCCGACTAATGTTCACCTATGCTTCATCTGAATGTCAATTAGAAATGATGTGACCAATGGAAAAGAAGTCAGCTTTTTCACTTGCCTAAATGAAGACAGATTACTTTATGTGATCCCTCCCCATTTATCACATCTGTGCAGCTTCTGACTCTGAGGTGAATGGAAATATTGCCTAAAGGTGTTTGTGATAGTTTGAGGAAGATATGTGCTAATAACATGGGCGAATTTTACAAATTGGCAATTCGCGAATTTGTGGATTTGCGAATTGGCAATCCACAAAATTCGCGAATTTGTGCGAATTTGTGGATTTTTTTATTTTTGCGTGTTCGCGGGTTTTCGCTAGGTGCTTTGCGTGTTCGTGGGTGTTTGCGAGGCGCTTTGCAATTTCGCGGGGGTTTTTTTTTGCCTGCTTAATCACTGCCACCCTCTCGTTTTTTATGCCCATCTGCCCTCTGTACCACTTGTTTATGTGCCCATATGCCCTCTGCCCCACTCATTTTTTGTCCCCTTCTGCCCTCTGTCCCACTTTTGTACCCTTCTGCCCTCAGCCCCCCTTAGAATGGCGCCGGCAAGCTGCCAGCGCCATTCTAAAATAGCTAGAAATAGCTTCAACAGGAAGCACTAATAGATAAAGTAAAGCAGGTGCTCCAGTTGAAGGTCAAATTAAGTTACACAATCATTAATCACCCCAAGTTTGGGGTGATTAATGATTGTGTAACTGAATTTGAGCAGCACCTGCTTTACTTCATGTATTAGAGCTTCCTGTTGAAGCTGACTTTTGTACCTTTTTTAGAATGGCTCTGGCAGCTTGCCGGCGCCATTCTAAAAGAGTTACAAAAGTCAGCTTGAACTTTTGACCCAATCCGTTCCGTTCGCGGATTTTCGTTCACGGATTTTGCTGGAAATTCGCGAATCTCGCGGATTGCGAATTTACCGAAAATCCGCGAAATCCGCGAGCGGAACGGATTTTCTGCTCATGCTTAAAAATCATGCTAAAATTCACAGTCATCATTCCATTAACGTATGATGCCCATCCACCATGTTCATCGTACCTTAAATTCCCATGTAACATTGTGGTATCATGTTCCAGAGAGAACATGTTGTTGCAATGCCAGGGAGCAGCACTGCACAACTGTCTCTAGATTACGCTGATTTCTTCTTTCTGAGGGTTATCCTCAAGATAACGATTTTCGCATTCCAGCTACTTTTATCAAAATCATTTACTTTTACTCACAAGAATATTTTCAAGGAGTACAGTAAAGGAGAGCAAATGTAGGCTTATTGATTTAGTTAAATGTTCTGTGCTATACTACCTTTCTGATGGACTTTGTGCCTATTTTATTTTAAATTATTTTACTTTTGTATTTGATTTACTATGTACCATTGTTGTTTCAATTGATATCAAAATACTGTCAAAATATCACAATGCAACAACATAAAAGACAAAATCTATGTTAAAGTACAGTAGTAAGACACTCATTGCATGTGGGATTGGCGTGCATCTAATGACATTCTTTTTTGTCATATTTTCATTGTAAAAGAGATTTCAAGGTCTGACACTTTTTCATTACTATCGAATCCTTTGAAAACGAAGGAACATATGAAATATAGTTATTGTAAATTGTAGATGGGATCATAATTTTATATAAAAAATATGTTAACTTGTAAAAATGCATTTGCTGTCATATGAAAAGTCTTTTAGGATACCCCTTTATGGCTGTGACTAGTGAGTGCTTAAAGATAAGGCTCCTAGATGGAGAACTAGAATGCAAGACGAGTTCCTTCCTTGTGTTTGAAAGACATTAAACAAAGTTTTCCTTGATTGACTTTCCTGATGGAGGAGTAGGGTTACAATAAAATATGCTTCCTTATGTTTGGAAGGCAATTGTCTTGCATTTCCACCTTCTAGTAAAATATTTACTGGGAAATGCTGCTGAATGTTGGCAGGAACATCAAGTGTGCTTGTATACTGTTGAATCTGAAAATTCAAGGTCAGTTGATTTACCACACATAAGGTATGCTCTGCTGTAAAAAAAATCATGAATCATGTCAGAGCTGCTACCAACAAGGTTATCTCAACTTTAAATGTCTGTGGTTTGGAAATTCTCAATTGTTTTTATTATCAAACTTAGAAACGTATAAAGCTAGAAAGCTGTTTTAAAAACAGAAGGGAAGTTGCAGCTGCTGTAAGCCACAGCAGGAAACCTTTCCTATACAGTGGCAGTCCTTCTCCTGAAATCCCATCCTCCTTATCTCCCACATGAAAAACAGCCTTTGTGAGAAATATCACAGGGTTGAATATTTGCACTGGCAAAGACAGACAGATCAGAAAAACTGAATCCAGCTTCATTAACACAAAGATTTCAAATTTCAGACACTTCATTACTTCCCTCTAGCACCAACTACCATACCACAGACAATCTTATGTGCATAGTATCCTCTCGAAACACCTATAATATGTACCCTATAAACAGGCTTAAACCTGACAGGTTAACCATAATTCAAAAGGCCTGATCTTTATCTGGAGTTATTCCAACAAATGTTGAATATATTTAATAAAATATCATCTCATTCAATCATTTTGCATTAAGAGTACTTCACACTTGATGTACTGTACATAAAACTATAAGAGGCTGATTATGACTTTGGTGCAGTTGCGTCAGCTCTCCACTGACACGGTGCACCAGAGATGCGCAAGGATCACCGACCTTATTACGAGTTGAACTCATGTAAGGAGGACGATCCTTTGCCTTTTCTACAGCAGTGCCAGAAAAACCGCCAAGGCAATGGGAACCACAAAAATGTTCCAGCACAGCATGGCATGTGACGTCCATGGCGTGTGGAAATTGGGGTGCAAGTATACAGAGGGGCACATGTTGTGCCCCCCTGAATGCATTCCATGGAGGGGCACATGGGGGTCCTTTAGTGGCTCCTTTGTTCTCGCACTGCTAGCCTTTTCATGGCAGGGCTCCCAGCATGAAATGGCTGGATTTGCAGGAAGTCGTAATATGCTCAGCAGGACTGAAACAGTCCTGCTGAGTACTTTACGTTGTGGCACAGCTCGGCCACCACCAGGGAATTATTTTTCCCTGTTTCAGCTGGTGATCCACCGCTGGTATGATGGTGAGAGTCATAATCCGTCAGACGGTGGACTGTCACTGTGAGTGCCGCATTCAGAAGACTACCACACTCATATTCAGGCCTTAAGATATGTGTATATGTGTGTAGCATCCAATCCAGATGGGTTTAAAGAAATTAAGATGTGGTTGGGATGTGGTGGAAACAGTAATTGCCTAACTGTAGCGGCACACCACATAGTTCAATTGTACATGCCAATGCACATAAGTACACAATTGTATACATTTAAATTACACATGCCATTTGAGGTGCAGAAAGGTAAGGTATTTACATTATGCATATGGTTGTCATTGACATTGTTATTACTGCTAATGATACGGTTAAGTTTACTTCAGTCATAACGCACATTAGCATTGTTGTTACAAGTAACAGTATCATCGATTGAGCAGGGACTATGACATACATTGAAATCATCATTGCCGGTGTTGTCGCTACTGTTCGTGTATGAATAAATGAATGATATTTTATTTGTGTGATTAATAAAACCAATACAAAAGGACGAGCATTATAAAAAAAAAGAAATAATTAAAATTAGATGATTATATATTACCTACTGGCGGTCGCCAGTAGGTAGTTATAGTTAGGACCTAGCTACCATAGGAAATCCGCAACATTCTATTGGGAATAACTTTGGTTCCGATGGAGGAATTTGCATGTAATTTTTGAAAATTTAGGCCAGCTCCGCTCCGCTTCTTCCCTGGAAGTTTTCGGGGGATTCGTCAAGCGGGGGCCGAGAAAAAAGGGGGGTCCCAAAACGTGTTTTCCCCATGTTAATTTCCCTAGGACGAATAGACAAGGCTACAGCCCGAACCGCTGAACGGAAATACACCAAACTTTGCAAAATTTTAGGGACTGGTACGCAGAAGTGCCTTTTCTATATTTAGTGAAAATTGCTCCAGTAGTTTTTACGAAAATTAGGTTGAAAAACACATATATATCTATATGTACGCTTCCAGCGCTTACCGGTACGCGTACCGGGGAGCGCACCCGATGCGACACGGAAGTGCGCGAGCGGAAAGCTGATTGGCTTGCGGGTGTCTGCCAACATTCTAAACAGTCCGGAGAGTCCGCCATCTTGTGGCTCGGTAGAACCGAGACGCAAGAGGTGAAATTATGAAGGGGGAAATGATTATAAGGGGGCAGGGTAGACCCTCCCTGACCCCCTAGGTTTTCTGAGGGGGGCCTGGAAGGACGCTGAAGGACCCAACATTTTTTTTCTTTTTTAATTTTCGCGGGGTAAGCACTGGGTGCGTTCCCATGTATGCTTCCCGGTACGCGCACCCTGAGCGCATCCATTCATTTATTCAGTACACATTCTCAGAAAAGAAGAATTGCAAAATCTGTAAAAAATATAGCTCTTTTTGGAGAATTGGAGTTAGTTCTTAAAATATTTTTTTTTTGTTTCTTCTTTTCTTTTTATATTTTTTTAAAACTTTTTCATAATGATTTTATATTTTGTTTGTATTTTTTTTCAGGGGAAAAACAAAACCAGGGATTTCAAAACTGCTCAACAGGAGCAAAAAAAGTTTGAAAAATTAGGGATGAGGATGGCAGCGGTGTTCCTCTCTCCTCGGAGCAATCAGTTGAATACTCTTCTCCCCATAACAGAGCAGTTTATCGCAGTCCATGTATAGAATTTTGATGCGTGCAAACTGCGGCTGCACGTTCAAGATCATTCTTCCACTTTCTCTTCCAGAAGCTGTTGCACCACCAGTCGAGGTGCTGGCCCCATCTCTCGGTGCATTCCGTGTCACTGATGACATCTCAAATGACATCACTAATAACATCACTGATGACATCATCCATGCGATAATATGATACACCAAGTGTTAAATACAAACTACCATTTCTGAAATTATTGACACACCAATACCAGTAACTACATACGCACTCACTGATTCCTAGGTCTACACACACATCCACTCATTCACACATACAATCACTCATACATACAGACACTCATCAATATAACACTATCATATGCACTCACACACCTATACAGACACTCACACACTGCCACTCATCCATGGAGTTACTCACACGGCTAATCAGTCATACAAAGAATCAATCACACTCCCATTTCCTCATCAATACAGTTATATAGACAACACCTCAAATATACAAACATATACTAACACATACTTACTATCTTATACAATCACTGATACAAGTACACATTGATCCATATAGCCACTCACACAATCACTGGCTCTCATGTATAGTCATTTATATATGCCAACTCTCACATGCACTGTGTTTTACATATCTACTTACTTGGAAATGTAGCACTGAGGTATCCATTCAGTCACCAAAACACCATTGCACACAGTCAAACGCCCATACAGCTGTTTCAACATGCACTCTTGAACCCATACACCAGGTGAATCAACTGATTACACATCTATGCACAGAGTCACACACCTCCCAGCCACCCACACACACACTCAGCCTCACATACAAATACTTGGGCAACCAATCAATAACCCATATAGCCACTCATATAACTATTAATCAACACATTCAGCAGCTTAAACAACAACAGACATACTGATGCACACATTCAGACAGTTTAGTCACTAACCAATGCATTCAGTAAGACACATTTAATCACTCACTTATACACTCAGTCATGCACCTACTAAATCCTTCATCCAGACACTTATACATCCACTCATTCTTCAATATGTAAAACATATTTAAACTTTACAGAAACACACAGTCACTGGATGATATCATCAGTGATGTTATGAGTGATGTCATTTGAGATGTCATCAGTGATGTCATCAGTGATGTCATTTGAGATGTCACCAGTGATGTCATCAGTGATTTCACTGACCATGTCATGAATGATGTAATATGTGACATCATCAGCAGTGGATTGCGGACGTGCGAGTTGTAGTGAGTCCAACTAACTATAACGTGGGAATTTCAATGGTTTTGTATGAATAAAATGTTCAGCTAACTATAACTGGTGTGAAACCTATGTTTTTTTCAGTGAATTTCAAAGGTTTTTCTAATGCTAATTCCTAACTATAACGAGTGTGAAACCTATGGCTTTTTCAGTGAAACAAAAAAAATATATATATATATCGCCAGTAGGTAGTTATAGTTAGGATTATTTTCAATGCAAAATCTCAACATTCTATTGGGAATAACTTTGGCGCCGGTTGAGGAATCTGCCTGAAAATTTCCTCAAATTTGCCTTGCGGCGCTCCGGTCCTAGCCTGAAAGTTTGAGCCTGCTATACTAGATAATTCGGAAACGATTTTATTTAAGAGAAAAGCCCGGCTGGCAATGTTTGACTCTTTCCGCCTCTGGCGAAAAAAATCCAAACAGAAAGAAATTAAGCAAATGAAGAAAGATAAAGAAGAGCAGAATATGACGATCTTGCAGGCTGCCCAACTGTTTAAAAACGACAAAGCTTATCAGATGGTTGAAGTTTCAGAAAGACAGCATTGTATGGAAATAGTTAGATGTTATCCTGTGTTACCTACTGCCTCAAAGAGTAAGGGTTCTGACAAAGATCCTTTTGTGTCCCATCTGTTGACGTTACCTCCACCTTATGTGTTAGGTGCTAATGCACCTCCATTGCAACCTGTTGCTCATCCAGCTGTTCTGGTTCCTGCACAGTTGCCTCTCTATGTGATTCCAACTCCACCCCCTTTTCCACCGACTTCTGTACCCCAGACTCCTGTGCCTCAGTCACCTTTACCTTCTTTTGCTACTAGTTCTTCTCCTGTTTCACAGAATATGTTGTCTCCTGTTCTAGTTTCAGATTCCCCTACAGCTCGAAAACGTTTAGTTGAAACTGTTTCTGGTCTTTTGTCACCTTTTCTTGGATCTCTTTTCTTTTCTCCTGCTTCATCTCGAAGACAATCTCGTAGCCAGATTCTAGATTTGGAAGAACGGACTAAGTTAGATTCTCTTGCTCGTAATTGGATCATGAGTAGTCTACATTATAGTGTGCGTGATATTTTAGACACTTTTCTGCAATGGAACGCGCCTACGTAGAGGTATGTCTTTAATACTATGTGCAACACTCATATCAAAGGGTGGGAAGATATGGATTTGGATTCACCTCCTCAGGATTTATTCGAAATACGAGATCAATTTGATAAGGGACTTATTGTAGGTCCTGATGTAGAGTTTGCTGTTCAGAAGCTTGTTACTTTCCGATCTTCCTTCTTCTCCCAAAATTCTCTTGAGCCTGATCCTGCGGTTCATCGTAAAATGGCACAATATCCTATGCGAGAAGTTCCTCCAGTATGGAGAGAGGCAGACCCAAACGCTCATCCGCCTGTCCCTGCTCATTTTCA
Organism: Lissotriton vulgaris; assembly: GCF_964263255.1. NCBI lineage: Eukaryota > Metazoa > Chordata > Amphibia > Caudata > Salamandridae > Lissotriton > Lissotriton vulgaris. Next base: position 239,148,814 of record NC_141699.1, on the reverse strand, counting down.
GCACATATGGGTACATGATCCTTGGAAAAGATAAGAAGTCTTGGCACTTAAGCAGTCCTTACCGGACCCTCGTAAGAATCCTGCTGGGTATTATAAAGAATTGTCTCAGACTGTTAATGCATGTATTATGAATTTGGCAGATATTGATTTACTTATGGGGGGAAATGTAGTCCAACAAGCTTTATGGGCTAAAATTCGTAGACAAGACCATGATCAAGCTTTAGGTGGTAATTGGGTTGCTATTGCAGCCGCAGATGCAGGACAAGTAGGTGGTGCCAAACCTGATGATCTGATTACGGAGTTGCCCGGTAGAATAATAGATCTTATGAAAACGATGATGCCTGCTGGACTCATTAACTGGATTAAGTTTCTTTACTCGTTTCGAAGAGACTTTCCTCGACCATAGTGATCAAGATATGAGTATTGAAGGTGGACAGCGATTATTTGTAGATACATTCATTTTTAATTTACTTCCAGAATTATCGCATAAATTGAAACAATCTGAGAGTGCATAGGCTGTTTCTTCATCTGCCCAGATATCAGCTACTGCTCAATATTATGAGAATAGGGATAAGAAAGATAAGGAAAAAGCGGAGAAGAAAACTAAAGAATTAAAAACGAAGGTTCTTCTGCAACAGGCTTATCCTCCTCGTTCTAATAACCGCAATTTCAACAGCCCCCACAGTTTCAGAAGCTGTTGCAAAAACCTGAATCTCCAGCTCCGCGATTTCAGTTGGGTCCTAATCAATGCGCCTATTGTAAAGAGGAAGGTCATTTTAAGAATAGTTGTCCGATTTTGTTGCAGCGTTATGGCGGATCACAGCCACGTGGTCATGGAGATTCTCGGTCAGTGTCCAGAGGTAGAGGGCGTGGTGCGTCGTCTCAGGAACGACGTCCCTCTCCCCCTCAGGACTCTACAAATTATTTTGACCAGCAGAATTCTCAGTCTGCCCAATATTACAATGACGATTATTGTACAGATAGTGAGAACGCTGATTTTCTCACTTGCTAGGACAGCCATAGACAGAGTAAGGGAGTCGTATCAGTTCCAGTGGATCAGGATGGACCTTATGTTAATGTTAATGTTGTAGCATTGGGTGTTACAGAACCATTTCTTTTGGATACTGGTGCAATGAGAAGTTCTATTATGCATTCCAATTGGTCCGTACGATTTAGAAGCTCCACTTCATTTGACGACGGGTTGCGGAGAGAATTTATTGGGTTTGGACTTATTGAAACATTTGCATGTCACATTGTATTGCTCACCCTCTGGTGTACATCTTACTTTAGGTGCTAAGTTGACTTTTCCGATGTACGTATCTTAAGACCAACTGCCACTCGAACTGCGTTCGATTCCTGCTACGCTTTGGGCTACGGGTCCGAATGATGTTGGTTTGTGATTACTCTGAAGCCTCATGCTAAGTTACCACGTATTCCACAATATTAAATCTCTAAAGATGGTGAGAGAGCTCTGTTGGCGATTGCTCATGACTTGGTTCAGAAGGGTGTGGTCGAGCAGACCAGAGGAAATGTTTGTAACAGTCCTGTTCTGCCTGTTCTAAAGTGTACTGATCCTTCTCAGCCACATGTGCATCGTTTTGTGATGGACCTCCGAGAGGTCAACAAAATTGTTGCCCCTCAGTTTCCTTTTGTTCCAGATATTACTGCTTTGCTTACTATGATTCCTGCTTTGGCAGCTTGGTTTTCGGTTATTGATCTCAAAAATGCTTTCTTTAGCATTCCCATTGCTGAGTAGAGTAGGGATCTCTTTGGTTTCTCTCTCGGAGGCCGAAGTTTCCAATTTAACTGTGCACCTCAAGGCTATTGTGAGAGTCCCTCCATCTATAGTCAAGCTTTGAAGTCTCAGCTTGACACTTTTTCTGTGCCATCAGGTGCTACTCTTATGCAATATGTGGATGATTTGTGGATGATTTGTTAGTGGCTGCCGATTCGAAAGATGTCTGTGAGAATGCCACTGTGTCACTTCTACGACATTTGTCCGATCTACACCACAAAGTATCACTCTCTAAGTTACAATATTGCCGCCAAGAAGTTACCTATTTAGGTCATCTCTTGTCGAAGGAGGGAAGGCGATTGACCCCAGAATGTATCCAAGCAATTGCGCAAATGTCTGTACCATCCACACAAAGAGAGGTGCGTGCTTTCTTAGGCATTACCTCTTATTGTAGACAGTGGATTCCGAACTTTTCCTTACTAGCTAAACCCTTGTATGTTCATGAAAGAGAAGGTTGTGCATTATCAGTCTTTACACAACAATTTGGAGGTAAACAAAGGCCATGTGCCTATTTCTCGGCTACTTTAGATCCAGTTGCTAAAGCATTACCCAGTTGTCTTAGAGCAACAGCGGCAGCAGCAATTTCCATTTGTCAATCTGCTGGATTAGTGTTGGATCATACTCTTAATGTTATGGTGCCACACGCAGTAGATACTCTCTTGAACAGGACAAAAACCCAGCACTTAACGAGTGCCCGTTTGTCTTGGTATGAGTTGACACTTTTAGCTAGTCACATACATATCAGGAGATGTAATATTCTGAATCCAGCAACATTGTTGCCAATTTTGGATGAGAAAAATGTACAAGATCAGCATGATTGTTTCCTTCGTACGGAAGAAGAAACTAAAGGTCGAATTGATTTGAAAGATACACCACTTACGGATCCAGATGGGATCCTATGGGAAGATGGGTCTTGTTTCAAGCTTCCTAATGGCGAGACGACAGCAGTTTATGCTGTTACAACTCTACATACGATAGTGGAAACTGCACGCATTTCACAGAATTCAGCTCAAGCTGCAGAGTTGATTGTGTTGACGAGAGCATGTGTGTTGGTGAAAGGAAAGAGAGTGACTGTTTACACAAATAGTCAATACGCGTTTGGCGTTGCCCATAATTTTGGCTGTTTGTGGAGAGAAAGAGGATTCTTTACGTCCCACGGCACAAAAATACAGCATGGTCAGTTGGTGACTGACCTTCTCGAATCACTTGCTTTGCCCACTCAAATAGCGATTGTGAAGTGTAGTGCGCATAAAAATATCACTGATGACGTGGGTCGAGGAAATTTGCGGATAAAATAGCGAGGGGAATGGCTCAAAATGTTGAAGGTCGCATGTATGTTGCAGGACCGGCAAGTTGGGTCCCAGATGCTGGTATGTGTGAAGACACAGTAGAAAGCATGAACATGATTCAGGAGGAGGCAACTGAGAAAGAATTGAGTAAGTGGAGAGAGAGTACGGGAATGTTGGATACGATAGGTTGATGGACGGAATTGTCAGAGCATCAGCAATGGTTGTTACCAGATACGTATGTATTACCTGTGGTCACTATGGCTCATGGACCATCCCATATTAATGGAAGGGGTATTTGTAAACTCCAAGCTCCAGTATGGCAGAATGAAAATAATCCTAAATGTGAAGAAAATTTTGTAAAGCATTGTATTGTTTGCTTGATGCATAATCCAGGAAAGGGAACTCCAACTCCAGCATGTCACTTTGCTCCAACTACGTATCCTTTTGAGGTACTGCAAATAGATTACATCCATATGGAACGTTTCAACAATCTTAAGTATGTCCTGGTGGTGGTTTGCGCCTTTTCCGGATGGATAGAGGCTTACCCCCTAAAGGACAATACTGCTTTGTCTACTGCAAAAGTCCTTCTGATGGAATTCTTCCCGAGGTTTGGTTTACCGCGCATTGTCTAGAGTGACAATGGTAGTGAATTTGTAGGTCAAATTATGCAGAAAGTGTGTGGGTCTTGGTATTAGACAGAAATTTCATGCGGCAAACCACCCTCAGTCAGCGGGTTTGGTAGAATGTTACATTGGCACTCTCAAACTTAAGTTAGTAAAGATTCAGATCAGCACAGGCCTTTCCTGACCTGATGCCTTGCCTTTGGCACTTCTCTCAACAAGAACGACTGTCCATTCTCGTTTGGGGCTTAGCACATACGAAATTGTTTTTGGACGCCCAGCCAATGTCTGGGGAGTCCCTCGTCCCAAAAAGTATTCAGACATTCCGTATCCATTGTTGGTTGATTATTTGCACAACCTCACCACTAAATTGCGTGTTATTCGTCAACAGGTCGAAAATGCTTTGCCGGAGGCCTCCTCAGATCCAGGACACTCCTTCCAACCTGGAGACTGGGTGTGTCTGAAGAATTTCCAGAGGAAATAGAATCTGGAACCTCGTTGGGGGCCGCCGAGACAAGTTCTACTGACAACTCGTACAGCAGTGAAAGTCGTCGGAAAAACAAACTGGATTCACGGCGTGCACTGCAAAAGGGTACCATTGATTTTTCCTTATGACCATTGGGTGCGAGAAGGCATTGGTGATAGTGAATGTGAGAAAGTACCCAGATTTGTACCGTTCAGCAGTGCACGCCTGGATTGGACTAGTTCTGAGAAAGAGGACAACAACGTTTTGCAGGAAGCTGTACCTCCCCATCTACGACTAAGCACATCGGATCCAGAGACTTTGTTCAGGGACCAGCGATACCTGGCAAGACACGGTACAACCTGAGAAAAAGGTTGAATAAAGACAATTACATTCTTTGTTTTATAATTTTGCCTTTGTTAAAAAGAGAAACATTCCTCTTTCATTATCCATCAAGTTGCAGGGTCACGGTAGGAGTCTTAGGCTGTGACCTGAATAGTGACTAGGTCAACAGGACTTGCAGTGTCATAGGACGGCTAACAATCACAGCCAAGTGATTAAGGAAGATTATCATGAGCAACGCCTTTAGAGTAATGGATAGCGCAGGAAAAGAGAATGATGTTAAGATAATGAAAAGAAATCATTATAAGAAATTATTATTCAGTCGCTGCGGCGTAGCATTATGTATTTCAGTATGTTTATGCAGTTTATTAGCATGTGTAGGATGGATCGTACACAGTATGCAGATAACACCTGTCCCCTACTTCTACTTCTTTGATTTCCTCTACTACTATTTCTCCGGGCAAATTTTACTCACTCTCAGACCATGAACAGATAAGAAGAATGGAATATTTCAGCAATTCATTTATCCAATTGTTACATCAGAATCAATTGGTAGTAAATACTACTGATTGTTGGTTTTGTGGGCTCATACCACATAACACAGAGAGAGGGATGCCGTATTTAGTCCTTCCATTTATGTATAAAGGTTCTGCTTGGGCTTATCTGGCTATGTTTTCTAATGCATACCAGAACCTACTCCGATATCCTCCTGGTGGGTCCTATAATGGTGGAGTGGATTTCAGTCACAGTTCTTTGATAAAGGGAATAGTGACCATGGCAAAAATTGCTGATATTATTAAAATTCCCAAGGATGAGAAGAGAGCATATGATGGATGGAACGTGACCCGGTATATCACTAGTCTTACTGACAAGGTTAAACAGAAGAGATTTGCACCAATTTGGGTTTTACCCCAGAGAGGTAATTTGTGTTTACAAATAAATGGCCAGAATACCAAAATTAAGCAAGAAAGGAGTAATTGTTCTCACATATATGTCTATACACCCTTGACTCCTTCACTGTTAGTGCCATCTCAAGGTACATACTTTATCTGTCACGACAAAGCTTATACATGGCTTCCCACACATTTTTCGGGAACATGTTATATAGCTTTTCTTCTTCCTCCGACATATACTGCTCCTGCAGATCACCATAGAAAGAGATTTGGTAGAGGGGTTATTGATGCGGAATCTTTCAAAAAAGAGAGTTTCCCAAAAAAACTGAAATGACTGGGTATAAAACAGAGTCAAAAGAAATTCCTTTCTGTGTTATTAGCTTTCAATATGTGGCTTTCAGGCCTACACACTAATTTCACTTAATAGTGTTCAATCTTTACTTCTATTTTGTGACCTCGAGTTCTGCACATTGATCTTACTTTACTTTTGATCGAATATGACTCGGATAATAATATCTGCACAAATACTTGAATTTTTTGTCACTCAAAAATAGAATCTTTTTCATTCATAAAATTAAAATCACAATCATCATATTTATAACATCACATTTCCTCAAAACATATGTTCAGAATTAATCCTGCTCTAATACATATGACAATTCCTATTCTAATTCTAATCACAATTAAAACAAATGTTATACAATTTAAAATGTATTCATTAAAATGCTTTACTTCATAACAGTTAGTTAAAGGGAGTCCTTTGTCGACGTGTTTCGGTGTATTAGGTTGTTATTACACCTTCTTCAGGACAGACATATACTTAAAAACACTTGCTCGTCAATCTAAAAATAAATATATTCAATTACTACCTTGTAACTAATTCGGGACAAAATACATTAGTTCCAGTTTATGCATGCTTTTTACAGAGTCACTTTATTTTATCATTTAGTTTTGTCAGAAGGGCATTCTTACTTAGATTATTTTGCCATCCGACTTCTTATTTAAGAATTCCACATGAATGTGGAAGGATTGATTTTGAATCCTCTTCGCGGGTGGGGTGGGTATCTTGTAACCTATATTTTTAAAAGAGTAAAATACCCAAATTAATGGTCCCCACTTTTAATGTCCTCATCATAGGCTAAAGGGGGAGAATGGAAAGGGGCGACCACTCGGTCCCCCCGAACGTATGGTTGGGTGCCCCGATCCCCCCGGGAAACCATTTTGGGCGGGAGGCGTGGCTCGGCTGGTATGCCCGAAGTGGCGTAGCCGGGGCGCGCCTTTTCCCGCCCAGGAGGGGTTGTCCTAGACACCCGCACGGAAGACCACGCCCAGTAGGCGTACCGGAGGAGGGTCCCCGCCCTCCCGCAGATGGATAAATAGAGCGGGAATCCGAAGAAGCGTCCTCTTGTTCCTGTGCTCTGAAGGCTGCACCAACTCGTTGCTCGTGAGCCCTCGACGGAACAAGCGGCAATTTTGACCCACCCACCAGCCCCTTATGGCAATGTTTGTTTGAATAAAGTTTGATTAAGATAGAAATGTATAGGCCTTTTTTTCCTTTGTAGAAAAGTAAGGAGATGTGTCATGTAATGATGTGGCTTCTGTTTAGGATAATGTTTCCCTTTGCAGGAAAATGAAGTTGATGACTCATCAAGGCTATGTTAGAATTTTTCTTCTCTTAGTAGGTAAAACAACTGTCGTATTAATTTTTTGGTCGGGCGGTAAGGTCATGATCGGTGAGCAGTAATTTCAAGGTCCCTAGAGGGGGGCGCCACCCAGAATGGATGGGAGCGCCGGGGGGGAAGCGGCCATTGGCCCCTTCCACAGGGAGGCGGCACCCACTAAGGATGGGTCGCCTAGGGGGAGACGGCCATAGGCCCCTCCCAGTGGGGAGGCGGCTAGATGCCCCTCCAACGAATTTCCCGGGGGCTGGATATCCGCGACGGCGGATAGAGAGTGTGGGATGGGGGGGAGTCCACACTGTCCTTCCTACAGATACCTCACACGGGAACTCGGACGACCTTTAAGATGGCGTCGAGTGAAAAGGGGGCCCCCACGACAAGGGAAGTTACAGGTGGCAATGAGGGTAAAGTCCTCTGCGCATGCGCCACTCACACCGTGAGGGCGGGATTTTGGTAGTAGGGATCTGACACCGGTTAAGACCTTGCCGTTGGCCCTTAATGCTAGGATGTACAATTTTAATTTAGAATGCATGCATTTTCAGGATGCTAGACTCGGCTAGGAAACCTTTGTATTAGAGATTTGTTAAGGTTAGCCAAAGAACATGTCTTCATCGAAATGTAATAAATGTAAAATTGTACATAATTTATGAAACTTATATTCAATGTTTTAAATTTTGTTTCATATTTTAATAAATACGGCCGGGGGGGTAACTCCCCCCCGCCTTCCAAAAGTTCAAACCTGTGTCTGTCTACTCCCATTGGGAATTGGTGTTGGGAGGGGGTGGCGGGCATCCCGGCCATATTATCCTGTTCAGCACTTACTTAAAATCGGGAGAATGATCTCTTTTGTGTCTGGCGTTTATCTTGCGACTTTTAAATTTGCGCAAGGTCTCTCGTGACTATTCACGTAGGTTTAACCTATAGGAAAAGATTTTATGCATTTCACTCTCTGGGTTTTCATGTTAGGGTCTCTGAGCTTATCGATCTTCAGGCAAAACAGAACATACCTTTTAATCTCGTAAGTATGATCCCTTTTTGGGGTTCAGGTGCTGGATTTCAATTCGTATTGGGTATTTCTTCGCTTTAATCCCTCATACAATTGTGCACAAATATGTTCCTTACGAGGTTACCTGGATTTAAAGAAAATGTAAGTCTTAGTTTTTATATAAAATTGATTTCTCAGTTCACAGTATTAGTTTATGGTGTCAGGGCTAATGTAGTCTTCCTGTGTTATTTAATGCTTTGAATTACTGCTGCAAGTATAATGTTAATAAACAATTAAACTCAATATTAAATCGGACTCGAGCTTTATTATCTATAGATTTTGCTTCGTTTCATTTTAAGCTAGACATGGTTAATGGATCTTCCTAAATACCATGCACATATCCCCTTGATTATCTCTCGGTAATCTTCGTTAAAAACAAACTCAGTTATCTTGTTGTCAGGCTGTCTACATAAAATATCTGAGGAATGATACAATGGAGTTCTGTAGTAAAGTACATAGAGTAATGGTTTACAGGACTTTATTGACTGAAAATGGTAACATAAAGTGATGTTTATATCTAGATAATGGTGAATGTCTATTGTACAACCATACCGATACAATATATGTTTCATATATGCATATAGTATCCAAGCTGAATATCACCCAAGTCTGGAGTGCCTCATCCTTGGTGTAAAAGTGTTTATTTGGGCCATGATCCGGCCCCTATGCAGAGCACCAGTAGCAGAGCGCAATCAAGGTCTGAAGTGTCACATTGTGTACGAGGATATATATATATATATATATATATATATATATATATATATATATATATATATATCCATACTACTATAATAAAGAGAGAGCTCAAACCTTTGAGGCGGGTAATCTCAGGAACCACAGCACCAATCACAACACCCAATGCAGCGTTAGAAAGGGCAGTTTCAGCAGAAGGACATAGGCTATGCAGATGCCCACCATATACATTTGAAAGGTAAAAGAACCGTGCCAGCAAAGTAGTCCCTTGTGGGCGTGTCTGCGTTGTGCTGTGGGCGTGTGCTGGGGGCATGACAAATGCTGGGGGCGTGTGGTACGTTCCGTCCTTCATGCCATGTCTCATATTGTGTGCTAATCCCACCCTGCTCCCTTTAAATACCCCTGCACCCACATAATCATAACCCACCCCTACTCCTTTAAATACCCCAACACCCTTAAACACTATCCCATCTTAACCCTATAAATATAACCTGTACCCCAAAACCCAAACCTATCCCTGAACCCTAAAAATACCCCTGTACCCCAAAACCCAACCTAGCCCTGAACCCTATAAATACCCCTGTACCTCAAAACCCAAACCTACCCCTGAACCCTAAAAATACCCCTGTACCCCAAAATCCAAACCTAGCCCTGAACCCTAAAAATACCACTGTACCCCAAACCCAAACCTACCCCTAAACCCTATAAATACCCTTGTACCCCAAACCTAGCCCTGAACCCTAAAAATAACCCTGTACCCCAAAACCCAAACCTACCCCTGAACCCTAAAATACCCCTATATCCCAAAACCCAAACCTAGCCCTGGACCCTAAAAATACCCCGTACCCCAAAAACCCAAACCTAGCCCTGACTCCTTAAAATACCCCTGTACCCCAAAACCCAAACTTACCCCTGAACCCTAAAAATACCCCTATACCCCAAAACCCAAACCTAGCCCTGAACCCTAAAAATACCCCCGTACCCCAAAACCAATACCTATCCCTAAACCCTAAAACTACCCATGTACCCCATAACAAAACTATATCTGAACCCTTAAAATACCGAAACACCCCAAACATATACCTCAGCATCCCAAAACCTATACCCCTATACCCATACTTACCTTATCCAAACATTAAAAAAACAAACATGCTTTTATCATTCATGCATTTACAACGAATTTCGTTGTAAATGTATGCGTGGTAAAAGCATATAAAATGTAATGCCATGCGTTATAATGGCATTGCGGAGTCATGGTACTTTCGTAATGAAAGCATGCGGAGTGTTGGTATGCGGAAAGAAAGTTGCGGAATGATGGGTGTTCACCCTGCCCCGGTAAGTACATTGGTGGCACAGCCCAAAACTCCAGCAACATACTCATATTTTTTCAGCCCCCATTTAAAAAATGCACAGGTCTCTCTCATTGATGGCCAGCAACGACATACACTTTTAGACACACCTCCCATCACAAGTTCTAGAACTGCGAACTTTAGAGCTGGGGAGCTACGTTTGAATCTCGACATCAGCTCAACATCCTGTGATTCCAGGCAAATCGCTTTGTCTCCCCGTGCCTACCACAAATGAATGTGTTCTTCTGCAATGTAAATTGTGCTCATGCCATGTTGTCGAGTTCGCGCTATATAATATTGCAAGGAAAAATAAAGTAGGGAAACTCGAGTTCCCACACTACTGAACGCGCACTCTTAAGTGCATCAGCAGTGCACTGTGAAGCGGAGCGTTTCACAGGCCTGTCACCGATAAGAAATGCTATCAAAACGAAATCCTACAAAACAATATACTACTGGCCGGTAGCAATTCATACCCGGACAACATTGGGACGGGCTGCTAGTATATATATATATATATATATATATATATATATATATATATATATATATATATATATATATATATATATATATATATGAACAGAACAATCTTCAAGTAAACCACACTCCTGCTGTGGAAACGTAGACACGGACCCAATGGTTGCAGTTAAGGAGATCTTTAATGAAAACCTCGCTGGTTACGCGTTTCGAGCAACTAGTGCCCTTGGTCACACACCGCGCACCAGGTCAGCTACAAATTTAAACCATTTTTTTACCAGTGATGCTCCACCCATTAACGTGAGTCACAAGGTGTAGACATAGAAAAAACACGTATTCAATTGTAAGCTACGTGCACACCTATATTCACAATCTAAAAAATACCAGTGATGATGGCACTAAGAAAAATTATATCTGCATGAATGCATTTATACTGACATGTTACACAATAGCCATGTACAAAAATATTTACAAATATCAGTCCCATACGGAAGTGTGTCCATTAGGTTTAAATAAATCTATATACACCTTAGAAAAATATATATACTATCTATATACAATATCACAAAGTTGTATCTAAAATATACATATACACATATAAATATATATCCATCTATATCTTACAAAAATACACACTCTATTCCTATATACAAGTCCACATCCATTACAAACCCAATTTGGAGCTTCCATAACATTTAAATAGACAAATGGACACATATCAATATATAATTCATACTAATAATTTGAATAATGTACAGCTTCAATATGTACATGTACTTATAGCGTGCCAACACTGATATTAAACAACCCACTAGTGATAAGTCCTATTACAAATTATATTGAAATTATAGTGAAAGTGCAAAATTGTGAGCTAAAAACAGGTTATTGGTTGACATAAGATTTGTTAATCACCAATTTTTACTTAGAGTGGATAGAGAGATAATATTTACATGAAGGCAATGTACATCAAGATCTGTATGATCAAAGAATCCTTGCTGGACTCCCATACGGTGCCAAGTCGGCACCATCTGGTATCAGTTGTTGATTTCAGAAAGACCTTGAGAAGAAAAATATGGAAAAAACCACATGTGAAGATTGAGATGAATAAGACTACAACAGATGATGTAAGTCTTCAGTGGTGTTTAGCCCATTCGGGTATTTGCTGTCTAGTTCAATGATGTATTCGGTTTCCTTTTTTCGTAGCAGTCTTTCTCTGTCGCCTCCTCGAACGAGGGGCGCAACCACATCAATAACATAATATGATAAGTTGGATAAATCATTGTTATGTGTGGACTTGAAATGACGTGCTACCGGGTACGTACTGTCACTGTTAACAATGGCACGCAAGTGTTGCAATATATATATATATATATATATATTCACTGAAAAAAACTATAGGTTTCACACCAGTTATAGTTAGCTGGACATTTTACTCATGCAAAACCATTGAAATTCCCCCGTTATAGTTAGTTGTACTCACTATAACTCACGCGCCCGCAATCCACTGCTGATGAGACTTCTCCTGCACCTGTAATAAAATTTGGAGCACTGAAATTGGTCCGTGTCCGTTGGCTTACTTCCTGGCTGGATATATATATATATATATTACCTACTGGCAGTCGCCAGGTATATATAGTTAGGATTTTTTTCCTATGGGATTTTCTGAAAATTCTATGTCGAATAACTTTGGCGTTTGAGGACGGAATTGGAGGAAATTTTCAGGTAAATGGCACATTTTGTTTCTGAGCAGCCCCTGAAAAATGTGGGGGGGTTTCGTCAAGGGGGGTCCCAAAACACGTTTTTCCCATTCATTTTTCCATAGGGCGGTTGGAATCACTTTTAGCTCGAACGGCTGAATGGATTTACACGAAACTTGGCAAAATTGTAGATATGGTTTGCCCGACGTGCCTTTGCTATGTCTTAATATATGTGCTCCAGTGGATTTTGAGAAATTAACGTTTTAAAAAACAGATATATCTGTGACAGCGTCCCGGTTAGCTCCCCGGTTCGCGTACCAGACGCGTAACAGAACTTCGCGAGGAGAAGCGGATTGGCTCCCCGGTGACTGTGAACATTCTAAACAGTCCGGAGCGGCCGCCATCTTGTGTCTCGGTAGGATCGAGACACAAGAGGTGGCAAAAACAAAGGGGGAAATGAGCATAAGGGGGCAGAGTACATCCTCCCTGACCCCCTAGGTTTGATGAGGGGGCTTTAAAAGGGCCCCGCGGGGCAAAAAAAAATAATTTTTTATTATCGTTGTTTTTGCGGGGGGAGCGCTCGGTACGCGCACCGGGAAACGGTCCGGGGAGCGTAATATAGGGAAAATAGAATGAAAGAATGTTCAAATAATGTATGTATATTGATTGTTCTTTTTATTTATTTTTTTAATTTTTTCATTTAAGTACCAACTTGTAGGTACCAATGCAGAGTCTAAAAATAAAAATACACCGTTTCCTTTGTACATATCTTGCATGTTGTTTCAGAAGTTTTTGTGGTATATGGAATTCATAGCATCGTCTGTGAGGAAAGCAGAAAGATTATGGAGGCAGGAGATGAAAAAGAGATGTTAAATACACATTGGAGATAAAATAGTGGGAGAAAGGAAGTAACTATGAGCAAACTTACTATGTTACACAAAAAAGTTGCACAGTATATTTAAAGTCTGACTTTACATTATAATCAATTTGGTACTAGTTTAAAAAATACATATAAAAATGAATAATGTCTCAAACAATTTTTGAATTATTAAATATATATTTATTTCTCAGATTCGTTTTCAAAATTTAAAAGAACTTCTAATATTTGATTGTCAGAAATGTCCTCATTTTCAATCAGGAAATCTACTGATTCTACACATTGAAGAAGTTCAAAGTCCCGTGATTCATCCATGAATTCTGAGTCATTGGGTTCAATATCTGTATCTTTGTTGCTTTCCAGAACAATTTCGATGGTATATTTTTGCTCTCCTTCCATTTTTGTGCTGTAATTTGAATTTAAAAAAAATATATCAGTAGAGATAGGGCACTGTTGGGTTTAACTTCAGACAGGTAGTTTGGTTTTTTTAACAGTGATTTTATCTTTGGGCAGTGTATGGTATCAGAGTGGAAGTAAAAATATAAAAAAGTGTATGTGATAAAGCCTAAGTAAATTCATAATTATACAAGACAAGCCTAACTCCATCCATAACTATAACAGAGAAGTCTATCTCAATCTATAACTATTACAGAGGGATAGTATATAACTATCAGAAAATGTTTTCCTAATTAACTTAAAGTGCACAACATACTTCAGTTTTTAAAATAACATCTTACCTTTCAAAAAGAGGTTTAAGTTGTCAGTTGAAATGCACTTGAAATGTACTTCAGGAAGTAGTAGTCAAAATGGCTGTGTTTCTCTCTCTTTCTTTATATATATTCAGGTACATAACCAATCAAATGTCATGAAATAATAGAAGATAATGAAAGTAGCATTTTAATTGGTTGTCAATTCTAACACTTCATAAGTGTTTTTGTAGGATATTTAGTCAGGCCTACAGCATAATTTTCTCAATGGAATTCCATCAAATTTGGGTAAATGGTAGGGACTGCTATGTAGTAGGGCCTATTCTATATTTGATGAATGTGTCTCTAGTGGTTTTTCTGTGAATTACTTTCCCACCTTTTTTTAGTGAGCGCTCACCGGTGCGCGCCCTGGTACGCGAACCGGCAGCGTTATGGGAGTCCTCCATTTTGTGTATCGGTAGAATTGAGACACAAGATGGAGGACAAACAATGTTCGGAATGGGTAGAAGGGGGCACGGTAGACACTTTGTGACCCTCTAGGTTTTCTGAGGGGGGCTTAGGACGCTGATATAGGCAAAAAAAAAAAAAATTGTGTGGGACGCGCCTGGTACGCGCACCGGTAAGCGAACCGGGGAGCGTACTTTGGTGAAAAAAAAAAGTTAGAAAAGATAAACGTTTTGAATGATCAGAGGTAGGGAAGCAATGAAAAGAGCTATTGGGTTCTGTGGCTAATTGAGGTACTTACAAGTAGGTTCCAATGCACAGTTTTAAATTCAGGAGGAATATTCTATTCCCCTCATCAGAGAAGTGCACACCATCTCCTCTGTAGATGTCTTGCATGTTGTAACGCAAGTTATTGTTGTATATTAAACCCATTGTAAATTCTCTCATGAAAGCAGAAACAGATTCATTCACATGTTTCCGTGCTTTCTCAAATTGTGGAAAAAATTGGTTGGACCACTTCCATTTCTGTCATTGGCATATATTGGAATATACCAAGGCAGTTTGGGGAAAAAGTGTCATCAATTAATGAAAGGTGTCCTTTAAAAGCATTTCCAGACCAACCCCAGTCATAGTCCCAAAATCAATTCCACCACAGTGCACTATTAAGAGGTTAGGGTTTGGCAGATGCATAAAACAATTATATTACAAACATATAAAATATATTTTTCATTTAAAAGAATAATACATTTAACAGTTTTTGATATTTGCAATAAAAAAAACATTGAAATTCACTGAAAAAACCATAGGTTACAGACCATATATAGTTAGGGATTAGCATTTACAAAACCTTATTTTACTCACACAAAACCGTTGAAATTTGCATATATAGTTAGTTGCACTAACTATATATTGCGCACCCGCAATCCACTGCTGATGATGTCACATATTACATCATTCATGACATGGTCAGTGACATCACTGATGACATATCAAATGACATCACTGATGACATCACTGATGACATCTCAAATGACATCACTGATGACATCTCATTTGACATTACTCATCACATCACTGATGATATCATTCATGTGATAATACGATGAACCTCTTCAGATTCTAATATAACCTTAGATACAATCAGTGTAAACAGACACTCACAGACTGTCACTCATCCATGGAGTTACTCACACACCTAGTCAGTCATGCAAAAAATCAATCACACCTCCATTTCCTCAACTATACAGTTATACACACCTTACTTATTCAAACATATACTAACACATATTTACTCTCTTATACAATCCCTGATACAAGTTTACAATGATCCATACAGCCACTCACACATTCACTGGCTCTTATGCACAGTTATTTATATATGTCAACTCTCACATGTACTGTGTTTTACATATGTACTTACTTTGACATGTAGCACTGAGATATCCATTCACTCACCAATACACTCATGCACACAGTCAACCGCCCATACAGCTGATTCCACATGCACTTTTGAACCCATACATCTAGTGAATCAACTGTTCACACATCTATGCACAGAGTCACACACCTCCCAGCCACCCACACACACACACTCAGTCTACCATACAAATACTTGGGCAACCAATCAATAACCCATATAGTTACTCATATAGCTACTGATCAACACATGCAGCAGTTTACAGAACAACAGACATAATGATGCACAAATTAAGACAGTTTAGTCACTAACCCATGCACTCAGTGAGACACATTTAATCCCTCACTCATACAGTCAGTCATGCACCTACTAAATCCTTCATCCAGACACTTATACATCCACTCATTCTTCAATATGTAAGACATATTTTAACTTTACAGAAACATACAGTCACTGGATGTTGTCATCAGTGATGTAATCAGTGATGTCATTTGAGATGTCATCAGTGATGTCATCAGTGATGTCACTGACCATGTCATGAATGATGTAATATGTGACATCATCAGCAGTGGATTGCGGGTGTGCGATATATAGTTAGTGCAACTAACTATATATGCGAATTTCAATGGTTTTGTGTGAGTAAAATAAGGTTTTGTAAATGCTAATCCCTAACTATATATGGTCTATAACCTATGGTTTTTTCAGTGAATATATATATATATATTCACGGAAAAAACTATAGGTTTCACACCAGTTATAGTTATCTGGACATTTTACTCATACAAAACCATTGAAATTCCCCCGTTATAGTTAGTTGTACTCACTATAACTCACGCGCCCGCAATCCACTGCTGATGATATCACATATTACATCATTCATGACATGGTCTCTACTACTCTCTCCTACTCACTCTCTACTCTCTATTACTCACTTTCTACTCTGTACCTCTCTACCTCTCTCTACTTCTCTCTCTACTAGTCTCTACCTCTCTACCTCTACTTCTCTTCCTCTACACCTCTACCTCTACCTCTCTCTACATGCACACATATACACATATATATATATGCATATATATGCATATGCATTAATATATATGTATGTGTATATATATACATACATATATAAACATATATAATCTGCATATCTATATAAATACAAATATAAATGCATGCATACATATACATATATGCATACATATGCATGATATTTACATGAAAGTTTGAAAAACACTAATAAGAGCAAAGATAAAAAGCCACCTCATTACAAACAGAATGGCTTTAACTTAAACGAGGGCGAGATCTATTGCATTTTCAATGCTTGTTTACTTTGGTTCCATCAAGAAGGCATTCAGATGTGTCACACATTTGCCATGAATTCTGAATGTTAGCACTCTAGTTGCTCATTAGATCACTGTAGTAAAGTTTCTGCTCGCTCAGACAGATGAGACCGGAACACAGAAGGACTGACCGTTCGTTTCAAACAGACCCCATCATCTCCAACTTGCATCAGGACTGTACCGATTTAAATTAAGATTCTTCATGACTTATCTTCTACTGGATCCCCACTTATCCGGCAACTTATATCAATAACAGATCATTATGGGCGCTGAAGACGAGCACTAGAAATCACCAGGAAGGTCACTCCTACTTTTTAAATCTGGAACAACACAGAATGTTCTTTATAGTCATCTGATCAACATTTCTGAACACATCAACTCCCTAGAACAACAGAGTTTACATCGTACAGGTCGTAGCTACAGGGTGTTTCCAGCTTATAACAAAGTATCAATGTGTTATAGATAGCAAATACAGAATTCCTGAGGAAGTCTAACCGCCGAAACGCGTTGAAGAGGAATTGGTTCTGTATTTCAACAAAAGACTTATCAACTCATTGAAATTTATCTGTGTTTGTAATTTATTGATTTATACATATGGTCATTGGTAATAGGATGCTTTCTGTATAGTTACAAAATATGTAATGTTTTTATATATATAAAAAAATATAGATAGAAATATGTGAACAAACTTTTTGATACAACTCAATAAAATTAAACAAAAAATAGTTTATATACAAATTCACTAGTACCTGAATCTTCTTTCAGCGTCTTAACTGGGTAATTTAAATCCTTGCACATAACCAGGTGCAAATTCTTTTTTTCCTAAAAGTAAAGCTACTGCTCACCAGGGAAGTCTGCTGCTGGTATTCCAAGTGCATGTTTCAGTCTGCATGTCCGAATTTTTTTAATGAAATAGAAGAGGATTTGAGAAGTCAAAATGTGCCCTCATTTTTCTTTCTTCAGCACTGACCATAATTTCTATGGCAACATTAACCCCCTAATTGTGTTCCTTTGCAAATTAAATGTTATAAGTGTTACCACTTTATTCCAATCAAGATGACTTCAGGTGTGCCATACTTTTGTCATAAGTAAGACTGTTAGATCTCTAGTTGTTCTTTAGAACACTCTGGGACATTCTGTCATTGGGCTATACTTGGGCTACATCTGGGTGATATTTGGGCTACATTTGGGCTCTTTTGTCTCTGGTGGCCATCTTGGGAGACTGCATGTCAGAATTATTTAATGAAATAGAAGAGGATTTGAGAAGTCACTCAAAATGTGCCCTAATTTTTCTTTCTGCAGCACTAATCACACTTTCCATGGCAAAATATACCCCCTCATTTTCTTCCTATTTAAATTAAATGTTTTAAGAGTTACCAGTTTATTCCAATCAAGATGGCTTCAGGTGTGCCATCCCTTTGTAATAAGTAGGACGGTTAGCGCTCTAATTGTTCTTTAGAACACTCTGGGAAGCTGCAGAAGAACACAAAGAATCAACTGACAGTCTCTGTCCTTGTTGGATGTACATGTTTTACTGAGAATATCAGAATTCATTCTGACATGACTGAGAAAGATAATGTGAATTTACAGAAAATATGCTTTCAGTTTAGCTTATAGATCCCCTTCCAAACCACTGTGGGAAAAGCATGAGATAATAGTTTTCTTTAAAACATGATTCATGATATCCCAGCAGAAGGCTTTTTCACATGGTAAAATATCCTTAGAAGACACCACAATTCCTAAAATGAACATGGTACCATCACCCAAATTATTTATGATGTAACTAAAGTCCTAAAACCTTCTATTAACTGCAATGCTTTTTAATGAGGTGCTATCATGTATATTGGTCCCAAGATGGCTGCCAATGCTACAGCGGGACTCCAGAAATAAATTCTAAATCAACGTGGCCATTTCACCGAATCCTCAGAACACACAATAATTTAACAGTGGGGCCCATTACACTGCACACTTACTCTGTTCATTTAAACTTGTCTTCAAAGATTTGGCCAACAAATCAGGAGTCCTACTATAACATTGGCAGAGTGTCTAAACCTATTTAACTATTTATTATTTACACTTGCAATTTAAAGCGATTTACCATGGTTTTATTTAAATACCATTTATTTCCGACACACCACCATAATGGCAATGGATCTGCTAGAATGAAAACTAGGCGTAGGAAAAATCAAAGACCAGCTTTTTTACTTCTCCATTTATCTAATTTTTTATTCAAAGCAAACTTTTAGTGTGTCCGACATTTAGGCATTTATTAATTCTTTATTCAGTAAGAATCTTTAACTTTATTTCAAAATGATCATTTATTTAAAAGCTCCGAAATAGACATTTATTTAAAAGTTCAGTAAAGTTTAGCAAAGAACAGATAGTTCCAAATTCACTCTCTCCTAACATCCCTAGCTAACACCCCCATCTTATCCTAACAGTCCTGCAAAGAAAAATAATCAGTCAGAAAACAAAGTCTTACATCTAGAAATTGATCTTTAGTCCGGCAGCATCTCCAGATAAAATCAAAAAGAGCGATGCCTCTAAGCAAAAGCAGGGGTTTTTATACACTAATTTCCTAACTTAATCAATCTAAAAAGAAACTAGTATCACCAATTCGAGTTCTGATTGGACAAATTTGGGGTAGATGAGCGTCTCCTCATCATTACTGATCAGGTATGTATGCCTTCAAGGGATTTTATTTTACAATCTTTTGTCTATTTACCAGAGAGTTTCAACTTATAAGGGTCAAATTAATAGACACCTTTCTTTTTTGAAAAATAATTCCTATTCTTAATTCATTTGACACCATTGAATCTATGGTAGCGTCTAAGTCTGTATCATTTAGTTTACTCCTACAATGTATTAAGTAAACTTACACATGCTGTCAAAGATGTCATATAAAAAGTAAAAACTGAGAGGGTGTATATAGAAAAATAGATGATTTTATCTCGGTCAAATGAATTACAGGGTACAAATATAAACAACTTATACAAATGTGACAGATAGGTAACACTATTACTCAGGTGACCTCACTGTGACATTAAGAGACACCTTTCTTCAAATTAATAATCAAAAATAAATCATACAAGAGAAGGTGTAAGTCGACGTTTCGGTCTCTACGTTGTCATACATGACACCATCTTCAGGACAGAAATAAATGTTACAGTTGTCCCCTATTGTAATGTAGAAAAAGAGAATATTACTCCCTATTCACATTGAGTGAATTACTAATATAAAAAACAATTAAGCATATATAACACCCATCTTCAGAAATAAAAACAGCTTTTTTTGTCAATATTGTCTTTGGAACTATACACATGTAATGCAAAATGTCATCCGATCGAATTTGATATATACATAGACGAGTTCATATTCACATTTCTAACACCACAGAGACATGTACAAATTCAATCATATTATAATTCCTCATTTGTTTTAACAGAACTAATGATGTAGTATTTGGCTCTCTTAGATTCGTACACATTTACTTTTAGAGTTTCAGATAAATACAGAACGGATCGAAGGACAACTTAACATACATTTGTTTTGTAAGAAAACATTGTTCTGAACCCAAATCCAAAGACATTCATATAGTAACAAGCTTATTATGGTCTTATCCAGTTTTGAGTCGGCTTTCTTATATTTTGGCTCTCTTATATTTGTATACATTCACTTTCATAATTTCAGGTCAATATCGAACGGATCAGAGAACAACTTAGCATACATTCATTTTATGGAAAAAATTGTTCTAAACCCAAATCAAGGATCATTCATATAGTGACAAGCCTATTGTGGTTTAGCCAGTTTTAAGGTATATTAAGGTAAGCTTTCAGTTGGATTTTACCTTGATGTGCAGTTAGATGGCGTTAGTAAGTTCCACCTGGGTAAGGAGAGGGAGGGCACCGATTTTATGTATCCGCAGATCTAGTTTAAAATATCTGTTAATATGAAGAGCGAATATTTATAAATGTAAATAATTCAAAGGTTTCGCTCAACACCATGTAGGTAAAGCAAATGAAACTATTGTCCTTTCCTGAGTCGATAAAGAGATATCTTTTTGAAAAAATGTATTTAATTATGTCTTTTAATCAATTATAAACTGGTCACAATGCAATTTATTGCCAAGCGATTTGTCTATTAATTCATTTTAAACTCTAGTATTTACTTTAAAAACGGGATTGTGAAAATTACCTCTTTTCTATCAAGCTGTATCGTGCCTTTCAAAAAGTAGACAAAACAGTTCTGTCTTGCGTTGCTTAAAAAACCACAAAGTAGTAGAGTTTAGGTGTTGCTATCCTTTGTCAAAGATTAAAATAACTTAAACACAGCCCTAAACATTGTAATTCCTGATGTAGTTATATAAAGGGACACAAGATGATACATTTCTCGTGTAGGCCCACCGGATGTCTTCCTGGAATAGTTGTGAAGCTCTGCTCGGGAACGGTGTTCTAATTTTAGAAGAATTTTTATTTCTTAATTCTAGGATAAAGAGTGGGAAACCAATTTTAGTTCAGATGCTGATCTTTCAGTTACTAAAGCTATGCGAGATTAGCCCCTTACATACCTTTATTTCTTTCTTGAATCACTCGAAGCGTAGCGTGCCATTCAGAGAATTGGCATGTAGCTGCCCTAAAGTTTGCACGATGTTTCAAAGGTCGTTGGAGATGGAAAGAGGACTTCAAGAACGCATGGCGGCCATCTTAATGTGGCTATCTAATGTGTCGGCCATTATTAAGTGTAGTGAGATAACTGGTATCATACTAGATCTTTAGGATGGTTAGTTCCTGTCAGAGCAGACTTTTTTAAGATTGATTAGACAATGACTATTGAAAAAAGGGACAACCAGTTTGTGGCCTACAGGAAGAAATAGAAACATATTTATAAAAATGTTTCTCGTGTTTCAAACATTTTGTTGGTATCTTAAGAATCAAAGTACATTATTCTGTGGTATATTAAAAAATTCAATTTTCTATACATTTTTGCGCTTGTATACACAATGAATGTCCCACTTTATATCATATTTCCAATATTGAATTCACAATGCAAATCATTTATAACTGATTTAAGAATTATTGATGGTACATGCCTTAATTTGCACTGTGTACATCAATGAAAAGTCAATAGGTTACATAATTCCAAGCAAAAATGACACAATCAAATCTCTCTAGTCCAACAGACCTGACTATTGTAAATCTCAGATCATTCTGAGACTCCTATTCTTATATTGAATTACAGTTGTTTATACAGACATCCTAAATATCAGACGATGGCATGACGGGGCAGTGTTCACTTAATGCAGGCCAAAGTATGCCACTCAGCGGTGGTATTGAGGCCGCGATTACCTGTGTCAGCGATGCAAATCAATTTGCCTTCCCTGAGTGATAATATCTTTTCTACATTATTCTGTCTTTTGGAAGGCTTGATTACATCTAGAACCAACCATAGCATATATTTTTCTTTATGACCTTGTTGTTGGTAATGTTCTATCAGAGATGCACTTTCTTTAGGGCAGCGTATACGTGATTGATGCTGTAGAATACGGTTTTTGATTGGTTGAATAGTTTTACAGATATAATGCGATTGCTAAGGACATTGGATGCATGTCGGTGTTACAGTTAGAGAACGACTTAGCCGTCAGGTTTAAGTCATTGATTTTGCAGGATTTAACTGTAGATGTTGTGTCACAAGCTCGGCACATATTACATTTATGATGGCCAACTGATGGGACCAGCTGTCTCATGTTCTCTATGATGTCACTTGAAGTTTTATCTTCATAGGCATGAACCAATCTATCCCCCTCTTAAATGCAAACATTGGTTTTTGAATAAATTCTGGAATACCTTTCAATAAATTCCACTATTTAGATATTATTTTCTTAATGGCATTAGAGTGGGTATCAAAGGTGGAGACACAAACCAGATTATTTTTCTTTTCACGTTCTTTGATTGTGAGTAGCGTTTCTCGGTTGTTATCCCACGCGCGTTTTAATGATCTTTTAAGCAATTTTGCTGGGTATCCCCAGGCTTTTAATTTATCCTTTAGTTTCTTTGCTTCTACAATGTAGTCCTGTTTAAGAGTACAATTCCTGCGTAACCGCAAAAACTATCCAAATAGCAGTCCATCTTTGAGTGCCTGGGGATGATGACTTTAGTAGCTTAGAAGGGTATTTCTTGAAGTTGGCTTTGCGTATAGTGACATATATAGATGGTTGTTTACATCATTCTTAATGATAATGTCTAAAAAATTAATTTCCTGTTTATCGTGATCAAATGTGAATTGAAGGTGGGGGCTTCTTTCATTCAACCAAAGATGAAAATCTTGTAATTGGTTGAGTGTGCCATGCCATACCATCAAGACATTGTCTATGTATCTAAGCCATTTTCTGATGTTGTTAGAAAATGGGTTAGATACATGCCAGATGTCTTCATTTTCTGGCATGTATCAAACCCATTGTGTAACTCACTCGCGCTTGCAGTCTTTGGATGCACATGTGCAGTTTAATATTCACTTGCAGTTCATTAGAACAGCCATTTTCTTAGTAGGCCTCAAAGGCCACTTTTGTAACTATCGTAGAAACAAACACAAATTCATGTTAATTGTGGAACTAAAGCCCTTCTGTTTACCTCCCACCATACTAATGTTTCCCCATTAGTTGTTACCTAGCAAATAAGCAACATAAATGTGTTTCATACTTACATATCCGACGACGTTATGGCACACAAATGTGTACGATAAGCATTTTTAAGCTGCGTTTGTTTATGTTTAAGCTATGCATTAATTCATATCACAATTACAACACATATTAATTATTTTTATTGCAACATGGAAGCAAAATTAGTATTCATGTGTATGGAAAATGTATGCATCTTATTTAATGTTTGATTAATTCATAATAACATGCCATTAGTAAATATTAACGTTATGGAACATTGATTTCGAGAAGGGTGTACAAAATTTTGTTTTACCACCTTGCTCCATCAATTCCCTAATCTGGTGATCCTATCACCAAACATCTTTCAAAATTTGGCAAAATTTGGCAGAACATGTTTCGAATTATTCATATTAGTATAATCTATATTCTTGTAACTTTCTCTTTTGATTCTTTAAAAATCGTTTCTCTAATTTCTTTCATTTCTATTTCATTCTTTTCTCTTTCCCTTGCTTTTCGTTCTTGAATTGTCTTCTTTATTGCCTTTCTAAAATCTCTCCTACCTTTGCATATACAGCATAATCTTATCAGGAAAATCACTATTACTAAAATTAGTACTGGAATTAGTATTTTACCTATAAATGAACTACCTATCTCTTGGAACCAATGTTTAAACTGCTGTAAAACTTCTACCTAATTTCTCAAGAACACCTTCAACCTCCAGTGGTTCAATCTCTTTATGTAAATCTGTAATGTTTGTAATATACTTTTCAATATTCTGACTTTTATCCGGAATATAAGTACAACAATGTTGCACTTTCAATATTCCACAAACTCCTCCCTCTTTTGCTAAAATTATGTCAAGGGCAAGTCTATTTTGCATTACCATAGCTCTCATAGCAATCATTTCAGTATCAACCATCAGGAAACCTCCTGCTGTATCTGTTGACAATCGATCCACTATTGTGAACAATTTTCAGATTCTATTTGCATTAACTGAAATTCCCACTGCTGGTATCAGTGCTCCAAAAACATCACCTATTATTTCTAACACACTCTCTCTTCTTTTCCGACTTAAAACTTTACCTATCTCATGCTTTCCATTAGTACCTCTATCTACATGGAAAATTTTAGGAAAGACCAAACCCACATAACAGGTCCCATACCAATCGTCAGGTAACCTATAATTTCCTCCTTTAAATCCCCAATCCCCTAAAATTCTATAAGTGTCTCTACATTGACATGCACCCACGAAATAATTGTCATACATGTTGTTATCTCTTCTAATACAAAATTTCCCTAACATTGTATTATCTATATTTATAGCTACATTCACATTTTTATCATCAAGATTTTCATCATTATAGGTCCAATATTTAGATTTTGAATGTTTTATTTTCTCACTTCGTTTGCAAGCAATCCTTCTTTCCTCGACCATATTTAGGAATGTTCTTTCTTCAATTCTCAATTTACATGTCAAATTGTTATTAAAAGCATATTCATGTGTCAACTCGTCTATTTCCAAGAAATACTCTCCCATTTCTTTAGCAGGCTCCTTTTTGTTCAATGTAGTATCAATTTTCAGTTTTGCGAAAATTTCATCTACATTAGAATAATGATATTCCAATTTCCCAGTCTGACAAACTTGCCATTACACTGCAGGTTACACCATATGTAAGAGGAAGGTGGTGATAGGTCACCCCTTCTGACAGTGATGCTGGCAATTTTACACAAACATACCAATCATCAACATTCATAGTCTTAATATATTCAAGCAATATCTTTGATAATGTATTTTGTGTGAAGTCACTAATTGAGTGATCCTGATGCACCTCTGGCCTATACACATGTTTCTCATGAGTTTCTACTTTCTCACTTAGCTTATTTAAACTTACGTTTGATTTTAATTTTGTTAAATTATCTTGAAAAGGAATTACAATTGCTAAATTCACCCACAATATTATCAATAATCCCATACATAACGTACAGCATCTACACCATTTTCTGAAAATAGAACACTTTGTTTTATGGTTATTATTAGGCATTTTTCCCTAACACAATTTCTTCAACCTTATGTCACCTATAGATTCCACAATAATGGTTTACTAACAGAGTTTCTTCGACCTTGTGTCAATTCTGTTCTAAACTATATTATAAGTTGTTTTTCTAACAAGTTTTCTTCGACCTTATGTCAACTCAGACCTCTCCTATATTTACAATATCCATCTCACAGGACTTCAAGCTTTTACTTAATATCATATACTTTGAGTACCAATAATTTTTCTCTTAAATTGACTTCCTTACTCACTTTTCCCCATTGCTTTTGAGCAGCACAAGTTTTCTTGGCTACTATTAACCTCAGTAATGGGTGGTAGGACTATATAAGTCCACTCAGGCGTTTTGTACTTCTGATGTGGTCGTCTTGCTCTTTTTGGCCTTTGAACGACTTCAATTTTCTTTCCCAGTATTTCTCTCTGACTAGTGATCTCATGCACTTGCTTTTCTGACTCTTTTGTTTTGTTCACCAGTTTGAATCTCAGTCCACCAGCTTCTTTAGGCCAATTATCTCCTTTACAGATTTTCTTTGTTTTTGGTTCTATAGTGTTATGCTCCACTCTCCAAGCTCTTTTTCTTGGACTTTTTCTTACTGCAATTTCGTCTTAACTGCCATCAGTTTCACTTTCAGTATCTTCAACTGTATCATTGATTATGATTTTTACAATGTCTTTGTCTTCATCAGATTCAGATTTCTTCTCTGTCACTCTGTTGGAAACACCTTCATAACTGGTACTTGGAATCTCATCCTTTTTATGAGTTATTTCCTCTTCCCTAGTTTCAAGATTTCCGTTCCTGCCTTCAGTGTTTCCAGATTTTTCTTCAGCTTTCTCCTCTTCAATGACCTTATCTGCACTTACTTCTGTGTCTTTACGGGTGTCTAAATTTACAGATTCTCGACCTTCAGATGGATCTTCAGAATCTGGTATCTCCACAATCTCCCTTTCACCTTCACCTTCAGACGCAGAACTGGCTTCTGTTACTTTCAGATGTCAACGTTCCTGTCGATCTTCAGAATCTGAAGTCTTTTCTGGTTCAGCTTCAGAATCAGAGTCAGTTGTACTTTCACCGTTGTATGGGTATTCAGGTGCAGGCACACGAATGATGTGGCTGGCATGCACCCACCTCTTCAATCCAGCAACTTGACTGCAGTAGTACTGACTAGGATAACCTGGAGTCGTTTCTGCCACCGTGGTACCTGTCAGGTGCCCCACAAGTCTTACCTTCGCTTGTGACGCAATTCCGCAGAGACGACAAGAGCACTCGTCCCTGTACCCACCTGACCCTCGTGGAAAGCGATACACAACAGGGATGAGATGGACGCAGGGATGGGAGCCAGGGTGTAGGGGTAGTGGATAATGTGGAGCTGGCGGGGGCGTCCGGGTGTCAACTGGAAACCAAAAGAGATAGTTCAGAAACAGAGTCATACCCGGAAAGGAACCACCCCCCACATACACACACAGACCTTGTCACCCTCTAAGAACTCACCAATGCTTCCGGTATGAAAGACCCCAGATGAGAGCAGCTCCGGATGTGAATAGCGACGGGAATGCGCTCCTGCGCGTTGCAGTTATGTCCAAAACTAAAATAATGCGCTCCTGCGCGTTCACCCAAGCTAAAACAAAAGATTGTGCGCTCCTGCGCAGTAGCAGTAACTGGTCACCAGTCACTCCACCATTGGTATCCCTTTGGCGCTCCTGCGCGGTGGAACACCTTAGTACAAACCCCAAAAAGCAACTTAGGTCCTTATAACACCCTCTAGGCGCTCCTGCGCGATAAGGGTTAATGAAAACAGATAAACTGGCACGTTCCTGGAACCCCCAGGAGAAGGAATGAACACGCGTCTGAGTGACGCAGATGTGAGGCAGGGTTGCGCTCCAGCGCGGGTTGCCTCCGAGGTCCAAGACGAGTGAATGGAATCACTCCGACGAGTGGCTGACGTAACAGCCGTGCAGCGCTCCAGCGCGGCTTGTCTCTGGAAGGCAGGTCTCGGCAGCGGGATTCCCAGCAAGTAATCCGGAATCCGAAGCACCAAGCCGGCTGGAAACGCGATGTTTAAGCGTTTTCCCCCGGAAGTGCTTCTGTGCTCTGCTGCCCGGAACTAGACCGGGTACTCTACTTCCGGCCGGAAGTGAGTATTCTGGCCGTCCGTGTGTGTATGCAGAAATGGCCGGCCGCGGTAATGCCGCGAACCGTGACAGTACCAAACAATTCCTCCTGCGGTGTACCTTCACTCGAACCCAGTCACCAGGGACTAAATCATGAGCTGAATTTTTCTCTTTGGAATTTGACTCAGTTCCCACCTGGTGGAGCACAGAAGTTACCACATCAGGCAGATTTTTGCAATAGTCCAATATGATGTCATCATTTATTGTCAATAACTTATTAACAGGTACATAGGCCTGCCTCATTACTCTGCCCATCAAAATCTCATGTGGACTCAGTCCAGTTTTCTTGTCAGGACTACTTCTCAATGTCATCAGAACAAGCGGCACAGCATCTGGCCACTTAAGGCCCGTTGCCAAACACATTTTTGCAATTATTCCTTAATAGTTCCATTTACCTGCTCTACTACCCCTGAAGCCTCAGGACTGTAAGTACAATGCAGCTTCTGGCGAATATCCAGAGCTTCACAGATCATCTGCATCAACTCAATTTGAAAATGCGGTCCGTGGTCCGATTCAATGGATACTGGAAATCTAAAGCGCAGTATTATCTCTCGCAAAAGCAATTTGGCAACAGTTATTCCATCATTCCTCCTTGTGGGGAATGCTTCAACCCATCGGGAGAACAAGCAAATTATCACACAAACATACCTAAGCCTGTTGCATGGGGGCAATTCCACAAAATCCATTTGAACCCTTGTAAATGGACCACCCTCCCGTCCTATGGTTCCAAAACTCACAACGGTTTTTCTGTTTGGATTAAATTGCTGACATATCAGGAATCTTTGGCACAAACTTTCGGCATTCATCCTGAACTTGGGAATATACCATGTTTGTCTGAAAAGACGAATCATGGCATCTCTTCCAATATGGGCTTGACCATGGTACATTCGAGCCATGTCTGAGATCATGCTATCAGGCATTACTGGTCTTTCATCTTTGTAAACCCAAATTTCATCTTCTTCTCTCTGTCTGCACCCTGCTTTTAACCAAATATCTTTTTCTTCTGCTTCTGCCTCTTCTTGTACCTGTTTCACTTCCTGCCATATCTCAACTGCAGTAGTTAGCATTAAAGGACTCGGAACATGTTCTTTTGACTTTTCCCTATTGATTGAAATTAGATTTTTTGCACAATGCTTTGCAATGGCATCCAAATAATTATTTCCTCTAGAAATATAATCTTCGTTCGTTTTGTGAACTGAACACTTCACCACATCTATTCTTTCAGGAAGCTGAATTTCATCTATCAATGTCTTTACAAATTCAGCATTCCGAATAGGTGTTCCCGCAGAAGTCAAATAACCTCTTTGAGACCAGAGTTGTCCATAATCATGAACAACTCCATAGCCATATTGACTGTCAGTCACTATGGTTACTTTCACCTCTTTTCCCAGTTCACATGCTCGTATCAAAGCAACTAACTCCACTACTTGAGCAGAATGAATTCCTTCCAAAGAAGATGCTTCCAACACTTCTGCTACTGTGCAAATGGCATAAGCAGTGCTCAAAATGCCACTCTCTGTTCTCAGACATGATCCATCCACAAACATCACAAAATCTGATTCAGGTAATGGTTCATCCATAATATCTGGCCTAGGTTTTGTGCAATACTCAAGAACTTAAGAACATCCAGACATTTGTGATCAAACTCACCTTTCACTTCTGCTTCCATAGTGTCAGGTAAAAGTGAAGAAGGATTAACATTCACACATCTGGCAATTGTCACATTTTCAGCTCCCAGAATTACTTTTTCATATTGAGTCATTCTGCATGTATTGTGTTTTTGCTCTTGTGAGGAGAATCTCTCCAGAATGAGGTACATACACCCTCACAGGAAATCTCATCACAATTCCTTCACTTTGCTCCAAACTTACACTGGTTGCTGCTACTGCTTTTAGACATCCTGGCAAAGCCTTTGCAACAGGGTCCATAACAGCTGAGAAATATGCAATTGGTTTTCTCATTTTTCCATGTCTCTGAATTAACACTGACAATGCACATCCTTCTCGCTCACTGCAGTACAATTCAAACTCTTTTTCATAATCGGGCATTCCTAATGCTGGTGCTTCACACGGTTTTGTTTTCAGCTGTTCAAATGCTTCCATTTCAGTTTTGGTCAAAACTATTGGATCTCTAATATCTGCTTTTATCAATCTCTGTAATGGTTTTGCAATCAATGAAAATACACTAATCCACTGTCTACAGTAACCTACCATTCCTAAGAACATTCTCACGTGTCTTTGAGTTTTAGGTGGCTGCATTCCCAGTATCATTCTGATTCTTCCTATTGTGACTTGTCTGATCCCTTTTGCAATCTTGTGACCTAAGTATTGTACTTCTTATTGACAAAACTGTAATTTAGATGGAGACACTTTATGTCCCTCTTCTGCCAAATGATTCAACAATGCTACTGTGTCAGTTACACATGCATGTTTTGTTTTTGATGCAATTAAAGATCATCTATGTATTGTACTAATACAGACTCTCCAGGCATGTTCAAGCTTCCTAATGATTTCTTTAGCAACTTATTAAAAATTGATGGACTCTCAGTGTACCCTTTTGGAATTCTACACCATGCTAGAATACGATTTTGGAATCGAAACACAAAAATTGGCTGGCTTTCTGAATGCAATGGAACAGTAAAGTACGCATTGCACAGGTCAATCACTGCATACCATTCCGCATCATGGGGAATTTGGTACAAAATTACTGCTGGATTCGGAACAATCGGGCAACATGAGACAACAGTTTTCTTAACCTTTCTAAGGTTCTGCACAATTCTAAATGCTCCGTTAGGCTTTTTCAATCCCATGATCGGTGAATTACATGGGCTGCTTTCTATTTCTCTCAGAATTCCCTGCTCAATCATTTTATCAATTACTGGAGCGATTCCTTCAATTACTTCTGCAGTCATCCTATACTGAGGTATATTTGGGTAGCTCGCACCTTCCTTTACTGTAACTCTTACAGGATCAACACCTTTCATCAATCCTATATCCTTTCCAGTGAAATTCCATACTTCCTCTTTCACTACTTCTTTCAATTCAACAGGAATCTTTTCTCAATCAAAAACAG
Source organism: Lissotriton vulgaris (assembly GCF_964263255.1). Classification (NCBI taxonomy): domain Eukaryota; kingdom Metazoa; phylum Chordata; class Amphibia; order Caudata; family Salamandridae; genus Lissotriton; species Lissotriton vulgaris. The sequence continues at coordinate 239,117,743 of NC_141699.1, read as the reverse complement.
GAAATAGCTTGCTCTGCTCTGCCTCAATCATGAGCATTGTCATTTTATACAAACTGTCTTCATCTGAAGTTTGCAATTCTATGCCATCTGGTGAACAGTGTATGGCACAGTTCATTTTGCACAGAATATCCCTGCCTAATAAATTAACAGGACTACTATCACACACCACAAATCGATGCGTATCTTTGTAATTTCCAATTGCTATTTCAACTGGTTCTGTCAAAGGAGTTTGTATCTGTTTATTAGCTACACCTACAACTTGGATGGTCTCTCCAGAGAGAGGAAGATTTTTAATTTCCACTGATCTAACATTAGAACGGGTAGCACCAGTGCCCACTAGTAAAGTTATTTCCACATCATTCACCTTTCCGTTCACAAATGGACTAGACTGATCTACCTCAAGAGTGGCTCCAAGCACACACTCTCCTCCCTCTCTTAGGCACCGTCATAAACTTTCATCCGACTCACTGCCACCTCCTTCTTGTAACCAATATTGAGGACCACATTCACTCTTTGCGGTCTTTTAACCTGCTCACCTTCACTGAATCCTGCATTGCACTGTATCTCTGCTGGTTTACACTGTTTGGCAGTGGCGGTTGTGGCACCTGACTTTGCTGATTTGCTATCTGCTGTTGTGGCTGTTGTGGGTTTACCTCAAACTGCACCTGTGAATTCAACGAATTATTTTCCAAATGAATTCTTGGCAGACATTTACACTCTTTCTTCCAATGCCCTAACTTGCCGCAATTAAAACAAGGGAGCTTCTTCTTTAATTCATCTATGTTTCCCACTAACCTTGGTTTGCCCTTGAAGTTTCCTTGATTCCCTGCATTCTTATTTTCCATTTGCGCCACTTGTTGTTCCGCTACTTTTACTTGTGCCCACATGTCTTTCTCTTTCAGCTTTTTCTGTTTTGCACTAATTTCTTAACTGCAATATTTTGCTTTTCTCAAAACTTCATCCACAGTACCTGACTGCCAACCTATCATGTCTCCAATCTCTGGTCTTAACCCATACACAAATCTGTATATAAAGTGGCTCATATCCTTCTCATTTAATTCTTCATAACCACTATACTGTTTAAAGACTAGCAGCAATCTTTCATAAAATGAATGTACAGATTCTTTCGGTTCTTGTGTGGTCCTGTCTATTTTTACCCAATCAGTTTCTTTTGGAGGTATTTTATTTTTCAACCATACTATTACTTGTTCATGTTTCCGCATTACATCTGGTGACGGAGCTCATGTGACTTTGTCTCCTTAGCAAATTATTCTCTTGGCTAATCTATAGCTATTTTACATTCTGTCCATAAATTTGCTGGCACTACTATGTCAAACAATCCATCCAGATCAATCCAAAAAACTTTTGACACTTTCACAAATCTGTCTACTTGTCAATATCATTCTACTGGTTTCTCTCTCAATCTCGGAAAATCATTATTAAACAACATTATATCCTGTCTGCTCCAAGGAACATGTACATATCCTCCTCCAGGTATCTCTCTCATGGGGAACTCAGTTACCACTGCTTCTTTTTCTCTAATTGGAAAAGCTAAAGTGGACTTATCACTATTTTCTTCTCTCTTCTTTGCCCATTTAAGTCTCCACTTGCTCACGTCTCCCCATCTTCGCAGCAGCACAATCAACTCGTTTATCTGTGATTTTCTCCCAGCAGTATTCATATTTTCAATGTCCTTTTCTGCAAAATCCACTCTATACGATTTCTGCAATGATTACATTTTTGAAAATTCCACTCCTAATTCACTTGCTAAATCCTCTAATTGATCATACATTGTTTTGAAATTCCATGTTTTGCTTTTACACATAAACATAAGTTCATCATCCTGATACGTTTTTAATCTATCTGTTCCAATTGTTCCGATAATTAATTCTTCCATATCCACTTTTAGTTTTGCTACATCCAATACTTTTGGTTCATTTTCTTTTAATTTTAGAGTTTTAATCCAGTCATTCCTTATCTGACGGTCCTACAGGAGTTTGTATTCAATCTATTTTATCTAGACTTTTCTCTGGTGTTGCAGAGTCAGATTCTGCACCAATCAGGTATTTGTACAATGAACTTTGATTAAAAGTCAATTCAGGTGGATTTACATTAATAGTCTGCTTTAATTCTGACAAATCAGGATACATATTTTCTCTTACTTTCCATAACAGGTGTATTTGGAATATATCTAACTTCTACTCTGTCTGGGACATCTTTTAAACTTGAATATTGTCTTGGGGTTTCATTATTTCTTTCATCTATTACCGGGTTATTCGGAATAGTCCATAAAGAACTTGGCTGATATGGTAGCGGTCTCCTATTTAATATTTCTTCTAACACAGCATCTTCTGATTCACTATCACCATAACTTTGGTTCGCTGTTTCTATATTCTTTTTCTTTTCTGTACATTTCCGACCCTCAAATTCATCCACTAACCTAACTGGATACATACCATCAAACATATTACTATTACTCCATTGACGCATTCTATTCTCATGTGTTTCTCCCCATAAATCTCGACCTCTACCCTTTGGTCTTATATGCCTAATGTCCTTTAGTAGGAAAGGGCTTACTCAGTGCGGGCTTGCTGCCTCGAAACTCGTCGAGCATGAATGCAGTTTTTGGCTGATAGAGAGCGGGCTGCATGAGGTAAACACTGTGAGGAAGCGTGGAGTGCCCCACTTGAGCGCAAGGGCGTTTTGGTTTTGAACATTGGAACGCGGCTGCCCGAGCCACGATAACAAGAGGAGCACCATTTCCGGAGTTTGGAATGGCTGTAGAGGGTAATGTTCCCTCCGTGTGAAGCACGCTGTCCAGATGCGAAAAACAAGCACGCACTGAGAAAGCCTTTCCTACTAAAGGACATTAATGCTTTTAATTTTGATACAAAGGAACGGAGCCTACTATAGGCAATCACTAAGAACTCACCTGATGAACTATGATTACCAGCATGCCGGCAGAAAACTACTGTCAGCCACGCCCACTAAAGGCGGCTTCACTAAATAAATTAAGTAGCAAACAGGTGATGTTATCTGTGACTCTGTACCTAAGCTCATGACTGGGAGGCGTGGTGCCTCGAAACGCGTCGAGCATGAATGCAGTTTTGGGCTGACAGAGAGCGGGCTGCATGAGGTAAACACTGTGAGGAGAGCGTTGAGTGCCCCACTTGAGAGCAAGGATGTTTTGGTTTTGAATATATGTATATATGTGTATGTATATATATGGTGTTATGACGTTACAAGGTATGCTTTTACCCCCGCATGCCGGTACAACACAATTTTTTACTCTGACTTGCTGTCAGGGATGCGCGGGAGTTTGAAATACTATAATTTACTATTCTAACTCCAGTCTGTGCAACAGTAGGGAAGGTGTTGGAGTTAAATCTAATACCTTATACCCCCTACAGCAAGCCATTTTCGTTGTAATGGTATGCAGGATAAAAGCATGCTTTGTAATGCAGGTGTTGTAATGGTTGTTTCCCATATATATGTGTGTATATATATATATATATATATATATATATATATATATATATATATATATATATATATATATATATATATATATATATATATATTACCTACTGGCGGTCGCCAGTAGGTATATATAGTTAGGATTTTTTCTCTATGGGACTTTTGAAAATTCTATGTCTAATAACTTTGGCGTTTGTGGATGGAATCGGCTGAAATTTTCAGGAAAATGGCACATTTTGTTTCTGAGCAGCTCCTGAAAATTTGGTGGGGTTTCGTCAAGGGGGGGCTGAGAAAAAAGGGGGGTCCCAAAACGCGTTTTTTGCATTGAGTTTTCCATAGGGCGGTTGGACTCACTTTTAGCTCGAACGGCTGAATGGATTTGCACGAAACTTGGCAAAATTGTAGGGACTGTTAGCCCGATGTGCCTTTGCTAGGTCTCAATATATGTGCTCCAGTAGTTTTTGAGAAATTAACGTTTAAATCAAGATATATATCTGTAACAGCGCTCTGGGCAGCGATCCGGTCCGCTTACTTTTCGCTTATCGGAACTTTGCGCGCAGAAAGCTGATTGGCTCTCCGGTGTCTGTCAACATTCTAAACAGTCCGGAGCGGCCGCCATCTTGTCTCTCGGTAGGATCGAGAGAGAAGAAGAGGTGAAAAACGAAGGGTGAATTTAATGAAAGGGGGCAAGGTATCCCCCTTTTAACCCCCTAGGAATGCTGTTGGGGTTATTAAAGGGACCCGTGGGGAAAAGAAAAAAAAAATGATTTTTCACGGTAGAAGCGCTTCACGGGCCGCGAACTGGGCCGCAAACTGGTAGCGAAACGGGAATTCGCCATTTTGTGCTTCGTAAATTAAATTACTAGTTATAAGTGGGTACGGGAGACGTATCCTAATCCCCTATGTTTCCTGAGGGTGGGTGAGGAGGCTGATATATGTTGATACATCTCTTCCAGCGGCTGTGCGTGAGCTTTTTTTTTTTTTTTGCTGCGTGACAGTCCGGAGCGGCCGCCATCTTGTCTCTCGGTAGGATCGAGAGAGAAGAAAAGGTGAAAAACTAAGGGGGAATTTAATGAAAGGGGGCAAGGTATCCCTCTCTTGACCCCCTAGGAATGTTGTTGGGGTTATTAAAGGGTCCCGTGGGGAAAATAAAAAAAAAATGATTTTTCACGGTAGAAGCGCTTCACGGGCCGCGAACTGGGCCGCAAACTGGTAGCGAAACGGGAATTCGCCATTTTGTGCTTCGTTAATTAAAGTACTAGGTATAAGGGGGTGCGGGAGACATATCCTAATCCCCTATGTTTCCTGAGGGTGGCTGAGGAGGCTGATATATGTTGATATATCTCTTCCAGCGGCTGCTCCATCTTGCCTTTTTTCGAATGCCACAATTTTGTCGTGCACGGCAGCCATTTTAGATGCCAGGCTGGTCCCAGGCTATCACCTACCCCTGCGGATGTAGTTTATGGCCCCAGCTGTAGAGAATTCAGACATGGCAATCCTCCTGATTCAGGCGTGTGAGTACTGATTTCAGTGCTAGTCTCCCGCCTCCCGATTTCTGCAAGCAAAAACCCGGGGGCATATTACTAACAACTAGCGATAATTTTTGTCTATAACTTGTTTAGAGACAAAAATTATCGCCGCACATCGGCGATTTTTATCGCAGATAAACCTTGCTATTATCGCAGAAAAGTCAGCGATATTCATGTATTATCGACCTAATGCTCTTAGCCATGTTATCCACCTCCCATTGGATAACATGGCTAAGAACTGCTCAGGGCAGGTGTTAGATTTTGGAGATATTCGCGCTTAGCGCGAATATCTCCAAAAGTTGGTAATAGAAGGTAGCGATGTTAGGGACTGTTTCCAGTCGCTAACATCTTGGCACGCCACTTTGCATGTCATTAGTGATAAGTATCACTGACATGCAAAGCCGGGCCCAAGATGGTCGCTATCTCCTTTTAGGTGTCACTAACTGGTGTTAGCGACAGCTTGATAATAGGGAAATAATTTTATCTCCGCTTTCATGGTTTTTAAAGCCAAAAAAGCGGAGATAAACCCCCTTGATAATATGCCCCACGATTCCTTGGGGGTTTCAGCTGACAGGGCTTGGTATTGTGTTACATGGTAATTTTTCCATGAAACGTCAGAGGGTCGATGTAGGGGTTCTAGAAGAGGTGATAAACCATTTAAGCCTCATGAACAAGCGCATGGTCTTTTAAAGATTTGTGAAGTACTCGGGGCGGCGGTGTGTGTGTGCCCTCTTTCAGGAGCGGGCGGGGGGGCACTGCCAGCAACTTGCCAGGTCAGGTAGTGTTCAACACGTGCATCACTCTTTCTCTGCTTGCTATTGCGCTCCATGCTTCGGAAAGGTAAGAAAAAGAACGTGCATTTGAGTTTGAAATGTCCGATCCTGCAGCAGCACACTTCCAAAGCCCACACATGACAATAACCCGATTCAAGGCCCCATTCACCCGTTTTTCAAAAAATAGATAACACTCCAACAAATTAAGGTTATAAAACTTTATTAACTTTTAACGATAATGAACAGAACAAAAACTAAAAACATTTAAACATTTATTAACACAAAAAGCAACAATGGTTAGAAGCTGTCTTTTGTGCGAATAGTCCCAAGGCAGCACAACGTGCAGAGTTCTGGACGGCACCCAGGTGATGTCGCCTGGGTGCCGCACTGGTTTAGGGATCCTACAATGCTGCTCCGAAAATTGGCGTGGGGCGTCCCGGGTGGGGCGGGGGGAGGCCTCGTCAGTAGCGGTCTGTTGTGCGAATAGTCCCAAGGCAGCACAACGTGCAGAGTTCTGGACGGCACCCAGGTGATGTCGCCTGGGTGCCGCACTGGTTTAGGGATCCTACAATGCAGCACAGAAAAACAGCGTGGGGCGTCCCGGGTGGTGCGGGGGGAGGCCTCGTCAGTAGCGGTCTGTGTCCAGTGTCACATGGCTGACACAACATGTACGACAGGCACCCAGGTGATGTCCAGTAAACTGCCGCACTGGTTTTGGTATCCTACAATGCTGCTCCGAAAATTGGCGTGCGGCGGCCCGGGGGGGGGGGGGGGGGGGGAGGCGGCGTGAACGGGTCTCCCCAGGTGGCGGCCATCTAGCTGAGTTGCGCTCGCTCTTGCGGCCACAGCGTCTCGCTCACCATGTTGTGGAGTTGCTCCCACTCTTGCAGTGCAGCGATAGGCGGCTGCCACATGGCTGTCAAAATGGCGGACGGCTCTTCGGTTTTGGGCCTGGTCCACTGAAATGGCCCTGGGACACCTTGGAAGTCGGACGCTTGCCTGCTAGGGCTTGGGCTCCATTCTCGAAAAGCGTCCCCTCAGCCGTGAAGATTGTATAAAAGTCTTGGGGGCCCCCGACTCCCGCAGGCTTCCGGTGGGGAGCGGCTGCCATGATTGCTCGCGGAATGACCACGACGGAGCCACGAGATGGTGGTGCTCTCATGCTGACGCCAGCTTCAGTCTGAATGATCCAGAAACAAGGTGGGGCTTTCATCGTTTGGGAAAAAAAAATGTTCTAAACCAATGAAAAGTGTTATTTTTAGGTCATATGACCAAGCCTTCCATCTTTAGGAAACCAAAAGTAAAATGAACCAATGAAAAGTTTTATAAACAAGTCACATGACCTGTTATGCGACATAGGGCTACAAAAAGCGTAGAAAATCCGTTGGCACGTGAGGCGGCGTCAGTAGCGGACCGATGTGCGAATAGGCCGAAGGCAGCACAACGCGCCGAGATCCGGATGGCACCGAGGTGGTGTCCAGCAAATTGCCGTACTGGTGTGGCCATCCTACAATGCTGCGCCGAAAGACGGCGTGTTCAGCTGAGTTCCGGTTACTCTTCCGGCACAGTGACTCGAACGCGCTGAGATCCGGATGGCACCGAGGTGGTGTCCAGCAAGTGGCTGCACTGGTGTGGCCATCCTACAATGCTGCGCCGGAAGTCGGCGTGGGGTGCCCCGTTGGCTTATGAGGTGATGTCAGTAGTCGACTGATGTGTCAATAGGTCGGAACCAGCACAAGGCGCCAAGATCCGAATGGCAAGTCCTGGATGTTGAGTGCCTCAGTTGAGATTTCTGAGAAGTGCTTGTAGAACTGTCTGAAGCTTATTTGCACCTGCTGCAGCTTCACTAGGTCCGGCGGAACTTGTTGCCTTTTCCTTTGTGCTTCTTTTCCTACAATGCGTTTCTTCTGAAGACACGACCAGGTCCCTGAATGTGTGCAGGGGGACGCTATTGAATGAATGAACGCGCCGAGATCTGGATGGCACCGAGGTGGTGTCCAGCAAATTGCCGCACTGGTGTGGCCATCCTACAATGCTGCGCCGAAAGTCGGCGTGGGGTGCCCCGTTGGTTTATGAGGTGATGTCAGTAGCGGACCGATGTGTGAATAGGTCGGAACCAGCACAAGGCGCCCTGCACTGTTGAGCCTTTTTCAATGTCTGTTTTTTGTTCTTTCCCCTCCATCAAAAACAAAACAAAAATACAAGGCGCCAAGATCCGAATGGCAAGTCCTGGATGTTGAGTGCCTCAGTTGAGAGTTCTGAGCAGTGCTTGTAAGACTGTCTGAAGCTTATTTGCACCTGCTGCAGCTTCACTAGGTCCGGCGGAACATTTTTCCTTTTCCTTTCTGCTTCTTTTCCTACAATGCGTTTCATCTGAAGACACGACCAGGTCCCTGAATGTGTGCAGGGGGACGCTATTGATTGAATGAAAATGGCGGCTTGACACAAAGCTGACTCAAGCGTTACTGTTGGTGCTATACAGACAAAAATTGGTTTTCAGTTTGTACATTCTTCAGGTTTTTTTTTCCATCCAAGTCTGATTGAGAGTTTGTAGAAAAATGGCTTCAGATTTTCCACATACTACTCTTCAACATTCTTCCTAAATGTAACAATGTGAAACTCACTAGGAGAACGGCTGTTTCTGTTTCCTTTCAAAATGCTGCCACCAATATTTTCTGAATAGAAGACACCATCTTGTAACATAAAGGGCCGAAAGGGGTTCTGGTCTGGCCGATGGTTGGTGGAGACATTTTGACTATATCTTGGACCTGCCCGGCCTCGCCCAAAATGGCGCCGGTATAAATGGGACTCGTAACTCTTTGCCCGCAAATGTATATCTAGAAAATGTTATTGTAAGTGGCCCTGTCGTATTTTAATTACAAAATGTACGTCCACCGATTCCGCAACTGTTAGACACCTTTGTTCTTGTCACCTAATGGCCCGCTCGTTACGTTCTTCTACAGTGTAAATGTCTCCTCATCATATACGATTTGAGTTTGCTCCGTGGCCGGCCCACGTGGTTATAGGCCCGTATTTGTATACTGACATTTTCACAATAAAGGTTTTTAAAACAAAACACGGTAGTAGTATTTTCATTTGTAAAGTTTTTACTTTTAGTGACTGTTTTCGAATCAGTAAAAGGCAAGTGAAATAAAGCAGTCCAATTACATGACGGATAAAAGGTATAATATGTAGGAACGCAGTAAAGATAAATGGTCAAGGGCAGTTGTGTTTTTCATGTCTGCAACATAAAGTGATCGATAAGAATCTGATAATCAGGCGTATCGGCGACTAAGACAGCAGGCCGAATCTCTTTTACTCAACGGCTCCGTCATGGAAGGAAGAAACGCCCTTTTTCTCGAAAAAGGAATATATTTTACTTGCAAGACAGTTGTAAATTTTCCGGGAAAGTACATTAGCCTGGAATATTATAACATATGTTTGAAAAAAAAATATTGTTCGAAAATAATAAAAAGCGTAATTTTTAGGTCATAAGACCAAGCTTTTCATCATTAAATTAACAAAAGTAAAATGAACCAATGAAAAGTTTTATTAACAAGTCACATGACCTGTTATGCTTACGTTACGCGCTGCGCGCCGCGCCTCGGATCACTTCCGGGTGCGCTAACGCGGCGTGTCATAAAACGCATTACGCGACAACGTAGGTCAAGAATATAGTCTAAATGTCTCCACCAACCAGCGTTCAGAACACAACCCCTTTCAGCAGTCCAAAAAGTTCTGTTAAATGACAACAGAGGGGACAGGCAACAAGAACCATCAGTCAAAGAGGGGAGGGCAAGTTCTTCTCTTCCGGGTCATGTTGGGGCGCTACCGGAACTGATCGAATTGGTAGTCTACAGTGTTTCTGGATGTTTCAGACTAAAGCTGGCGTCAGCATGAGACCACTACCATCTCGTAGCTCCGTCGTGGCCATTCCACGAGCAATCATGGCAGCCGCTCCCCACCAGAAGCCTGCGGGAGTCGGAGGCCCCCAAGACTTTTGTAGAATCTTCACGGCTGAGGGGACGCTTTTCGAGAATGGGACCCAAGCCCTAGCAGACAAGCGTCCGAGTTCCAAGGTGTCCCAGGGCCATTTTAGTGGACCAGGCCCAAAACCGAAGAGCCGGCCGCCATTTTGAGAGTCCTGTGGCAGCCGCCTATCGCTGCACCGCAAGAGCGGGCGCATCTCAACTACATGGTGAGCGAGACGCTGTAGTCGCAAGAGCGGGCGGAAAACAGCTGAATGGCGGAAGAGGCACAGTGTAGCAAAAGCGGGCGGAATGGCAACTAAAACGATAAAGGGGCGCCCCACTACAGCTTGTCTTCAGGTCAAACGGATTGTGGGACAAGGTCCAGAATTGAAGAGTCATCAAAAGGCAAAAAGTACCGCCGGACCCCGGGAGCCGGCCGCCTATGTCGGGGGCGATCTCAGGCTACACCAGTGCTATAAGACTTGGGGAGGGTGTCGGAGCCAAGCGTCTTCTCCGAGTCCATGGCCATCACAGCGTCCCTCAGGGGCCTCCGTCAAGCTGTTTAGGAAGGTAACATATTACATTGTTTTCTAATGCAGTCAGGTCCACAAACGACACTCACTTACTTTGAGAATAGTGAAGCTGCAGTAGGTGGAAATAAGCTTCAGACAGTGTTACAAGCGCTGCTCAGAACTCTTAACTATGGCACCCAACATCTAGAACTTATGCTATTTGAGAATGGTAGTGACATCGAAGCATCTCAGGGACCAAAACCATTAACGTACTTTCACGTATGAAAATCTTACTTGGGGAGGGGGCAGGAGCGAAGCGCCCCCTCCCAGTCAGCGCCACCACACCGTATGTTGAAAATCTGAAGCCATCGTTCTACAAAGTCAACCAAACTTGGATTGAAAAATCTAGAAAAATGTACAAACTGAAAACCAGTTTTGGTCTGCATAGCATCAGTAGCAACGCTTGAGTCAGCTTTGTGTCAAGCCGCCATTTTGATTCAACAAAGCACAGGCATTGAAAAAGGCTGAAATTCAGAACTCTAAACTATGGCACCCAACATCCAGGAGCTTGCTATCCGGATCTTGGAGCCTTGTGCTGTTTTCGATCTATTCACACATCGGTCCACTACTGACATCATCTTATAAACCAACGTTATGTAAATAGTTTTTTAATAAAATGTTTTACCCTGTTTCTTTGCTGGTGTGTTGTCTATATTTTTAATATTTGCATAGGGTTTGTCATTATTTTGTGCGGGATGGGTGATGGAGCCGAGCTGTCTTGCAGCCCTCATGGTGTGGAGCTCAGTTCATCTCACTATTTTCGTATTTCTCAAGAAGGGTTGTTCCTAATATTTCTATTTTAGCGAGGTCAAAAAGAGATCCAATTAGTGGCCTACTGATTTTGCTCGATTACTTTTATTTTTTTTACACGATTTTTCACTATCTGCAAAGACTAAACAGAGTATTGCGACTTTGTGCTTGTTTGTAAATAGAGAATGATCCAAAGAGAACCAATTCTAAAACAGTAAATGCTTGGACAACAATCAATCAAATGGAGAGACAAGGAGGTACGACGGATTACAACGGAGGGGAGGGGGGGGGCAGCGTTCAAAGCACATCAGCGTGCATAAATACGAAAATGTTTTTATCTATCACGTACTTGACATTTTAAAGCTTTTCATATTTGCTATTAAAAAACCAATGAAATTCACAGAAAAAACCATAGGTTATAGTGGATATATAGTTAGGAATTTGCATTTACAAAACCTTGAAAATTCAATGAAAAAACCATAGGTTATAGGCCATATATAGTTAGGAATTAGCATTTACAAAACCTTATTTTACTCGCATAAAACCATTGAAATTCCATATATAGTTAGCTAACTATAAGCGCTAACTATATATCGCGCACCCGCAATCCACTGCTGATGATGTCACATATTACATCATTCATGACATGGTCAGTGACATCACTGATGACATCACTGATGACATCTCAAATGACATCACTGATGACAACTCAAATGATATCAATGATGACATCTCAAATGACATCACTGATGACAACTCAAATGACATCACTGATGACATCTCATTTGTCATCACTGATCACATCACTCATGTGATAATACAATGAACCTCTTCAGACTCTAATATAACCTTACATACACTCAGTATAAACAGACACTCACAGACTGTCACTCATCCATGGAGTTACTCACACACCTAGTCAGTCATGCAAAGAATCAATCACACCTCCATTTCCTCAACTATACAGTTATACAAACTTTACTTATTCAAACATATACTAACACATATTTACTCTCTTATATAATCCCTGATACAAGCTCACAGTGATCGATACAGCCACTCACACATTCACTGGCTCTTATGTTCAGTTATTTATATATCTCAACTCTCACATGTATTGTGTTTTACATACGTACTTACTTGCACATGTAGCAATGAGAAATCCATTCACTCACCAACACACCCATGCACAGTCAACCGCCTATATAGCTGTTTCCACATGCACTCTTGAACTCATACTCCTAGTGAATCAACTGCTTACACATCTATGCACAGAGTCACGCACCTCCCAGCCACCCACACACACACTCAGCCTCCCATTCAAATATTTGGGCAACCAATCAATAACCCATATGGCCACTCTTATAGCTACTGATCAACACATGCAGCAGCTTACACAACATCAAACATACTGATGCACGAATTAAGACAGTTTAGTCACTAACCCATGTACTCAGTGAGACACATTTAATCACTCACTCATACAGTCAGTCATGCACCTACTAAATTCTTCATCCAGACACTTATACATCCACTCATTCTTCAATATGTGAAACATATTTAAACTTTACAGACACATACAATCACTGGATGTTGTGATCAGTGATGTCATCAGTGATGTCACTGACCATGTCATGAATGATGTAATATGTGACATCATCAGCAGTGGATTGCGGGTGCGCGATATATAGTTAGCGCTTATAGTTAGCTAACTATATATGGAATTTCAATGGTTTTATGCGAGTAAAATAAGGTTTTGTAAATGCTAATTCCTAACTATATATGGCCTATAACCTATGGTTTTTTCATTGAATTTTCAAGGTTTTGTAAATGCAAATTCCTAACTATATATCCACTATAACCTATGGTTTTTTCTGTGAATATATATATATATATATGAGAACTGGTTTTGCCTGCACCTTTAGAAAGACATAAAACATTTAGAACTAACTGATGAGAGAGGGTCAAAGAAAATATTTTGCATGTATGTTTTGGTATTGCTAATGAGTAAACCTAGCCTTCTAGCAAAGGAGTGGTGTGCAGACAGTAAGCCTAAGTCAGGTTTCGAAGGGGGAGGGGAAAGAGGGAGGAAGTAGCTAGTAGACATGATGGTGAGACGTCTGCCTATCTGAATCTAGGGTTCCTTGAAGAGGTGATTTTTCAATGTACAGTTTTTTCCTGAATCACAGGAGGGTTGATGCTGATATAATCTTGCAGGGGATGTTGTTCTAGAGAAGCGAGTAGGCTAAGAAGGCTTGCTTCATTCTTTTCACCGTCCTGCATTGTTTAGTCTCTAATTTAGCATGTCAAAGCTCCTCTTTTGATGTTGACCTGCAGGTATATGATTTAGATGTTAATTAGTAAAATTAATTGTTGGCAAAGATCGTTTAGTGGTTATGTATATTTTTCCAAACAAGTCCTTCAGCAGGCATTCCTCCAAGAATAGGTAGCACGCACAATTAAAATGCTAGGATTGTGCTCCCAAGCTTTGTTGCACAGATTGATAACACTGCATTTAGTGGTATGGTAGGGACAATATCTATTCTTATAAGTAAATACATTTGAATACATATTAACCACATTTTAGACACAGCACGCCATTTTGCTGCTTTGAATTAAAATACATTATTACTCACCGCATTCAATAACATATTACGTTATCTGTTTCTGCAATTTTATTTTCAATTCCTTCTACTTAGAAGCAGTGTTAGCCTACACCATTGGACTTTTTTTCCCACACAATATTTTAACTGTGAGGTATTTAATTTGGCTCCTTCAATTATGCTTTGTTTTCGTGCTGATAACAGTGGTCAAGGCAAAAACGATCTTAGGTTCACAAGTAACACAGCCGCCACTTTCATTTCTGCTAAGCTGCCCCATTATGATTTAGTTATTTCAAATGGAGATTATAAACACTTTATTTCAAAGCGCTCCGCTTCACAGTGGTTTTCACAGTGTGAGAACGATTGAGGTCAAGAGATGCAGGCAGCCTACCCATCAATGCAAGTAAATTTCTCACACAGTGACATGCAATCAAATGGCAGGGAGGTCACCTCTGCAGGAAACAATCCCTGCAGCTTGTGAGCAAGTGCCAAATTGCAGCTTTAAAAAATAATCACAAAGAACACAATGGAAATATCTCCGAAGAGAATACAAATTTCACAAAACAGATGACCTTAGCCTAGACTAAATCAAGGCTATTTACTATAAATGGTTCGTTCAGCCTGTTTAAGCAATAAAACATAAATATTACCCGGTGCATCCAGTCAGATTTTGAGTAGCAGGTGATTGCAGGAATCTCACGACGTTAACACGCCATACCTTTTTCTTTAAATTGTGAAGGATTTAGCAAACCAATCACACGCATTGCTAATTTTGTTTTCATTTTCATAAAATGCGACGATTCTTTATAAAACTTACAATTATATCAACACGCAACTAGTATTTAATTTACATAACAGTTAATTATCATATTTTTTTATATGTAATTTGTTTCGAAATCTTAGACAATGAACATTATATAAAGTATACAACGATTTTCTACTTACTTGAGCATTTGCCTGCATTCCTTTGAACATAAAATGTAATGGAAACATAATGAAAGTATACAGTTTGTGCAGCATGTACTGTAAGATTACAAACAATTGTATAGGAATTAGGTAACTGATGAAAAAACATACATGAAACACCAATATTGTTTTTTCTTCTTTTCAGAAGTGTTCCAAACGGAACATTCACCCTGCCACAAGCCTGCTGTGTGACCAGTGATGCCTGCACGATCTTGTGCGCCAGCTAGACCCCAGTCCGCTGGTCCAAAAGACCCGTCCGGCGCCCAGCGGTGATTGCTCCCCCCTGTGTACCCAGGCCTCACTGCTCACCTGCCGCCACTGGCGTGTCTCCATGAGGGCCCAGCACGTGCCAGTGCAATCTTCAAGTCCGAGGCCCATGAGCTTGGAAGCCTCCTCAGCCGATCGCGGGCTTCCGCACAACAGGCCCCCAGAGCACCCAGCGGCACCGCACCACGAAGTTCTGTGTGTGCTGACTGCTACCTCCAGCCCACACTGCGGTCCAGCAGGTCTCACCCAAATCAAATCCAGTCTGGACCTCCAGGCCTACTGCATCATCACAGGCTGCACACCTGTTCAGCTCTTCAGGTGGGCCTACCTCAGTGCAACGCAAGTCAGCGCCATGTGACGATATGCCCGTGCCGGACACCATGCCTCAGGTGCCCTTACCTCTGTGCACCACAAGTTATCGTCCCGTGGGGCTCTCACGCAAGTCCCCCTCCAACAGCCAACAGCATGTCTTGGGTGACGCTACTGGAGCCCTTCACAGTCATGGACCCACCCCTTTTTCAGGCAGGCTGCTTGAAAGCCGGGGTGGAACGTCTGGGGAAGAACTCTGAAGTGCACGACATGCCAACGCTGCAGCGGCGGCCCACGTGTAGGCATGTGAGGAGTGTGAAGAAATGGCCAGGGCTCTGGACATGGTTCAGTTCTGGGCTCTGGGCTCTGGGCGTGGTTCAGTTCTGTGCTGGCCACAAAAGTAACTATGGCGTGTGTCTCTGTTGTAGTGTCGGTGCCACCCAGCCCTTAATCGACAATTTTGCAATGTAGCATGCACCCGGAGGGCAGGCTCGCCCGAATGAATAAATAAAGGAACGCAAGACCGCTTGGGGTCTTGGCTCATACGTGTCAACTGGTATGTGTGTATCTTCATGGACAGGCGTGAACTCTACATCTGTGTCCGCCCTATCCTTACTGTAGGACTACTGTGGCTGCCCACCTTCAACGGCCAACATTACAGTGTTGTTGTCAGGCTTGTGGACATGCGCAGACAGGCTTGACAATGGTGTGCCATTGGAGTGCAAGGGATGTAACTGAGCAGTGCACACAAGTAAATAGGCTCGGAGGAGGGAGGAGCAGCAGCTGTGAGGATACGTAATACACATCGATCCCGCACATTTGCTAGAAGCAATACATGGCAAATATGATTCCCAAAGTTGCACAAATCATACACCACAAAAACTTATAAGTCTACCAGCACAGCATGCAGAACCACCAATTTACACTAATCTCACTCACCTCTCACAGGTGATCAAGGATATGCACTCTGCCCATGGATGATGACACCCCTTCAAGCCCTGAACACCCGGGCCCAGAGGCAGTACAATGTGACCCACAAACGCGCCAGGGGCATTGTTGAGTGCACATTTGGCATTTTAAAGTCACATTTCAGGTGCCAGGACATCACAGGTGGGCAACATGAGTTGAAAAAGAAATAAGACACATGCAGAAAGAAGGAAGAGAAATCGAGACAAAAGCAACAGAGGTGCAGAAAAACACAAAAGAAGTGCAAAAAGCATCTAAGAGATACAGGAAAAGATACCAGAGGTGGATATAGAGTCAAGAGAGGTGCACAAACAGGGAAGACTAGTACCGGAAGAGGCAACAGGAGTACAGAAATAATCAAGAGAGGTGCAGAATGAAGCAAGAGAAGTGTAGCAAGAAGCAACAGAGTTCAAAAAGAGGTAACATGCTTGCAGAAAGAACAACAGAACTCCAGAAACAAGCAAGAGAAATGAAGAAATAGGCAAGAGAAGTGCAGAAAAAAGGGAAGAGAAGTGCACAAAGAAACCAGAGAAGTGCAGAAAGAAGCAAAAGATGCACAGAAAAAGGCACGACAGGTGCAGAAAGAGGCAAGAGAAGTGCAGAAAGAGGGAATAGGGATGTGGAAAAAGCGAAGAAAGGTGCAGAAACAGTGAAGAGGGGTACAGTAACAAGCAAGATAGGTGCAAAATATACAAGAGGGGTACAGAAACAAGCAAGTGAAGTGCAAAAAGAAGCAAAATAAGTGGAGGAAGAACCAGGTAACATGCACAATGGTGCAGAAAGAGTCAACATGGCTGCAGAAAGAAGAAAGAGGGGTGCAGAAAGAAGCAAGAGAAGTTCAAAAGAAAGCAACAAAGATGCAGAAAGAGGTAGGAAAAGTAC
Source organism: Lissotriton vulgaris (assembly GCF_964263255.1). Taxonomy (NCBI): domain Eukaryota; kingdom Metazoa; phylum Chordata; class Amphibia; order Caudata; family Salamandridae; genus Lissotriton; species Lissotriton vulgaris. The sequence goes on along the minus strand of NC_141699.1, from coordinate 239,100,678 downwards.
AGAAAGATGCAAGAGAGTTGCAGAAACAGGCAAAGGAGGTGCAGAAACAGGGTTACATAAAGTAGCAAGAGAGTTGCAGAAAAAGTGACCAATGGTACAGAAAGAGGCAAGAGAAGCGTAGAAAGAAACAATAGAAATGAAAAAAGAGGCAGGAGAATTGCATAAAGAGGCAGGAGAATTGCACAAAGAGGCAGGAACATTGCAGAAACAGGCAACTGAGGTACAGAAAGACAGAAGAGGGGTGCAGAATGAGGCAACAGAAGTATAGAAAGAGTGAAGGGTGCAGAAAGAGGAGTGCCGAAAAAAACAAGTGAGGTGCCGAAAGAGGCAATAAAGGTGCAGAAAAAGCAAGAAATGTGAAAACAACTAAGAGAACTGTAAAAAGAGACTAGAGAGATGCTGAAAGAGGCAAGAGGAGTAGTGTGTGTATAGGTAGTTTCTCCTTAACTGTGTGACTTCATGGTAGTGCCTAAGTAAAAGGATGAATGTAAGAGTAATGGTAGGATCATTGGATGAATTTATATGTAGTGTCTGACAAAAGCCTAGGTGTACGACCATAAATTTTAGCGAGTCGCAATTTGTGCCATATTGCGACTCGCAAATCGCGACTCACTAAATGTAATGTATCTACACAACCGTACCCCAAAAAGCGACTCGCAAGTGACTCGCAATGCAGAATTGCGACTCACAAATTGCGATAGGCTAAACGCTCGCAGATAGCATCCGCGGTTAAAAACATGCACTTTGCATGCGGAATTAACATACATGGTTGAATGCGTGCATTTTGCATGCACAAATAGCAAATGTGAATACAAATTGAAAACAAATCACTTCCTGGTAGATCTGAAGGACCGCAAACCAGGAAGTGGTGTCATACAAGCACATGGCAAGGTGCAGCAGCTCAGTAGAACCCTGATACACAGAGAGAACAGCACAGCAACAAGGCCATCCAGACAAGCGAGAAAGAAGGGAAGAAGAGGCTATGCAAGCTGAAATTTTCAGAGAAAGAAATTGACATAATCATTGAGGAATGCTGCAGCAATCCCGAGCAGCTGTTTGGTTGGACTTCTCAAACCGTGCCAGAGTCTGACTAGGCAAAAATATGGTGTGACATACAGCTGCGTGTGAATGCCTTTGGTGTAGCTGACAGGTCAATTGATTACATAAAAAAGAGGTGGCATGACCTCTGTTCCAGGGCAAAGGAGAGGGTGGCTGCAGGGCTGTGTGATGCCCTACAAACAGGAAGTTGCCCATCCAGCTTCCTGGAAGCCTCCACATCAGAGGCAATGGTGGAAGCCACCCAAGAGCGGGAGTCAGTAGTGGGAATTGAGTTGTGAAGATAGTATCCCACAGAGGTAGTGACTCAAAACATTATCTTGATTTCTCCTTTTGCGACATAGATACATCTTTGGGAGGAGAACCAAGGGAAGAAGACACTGATTCAGAGCACGACCAGATGGACCAAGGGCTGGATGAACATAGTTGTTCATTTTCAATGTTGAGTGCACAAGTGCTTGATAAAACAGGCCCACAGCAGCAGCTAACCTCACATCGCATTCTGGGCACAAGGGGTAGGGTACACTGTTTGACCCAGCAATCCTGAATGCTGCTCCAAAGGCGTAGGCACGCTCCTGCCAACACCATGGCAGTTAATCCATCTCCTTTTGCTGGCTTTGATGAATCAATGCTAAAGATTCAGCACCTGCAATAGAAGCAAATGAGGCTTATGAATATGAAGCTGAGCACGGGATTTGACAGAATCATCAAACAACTGTCAGACAACCAGGCCCATATGGAGGGCAAATTTGATGCTATGACTGATGAAATTGTGACGCTGCACGTAGAGCTTAAAGAGGACAGAGCACAGAAGAGGAGGATGGAGCGCAGCAAGTCACATGAAATGCACACTATGATGAGGGTAATAGGTTGGTTGGCAACTGACAAAAGCCTGCACAGTAAACACACCCTAGCCCTGAAGGTTGAAATGGGCCACTACAGTGGCGATATAGCAAGGAACCTACAACGGATCACAGCTGCTGTTGAGGCTATGCAAACTAACATGGTAGCTACAGGAAGAGGCACAGACACTGCTGACATTTAAATGTCCAGCCACGCCCCAGCCCAGTGGAGTAGCAGCAGTGGACACTCTATGCCCTAAAGTTCCAGATCTACATATGCAGGACAGAGGGGCAAAAGATAATTTTCTTTTTTGTTTTGTTCTTTTCACTTTTTGTTGTGGTGAAGTAACCACTTTGCATTTATGATTTGTGTTGTGAAACTTCTCTGAGATGGACAGGTTGTCCCATAGCCTCAATCAATATGACCTTGATTTAAAGGCATATAGCAATACACAGTTTGACACTCTCTTCTCTAGTTTGTTGTGCATATTTGTGAATGATAATGATGTACCTTGAAAACTAATGATTGGCTATGTGGTCCCTGTGCCTTCTCCCCTCACTTGGTTGGTGTGCTGGGGGTCCAGGCTATTCATCCCCAAACCTGTATCTGACAACTCCATTGGCAGGCCACGCCTGTATGCAATGTTTGCAGTATTGCGCAGCTTGCCACAATTTTGTAGGCTGTCCCTGTATATACTACAAGGCACCGCCACTCTTGTGTAGACACATGAGTCTTGATTTTAGTATGCCAAATGTGCGCTCGATGACTGGCCAGGTGCGTCTATGTGCCCTGTTGTTTTGTTTTTCATGTGGGTTGGAGGGAGACAGGTATGGTCTGAGGATCCAGGTATGCAGGGCATATGCACTGTCACCTGCAAGGAAATGTAAGAAGTTGACACAACATGCAGATAGACATTTATGTGCAAATACATTTCACTGTGGTGATTCACTACCTTGTAGGTATCCTTCATCAACATCAACTCCTTCTAATTTCTGGTATATGCCACTGTGTCTGAAGATGTATGAGTCATTTTGTGCTCCCTGGAAATGTGACTACAATGTCTGTGATGATATGGTTTGTGTCACAGACAACTCGGATGTTGAGTGAATGTGTGATTTTCCTATTACGAATATATATTCTATGCATGGTGGTGGACATATGGGCACATGGATCCCACCTATGCACCCTATGACCTGTGGGAAACTTGCTATTCTATAAAATTGCAATTTGGTATTTTCATGTTCCTCATTATTCCTTGGCAGACAGATGTGTTGATGTATGTGATGTAGCAGGGCATCTAGGAAATTTCGGAAGAAACACGAAAGCGCTCTCCGTGACACACCTCTATCCACTGAAATTACATCTTGATAGCTACCAGTGGCTAATAGGTGGAGGATATTTAACAACAAGGGGTGGTGATGGACAGAGTTTCTGAATTAAGTAGAATACTCTCACCCAGTCAAGAGATCAGGGCTAGATCCAACACCGTTTTTAGCTCACTGCACCATCCCAGTTCAGAACCTGGCTATATGCAAATTAGTCTTTTACTGTCCCAGTGCATGATGGGAACAGGGCAAACCAAACTACCAAGCCAATTCTTACTCTGGGAAGGAAACAAGCTTCCGGGGACCGGTTTCTGGCATTTCAGCCGTCGTCGGCCCGGCTTGCTTGAATCCTGATGGTGCAATGAGCAAGGGACTCACATCTGAGTATACCCTTCCACGCTTAGGGTGGACAAAATATTTAACAACAAGGGGTGGTGATGGACAGAGTTTCTGAATTAAGCAAAATACTCTCACCCAGTCAAGAGATCAGGGCTAGATCCAACACCGTTTTTTAGCTCACTGCACCATCCCAGTTCAGAACCTGGCTATATGCAAACTAGTCTGTTCCTGTCCCAGTTCATGATGGGAACAGGGCAAACCAAGCTACCAAGCCAATTCTTACACTGGGAAAGAAACAAGCTTCCGGGGACCGGTTTCTGGCATTTCAGCCGTCGTCGGCCCGGCTTGCTTGAATCCTGATGGTGCAATGAGCAAAGGACTCACATCTGAGTATACCCTTCCACGCTTAGGGTGGACAAAATATTTAACAACAAGGGGTGGTGATGGACAGAGTTTCTGAATTAAGCAGAATACTCTCACCCAGTCAAGAGATCAGGGCTAGATCCAACACCGTTTTTTAGCTCACTGCACCATCCCAGTTCAGAACCTGGCTATATGCAAATTAGTCTGTTCCTGTCCCAATGCATGATGGGAACAGGGCAAACCAAACTACCAAGCCAATTCTTACACTGGGAAGGAAACAAGCTTCCGGGGACCTGTTTCTGGCATTTCAGCCGTCGTCGGCCCGGCTTGCTTGAATCCTGATGGTGCAATGAGCAAGGGACTCACATCTGAGTATACCCTTCCACGCTTAGGGTGGACAAAATATTTAACAACAAGGGGTGGTGATGGACAGAGTTTCTGAATTAAGCAGAATACTCTCACCCAGTCAAGAGATCAGGGCTAGATCCAACACCGTTTTTTAGCTCACTGCACCATCCCAGTTCAGAACCTGGCTATATGCAAATTCGTCTGTTCCTGTCCCAGTGCATGATGGGAACAGGGCAAACCAAACTACCAAGCCAATTCTTACACTGGGAAGGAAACAAGCTTCCGGGGACTGGTTTCTGGCATTTCAGCCGTCGTCGGCCCGGCTTGCTTGAATCCTGATGGTGCAATGAGCAAGGGACTCACATCTGAGTATACCCTTCCACGCTTAGGGTGGACAAAATATTTAACAACAAGGGGTGGTGATGGACAGAGTTTCTGAATTAAGCAGAATACTCTCACCCAGTCAAGAGATCAGGGCTAGATCCAACACCGTTTTTTATCTCACTGCACCATCCCAGTTCAGAACCTGGCTATATGCAAATTAGTCTGTTCCTGTCCCATTGCATGATGGGAACAGGGCAAACCAAACTACCAAGCCAATTCTTACACTGGGAAGGAAACAAGCTTCCGGGGACCCGTTTCTGGCATTTCAGCCGTCGTCGGCCCAGCTTGCTTGAATCCTGATGGTGCAATGAGCAAGGGACTCACATCTGAGTATACCCTTCCACGCTTAGGGTGGACAAAATATTTAACAACAAGCGGTGGTGATGGACAGAGTTTCTGAATTAAGCAGAATACTCTCACCCAGACAAGAGATCAGGGCTAGATCCAACACCGTTTTTTAGCTCACTGCACCATCCCAGTTCAGAACCTGGCTATATGCAAATTAGTTTGTTCCTGTCCCAGTGCATGATGGGGACAGGGCAAACCAAACTACCAAGCCAATTCTTACACTGGGAAGGAAATAAGCTTCCGGGGACCGGTTTCTGGCATTTCAGCCGTCGTCGGCTCGGCTTGCTTGACTCCTGAAGGTGCAATGAGCAAGGGACTCACATCTGAGTATACCCTTCCACGCTTAGGGTGGACAAAATATTTAACAACAAGGGGTGGTGATGGACAGAGTTTCTGAATTAAGCAGAATACTCTCACCCAGTCAAGAGATTAGGGCTAGATCCAACACCGTTTTTTAGCTCACTGCACCATCCCAGTTCAGAACCTGGCTATATGCAAATTAGTCTGTTCCTGTCCCAGTGCATGATGGGAACAGGGCAAACCAAACTACCAAGCCAATTCTTACACTGGGACGGAAACAAGCTTCCGGGGACCGGTTTCTGGCATTTCAGCCGTCGTCGGCCCGGCTTGCTTGAATCCTGATGGTGCAATGAGCAAGGGACTCACATCTGAGTATACCCTTCCACGCTTAGGGTGGACAAAATATTTAACAACAAGGGGTGGTGATGGACAGAGTTTCTGAATTAAACAGAATACTCTCACCCAGTCAAGAGATCAGGGCTAGATCCAACACCGTTTTTTATCTCACTGCACCATCCCAGTTCAGAACCTGGCTATATGCAAATTAGTCTGTTCCTGTCCCATTGCATGATGGGAACAGGGCAAACCAAACTACCAAGCCAATTCTTACACTGGGAAGGAAACAAGCTTCCGGGGACCCGTTTCTGGCATTTCAGCCGTCGTCGGCCCGGCTTGCTTGAATCCTGATGGTGCAATGAGCAAGGGACTCACATCTGAGTATACCCTTCCACGCTTAGGGTGGACAAAATATTTAACAACAAGCGGTGGTGATGGACAGAGTTTCTGAATTAAGCAGAATACTCTCACCCAGTCAAGAGATCAGGGCTAGATCCAACACCGTTTTTTAGCTCACTGCACCATCCCAGTTCAGAACCCTGCTATATGCAAATTAGTCTGTTCCTGTCCCAGTGCATGATGGGGACAGGGCAAACCAAACTACCAAGCCAATTCTTACACTGGGAAGGAAATAAGCTTCCGGGGACCGGTTTCTGGCATTTCAGCCGTCGTCGGCCCGGCTTGCTTGACTCCTGATGGTGCAATGAGCAAGGGACTCACATCTGAGTATACCCTTCCACGCTTAGGGTGGACAAAATATTTATCAACAAGGGGTGGTGATGGACAGAGTTTCTGAATTAAGCAGAATACTCTCACCCAGTCAAGAGATCAGGGCTAGATCCAACACCGTTTTTTAGCTCACTGCACCATCCCAGTTCAGAACCTGGCTATATGCAAATTAGTCTGTTCCTGTCCCAGTGCATGATGGGAACAGGGCAAACCAAACTACCAAGCCAATTCTTACACTGGGAAGGAAACAAGCTTCCGGGGACCGGTTTCTGGCATTTCAGCCGTCGGCGGCCCGGCTTGCTTGAATCCTGATGGTGCAATGAGCAAGGGACTCACATCTGAGTATACCCTTCCACGCTTAGGGTGGACAAAATATTTAACAACAAGGGGTGGTGATGGACAGAGTTTCTGAATTAAGCAGAATACTCTCACCCAGTCATGAGATCAGGGCTAGATCCAACACCGTTTTTTAGCTCACTGCACCATCCCAGTTCAGAACCTGGCTATATGCAAAGTAGTCTGTTCCTGTCCCAGTGCATGATGGGAACAGGGCAAACCAAACTACCAAGCCAATTCTTACACTGGGAAGGAAAGAAGCTTCCGTGGACCGGTTTCTGGCATTTCAACCGTCGTCGGCCCGGCTTGCTTGAATCCTGATGGTGCAATGAGCAAGGGACTCACATCTGAGTATACCCTTCCACGCTTAGGGTGGACAAAATATTTAACAACATTTAACAACAAGGGGTGGTGATGGACAGAGTTTCTGAATTAAGCAGAATACTCTCACCCAGTCAAGAGATCAGGGCTAGATCCAACACCGTTTTTTAGCTCACTGCACCATCCCAGTTCAGAACCTGGCTACATGCAAATTAGTCTGTTCCTGTCCCAGTGGATGATGGGAACAGGACAAAACAAACTACCAAGCCAATTCTTACACTGGGAAGGAAACAAGCTTCCGGGGACCGGTTTCTGGCATTTCAGCCGTCGTCGGCCCGGCTTGCTTGAATGCTGGTGGTGCAATGAGCGAGGGACTCACATCTGAGTATACCCTTCCAGGCTTAGGGTGGACAAAATATTTAACAACAAGGGGTGGTGATGGACAGAGTTTCTGAATTAAGCAGAATACTCTCACCCAGTCAAGAGATCAGGGCTAGATCCAACACCGTTTTTTAGCTCACTGCACCATCCCAGTTCAGAACCTGGCTATATGCAAATTAGTCTGTTCCTGTCCCAGTGCATGATGGGAACAGGGCAAACCAAACTACCAAGCCAATTCTCACACTGGGAAGGAAACAAGCTTCCGGGGACCGGTTTCTGGCATTTCAGCCGTCGTCGGCCCGGCTTGCTTGAATCCTGATGGTGCAATGAGCAAGGGACTGAGGTAATTGGAATTTTTATGGTCAATTGTGTCCCCTAACGTAGACCCCAACGGCTCCATGTACACACTTCAAGTACATGTAATTTCCCTCCACAACCGAATCTGATGACGCAAATACATTTGCGTCCAACGTTAACATGTCCTCTATCAGATCCACCATGAATGGATCGATAATTCCGTTCCTAAGTATGCCGTGCCACCGTCTTTATATGGTGCACTTTTCACGTTTTCCTGGCTCTGCCGAGCTAGGCCCTGATTTCTGTCTTCAAGCCACTTCTGCCTCTGCCTCTGAAAACTGCAGCATGGAGACGCATCCCTGACCTCTGCCTTACTTCCTGCCAACCAAGCGGTGCCCGGCTCGGCCTGGCCTGCCTGCCAAAAACAGTATTTTGCCTTCAAGTTAACAGCGTAGCCAGCTCAGCTCCTCGAAAACACATTCCTGTCTAGTGATTTAGGTAAACATATCCCCGGCTGCAGAGCAAAGAGCAAGTCTCCCTGTCTCCGTGCAAGTAATTTACAGTTCCCGTTACCATGGTAAACCCATGGCTCCCGCACGTAGACACGCAGACACCTATGCACGCACTAACATTCAGTATAGAGTAGCCTCTGCCCAAGAGACCTTTTCCTCTAGATTAAACATCCTCCAAATACTAGATATCAGATATGTTTAGGGACAGGTCGATCTGACATGCCAGACTTCTGTCTCTTCTACTAGTGTTAAAAGTCAGACTCTTAGCTTCCTCCCGTTGCACGTCAATCGTACGTCATATTAGCTGCGTGCGCATCCAGGCCATAGGTTTCAGCTGACTCTGCAAGAATTCTTCAAGCATCCACCCACTTATGACACTTTTCTGTGACGTTTCTAGTACACGCCTCTGTGCACACCCATGTTCACGCCTTTTTGCTACGCACATGTGTTCTTATCATATACGTTTCACGTGTCACGCCTACTGTATTCAATGCTATTGTGTCCTTTTACTATATATGTCATGTACTGTGAATAAATCGTTGACATCTTTTCCTGCCATCATTGCATACCCGAACCCTTGTATTGATGGACTAGATCTCCATTGACTCGAGTCATTTAGTCATTCCTTATGAATAAAGCCCTTATGACTCAGACACCACGGATTCTGCCTCTCATTTGATTGAGCTATTCTTTTGTAATCTGTCTGAAATTATATGGAAAAATAGTATACGGTAAAATATTTACCACATAATTTGGCGCCCGAATAGGGACCCCTCCCCCACCCCACGCGCCGGTGATGCGTCGCAGGTTCTGCCCCCGACTACAGCCGTGACGGACCCCATGCGCATCCGCAGGATTTCCTGTATCTCCCTCAGGCCTACGGAGGTGACGGAGACTGCGGCCGACATCCAGACGAGGCGGTGAGGAGTGCGGAGGATCCCGACCAGAGCCCGGCCGAGAGAGCAGTGTCCGAGGTATCGAGAGGCCCACCAGTAGTGTCGAGGCGCATGCGTAGTGCGCAGCAGCAGCAGTGACGTCGTAGCGGTCCAGTCCAGTCGAGTTTCCGAGGCCTTCTGTTCTGTGCTTCCCGGTGAGTACCGTTGCTGGGGACGCATCAAGACAGGTGCATTGATTTGTGTCCGGTCAAGACGGGTTTGGGTACGCAGACCCGGTCTGCACTGTTTAGCAGTGTATCTGTACTGTTTAGCAGTGCATCTAGTATCAAGATATCTAGTTATTTTATTCATTTAGAAATGTTTCAATGTGTTTTGATGTCGTGGTATGAGTGATTGTTTGCATTTTCTTGTTGTGTTCATTGTGTCCAGACCAAACTAGTCATGCCTTTATTCTCTAAATTGAGACAGATAGGAACTAGGAAAGGGATACTTGAGGAAGCTGTTCCCATCCCACCCAGGGACACTCCCGGATATTTTATGTACCACAAGCACGGCTTAGACGCCATATTATTTCTCGACTTGTGGGTGGAATACACGAAAGACTTAGCAGAGAATCAGAGATGGCCCGTTACAGGGACATGGGATGCCGAGTGCATCATGAGAATAGAGGAAGCGTTGTGGAAAAAGAAAGCCAGACAGTCACAGAAAGATGCCATTGAATTATGGCGTAAAGAATCACATAGACGGACAGAGAAGGCGCTCAGAAAGGTAGAGAAAAGTAGAGAGGATTCCGAAAAAGCCAAAGAAAAGGAACTACTAGAAGAAGGAGAACGAGTTAGAATGGAACAACACGACAGACAGAGTAATGCTATTTTGACAGGACTGTATCCAGTCCTGGCCGAGGGCCTGCCCAAGGCGACCCCGGAAACACCGAAAAATCTGCCACCTCCATTGATTCCGACTAAATTACGTCACAAGACCGCAGCAGATATTTTCCTTTCTTCCTATTTAGACGATGTAGCTCCTGCATATACCAATGTACCTGCCCGTGTACCACCTGCTGACGTTAACCTATCCCATGATCAACAGCCCCCGGGTCCGCAACAGCAGTCCCCTCCTGCACCACTTCCTGCACCCGTACCCGTTGTTCCCCCTGGTATTCAACAACTACATCCACATAATCCTTTTGGGACTGGCACGGTCCAGGTTCCAACTACGTTACAGCAGATTCCGACCATACAGCCAGGTTATGCTCAAGCCTCCGCCTCAGGAGGTGCCACAGGAGGTTATCGCACCCCGCCCCAGTTACATCGAGTGACAATGAGAGACTTCGCAATGTCGCGAACACCTAAAGGTGCCCCAGCCGAAAAGCTCAGAGAACAGCTTACAGATTGCAGATATGACACAGTGCCTGGTAAAGAAGGACCCATGTTGTTAGCATCCATACGTCTAAGACGTGTTACAGATTATTTGCAATTGCTACCAGAAATGCCAGGTCATCTAGACAATTTGTATCATTTTATTAGAACAGGAGAAAGACCAGAGTGTGTTGGTGAAGCCATGTCACGTCAGAAAGTTGAGAACAAAGGTTTAATTATGCGATTTTTGGTTAATTGTTTGATAAGGGAACAAGATCAGATAGGCTTCCCACAAGACGAGATGGCTAGATTGATCAGGTGGAGCCAGAATATTTCGGAGGGTAAACATGATAGAGAGAACTGTGTACATACTATGGTTAGAAAGATCCGTAAAGAAATAATAGCAATACATGCCCGTCGAGAATCTGAAAGACATTCTGGGTCAGAAGAAAAGGACTTCTCAGAGGAGGAAGAATCAGAGAATATAGCCGAAACCTCGCAACAGTCAAATAGAGACATGATGGCATATGTAGGTAGAGAGAGACACCCTAGACAGTATCCTCTTGATAGGCCCTTCGACAGACCCATTCGTTTAGAAAACAAGAAACGTTACCTTTGCCCGATACCAGAGCGATGTACCCTTGAACATGTATTCCAAATTACTGATAAAGTACTGAAAGAAAGGGTAGGTTATCACAAACTTAATACTCTACGTGATCAGGAACTAGCCCGGTCCGCAGTACAGTGGGCCGGAGATGACAGCATATATAAAGACGATTCAGTAGTGCAAACATTTCTAAGTCTTACTCCCGAAGAACAGCGACTAGCTGGTATATACATGACCCAACACCTCATTATACAGTATGAAAATCAAGCATCTGATCCAGGTCCGTTATATAGTTTATTGCAGGACTTACTCCTGAGAAGATGGAGAGGTCTAGGTACCGATCTAATTGAGACGATTTTAGAACAACGTCACAAGTATAGAACCTTCTTAACTCCACATCTTGTTTCCGTTCCACCCCCAGTCAGGCAACCATATCATTTTGACAAACAGAATCCCTTACGAGAAGTACATCCAATTCGGAACCCTGATGATAAATTTGCACGTGTGTATGTATACACGCCCATAACTAAAATGGAGTTATTGGAAATGAAGAAAATAGTGCCCAGTCATGATAAAGACCCTGCAGGTTTCCACCGTGAAATAAAAGACATGTTACTAATGGGAGATTACACCTATCCAGACATTATGAAAATATTGAAAGTGTTATTGCCTGCCGGTATTTACGAGAAACTCAAAGAAAAAGAATGGGAGGTGGGAGACAAAAAGATAGATTGGGCTGCATTAGAAGCTGAAGAAACGACTCGGACCCCAGGTGTAGGACTTGGGGATAAAACTAAAGCATTACCAGGATTGTTAGTACAGGTTTTGCCAAGATTGTTAGCAACCAAAAAGGAGGACTGGGATGCAATCTCAGCCTGCAAACAGAAACCCGACGAAGACACTAGTGATTTTTATTCCCGATTTGAGAAATGTTTTATTATTAACAGTGGCCTGAAAACAAGTAGCGAGTCATACCCACACCTTTTTGTATCCAAACTAGTTGAGAATTCACTGCCCCAGGTTAAGAACCGTGTACTGAAAGTCGAAAGCACATGGCAAGCTAATACGCCTTCCCAAATGTTACAAATGTTACAGTATCATCAGAACAGAATTAGAGAAGAACATGATCACGAACAGAGACGTATGAAAGACACGAAAATGAAAGTGCTAGTTGCTCAGTCAGTTCCAGCTGACGGTCATAAAAGGGGTACGACACAATCAAATAATTCAAATTCAGCGGCTCCTGTTAAAGGGATATGCAACTATTGTAAACAGCCAGGTCACTATGTAAATGATTGTGCAGTTTTGAGACACAACATAGCTACAGGCAAAACTAAAGAGAGACCGTGTCCTCCTAGACAGGACCAGGTCCAACAACACGTTCCACAGAATATCCAGCCTATGCAGGTTCCACAACAGACCGTAGCAGTACCGCAGCCACAACCCATTGCCGCAACACAACATGTTACACAGCAGATGTACCAGTATGCGCAGTCTGACTATTCCGATTATCAGCAATACACATGAAACAGCCTAGAGAGGGAGGTTGGCTTGCCCCCTTATTGAGGTTCCTGTAGATCAAGAAGGCCCTTATGTACACAGTCAGGTATTAGGGAAGGATAGAAAGTTCTTAATTGACACAGGGGCAAGCAGGACAACAATCAGTCACGACGAGGTTCCAGGGGCACCCCTCTCAGGCTCACAGAACGTTTCCCTTGGTTTTTCAGGAAAGCCTATTGTTAATGAAGTATCGAAACCTGTTCCCCTAGCAGTTGGTCCATTATCTCGTACTACAGACTTACTACTCACGAAATCATGTCCAGAAAACTTGCTTGGTATAAAGACCCTGAAGGCTCTAGGAGCTGTAATTTGTTGTTCTCCGGAAGGAGTAAGGTTGTTCCTTCGTGATTTTAAAGGTCATTATGTATTGAGAGATTTTGACCCCAGGTTACAGAATGTTCCTGCACACTTATGGGCACAAGGCCCCACTGATGTAGGTTGTATGCACATTACTCCATATCGTGTCACACTCAAGCCAGGAGTAGTACTACCACGTATCCGACAATACAAGTTACCACCAGATGCTGTAGTGGCTTTACTGAAAATCATTGATGAGCTCATTGCACAAGGAGTGGTTGTAGAAACCGACTCCAATGTTTGTAATTCCCCTATCATTCCAATTCTTAAACGAACTGATCCAAATGCACCTCCAGTTTATCGATTAGTTATCAATTTACGAGAATTGAATAAATGCATTATACCACAATATCCCGTGGTCCCAGACATTTCATCCCTATTGACAGCTATTGATTCCGAAGCGTCGTTCTTTACTGTAATTGACCTCAAGAACGCCTTCTTTAGTGTCCCCATTGATCCGGAAAGCCAATATCTTTTCGGATTCTGTTTAAATGGCCGAAGCTTCAAATTTGCACGCGCACCTCAAGGATTTACAGAAAGTCCCAGCATCTACAGCCAAGCGTTAAAACGACAACTTGACAGTATTCTTATGCCTGCCAACACGGCCCTACTCCAATACGTCGATGATCTATTGATCACCGCCCGTAGTGAACCAGAATGTGAACAAGCATCATTGACAGTATTACATTTCCTGGCGGACAAGGGACACAAGGTGTCTCCTTCGAAGCTACAATTCTGTGCTCAGCAACTGGTGTACCTTGGGCACTTGCTGACCAAGTGGGGTAGGCAGCTGACACCTGAACGAATTCAGTTAATTGCACATCTTCCGCAACCCAAGACACAGAAAGAAGTACGAGCTTTTATTGGACTCACTTCTTATTGCAGACAATGGATTCCACAATATGCATTTCTAGCTAAACCACTCATACAGTTGACGACACAGGAGGCAGCGTCTTCGACTGTTCTCCCATGGACTCAGGAACATACACAGGCTTTTGACGAATTAAAGAAAGCCTTATGTCAAGCACCAGTTTTAGCGACACCTTGTTACACCAAACCTTTTACACTTTTTGTTACAGAACGCGATGGCACAGCGTTGTCGGTTCTCACTCAGTTACAAGCAGACAAACACAGACCGTGTGCTTATTTTTCGAGCACATTGGATCCAGTAGCCCAGGCCTTGCCTGCGTGCTTAAAGTCAGTTGCAGCTACAGCTCTAGCAATCAGACAAAGCGACTCCATTGTATTAGGACATCAATTGACAGTACAAGTTCCACATTCTGTAGAGGTTCTTTTAAACAGAACACAGACTCAACACTTGACTATAGCACGACTGACAGGTTATGAATTGACGTTATTTCAGCCACACATAGAAATCAGACGTTGTAATACACTGAATCCTGCTACACTTTTACCATCAAGCACAATAGATCCTACTCCACATGACTGCGTAGAGGTAGTTGACACAGTTACGAAACCCAGACAAGACTTGACAGATGTCGCATTATCTAATCCAGACCTGACACTTTACGTGGATGTTTCATGTTTAAGAACAAGTACAGGAGAGTTAGTGGCCGCGTATGCAGTGACCACTGAAACTGAAGTCATAGAAACACATCGCATTGACACCCTGTCAGCCCAAGCAGCAGAGCTCATCGCTCTGACCCAAGCCTGTATACGTGCAAAGAACCAGAAAGTAAATATATACACAGATTCACGTTATGCATTCGGAGTTGTTCACGACTTCGGTGTACTCTCGCAAGAAAGAGGTTTCTTGACCTCTCACGGAGCCAAGATACAACATGGTCCCCTCATTCAAGCTCTGTTAGAAGCAATACATCTTCCTACAGCTATAGCTGTCATGAAGTGCAAGGCACATACGAAAGTCACAGACAAGATTTCTCAGGGCAATGATTTTGCAGATCGCATAGCGAAACATACAGCACTGACTCAAACTCAAACGGCTGACATGACAAAGACTGATGTATCATCACTGACACATAGTATGACAGTCAGGGACCCCACACAAGACGTCATCGACATACAGACACATGCCACTCCAGATGAAATAAAGAAATGGGCTGAACAAGGAGGGGTCCAGACTGATCAGGGATGGATGACGAGGGGAAAGACCACATGGTTTCTTCCCGACTCTATGGTTCAAGTTATCATTAACACGGCACATAGTCCAGCACATTTAGGAGAAAAAGCCATGTTAGACAGTGTACAGAATCTTTGGTTCAACAAACATTTACGAGCAGCAGCGAAACAGAAAGTGCGTACCTGCATGATCTGTTGTCAGTTCAATCCAGGAAAAGGGATTCCCGTAGAGCAAGGTGGATTCCATCCTCCCGACTACCTTTTTGAAGTCCTCCAGATGGATTATATCCAGATGGACAGATGCCGAGGATTTAAGTATGTCCTCGTAGTTGTCTGTGCCCTATCCCGATGGACAGAGGCATATCCCGTCCCAGATTACACTGCCCCGACCACTGCCAAGCAGTTGGTTCGTGAATTTTTCCCTCGATACGGTTTGCCCCGTGTCGTGTATTCAGATAACGGTCAGCCATTCTCATCCGAACTCATGAAGCAGGTCTCTCTTCTATTGGGGTACCAGTGGAAGTTTCACTGTGTCCGGCATCCTGAGGCAGCAGGTCTCGTGGAGCGGCACAATCAGACTCTGAAAACTCGCCTTGCAAAAGTGTGTAAAGAGAAGGGAGTAGATTGGATAGTAGCATTGCCAGTTGCACTTTTTTACATGAGAATGGTAGCCCACTCTAGGACAGGGCTATCCCCGTATGAGGTGGTCTTCGGTAGACCTCCTAATATGTGGGGGACGCCTCTGCCGCGAAAGATTACAGATGTTGACAGTACTATGCTGACAGATTACCTTGCTTCCTTGATGTCTGCACTACAATCATGTCGTTCACAGGTCGCTGCAGCCTTCCCAGACAACACCGAGGTGAAGCCACACAAGATCGTCCCTGGTGACCTTGTCTACATCCGCAACTTCGATCGGAAGAGTCCGTTGGAGCCCCGCTGGAAGGAGCCGAAGATTGTTTTGTTAACTACAAGGACTGCCGTCAAAGTGGAGGGCCGTAAGGGCTGGCTCCACTCAAGTCACGTGAAAAGACATTATGGACTTCCGCCAAAATCCGAATCCCAGAACTCCCACGTCCCAGTGACTGATACCAAACTCCCCCTCCTAGAGAAAACTCCCCAACAGGAGTATCGCCAGAAACTGAGGTCTAGTAAGTCAGACAGTTTAATTGTTTAAGTCCCCCCCTGGGTGAAGCGGTTAGGCAGTTCTGACAATGTATAAGATAGACCCAAATAGAGAGAGAGATAGTCAGGAGACCAAGAAACGAAAATATTATAAAAGTCTCCGGAGCAGATGCGTCTGCACATTACTTATTATGTTTTTTCTGAGTCTTACGATTATTGCTTTAAGTTGGATGCTTTATATGTATTTTCCTCTTGCACATTTCTTTTCTAATAACACTGTCGAGCACACGTTTAGTGCTCTACCCCCACACGAGTTATCTTATAGACTTGCGCTGCGCAATAATACATTCATTCGTATGTTACATCATTCTCACCAGATCAACAATGCCACTAATTGTTGGATATGTGGCCGACTCCCTCCCTACCAGAACTATAAGGGAGCTCTGCCTCTTTTTCCTTACCCGTTTACACATAATGGTTCCTGTGGTGCCTGGTTTAGTTTAATTACATCTGTAGACACTGACTCGAAGGTTTCCCAAGGCAATTGGATATGGGGAAATCTGAACACAGTCATGAACAAAGCATGTTTCCCGAACGAAGAGGGTCTTCCACAAATGACAGGGACAGATCTAGAAAACGAAGTATATGGATTAGGCAATTTTACAATTAACCTCATGATCCTAAATGTTCAGTCAGAAACCAGTCCAGACTTGCCATCCATATCAGTTTTACCAGCGAAAGGTGTATTATGTGTTAGAAAGAATGGTTCAGTACATCTAGGTCACAGTGACTGTACTACTGTGGTCGAATTCAGTGATCAAGGCAAGTCTACATTCAAAGCTTCCCGACATTCCTATTTTATATGTGGTCAGACAGCTTATGTCCGTTTACCCCAGACTGGGATGGTACCTGTTTCATTGCATTCTTATTACCTCCAGTATTTCTAGCCCCATCTGACTATCACAGGAATTCCCGCCTTAATATTGTTAGACACAAAAGAGACCTCCCCATAGTTGATCAGACTGAAACTGCATGGGAACAATATACAGATTTTAATAAAGGATTCTTCCCCTATCTAGGTACTGTCTCCAATAGTAAACTGATACGCAAATTAACCAGAATACTAGAAGCTGTAGTGAATGAGACTACTTCTGCTTTGGGCAACTTAACAGAGGGGCAGTCTGCTATGAGACTTGTTGTTCTTCAGAACCGCCTTGTCCTTGACGTCATCCTGGCCGATAGGGGCGGGGCTTGTAGAGTCATCGGATCCAGTTGCTGCGTATTTATTCCAAATAATGCGCCATCAGTCTATAAAGCCATCACCCGACTTCATGAAATTGCCCATCAGATACACCAGAATCCAGGCTCCTGGACTTGGTCCGGTTGGCTCTGGAGTGTAGTAACAGCCTGGGGATGGAAGCTACTGTCATTCCTAGGAATCATATTGGCCATAGTATTCAGTTGTTGTCTATGTCTGCAATATGGGCCAGCGATTTGCGGCTTGTGCGCCACAGCTTGTGTTCCTCATTCAAATGCACGTTCCCATTCCAAAAGAAAGAAAGAAGAACAAATGATGTTATATGAACAGATTGATGGTCTCATGAACATGGACATATCATGAAGGGTCCGTAGGGGACAAGGAGGGAATGAGGTAATTGGAATTTTTATGGTCAATTGTGTCCCCTAACGTAGACCCCAACGGCTCCATGTACACACTTCAAGTACATGTAATTTCCCTCCACAACTGAATCTGATGACGCAAATACATTTGCGTCCAACATTAACATGTCCTCTATCAGATCCACCATGAATGGATCGATAATTCCGTTCCTAAGTATGCCGTGCCACCGTCTTTATATGGTGCACTTTTCACGTTTTCCTGGCTCTGCCGAGCTAGGCCCTGATTTCTGTCTTCAAGCCACTTCTGCCTCTGCCTCTGAAAACTGCAGCATGGAGACGCATCCCTGACCTCTGCCTTACTTCCTGCCAACCAAGCGGTGCCCGGCTCGGCCTGGCCTGCCTGCCAAAAACAGTATTTTGCCTTCAAGTTAACAGCGTAGCCAGCTCAGCTCCTCGAAAACACATTCCTGTCTAGTGATTTAGGTAAACATATCCCCGGCTGCAGAGCAAAGAGCAAGTCTCCCTGTCTCCGTGCAAGTAATTTACAGTTCCCGTTACCATGGTAGGCCCATGGCTCCCGCACGTAGACACGCAGACACCTATGCACGCACTAACATTCAGTATAGAGTAGCCTCTGCCCAAGAGACCTTTTCCTCTAGATTAAACATCCTCCAAATACTAGATATCAGATATGTTTAGGGACAGGTCGATCTGACATGCCAGACTTCTGTCTCTTCTACTAGTGTTAAAAGTCAGACTCTTAGCTTCCTCCCGTTGCACGTCAATCGTACGTCATATTAGCTGCGTGCGCATCCAGGCCATAGGTTTCAGCTGACTCTGCAAGAATTCTTCAAGCATCCACCCACTTATGACACTTTTCTGTGACGTTTCTAGTACACGCCTCTGTGCACACCCATGTTCACGCCTTTTTGCTACGCACATGTGTTCTTATCATATACGTTTCACTTGTCACGCCTACTGTATTCAATGCTATTGTGTCCTTTTACTATATATGTCATGTACTGTGAATAAATCGTTGACATCTTTTCCTGCCATCATTGCATACCCGAACCCTTGTATTGATGGACTAGATCTCCATTGACTCGAGTCATTTAGTCATTCCTTATGAATAAAGCCCTTATGACTCAGACACCACGGATGCTTGAATCCTGATGGTGCAATGAGCAAGGGACTCACATCTGAGTATACCCTTCCATGCTTAGGGTGGACAAAATATTTAACAACAAAGGGTGGTGATGGACAGAGTTTCTGAATTAAGCAGAATACTCTCACCCAGTCAAGAGATCAGGGCTAGATCCAACACCGTTTTTTAGCTCACTGCACCATCCCAGTTCAGAACCTGGCTATATGCAAATTAGTCTGTTCCTGTCCCAGTGCATGATGGGAACAGGGCAAACCAAACTACCAAGCCAATTCTTACACTGGGAAGGAAACAAGCTTCCGGGGACCGGTTTCTGGCATTTCAGCCGTCGTCGGCCCGGCTTGCTTGAATCATGATGGTGCAATGAGCGAGGGACTCACATCTGAGTATACCCTTCCACGCTTAGGGTGGACAAAATATTTAACAACAAGGGGTGGTGATGGACAGAGTTTCTGAATTAAGCAGAATACTCTCACCCAGTCAAGACATCAGGGCTAGATCCAACACCGTTTTTTAGCTCACTGCACCATCCCAGTTCAGAACCTGGCTATATGCAAATTAGTCTGTTCATGTCCCAGTACATGATGGGAACAGGGCAAACCAAACTACCAAGCCAATTCTTACACAGGGAAGGAAACAAGCTTCCGGGGACCGGTTTCTGGCATTTCAGCCGTCGTCGGCCCGGCTTGCTTGAATCCTGATGGTGCAATGAGCAAGGGACTCACATCTGAGTATACCCTTCCACGCTTAGGGTGGACAAAATATTTAACAACAAGGGGTGGTGATGGACAGAGTTTCTGAATTAAGCAGAATACTCTCACCCAGTCAAGAGATCAGGGCTAGATCCAACACCGTTTTTTAGCTCACTGCACCATCCCAGTTCAGAACCTGGCTATATGCAAATTAGTCTGTTCCTGTCCCAGTGCATGATGGGAACAGGGCAAACCAAACTACCAAGCCAATTCTTACACTGGGAAGGAAAGAGGCTTCCGTGGACCGGTTTCTGGCATTTCAGCCGTCGTCGGCCCGGCTTGCTTGAATCCTGATGGTGCAATGAGCAAGGGACTCACATCTGAGTATACCCTTCCATGCTTAGTGTGGACAAAATATTTAACAACAAGGGGTGGTGATGGACAGAGTTTCTGAATTAAGCAGAATACTCTCACCCAGTCAAGAGATCAGGGCTAGATCCAACACCGTTTTTTAGCTCACTGCACCATCCCAGTTCAGAACCTG
This sequence comes from Lissotriton vulgaris, assembly GCF_964263255.1. Classification (NCBI taxonomy): domain Eukaryota; kingdom Metazoa; phylum Chordata; class Amphibia; order Caudata; family Salamandridae; genus Lissotriton; species Lissotriton vulgaris. The sequence goes on along the minus strand of NC_141699.1, from coordinate 239,080,439 downwards.
GCTATATGCAAATTAGTCTGCTCCTGTCCCAGTGCATGCTGGGAACAGGGCAAACCAAACTACCAAGCCAATTCTTACACTGGGAAGGAAACAAGCTTCCGGGGACCGGTTTCCGCCATTTCAGCCATCGTCGGCCCGGCTTGCTTGAATCCTGATGGTGCAATGAGCAAGGGACTCACATCTGAGTATACCCTTCCACGCTTAGGGTGGACAAAATATTTAACAACAAGGGGTGGTGATGGACAGAGTTTCTGAATTAAGCAGAATACTCTCACCCAGTCAAGAGATCAGGGCTAGATCCAACACCGTTTTTTAGCTCACTGCACCATCCCAGTTCAGAACCTGGCTATATGAAATTAGTCTTTTCCTGTCCCAGTGCATGATGGGAACAGGGCATACCAAACTACCAAGCCAATTCTTACACTGGGAAGGAAACAAGCTTCCGGGGACCGGTTTCTGGCATTTCAGCCGTCGTCGGCCCGGCTTGCTTGAATCCTGATGGTGCAATGAGCAAGGGACTCACATCTGAGTATACCCTTCCACGCTTAGGGTGGACAAAATATTTAACAACAAGGGGTGGTGATGGACAGAGTTTCTGAATTAAGCAGAATACTCTCACCCAGTCAAGAGATCAGGGCTAGATCCAACACCGTTTTTTAGCTCACTGCACCATTCCAGTTCAGAACCTGGCTATATGCAAATTAGTCTGTTCCTGTCCCAGTGCATGATGGGAACAGGGCAAACAAAAACTACCAAGCCAATTCTTACACTGGGAAGGAAACAAGCTTCCGGGGACCGGTTTCTGGCATTTCAGCCGTCGTCGGCCCGGCTTGCTTGAATCCTGATGGTGCAATGAGCAAGGGACTCACATCTGAGTATACCCTTCCACGCTTAGGGTGGACAAAATATTTAACAACAAGGGGTGGTGATGGACAGAGTTTCTGAATTAAGCAGAATACTCTCACCCAGTCAAGAGATCAGGGCTAGATCCAACACTGTTTTTTAGCTCACTGCAACATCCCTGTTCAGAACCTGGCTATATGCAAATTAGTCTGTTCCTGTCCCAGTGCATGATGGGAACAGGGCAAACCAAACTACCAAGCCAATTCTTACACTGGGAAGGAAACAAGCTTCCGGGGACCGGTTTCTGGCATTTCAGCCGTCGTCGATGGATCAAGCCCTGATCTTTGGACTGGGTAAGAGTGGTCTGCTTTATTCAGACACTCTGTTCATCACCACCCCCATTTCTGAATCGTTTTTGGCCACTATATGTGTGGCAGGGTGTACTCAGACATGAGTCCCTTTCTTACTGCACCATCAGGATTCAAGCAAGCCGGGCCGACGACGGCTGAAATGCCAGAAACCGGTCCCCGGTAGCTTGTCTCCTTTCTGGTGAAGAATTGGCTTGGTAGTTTAGTCTGCCCTGTTCCCATGATGCACTGGGCCAGGGACAGACTGATTTGCATATAGCCAGGTTCTGAGCTGGGATGGTGCAGTGAGATAAATAACGGTGATGGATCAAGCCCTGATCTTTGGACTGGGTAAGAGTGGTCTGCTTAATTCAGACACTCTGTTCATCACCACCCCCTTTTCTGAATCGTTTTTGGCCACTATAGGTGTGGCAGGGTATACTCAGACATGAGTCCCTTTCTCACTGCACCATCAGGATTCAAGCAAGCCGGGCCGACGACGGCTGAAATGCCAGAAACCGGTCCCCGGTAGCTTGTCTCCTTTCTGGTGAAGAATTGGCTTGGTAGTTTAGTCTGCCCTGTTCCCATGATGCACTGGGCCAGGGACAGACTGATTTGCATATAGCCAGATTCTGAGCTGGGATGGTGCAGTGAGATAAATAACGGTGATGGATCAAGCCCTGATCTTTGGACTGGGTAAGAGTGGTCTGCTTAATTCAGACACTCTGTTCATCACCACCCCCTTTTCTAATAGGTGGAGGAAGCACAACACCTGCACATGTGTTGGGATCGCATTACTGCAATGGGTTCTGCTTTCCAAATGTGGCGTTAGGGTGTCTATGATGTCTAGGATGACCGTGCTACTCAGCCTATACTATTCATATATCTCTTCCTCAGTCTTCTCAAACAATGTCAGCCTGACTCTGAAAATCCTCTCCCATCTCCACCTCCTCTGTACAGCAGCAAATATTTGCACCCTCCTCACTATCACATACAGGGCAGCCGTTTTCTAAAGGTGCTGGTGCATTCTGGGCCTGTTTTTATAGTTTATGACTGGTTACCACCTGCTTCAGGTTAGGGGTAAATTGCATGCGCAAATGACCCGTTTTGACCATAGCAATTTGTGAGTACTCCGTCCATTTGATTTTGTCTGTCGCTATATTGCGACTTTCAATTTTATAAACACTATTAGGATACGCTTTTTCTGTGACTCGCTATTCAGTCGTAATGCTAATTTTAAAACTGTGAGTGCATATCGTACATAGATACGACCATTTTTGCATGCGCAAATCAATTTGCGACAAATTTAGCACATGTAAAATGGTCGTACATCTGGCACAAAATGTATCACTAAATGGCTACTGCCTAAGTCAATAGTTCAGTGTTAGAGCAGAGCCTCAATAATTGAATGAGTGCACCAATACTGCCAGGGTGATTGCATCAATGCATCAAAAATACCTGACAGAAACTATGACTACAAGTCTAAAGCATAGTATATTGCATGCCTTTTTGGATAGAGCTTGAGATTATGCATGAATGTACGCATACTGCCTGTGTGAGTCCATCACCGCAGAAGTAGTAATCGGATGAATGTGTGAATGTATGGGAAATACCTCTGAGAAACTAGGAGTATTAACCTAATTCTTGGACCATTACATAAGTGCAAAAGTAGTGTCTCAGTGAATATAAGTGCATAGGTACTAGCTGAGTAAATGTTAGACTAGAATAGTAGTCTCTAGCTGACTATATGCATTTATGGTTAATGTCTAAGTGATTAAAACTGTGTATAAGTAGTGCCTCCTTGATTGCATAACTGAATAAGAATGCCTAACTGAATTCATAAGTCGAAGAAAGATATGAAACTCTTTTCATCAGTGCACACCTAGAACTTGAGTATATAGATTTAATTCTCACTATATTTCTAAAAACTAGCATGCATATGCACGTTCCTTTTCCTAATAGCACAATATGTAAAAGAAACATACAAATGCATATATAACAGTGTTTTATACCTCTGCCATCTCTATAGAAATAATACATGTGAGAAAATGTGTGCGCTCAGACACATACCACAGTCATAAGACTGAAAACTCCCTTAAACTTGACAGACTGCACTTCCTATTTTAAAGAGACAGCCAGAATTAAGTGGCATACTTCAATTGTACATCTTCACAGACCAATACAAGCTAACCTAATCACTAATCCATCTACCAAAAAGTCTTACACCTCACTTTTGGGCTGCAGAGTGTTGGGCCTAGCCAAATATACAGCAGAATTTTTTTTCAATGTAACTGTTAAAAGTCTCACCATTTTCCAGAGACAATGCATGCATGTGTCTGTACCTTTTAAAAAATGACATCATTTATCAAAGAAACATACAAATAGATGGGTAGTGGGGAGTGCCTGAGAGAATGCATGACTAGATGAGTAGTGCCTCAGTGAAAAGTTCAGTACCAGAATACTGCCTGGATAATTTCAGAAAGGCAACACTAATCCTTCTACGATGTTACCATCTACAAACTATTTAAAAACTATTTTCATTACAATAATACAAAGTACATTTCAACAGTTGGATTTTTCTTTTAAAGTAGAAATATCACTAGAAACAATAAAGCAGTGCTGAATAATATATAATACACTTTACACTTTACAAATTGGTTACTCATGTTTGAGGTAGTATTGCAGACTACCAAATATCAGAAACTTTTAACAGATTTTCTTTTCGACACAAGAAATGTAATGTACCTCTCTCAGAAATATGAAACCAGAAATGGTCCCCTCTCTTTATTCACTCAAATAAATGTAAGTATCAAATCACATTGCTTCCATCCTATTGTTTAGACATATTAACCCTTTCTAAATGTCTTCAAATAGTACCCAAGCTGCTTCTGTAATTTTCTGAAGTCGTGATTCCACCACGGTAGAGCCGCAACTCCACACCGGAGTTCAAAAACCTATTTTTAATAATACTAGTATAGATTTTCAGCAACACACTACTTTTTCACATGCTACCGTCTTAGAAAACCTTAATTTACTATTTTCTCACTTATATTTATGTATCCATTTCAAATTTAAGTCAACAGTTACATTTGAACCCTTTCCCCATTCTACTTAATGCCAGTTTCCATTGTAACACTTCATGGAACATTCAACTGTACTGGCAGGCCACAAGTTCACCGTATTTTCAAGTTCAGCACACAAACTTACTAATGCATACAGCAGGTGTGGTTGACTTCTTCAAAATATTACCTTATGGTATCAACTGTACCTTTCAAACATTTTCTAATAACGAATCACAAACATGATATCTCAGCAGAGTAACATGCATCCTATTTTTGAGCGCACAGTCTTGATGAACAGCCAATCACTTATCAACTTTTTAAAAAGATACCTCTCATTCTACCAACTGACTACCTGAGCTACAGACATCTTTTGATTACTTCCATACATCCCTTCAAGATGCTCACAGCATGGATTGTAGGGCACAGCTATGTTTTCTGGTGCCAAAGGTATGCTGAACGCAGAGGTATTGCCAAATACCTATGTTTGGAAAGTGTGGACATTAAATGGATTGCACAGAGAGGGTTAAAGTGGCACCAATTGTTGCCTTTGGTTAAAACCGTTTTGCATCTCCAACCCCTGACATCATGATTGTGTATTGTGGTGGCAATGACACCAATGAAGCATTTCAACACCCCATCAGCGGTACCAGCACTATAAACCTTTTTCCCTTTTCTACCCCTACTCAACCCTTCTCAATACAAATATCTGACTAACATATCCACCACTCAAAATACTTTCATGTTTCACCATACTAATTCAACAGTAATCCTTATGGGTTCCAGAGTAGTGTGCTGCTCGGTAATAGAATGCTTCAAAACCCGATCAAGGAGTAGCAAGTGCTATATAAATACAAATCTATTTCCCTCTTCTATCCCGCAACCTACCCTTCTCTATCCAAATAACTGAATAACATATCCACCACTCAAATTACTTCGTACTTTACTATACTAATTTTCAACACTAATCCTTTATGGGTTCCGGAGCAGCAACGTACTCACCAGAAAAGGGCTTCAACACCCATCAGGGGTAACAGGTGATACATGAATGCAAACCTTTCTTCCCTGTTATCCCTCCACTACCCTTCTTCCTCATAATAACTGACTAATATCCACCACTCAAATTACTTTCATATTTCACCATACAAATTCAGCACTAACCCTTTATGGGTTTCCAGAGTAGCGTGCTTCAACACCCCATCAGGGATAACAAGCCCTATATAAATACAAACTTTTTTTCCATATCTATCCTTCTGCTATACTTCTGAATCCAAATAACTGACTAACTTATCCACCACTTAAAATGTACTTGCATGTTTCACTATACTAATTCAACACTATTCCTCCATGGGTCCCAGAGTAGTATGTTACTGGATGAAAAAGCGCTTTGACGCCTCGTCAGGGGCAGTAAGCGCAATATAAATGCAAGTACAATACCATACAATACAATTACAATACAATACAATACATAGGTACATTGAATGGGATAGGTCATGAAGGACACGTTTGCACAATTGATGTTGCTTTTGCCTCAAGCTGTCTTTGTATACACTAACATATGCCAAAGACAGAAATGGAAATGGTCAAATCAATTCTGTGCACAGTTTGAGAAAGGTAAGAAGAATGTCAATAAAGCTTTTTCAGCATATTTCAGAGATCCTTGAATGGGTCCATTTTGATTTGGATGACATCTACAGAAGTGATGGAGTGCACTTAACAGATCAAAGAAACAGAGTCTTCCTCAAGAACCTAAAACTGTGCATCCGCACTTACATGTAGCTACAACAAACTCATAATGAAAACAAGGGCTCTTTTTGGAGCCACCCTATAATGCAACAGTTAATCTTACTTTTTTAAAATATACATCCCCTTTCTTTAATTTTGCTTGGAGTTGCGAACCCATCACGGTTACACGGCGGGCTGCTCTGAGAGCCGCCATGGAGTCGCGACTCCAAGCACGTGAGAAAAAAAATGCTCCCTATTCTTATAACTCAAATTTTGCCTCGGGAACCCCATCCCCCAAGGCCCAGCCATTTTATATTACCCCCCAAAAAACTACCCCCCAAGAGTTTTTGCTGCCCTGGGGACCCCATCCCATGGGGCCGACCCTCACGAAGGGGACCACAGGGGAGATCCAATGCCCCCGTGGTCCCAGGGGAGCCAGCATTGATTTTAGACAAGGGGCGCTGCTGACCAGCATCTCCTTTTGTCCAAAAGCAATTCTGCTTTGCTTCATGGAAGCGAGAGCAGGTTTCCTGCTCTTGCTTCCATAAAGCAAAGCAGAGTATGCAATGACTGGGCAGGAGCAGTGCTTCCAGCCTGTAATTGCAAACTGCAATTTCCTGGGGGTGGGCACCCCAGGTCATTGCCAGAGCCGGCCCTATGGGGTGGCAGTCCCAGGGCCATGGAGGGCTCCAGGAGGGGGGCTGCGGGGCCCCCCTCCCAACATGTATGCATTCCCAGGGAGGTGAGGGTTCCCAGAGCCGGGGTTCTGAAACGGACTCCCACATTACAATAATTAAAACCCCGGGAGATGGAAGTCCCAGGGCTGTAGGGGGGCTGTATACCCTCCTGCACATTACTGACAAAGGCCCGAGGAGGTGGCAGTTCCTGGAGCTGCAGGGGCCCCCATGGGCACCACTTGAAAATGATTCAATGCCCCCGGGACCTGGACCCCCCGGGGCCTCATTAAAAAAGAAGCGCTGAATACCCAGCGTGAATTCCGCTGAGAAAAAAAAATTGTGGCACCACCTGACCAGGCCTTTTTAATTCAATACCCTTTTCTCTTTTGACTCGGTTTGCTTTGGAGTGTTGACAGCTAATGTCAAAATGAAGTTTGTGCATGACAAGGTTCAAAAATCCACCACGGTCACCAGATATCGATCTTTTTTATTTTTCGATTTATGAGGAACTGCTAAACTGATTTACACATTTAAAGCAAAGAGTGCACTCTGGAACAACAGCTACCTCTCTGTCAAATTTGGTGTGATTCCATTCAGCAGTTCGGGCTGTAGCTGCGACAAAAGTTCCCATGGAAATTAGCCTGGAGAAAATGTGTTTTGGGACCCCCTTTTTTCTCTGACCACGCTTGATGAATCATCCTGAAACTTACAAGACAGGAGCTGCCTGGAGCGGGCCATTTGTTTTCAATATTGTGCATAGATTCTTCAAACAGCGTCAAATATATTGGCAAATCAAAAAACCCTTTTACTATAGAAACTAGGTCCTAGCTATAACTACCTGTTTTGACTTGCACTAACACTTTAAATAAGGCTTAAAAAATATGCAACGCGTCATGTGATCAAGGCCCAGGTGGGGCTCAAACGCATAATGGCTGAGACGCAGGGCAACTAAATAAAATTTTGACTGCACAAAGAACCTTGGGTCCATGTTCGTCTGTCAGAGTCAGAGTGGATGCTTTGAGACAAAGTCAGCTGTATATATACATATATATATATATATATATATATATATTCACAGAAAAAACCATAGGTTATAGTGGATATATAGTTAGGAATTTGCATTTACAAAACCTTGAAAATTCAATGAAAAAACCATAGGTTATAGGCCATATATAGTTAGGAATTAGCATTTACAAAACCTTATTTTACTCGCATAAAACCATTGAAATTCCATATATAGTTAGCTAACTATAAGCGCTAACTATATATCGCGCACCCGCAATCCACTGCTGATGATGTCACATATTACATCATTCATGACATGGTCAGTGACATCACTGATGACATCACTGATCACAACATCCAGTGATTGTATGTGTCTGTAAAGTTTAAATATGTTTCACATATTGAAGAATGAGTGGATGTATAAGTGTCTGGATGAAGAATTTAGTAGGTGCATGACTGACTGTATGAGTGAGTGATTAAATGTGTCTCACTGAGTACATGGGTTAGTGACTAAACTGTCTTAATTCGTGCATCAGTATGTTTGATGTTGTGTAAGCTGCTGCATGTGTTGATCAGTAGCTATAAGAGTGGCCATATGGGTTATTGATTGGTTGCCCAAATATTTGAATGGGAGGCTGAGTGTGTGTGTGGGTGGCTGGGAGGTGCGTGACTCTGTGCATAGATGTGTAAGCAGTTGATTCACTAGGAGTATGAGTTCAAGAGTGCATGTGGAAACAGCTATATGGGCGGTTGACTGTGCATGGGTGTGTTGGTGAGTGAATGGATTTCTCATTGCTACATGTGCAAGTAAGTACGTATGTAAAACACAATACATATGAGAGTTGAGATATATAAATAACTGAACATAAGAGCCAGTGAATGTGTGAGTGGCTGTATCGATCACTGTGAGCTTGTATCAGGGATTATATAAGAGAGTAAATATGTGTTATTATATGTTTGAATAAGTAAGATGTGTATAACTGTATAGTTGAGGAAATGGAGGTGTGATTGATTCTTTGCATGACTGACTAGGTGTGTGAGTAACTCCATGGATGAGTGACAGTCTGTGAGTGTCTGTTTATACTGAGTGTATGTAAGGTTATATTAGAGTCTGAAGAGGTTCATTGTATTATCACATGAGTGATGTGATCAGTGATGACAAATGAGATGTCATCAGTGATGTCATTTGAGTTGTCATCAGTGATGTCATTTGAGATGTCATCATTGATATCATTTGAGTTGTCATCAGTGATGTCATTTGAGATGTCATCAGTGATGTCATCAGTGATGTCACTGACCATGTCATGAATGATGTAATATGTGACATCATCAGCAGTGGATTGCGGGTGCGCGATATATAGTTAGCGCTTATAGTTAGCTAACTATATATGGAATTTCAATGGTTTTATGCGAGTAAAATAAGGTTTTGTAAATGCTAATTCCTAACTATATATGGCCTATAACCTATGGTTTTTTCATTGAATTTTCAAGGTTTTGTAAATGCAAATTCCTAACTATATATCCACTATAACCTATGGTTTTTTCTGTGAATTTCATTGGTTTTTTAATAGCAAATATGAAAAGCTTTAAAATGTCAAGTACGTGATAGATAAAAACATTTTCGTATTTATGCACGCTGATGTGCTTTGAACGCTGCCCCCCCCTCCCCTCCGTTGTAATCCGTCGTACCTCCTTGTCTCTCCATTTGATTGATTGTTGTCCAAGCATTTACTGTTTTAGAATTGGTTCTCTTTGGATCATTCTCTATTTACAAACAAGCACAAAGTCGCAATACTCTGTTTAGTCTTTGCAGATAGTGAAAAATCGTGTAAAAAAAATAAAAGTAATCGAGCAAAATCAGTAGGCCACTAATTGGATCTCTTTTTGACCTCGCTAAAATAGAAATATTAGGAACAACCCTTCTTGAGAAATACGAAAATAGTGACATGAACTGAGCTCCACACCATGAGGGCTGCAAGACAGCTCGGCTCCATCACCCATCCCGCACAAAATAATGACAAACCCTATGCAAATATTAAAAATATAGACAACACACCAGCAAAGAAACAGGGTAAAACATTTTATTAAAAAACTATTTACATAACGTTGGTTTATAAGATGATGTCAGTAGTGGACCGATGTGTGAATAGATCGAAAACAGCACAAGGCTCCAAGATCCGGATAGCAAGCTCCTGGATGTTGGGTGCCATAGTTTAGAGTTCTGAATTTCAGCCTTTTTCAATGCCTGTGCTTTGTTGAATCAAAATGGCGGCTTGACACAAAGCTGACTCAAGCGTTGCTACTGATGCTATGCAGACCAAAACTGGTTTTCAGTTTGTACATTTTTCTAGATTTTTCAATCCAAGTTTGGTTGACTTTGTAGAACGATGGCTTCAGATTTTCAACATACGGTGTGGTGGCGCTGACTGGGAGGGGGCGCTTCGCTCCTGCCCCCTCCCCAAGTAAGATTTTCATACGTGAAAGTACGTTAATGGTTTTGGTCCCTGAGATGCTTCGATGTCACTACCATTCTCAAATAGCATAAGTTCTAGATGTTGGGTGCCATAGTTAAGAGTTCTGAGCAGCGCTTGTAACACTGTCTGAAGCTTATTTCCACCTACTGCAGCTTCACTATTCTCAAAGTAAGTGAGTGTCGTTTGTGGACCTGACTGCATTAGAAAACAATGTAATATGTTACCTTCCTAAACAGCTTGACGGAGGCCCCTGAGGGACGCTGTGATGGCCATGGACTCGGAGAAGACGCTTGGCTCCGACACCCTCCCCAAGTCTTATAGCACTGGTGTAGCCTGAGATCGCCCCCGACATAGGCGGCCGGCTCCCGGGGTCCGGCGGTACTTTTTGCCTTTTGATGACTCTTCAATTCTGGACCTTGTCCCACAATCCGTTTGACCTGAAGACAAGCTGTAGTGGGGCGCCCCTTTATCGTTTTAGTTGCCATTCCGCCCGCTTTTGCTACACTGTGCCTCTTCCGCCATTCAGCTGTTTTCCGCCCGCTCTTGCGACTACAGCGTCTCGCTCACCATGTAGTTGAGATGCGCCCGCTCTTGCGGTGCAGCGATAGGCGGCTGCCACAGGACTCTCAAAATGGCGGCCGGCTCTTCGGTTTTGGGCCTGGTCCACTAAAATGGCCCTGGGACACCTTGGAACTCGGACGCTTGTCTGCTAGGGCTTGGGTCCCATTCTCGAAAAGCGTCCCCTCAGCCGTGAAGATTCTACAAAAGTCTTGGGGGCCTCCGACTCCCGCAGGCTTCTGGTGGGGAGCGGCTGCCATGATTGCTCGTGGAATGGCCACGACGGAGCTACGAGATGGTAGTGGTCTCATGCTGACGCCAGCTTTAGTGTGAAACATCCAGAAACACTGTAGACTACCAATTCGATCAGTTCCGGTAGCGCCCCAACATGACCCGGAAGAGAAGAACTTGCCCTCCCCTCTTTGACTGATGGTTCTTGTTGCCTGTCCCCTCTGTTGTCATTTAACAGAACTTTTTGGACTGCTGAAAGGGGTTGTGTTCTGAACGCTGGTTGGTGGAGACATTTAGACTATATTCTTGACCTACGTTGTCGCGTAATGCGTTTTATGACACGCCGCGTTAGCGCACCCGGAAGTGATCCGAGGCGCGGCGCGCAGCGCGTAACGTAAGCATAACAGGTCATGTGACTTGTTAATAAAACTTTTCATTGGTTCATTTTACTTTTGTTAATTTAATGATGAAAAGCTTGGTCTTATGACCTAAAAATTACGCTTTTTATTATTTTCGAACAATATTTTTTTTTCAAACATATGTTATAATATTCCAGGCTAATGTACTTTCCCGGAAAATTTACAACTGTCTTGCAAGTAAAATATATTCCTTTTTCGAGAAAAAGGGCGTTTCTTCCTTCCATGACGGAGCCGTTGAGTAAAAGAGATTCGGCCTGCTGTCTTAGTCGCCGATACGCCTGATTATCAGATTCTTATCGATCACTTTATGTTGCAGACATGAAAAACACAACTGCCCTTGACCATTTATCTTTACTGCGTTCCTACATATTATACCTTTTATCCGTCATGTAATTGGACTGCTTTATTTCACTTGCCTTTTACTGATTCCAAAACAATCACTAAAAGTAAAAACTTTACAAATGAAAATACTACTACCGTGTTTTGTTTTAAAAACCTTTATTGTGAAAATGTCAGTATACAAATACGGGCCTATAACCACGTGGGCCGGCCACGGAGCAAACTCAAATCGTATATGATGAGGAGACATTTACACTGTAGAAGAACGTAACGAGCGGGCCATTAGGTGACAAGAACAAAGGTGTCTAACAGTTGCGGAATCGGTGGACGTACATTTTGTAATTAAAATACGACAGGGCCACTTACAATAACATTTTCTAGATATACATTTGCGGGCAAAGAGTTACGAGTCCCATTTATACCGGCGCCATTTTGGGCGAGGCCGGGCAGGTCCAAGATATAGTCAAAATGTCTCCACCAACCATCGGCCAGACCAGAACCCCTTTCGGCCCTTTATGTTACAAGATGGTGTCTTCTATTCAGAAAATATTGGTGGCAGCATTTTGAAAGGAAACAGAAACAGCCGTTCTCCTAGTGAGTTTCACATTGTTACATTTAGGAAGAATGTTGAAGAGTAGTATGTGGAAAATCTGAAGCCATTTTTCTACAAACTCTCAATCAGACTTAGATGGAAAAAAAACCTGAAGAATGTACAAACTGAAAACCAATTTTTGTCTGTATAGCACCAACAGTAACGCTTGAGTCAGCTTTGTGTCAAGCCGCCATTTTCATTCAATCAATAGCGTCCCCCTGCACACATTCAGGGACCTGGTCGTGTCTTTAGATGAAACGCATTGTAGGAAAAGAAGCAGAAAGGAAAAGGAAAAAATTTCCGCCGGACCTAGTGAAGCTGCAGCAGGTGCAAATAAGCTTCAGACAGTCTTACAAGCACTGCTCAGAACTCTCAACTGAGGCACTCAACATCCAGGACTTGCCATTCGGATCTTAGCGCCTTGTATTTTTGTTTTGTTCTTGATGGAGGGGAAACAACAAAAAACAGGCATTGAAAACGGCTCAACTGGAGCAAAAAAAAAATTACTTCTTGGGTGCATTAGGGCATTTATGATTTTCGAATGCCGTATTCATCAGGTTGATGCTCATGTTGCCATAGGACAGCATAGCACCACAGTGTATACAAGTTAACTTCATATGTTCAGATGAGGCAGGTGGCATATTTAGCATTCACCTTCTTTGATCCAGGAGGGATGGAGAAAAACTGCCAGATGAAACTTGAAACTTGGCCATCCAGATCTCGGCGCGTTCGACTCACTGTACCGCAACAGTGACCGCAATTCAGCTGGACACGCCGTCTTTCGGCGCAGCATTGTAGGATGGCCACACCAGTGCGGCAATTTGCTGGACACCACCTCGGTGCCATCCAGATCTCGGCGCGTTCATTCATTCAATAGCGTCCCCCTGCACACATTCAGGGACCTGGTCGTGTCTTCAGAAGAAACGCATTGTAGGAAAAGAAGCACAAAGGAAAAGGCAACAAGTTCCGCCGGACCTAGTGAAGCTGCAGCAGGTGCAAATAAGCTTCAGACAGTTCTACAAGCACTTCTCAGAAATCTCAACTGAGGCACTCAACATCCAGGACTTGCCATTCGGATCTTGGCGCCTTGTGCTGGTTCCGACCTATTCACACATCGGTCCGCTACTGACATCACCTCATAAGCCAACGGGGCACCCCACGCCGACTTCCGGCGCAGCATTGTAGGATGGCCACACCAGTGCAGCCACTTGCTGGACACCACCTCGGTGCCATCCGGATCTCAGCGCGTTCGAGTCACTGTGCCGGAAGAGTAACCGGAACTCAGCTGAACACGCCGTCTTTCGGCGCAGCATTGTAGGATGGCCACACCAGTACGGCAATTTGCTGGACACCACCTCGGCGCCATCCGGATCTCGGCGCGTTCGAGTCACTGTACCGCAACAGTGACCGCAATTCAGCTGGACACGCCGTCTTTCGGCGCAGCATTGTAGGATGGCCACACCAGTGCGGCAATTTGCTGGACACCACCTCGGTGCCATCCGGATCTCGGCGCGTTGTGCTGCCTTCGGCCTATTCGCACATCGGTCCGCTACTGACGCCGCCTCACGTGCCAACGGATTTTCTACGCTTTTTGTAGCCCTATGTCGCATAACAGGTCATGTGACTTGTTTATAAAACTTTTCATTGGTTCATTTTACTTTTGGTTTCCTAAAGATGGAAGGCTTGGTCATATGACCTAAAAATAACACTTTTCATTGGTTTAGAACATTTTTTTTTCCCAAACGATGAAAGCCCCACCTTGTTTCTGGATCATTCAGACTGAAGCTGGCGTCAGCATGAGAGCACCACCATCTCGTGGCTCCGTCGTGGTCATTCCGCGAGCAATCATGGCAGCCGCTCCCCACCGGAAGCCTGCGGGAGTCGGGGGCCCCCAAGACTTTTATACAATCTTCACGGCTGAGGGGACGCTTTTCGAGAATGGAGCCCAAGCCCTAGCAGGCAAGCGTCCGACTTCCAAGGTGTCCCAGGGCCATTTCAGTGGACCAGGCCCAAAACCGAAGAGCCGTCCGCCATTTTGACAGCCATGTGGCAGCCGCCTATCGCTGCACTGCAAGAGTGGGAGCAACTCCACAACATGGTGAGCGAGACGCTGTGGCCGCAAGAGCGAGCGCAACTCAGCTAGATGGCCGCCACCTGGGGAGACCCGTTCACGCCGCCTCCCCCCCCCCCCCCCCGGGCCGCCGCACGCCAATTTTCGGAGCAGCATTGTAGGATACCAAAACCAGTGCGGCAGTTTACTGGACATCACCTGGGTGCCTGTCGTACATGTTGTGTCAGCCATGTGACACTGGACACAGACCGCTACTGACGAGGCCTCCCCCCGCACCACCCGGGACGCCCCACGCTGTTTTTCTGTGCTGCATTGTAGGATCCCTAAACCAGTGCGGCACCCAGGCGACATCACCTGGGTGCCGTCCAGAACTCTGCACGTTGTGCTGCCTTGGGACTATTCGCACAACAGACCGCTACTGACGAGGCCTCCCCCCGCCCCACCCGGGACGCCCCACGCCAATTTTCGGAGCAGCATTGTAGGATCCCTAAACCAGTGCGGCACCCAGGCGACATCACCTGGGTGCCGTCCAGAACTCTGCACGTTGTGCTGCCTTGGGACTATTCGCACAAAAGACAGCTTCTAACCATTGTTGCTTTTTGTGTTAATAAATGTTTAAATGTTTTTAGTTTTTGTTCTGTTCATTATCGTTAAAAGTTAATAAAGTTTTATAACCTTAATTTGTTGGAGTGTTATCTATTTTTTGTAAAACGGGTGAATGGGGCCTTGAATCGGGTTATTGTCATGTGTGGGCTTTGGAAGTGTGCTGCTGCAGGATCGGACATTTCAAACTCAAATGCACGTTCTTTTTCTTACCTTTCCGAAGCATGGAGCGCAATAGCAAGCAGAGAAAGGGTGATGCACGTGTTGAACACTACCTGACCTGGCAAGTTGCTGGCAGTGCCCCCCCGCCCGCTCCTGAAAGAGGGCACACACACACCGCCGCCCCGAGTACTTCAGAAATCTTTAAAAGACCATGCGCTTGTTCATGAGGCTTAAATGGTTTATCACCTCTTCTAGAACCCCTACATCGACCCTCTGACGTTTCATGGAAAAATTACCATGTAACACAATACCAAGCCCTATCAGCTGAAACCCCCAAGGAATCGTGGGGCATATTAGCAAGGGGGTTTATCTCCCCTTTTTTGGCTTTAAAAACCATGAAAGCGGAGATAAAATTATTTCCCTATTATCAAGCTGTCGCTAACACCAGTTAGTGACACCTAAAAGGAGATAGCGACCATCTTGGGCCCGGCTTTGCATGTCAGTGATACTTATCACTAATGACATGCAAAGTGGCGTGCCAAGATGTTAGCGACTGGAAACAGTCCCTAACATCGCTACCTTCTATTACCAACTTTTGGAGATATTCGCACTAAGCGCGAATATCTCCAAAAGCTAACACCTGCCCTGAGCAGGTTTTAGCCATGTTATCCAATGGGAGGTGGATAACATGGCTAAGAGCATTAGGTCGATAATACATGAATATCGCTGACTTTTCTGCGATAATAGCAAGGTTTATCTGCGATAAAAATCGCCGATGTGCGGCGATAATTTTTGTCTCTAAACAAGTTATAGACAAAAATTATCGCTAGTTGTTAGTAATATGCCCCCGGGTTTTTGCTTGCAGAAATCGGGAGGCGGGAGACTAGCACTGAAATCAGTACTCACACGCCTGAATCAGGAGGATTGGCATGTCTGAATTCTCTACAGCTGGGGCCATAAACTACATCCGCAGGGGTAGGTGATAGCCTGGGACCAGCCTGGCATCTAAAATGGCTGCCGTGCACGACAAAATTGTGGCATTCGAAAAAAGGCAAGATGGCGCAGCCGCTGGAAGAGATGTATCAACATATATCAGCCTCCTCAGCCACCCTCAGGAAACATAGGGGATTAGGATACGTCTCCCGCACCCCCTTATACCTAGTAATTTAATTTACGAAGCACAAAATGGCGAATTCCCGTTTCGCTACCAGTTTGCGGCCCAGTTCGCGGCCCGTGAAGCGCTTCTACCGTGAAAAATCATTTTTTTTTTATTTTCCCCACGGGACCCTTTAATAACCCCAACAACATTCCTAGGGGGTCAAGAGGGGGATACCTTGCCCCCTTTCATTAAATTCCCCCTTAGTTTTTCACCTTTTCTTCTCTCTCGATCCTACCGAGAGACAAGATGGCGGCCGCTCCGGACTGTCACGCAGCAAAAAAAAAAAAAAAGCTCACGCACAGCCGCTGGAAGAGATGTATCAACATATATCAGCCTCCTCACCCACCCTCAGGAAACATAGGGGATTAGGATACGTCTCCCGTACCCACTTATAACTAGTAATTTAATTTACGAAGCACAAAATGGCGAATTCCCGTTTCGCTACCAGTTTGCGGCCCAGTTCGCGGCCCGTGAAGCGCTTCTACCGTGAAAAATCATTTTTTTTTTCTTTTCCCCACGGGTCCCTTTAATAACCCCAACAGCATTCCTAGGGGGTCAAAAGGGGGATACCTTGCCCCCTTTCATTAAATTCACCCTTCGTTTTTCACCTCTTCTTCTCTCTCGATCCTACCGAGAGACAAGATGGCGGCCGCTCCGGACTGTTTAGAATGTTGACAGACACCGGAGAGCCAATCAGCTTTCTGCGCGCAAAGTTCCGATAAGCGAAAAGTAAGCGGACCGGATCGCTGCCCAGAGCGCTGTTACAGATATATATCTTGATTTAAACGTTAATTTCTCAAAAACTACTGGAGCACATATATTGAGACCTAGCAAAGGCACATCGGGCTAACAGTCCCTACAATTTTGCCAAGTTTCGTGCAAATCCATTCAGCCGTTCGAGCTAAAAGTGAGTCCAACCGCCCTATGGAAAACTCAATGCAAAAAACGCGTTTTGGGACCCCCCTTTTTTCTCAGCCCCCCCTTGACGAAACCCCACCAAATTTTCAGGAGCTGCTCAGAAACAAAATGTGCCATTTTCCTGAAAATTTCAGCCGATTCCATCCACAAACGCCAAAGTTATTAGACATAGAATTTTCAAAAGTCCCATAGGGAATTAATCCTAACTATATATACCTACTGGCGATAGCCAGTAGGTAATATATATATATATATATATATATATATATATATATATATATATATATATATATATATATATATATATATATATATTACCTACTGGCGATAGCCAGTAGGTATATATAGTTAGGATTATTTGTCTATGGAACTTTTGAAAATTCTATGTCTAATAACTTTGGCGTTTGTGGACGGAATCGGCTGAAATTTTCAGGAAAATGGCACATTTTGTTTCTGAGCAGCCCCCGAAAATTTGGGGGGGTTCGTCAAGGGGGGCCGAGAAAAAAGGGGGGTCCCAAAACGCGCTTTTCCCATGTTAATTTCCATAGGGCGTTTGGCCTCACTTTTAGCTCGAACGGCTGAATGGATTTGCACGAAACTTGGCAAAACTGTAGGGACTGTTAGCCCGATGTGCCTTTGCTGGATCTCAATATATGTGCTCCAGTGGATTTTGAGAAATTAACGTTTTAAAAAATGTATATATCTGTGACAGCGTCCCAGATAGCGCTCCAGATCGCGTACTTTTCGCGTCACGGAGCTTTGCGAAGCGATGCTGATTGGCTCTCCGGTGTCTGTCAACATTCTAAACAGTCCGGAGCGGCCGCCATCTTGTCTCTCGGTAGGATCGAGAGACAAGAAGAGGTGAAAAACGAAGGGGGAATTTAATGAAAGGGGGCAAGGTAGACCCCTCTTGACCCCCTAGGAATGATGTTGGGGTTATTAAAGGGTCCCGTGGGGAAAATTAATAAAAATTGATTTTTCACGGTAGAAGCGCTTCTCGGTTCACAAATTAACGGCTGAATGGATTTGCACGAAACTTGGCAAAATTATAGGGACTGTTAGCCCGATGTGCCTTTGCTGGGTCTCAATATATGTGCTCCAGTGGATTTTGAGAAATGAACGTTTAAAAAACAGGTATATCTGTGACAGCGTCCCAGATAGCGCTCCATATCGCGTACTTTTCGCGTAACGGAGCTTTACGTAGCGAAGCTGATTGGCTCTCCGGTGTCTGTCAACATTCTAAACAGTCCGGTGCGGCCGCCATCTTGTCTGTCGGTAGGATCGATAGACAAGAGGAGGAGAAAAACGAAGGGGGAATTTAATGAAAGGGGGCTAGGTAGACCTCTCTTGACCCCCTAGGAATGATGTTGGGGTTATTAAAGGGTCCCGTGGGGCAAATAATAAAAATTTGATTTTTCGCGGTAGAAGCGCTTCTCGGTTTGCAAACTGGTAGCGAAACGTGAATTCGCCATTTTGTGTTTCGATTTCATTAAATTACTAGGTATAAGGGGGTACGGGAGACGTATCCTGACCCCTTTTGTTTTCTGAGGGTGGCTGAGGAGGCTCATATATGTTGATACATGTCTTCCAGCGGCTGTGCGTGAGCGTTTTTTTTTTTTGTTGGGTAACGTCTGTTAACGTTCGATTCGATGGAAATCAGGAACTGTTGACCGCCATGTTGTCACTGCGAGTAAATATTTTGTTTTAAATAATTGTTATAAATTAATCCTTATTCATAAACATTGTCTGCGCCATCTTGTCTTTTTTGCAATGCCACACTTTTGTTGAGCACGGCAGCCATTTTAGATGCCTTGACCAGACCCACTGTCTGCACCCTCGCAAGCATCTCCCCCACGCACTGGTCACTCCCGCTCTCTTTCTCATGTATGGGCTAGAAACCTCCTCCCATTTGCGCTGTTCTTCTATGAGAATCACACCCTGTGCCCGCCCGACACCTGCCTTTCACCCTATTCACTACCGCACCCTCTGACACTCCTCTTCCTCTGTGTCCGATTGTCCAGGCCCGTCCCAGGCTATCACCTAGCCCTGCAGATGTAGTTTATGGCCTCAACTGTAAAGAATCACCCCTCTTTAAAGAAGTTACAGTAGATCAAGGCCCCCACCCGATGAGATCCGTCACACTACACGCGTTCCTGCAATCTGATAACCATCCTGTATTGTGATTGGAGAGGGGATTCTCACTGGGAGGGTGTGTGGGACCGAGCCTGAAGTGGAAGATTCCAGGGATGCCTTTTTGTACATCAAAGTCTTCACAATTATGTGTCACATTAAAAATATATAGCACTCACAAAAAAGTAGAAGGAAAATAACACTTTAATAATTTATAAATATATACATCGCAACAAAAAGAGTAAACACCTTAAAAAATTTTTATTAAAACAGAAGCAACAATGGTCAGTAGCGGTCTGTTGTGCGAATAGTCCCAAGGCAGCATATTTACCTAGAGTGGTGCTGTGTAGGACATTCTGAATGGAAATTAACCAGAACTATAACCATCTACTTCCAATAATATAACTTTTATGCCCAAATTACGCAAAGATTTAGCTAATCTGCTAAAGGGGGGAGTCGCCATTTCTTTACAATAATCAATAATGAAAAATCAACATCAATAGGGTTGTCCGTATTCCCGATGCAGCACTATAGTGCAACATACACAGCACCTGGGGTGTCAAGAGTGAACAGGTCCTAGCTGCTTAACCAATGACTGACAAATGCTATATTAAACACTTACTATGTATAATACTTGCGTTCACAATAGTTTTACTTTACAAAACAGAACAAAAGATGTCCCCTGTAAGTAAACCCATATTAGCTGTTTCAGTTATTGAACATCCTAAGGTTTTATGACATGGGGAACAGTAGTGATATCCTGGGCGGGTGATGGCACTGGGTTTGTTAATGGAAAAACATCTACAGAGAAAACTATTGGTAAATTATACTTCTCCGGAAATTTAAAACTCACAAATGTTTCATTTGTGTAATCGTTTTATGAACATGTACATTAACAAACTAAAAGAAATGCCAAGAACGTCCCATGTGAAAGTGAATTTTATCTGGCAATTTTTTTCTTTTCCTTCTCATGAAAAGAAAGTTAAAGCCAGGTTCGTTACCTGCCTCATCTGCAAAAAAAAAAACTCTCGAGAGGGACCGAAAAAAAATATTGCTATGGTAATCATACCATGCATCGGCACATGGAGAGGTGGCACCCTTTTAATTATTCTAAAGCACAACTTCGAGATTTGGGGGATAACCCCCGACCGGCAAAAACATCCACCAATGACTTAGCAATAAGTGAGTCAGAGGCAAGGGAAACGGTCCCAAATCTGCAAAAGAACTTTGGGCAGATGAGATTGACTTGTGTAGCATGTGGAAAATTAATTTCATGCGGAGAGATCAGTATTACTTCAATAAATACAGTAATCAATGATGCATTAGAACTTAATATCAATTCATTTTCCGAACGTGTAATCAGTACCTGTCCCATGTCAATTCATTGTTCGAACTTATAATCAATACCCATCCCGGATCAATTCTTTGTCCGAATATGTAATCAGTAAAAAGTGCGACAAGTGCAACAAAATCATATCGATAATTCATTGTGAGCAAGTACCAAAAGTGTCGACAATTCTAACCTTCAATAAATACAGTAATCAATGATGCATTAGAACTTAATATCAATTCATTGTCCGAATGTGTAATCAGTACAAGTCCCATGTCAATTTATTGTTCGAACGTATAATCAATACCCATCCCGGATCAATTAATTGTCCGAACATATAATCAGTCTTATCCCATATCAATTCATGTGCTAAAAACTGCATACATATCTCATGATATCAAGGCTGAGCAATCGGGGCACAATAGTTTCATTTGTACCGGCGCCATTTTGGGTGAGGTCAGGAAGGTCCAAGTATAGTCAAAATGTCTGCACCAACTCGTGGTTGGACCTGAACCTCTTTAGGCAGTCTAAAAGTTTTCGTTGAAGGGTAGTAGAGGGGACTGGCGACATGAACCATCAGTCAAAGAGGGGTGGGAGGTAAAAATCTCTCGCTGCATGTTCACAAAAGTAAAAAACTACTGCATTGGGAGCGAAGAATGCAGCAACCACTTACCCCAGGAAATCACGGTAGACGAGCCATCATTACACAAACTGCCCCCAGTAAATATCTGCTCAGAATACACCAACAACGAGAGAAGAGTAAAATGTAGCACCAACGACCCTGAAGGACTACTAGCTCGAGCAAAACAACTCTGGGAAGAAGGGAAAGCAGTTACCCCCGACATAATCGGAGGCTGGGAGGCATTTACAAACGCCCTACGTAAAAGTTACGGAGATACAAAGATCCGCTCTGGAAACGGGAGAACAACGTCCCAACAAAATCCACAGTCTGGCTCCAATCCACGGAACAGAGCCAAATTAAAAAAGCTAAAAACTCGGATAAATCTTACACTGCGGAGGCTGAAGAAAGATCCCTCGGCCTTACAAGAGTTGAGGTTGCTAAAAGCCACTCGCAAAAAACTGATTTGGCAAAACAAAAAGGAAACTGAAGAATCCCTGTGGGCCAGACTTCTGTATGATGTCAAGAACAATAATAGTGCACAATTTTGGAAGAAGATAAATGCCCTATCAAATCCGCTAGGTCAGCGCATCAGCTCCAATGCTACAGAAGAAGCATGGATAACCCACCTCGAATCCCATTTCAACAAAGATCAGACCCCCCAAATCGGTGTAAATATCCATGAGCCTAATTTGGAACTTCGACCGCTCCATGAAAATCTCAATGCATGTCTTGGACAGAACTCCACAATCACAATCACAAACATCCAAGTTCACAAAAGAATCTTGAAAGGCAGACGAGAAGGAGCTCCTGGCCCCAATGGGATTCCGCCCATATTATTCAAACAAGATCCTGCATATTGGGCTACAGTTCTAAAACCAATATTTGAAAGAATCCTGCAGACGTCAACATTACCATCATCATGGAGAGGCTCAATAATCTCCCCTATATACAAAAAAGGCACCAGGAACGATCCCAAGAGCTATCGGCTGGTAGCTCTTTTGGATAACGAGGCCAAATATTATGCCGGGGTACTTCTTCAAGAATTAACAACATGGGCCACGGAAATTAAAGCAATACCCTACAATCAAACTGGCTTCTGTAGGGACATGGGCACTGCCACTAACATCTCTGCCCTCTCACTAATGATAGACGCAGCACTTACAATTAAACAGCCTCTGTACATCTGCTTTATTGACTACAGTTCAGCATTTGACCACATAAACCGAAATATTCTGTGGCAAAAATTAAAAACAT
This sequence comes from Lissotriton vulgaris, assembly GCF_964263255.1. Lineage (NCBI taxonomy): Eukaryota > Metazoa > Chordata > Amphibia > Caudata > Salamandridae > Lissotriton > Lissotriton vulgaris. The sequence goes on along the minus strand of NC_141699.1, from coordinate 239,057,921 downwards.
TAGGTATTCCATCATTGCTCCTAAAACAACTAACCCTTCTGCACAGTAACACCTGGATACAAGTAAAGTTGGGGGCAGGTGACCATCTATCGAAAAAGATGAACACAACCGCAGGACTAAAACAAGGGTGTGTATTAGCCCCCACACTATTCAATCTATTTATGGCTGAGCTCTCAGTTCAACTCAATGGAAGCAATGCGCATGCACCAAAGCTAGGTGGTCCCCAGCTATCTAATCTCCTATATGCAGATGATTTAGTACTTATCAGTCGGACACCCATAGGTTTACAACGTCTGCTGGACATTACATCTCAATACTCGGATACTAACAAACTAAGCATCAACCAAGACAAAACAAAAGTCATGTGTATAAATTACCGGAAAACAAAAACAAAACACAACTGGCACTTGGCAAAATGCAAGCTTGAAGTCGTACAAGACTACAAATATCTGGGGGTTATGATCGATAGCAAAGGCAATTACAAAGTACAATTTGAGGCAATAAAAAAGAGGGGGCTCATGACAGCAGTAGCACTAAGAAACCTGAAGAACATAACCGCGGGCCCGAGCTTCCTCCCTCTGACCAAGGTGATACAGGCCAAACTCATACCATCTATCACCTATGGAAGCGAAGCCATGAGAGGGAGGGATGCGGAAACATTAAATGGTACCATCGCCAGAGCGCTAAGAATTATATACGGGCTGCCTGGATATACATCTCCAGCGCAAATGAGGCTGGAATTTGGTAAACAGGAGCTGGACAGGAAAGGAGCCTTTGTTAAAACCTGGTTTAAGATCAAAAAAGGGCAACCAGAAACTTTAAATTTCTATTTGTGGAGAGAAGTAGAAACGAAAGTAACTTGCCCAGCCAGACTGTTCTTGGACACTGCACTGGACCAGTTGGGCTTACGGCAACTCTGGGCAACGCCTGGGACCATGGTAAGCTTCAAGAAAATCGTAAATAACACTGTTAAAAAAGAGTCAATCTTACAGGACAAAGCGGCCTTGACTGAACGTTCGCATGGCTGGCTAACTATACAATCTTATAGTAAAGCGACTCCTCAAGCTTACCTCCTCTCTAACTTCTCCAGAACCATCAAAGAGAAGTTTCTGAAATTCCGGTTAGGTCTGCTGCCGACAGCATACCACCTGCCCCCTTGGCTGCGCCCTCCAAAGCCAGCAGTGTGCCGCCTTTGTGGGGAAGGAGAGGAGGACATAGTCCACATTATAACCATTTGCCGCGAGCTGATGCAGGAGCGCCGGCAACTACTCAGACCAATTTTCAACAAAAACCAAATACGGTCATGCAGACAAGTGGTGCTTGCAAGCTTCTCTGGCCAAGATACTCAACTAAGCTGCTGTCTGGTAAAGTTTTTAATTGCAGCTGACCTACATTTTAAAATAAAGTGCACACAACCATAACAGTGTGTTAAGCATACAATGTCAAGTTTCTTTCTCCACACCCAAACCTCAAAGGAAACCATTGAAAGGCTAACTATACGACATACTTTGCACAAACCAACGGAAGCCGAGGCAGCACTATGCACTTTAAAATCGGCGCATCCCGGTCTGTCATCGTTCTGAAGTCAAGATTTTAATAAGGGGGGTACTTTTATCTCACGGACTGCCACTGATATTCGCCGGCCGAAGTGAAGAAACAAGAATATGGACTACCGAGGCCGGGGGTGTGGATTTTCTTCCCAATCTTAACGCATGTTTTTGTTTAACTATGGCTATCAGCTTTTTTTATAAAGAAAATTGAGGTTTTATTGTTTATAATAGTGGGTCAATCATTGTAATGGTTTTAATTAACTGCACAATAAATTTATTACTTACTTACTTACATATCTCATGATATCAAGGCTGAGCAATCGGGGCACAATAGTTTCATTTGTACCGGCGCCATTTTGGGTGAGGTCAGGAAGGTCCAAGTATAGTCAAAATGTCTGCACCAACTCGTGGTTGGACCGGGACCTCTTTCGGCAGTCTAAAAGTTTTCGTTGAAGGGTAGTAGAGGGGACTGGCGACATGAACCATCAGTCAAAGAGGGGTGGGAGGTAAAAATCTCTCCTACCGGGTCATACTGGTGTCCCACCGGAACTGATCAAGTTGGTAGTCTTGCAGGATTTTGGTGATTTCAAGACTGAGGCCGGCGCCGGCATGAGCGCGCCGATGTCCCGCGGCTACGTCGTGGTCGTTCCGTGGGTGATCATGGCAGTCATTCCCCATCGGGGGTGGGGGCCCCCGTGGCTCTTATAGAATCTTCAAAGTTGAGGAGAACGTTTCTGGATGCAGGACTCATTTTCTAGTTGAACTCAGAAGCGCTGTTGCACCGCAACAGTGGACTAGACCCCCGCTGGGTGAGCGGAGCATCATTGCCTCGCAATAGTGGACGAGACCTTTTGTCGGGTGAGTGCAGCGTCGCTGCATCGCAAGAGTGGAGAAACCCTTTTGTTGGGTGAGTGCAGCGTTGCTGCATCGCAAGAGTGGAGAAACCCTTTTGTTGGGTGAGTGGAGCGTCGCTGCATCGCAAGAGTGGAGGAACCCTTTTGTTGGGTGAGTGGAGCGTTGGGGGTGCAGCCGAGGGGCCCTCACCTGTGGGGGTGGGAGAGGCTTGTTTGCGCCGCCTCTCCCTCCCAGCGCACCCCACGCCGACACCTGGCGTTGATATCCGTGATGTCCAGACCAGGCTATAAGAGGGGGGGGGGGGTCGGAGGCAGAGGCAAGACATCCCCCCCGTGGCCTGCAGGGCGCCGCTTCAGGCCCGAACGGGGAGCTCATATCAAGCCGGGGCCAGACCAGGAGATACGAGGGGGGGAGGGGGTCGGTGGCATGTGCAAGACATCCCCCCCGTTGTCGCAGCCATTATCTAAGAAAGAAGAAGAATCCCGTCGGCCTCGGCTCCTCTCCTGGCCCACCTTACGGGATGACCTCCCCGGCCGACGGCTGCCAGCAGGACTCGCCCTACACGTGCCGAAGGCCTCGTCTTCCGGATGGGCGTAGCCGCGAACCTGTTGCACTTCGGGAGTTTCCGGAATGGGGGTAGGTATCTGCTGATTTGTATTTATTTCATGTTACCGTTATTGGGCGTGGCGGGCGGTGGGACAGACATGCTTGGAGCAGTGGGGGGGTGGCGGAGCCTAGCTACCTTGTGGCTGCCGTAACGTCAAGCTTGGCTTCTTTCACCACTTTCATGTTTCTTATTTCTAGCGAAGTCAAAAACTCATCAGAGGCCTACTGATTTTGTTCGATTTCTTTCCCTTCCTTTTCAAGTGTGTTTCATGCTAAAGTTTCTGTTTAACAGGATACAGGGATTACTTCGTATTTTACATATGTCTTCTTTATTAGGGGTTCTCTCCGGTTGAGTCAGATGATGTACCTCTAATAAATGGTCCGGGTGGAACTAGTTTCTCAATCAGTGGGGAGTAGATGGGCATGACAGATTACAACGGGGGACAAAGGTCCGCATTACCCTTCCTTCACTACTTGCAAAGACTAGACAGAATATTTCTATTCCACGTTATTTGCAAACAGAGAGTACCTCGAAAGAACTATTCCTTGAACAATAAATGTCCAGCCAATCAATCAATCAGGCATGACGGATAACAACAAGGGACAAAAGTCTGCATTACCTATCCTTCACTATCTGCAAAGGGAGACACAATATTTCTATTCTTCTCTGTTTGTAGACAGGGAATATCTACTAACTAACAGTAGTGATATCCTGGGCGGGTGATGGAACTGAGATTGTTAATGGAAAAAGATCTACAGAGAAAACTATTGGTGAATTATACTTCTCCGGAAATTTAAAACTCACAAATGTTTTATTTGTGTAATCGTTTCAGGTCAAACGGATTGTGGGTCAATGTTCACAATGGAAGAGTCACCAAAAGGCATTTGGATCGATGTTGCAGCAGTCTGCCATGTATATAGTTATTTAATAAAACGTTTTACCCTGTTACTTTGCTGGTGTGTTGTATATATTTATAATATTTGCATAGGGTTTGTCGTTATTTTGGGCGGGGTGGGTGGCGGAGCCGAGCTGTCTTGCAGCCATCATGGTGTGGAGCTAAGTTCATCTCACTAGTTTCGTATTTCTCATGAGGGGTTGTTCTTAATGTTTCTATTTTAGCGAGGTCAAAAAGAGATCCCATTAGTGGCCTACTGATTTTGCTCGATTCCTTTTGTTTTTTTAAACGATTTTTCACTATCTGCAAAGACTAAAAAGAGTATTGCGACTCTGTGCTTGTTTGTAAATACAGAATGAACCAAAGAGAACCAATTCTAAAACAGTAAATGCTTGGATAGCAATCAATCAAATAGAGAGAGAAGCAGGCACGACGGATTACAACGGGGGCAAAGGCCTGCGTTAACTACCCTTCACTATCTGCAAAGAGAGAGTACTGCTAAGAGAAAAGAGGGGGGGGAGGGGGGCAGCGTTCAAAGCACATCAGCGTGCATAAACACGAAAATGTTTTTACCTATCATGTACTTGACATTTGACAGCTTTTGATATTTGCTATTAAAAAACCATTGAAATTCAATGAAAAAACCATAGGTTTTAGCCCATATATAGTTAGGGATTAGCATTTACAAAACCTTATTTTACTCGCATAAAACCATTGAAATTCGCATATATAGTTAGATGCGCTAACTATATATCGCGCACCCGCAATCCACTGCTGATGATGTCACATATTACATCATTCATGACATGCTCAGTGACATCACTGATGACATCACTGATGACATCTCAAATGACATCACTGATGACATCTCAAATGACATCACTGATGACATCACTGAAGACATCACTGAAGACATCTCAAATGACATCACTGATGTCATCTCATTTGACATCTCATTTGACATTACTGAGCACATCACTAATGACATCATTCATGTGATTATACGATGAACCTCTTCAGACTCTGATATAACCTTAGATACACTCAGTGTAAACAGACACTCACAGACTGTCACTCATCCATGGAGTTACTCACACACCTAGTCAGTCATGCAAAGAATCAATCACACCTCCATTTCCTCAACTATACAGTTATACACACCTTACTTATTCGAACATATACTAACACATATTTACTCTTTTATACAATCCCTGATACAAGTTCACAATGATCCATACAGCCACTCACACATTCACTGGCTCTTATGCACAGTAATTTATATATGTGAACTCTCACATGTACTGTGTTTTACATATGTACTTACTTTGACATCCCACGAACCAGCCACATCTCCGGACATCTGAGAGACCTTCACTGGCTCCCCGTCAACAAAAGAATCACCTTCCGCCTCCTCACCCACGCACACAAAGCCCTACACGACCAAGGCCCGAGCTACCTCAACAGCCGGATCAACTTCTACGCTCCCAAACGCCACCTCCGATCAGCCAACCCCGCCCTCGCCGCCATCCCCCGCATCCGAAGAGCGACGACAGGAGGAAGGTCCTTCTCCTACCTGGCCGCCAAGACCTGGAACTCCCTCCCAACCGACCTGTGCCTGACCCAAGACCACCTCTCCTTCAGGAAGAAGCTGAAGACCTGGCTGTTCGAGCAGTAGCAGCACCCCCCCACCCCCAGCGCCTTGAGACCCTACGGGTATGTAGTGCGCTTTATAAATGTCATTGATTGATTGATTGACATGTAGCACTGAGATATCCATTCACTCACCAATAGACTCGTACACAGTCAACCACCCATACAGCTGTTTCCACATGCAGTTTTGAATCCATAGATCTAGTGAATCAACTGTTCACACATGTATGCACAGAGTCACACACCTCCCAGCCACCCCCACACACACACTCACTCTCCCATACAAATACTTGGACAACCAATCAATAACTCATACAGTTACTCATATAGCTACTGATCAACAGATGCAGCAGTTCATAGAACAACAGATATAATGATGCACAAATTAAGATAGTTTAGTCACTAACCCATGCACTCAGTGAGACACATTTCATCACTCTCTCATACAGTCAGTCATGCACCTACTAAATCCTATATATATATATATATTCACTGAAAAAACCATATGTTATAGACCATATATAGTTAGGGATTAGCATTTAAAAACCTTATTTTATTTGCACAAAACCATTGAAATTCCATATATAGTTAGTTGCACTAACTATATATCGCGGACCCGCAATCCACTGCTAATGATGTCACATATTACATCATTCATGACATGGTCAGTGACATCACTGATGACATCACTGATGACATCTCAAATGACATCACTGATGACATCACTGATGACAAAACCCAGTGACTGTATGTTTCTGTAAAGTTAAAATATGTCTTACATATTGAAGAATGAGTGGATGTATAAGTGTCTGGATGAAGGATTTAGTAGGTGCATGACTGACTGTATGAGAGAATGATTAAATGTGTCTCACTGAGTGTATGGGTTAGTGATTAAAGTGTCTTAATTTGTGCATCATTATGTCTGTTGTTCTGTAAACTGTTGCATGTGTTGATAAGTAGCTATATGAGTAACTATATGGGTTATTGAATGGTTGCCCAAGTATTTGTATGGGAGACTGAGTATGTGTGTGGGTGGCTGGGAGGTGTATAACTCTGTGCATAGATGTGTGAGCAGTTGATTCCCTAGGTGTATGGGTTCAAAAGTGCATGTAGAAACAGCTGTATGGACAGTTGACTGTGTGCATGAGTATATTGGTGAGTGAATGGATATCTCAGTGCTACATGTCAAAGTAAGTACATATGTAAAACACACTCCATGTGAGAGTTGACATATATAAATAACTGAACATAAGAGCCAGTGAATGTGTGAGTGGCTGTATGAATCATTGTGAACTTGTATCAAGGATTGTATAGGAGAGTAAATATGTGTTACTATATGTTTGAATAAGTAAGGTGTGTATAACTGTATAGTTGAGGAAATGGAGATGTGATTGATTCTTTGCATGACTGACTAGGTGTGTGAGTAACTCCATGGATGTGTGACAGTCTGTGAGTGCCTGTTTACACTGAGTGTATCTAAGGTTATATTAGAGTCTGAAGATGTATTATCACATAAATGATATCATCAGTGATGTAATCAGTAATGTCAAATGAGATGCCAGTGATGTCATCAGTGATGTCATTTGAGATGTCATCAGTGATGTCATCAGTGATGTCATTTGAGATGTCATCAGTGATGTCATCAGTGATGTCATTTGAGATGTCATCAGTGATGTCATCAGTGATGTCACTGACCATGTCATGAATGATGTAATATGTGACATCATTAGCAGTGGATTGCGGGTCCGCGATATATAGTTAGTGCAACTAACTATGTATGGAATTTCAATGGTTTTGTGCAAATAAAATAAGGTTTTTTAAATGCTAATCCCTAACTATATATGGTCTATAACATATGGTTTTTTCAGTGAATTTTCAAGGTTTTGTAAATGCAAATTCCTAACTATATATGGTCTATAACCTATGTTTTTTTCTGTGAATTTCATTGGTTTTTTAAAAGCTAATATCTATAGCTGTAAAATATATTCTTTATTAAGTGACGTATCACGTAGCCCGTGAGACGCCTCATGATGCATCGCATAACCGTGACGTATCGTCTCTGCAGCGCAAACCAAACCCAAAACGTAAGCGCGCCAGAACACGCTTAAAGATATATATATATTTTTTTAACCTTAATTAGACAAAATCCACACGTGCACATATCACAAACGTTCAAAAAACACAATATGTCGGACTCCCATTACGCTGCCGGTTAGCTGCCCGGTTAACGTACCAGGAAGCACCTTTACCGCGAAAAATCGCAATTTTTTTTTCTTATGCCCCGCAGGGAACTTTAATAGCCCCCTCATCAATCCTAGGGGTTCAGGAGGGGTCTGCCTTACCCCTTTCATTCATTTACACCTTTTTTTTTTCCACCTCTTGTCTCTCGATCCTACCGAGAGACAAGATGGCGGCCGCTCCGGACTGTTTACAATGTTGACAGCCAATCAGCTACTCCTCAGACTCCCGTTACACTGCCGGTTAGCTTCCCGGTTAGCTGCCCGGTTAGCTGCCCAGTTCGCGTACCAAGACGCGTCTCTACGGCGAAAAAATCGGATTTTTTTTTTTTTTTTTTTGGCCCCGCGTGGCTTTATAATATCCCCCTCATCAATCCTATGGGGTCAGAAGGGGTCTACCTTGCCCTCTTTCCTTCATTTCCCCCTTTGTTTTGGTCTCCTCTTGTCTCTCGATCCTACCGAGAGACAAGATGGCGGCCGCTCCGGACTGTTTAGAATGTTGACAGACACCGGAGAGCCAATCAGCTTCGCTTCGCAAAGTTCCGATACGCGAAAAGTACGCGAACCGGAGCGCAGCCCGGAGCGCTGTTACAGATATATATCTTGTTTTAAACGTTAATTTCTCAAAATCCACTGAAGCACATATATTGAGACCTAGCAAAGGCACATCGGGCTAACAGTCCCTACAATTTTGCCAAGTTTCGTGGAAATCCATTCAGCCGTTCGGGCTAAAAGTGAGGCCAACCGCCCTATGGAAATTAACATGGGAAAAACGCGTTTTGGGACCCCCCTTTTTTCTCGGCCCCCCCTTGACGAACCCCCCCTAAATTTCCAGGAGCTGCTCAGAAACAAAATGTGCCATTTTCCTGAAAATTTCAGCCAATTCCGTCCACAAACGCCAAAGTTATTAGACATAGAATTTTCAAAAGTCCCATAGAGAAAAAATCCTAACTATATATACCTACTGGCTATCGCCTGTAGGTAATATATCTATATATATATATATATATATATATATATATATATAGATAGATATATATATATATATATATATATATTCACTGAAAAAAACATAGGTTATAGACCATATATAGTTAGGAATTCGCATTTACAAAACCTTATTTTACTCACACAAAACCATTGAAATTCCATATATAGTTAGTTGCACTAACTATATATCGCGCACCCGCAATCCACTGCTGATGATGTCACATATTACATCATTCATGACATGGTCAGTGACATCACTGATGACATCACTGATGACATCTCAAATGACATCACTGATGACATCTCAAATGACATCACTGATGACATCACTGATAACATCTCATTTGTCATTACTGATCACATCACTGATGATATCATTCATGTGATAATACGATGAACCTCTTCAGACTCTAATATAACCTTAGATACAATCAGTGTAAACAGACACTCACAGACTGTCACTCATCCATGGAGTTACTCACACACCTAGTCAGTCATGCAAAGAATCAATCACACCTCCATTTCCTCAACTATACAGTTATACAAACTTTACTTATTCAAACATATACTAACACATATTTACTCTCTTATACAACCCCTGATACAAGTTCACAATGATCCATACAGCCACTCACACATTCACTGGCTCTTATGCACAGTTATTTATATATGTCAACTCTCACATGTACTGTGTTTTACATATGTACTTACTTTGACATGTAGCACTGAGATATCCATTCACTCACCAATACACTCATGCACACAGTCAACCGCCCATACAGCTGTTTCCACATGCACTTTTGAAACCATACATCTAGTGAATCAACTGCTCACACATCTATGCACAGAGTCATACACCTCCCAGCCACCCACACACACACTCAGTCTCCCATACAAATACTTGGGCAACCAATCAATAACCCATATAGTTACTCATATAGCTACTTATCAACACATGCAACAGTTTACAGAACAACAGACATAATGATGCACAAATTAAGACAGTTTAGTCACTAACCCATGCACTCAGTGAGACACATTTAATCACTCACTCATACAGTCAGTCATGCACCTACTAAATCCTTCATCCAGACACTTATACATCCACTCATTCTTCAATATGTAAGACATATTTTAACTTTACAGAAACATACAGTCACTGGATGTTGTCATCAGTGATGTCATCAGTGATGTCATTTGAGATGTCATCAGTGATGTCATCAGTGATGTCACTGACCATGTCATGAATGATGTAATATGTGACATCATCAGCAGTGGATTGCGGGTGCGCGATATATAGTTAGTGCAACTAACTATATATGGAATTTCAATGGTTTTGTGTGAGTAAAATAAGGTTTTGTAAATGCGAATTCCTAACTATATATGGTCTATAACCTATGTTTTTTTCAGTGAATGTTCAAGGTTTTGTAAATGCTAATTCCTAACTATATATTGTCTATAACCTATGGTTTTTTTAGTGAATTTTCAAGGTTTTGTAAATGCTAATACCTAACTACATATGGTCTATAACCTATGGTTTTTTCAGTGAATATATATATATACATACATATATAAACATATATCATCTGTATATCTATATAAATACAAACATAAATGCATGCATACATATACTTATATGCATACAGATGCATGTTATTTACATGAAAGTTGAAAAAACACTAATAAAAGCAAAGCTAAAAAGCCACCTCATTACAAACAGAATGGCTTTAACTTAAACGAGGGCGAGATCTAATGCATTTTCAATGCTTGTTTACTTTGGTTCCATCAAGAAGGCATTCAGATGTGTCACACATTTGCCATGAATTCTGAATGTTAGCACTCTAGTTGCACATTAGATCACTGTAGTAAAGCTACTGCTCACCAGGGACGTCTGCTGCTGGTATTCAAAGTGCATGTTTCAGTCTGCATGTCAGAATTTTTTTAATGAAATAGAAGAGGATTTGAGAAGTCACTCAAAATGATCCCTAATTTTTCTTTCTGAAGCACTAATCATACTTTCTATGGCAAAATTAACCCCCTCATGTTGTTCCTTTTTAAATTGAGCGTTTTCAGACTTACCACTTCATTCCAATCAAGATGGCTTCTGGTGTGCCATACTTTTGTCATAAGTAAGAATGTTAGCGCTCTAGTTGTTCTTTAGAACACTCTGGGACATTCTGTCATTGGGCTATACTTGGGGTACATCTGGGTGATATTTGGGCTACATTTTAGGCTCTTTTGTCTCTGGTGGCCATCTTGGGAGACTGTATGTCAGAATTTTTTAATGAAATTGAAGAGGGTTTGAGAAGTCACTCAAAATGTGCCCTAATTTTTCTTTCTGCAGCACTAATCATAATTTATACGGCAAAATATACCCCCTCATTTTGTTCCTTTTTAAATTAAATGTTTTAAGAGTTACCACTTTATTCCAATCAAGATGGCTTCAGGTGTGCCATACCTTTGTAATAAGTAGGAGTGTTAGAGCTCTAGTTGTTCTTTAGAACACTCTGGGACATTCTGTCATTGGGCTATACTTGGGCTACATCTGGGTGATATTTGGCCTACATTTGGGCTCTTTTGTCTCTGGTGGCCATTTTGGGAGACTGCATGTCAGAATTTTTTCATGAAATAGAAGAGGATTTGAAAAGTCACTCAAAATGTGCCCTAATTTTTCTTTTTGCAGCACTAATAATACCTTCTATTGCATAATATACCCCCTCATTTTGTTCCTTTTTAAATTAAATGTTTTAAGAGTTACCACTTCATTCCCATCATGATGGCTCCAGGTGTGCTATACCTTTGTAATAAGTAGGACTGTTAGCGCTCTAGTTGTTCTTTAGAACACTCTGGGACATTCTGTCATTGGGCTATACTTGGGCTACATCTGGGTGATATTTGGGCTACATTTGGGCTCTTTTGTCTCTGGTGGCCATTTTGGGAGACTGCATGTCAGAATGTTTTAATGAAATAGAAAAGGATTTGAGAAGTCACTCAAAATGTGCCCTAATTTTTCATTCTGCAGCACTAATCATACTTTCTATGGCAAAATGTACCCCCTCATGTTGTTTCTTTTTAAATTAAATGTTTTAAGAGTTACCACTTTATTCCAATCAAGATGGCTTCAGGTGTGCCATACCTTTGTAATAAGTAGGACTGTTAGCGCTCTAGTTGTTCTTTAGAACACTCTGGGACATTCTGTCATTGGGCTATACTTGGGCTACATCTGGGTGATATTTGGGCTACATTTGGGCTCTTTTGTCTCTGGTGGCCATTTTGGGAGACTGCATGTCAGAATGTTTTAATGAAATAGAAAAGGATTTGAGAAGTCACTCAAAATGTGCCCTAATTTTTCATTCTGCAGCACTAATCATACTTTCTATGGCAAAATATACCCCCTCATGTTGTTTCTTTTTAAATTAAATGTTTTAAGAGTTACCACTTTATTCCAATCAAGATGGCTTCAGGTGTGCCATACCTTTGTAAGAAGTAGGACTGTTAGCGCTCTAGTTGTTCTTTAGAACACTCTAGGAGGCTGCAGTAGAACACAAAGGAATCAACTGACAGTCTCTGTCCTTGTTGGATGTCCATGTTTTACTGAGAATGTCAGATAATGTGAAGTTACAGAAAATATGCTTTCAGTTTAGCTTATAGATCCCCTTCCAAACCACTGTGGGAAAATCATGAGATATTAGTTTTCTTTCAAACAATATTCATGATATCACAGCAGAAGGTTTTTTCACATGGTAAAATCACCTTAGAACCCACCACAATTCCTAAAACGAGTATGGTACCATCAACAAATGATTTATAATGTAACTAAAGTCCTAAAACCCTCTATTAACTACAATGCTTTTTAATGAGGTGCTATCATGTATATTGGTCCCAAGATGGCTGCCAACACTTCTTGGATGAAGTGCTGACAGCCAATCAGATCAGATGTGTGGTTAGGCTCCACCCAGATATATATCTTTTTTTGAACCTAAATTACTCAAAATCCACTGGAGCACATATATTGAGACCTAGCAAAGGCACATCGGGCTAACAGTCCCTACAATTTTGCCAAGTTTCGTGCAAATCCATTCAGCCGTTCGAGCTAAAAGTGAGGCCAACCGCCCTATGGAAATTAACATGGGAAAAACGAGTTTTGGGACCCCCCTTTTTTCTCGGCCCCCCCTTGATGAAACCCCCCCCCAAATTGTCAGGGGCTGCTCAGAAACAAAATGTTCAATTTTCCTGAAAATTTCAGCCAATTCCGTCCACAAACGCCAAAGTTATTAGACATAGAATTTTCAAAAATCCCATAGAGAAAAAATCCTAACTATATATACCTACTGGCGACCGCCAGTAGGTAATATATATATATATATATTCACTGAAAAAACAATAGGTTTCAGCCACGTTATAGTTAGGAATTAGCATTTAAAAAACCTTGCGAATTCCCAGAAAAAACATAGGTTTCACACATGTTATAGTTAGCAGGACATTTCACTCATACAAAACCATTGAAATTCCCCTGTTATAGTTAGTTCAGCTAACTATAACTCGCGCGCCCGCAAAGCACTGCTGATGACGTCACATATTGCATCACTCATGACATGGTCAATGACATCACTGATGGCATCACTGATGACATCATCCTTGTGGGACCCCCTGAGCAGGCCTAGGGGATCGGGGTGTTTCTACCCTGCCCCCTTTGCGTGTTTTGCACATTTGTTTCACTGCTTTCTTGTGCCTCATCTCTAGATATCATTATGATTTGAACTACTGAACGGATTTACACCATTTAACAAAAAGCACAATCTGCAAACCAAACTGTACCTTTTTGCCAAATTTGGTGTAATTCCATTCAGCTGTTCGGGCTGTAGCCCTGGCTGAAGGTCCTATGGAAAATTGCATGAGGAAAACACGTTTTGGGACCCCCCTTTTTTCTCAGCCCCCACTTTACGAATCACCCCCAAACTTTCAGGGAAGGAGCGGAGAAGGCCATTTTCTTGGATAATTTCGCAAAGATTTGTCCACCAGCGCCAAAGTTATTCCAAATAGAATGTTGTGTATTTCCTATGGAAACTAGGTCCTAACTATAACTACCTACTGGCGACCGCCAGTAGGTAATATGTGTAAGTATATATATATGTGTTTGTGTATATATATATATATGAGTGTGTGTATATATGTAAGTATATGTATATCTATATATATGTATATATATATATATATAGATATAGATATAATATACATATATATATATATATATATATATATATATATATATATATATTCATGCTCATGCTTGGTTTCTATCCAGTTGGGGTGCACTCGGACATCGCTGCAGGGCTCCAAGCATTTACCCTCTTCATTTTGTATGAAAGCGCCTGCCAGCCAAATCATTTTACAGTCCTGCTGCCACAAATGCTCAACGCGTTTCGAATAAACTTTCTTCCTCAGGGGCTCGTGGTATAGGAAAACACTAATTGGCCACTTCCACTCCTTTGTACACGTAGTGGCGTGCCCTCCAATGGGCTGCTCAGGATGAGACTACATTGTGCCTTCTGGGAGTTGTGGTGTGGGCGCACATTACGGCGTTCATAAAAAGTGCACAACATTCACTGTAGATTATTTACAAGCTCATAGGTGAGCCTCAGCTGGCGGGCACTATCTAAATCCAGTACTGATGTCCCATAACAAGGGGCTCGTTGGATCTTGCCCCTATAACCCCCTGGGTCACGAGGTGGTGCTCTAATTTCTAAGATCATGCAATTGAAATGTGGAGTGCCACAGGGTTCTTCTTTGAGCCCTACTCTTTTTAACGTTTATATGCACCCCTTGGCAAAAATTGTGGAACCATTTGGCATACAAATTGTGACGTATGCCGATGATACACAATTAATTGTATCCCTTAATCAATTGGGAGACAGTGTGGACCATCTCCCTAGGTGCCTTGAGGAAATCTCAGCCTGGATGAAAGGCTCCTTCCTACAATTGAGTGGAGAAAAAACGGACCTTATGATAGTGGGCAAAACTTGGCAACCTGGTCTGTCATTCAACTGGCCCAACTGTATGGGGAATCTGCCTACACCTAAAGACCATATAAAGAGTCTGGGTGTTTGGCTTGATGACAAACTTAACATGAGGTTCCAGGCAAAGAAAGTGGCATGGTGCTGCTTTGGAATGATGAGAACGGTGAGAAAAATTCTTCCTCTCTTACCCTTCTAAGCGAAAAAGCTGCTTCTCCAGGCGTTGATAATGTCACGCCTGGATTACGCAAATGCGGTGTATCTTGGAGCTCCGCAGTATACGATAAACCTTCTTCAGAAGGTTCAGAATTGTGCAGCAAGAATGCTTCTGCATATCCCTCGGAGAGAATCAGTGAGGAAAGCGTTGAATCATCTTCACTGGCTCCCAATTGCTTAGAGAATTCAATTTAAATCTCTCTGCATTACGCACAAGATTTTAACTTCTAAGGGTCCACCAATACTTCATCAGATGGTCTCCCCATACTGTCCTAAAAGAGCTCTCCGGTCTGAAAGTAAACGCATGGCCCTAGTACCAAAAATTAAGAGGGCCAGAAGTGGAGGATGACGTTTCTCTTATGTTGCCTCCAAAAAAAGGAATGACCTTCCGGAAAATATTCGGATGACATAAGATCATCTTTCTTTCTGAAAAATGTTGAAGACTCATCTATTCCCAGCCAGATAATCAGTTCATATCTGTACGCTCTCTTCTTAGCGCTGGGAGGCATACGGGTAGCCAAGCGCTTTATAAATGTCTCTTTCGTTTCATTCTCATTTCTCCCGGCGGCACAGACGCCGCCTAGTATTGGTGCTCATGCATGGTTTCCGTCCAGTTGGGATGCACTCGGACATCGCTGCAGGGCTCCAAGCATCTGCCCTCTTCATTTGGTATGAAAGGGCCTGCCAGCTGAATCATTTTACAGCCCTGCTGCCACAAATGCCCAACGCGTTTCGAATAAACTATTTTCTCAGGGGCTCGTGATATAGGATAACACAAATTGTCCACTTCCACTCCTTTTGTACACGTAGTGGCGTGCCCTCCAATGGGCTGCTCAGGATGAGACTATGCTGTGCCTTCTAGGAGTTGTGGTGTGGGCGCACATTACGGTGTTCATAAAAAGTTCACAACATTCACTGTAGATTATTTACAAGTTCATAGGTGAGCCTCAGCTGGTGGGCGCTATCTAAATCCACCACCGATGTCCCATAACAAGGGGCTCGTTGGATACTTGCACCAATGGCCCCCAGGTTCACAAGGTGGTGCTCTCCCGGAAGCATGGATCCTGCCTAGTATTGGTGCTCATGCTTGGTTTCCGTCAAGTTGGGGTGCACTCGGACATCGCTGCAGGGCTCCAGGCATCTGCCCTCTTCATTTGGTATGAAAGCGCCTGCCAGCCCAATCATTTTACAGTCCTGCTGCCACAAATGCCCAACTCATGTCGAATAGACTTTCTTCCTCAGGGGCTCGTGGTATAGGAAAACACAAATTGTCCACTTCCACTCCTTTTGTACACGTAGTGGCGTGCCCTCCAATGGGCTGCTCAGGATGAGACTACACTGTGCCTTCTGGGAGTTGCGGTGTGGGCGCACATTACGGCGTTCATAAAAAGTGCACAACATTCACTGTATATTATTTACAAGCTCATAGGTGAGCCTCAGCTGGCGGGCGCTATCTAAATCCAGCACTGATGTCCCATAACAAGGGGCCCGTTGGATACTTGCCCCCATGGCCCCCAGGTTCACGAGGTGGTGCTCTCCCGGTGGCACGGACGCCGCCTAGTGTTCGTGCTCATGCTTGGTTTCCGTCCAGTTGGGGTGCACTCGGACATCGCTGCAGGGCTCCAAGCATCTGCCCTCTTCATTTGGTATGAAAGCGCCTACCATCCCAATCATTTTACAGTCCTGCTGCCACAAATGCCCAACTCATTTCGAATAAACTTTCTTCCTCAGGGGCTCGTGGTATAGGAAAACACTAATAGTCCACTTCCACTCCTTTTGTACACGTAGGGGAGTGCCCTCCAATGGGCTGCTCAGGATGAGACTATGCTGTGCCTTCTGGGAGTTGTGGTGTGGGCGCACATTACGGCGTTCATAAAAAGTGCACAACATTCACTGTAGATTATTTACAAGCTCATAGGTGAGCCTCAGCTGGCGGGCGCTATCTAAATCCAGCACCGATGTCCCATAACAAGGGACTCGTTGGATACTTGCCCCCATAAGAAAATTATTTAAACTTGATTACAGGTTAACATCAGTATCTTCGGTAATGTGCTCCCTATGACGTATTAAAATCTGTCAAGGAAGGAAAACTCTTGGCATGTCAATTAGTATGACAGTATAAAAGGCTGATTTTTATATTTTAGAAATAGTCCATAAATAATAGATATACTATTTCCACTTCAGTTCATGCAACTGTAGTGAAAGCATTGGATTTCAGAGCAGTAACATGTACTATTACCACTCCATACAGGTCAACAGTAGGGATACAAATCGCCCCCCGTATAGTGATACCCAGAACACTCCAGGATTCTTAAGTAATTTATTATATTTAATGTCTTGGTGATGAGGTATCAAATATAGTAAATTACTTAAGAATCCCAGTAATTTGAAAAGGTACAACACTATTTTATAATTTCTACTACTTCTACCATTGATATTTACATTCCTACTACTTCTTTCAGTATTTTAGCAATTAGATATTCCCTTAAAAATGTCACATCAAAACTGATATGACAAAACTATCTTTACTGTGGAAGAAGCAGGATCATAAGATCTGGAGGGGGGTGCTAAAAGAATTCGGTTCTAGATTTCCCCTCATAAATACATAAATACAGCTATATAGTGAGATATAGAGATTGAAGAATTACAAGACACAACCGAAAAGCAAACTTAGTACTGTAAAAGCCTTCTGGCAGGCGAAGACTACACCAAAGTCACATCACAATACTCAGGCCACCCTTGTTCCTATCAAATACAGTTTTCATTTGCAATTCAATCCTAAAGATGTTGCACTTTCATCTAGAAGTGCAGAACTTACACAAAATGTTTATTATCGCCATTCGCACATAGATGTGAAGACCAAGGTACTGTCATAGGAGTGTCAGATAAGTAATCATGAAAATTATATACAACTTAGATGAATATCGACACAAGCATCACTTTGTGGGCGTTCACAAATTTCTGTAGTATGTGCCACATACTTATCTGCTTTTATAATTACAATTGAATGGTAAAGGTCTATGAGGTGTAAAAAAAGTTAGAAAGTGTCCCGATGTTCTACATTCTCATGTGGAGAAGGAAGCACATTTTTCATAAATAAAAAAATATTTTACAAACCAGAAGAAGCAAATAAAAATATGATTTTAAAGTGTTCCATTATTCGGTAAACCTACGCATGATGACTATCTGCAATTCAGAGACTGCATCAACGTAGCAGAACATAAAATAGGCGTATGGCAGAAATGTACATAAAGCACACACAAGCACAAACACACATCTACATTATTCATGTCTTCAGCAAATAATGAACTCACCCAAAGATGGCACAACACCTTGAATGATGTTTGTGAATTAATAGAAATTTAAAACTGAGAAACCATCTTGGAGGAAACCACATCATGAAAGACCAGTTTTAAGGAAAGTCAATTTTCTGGAAATCCCCAAAAACCTGCAATTGAAGGAAACATTTTAAAGGAAAGAAAATGTTATTGGAAAAAAACAAAAGAGCAGCAAACGTGGGCTAAGTTTAGGACTACTGTGGGGGTATGGGTTCAGGCACAGGTAATGTTGAGGGTGATGAAAAGTTTTAAGGGCTGAGGGATAATTAGAGTTGGGGCATGCAAAAGGGGTGTTTGCGGTTCAGAGATAGGTGGAGCATAAGCGTGGTGAGGGGTTTTAAGGGTTCATGGATCACTGGTGTTTAGGTGCGTAAGGTGTTTTTAGCGTTCAGGGTTGGGTGGAGTGTAAGGGAGTTGAGGGTTTGAAGGTTCCTGGATGGGCAGAGTTTAGGGCTGGTGAGGGGTTTAACAATTTAATAGAGGGTAGCGGCTGTGGTGTTAAAGAGGCTTTACTGTTCAGGATGGGATGGAATTTAAGGTGGTGAGGGGTTTTAAGGATTTAGGGATGGGTGTAGTTTAAGTGTAGAAAATGGTTTTTAGTGTTCAGGGATGAGTAGTTTAGGGTGATGAAAAGTTCTTATGGGTCATGGATGCCTGGTGTTTAAGGGCTGTTAGGGTTTTTAGGGATCAGGTATGGGGGAGTTTGGGTGTGCTCAGGTGCTTTAAGGAGTATGGGATAGGTGGGTTTTAGGCATAGCAAAGGTCTTTTAGGATTCTGGACTGGGTAGCATTGGGGTAGTGAGTGATTTTATGATTAATTGATGGTGGTTTTTTGGGGTTGAAAGCCCTTTTAAGCTTTAGGGATGAGTGTAGTTTAGCTGTTACTAGCAGTTTTAGGGGGCAGGGATTGATGGTGTTTAGGGGTTGTGATGGTGCAGGGCTGGATGTGTTTACTGGTGGTGTTGGGCCAGTGAATAAAAACATATAAAGTAATTGCTTGACAATGTAAAATATATAAATAATTAAAACATATCTCCTGAATTGTAGCACTGAAATAAATATCTCCAACAGAACTGTTTCGGAAAGAAAGACCCGCAAATATTGCATTTACACTTATTAATAAGCATTCAAAAGCCAATTTTGACCAAAAACACAGTCTAATATTTGGTTTCAATGAAAAAGTGAATAAAATTCATTCTAAAATTGTCCATTAAAGAGGTAAGATGAAATAGTTTCTCAGTAATGACATTCCATTAAATAGTTTTTCTATGAAATCAAGTATAAGCCACCTAGGTTATGCATAAAGGCCTCTAGATCCGTTTGAAGTTTCCAGATCATGCTTAGTGGATACATTGCCTTCCAATAGTATGAATCTGGGAAGTTGCTGAGGGAGGTTCTTAGTAGGCACTTATGACGTATAAATTATGCATCTGAAATAAAACAAAAAGTGTGCTACAGAAAATTAAAACATTACATTCATTAGGACATTTTACATCACTTTATTCTTTAACCTCATGCGCGCTAGCGGAATTCCGCTCTCACGCTGAGATTTTTAAAAACGCACTTTACGTGACGAGCTGGGCTCGTCATCAGCGTGCGAGGAGGCTACCCCATGACGAGCCCAGCTCGTCATCAGCGTGGAAGGGGTTAACGAATATGGTTTTAAGAGAAAATGTCTTGCAGAAGTATGTCCTTGAGTGAACATTTCACTTCAAAAGTTGGCAATATACAATTTGAGAATTTCATGCCATTCCATACATAATTTTCAGCAATTTCAGAAAACAATCCAGTTTCACTCACCTTTAGTTCTGACATTTGAAGACATTGATAGATGAAAGCTTTTACATTAGGAGACAATGGATGCAGCATCTCTCAGTTAACAGAATTGAATGAACAAATGTTAAGCTTCAGTGAAATATCATTGGTACACACAGAAATATTGGAATTTATGCACAAGACAAAACACTTGTTAGGTGTATACGTGGGGAGGCGAAAGGGGAGATTTTACCCAGAGAGTGAAGGTTTTTTATTAGGTCTAGATGTCTGGCTTAGATTGGATTTCCTTATATACAAAACAGAGGTATTTAAACATGGTGCATGATTTACAAAAGAATGTATTTGATGATAGTTAGGATTTTTCTTCAGGATCTGGAGATGCAGGAACTAAAAAAGGACTAAAGGGATGAGCATGCTAAAGGCCTCCACAAATCATAATTCCAACTACTGGCTCTGCCAATGATAGCTTACCTCACAAATCTCCTTTGTAGACTACACTGCATGTGCTCTGACCAAAAAAAACATGGTAAATAAATTCTATTTTCCAATTGCCATGGTTAACTTTTCACTGAGACCATAGTATATGGTGAAGAGAATATAACAGTGGCATGGAAATTTGAAATGTCATCTGTGCACTGAAGTACATAGAGTGCCAGGATCCAAACTAAGAAATAAAATACAGCGTTAGGCCTACCTGTGTACTGCTGACTCCTGCAGCTTTGAAACCTGCTGGCAAACTTAAACTTTTTAACAGGAAAGAACCCTAAGTTTTATTATCAAATAAATTATTACCCCTTGGTAGACCTTGCAGCTCACAGGGTAAGATGGCTAGACCTTTAAAAACGGCACATGCAAGAATGTAGTATTGGTATGTGCCTACAGTGACTAGGCTCCAAAAGCTATTTTTAGTGCAAAATGATAGTAGCCGCCCTATGTGGCAAACCCATTTCAGACTAGAATTAAAACTCTATTAACTTTGGTTTGGTGCAAGCTATGTCAGTAATTTAACCACTATTTTGAGGGTTAGTAATGCCCCAATTCCGTAGTGGAGTCAGATTGTTAATAGATATTCAGGATAAGTACATTAAAAAGCCAGTATATCTGCCTGAATGTCCAGTAGTCTAAATATCATTACCCTACTAGCAGCTGGCCCCTGTCACGGCTTCCTTTTTAGTGAGCTATGAAACTGCTCCCAGAGCACAAACAATACCTTAAGCCTCTTGGCAGGCACACCATGCTGTTGTAAGGTATGTATCTCATATCAGCTCAGGAAGGGCAGCTGGGGAGGGTTCATAAACATCCTTATCTTGAAAGTGTCTATGCTGAGGTCGAACCAATTGTAACTGATGAAGAGCTGATGAGGAGGGGGCAGTTCATTTTTCTAAACACACCCATGCCTGGCACAGTAACAGCCACCAAAAG
This sequence comes from Lissotriton vulgaris, assembly GCF_964263255.1. NCBI lineage: Eukaryota > Metazoa > Chordata > Amphibia > Caudata > Salamandridae > Lissotriton > Lissotriton vulgaris. The sequence continues at coordinate 239,036,371 of NC_141699.1, read as the reverse complement.
GAGGATGGTGCTGCCATCTTGGATATGCCTCAGAATAGAACATTGTGGAATGGTTTGCAAGAAAGCCAACAGGATGTGTTGAAAAAGTGAGAAAGGTGGCTCCTGGGAACTCTGTACTCCTTGGTAGGGAGTATCCAAGACTTAGTCCCACACCTTGGCTAGCAAACCCTACAAAATTGGCACTTCACCCATAGCTCCTCTGAATACGCTCTGACCTTGTGGATGAACTGAAGATTGGACTTTCAGTTTGAGACTATTGTGGCGCCCTGAATGGATGGGCCTCCTCCCACTTGTACGAAGTACTAAGAAGTGGTTTTCAATCGTCTGTTGGATCACCTTGTGTGTGGAAAAGGGCACAACAAGCTGCAAGAGCATTTTCCTGTAGTGTCCAGCTAACCAGTTACAACTGGACCTGGACTGGCCCCTTCTTGTAGCCTCTGCTGGAGTAAGTCCTGGCCCCCATGTGCTGTCCCAGAGATTCTGGGAGCCTAGGAGGTGACCCAAAGATGCAGCTCCAGAGAGTCTGATTTGGTGGGACTTCCAAGACCTCCAGAGCACCAGCAGGACGTCAATGCAAAGCTGCTCCTTTTGAGTTGAATTTGTTATATACAGCTTTAAAGCTACATACAAAAGACTGAAGTCCAGATTTGCTAATGCTGTTTTCCAGGTGTTTTAGTATAAAGCACAAAAATTGCCTAAACCACACTTACTTAAACGAAAAAACGTTTTTAGGTTAGTAAAATGTTTATTACATTCCAACTAGGCATGCTTAGTCAATGTCAATTGTTTTCACTTTTAAAGTATCTTTTTTAACATTATTAGGCAGAAATGAAACGGACTGTACATTCAATATTTACATCACTGTACAATTGGTTTGATACACATAGAAACAAACAATGTCAAAATAATATATAAAACATCAAACATCCTACAAAGAAATTAATACATAACAAAACACCAATATCATATACATATAGAATCAATGAATGAAACAAATCGAAAGAATGGGGAATATGGTCAACTGAATGACTCGAGATTGATAATGTCTTGACTGGCTAATCCTAGTATTGTTTGTTAATAATGCTCTATTCCACCAAAGCTGCCGACGCGTTTCGAGACCAGGACAAGCGTCCATGGGCTCTCATCAGGGCTTTTATTCTTTGTGTCTGAAAGATGCAAACAAAAAAGCGTTTTACTATTTTGATTGAATGAAAGCCTCTATTCTAAAGTTGCTACATATACTACTAGTTTGTGCATGGATAGAATCTACATACCAGGCTCTTTTTATGGGGTGAAGAAGGCTTGTGGGACTTGTTGTCAGAGTGCGGGGAACCAAGGGGATCAATCGTTTTCTGTAGGCAGGCGATTTTATCTGAAAAATCAGGGTTTGATTGATTAAGGCTAAGCTTTTACATTGTTGCCTAATGAATAAGTGAATGCAAAAACCACAGTTGATGGACAGAATGCAGAACAATGTCGTACATTCACCCCAGTACAGAGATCTGGGCCTAAATCCTTCGTTTTTTTTGCACTCCACACCACCCCAGTTCAGACATGGCCATATGCAAATCAGTCTGACCCTGTGCCTTATGGGAACAGATCAGCCCAAACTGCCAAGCCATGCCTTCCCTGGACAGGAAACAAGCTTCCGAGGACCAGTTTCTGCCATTCCACCCATCTTCAGCCCGGCTTGCTTGAATCCAGTGGTGTGGAGAGCATGGGACTGTTCCCATGAGGCACAGGGTCAGACTGATTTGCATATGGCCATGTCTGAACTGGGGTGGTGTGGAGTGCTATAAAACCTGCAAAAATATACCCTTAACATCATTAAAAGGGACCTTGGCATTCCACCAGGGCCGTTTCAACCATCCAGCCCTTGAATATAATATAAATTGAATCCAAAAATGAAGAGCATAGAAGAGCACAATACTCGCCACATACAACACATGCTTTCTCATCTACAGATTAACCTCCAATAATACAGCGCCAACCTTAAAATTAAATACACTGTGGCCCTTAGACTTATGTTACACACTAGTCAACCCTTTTTTTTTTTTTTCAAATCATCTGTTTCACTGCGACTATTTACCATCAAAAAACGACTAGGTCCAAAATGCACTTGGGCTCAATTTAAATAAATCCAGGCCCTAAACGAACGGCCATTTTGGTTGAGACCTCGAGGAACACAGTTGCTGAGAAAGCGCTTTTGGAGAAGGTAATTCTTTACTCTAAAGGTTCAACTTTTGGGCCAAAACTTGAATTTCGTTTGAATTTCCAATAAGCATCTCTTTTACTTGACAGGACCGTGAGTGCTGGGAACATATTGAATTCAAGAATAAAGAAGTATTCACGATGTAGGCTCTTGTTGCCACTCCACAGCGTTCACTAATGTAGATGAGCCCCCCCCCCCCTTTGTTCAAATTTACTTACACGCCCTTGCTAGGAAATTACGCGAATGGTCATATTTTACAAGCCACCTCGCTGGTAGGAGGCAGACACAAGGTCAGTGTTGGTTATGAGTTATGCCTTCACTTATTCATTAGGCAGCAATGTAAACGCTTAGCCTTAATCAATCAAACCCTGATTTTTCAGATAAAATCGCCTGCCTACAGAAAACGATTGATCCCCTTGGTTCCCCGCACTCTGACAACAAGTCCCACAAGCCTTCTCCACCCCATAAAAAGAGCCTGGTATGTAGATTTTATCCATGCACAAACTAGCAGTATATGTAGCAACTTTAGAATAGAGGCTTTCATTCAATCAAAATAGTAAAACGCTTTTTTGTTTGCACCTTTCAGACACAAAGAATAAAAGCCCTGATGTGAGCCCAGGGACGCTTGTCCTGGTCTCAAAACGCGTCGCAGCTTTGGTGGAATAGAGCATTATTAACAAACAAAACTAGGATTAGCCAGTCAAGACATTATCAATCTCGAGTCAGTCAGTTGACCATATTCCCCATTCTTTCGATTTGTTTCATTCATTGATTCTATATGTATTTGATATTGGGGTTTTGTTATGTATCAATTTCTTTGTTGGATGTTTTATATATTATTTTGACATTGTTTGTTTCTATGTGTATCAAACCAATTGTACAGTGATGTAAATATTGAATGTACAGTCCGTTTCATTTCTGCCTATCAATGTTAAAAAAGATACTTTAAAAGTTAAAACAATTGGCATTGAATAAGCATGCCTGGTTGGAATGTAATAAATATTTTTCTAACCTAAAAACGTTTTTTCGTTTAAGTAAGTGTGGTTTAGGCAATTTTTGTGCTTTATACTTAAAAAGGGTCTAGCCTTTACCACGCTTTCATAGACCTATCTTCTTTGGGTTCCAGTTTTCCAGGTTTTTATCACAATGGCGATGCAAACCAGGCACAAAGAGTTGGTGGTGGGATTCAGTATCAAACATGAACCAGAATTTGCATTGGAAAGTTCCCCAAAGTAACACACTGTTGGGCTATTCTCAACCTTGATTTACTTTTCTGCGTGGGAGCAATTTGAAGCAAATTTCTATTATCTAACATTCATAGATGGTGATTTCCATAAAAACATTTGCCTCATCGAGACAGGTGAAGAAGGAGAAATGTTTTCAGTTTCTCTTAGTTTTCCAACTTTGAACTTGGCTGCATTGTACAGCACCTGTACAAAGTGGTGAAGTATTAGGGAATGTTTTTGTACTGCAAAGCTTCCCTTTCAGCAGAAAACCAATGCTTTTTACAACCACACACTCTTGCAATTTGCCACAAGCATGTAGGTTGGCACATGGCAGTCAAGAATGCACCAGAGCTTAGGGACAAAAAAGGTGCTATGTCTTAATAGATTTGGTGCATTTCTTCTCTCTCCCTTTGACAAAAAGAAGTGTAGCAACTTTGGTTGCTCTTCTGCCTAGTGTCAAATATTAGTAAATCTGTGCTTGATTTGGAAGGTAGAAATCTTGGCCGGATGAAGGCGCAAAATGTATCCACTCAATTCAAGGACTTCTTGGGCTATCAAATGTGAATGTTTTCTACACAAAGCTTTTCCTACCAAAACCAACAGCTTCAGTTGAACTTTATCTGTATTTTTCTGGCCTTTAGAGGTTTTCGTTGGATACAGCTTACAGCCTTGCTCCCCTGGAGAATTTAGACTTCCATTTTGGCAATAGAGTTAGGCCTGCCTGGCATGTAGCTACCAAGTGGTTGAGTCCAGGTGCAAACTATGCAGTACCTTGACAAGTTTTTGACCACATTTCTTGTCATGGACTCAAGTCCACCTTAATTACTACCCAACTTTTTTACAGTCGCTGTCAGGTATTCAGAACAACAATGTTGTACGCATATTTCGAACTATACCTTATACATTGTTTTCCTTGGAAGGAATAGCCTTTCAAAAACTTGATTTCAATAATGGTAAACCTATACTTCTTTTCAGTGATTGATGGGTTCTTGGTAATTGCCCTAGAAAGAAGCAGGTTTATTTCAGGTCATGTGATTGTGTCTAAAGTTCTTGGTATTGCTTAGATATTTTGGTGATTGTCCAGGATTCTGCAAAGTGAGTCATATGAGCTTACATCATCTTTTTAGCCTCAAATTAATGAAGGGCATGTAGCAAAAAATGAGAAACAAGATATGCATAAAGATTATTTATATAATTTAAGGTTTGTTAAATAATCAATACATTGAATCCAGATGTTTTATATCTTCAGGAGACACATATCCTGTGGGGGAGCAAAAAGTGCCTTGAAATGAGAGGGTATAATTTAGCAGTATGCACCACCCAAACAACAACAACTAGAGGTGTGGCCACATATATTAAACATCAGAGGGGAATTGTTTATCGAACAAAAGCAGATAAGTGGGGTCGAAGGGCCATAATGGAGATATCATTGGGATTTTCTGTAGTTAATATATATGGCTCAAATTTAGACGGTCCTAGTAAATGAGAGGAGACAGAGGTGGAACTGGCACAGCGGTCATGCTCTCTGATTATATGTAGTGATTTTATCATACATATGGCAGGGGATATCACTAGCAATAGCTACACAGGGAGGAAACCTGAGGTGTTTAAGGCACTCTTCGCACTCAAAAGTACCCATGAGATTACGGATATATGGGCAGAAAAACATCAAGATGACCCAGGTTTTACATATTATTCACATCCCCACAAAAAGTTTGTTTGTCTGGACTATTTTCTGGCACCTGTACAATGGTTAGATAATTTGGCTATAGAAAAACTCCCTCAACTATATTCAAATCATAATCCGTTAATGTTGGAAATTAGGGAAGTTCAAGGCTTAAGTAGACAAACTCCATGGACTTTTGATAGAAAATTATTACTAGAAGATACATTTTGTATATATATTAAACAGTGGACGCAAGCCTTCTTTGACTGTAATAGATTTAGTGCTTCACGGGTATCAGTGTGGGACTCATATAAGGCTGCGCTGAGGGGAGAAATAATCGGGTTTGCTGCTCATAGTCGTAGGGAACAGAAAAAACGATCAGTTAGTGCATAAACTGGGGGGACTGGAACTAGAACATGTGCGAATAATTTATAATAGTGCACCAGAAGATGCACTAAAAGAGCATTTATCTAAAATAGCACTGGCTGAAGCCGATATTAATCAATATTTTCAGGAGAAAGTTGCTCAAAAGTTTCATATATATCGCAAGGAGGTATATAAATATGGAGAGACAATGGGGAAGCTACTAGCTCTGAGAACAAGACAGAAAAATGTCAGAAATATTTATATAAAAAATGAAAGATCGGAGTGCAACATTGACTCAGAGAAAATTGTCAACATCTTTGAGGATTTCTCTAATAAATTATACCAAGCAGAACTCTCGGCAGGGGATGAAGGGGAGCAGGATGATCTACAAGAGATTGATAATTGTGGTGTACTCCTTCCCAAGATAAGCAGGGAAATGACCCAGGAATTAGAGCAGTAAATTACATTAGAGGAGGTACAGCAGGCACTATCTTCTCTTTCAGCCGGCAAAGCTGCTGGGCCAGATAAAATTTAAACTGAGCTCTATAAAATGTTGTCAATACAAATAGCACCCCTTCTGCAAGATCTAATCCTGGATGTACAATATCGTGGTATACCCCAAGCTCATGGCAGGATACAAATGTTGTGGTCTTTTTAAAGAAAGACAAACCTCCAGAACTGCCTTTGTCATACCGCCCAATATCACTTATGAATTCAGATGCAAAGATATACTCGAAAATCATGGCCACCCGATTACAGAAAAGCATCGCTGCAATTATTTCACCATGGCAGCATGGTTTTGTTCCAGGCCGGGGGACCACAGACCACACTCGACGGGCAATATCAATATTAGATATAGCGGAGGTAGAGGAGAGAGCTGCGGCTGTGGTCCTTCTAGACGCTGAGAAAGCCTTTGATCGGGAGGCCTGGAGTTATCTGTGGGATAAACTACCTGAGAGACGTTTTGGGCCTGGATTTATATGGGCTATGCAGGCTATGTATTATAATTTGCATGCTGAAATTCAGATAATGGGGTACACATCCAAAAGATTGAAGATAGAAAGAGGCACACGCCAAGGCTGTCCTTGTTCCCCAATCCTTTTTGCACTTTATTTGAAACCTTTTATTCCCCTGATTTTAAATAATCCGATAATTAAACCAGTAATTTCTCATAATTATGAGGCAAAAATATTGGAATATGCTGATGATATCGCCCTAATAACATCAGTACCTCAAGAAGCAATCACAGAAGTAGAGAGGCTGGCAGAAAGATTTGGGAAGAGATCAGGCTATTTACTAAATCGTTCAAAGACACAAGTAATCTGCTCCTCTCATTGTATATTGGACGATCCCCGTGTAAAGGAGTCTGCAGTGTATTTAGAAGTTAGATTAACAGCAAAAATGGGTGATATCTGGACAATAAACATAGATCCAATTATGACATTAATCAATAGGGAAACAAAACGATTAGATCACCTGCACCTCACAATAATTGGCAGGGTAAACGTAATTAAAATGAAAATTTTCACAAAAATGTTATATTTAATGCGGGCCATCCTTATAGAACTAATGGCTAAAAAAATAAGGAAAATTGAAGGGATGTTTACTAATTTTATCTGGAACTACCTAAGAACTCGCCGCGCCTATAAATATTTAAATCAACCGATTGATCAAGGTGGCTAGAATGCTCCAAATATACAGCTTTACTATTGGGCTATGGCCCTGCAAAATGTGGGTACCCTCAATTATCATAAGAAGCTCCAAAATAATGGGAGAGAAATACCAACTATTTATGAATTTGGCAATTGGGGAAGCTTCTTTAGCGCCAAGATGACATGAGAAAATATCAAAGGAACGGAAATACATGTAAAGATTGTGCAAATAAAAAACTGGAGAAAGATAGTGAAGTCGTGTGAGATCAACAGATTTACCAAATATACATCACTCTGGCATTCTGATCTCCAGCATAGAAATATGTCTGATGATATGGCTAGAAAGTGGGAAGAAAAGGGGATTATAATGCTGACGAATGTTAATGCCAATTCAGAAATACTCGGATTTATAGAAATTGCACAAAAATATGATCTACAAAGCGATTCATGTTTTAAATATCTACAAGTTAGGAATTGTCTGGGAGGGGTCCCAAAAGAGAATATTAGTCTAGATCCCATGCCAATACTCCATTTTATGGGTAATCCGATAAGCAGAATTAAAGAGTTTCATCAGGAGCTGCAAAAATGTAAGCCTAGTTATTTAGAAAGAACAGAAGCAAACTGGTCATCCAAATTAAATGATGGGGATGTCGCTATAGATAAGGTGCTGGAAATAGGGAAAAAATGTAATTATGTCATCTAACGTTAAAGCACAACAGTATAAAATGATCTATAGCTTATACTATACACCAGCGAAGCTTTGTAAATGGGGGAAAAGAGAATGTGATAGGTGTCCAAGATGCCAAAATGGACCAGCCGACATGATACATATGTTTTACTCCTGTGTTAAATTAGATGAGCTAAAAATGGGAATCGAGTCATTTATGTTAAAGACATTGGGTAGAAACTGTAAGATCACCGCGACATTAATGGCACTGGGTTTTGATGTCACTTTGCAATTTGATGCGTCACAAAGAGAATTCATGTTTTTAAGCCTAGCAGTAGCACGTCTTTTGATTGCCACAGCATGGAAGGACTCTGAGCCACCAACTTACTATCATTGGCTAAATCGATTAATCTTTATCGGGAAGCAAGAAATCGCTCTATATAAATGTAAAGGCTTAAAAACTAAGAAAAAGGTATGAAGGTTTGGAAACCACTTATTGTCTGAATGGAGGAACGAAACAGGCAAGGGGTAGGGTAACGAAATGGATATAATTCTCTATGTAAAGGGTAATACAAACAAAGGATAACGTTAAGAGATATTTTTTTTTCTCTTGTATCTAACCTACCCACTGTTTAACTGTATATCGTTCTGCTTTTTTGTTGTTGTTGTTGTTGTTTCTTTCTCTTTTGAGTACTCCAATGCATCATGTCTGATTGCAATAAAAACAAGCATTTACAATGCAACGGTTTCGCCTTTGTAAAAGTTAGAGCACTTTCTCTGCCACATACACACACACGCACACACAAACAGGGCCACAGAAGCAAGGCGCTCAAACAGCACAACACCGGCATGAACACCCAACATTCACGCAAACACGCACACTCAAAGTACACACACTCAAAAGGACGTGTGAGCCCAAAACACAATTACAGGAATACTTCACCGAAGCACACACATACAGCAATCAAACCATGCACGCCTATAACAATACAAACTCCTGTGCATTCGGGGTAGGCACACAACCACAAAACACAAACAAAAACTTACAAACATATGTAACACAAATCACAGCGATAGAAGCACAACCAATCACTCATACATAATGCATACATTCGACACACACGGAACACTCTTATGTCACATAGACATGTACATATGAAAACGACATGTGCACATACCCAAAACATACATTGAACACAATTATAAACTTTCAAAGGCGCACCAATGCAGTTTAGCATACAAGACACGTATGGCAAAACACCAAATACAAACTAAATACACACACATATCTACCAAAAGTAACGAAAACAGGTAACACAAAACCACTGGCCCAGAGCACACTGCGCCCTTCCAGCTCAAAGACAGCTTATGGCTTTGCAAAGGACAGGAACGACTTCCGCAGGTACTAGAGGAGGGGCAGCAGGGTCGGAGATCCGAAAGGACCAGCACAGCAGTATTTATTTATTTTTATTTAGGGCATTTTTATATAGCGCGGACATTACCCAAAGGAACATTAAACAAGGCTTTCCATAAAAGGGATATGTAACTCATTTATAGACAGTCAGATCTATTCACTGGCCTCATAAACTGTTGTTCTAGAGCTTGTTCACCCTAAAGAAAAATCGCTGGCTGATTTAAGACTGAAAACATACAGTCTGGTAAGATGAACGTTTCTGCAGCTTCAAGTGTGTTTACGACTCCTTACCATGGCTGCTGCTTTGCACAGAGCTGCGTGAGGGGGGAGGAGACCCTGCTTTGAAGGGTGGAGGCACCCCAGGCATTGCTCGTCTGCACACACACGTAGGTGGGCCCTAATGGAAATAGGAAGAGTGTGCCATAGAGTGCACCATCAGCCACTGTTAGTTCAAGAAGCCAGAATCAGAAATGCCACCGCCAACAGGTCTAATGCCTGCAAGCCAGACAACAAAGCGTGTTGTTTGGCTGATAAAAATCCTTCAGGGAGAACCCCAAACCTATTGTAAAGGTTGGGTCTGGTGATGCTGAGACCAATGTTACTTGCAAACGGTGCTTAAAATAAAATTTGACTTCGCTCTGAAGAGCTTGGCTTTGAACACACACCCACGGGGAATGAGTTTGGGGGGGTGAGCTGCTGGGGGGCATGTAAAACTAGGGGGTCGGAAGGGTGGGGACCTGAAATGGGGTGACCAGCTGCGGTGAATAAAAAGCCAATACAGTTTGGGCAGACTTTAAGGACAGTGTTTGGGACAGCGTGACGGAGTGATAGGTGAGAGTTCTGCGAAGGGACAAAGTGTGGGGCAGTAGGATAGCATAGATACAGACCAACATAGAGAGTTTGTAGTGAGGGAGAGGAGAAACTAGAAGAAAGACGGAGAGAGTTTTGTATGGGGGATAGGTGTTGGGAGCGTGCATTTGAGGAATAGAGTTTGTCGAGCAGAGGCAGATTTTTGGGCTTGAGAAAGAATAGAAACTTTAGAAGAGAGAGTCGGGCAGAGTTTTGGGGAGGTCGGACGGACGCTGGGTTTAAAAGGAATACGCATGAGAGAGAGAGTGCGTTTTGGGGACAAACAGTGAGTTTGAAATCTAGTTTATGGGGACAGGGGAGCGTCAGGCGGAGGGGCAGACCTCCGAGGCACAGGCAGAGTATAAAGCAGATGATAATAGGTCACTGTTCCCCCCACCACCCCAGCCCCCCCCTTCTGACTTTCATGCCTCCTTTGGAAAACTTTCTGGCTGAACTTGGCACAGATGTGCCAGCCCCTCCGGCCCCATCCTTAGGGGCACTGCCCCTTTACTGTGCAAACAATTCACGGCAACACTTATAATTCACTCAGGGGTTCACAGCTAGCCAGGTAGCGTGACGTGCACAGAGTCCCTAACACCTGTTGGGACAATATCATCCAGATACAAGGATAAACAACAGCGCAAAGGTGATATAAAGCATGCCGTGATTATAAAAACAAGGACTGACCTGCATACTATGTACTACTCCATTTATACAGCCTCTTCTTTTAGAAGCACCCGCTACAGTAAATGTTGTCTGTGAAGGGCTCTGCAACGCGTCAGAACCCTTTACTGGATGAAAATTATATCATGTGTACCTTTTGTAACTTACTTGGTTCTACTGTAAAAATGCTCCGACACCTTTGGGTAAAGTTTGCGCTATATAAAACTGCATTCAATAAATTAACAAAACGGGCAGATGCCTCGTTGAGCGCTAGGGAGAGGGGGGGTTTATAGGGCGATAGTGCACTTGGAGAACATTTGAGCTTTTTGATGAATTCAAAGAGAAAATGGACAGTGCTGTGGGCAGTATGCGCTATCAGGGCACCCAGTGTGTGCAGTGACTTACAGCCTGGCATAGCTGCACCAACCTTCCGGAATTCGAACCCTTCTGGGAAACTTACAAAACACCACAGTTTAAAAAACATGAAAATACTCTGCAACCATGGAAAGTCCTTTCTCCTTAGAACTCTCAAATTTTATTTGCAATACTGGTCGATAAATACAATACTTTTTTTTGCAGTTTTTTTATGTAGCGCGAACTCGACCTGAAGATATCGATGCGCTCTATGCGATCACCAGTTGCGTTGCAGACAGACACATTCATTTTAGGCACGGATAGATTTGTCCAAATTTACAGGATGTTGAGCCTCCCGCCGAGACCGGAACCGGTTCCTTAGCTTCACAGTCGTCCGCTCTAGCCGTTACGCTACCATTAATAGGCTCTGCCAGTGACACTAGAAACTAGTGCGGGAAACTATCCGCAAGTGCTTCGAACGGACATTCGTCATTAGGAGGAGCTGCATTAGTTGGAAATTGAAACAAGCACAAGCAACCAAAATGTGCTGAGAAACGCAAGAAAATATACCCTAAGTGTCGGAAATACCTCAATGGATAAGGGGAATCTGAAACTGCATAAAACAAAAAAAGACACCATGTCAGTGCACAAATAAAAGCACACACTTAAATAAACACTTCACTATGCATGCGTTTTGAAGCTGTACACAGAAAGCGTACAGAGTAGTCCAGTGCTTTCCAAACTTTTCATCTTGGTGACACACTGTATAGGCATTAATAATTTCGCGACGCGGTAGTTCAGTTTTACTAGCACACCGGAATTTAAATTAGCAGCATTTTTAGACATGCATCATTTTTCACACTGTACATACATACAGACTTACTGAGTATTGACAACAAGTAGTGGGCAGCGAGTAGGCAGAGGCAGCTTAGCAGCACCACTTGGATTTGCATGAGAGCTGTTTATGGTGAAAGAGGAGAATACTTTGAAGTCGGGATTTGTAGGTGGGTTTGTTTTTCACCAGTACTTTGGTGGTCGGATTCATCAAGCATGCCTGCAGTGCCATCCATGATTTCGACATCATCAGGGTCAGGGGAGTGTCAAGGACAAGGACAGAGCACTTCCTAGTGATAGCCATTTCATTTTGTTGTCTTTCAGTATTTGTTAATGCATATATCGCTATTTGTATTTATGTAGCAGAAACCTAGCAGTGGAGCAAAAGCATGCTGTCAATTAATTAGTGAGGTAAGCGACGATACAAGGATCGTGAGTTGCCATTTCTGGATTGATGAGGCTGGAACAGTTGGAAGTCCAGATATTTGTTGGAGCTGCTTGTGGGACGTTATGTTAACATCATCTCTAGTTGTGATGCCCAGGGCTGAATGTGGATTACTTCCAAGTATACGTGGTTCATGGATTGAATACTCAGCAAATATCTTGCTGTAAGTCAGGTGTTGTCCGGGCTGGAATGATCATGTGGGATACAGGGAACTCCCTCCAAGAAAAAAAACACGCCAAAGTCATGTTAGAAGCAAATGCGTACGTTTGAACGCATGTGCAGACCTATAAAATTATGCAGCAGTCATGTCATTACCTTTTTTAAAAAAAATGTTAATAACAGCCACACTGCGTGCAGCCGAGATGCTTCACAGCATGGCTAAAAAAGATTGGCAAAGTCAATAGGTCTAATCAGTGCTTGAAATGGAAAAATCGAAGTGCAGGTGCTCTGTAGCAGAGTACCTGCTTGTTTCTGAGAAGTGCCAGTGCTCTCCAATTAATAGTATAGCATTTCTCTTTTTCTCTTGAAAAGTGCCGGTACTCTCCCTTCCAAAATAAAAAAGTGCTGGTACTCTGTACCGGACAGTACCGGACCATTTAAAGCACTAGGTCTAATGAGACACATAGTGGCTTAGCCAGTGCTTGTTGTTTATTGGTGCATTTTGATAACCTGTTGGGTTTCATGTACTTCTCAAGGCAGTGGCGTAGCTTGGATGCTATGGGCCCCAAGGGAAGCAAGAAAAATTTCCCCTGGCACCCCACCCCTGCTGAATCGGTAATACAAAAGACAGCGCTATACGGGGTGCAGTGGGTTCCTACATCCATTGACTCCAGAGGCACTGCACCTGCTGCACTAATGATAGCTCCGACCCTGCTAACGTCTCAAAGTTCTTTAATCAGCATGTCTGTCTTCTCTTCTCCCTCTCTCCACTCATCTCCTTCCAATCTTTTACTCCCTCCTCCGTCCTCCCCATTGCCTTCCTCGCTTGCTGCTTTCTCACTGATCTATGTCTCCTTTCTCCCTCACATCCTTTTTCTGGTCCCTTTCATTGCCTCTTTGCTCGTCCTTATCATCGTTTCTCTGCCATCATAATTCACTTCTCTCATTCTAACCTCTTTCTCCAACCTCCCCATTCTATCTTTCACCCTCTCATTTCATCCCTTTTCTCCCTAAAACCTTCCCCCCCGTGCTCCACCCAAACTCCACAAAAACTAAACACAGAGCCAGGCTCAAGGCAGGCTTTGTGTTTAAAAACACGTGTGCGAGCGGTCTCCTAAGTCACTGCAAACAGGGCAGGACTGAGTCCCTTCAAACCCCTGGGCCACGGTGCAACTGCACCGGCTGCACCTCCGACAGCTACGCCACTGCCTCGAGGCGAGATCAGGATGCAGCAATCAGGAGATAAATATGCAAATCCAACCACATAACTCCATTCTTATTCCATTTACACGACTAGTCACATAGCGAAAGCAGACAGCCCTTTTGAACCGTGTTGCCACATTTTGCAGGTTAAAACCTCGAAACTCCAGACCTGACGGGCACTGGACTCTGGTTGTAGACAAACGGCTAACAGAGCGGCTCTCACCGTAACAGAGCATTAATTGTTCGGTGACACCATTTGATGCCGTACATCTGGTCTTGAAATGTGTCTTATGTTATTTTGTTTTGTACAGAATGTTGCTGCTGAAGTGAAAAGTCTGTCCTACTGCTCTCAAGACATGTCATAAGTAGATGCGTTTTATCTTTTTTTCCTTCTATGAAATGGCTGCATACATTAACCTTGAAGAATTGCTGTCCGTGAGTTTGGATTAGGATAAAAGCCACCGGGAGTGGTGATTGTAGGTTTGAATGCGCCCCTGTAGTCCACCGCGGGTCCTGCCTCTCTCTCTCCCCTCTGCGCCCCGTTTCAATAACAATGTGTGTAGACATCAATGGCAGGTGATTTCAGAAGCGAATTAGTATTGGGTTGACGCCGCAGTATAATATTCACCGCTGCTGCAATGAGTCAGCTGAAGAATGGCATGATAATTAGGCCGCATCTCGTCCTCATTGCGCGACACACCCACACATGGCAGCCGACACAGTAACGTGTCGCGACATAGAGTTTGGAAAGCTCTGGAGTAGTCACTCACCAGCAGCACGAAAGAACTGGTGTCCTGTTAGGCAGAAATGAAGTGAAATACCAGACGGGGGACGGGCAAAAGTGAAAGTACTGAGTAGGCAAAGAAACACGCAATTAATAAGCGAAATGCCGCTACTGCTAAAATACAGGTATTCTCAAAGCAAAAGGGCAGCGGGGGAACTCTAAACACTCATCAGGAAACAGATGAAGGAACGACGTGTCTGCTCAACCGGGTTTGGAGAAATGTATCGACACAGCAAACAACCGTGTAGGTTTAAATCGCGGAAATTCAGCGCTGATTCAAAACCACGTAACATTGTTACGGTGACACTGGCTAAATAATATGTTTCTAGGGCGCCATCTTAACGTGGTGCTAAGAGGTAATGATGTTAAATGTTGAACAAAGCCACAACGGGATAAACAAGCATTTACAATGCAATGGTCTCGGCATCATTAAAGGAAGAGCTATTGGCATTGCTCATGACATTTCTTTTTTTTCTTTAAATCATAAACAAATGACATTGTCATTTACATTGCCAATACACAGCGCTCTGCACTCAACAGCACACAGCGCTCTGCACTCAACAGCACACACCGCTCTGCACCTGCACTTACTGCTCTGCACACTCACTCTGCATTCTGCGCTCACTCCTCTGCGCTCACAACTCTGCATTCTGCGCTCACTCCTCTGCACTCGCAACTCTGCATTCTGCGCTCACAACTCTGCATTCTGCGCTCACAACTCTGCGCTCGCAACTCTGCATTCTGCGCTCACAACTCTGCGCTCGCAACTCTGCATTCTGCGCTCACAACTCTGCGCTCACAACTCTGCGCTCACAACTCTGCGCTCACAACTCTGCGCTCACAACACTGCGCTCACAACACTGCGCTCACAACTCTGCGCTCACTCCTCTGCGCTCACAACTCTGCATTCTGCGCTCGCAACTCTGCATTCTGCGCTCACAACTCTGCGCTCGCAACTCTGCATTCTGCGCTCGCAACTCTGCATTCTGCGCTCACAACTCTGCGCTCGCAACTCTGCATTCTGAGCTCACAACTCTGCGCTCGCAACTCTGCATTCTGAGCTCACAACTCTGCGCTCGCAACTCTGCATTCTGCGCTCACAACTCTGCGCTCACAACTCTGCGCTCACAACTCTGCGCTCACAACTCTGCGCTCACAACTCTGCGCTCACAACTCTGCATTCTGCGCTCGCAACTCTGCATTCTGCGCTCACAACTCTGCGCTCGCAACTCTGCATTCTGCGCTCGCAACTCTGCATTCTGCGCTCACAACTCTGCGCTCGCAACTCTGCATTCTGAGCTCACAACTCTGCGCTCGCAACTCTGCATTCTGAGCTCACAACTCTGCGCTCGCAACTCTGCATTCTGCGCTCACAACTCTGCGCTCACAACTCTGCGCTCACAACTCTGCGCTCACAACTCTGCGCTCACAACTCTGCGCTCACAACTCTGCGCTCACAACTCTGCGCTCACAACTCTGCATTCTGCACTCACTACTCTGCACTCTGCACTCACTACTCTGCACTCTGCACTCACTACTTTTCACTCACTACTCACTACTCTGCACTCACTACTTTGCACTCACTACTCTTCACTCACTACTCACTACTCTTCACTCACTACTCACTACTCTTCACTTTGCACTCACTACTTTGCACTCACTACTCTGCACTCACTACTCACTACTCTTCACTTTGCACTCACTACTCTGCACTCACTACTCTTCACTTTGCACTCACTACTTTGCACTCACTACTCTGCACTCACTACTCTGCACTCACTACTCTGCACTCTGCACTCACTACTCTTCACTCTGCACTCACTACTCTGCACTCTGCACTCACTACTCTGCACTCTGCACTCACTACTCTGCACTCACTACTCTGCACTCACTACTCTGCACTCTGCACTCACTACTCTGCACTCACTACTCTGCACTCACTACTCTGCACTCTGCACTCACTACTCTGCACTCTGCACTCACTACTCTGCACTCACTACTCTGCACTCACTACTCTGCACTCACTACTCTGCACTCACTACTCTGCACTCTGCACTCACTACTCTGCACTCACTACTCTGCACTCACTACTCTGCACTCTGCACTCACTACTCTGCACTCTGCACTCACTACTCTGCACTCACTACTCTGCACTTTGCACTCACTACTCTGCACTCACTACTCTGCACTCACTACTCTGCACTCACTACTCTGCACTCTGTACTCTGCACTCACTACTCTGCACTCACTACTCTGCACTCACTACTCTGCACTCACTACTCTGCACTTTGCACTCACTACTCTGCACTCACTACTCTGCACTCACTACTCTGCACTCTGCACTCACTACTCTGCACTCTGCACTCACTACTCTGCACTCACTACTCTGCACTCACTACTCTGCACTCACTACTCTGCACTCACTACTCTGCACTCACTACTAGGCACTCACTACTAGGCACTCACTACTAGGCACTCACTATTCTGCACTCACTATTCTGCACTCTGCACTCCCTACTCTGCACTCTGCACTCACTACTCTGCACTCACTACTCTGCACTCTGCACTCACTACTCTGCACTCTGCACTCACTACTCTGCACTCTGCACTCACTACTCTGCACTCTGCACTCACTACTCTGCACTCTGCACTCACTACTCTGCACTCACTACTCTGCACTTTGCACTCACTACTCTGCACTCACTACTCTGCACTCACTACTCTGCACTCACTACTCTGCACTCACTACTCTGCACTCACTACTCTGCACTCTGCACTCACTATTCTGCACTCTGCACTCACTACTCTGCACTCTCTACTCTGCACTCTGCACTCACTACTCTGCACTCACTACTCTGCACTCACTACTCTGCACTCACTACTCTGCACTCACTACTCTGCACTCACTAATCTGCACTCACTACTTTGCACTCTGCACTCACTACTCTGCACTCTGCACTCACTACTCTGCACTCTGCACTCACTACTCTGCACCCAGCACTCACTACTCTGCACTCACTACTCTGCACTCACTACTCTGCACTCACTACTCTGCACTCACTACTCTGCACTCACTACTCTGCATTCTGCACTCACTACTCTGCACTCACTACTCTGCACTCACTACTCTGCACTCACTACTCTGCACTCACTACTCTGCACTCTGCACTCACTACTCTGCACTCTGCACTCACTACTCTGCACTCTGCACTCACTACTCTGCACTCTGCACTCACTACTCTGCACTCACTACTCTGCACTCACTACTCTGCACTCACTACTCTGCACTCTCTGCACTCACTACTCTGCACTCACTACTCTGCACTCACTACTCTGAACTCTGCACTCACTACTCTGCACTCTGCACTCACTACTCTGCACTCTGCACTCACTACTCTGCACTCTGCACTCACTACTCTGCACTCTGCACTCACTACTCTGCACTCACTACTCTGCACTCACTACTTTGCACTCTGCACTCACTACTTTGCACTCTGCACTCACTACTTTGCACTCTGCACTCACTACTTTGCACTCTGCACTCACTACTTTGCACTCTGCACTCACTACTCTGCACTCACTACTCTGCACTCACTACTCTGCACTCACTACTCTGCACTCACTACTCTGCACTCACTACTCTGCACTCACTACTCTGCACTCTGCACTCACTACTCTGCACTCTTCACTCACTACTCTGCACTCTGCACTCACTACTCTGCACTCTGCACTCACTACTCTGCACTCTGCACTCACTACTTTGCACTCTGCACTCACTACTTTGCACTCTGCACTCACTACTTTGCACTCTGCACTCACTACTCTGCACTCTGCACTCACTACTCTGCACTCACTACTCTGCACTCACTACTCAGCACTCACTACTCTGCACTCACTACTCTGCACTCTGCACTCACTACTCTGCACTCTGCACTCACTACTCTGCACTCTGCACTCACTACTCTGCACTCACTACTCTGCACTCTCTGCACTCACTACTCTGCACTCACTACTCTGCACTCTCTGCACTCACTACTCTGCACTCTGCACTCACTACTCTGCACTCTGCACTCACTACTCTGCACTCTGCACTCACTACTCTGCACTCTGCACTCACTACTCTGCACTCACTACTCTGCACTCACTACTCTGCACTCACTACTCTGCACTCACTACTTTGCACTCACTACTTTGCACTCTGCACTCACTACTCCGCACTCTCTGCACTCACTACTCTGCACTCACGACTCTGCACTCACTACTCTGCACTCACTACTCTGCACTCTGCACTCACTACTCTGCACTCACTACTCTGCACTCACTACTCTGCACTCACTACTCTGCACTCACTACTCTGCACTCACTACTCTGCACTCACTACTTTGCACTCACTACTTTGCACTCACTACTCTGCACTCACTACTCTGCACTCACTACTCTGCACTCACTACTCTGCACTCACTACTCTGCACTCACTACTCTGCACTCTGCACTCACTACTCTGCACTCACTACTCTGCACTCACTACTCTGCACTCACTACTCTGCACTCTGCACTCACTACTCTGCACTCTCTACTCTGCACTCTCTACTCTGCACTCTGCACTCACTACTCTGCACTCTCTACTCTGCACTCTGCACTCACTACTCTGCACTCTGCACTCACTACTCTGCACTCACTACTCTGCACTCTGCACTCACTACTCTGCACTCACTACTCTGCACTCACTACTTTGCACTCTGCACTCACTACTTTGCACTCTGCACTCACTACTCTGCACTCACTACTCTGCACTCTGCACTCTGCACTCGCTACTCTGCACTCACTACTCTGCACTCACTACTCTGCACTCACTACTCTGCACTCACTACTCTGCACTCACTACTCTGCACTCTGCACTCACTACTCTGCACTCTGCACTCACTACTCTGCACCCTGCACTCACTACTCTGCACTCTGCACTCACTACTCTGCACTCACTACTCTGCACTCACTACTCTGCACTCACTACTCTGCACTCACTACTCTGCACTCACTACTAGGCACTCACTACTAGGCACTCACTACTAGGCACTCACTACTAGGCACTCACTATTCTGCACTCACTATTCTGCACTCTGCACTCCCTACTCTGCACTCTGCACTCACTACTCTGCACTCACTACTCTGCACTCTGCACTCACTACTCTGCACTCTGCACTCACTACTCTGCACTCTGCACTCACTACTCTGCACCCTGCACTCACTACTCTGCACTCTGCACTCACTACTCTGCACTCACTACTCTGCACTCACTACTCTGCACTCACTACTAGGCACTCACTACTAGGCACTCACTACTAGGCACTCACTACTAGGCACTCACTATTCTGCACTCTGCACTCACTACTCTGCACTCTGCACTCACTACTCTGCACTCACTACTCTGCACTCACTACTCTGCACTCACTACTCTGCACTTGCTACTCTGCACTCTGCACTCACTACTCTGCACTCTGCACTCACTACTCTGCACTCTGCACTCACTACTCTCCACTCTGCACTCACTACTCTGCACACTCACTCTGCACTCACTACTTCACACTCTGCGCACTCTGCACTCACACTCACCTTCTGCCTCACAGAGGGATGAAGTGAGCGCCGTTCTACTGGGCAGACCTGGGGTCGGGCGGGAGGGTCACCAGGGGCGCGCACGACTTATAGAGCTATACCGATCAACACAATATTCTCCAGAGTGCCATCCATCTACCGCAGTAGCAGAAATTAGTTTGAAAGCATTGTCGAAGAATGCCAAAAAGCGCCTCATTTAGAAGCGATGAACAGAATTCAATTTTTAGAGCTCCCATGATGTGAAAACAATTTACAATGTACTGTGAACAAACTATTTACGAAGATAAAATATTAGTGAGATAGGTAGTAATCCTTATGCATATTGCCAGATAAGCAGGTGCACCAATGGTCCTCTACACTGGAAAGTCATTTTGAGGATTTAAACACTTCTCAGAAGACAATCTCCTTGACTACAGCGGACCTGCAACAGTGTGCAAAATGTCATGACATTTTGTGTTTACGTACTCTGCTGTATAGATATTTATTGCCCTAATTTTTTTTTCAGTATTAGAGGATATCTTTGAAAATACAAGCCTATTATGAAAGTGGATAGAAATGATTATGATCATCGTGGCTAACACAAAGGTGCAGTGAGGAAAGTGAGTGGCAGATATCGCCACCTCATGGTAACTGAGTATAGTGGGTCCAGTGGTAGCTTGCACAGCCACGTTCTTTCACTCCGTGTCCAGACTTTGACACTGTGGAATGGGGTTCAAGTCCCAGCGTCGGCTCTCCCAGAGATTACAAAAAAACATGCTGATCGAAAGAAATAAAATTAAACAATACCGATTGGCGTGACGAGGATAAATCCATGTGCAGTGCACTGCCCCCTTGCCTTGTAGACACCGCAGCCCAAGAAAACATGGTCTAATTGTCCATAGCCAAAGTATATAACAAGCTGAGGATCAACGGGCGTGAAAACAGCGTGGTGGGCGCGCACGTGACGCAGCGTGGGCGTGCACATCAGCTGAAGGATCGCCGGAGAAGACACGAGTCTGCCTGCTGCCATGACTGACCAACTGCAGAGGGAAAGAGCCCGGTGAGTGTGGGTAGAGGGGGGGGGCGGCAGAGAGGGAGTGGGCAGAGAGGGATGGGGTGTGTGTGTGCGTGCGTGTGTGCGTGTGTGCGTGTGTCTGTTTCTGTGTGTGTCTGTGTGTGCACGGCCATGCCTGCCTGTGTGTGTGCGCGTTCACGGACCCTGGTCGGCGTGTTCACAGCTCTAGGTCCCTTCAGAGCGAACTCCATAACAATAGGTCTCGATGCCGAGACCTAAAAAGTAAAAAACAAGAAAGAAAGGCACAAACAGGGGGGCAGAGGCTTACCTCATGGCATGGCCTCGGTAGACGCTGCTCAGAAAGCACAGCGTCCTGTAGTGATTCGGGGGCGTGCTCTCCCCTTCCCATTGGCTGGAAGGTAAAATTCCAGCCAATGGGAAGAGTAGAGGGCGTGACTTAAAAAAAGACACGGAAACGCCCCCGAATCGCGTCAAGGCGGGCCCTGAACTCAGTGACGCTCCTCTCCTCCAATGGCTGGCCAGCATTTACGAGGCCAGCCAATGGAGAAGAGGGGCGTGTTCAGGCTCCGTACTACTAACAAAAGATTTCGGCTCCGCCTACCCACTGCTTATGCAGTGGGACGGTAGCCGAAACCTAAAAATAAAAAAAAGATTATTTATATAATTTACTGCACTATACTGTCAGGCAGTGTTTGCACGTCATACATGGATGTTTGTGAGGACGTTTACTCGCGCAAGCACAATCTACAACTAAAAGGTCAATAAAATGAAGTTATCTGACCCTTATTTGACCAGCCCTCTACTGTTTCCCAACTTAGAAATGCATATCAATTACTCATAACAAATATTAGCAGGTGACCTGTTGGTATTGAATTGGAAAAGGCAGCCGACCGTCACGTGCCACGGGCCCTAATGCAAGAAAGAGAATGACGCACTGGCGCAAGTTGGGCAGACACGTAAAGAAATAAGTGGGAAAAAAGAAAGAATCAGGCCTTCGTGGAACCCTCAGGGCACAGGAAGCCGGTACCACTGCACCTGCTGCACTGTTTACAGCTACGACACTGACTGCAGATTGGAAGGGCTCCGCAGAGTTTTGCGGGCCAGTATAGCTCTCTCTGCATGACAAGATTCCTGAATTTTCAATATTTGTAGCTTTCCAATAACAACATTCAAACTAACGCGTTTCAGTTTTTTGGGGTGACAATATTTAAGCTGTGCACTTTATGCTCTGTGCCTTTTCGATGTGGCTGTTTATGCCAAACCACTTGCCTGCGTTTTGATTTTCCAAACACCACTGTTTGTGAAATGTCACTAGAGCGCACTGGCTCGAAAGCAGTGGGTATGGTATGCTTACACACAATGAACGCAAACAGGCAGTTCAATTATTTTTTCTGGGGACTCTTACTGTCCTTCTCCTTGATGGTAAAAGAAGTACGAAAGAAGTGTTCCAGTACATCTGTTCTTGGCTACTTTTCCTTCCAGCTCCCACAGGCGCTGGTTACAAACTGAATCAGTTATCAGCTAGTTAGGCTGGCAGCTCCCTGAGGTACTGCATGAATACTGATAGGGACCCATGCATTATTCAGTGCGAAGAGCAGAAGAAAATGAGCAACACGTCCAAAACAAGAACAGCAGTGGCAGTAAGGGTATAATTAGAGAGCTGTCACTTGTTCCTGTCAGTACTCCCTCCCTCAACATGGAGAAGAAAAAAAAATAAGATTGTCTTGCAAGCTATACTCTTAAATATGCAGCTGGTAGGTTAAAATGCAATAATAAAGGAGAGGTTCCAGCGCCAATATAATTCGCAGAACATTGGAACTTGATTCCCATGGAGACCGGGGTTATTTTTTTAATCCCACGGGCATTGTGATACACACCGTACCAGTGTAGCTAACAGTTCCTGACTCAGGTATCGATTCCAGATATATTTCATTTGGGGAATAAATGTGCCCATGAGCACAGCGCAAAAAGAGATTTTTAAAGAAAATGAGTTTACATTGGACTAAGCAGCTTTGGCAATTTTGTTTTAAAGTGATTCATTATCAAACAATGTTCACGTGAAACATGAATCATTTTCATCATTGTTCTTTGGTGCGCATGCGTCCTGCATAAACGTCAATTCACCAAAAGGCATGGGGTGGCAGAAGTGACATCACAAGCCATTTGACCTTTATGTTCACTCATACACACACATGCTTACACACACACAAAATCGCAGATACAACACTCTCTCTCACTTAAACACACTGCACGCATCGCATCCATACAACATACATTTAAAAGCATGTTGCACCTAACTCTGCTGCAAGGGAGGGTTATATGACAGGTAATTGGCTCCATTTTTTATTACAGTACTTTGTCCATAATATGCTATTATTCTCTATTATTGTATTAAAAAATATCCCCAAAACAATGAGATTAAAGCCCCAACAGATGTCCATAAGGACGGGCTGCCCCTATGTTCCTGGCCCTGATCTTGCTACCCCTGAGGTCAGGGGTTGCAAATGCAGTGCCAGACGTCGCAAGGGGCAAGCCAGGGGTCGCAGCTGAGACTGCTGGAAACCCCTAAATGACGACCATGGCGTGGTGGAAATTCTTTTTACTGATCCATTCAAAAGGGAACATTCTTTGTTGCTCTGACTGTATTGGCTTTAATCTGACTTGTTAGACACAGCCCACAGACAGTCACAAGTCGCATCAAGATTGCGACATATCTGCTTCTTAACCTGTCAGTGGAATTTACTATATACTGTGTGACATTACATTTATATGGAGAGTAGGAAGCCATTCCTCGCCCAAAATATAAGTATGAACGAAGAAATGATGAAATAAGGGCAAAGCCCACAGTAACTGTAAAACTTCCAAACACAGGTGGTTACTAAAGTCTCAGCCTAATGGATCACAAATGAAAACATCCTTTATTAGTAAGTATTTTCCACATAGCAAGATTTATCACACAGATGCCTTTGCCATGCATGCCTTTACCATAATTATCCCTTGGTTACTGTTCACTAGATTGAGAGCAAGACTCTACTCACAATTAATATGCAGTTACGGATAACGACATTGCTACAGCCCATGTGATAGATCAAATGATGTATGCCCCAAACCAGATATTATCACACTTTTTTAAAATTAAAAATACATTATTGTATTACAAATATTTAAAAGAATCCAACATATGCTATGCGTCTCTAGTTCATTAAAAGTTAAAATGATTTCCTCAAAAGTCTAATACAATTTACACACTAAAGACAACAAATACAGAACATTAAGAGAGAGAAAAAGGACAGACAGTGTACTTTGTCATTCAAATAAACATATCCATTAGAACCGTTTTGTAACTGGGACCTGTTGCAACGTGTTATTTATATATCTAAAGATCCAGTCACTTCCACAAATTATGTGAAGTGGTGCATCTACGCGTTTCGAAGGTTTTATTGATAATATTCCATCTTTTTCAAGACAAGTGATATAAGTCTCTTTGTGTTCCACTCTATGATTGCCCCGACCTAAATCCTTATTCAGAGCTGTAGGCGCATATAGTATCTGCAGCCTCCTCATTCAAACCCAATTTCACCAAGACTCCTGATCATGCAAATATCCTATCATGAAATCTGGTTGATTCTTGTTAAACGCCTCGTTCCTGGGACTTTCTGACAAGAGACTAGTGGATCATAAATCACCTCAACCCCTCAATATGGTATTATTTTCCTCCCTTTTTATTAATCTTCGAACCTCGTTATATATATTTGAGGCTCACCATTTCAAGACGTAACCATCGTCATATATACAGAAATGGAAGTTGCAACTTTTACTGAGTACTCGTGCCTTTTCTATCTCTGAAACTCTAAAAGAGCATACATCGAAGCCAAACCTAGTTATCCTCTTTGCGGCGGGCATTCCATACCTTTTCCATACATTCAGGCATACACACACATAAGTATTTATATATATAATGAAAGTTCATTGTGCAGAAAATCCACTTCTGGCAACAGCTTACTACATGCAGGCAGCTGCCATCCACATAATCTAATACGCAGTATACCATTTGGGGAACTACTACGGACCCGTAGAAATTGCAGCACCACTGAGAAATTTGAAAGAGAGAAAGAAACTATGACCAAGAGATTTCTGACACGGGGCTACAGCTCCAAGAGTATCAATGAGGCTATCACCAAAGTAGATACTCTAAAACGTCAGGACCTTATCTTTCCCATAACCGAGCAATTGGTGAGTAAACCGAAAGAATTAATAAGATTCATAGTGACCTATAATACACAAGCTTGGGAGGTGAGAAGAAGCCTGAAAAAGTTTTGGGAAGTGTTAAAAACTGATGATGACTTGAAGTAATATATAGGTGAACATACTTCTCTTACTGTTCGAAAACCCAAATCTCTACGGGATCATTTGTGCAGCAATATGATTCATAACCCCAGAAAAGGGAATTAAATTAAAGGCTATTTTACCTGTAACTAGTGCAAAGCCTGTAAATACAGCTGCAATGTTAAATCATTGAAATTCAATAACAAGGAAGCACCATGGGTCATTCAGAAACACCTGAATTGTAATACTGAATATGCCATCTACACTCTAAAATGCCCATGCTCGAAATACTACATTGGGAGTAGTATCCATAGAGGCAAAAAACGTGTGTTGGAACATCTTAGGGTCATAAGGAAAATGACAAAACCTACCCGGTGGCCCGCCACTTCCAGGAATACCATAAAAGCAATACCAATCTTGTAAAATGTGCAATTATAGACTGCATCGCCCCCAATATACGAGGGGGTAACAGGTTATTGGAATTGAGAAAATTAGAGTCCAAATTTATCATCAGATTCAACGCCATGGTCCTGCATGGATTGAATATGGACGAAGAAATGTCTGTGCACTTGCAGGGTGATTAATTCACAACTAATCATTCGCCATTTTCTGCTAACTTTCTGAATGTTGTTTTTAAGAATTTGTGTGTTTAACTCTACAACTACTTTATTTTAGGTTTGTGGAGATTTTAATATGACTTTGTCTTTTCATCTCCTATTTGCTTCAGATACAAATGAAAGAATGGACTCCATCTTGAACAAGAATAGTACTTGCAAGAACAAGCCCACTGGGGCAATATTTAACCTCACTAAACATGAACTGTGCCATTAACACGTGGTATATTGAGCCCACTTGGGCATTACTTATGTTGATTTCTTTGGTATCACTTTATTTATTGAATCAGTCTCGGTCTGAATTACTTGGTATACTAACGATATACCTAGACCATCTAACAAAAATGTGTTGCGACTAAGACCACGACTAACGTAGCACAAGACACTAATACAGCGACAGCAATTGTCTGCTTTTGAGATCGTAGGTTCGAATCCCAGGCCCATCGATTTTCTTTATTAATTTTGCAACTGTGACCTAATACCAAAGAGG
Source organism: Lissotriton vulgaris (assembly GCF_964263255.1). Taxonomy (NCBI): domain Eukaryota; kingdom Metazoa; phylum Chordata; class Amphibia; order Caudata; family Salamandridae; genus Lissotriton; species Lissotriton vulgaris. The sequence continues at coordinate 239,009,822 of NC_141699.1, read as the reverse complement.
TACTGTAAAGGTGCTTACATTCATTATTGCAGTAGCTGAGGCATTGTTTATTTATCTAATTGATTGTAATCCACGTTGAAAGTATGTTAAGTGAGACTACGAGTCAGTTTCATTTCGGAATTCAATGAGTTGACTCATGTTATAGTACTACAACCATGATAGTGGTAATAATGAGCCATCAGAAGTTCATAGAATAAGGTTATATAAATTGTATCAATTTAAAAATGTAAATAAGTCGGAGTTACGAACAAGCCAAAGTATTTTGTTTATATTGACCATCACATGATGTTTTTACTTTTCTTTATTACCTTTATTGAAATGTACAAACCGTGCCCGTGAAGAAGGAGTAGTCTTACTCCGAAACGCGTAGGACATTGTGTTCCGAATAAAACTGCACCGAAATCTGAGGCCACGGCTCCATTGTTGTTTCTTTCAAAGGATTGCAGAAAGGATCGCGTTGGTGAGACCGTGTTGATATATTTTTATATATATATATATATATATATATATATATATATATATATATATATATATATATATATATATATATATATATATATATATATATATATATAACAGTCTAGCAGCTACTAAATGGTTCTTAGACAGGAAACCGGACAGATATCAGGCACACAGTAGCATGTTATTAAGCCTGATGCGATTCTGTCTATATAATAATATTTTCCTTTTCTCAGGCCAATTGTATAAACAAATCAGGGGTACTTCCATGGGTTTGTGCTACTCCCCCAGCTACGCGTACTTGTTCGTGGACTGGTGGGAGAAGCACATGGCATGGGGAGGAACCAATGACGTATAGAGTGATAAGATTTTAATATGGACAAGGTATATAGACGATCTTTGTATTGTGTGGCGCCGATCGAACCTCGGCTGAGGATTACATCGCCATCCTGAACAATAATGACCTGAACTTGACATTCACCAGCACAATAAGTGCGACCAGCCTATGTTATTTGGATTTGGAGTTATTTGTATACAATGATACTCTCCAAATGAGACTCTATAGAAAACCCACAGCAGGAAATGCTGTGTTACACGCGGCAAACTATCACCCGAAGAGTATAATTAAGAATGTACCTTATGGGGAACTTTTACGCTTGAAGAGGAATTGTTCAGCAGATATAGAGTTCCAACATGCTAAAGCTGATGCCAATAAGAGGTTCCAGAGTAGGGGCTACTCCACTAACATACTAAAACAAGCTGCTGAAAAAGTGTCAACTTTTAATAGGAGGGATCTCCTGGTGGTCAAAAATTGTGCAAAAAGATGATGATCAAGTAAGAATGATCACCAACTTCAATACTAAATCAGGTATTCTGGTCCACAGTTTTAAGAAAAACTGGCATTTCTAAAACACTGACAACGTCTTGAAAAAACATCTCCCAGAAAGGCCTTTGATTATTTATCGACGCTGCCAGTCACTGTCGGACTACCTAGTCCGCAGTCATTTCTCCTCAAAAACCCAGCCCCATAATCTAACCTACACAAAGGGGTTCTTTCCGTGTCTTCGCTGTAAAGCATGCAAATACAGAACAAAAGTCTTGGAATACCCATGTAGAACAGGAGAAGATAGACCAAACAGAAAAATAACAAAACTCTCAAATTGCAACTCGGATTATACCATCTATTGCCTAGAGTGCCCCTGTAAAAAGCGGTATATAGGTAGCACCATTAACCCCACTAAACTCAGGATCCTCGAGCACATGCAAGCAATCGCCTACAAGGATAAATCCTATCCGGTAGCTCGCCATTTTGCAGAATATCATCAAAGCAATAGGGATCTCTTGAGTTTTTACTGCATAGATCAAGTGAACCGCCTAGAACGAGGGGGAGATAGAGAAAAGGCACTCCGGATTCTAGAGTCTAGATACATTATTGACCTTAAAACTATGACATCATGGGGTCTTAACAATGATCAGGAAATGTGGGTTCACCTGTAAATCAACACATGGAACCATGTTTAACATAAGCCCGTTGTTAGAACTGGGGGGTCTCTAGTTGGCAGAGGTAAGTACCTTAGACCAAGTAGGGACCCTTGCTTCTAGTCAGGGTGAAGGAATACACACAGTAGATAACCTCCGTTCTCCCTCTAGGTAGCTTGGCGCGAGCAGGCAGGCTTATCCCCAAGGCAATGTGTATAATAATTGCACTCAACACAACAATAATCCCCAATCCACCACAAACTGAGACCACACAGGTAAGTATATTTTTATAAAAATATATAACTTTATCTAGTTTCAGCCAGGTAAATCAAGCAGTTGCACGATAATCACTTCATTATTAAAATGATGCACTTAATCTTAATGGTGGTACGTAGCTTCAGGAAGTTGTCATGTAAAAACAAATGTCTCAAGTCTCTTCAAATCGGTATTAACCCTAATGCCACTGATTTATAATGGCTACGCTCTAAAAACGAGCAGTCCAAACAATGCCAGCGTTTAAAAGATATGCCAGTGTTATTGGGTTGACAATGCTCTTCAAATGAGCAAAGAAACAATACCAGTGTTAAAACAACTATGCCCCAATGGTCCCCTGGCTTCAGGGACCACAAGCGCTTCAAGCGCGTCTCACCCGGTATCCTGAGGGAGGGGGACTTCTTTCCCCGTGCTCGCGGTGACGCGGGTCCCCCAGGGGCACCTCGCGGGGGAAAGCTCAGTATTGCTCCCGCCCGGCCGGTCTCAGGACGCTCTCCGCCCGCTCTGGATCCTTCAGAGAGCAGCGGGGAGCAGAGACGGCAGGCCAGGGGCTGGAGCACTTGCGGAGATCCCTCGGCGAGGTCAGGTCACTTCTTCCCGGGCCCGGCGGTGATCGCGCTGATTCCTCGGCTTCTTCGGCTGCCTCAGCGAAGGCAGCCAATCCCCTCGCGGCTCCTCAGGCGAGCCTCCACAGCACCCGGGAGTCAGCCAATGGCAGCGCGGCTCCCGGGCAAGTACACAATGACGATCCGCGACTTTGGCCAATCACGCCCTTGGACAACCTTTATGTTCCTGGGTTGCAGACAGGGAGTCAGCTCTTCTCAGGCCCTTGGAGATTCAAGTTGAAGACACAGCATACAGCAAAGTCTTTTTAGTTCAAGCAGGCAGGGTCACAGCACACAGCAAAGTCCCTTTCTCCTCCTCAGCTTCCAGGGATACAGCAGAACAGGTCAGCCCTTAGAGCACACAGCAAGAAGAAACGATTCCTCGGCTTCTTCGGCTGCCTCAGCGAAGGCAGCCAATCCCCTCGCGGCTCCTCAGGCGAGCCTCCACAGCACCCGGGAGTCAGCCAATGGCAGCGCGGCTCCCGGGCAAGTACACAATGACGATCCGCGACTTTGGCCAATCACGGCCCACCTCTTCCGATGACGCTACGCCGCACGGGCCAATCCCGTCGCGGCGTTAGTGAGGGGGCTCGGCTCCCTCCACCAATGGGAGCGCGGCGGCTTCGTTCTTCGTCGGCTCAGCGCCGATCAGGATGGCGCTTTCCTCAGAGGTTTTCTGGCCCCGGGCAGCGGCGGTGATCAGGCCAGCAATTGTTTTGCAGCGCTCCTTGCGCTACAGAGGCTCACAGGTCTCCGGTCTGCCCCACACACGTGTCGATGAACACATCGATCTGGGCCACGCAGCAGGCTGGGTCAGCGCGTGCTCTCAAGCAGTAGAGAGCAGCCAATGCGCTAAGCAGGCAAACCACACAGTGTCACGATCTCTTCGCCACACAGCAGCCTCAGGGGGGACACATCAGAATCTGGGAGCCTTGGACAACCTTTATGTTCCTGGGTTGCAGACAGGGAGTCAGCTCTTCTCAGGCCCTTGGAGATTCAAGTTGTAGACACAGCATACAGCAAAGTCTTTTTAGTTCAAGCAGGCAGGGTCACAGCACACAGCAAAGTCCCTTTCTCCTCCTCAGCTTCCAGGGATACAGCAGAACAGGTCAGCCCTTAGAGCACACAGCAAGGCAATCTCCCTTTAGTTCTCTCGCCGTCCTCCTTCCAGCAGAGGGTCCTTCTTGATTGTAGAATTTCAGAATCTAATCTTCTGTAGTAAGGGGTCCTTCCCTTATACCCCTGAACGCCTTTGAAGTCCTTTGTGCAAGGGGATCCTTGGCTCTGGAATGTTTCTGGTGTTCTTCTTCCTGACAGCCTCAGGGCCAGAGGTGACAGTGGGCCGGCAGGGGAGTTAGCCAGCACGGTGGTCAGGCAGGCACAGCCCAGCACTATCAGGCGCTTCTCTCTCCCCTTCCCCGGGCAACAGATGTCGCCTTTCACCCCTGGGCTGACTCCAACCCCCTCCGGGGCCCTGCAGCTCCTGTCACGCAGGCATTCCACACACACACAGGCCCAAGCACACAGAAAGGTTTATACAAAAGAACAGCCACTTTCTAAAAGTGCTATTCTCAACCCCAGGATCCAAAAACAACCTTCACTAAAAGATGTGTCATTTAATTCTGAGTTCAGGGATATCTTTCATTGATGTTCCATCTTGTTCCTATAGGGAGATAGGCTGGGGTCCAATGGGACCAGCCTCCCCATGTTACCCTAGGGAGCCTTACAGCCCTACAGCAGTGAGCACACCAAGTGGCTGCCGCTCTCCACCAGAGCATGTTACCTGCACTAGTACATGTTCTATCCTATCCATGCACTGCACCCTGCCCAGGGGGTACCTGGAGCCTTCCATAGGGATGGCTGATGTGCACAGACAGGGGAGGGTTAAGCCCAGCCAGTGGGGACACTGGCCAGGCGGACATGGCAGTCCACTGACTGCACACAGGCCCTGCGCTGGCAGGCCTGAGACACCCTTTTAGAGCTACTCATGTGGGTAGCGCAATCTGCGCTGCAGGCCCACTAGTAGCATCTGTCATCACCAGCCCTGGCACACACAGTGCACTTTACTAGGGACTTCATGGTGATACAGATATGCCAATCAGGTATACCCAATTAATATGACAATTTACAGAGGGAGCACTTACCCTCTGACACTGTTCAGCAGTGGCTGAGGGTCCAAAGCATCTAAATCAGCAAAAATGAAATCCAGCACAGCATCAAAAATACATGAGTCAGAGGCAAAAAGATGGGGAAAAACCACGCCAAGGATGTCAGGTCTAACACGTGTCCCCTCCAGCTGAAAGTGGGGAGAACTACCCAACCTCTTGGGAGTCCTCATCACTAAGGCGGAAGAATCTGGACAGACCGTCAGCATTGGCGTGTTCTGTACCAGGGCGGTGCTCCACCGTGAAGTCCATCCCCTGTAGGGAAATTGACCACCTCAACAGTTTTGGGTTCTCGCCCCTCATATGCATTAACCATCTGAGGGGCCTGTGGTCGGTCTGAACAGGGAAGTGAGTCCCAAACAGGTAGGGCCTCAGCTTCTTCAGAGCCCAGACCACAGCGAAAGCTTCCCTTTCGATTGCACTCCATCTCTGTTCCCTGGGGAGTAGCCTCCTACTAATGAAAGCCACTGGTTGGTCTCCACCCTCATCATTGACCTGGGAGAGTACTGCTCCCACGCCTTGCTCTGAAGCGTCAGTTTGCACAATGAACTCACTTGAAAAGTCAGGTGCCTTAAGCACCGGTGCTGTGCACATGGCAGTTTTGAGGGTGTCAAAAGCAGTTTGACAGGCCTCCGTCCAATTCACTTTTCTGGGCTGATTCCTAGATGTCAGCTCTGTCAAAGGGGCTACAATGGTGCCATAACCTTTGACAAACCGTCTGTAATACCCGGTGAGACCTAAAAAGGCTCTCACCTCAGTCTGGGTCTTGGGGGGTTCCCAAGCCAGAATGGTATCAATCTTCGCCTGTAGGGGCGCCACCTGGCCGCTCCCCACCTGGTGTCCCAAGTACACCACAGATCCTAGCCCTATCTGGCACTTACTGGCCTTGATAGTGAGGCCTGCCTTCTGCAGAGCCTTCAACACTGCGCAGAGGTGTTGCAAGTGTTCCTCCCATGTGGAGCTGAACACAGCAATGTCATCCAGGTATGCTGCGCTGAATTCCTCCAGCCCTGCTAATATCTGGTTGACCAGTCTCTGGAATGTGGCCGGGGCATTTTTCATCCCAAAGGGCATGACACGAAACTGGAAGTGCCCCTCAGGTGTTGAAAATGCTGATCTTTCCTTGGCCCCCTCAGTTAAGGCAATCTGCCAGTAACCTGAAGTCAAATCAAAAGTGCTCAGGTACCGGGCAGCTCCCAACCGATCCACCAGCTCATCAGCTCTGGGGATGGGGTGCGCGTCAGTCTTGGTGACCGCATTGAGCCCACGGTAGTCCACACAGAAACGGAGTTCTGGGGGGCCACCAGGTGTAGCAGCTTTCTTAGGCACTAAGACCACTGGGCTAGCCCAGGGGCTGCTGGAGGGCTCAATTACCCCTAGCGCTAACATCTTAGAAACCTCTTCTTTGATGCTAGCCCTGACCTTGTCAGCCACTCTGTAAAACTTCTGTTTCACAGGCAGGTTGTCACCGGTGTCCACATCGTGGACGCACCACTTGGTGACACCTGGGGTCAGGGAGAACAGGGGGGCGAACTGACCCAAGACTTGGCGACAGTCCTTCTGCTGCTCTGGGGTCAGGGTGGGTGAGAGTATCACACCATCCACTGACCCATCCTGCTCCTTGACTGCCAGGAGGTCAGGGAGAGGATCACTATCCTCCTCCCCTCCAGCATCTGTAGCCATGAGCATAGTCACTTCAGTCCTCTCAAAGTGAGGTTTGAGGCGGTTCACATGTAGCACTCTCAGGGGTTGCCTGGGAGTCTTCAGGTTAACCAAATAGGTAACCTCGCTCTTGCGCTCCACCACCTCGTATGGCCCTGACCATTTGTCACGGAGCGCACAAGGCTCCACCGGCGCCATCACCCACACTTTCTGCCCAGGCTGGAACTCCACAAGAGAGGTATTCTGGTCATACCACCTCTTCATTTCCTCCTGGCTAGCCTCCAGGTTCTCTTGAGCGAGCTTCCTGAAGCGCTTGGTCTGGTTGCGAATGGCCAGCACATAGCTGAACACATCCTGAGGGGTTTTCCCACGGGATTTCTCCCACCCCTCCCTCACCAGAGTAAGAGGCCCTCTGACAGGGTGGCCATACAGCAACTCAAAGGGACTGAACCCTAAGGATTTCTGAGGCACCTCCCTGTAGGCAAACAACAGGCATGGCAACAAGACATCCCATTTCCGCCTCATGGGCTCTTCCAAGCCCATGATCATGCCCTTCAATGTGCGGTTGAATCTCTCAACCAAACCATTTCCTTGAGGGTGGTAAGGAGTGGTGAATTTGTATGTCACCCCACACTCCGCCCACAGGGACTTCATATACCTAGAAATGAAGTTTGTCCCCCTGTCTGAGACCACCTTCCTGGGAAATCCCACCCGGGAAAAGATTCCCATCAGGGCACGGCCCACCACGGGGGCTGTGACCGTCCTGAGCGGGATGGCTTCCGGGTACCGAGTGGCATGGTCCACCAAGACCAGGATAAACCTGTTGCCTAGGGCTGTCTTGGGATCCAGGGGCCCCACAATGTCAATGCCCACCCGCTCGAAAGGGGTGCTCACCACGGGAAAGGGTTGGAGGGGTGCCACGCACTTCCCTCCGCTCTTGCCACTGGCCTGACAAGTCTGACAAGACTTACAAAAGGCAGCGACGTGCTTCTTCATCTGGGGCCAGTAGAAATGGGTGACAAGCCTGTGATAGGTCTTGTCTTGCCCCAGATGTCCTGCGAGAGGCACGTCATGAGCCAGACCCAGTAGGAAGTTCCTGAAGCGCTCGGGCACTACCAGCACTCGTGCTGCACCGGGCTCAGCGAACTTAGGCTCACTATAAAGTAAGTCATCCTCCCAGTAGATCAAATGCTCCTTGGACCCCAGGCCTGCGGCCTGGTCGGCAGCCTGCTGCCGCACACCAACGAGAGAAGGGCACTCCTTCTGAGCCTGGCAGAATTCCTCCCTGGAGGGACCACCTTCCTGCTGCCACTGGGACAGCTCAGGCAATTCCCCTAGTTCGGCCACCTGCTCCCCTGTAGGTTCCAGGGCATCCCCCTCTGGGTCTGCCTCCTCCTGGACCGTGGGGACAGTGGGGGCCGGTTTCCCGCGCCCTCTACCCCTTCTTCTCTTGGTAGGTTCCTGGGCCTTTGTTCCAGGCTCCAGCTCTGCTAGACCGCCCTCTCTGGCTGTCATGGCCCGGGTGGACACACAGATCCACGCAGGCAAACCCAACATCTCCAAGTGAGTCCTGTGCTCTACCTCTTTCCAGGGAGAGCTCTCCAGGTCATTACCTAATAGACAATCTACAGGCAAGGCATCACTTACAACAACTTCCAAAGTACCGGAGACTCCTCCCCACTCAAATGGAACCCGTGCCAACTTGCAGTAGCGCACTGAACTGTCAGCTGCCACCACAGGACGGAGTACATTGGGAATGATCTGCTCTTCAGACACCCATTGACACCTGACAGATGTCACACTGGCCCCTGTGTCTCTCAGAGCTTCTATCTCCTTTCCATTGATGGTCACCTTCTGCCCATATTTCTTAGTGTTTAAGGGCAACAAGGCTTCCTGGGCCATCTCTTGGTCTCCTAAAGAGACCAGGGTCATCACTGCTAACCCCTCCTCCCCACTAGAAATCAAATCCCCTCCCAAAGCCACACTGGCCAACGCCGGTGCTGGAGCACCAGAGGGTGCTGGAGGTTTCTTTGGACATTTGGGGGCAATGTGCCCCACCTCCTCCCCACATGCAAAGCAGGTAGGCGGGGGCCTGTTGTCCTGCTTGCCCTTACGGGGCCAGGACTTCTTAGACTTGGGGGGTTGAGATACCTTCTCCTGGGAACCAGTTTGGGGCCCTTTAGAAGACTCCTTATGATTACCCGTGTCCCCCCCACTCTTCTGCTGGGGACCCTGTCCACCCTTGGCTGGGGTACTTACCACCCCCTTGTGGACCCTGGTGCTAGTCCACCGGTCCGCCTCTTTAGCAAGCTCACTGGGATCAGTTAACTTGCTATCCAAAAGATGCTGGCGCAGCTCTGGGACACATAAACTACTTAAGTGCTCCCTACTAATCAAGTGACACAACCCCACATAATCAGTAACCTTGCTGCCCTTCATCCAACCTTCCAGTGCACGCGTGTACATACTCACACACTCCACCCAAGTACTTGAATCAAGCTTCTTGAAGTTCCTAAACTTCAGGCGGTACTGTTCAGCAGTGAGCCCATACCTGAGGCACAAAGCCTCCTTCATGGCGGAGTAGGATAAAGCATCCTCTGCGTCTAAGGGTGCCAAGACATCCCTCCCAGAGGCCTCAAAATGCTTCCACAATCCCGCTCCCCAATTCCTCTCAGGCACTTCATTCATCTTTAAGGCAAGTTCATACGCTCTGAACCACGCATAAATATCCTCACCCCTCTGATAATTCTGTACCAGATCCTTTGGTATGTATACCTTACCCGCCTGTACTGGTTGTGCGCTGCCACCATTAGAACTGGACACCCTCTCTTTATATTTGATGGCCAATTCCTTCATGCCCCTCTCATGAGCCAAGTCGAGCTTCTTCTCCTCCAAAGCGAGAGCATCCCTTCTCTCCTGCGCCGCTCTCTCCTGCGCCTCTCTCTCAATTTCCAGGCGCAGTTTCTTCTCATCGGCGTCTGCTCTGAGTTTCAAAATCTCAATCTCATGGGCCCTAGCTCTTTGATTCTCCTCCACTTCCTCTGGAGAAATATTCCTACTGGAGTGGTTGCTGCCAGCCTTAGATGCTGACCACACTGGCAAATCACTGAGCAAAAAAACATTCTCCGGTGTGCCGTCCACTTCAGCAGCTTCTTCTGAGACATGTTTGGCCTCCCACCAGGCCCTCAGAGCTTTCTGTAGCTCTACCTTGTTTGCGCTGCCCTTCACTGGGCATCCAAGCTTTTTGCAGAATTGCTTCAGGAGCTCCTTTCTGTAGTTGTACAACTCCTGAATTTCGAATTCCACTTCCAATTCTACTCTCACGCTTGCCGCTTTCAAAGACATGATGCTTCCTGCCCTTTTCAACAAAAAGGTTTCACCAAAAAGAAAAAATCTTGCGCAACCTGTGCTGCTAAACTAGACTAGTGATGTACAAGAAATCACTGCAGGTCAAGTGCAATTATTAGTTCAAAATCTGCACCGCTGTCCAACAATGTTAGAACTGGGGGGTCTCTAGTTGGCAGAGGTAAGTACCTTAGACCAAGTAGGGACCCTTGCTTCTAGTCAGGGTGAAGGAATACACACAGTAGATAACCTCCGCTCTCCCTCTAGGTAGCTTGGCGCGAGCAGGCAGGCTTATCCCCAAGGCAATGTGTATAATAATTGCACTCAACACAACAATAATCCCCAATCCACCACAAACTGAGACCACACAGGTAAGTATATTTTTATAAAAATATATAACTTTATCTAGTTTCAGCCAGGTAAATCAAGCAGTTGCACGATAATCACTTCATTATTAAAATGATGCACTTAATCTTAATGGTGGTACGTAGCTTCAGGAAGTTGTCATGTAAAAACAAAATTTCTCAAGTCTCTTCAAATCGGTATTAACCCTAATGCCACTGATTTATAATGGCTACGCTCTAAAAACGAGCAGTCCAAACAATGCCAGCGTTTAAAAGATATGCCAGTGTTATTGGGTTGACAATGCTCTTCAAATGAGCAAAGAAACAATACCAGCGTTAAAACAACTATGCCCCAATGGTCCCCTGGCTTCAGGGACCACAAGCGCTTCAAGCGCGTCTCACCCGGTATCCTGAGGGAGGGGGACTTCTTTCCCCGTGCTCGCGGTGACGCGGGTCCCCCAGGGGCACCTCGCGGGGGAAAGCTCAGTATTGCTCCCTCCCGGCCGGTCTCAGGACGCTCTCCGCCCGCTCTGGATCCTTCAGAGAGCAGCGGGGAGCAGAGACGGCAGGCCAGGGGCTGGAGCACTTGCGGAGATCCCTCGGCGAGGTCAGGTCACTTCTTCCCGGGCCCGGCGGTGATCGCGCTGATTCCTCGGCTTCTTCGGCTGCCTCAGCGAAGGCAGCCAATCCCCTCGCGGCTCCTCAGGCGAGCCTCCACAGCACCCGGGAGTCAGCCAATGGCAGCGCGGCTCCCGGGCAAGTACACAATGACGATCCGCGACTTCGGCCAATCACGGCCCACCTCTTCCGATGACGCTACGCCGCACGGGCCAATCCCGTTGCGGCGTTAGTGAGGGGGCTCGGCTCCCTCCACCAATGGGAGCGCGGCGGCTTCGTTCTTCGTCGGCTCAGCGCCGATCAGGATGGCGCTTTCCTCAGAGGTTTTCTGGCCCCGGGCAGCGGCGGTGATCAGGCCAGCAATTGTTTTGCAGCGCTCCTTGCGCTACAGAGGCTCACAGGTCTCCGGTCTGCCCCACACACGTGTCGATGAACACGTCGATCTGGGCCACGCAGCAGGCTGGGTCAGCCCGGTGCTCTCAAGCAGTAGAGAGCAGCCAATGCGCTAAGCAGGCAAACCACACAGTGTCACGATCTCTTCGCCACACAGCAGCCTCAGGGGGGACACAGCAGATTCTTGGAGCCTTGGACAACCTTTATGTTCCTGGGTTGCAGACAGGGAGCCAGCTCTTCTCAGGCCCTTGGAGATTCAAGTTGTAGACACAGCATACAGCAAAGTCTTTTTAGTTCAAGCAGGCAGGGTCACAGCACACAGCAAAGTCCCTTTCTCCTCCTCAGCTTCCAGGGATACAGCAGAACAGGTCAGCCCTTAGAGCACACAGCAAGGCAATCTTCCTTTAGTTCTCTCGCCGTCCTCCTTCCAGCAGAGGGTCCTTCTTGATTGTAGAATTTCAGAATCTAATCTTCTGTAGTAAGGGGTCCTTCCCTTATAACCCTGAACGCCTTTGAAGTCCTTTGTGCAAGGGGATCCTTGGCTCTGGAATGTTTCTGGTGTTCTTCTTCCTGACAGCCTCAGGGCCAGAGGTGACAGTGGGCCGGCAGGGGAGTTAGCCAGCACGGTGGTCAGGCAGGCACAGCCCAGAACTATCAGGCGCTTCTCTCTCCCCTTCCCCGGGCAACAGATGTCCCCTTTCACCCCTGGGCTGACTCCAACCCCCTCCGGGGCCCTGCAGCTCCTGTGACGCAGGCATTCCACACGCACAGGCCCAAGCACACAGAAAGGTTTATACAAAAGAACAGCCACTTTCTAAAAGTGCTATTCTCAACCCCAGGATCCAAAAACAACCTTCACTAAAAGATGTGTCATTTAATTCTGAGTTCAGGGATATCTTTCATTGATGTTCCATCTTGTTCCTATAGGGAGATAGGCTGGGGTCCAATGGGACCAGCCTCCCCATGTTACCCTAGGGAGCCTTACAGCCCTACAGCAGTGAGCACACCAAGTGGCTGCTGCTCTCCACCAGAGCATGTTACCTGCACTAGTACATGTTCTATCCTATCCATACACTGCACCCTGCCCAGGGGGGTACCTGGAGCCTTCCATAGGGATGGCTGATGTGCACAGACAGGGGAGGGTTAAGCCCAGCCAGTGGGGACACTGGCCAGGCGGACATGGCAGTCCACTGACTGCACACAGGCCCTGCACTGGCAGGCCTGAGACACCCTTTTAGAGCTACTCATGTGGGTGGCGCAATCTGCGCTGCAGGCCCACTAGTAGCATCTGTCATCACCAGCCCTGGCACACACAGTGCACTTTACTAGGGACTTCATGGTGATACAGATATGCCAATCAGGTATACCCAATTAATATGACAATTTACAGAGGGAGCACTTACCCTCTGACACTGTTCAGCAGTGGCTGAGGGTCCAAAGCATCTAAATCAGCAAAAACGAAATCCAGCACAGCATCAAAAATACATGAGTCAGAGGCAAAAAGATGGGGAAAAACCACGCCAAGGATGTCAGGTCTAACACCCGTTCAACCTGATTACCAGCTGAAGAGATAAATATGTAATAACAACTTTGATCTCCAAGCACCCGTGAGTCTGACATGTGACAACACAGCTCATTGTATTTTTAATAAGATCTCTGCCCATACAGGGCGATACGACCAACAAGAATAATTGGTTAGTGACCTGGTTCCTTGACAGAAACTATATAAAAAATATACATAGGGGATACACCCCTCTATAAGCACATAAATTGGAATTTTGTGATATTCTAACAATGCCATGTAGGATCCGGTCACGATTCCCCATGAACAAAATCATCAGTATGTACTCAAATGATTAATTGTTTGTTGTTATAATGTTTTTAATATTAAGCACTTGAGCACTTTATTATTTGCCAGGTTAAACAATTGTAATGTTTGTGGATACATATATTCAAAGATGGCCACAGCTTTCAACATCTTTACCATCTTCTATGTCGATCGACTTCATTAAGTTGATACGTGTTGCAATATATATATATATATATATATATATATATATATATATATATATATATATATATATATCACGCTCAAGACCCTCCACGTCGGGAAATGAAACAGCACTCCGGCGGTGACAGCTAAACAGCAAGTTTAATGATAGCAGCAAACAAACGTTTCGGCAAAAGCCTTCGTCAGTGTTACAACCAATTACACATAATTACAGTTCAAATAAAGTCACGTGTGCAAAAGTGAACATCAACAAGGGACCAGCCCTTCCAGTGCCATAATGGGCACCATCTTGGAATGGGTTCCTAACATAGGAACTAATGCAAAATAGTACCATGAATTGGCAAGCATATTTACAAAACAGGCAAAAGCGACAATCAAATGTAAAAATAAACATTATTAAGCCGTGGATCGGCATTGGCCCCTTGGGAAAAGATGCACATCCAGCAACAAATAAATGTTACTATACTAGAAACTATGTACATGAGTTTGGCATATTTTATTTAACATAAGAAACCAAACACTTTTATAGGGCTAGAGGGATGTTTAAAGACCAGGCCTAAGTAATATCCCCCACTAGGACTAAAGTTATAAACAACAAACTTAGGGGTCTGAATTAGAATCCAGTAGTGATTCTCAAATCTTGTACCTAGACCAACTAATGTGCGTAGGAACCAAAATTACTAGGTGAAAAATTAGAAACATCGCTCACGTGTGGCGGAATGAACGGTTTTACCAGGACATGCCATTTGAAATCAGATTCTCCATGATTGTGTGCTATGAAGTGTTTGGTGAGTTTTGAAATGTCCTTCTTACACCGAAACGTGCTTTTGTGCTCTTGCATCCTCACACGCACCTTTCTCGTGGTCATTCCCACATAACGTTCATTGCAAGTGCAGGTGAGGAGGTAGATCACGTTGGTGCTGTTGCAGTTCAAAAACTGTCTCAGTTCCCAAGGACGCTCAGTGCCAATGTCGACACTGGTGATCTTTGATGTCAGGGGACAAACAGAACAACCACCACAAGGATGGTGGCTCTTGACGGGTGGTAAGTCCCAAAGAGTGCCTACCTCTCTCCTGGGTGTACCTTTGGGACGAGTGTGTATCAGACGATCTCTGAGATTCCTGGCACGTTTAAAGGCAAAGAGCGGGAACTCAATTTTGTCTCTGCCACTGTTTAGAATGCGCCAGTGTTTTTTAATGATTTTCTGAACACTGTTAGACTTAGTATTGTAAGTACTCACTAGTGTCAGGCGATTCGAAGGTGGTTTCTCAGGTTTAGGTTCAAGTAGTGCAGCACGATGGTTGTTGGCTGCTCGTTTGCAAGAACGTTGAACCAATTTCCTGGGGTAATGTCTAGAGATCAACTGCTTGGACAGGTCGCCAGCATGGCATTCAAAGGTTTCCGGTGTGGAGCAGTTCCGTCGAACTCGAAGGAATTGCCCAAAGGGCAAATTGTCCCTCAAAGACTTGGGGTGCTGGCTTTCGTATAAGAGAAGAGAGTTCCTTGCCATGGGCTTCCGGTATAGTTCACTCTGTAAGCCAGTTGCAGTGCTATAGATAGAAAGGTCCAGAAAAGGTACCCTATCTTTGCTCATTTCAATGGTGAAGCGGAGGTAGTTGTTCTGAATATTGAGCCATTGGTGGAATTGTAGGACTGATTCCTTGTTGCCTCTCCAAACAAGGAGGATGTCGTCTATGTACCTTTTCCACCAAATTATGGATGGAAAGAAGGGATTGTCAGGGTGTAATACTGTAGTCTGCTCAAACTTATGGACATATAGATTCGCTAGGGACGGGGCAAAAATACTGCCCATGCTGGTCCCAGAGATTTGATGGTAAATCTGGTCCTCGTACATGAAGAAATTCTCTTTCATGGCTATGGTAGCCAGGGCCATGATGAAGGGTACCGGAGTAATGGAGTCGAGTTCAGATTCTTCCAGGATGGATCTGATAGTATCTAGGGTCGCATCCTGGGCAATGGAGGTATACAGTGACTCCACATCAAGGGAGACTAGGTAGTCAGTCTCCTGATCAAAGGCTATGTTGGGAATCACTCTCAGGACATCGTTGGTGTCTTTAAGATAGGTAGGCAATGTGTGTACCAGGGGTTTGAGGAAGTGATCCACAAAAGCAGAGACATGTTTTTAGAAATTGTGGTTTGTATGTATTTTTCTTTTGTTAAATGTAATGTCTGTGCACACACTTTTATTGTGGTTTACAACCGTTGGCTAGAAATGACTTACACGGGTTTTTGTATGTTTCACTTTATGATTTACAGCCCTGAAGAAGTTCTGCTTGACAGAACGAAACGCGTTGGCTGGTTTTTCTTGGCATATTAAAAGAACTCTTTTGCAACCACGGATTCAGCGTTTTTCATCTGGAACTACTATTTGCTTATGAACCTTACCAATCAAGCCTAGTGGCAATTTACTTCATTTGGGTGGTGCATTTCAAAACTTGTTTGAACATTGATCTCTCTGTTCACTGTAATCACGAAGTAGGTTTTTGTTCTTGTAGAGCGGGGTCTCACATATCCTGAGCCAGGTCCAGGAAGAGGTGAGGTCCACTCCCCGGACACACTGGGTGAGTAATGATGTTGTAAATATTCCTGTAATGGTGTTACTCCCGGTACAGACCAGGGTAGCTGAATGTGACTCACTTGTACGTTTGTCCCCTACAGATAGTACTAAGACACCAGGTTCCGAAGAGGAGTTCGTACAGATGAAGGAATTATATATCCTTTACTGTTATACTTCACTTGTGTGTTTTTTCATATAATTTTTTCACACTTTATTTATCACTTGCAAGCAGTAGCAGTAGTAGAGAACGGAGACCCTGACGAAAGCCTGAGGCACCTCCCTCTGGGGCTGAAACATGTTGGTCGCCCCGCAGCTATTTGTGTGTACTGCGATGATTATGCTAAACTGTTCTTGTTTTTAAACAGGAAGGGGCTAACGTTCAATAAAATAGGTTTTTGTTAAGTTCCCTATCCCTTTTTAATCACCACATATATCATTTTTTGCACTGCACATTCCCATCATATCCACCTCATGTGGTACATCCGAGTGATTGTGGGTCGCTACCCTGAAATGGCTACCTGGGTATGCTAGTGGTCTCAATGATCAAGAGACACAATACCCGATAAGGATTACCAGATGAGAATATTGATCCATACAAGACTTTGATGGGAATCCTCAATCAAGGGTGACTCACGGTTACTGGTGCCTCACATTTTGGCGATATGGTCTGTCATTTTTCACCTAGTAATTTTGGTTCCTACGCACATTAGTTGGTCTAGGTAAAAGATTTGAGAATCACTACTGGATTCTAATTCAGACCCCTAAGTTTGTTGTTTATAATATTTTATTTAACAACAATTCATTGTAATCATAATAATGTCAGTTCAAACAATCAATTGATCGATAATTAGAAACAAAAGATAACCATCACAACACTAGAGACGACCAGACGTCCATCCGGCATGAAACGAAAGTGCTACATATAGCAGACATGCATAAGGGAAAACCCTCATCATAAAGATATCCTAAATAATTCATAATTGAGCATAGCATAGTATTAATTAATAATACAATTCATCCGGAGAACCAAAGCCATTTGTCATAAAGACACGGAAAATGCAGAGTGTGAAAATGCCATAAATTCAAAGTAATCATACTTGATTTCATCAAAACACACAATCAAAATATTATCCTAAGGAAAGATCCAACTGTATAAGTGGGTAGGCTAGCATGAATAATTTCCTACTCCTAGTTTTATACATAATAAATAACAATAGCAACAGGACATATGACAGATGGTGAGTAGTGTTATATACAGTGTTAAAAAACACTTCCAATATCATCACATCATTTTCCGAGGTGGACTACCATGTCCTCCCCTCTGTTCATGCCCTTCGGGTACTTGGTGGACAGATCAATGATGTATTGTGATTTAAGACGTCTCAGCCTTCTTAATCTGTCCCCGCCCCTTGGATTGTATGGGACATGATCTAGCCCAAAGAAGCGTAGTTTATTCCTGTCTTTATTATGATGTTCGGCAAAATGCCGTGCTACTGGGTAGGCAGGGTCTACTCTGTCTATGGCCCTAAGATGTTCCAGCACTCTTAATTTGAGTTGGTTGATGGTGCTTCCTATGTATCTCAAACCGCATGGACATATTGAACAATACACGGCATAGGTTGTGCTACAGGTGATAAATGTATGAATCTTATTCGTTCTACCTGCATCAGGGATATCATAGTGGAGAACTCTCCGGCTATTACTGCACGTGTTACACTTCCCACATGGGAAGAACCCACTCATGTTTTTTAGAGTATTAGGCTGGATTGTCAAGGGTTCGAGATGGCTATGTACCAACATATCACCTAAGGACCGAGCCTTATTAAAGGTCACTAATGGGTGTGGTGGCAAATCTTCTTTTAGCACCTCATCTGTAAGAAGGATGTACCAATTCTTGCGCATCATAGCTCTCAGTCTCTCGGCACCCATAGAATATGGAGTGATCATCCTAAAAACATTCTTTGCGTTGGTATCTGTCCCGCCCAATTTCTTTTTAAGTAGGTCCTTTCTAGGAATCTTTCTCACTTTCCTCAAAGTGTTCTGTAAAAGTGGTTCGTCATACCCTCTGAGCCTGAAACGGGATAGGCAATCCGAGGCAGCCGCCTCGAATTCCTGCTTTTGGGTGCTATTTCTCTTGATTCGTAAGAGTTCCCCATGGGGGATAATCTTAATAAGTTTTGAGTTCCCCATGGGGGATAATTTTAATAAGTTTTGGTGGATGGGCACTTTTGGCAAAAAGAATAGAATTCCCTGCTGTCTCCTTGCGGTACAGCGCGGTATGGACATGGCCATCCTCAATGTACACCCGTAGGTCCAAGTAGTTGGCTGCCACCCCGCTAATTGTCCCAGACAGGTGCACATTGTAGACGTTGTTATTGAGAGACTGGATGTATTTCTCTGCCATGTCCTTGGTCCCCTGCCACACGATAAACAAGTCATCAATGTAGCGGTACCAATGTACCACCTTCCCGTTGTCTGTACCTTCTTGGTAGCTTCTGGGCACCTGCTCCTTCCTCCAGCCAACGAACAAGTTCGCATAGCTGGAAGCGAAGCAGGTGCCCATCGCTGTACCAGAGGTCTGCCTGTAAAGTCTATCCTCAAACAGAAAAATGTTGTGTGTCAAACAAAATTGTACAAATTCCATCAGCATAATATTATGTTGTGCAAAGCGAATTGGACGTTTGTTTAAGTAATATGCGACGGCAGTCAGTCCATGGGCATGATCAATGATAGTATAGAGACTGGTAATGCCCATCACTAAGAATAGATAGTCTGGTTGCCAGTCCATATCTGCCACTATGTTCAAAAAGTCTTTGGTGTCTTGAACATAAGATTCCAAAATTATAACAAGGGGGAAGATGTAATTGTCCACAAATTTTGACATATTTTCTGTCAGTCCACCGATAGATGCCACAATAGGTCGACCTGGAGGGGAGATATTGTTTTTATGTAATTTGGGCAGGTGATAAAACGTTGGTGTCATTGGGTTGTTACTGCGTAGAAAAATGTGTTCATCCTTTCCTAGCATAGAAAGGTTGCACCATTTCAAAATCAAATTATCCTACTCCCTGATACTAGATTCATATATTTCTTTGGTGGTGATCATATAGTACTTAGTATCAGAGAGTTGCCTCATAGCTTCCTGATGGTAATATTCTCTTGTCATTAAAACGACATTCCCCCCTTTATCCGAGGGTTTTATGATAATTTTCTTGTCGTTTACTAGTTCTTGTAAGAATTTCTTTTGAGATTAAGTGATGTTACTGATGTTAGTATTGTCAGTAACGTCACCTCAGGAGTCCAGGTTTCTTCCGTCTTGTAGTTGACTAATCCCAATACCTCCAAGGACCAACAAACGTGACAAGGATTGTAACACTTGACACAATCTGCTGACCCCTAAAGGGACAGGGAAGTGGGGGACTGAAAGGGTAGTGGATGGGGGAAAGGAAAGCGAAAGAGAGAAACAAACAACACTGGATCTCTTCTTTGAGATGACCGTCTCTCTCTTTGAAGCACTCTGGACTTTCTCTTTACTGCTGTGATTCATAGGTTGCAGTACTACATAACAAGATTAACATCAATCACCACCAATTCCTTATCGTTCTGCAGCTTTAACAACACATACAGTAAGAAGTAATTTTGTACATACGAACTATCAGAAAGCCCATTCCTGTACTTCTTGTGCTAGCCTATGGGACTACGTTAAGCATACACTGAACTGCTTAGAAATTGTAACACCTTTTAAAACATAAATACACTGGGTAAATATTTGTCTTATACTGCTTTCACAACAAATTGAAGGAACTGGTTAGTTGAACTGCAAATCACACTCAGCATGCAACCGTCTGTCTTACCTTACACTGTTACGTGTGCATCAATAAATGGGGTTCTGTGGAAATAAAGAAAAGAAAGAAGACAGGCCCCCTAATAACCACTGCAATGAACCAGTAACTTTGGTAATAACTTTACAATCAGTTTTTGCAGTTTAAATCACTGCGTTACCATAAGAAAGTTTGCAGTCTCTGTCCCTGCTGTAAAAATTACATTCAAATGCAGTTCTAAGAGCAAGATAAAACAATTACAATGTCCATAAAAGAAAAGATCCGACGTTTACTTTTAGCCAAGGTTCGTTTTTTCGATTATAGTGTTGGTTTTGCCAAGGTTCGTTTTTGCTTTGGCCAAGGTTTGATTCCTGATTACAATCAATAGAAAAGTCTTACTTTATCCTGCGCGTTGTCGGAAGACCATCCTGGGACCGGAAGGGTTGAGCAGGTCCCACTGAAAATGAGCTCCGACTCTAAAACCGGAAGTCTCTGCTGTGTCCGACGGAGCTTGGAAACTGCCAAGGCGCTCGAGTGTCGGGGAATCCTTCAGCAGCTGGGTTGCTCCGAGGGATGATGCAGGCAAGTCACCGCTGCGATCTGGAGAATGGGCGGGGCCGGGTACTGGGAACAAGGTCCTGGAGGCTCCTGAAGCGACGCGTAGCGTCTTGCCAAGGAACCGGAAAGTCTTTTATAGGCTTTTTCACACGTGTGGGGGAACGTCGGTTGAGCGCACCTGCTCAACGTGCTTCCCTCATGAATATTCATATCCCCTTACCGGTCTTATGGAAATAAGCATTGCGCAGTACAAACATGATTCCCTATTTCAACATTAAGGTAGGAGTACAATCAACAAGCATTGCTACCTCCAAAGACAACTTCTGTATTAACATGATCCTTCCCTGGAAACTATGACCCATTCTTAAGTTTTCTTGACAAGTATGGGTAACCTTTCTTTGCTTTGACAGTTCCATCATCATGGCCTCTGAAAAAGCATCAATGGCATCCCACGGAGATTGAGGAATAAACGTAGAGAGGGGTTTGAAATGACTACCATCTCTTTCTTGTTCAATCCCCTGTGCTTCTGCCCTCTGTACCATATCCATGCCAGCAATATCTGTATGTTCAGTTTCAGTTCTCAAAGCTTCCATGGCTTCTATGCAAGGCATGTCTCTCCCAATTAGAGTGTCAGTGGCCGTTAACCTGATCCCAGGTTTCAGTGGTCCCTTGATATGTGGTCTTGTTTTGAAATGCTTATGTAGCTTTAAGTTTTCTGGTGAACTTGAAAAGATCGATTTTAGTCTGCGTAAATTCAAGGTCTGTGTTAGGACAAAAAGTGAGTCCCAGGCTCAGGAGTTGATGTTGTTCATCAGTCAAAGGTTTATCCGTAAGATTGACCACAGTTAGATAATCCTCTTTTGTGTGATCCGTATTCCTTACTTCCTCGTTTTGCGGCTCGGCCGGGTTTGGGGTTTTGGTTTCCCCTTCCTCTTCCTTTTGCCGCCCCCCCCTGATCTCCTGGTTCTCCTTCGTCTTGTCGCTCTGGGGGCTTGTTCTTTCCCCCTCTCAGCCAATTTTGCCTGATTAGTTGAAACTCGGTGTGAAAAGGAACGGTGACTCTTCTTCGTTCACTCCTTTGATCTCTCTGTTCATCACCCGATTCATCAGCAGTTACCTCGGACTCTGAAGTTGGTGCACTCGAACCAGGTGTTGTTGTTATTCCTTGGTTCATAGCTTTTCTTGGAGCATCATTCTTTTTTGTGAACGTTAGGATACGCCCCTGGCGATAGTCATTCTCATCGCGCTCAAACTTTTCTTGTTTTCACGCCATTATCTTCTGTTGGTATTTAACCAGGCGTTTTTTCATGGCCTCCTATAGTTCATTCATCTTGGCTGTATCCTCCTCTGTATCGATGATGGCTTCCAGGGATTGAATTTCAGCCAGTGCCGTATCCCTATCGCTCCACGCGTATTTAGCTAAGAGTTTAAGAATACCCTCACAATACCCTTGAGTTTGCTCCTGCCAGTCCGTTAGTAATTGGGGGTCTGGATGCTCATAAGCAGGTACAGTTTACACCCGCAGTCCTCTCGGTACCATTTTTCATCAATGTAACTGCAGAGGCTAGTGGCCTCCCACCATTTGCGAATTTCTCGCTCGTGTAGCTTTTCAAGTTTGTTTATTAGCTCATTTAATTTATTACTTCCTTTTCCTGCCGTCAAAGACGAAGCCGTTGCTGCGTGTGGTTTGTCACGTTTTTTAAACATGCCTTGTGCAAAAGCACGTCATTCATCCTCACCAAACATATTCATGTTGTAGTGCAATTTGGTTGGTTTCACTATTTTTAAAATGCTTGTGCTCGTAACCAACTATGAGCCTTGCTGAATCTGCCACCCTCCTGGACGCTCTGCCGTGGATCGCTGCACTTCCTCACAGATGCAGGGAAGGACGAAAGGGCTCACCGGTGAGACGCGTAGTCGTTGCTCCCGTTCAGCATGTAGAGAGATTATCCCGGCATTACTTCAAAGCCGATCCTCTCCGATGCCCATATGCAGTCGCGGCGGTGCTGGGGAGATACCAACTTCCCACGCTCAAGTCTCTACAAAACTCTCGAGCACTCTGGTGCGGGTTCTGCTCAGCGGGCCGTAGACTCCCGCAATATAGCACGCTCAAGACCCTCCACGTTGGGAAAGGAAACAGCACTCCGGTGGTGACAGCTAAACAGCAAGTTTAATGATAGCAGCAAACAAACGTTTCGGCAAAGGCCTTCGTCAGTGTTACAACCAATTACACATAATTACAGTTTAAATAAAGTCACATGTGCAAGAGTGAACATCAACAAGGGACCAGCCCTTCCAGTGCCAAAATGGGCACCATCTTGGAATGGGTTCCTAACATAGGAACTAATGCAAAATAGTACTATGAATTGGCGAGCATCTTTACAAAATGGGCAAGAGCGACAATCAAATGTAAAAATAAACATATATATATATATATATATATATATATATATATATATATATATATATATATATATATATATACATATATATATATATAAATATATATATATATATATATATATATATATATATATATATATATATATATATATATATGTATATAGTCTATCAATCCAGAGCAGATGATTTATTTCTCCAAAACGTTACGCGTTTCACCGAATGAAAGGCTTGATCACATGCCGAGTTGACTGAATTGATACCTTTCACGAGGTGGTAACAAGACAACTAATAAGGAATAAACAGAAATTTAATACCAGCATATCATCGGTGAATAATCTATCTAAGAAACAAAGAGACTTTATTACATCCCTGTCTATATCAAAGAACATTGTGATCTGTCCTTCTGACAAAGGGGGGAACATAGTGTTATGGGACAGGAAATTGTATATTGATGAGGCACATAGACAATTGGGAGATGCTCATTTCTACTGCTCATGTAACACTATTGAATATAATGAGAGCATTAGCTCTACATGGGGACAATTGAATGAGTGGCAAGAGTCTGGTATTGTATCTTGGCATGAGTACTGTTTCCTGAAAAAGGATTATCCCAAGCTACCTATCCTGTATCTTCTCCCGAAGATACATAAACATCCTGAAATTCCGCCTGGTAGACCTATTGTGTTGTCCATAGGAAATGTATGTATGTTGTAGGTTGAAAGCTTTATTCGATATGCACGTGAATATGTTACATCGTTGCCATCACAAGTTAGAGACACAAAAGATTTCCTCAATAAGATTGAGGGGATTGCATGGGATAAGGAGTACATCCTCATTACCCTGGATGTGAATTCACTTTATACCATCATTGATCACGTCCAGGGAATTGAGGCATGTCTGCACTTTTTGAAGGCCAAGAATATTGAGTATTTGGAACACACTCGTATTCTCAGTGAAATGATGATGATTTGTTTGACCAATACCATCTTTATGTTTAATGTTGGATTATACAGGCAGGTGCAGGGCACGACAATGGGACCGCGCTTCGCACCAATCTTTGCAAACCACTTCCTGGGTAAGTGGGAGGAGGAAATCTGCAGGGACACGTCATTAGTATCTGATTTTGACAATGTGGTGGTGTGGCTGAGATACATTGATGATTTATTCATTGTATGGAAAGGTAGTGAAATCCAAGCTACAGAATTTATTGACAAACTTAACAACAATCCCTTCAATATTGCCCTCATCCAGAATATCAGTAGAAGTAACATTGACTTACTTGATGTGAGAATAGAAATACAGGAAGGGAAACTACTGACCAGCCTGTTTCTCAAGGAAACAGCAGGCAATAGTCTTCTCCATGCCCTCAGTGGCCATCCTGATGCCCTTAAATGGAGCATCCCTTATGGTGAACTAATGAGCACAAGGAGAAATTGAAAAAATGAAGAATCTTTTCTTAAAGAACAAGAAATCATGCTTATTTGCTTTCGAGCATGTGGGTATCCTGAATGGATATATAGAAAAGCCATTGCTAAGATTAAGGAGATCGACAGACCCAAAGCTCTGGAGACAGTTACTACGGAGAAACTAACCAAACGTAACATCAGGGTTATAACCACTTTTAATCAACCCTCATCCAAAATAGGTACTACTTTAGTGGATAATTGGAATATTCCTATATGGTCCTATAAACAGATGGCATTATAGGACCGAAGTTGTGCGACATACCTATGATCACATATTGGAAGGGCAGAAGCCTAAGAGATATTTTAATGAAAGAGGACATCACCGAAACCCCTCAAGCTCACCTTCATGGGTTAAAGGGCTTCTTCCCATGTGAGCATTGTAGAGGGTGCAAGTCCAGCCACCATGTAAAGGAATTCCATATACCCCACACTTCTGAAAGAAAAAAGATAACGTAATTGCTCACCTGTAGCAGCTGCCTCATAATTTATGTCTTGGAGTTCTCCTGCAGACTCAAATATGTGGGCAGCACTACCTGCATGGCAAAAAAGAGGGTCCTTGAGCACTTGAGGGCTATTACCAATAAAGATCTGCATTATCCAATTGCGAGGCACTTCCAGGAGAAACACCAATCCAATAGCTCCCTCTTGCGCTTCTTTGCTATAGAACAAATCAATATGCGACACAGGGGCGGCAACAGAGAATTAACACTTAGGAAGAGGGAATCAAAATGGATACTAGAGCTAGAGACCCGTTTTCCTTAAGGTCATAATCTTGACGAAGAGTTAGCAACTCACCTTTATGAGTGACATTTTGATCTCTCCTAACTAAGCTTTTTGCTATGTTTGATGCCTGTGATGAATAGTAACAAAGAAGTAACTGTACTATGAATTTAATTGAAAGTTAAACATTAGATATTTAGTTACACTTTTACAGTTTCTCTCCCCATTTTATTTCAAGATTTAAAATGTAACGTCTGCAATTTGTGCAATTTTAGTAGTTTCAAATGTCTAACATTTGTTTTCTTTCTTGTCTTGTCTTTACACAGGATGAAAGGAAGGGACCCACCACTGGACAGTCGGTCACTACACGGGTTCCCTACCCTTCTCTTCACCCAGGCCCGGGTCAGCAATCACTATTTTGTCATTTGATGCTCACATTATGGATTGGTGTCAACACTGTTTTTATAATTTACATTGGAACTCATAGGACCTCATATATTGCAACTTGGCGAATGCAGGAAGTTTTAAAATGTATTTTGTCTGGAATTAATACTTCTCCGGTGCTTATAAGCACTGAGTTTGAATGCCCGCTAACCACTATAGGCACAAGCCTAAGTGATAAATGATGATAAACCCAATTGGCGAATGCATATAGCCTTTACAGTTCACTTTCCTGCTCGGGCCTGGTATTATGTCTAACAAGACTTTGTATATTAAGTCCTAACCCTATTGACTATCAGACATACGTGTTATATGTTATGTTATGTTATGTTATGTTAATAATGGTTTATTAAGCGCACTGACACCGATTGGTTTCCGGGCGCTATTGAAGACAAAGGACGATGTCAGAGTTGTAAGCCTGCAGAGTTAGTGGTATGCTTGTTGGTAGAGCCAGGTCTTTAAGGTTTTCCTAAATTACATGAGGTCCGGGCATAACCGGATCTCAGGGGGGAAGGCATTCCACAAGCGAGGGGCCAATGTGCCGAATCTGCAACCACCCGAGCGTTTGCGTTTAAAAGATGGTATCTGTAGAAGGCCTTGGTGAGCCGAGCACAGATTTCAGGACGGGGCATGCTTCATAATAAGTTTCGTAATAAATTTAGGACTTTTACAATGAAGCGCTTTAAAAATCATGCAGCCAACTTTGAAGGTGCAGCGCTGAGCCACAGGGAGCCAGTGAAGTTTCTTTAAAAGGGGGGTGGCTGATTGCCATCTGGGCTGACTCAAAATCAGCCTGGCAGCGTGGTTTTGCGCCATCTGAAGACGTTTCAGAAGATACTGAGGGAGGCACAGATAGATCGAGTTTGCATAATCTAAGTGAGAGATCACGTGGCGATCACCACCTGTGACAAAGCTTCCAGGGTCAGGAGGCGACGGACCTTCCGTATTTTCCTAAGTTGGAAAAGACACTTGGAGACCACCAGACCCACATGTGTTTTGAGTTATAGGTCGCTGTTCAAGGTGACACCAAGTGTCTTTGCCGAAGAGGACGGGATTGATGCCTGACCCATGTCCGTCGGCCAGTAATGTGAACCCCAGTGTTTGACACTGTCACCTGTGAGAACCAACTCGGTTTTTCCTGAGTTAAGCTTCAAATGATTTTGGTCCATCTAGGCTTGGATGAACCTCATTGTTGACTGAAAGATGGAAATGGACGCTTCCGAGTTGTCAATTGTAAAGAGTAGCTGCAGGTCGTCCACATAGTTGAGCACTGTCACTTGTTTATCTCTGAGATCCTGGATTAGGGGAAGATATAGAGATTAAACAGGTGGGGTGACAGGGAGGAGCCCTGGGGTACGCCACACATGATGACCTGTTTGGTGACAACTAAGTCACCCAGACGAACTGACTGAGATCGGTCCTCTAGGAAGGACTTCAGCCAACAGGCTGCCGTGCCTCGGAGGCCCGCCTGGGTGACACGGTCGATCAAGATGGTGTGATCGACCGTGTCAAACGTGGCTGACAGGTCCAGGAGCACTAAGGCCTGAAGAAGACGTTTATCAGCACAATCCCGGAGAGTGTCCATTACTGAAGCGACCACAGCCTCCGTTGAGTGGGCAGGGCGAAATCCCACCTGATGTGGTTCAAGGCAGTTTGATTCCTCCATGAAGTTGGTCAGGCATTTGTCTACATGAGCCTCCAACACCTTAGCTAAAAAAGGGGGGAAGGGAAATTGGGCGATAGTTTGCCCTGCATGTGGGGTCTGCCCCGGGTTTCTTTAAGAGTGGTATAACTGTTGCTTCCTTAAACGCGAGGGGGACTTGTCCGGAGGCTAATGAATCGTGTAGGAGGATGCAGGCAGGGGCCGGAATGACTGAGAGGCAGTCTTTCAAGATGTAGGGTGGGCATCTGTCCAAAGGGGCGCCTGATTTTACTCTCACCAGTAGCTCCTGAAATTGATCTGGGGTAATGGAGGGGAAGCTGCTGAGTGTACCAGTAATATTAAGACTTACGGTTTCAGAGAAGGTGGGGTTTATGGTTTGTGGAATACTGGCTTTAATGGCCGTAATTTTCTCTATAAAGAAGACATTCAATGAGTCGCAAAGGGTCTGGGTCGGAGGTAAGCTTGAGCGGGTATTGTCAAGATCCGTTAGCTCATTGAGAATGGAGAAAATGTCCTTTGATCAGTTTTTCAAGTTGATAATACGAGAGGAAAAAGAGGCATCATTAGTGGATAGGATAGATTTCATGTATTCTTTTCTGGCCATAATATAGCGGGATTTAGAGTCAGGGGCGTAGTTGCAATGCCACTGACGCTCTAGTTGGCGCAGGGCCAATTTCTTTACTTTAAGGTCCGGAGAGAACCATTTTTGGGCGTCTGCGCTCCGGGCTAATTTGACCTTCTTGTATGGGGCGTGGGTGTCACTAGCTGTTTGCAGCCAGCCAGAGAGATTATTTTCTGATGTATTAATATCAGGGTGATGGGATGGGATGGAATTAGCAAGTGTTTCTAAAAATTCAGATCTGTCTAGGGAATTCCATTTCCTAGCCCGTCCACCAGCTGCTGTGGCGGTTATCCTTCTAGGGGGAAAAACGAGATTGAATTTAAGAAGAAAATGGTTAGACCATAAACATGGGGTAATGACAGGGGTTGTAACTAAGAGGGAATTAGACCAAACCTGGTCCAGAGTGTGGCCTTTACGATGGGTTGGTGAGAACACTTGTTGTTCAAAGTTCAGATTTGTGAGGAGCTTGGTGAGTTCACACGACTGGGGGCCTTCCAAAGGGTCATTGAACCAGTAATTGAAGTCCCCTACCAGAAGAATCCTGGCATGGTCTATAGCCAGATTAGCGATTTCTTCGCTGAGCGTGAGAGGGAAGGCAGTCCTATTGCTAAGGGGTTTGTACAATAGGACACAAGCCACTGTTGTGTATGAGGTTTCAATTTTTAGGACCAGGTTTTCAGTGTCCGGAACGTCAAACTAGTCAGGGCGGTGACTTTCAGGTCATAGCAAAAAATGGCCGCCACTCCCCCCACCAGATTTACCTGACCCACTGTCGGCACGGATAATGCAGTAATTAGGTGGCAGTGCCGCTATTATATCTGGGGCATAATCTTGGGTCAACCACGTCTGAGTGAGTAGAAGGATGTCAGGTTTATCCATGTCCAGCAAGAGAAAAAGGTCCATCTTGTGTTTCACCATGGAACGAGTGTTTAGGTAAAATATGGACATGGAATGAAAATGGGAAACAGGCTCTGTGTGACTAATAGGGAATGGATTTATCATTGTAATGGTTTCAGGGGGGAGGTGCAGTTAGCTAAAATCCCCAGTCTCTGGGCCCGGTTATATGCTGCCCCAGACAAGTAGCCCTGACCGTTGTTGATGTTCAGCAACTCATCACAGGAGTAAGAGGTCAGCCCGGCAGCATGGCTGGCCCTGAGGCCCGTCTGGGCGCGGAAGGGCGCAGACGGGCTTGCCTTTGGCGTGTCTTCGGCGCGCCGCCGGCACGCCCGCTGCACCCGTCTGCTGCGCTCCCTAGGTGGGGGAGCCATTTTGTACCAGCGAGGGCGGGTGGGGCCGAGCACTGGACCGCTTGCCGGCTCCTCACCCAAGATGGCGGTGGCTAGAGGGCTGTCACCCAAGCAGCGCCTAATCGGCTGCAAATGGGGCAGGGGCAGGGTAGGGAGACTAGTTGGGGCAGTAATTAAGAAGTCCCTTTGTCAGTGCTGGAGTGCAGTTTCTGAATTAAAATTATCGACGAGGTGAGTCCCAATTATTCAAACGCCGTGAAATTAAAAGTAAAGTAAATTGCAAAACCACACACACACTCACAAGTCCCGGCTTCTGCCTCAGGACGATGAACACTCTGTCAATCGGTGCACGGGAGAGCAGTGGGCTTTTGTATCAGCGAGGGCGGGAGGGGCCGAGCACTGGAATTACGTGTCTGAACGATACCATTAACAGAGAATGTATATTATTCCTATGAAGAGCTGGGGCATATTTGTTTTGGTATTTTTTTACTTTAAACATGAGTATAAAATGTATGAATGCATTTATGTGTACTTTCAAGATTGATGTATTCACTTCTCAGTGTGTTGATGATATAGTCTTATCTATTCCAATATGGCTGACAGTTTTCCTAGGTCATTGAGATGATTGCAACATAGAGTCCAATATCGATTTCCTTTGTTTATTTATGCACGTAACATTGGAAACACGGCGTGTAATCAAGCCGTTCATTTGGCGAAACACGTAACGTTTTTGAGAAATAAATCATCTGCTCTGGATTGATAGACCTTCGAGTGTGCGTGTTTACTTTGGATATTAGTACAAAAGGGGGTGGTGATGGATGGAGCATCTGAACCAATTAAACACTCACACCCAGTCAACTATTCTGGGTTTAATCCATCACTGGTCTTTAGCCCACTGTGCCACCCCAGTTCAGACATGGCCATATCCAAATCAGTCTGACCCTGTGCCTCATGGGAACAGTCCAGCCCGAACTGCCAAGCCA
This sequence comes from Lissotriton vulgaris, assembly GCF_964263255.1. Lineage (NCBI taxonomy): Eukaryota > Metazoa > Chordata > Amphibia > Caudata > Salamandridae > Lissotriton > Lissotriton vulgaris. The sequence goes on along the minus strand of NC_141699.1, from coordinate 238,979,966 downwards.
TGCCTAACCTGGACCGGATTCAAGCTTCCAGGACCGGATTCTGGCATTGCAGCCGTCTTCAGCCAGGCTTGCTTGAATCCAGTGGCAAAGTGAGCATGGGACTCAAGCCTGAGCATACCCTGCCAATTTATAGCGAACAAAGCGGTACAAAAGGGGGTGGTGATGGACGGAGCATCTGAACCAATCAAACACTCACACTCAGTCAACAGATCTGGGTTTAATCCATCACCGTTCTTTAGCCCACTCTGCCACCCCAGTTCAGATATGGCCATATGCAAATCAGTCTGACCATGTGCCTCATTGGAACAGTGAAGCCCGAGCTGGCAAGCCATGCCTTCCCTGGACCGGATTCAAGCTTCCTGGGACCGGTTTCTGGCATTGCAGCCGTCTTCAACCAGGCTTAAATTCAGTGGCCAGGTGAGCAAGGGACTCAAGCCTGAGCATACCCTGCTGACTTATGACGAATATATATATACTGGCAGTTGCCAATATGTAGTTATAGTTAGGACCTAGTTTCCATAGGAAAAAAGGTTTTTTATTTGCCTCTATCCTTGGCAACTGTTGTAACATCTTCACAAATACTTTCCACAAAAGTGTACTGGGTAATTATTGTTGTGCTTGGAAGATTTCTGGGAGTTGCGTAAAGTGGGGCTTAAAAAAAGGGAGTGGCGGCAAAAAAGTGTGTTTCCGATGTTAATTTCCATAGGGATTTTGAACACAACTACAGCCTGAACTGTTGGACAGATTGACACTAAATTTGGCAGAAAGCTAACTCTTGGTACATAAAGAGTGTTTTTTTGTTATTTGGTGAGAATACATTCAGTAATTTTGGAGACACTAAAGGAAAACCAAATTTGTATATGTAGGGACTTGGATGCTCCAGTGTTGGCAGACATCTTGAAATTTGGTTTCAGCTGAGTCCAAAAGAAAAATATAAAACAAATAGAGAAAGGGGCAGGGTAGGAATACCCTGACCCACAAGGGCTGATGTGGGGTCCCAAGGGACCCCACCTGGCCCAAAAAGCATTTCTAAAAATCTTTGCAGTGAAAATCATGAAAGATTCACAAATTTGTGACAACCTTTTGTAAAAATAACAAGTGCGGCTTCCAACGCTTGTTTATATTTCAGGCCCCTGACGGGCCAGGTCCCGGGAGCATATTTATATGTCCAGCGCTCCAGACATAATTTGGTCTCCAGAGAGGAGTTACTGTGCTTCCATTGCAGCATTTTGGACTCAGTACAAGGCTCTGGGTTTGGCACCAGTTTTGTGTACAATGCTCCATTGCTGGCCCCTTTAAAGTGGGCACAGTGCTGCAGCTAAGGTCTTCAGACCTGGGCACAACAGCCCCTAGATGAGGCCTTAAGAGGTCAAGGCCCTCGGTCTAGGGTCCAGTAAAGATGGTAGACCCCTCCAGTTGGGGCTTCGGGGTCTGCAAGCCTCTTTCCAAGTCCTGTCTCCTTTTGGAAAGGTGTATCCCTCATACTGCAGAGAATGAGAAAGAAGGAGTAAAGGTGGCAATCAGCGAAGCAAGAAAATGTAGGGTTCGGAGTGAGAGGTTGTACAAGTGGGAAGTAACTACAAAGGGGAGGCCAAAATGGGAGAAGGCATATGATGTGAAGGGAAGAGGTGGTGCAAGGGGGTGAGGACGTAGACACTGGGAGAATGGATAGAGCAAGAACTACTGAAAGGGCTTGGATCAGAGGATAGAGTTGGGTAAAGATTGGGTTAGAATGTATAAAGTGGGGAGGAGGGGAGCAGGAATTGACTGAAGAAGAGGGAAGGGGGCAACTCCTTTGTGACAACTACTGGGTGAGAGAGCAGCACTTACAGAGGAGAGGTGGCTGAAGCGCGGGCCTGTTTCCTTGCCTATGTCAGTTGCATTGGGTACCCAGCCTTTATTTTAAATTGCTTTTATAGAGTGCTATGCGTTACCTCACAATCCGTTCACAGCAATAGGCTACCAGGCTGATGTTGAGTAAGTAGGAAATTGCATTGTGTTTCAATGATACAGTTTGGTCATGGATAGTGATTGAGTGACTCTAAAAACACTGCGTAGTAACATAGCTGGTATACCCGCTAAAAGGAGCAAGGTCATATCCAACATATTCAAGATGTTGACTGAAGGGGTGATCTTCATAATCTGGCTTATGCGAAAAGCACAGCATCACCTGTGTTTCTTTTTAATTATTGTGACAATTTTTCCTAGCTGCAAGCCATGTTAAAGTGATACACAGAAACCTGGGTTTGCAGGCTTCCAGGGTTGCACTAATGAGCAAAGAGGACTAAATAAAGAACCATTTGAGGAAGATACGTGGAGCATTTCCAGCACTCTAAATGTTTGCTTGATTACTGCACCTCGTCGCACCCATTTTAGTCCAGGGATGAACACCAGTAAAAGGACTGTATTTAGAGCGCACACCACAAACTGGGTTGTGTTTTAGCATGCATGTATACTTAGTCTACTTTGGAAGGATGAAAGGCTGAGGTTTCTCTGCAGAAATTCAAACCTTTGATCTGCTAGTTACCTGCAGATGCATCATGTGCTCACCTAGCTGAGCTATTGTCAGCATGGAATATATATATTATCTTTGGTGTGTTCCAGCTGCAGTCTACTGCAGTAAAATCCTCTGTTGCCAGTCCCTTCTCCACACACTGGCTCCATTGTTTTCGGTGCTGATGAGCTCAGTTTTGTCAGGGGTCCTTCTAAAGTTCTTGCTGACGTGTTCGCTGAGTCAAGAATGTGCAGATGGGCAGCAGGCAATGATATAGGCCAAAACAACCTACTCAAAGGCCTGCTGTGAAAGGACAAAAAACACGAGAGAGCACATTTCCGCTTCAGAAAAAGAATATTCATAAACAAAAGCCATTCTGTCTGTGATTGTGTAGCATCTTCTGTACTGGAAAGTGCTGCTGAGAGGGTCTCCTTGTTGTGACAATAATAAAAAATAATAAAGGACAGACCGCACAAGCAGTGACTCTGCCTCAACCCGACCAGCCCAGAATGATTTTATTCCCTTCTTTGTCTAGTCCACATCAGAGGTCAATCAGTATAATGAGAGCACCCCATGCAAGGACCCCTGTTGGGTAATGTGAATGATGTGAGTATTTGTGATGTGCGTTTGTAAAATGTAGAAGAATCCCATGTCTCTATAAACACTGCATCTTATTGGGTGGGGAAAATAGTGAGTTGACCTGACAACATGGGCAGAAAGAGTTGACACCTGGACTTACTGAGTGAGTGACTGACCATTTCTACCGCACATGCTGAGACTGTGGGAGGTGTGTCGATGGGGACAGGAATCCCTTGTTCTAGCTAATGCCAGGAAGCCTTGGAGAGAGTATTTGTGAAAGTGCACATGGTTTTCTTCAACCACAGTAGGCGTTATTGGTGAGACTCAAATCAGAGCTTTGTGTCCAGTGCTGCATGCCACATCTTCTCGCTCCTGGAGTTTCAATGCCTTATCAGTAATATTGTGTCCAATTGTAGGGCTCACATCTAGAGTTGTATTCAGTTTTAGAGGGGTTGTTCTGAGTGTACTCTTATTAGTAGGCTAGATCTTAAGTGTGTATCCTCTTCAAGGAAATTTTCTGGTGTTACTTTGTCAGGTTCCCATGCCTTGTTTTTAGTATGCTGTCTCAGGAGTATGCACCTGGTGTATCTTGTCCTGTCCCAGAATAACACATAGGCAGTATTGCCCATAGGTTGCCTCCTCACATCATGAAAGGTGTATTCTAGATCAAATCCATTGCGGTTAGTTAATTATGAAGAACTGATCATCAGGACATTGGATGTGTAGGGAAGGGGTGGGTCAGTGGGTTAATGATCATGGTCCAATGTAACTATAGGAAACAGGCTCAAACCTTGGCATGACGGGCTCAGCCTTTCATTATTTTGATGTTGGTATGATGAAAACTCACTTTGTAATACACACACTCTCATTATAAGTAGATATATAGATATATATATAGATAGATAGATACATAGATGAATAGATAGATAGATAGATAGATAGATAGATAGATAGATAGATAGATAGATAGATATATAGATAGATAGATAGATAGATAGATAGATAGATAGATAGATAGATAGATAGATAGATAGATAGAAAAATGTACAAAAATGTAAATTGATACTTGTATAGCGCACTACTCACCCGCAAGGGTCTCAAGGTGCTTGTACGAATACCGCTGTGGAACCCATCCTGGCTTTTCCTGTGAGGCGTCCACTCGTGGGCATCCCCAAGGTGGAGGCCAGGCATCCTTAGCATTGTGGGGGCCGTTGTGGAGATTAAGCAAGCTATTGCCCAGAGTTGCACTCGATGATTGGAATAGGTACCGAGGCGAGAATTATCAGGTCTGTGAAATTTTGAGCCCAAGACCCGCCGAGACAGGGGAGAATTGAACCCTGGTCCCGGGCCAGACCTCTGCATCAGGGTCTGCCGCTCTAACCATTGAGCCACACTTCTCCATAGATAGATAGATAGATAGATATTTGCTTAAAAATCCAAAGGTTACAGGGGCATTATAGTTAGAGAACAATATTAAAGAAACTTCGTAATTCACTGAAAAAAACAAAGGTTACAGGGACATTAAAGATAGTAAATAGAATTTAAAAAACCTTAGAAATTCACTGAAAAAACAAAGGTTACAGAGACATTATAGTTTGGCTTACATATCACTCATACAAAATTAGTGAAATTCAGCAGCCATATTCAGCTGAGCGAACTATATCTTATACCCCCACAATGCTCTGCTAATGACCTCTCATATTGCATCAGTCATGACATCTTCAGTGACATCCCTGATGCCATCAGTGATGTCATCACTCATAAAATCTCAACTGATATCACTGATGACATTATCCAGTGAATGTGAGTGTTTTCTAAATGTTTATGAGTGTTAAACATATATACACAGGTACTACAAAAGTTAAAATAGTATACTTTTTGTACTACTAATTAGTGATACTATTTTTAACATATATTATGTGAGTGGCTGTGTGACTATGTGTATCAGTGTGTGAGTGGCTGTTTGAAGTGTCTGTATGGGTTTGTGAGTGGCCGTGTGAGTCACTGTATGGCTCTTTAATAAGGTGTGCGAATAGCTGTGTGGGTGAATAAGTGGCTGTGTGAATGACTGTATTAATAAGTGAGTGGGTGTGTCAGTGGCTGTACTGGTGGGTGAATGGGAATGTAAGTGAGTGTATGGGTGAGTGAGTTGGTGTCTAAATGGCGGTATGAGTGAGTGAGTAGCTTTTTTAATGAGTGTTTGGTTAAGTGATTTGGTGTATGAGTGGCTGTATTGTTGGGTAAGTGTCTGTGCGAATGGATGTATGGGGGAGTGAGTGGATATGTCAGTGTGTGAATAGCTGTACAGATTAATAAACGGGTGTATGAGTAACTATGGGTGATTTGGGCTGTAAGAGTGGCAGTATGGGCAAGTGACTGGTTGTATGAGTAGCTGTATGGGTGAGTGACTGGTTGTATGAGTGGCTATATGAGTGAGTGAGTGGGTGTGTGAGCATCTCTATAGATGAGTGAGTGGTTATATGAATACTTGTATGAGTCTGTGAATGGGTTTGTGAGTAGGTGTGTGGTACGTGGGTAGAGGAGAGGTTTTATATGGGTATGAGTGGGTGCCTGAGTGCTTCAGTAGATGATGTCATCAGCAATGTCATTTGAGATGTCATCAGTGATGTCACAAACCATGTCATGGGAGATGTAATATGTAAGTTCATAAGCAGTATGGTGCATGGGTATAGATGATATATTGCTCAGCCAACTATAAGTGATGAATTTCACTCATTGTGTACAAGTAAAATGTGAGCCTAACTATTACTAACCTGTAACCTTTCGAATTTTCATCTAACTTTTTTTAATTCTATTTCCTAACTATAAAGTCCCTGTAACCATTGTTTTTTAAAGTCAATATCGTCATTAAAAACAAATCCTAACTTTAACCTAGAACCTTTGAGAGTGGGTGTGTGAGTGAGTGCATGAGTATCTCAGTGGGTGTGTGTGGGAGTGTCTCAATGGTTGTGTGAGTGTCTGTATGGGTCCGAGAGGGATATATAGGTGTCTTACTGGGTATGTGAGGAGGTACATTGGTATTTTAATGGTTCTGTGAGAGGGTGCATCTGTGTCTGAATGGGCGTCCAAGTGGGCGCATGAGTCTCAGATTGAGGGTCTGAGTGGGTCTGTGAGTAGGTGTGAGAATGTCTGAGTGGGTTTGCTAGTGCCTTCATGAGTGTGTTGAAGTATCAAAAAATAATCCATTTAACTGCCTGATCTGCTATAGCTTCTTTCTCACTATAACCCAAAGAGGCTCTTGTAAATAATCGTCTTGCTTTCAGTCCTCTAGGATCCCCCAATGGAGTACGCTCTCTGTCCTCGGGGGTTGCACTAGCTGATTGAGACGTCCATATGGGACTTGGGGCTGCCAAAACTATAAGGGAAGCTCCCAGGGGTTGCCGTGTGTCAGGGATAAGGGTAGCTGTGTCTCTCGATGAGGTAGAAGTGGCATGAGTAATACCTAGGGAAACGAGAGACACGTCTGCCTCCGGGAAGAAGGCTAGGGAAGCGGTAGCTGGTTGGAGAGGCACAGCGGGATATATGCGTTGAGGCGCATACGGTGGGGGAGGCGGCACATTCAATAAATCTTCTATCTCATCTTCCGCTTCATTTCAAGTCACATAACTTTTGTCCACCTGTAACCTAAACTGTCTATCTAAACACTCGATATTTTGCTCGGTCTGATTTTTATCACAATCAATGGCTTTCTGAGTTACGGTCTGCCCTTGCTGTATCTTTATTCATTTCTCGGCCCATATACGTCTCAGCTTTGCCTCTTTCTGCCAATTATTAAGAGTATCAAACAAAACTTGTCTGCTGCGTTTAGCGAACAGACGATCTTGCAGATACTGGATCCTTTTCTCGTTGAAATATCCGGTCTTTGGAAATTGTAGTTCTACATTATCTTTGGTGTACTTATTCCATAAGGTATTAAATAGGAGTGGGCCAATACCATGTTTACAATACATATCATGGCTGGGAGTTCCCTCAGGAGGGGCTGGTTGGCTTTTGTCCAGTCTTGTACCTCCCTGGCCAATACAGCCGAAGAATAACTTACTAGGACACGGCATTGCCCCCTTTATAGAATCTAACTGCTTCTAGCTGAAAAGAAAAAGTGTTATTTACAACACTCTCATACACATGGCCATGTTTACAATTATATTCAAATTTGTACAAACAAATCGACCTCAATTTTACATTGACATAAAAGACAAACAAACGTATTCCAAGCAAAAGGTGGAGCCCGTTGACTCCCACCTATGGAGAACTCTTATCCAAACCTCCGAAAACAGGAGGCCCCAAGAAAACAAAATCAAACAGTCTTGTCCTTAGACTGCCTAGAGATAGTCACACATGTTTTTTTTTAAACCACAGACGGACCTACGGGCCTTCCGGCAACCTTCATGGTTCACCTCCCGGACTATTCTGGCTGAGCCTGCTTTTTCAAGCGCCGTTCCAGATTTGTCCGAGTGCTACCCAATCTCAGCTGCCAGCGTTTCTGAGAGCAGTTAGGCCAGGTGTGAACTTTTTCCACAAGTTACACCAAGGCGTCTGGTCTTAATCTCTAGTTTTCTCCAAAATTGAAAACAGGAGCGTCTGCCCGTGCAGTCTCAATACTGCCCCGTCAGACCCCCTTCCGAGTTCTCCGTGACCGAAAGTCACCAAATTCCAAATTCAGATCCAAAGGATATCCAACACAAAACAAGACAAATCACTCACCTGGTGCACTCAGGTTCGATTGTGCGCTCTCCACTGCCAACTCCTGTAGACCAACGTGGTCCGTTCTCGGGTTACACCCGTAGGACTCCGGCGTGGGGTCACTAGCAGCTGGGGCTCTCTCGATCGGGAGAGAGGAGAAACCCCCAAATTCTTTGGTTGATCCTCCCCCCCGAGCAAGATCACCCTTCCCAATGTCCCGTTCTTTTCCGATTACAGAGGGACGACCCCAACGCGGAGTCCCGGCGGAGTCGCCAACTGAAGTACCGAAAAATAAATTACAACCCAAATAGAGCCATATTTACAAATATCCCTAATACCAATTACCAATAATCAGTCAGTTGGCAGTGTAGAAGGTCCAATCATTTAATATAACAAACAAACTCTGCCAGAGGAGCTTCTCGCGACCTAACCCCACGAGGTCCGCCAAGAAGACTGCTGGCACATTATCAACAGATCACATATATACTGTTACATTTTGAAACCGTTACCTAAGAAGGAAAAATACAAGTTGGTACAGGTTGGTGCAGGGGAAAGACCATATATGGAACAAAAATCTTCCTTAGTTTAGCTCAGCTCGTTATAGCAAGGTAGAGAGGTTGACTCCCTTCTGCTAGCTTCGAGAGAGTCTGCACATCGCCTCCTGGAATGTGCTTATCCAGCCTACCCCCACCTACAACCTTGACAGGCCTAACGTGCAGAAGCAGCAGTTTGCTACAGTTGTACTATTTCTCAGGAAAACAGCTTTAGCTAAGTGCAATGGTAGGTTTTCACTAATACTGCAGGCAGACTAGGCCACAAAATGGCGCTGGTCGGGTCAAGCTGTATTGCCTATGATTAGGTGCAAAAAACTTGTAATATGGTGTATACTAATCCCTAAATTATTACTATACAATGTTATTAGGGTTCGAATCCCTATATTGGCCTAATAGGTGCATCACTCTAATTACTAATAGTGAATACATGTTTTACTAGGCATAAATCGAATTCTGGTTCCTCAGTGTGTCAGTCTGTCTGTGAGTGTGTGAGTCAGTCTGTGAGTGAGTGCATGAGTGTCTGAGTTGGTATGTGAGTGGGTGCATTAGTCCCTGAGTGGGTCTGTGCATGGGTGTGTGAGTCTCTGAGTGGGTCTGTGAATGGCCTTCTGAGTGTCTGAGTTGTTTTGTGAGTCAATGTGTGTGTTTGAGTGGGTCTGTGAGTGGGTACATGAGTATCTGAATGGGTATGTGATGTGCTGTGTGAGGGGCTCTTTGGGTCTATGAGGGGATGCATGAGTGCCTGAGTGAGTGTCTTGGTGTGTCTGTGAGTGGGTGTTTGAGTGTCTGTGTCGGTGAGTCAGTAGCTGTGGAAGTGACTCAGCCACAAAAGAACTACACCTTCTATTTTAACCAACAAGAGTCCACAGTTTTACATACAATATCTTCACAAGTGGAGTTCTTTCAACTGGGTAATTGGTAAGTGTTACTTCATTGAGTAAATGCCCAGTACGTATTTTACACTACAGCTACAAAATGGAGCACAAAAAAATTTCACAATGTGTGCGCTTTGGCAATGTGATTGTTACTGGTTCGTCTTTATCCAGAAATATGTGATAACATGGATTCTCCTATAGAGAAGACAAGACTACAAAGATGTACATTTTCACCAAACAAGGGTCCTTCCTCTTAACTACATGAAGTAAGTGCCTGTTTGGTGGAGATGTTCTCACGTTCCTCAGCATCAAGTGATGGAGCGAGGGTAGAAACAAAATTTTTGTATATCCCTCGTGAAATCCCTCATAACAGTAACATTTACTAATTTGAGTGGTTTGAAATACTAATCAACCTAGAGTAAATTTGCACCTACACAATTATATGTGGGAAATAATTTTGCTTATGTTGCAACCATAATATTCTAATAAAGTGATTTTGTCATGTCCTAAACTAATGAGCGCAAAAACCACAGTTAATGGTCAGAATGCAGAACAATGTCATACATTCACCCCAGTACAGAGATCAGGACCTGAATCCATCATTTTTTTGCACTCCACACCTCCCCAGTTCAGACATACCATATGCAAATCAGCCTTGACCCTGTGCCTCATGGGAACAGTCCAGTCTGAACTGCCAAGCCATGTCTTTCCTGGACCAGAATCAAGCATCCTAGGACCAGTTTCTGGCTATCAGCCGTCATCAGCCAGGATAGCTTGACTCCAGTGGTGTGGAGAGCATGGGACTCACGTCTGAGCATACCCATCCCACTTGGGGTGCCAAATGCAAAAACGACAGTTGAAGGACAGAATGCAGAACAATGTCATACATTCACCCCAGCACAGAGATCTGGGCCTAAATCCATCCTTTTTTTGCACTCCACATAACCCCTGTTCAGACATACCATATGCAAATCAGCCTTGACCCTGTGCCTCATGGGAACAGTCCAGCCTGAACTGCCAAGCCATGTCTTTCCTGGACCGGAATCAAGAATCTTAGGACCAGTTTCTGGCTATCAGCCGTCTTCAGCCAGGATAGCTTGACTCCAGTGGTATGGAGAGCATGGGACTCACGTCTGAGCATACCCATCCCACTCGAGGTGACAAATGCAAAAACCACAGTTGATGGACAGAATGCAGAACAATGTCATACATTCACCCCAGTACAGAGATCTGGGACTAAATCCATTGTTTTTTTGCACTCCACACCACCCCAGTTCAGACATACCATATGCAAATCTGTCTTGACCCTGTGCCTCATGGGAACAGTCCAGCCCGAACTGCCAAGCCATGTCTTTCCTGGACCGGAATCAAGCATCCTAGGACCGGTTTCTGGCTATCAGCCGTCTTCAGCCAGGATAGCTTGACTCCAGTGGTGTGGAGAGCATGAGACTCACGTCTGAGCATACCCATCCCACTCGGGGTGACAAATGCAAAAACAACAGTTGATGTACAGAATGCAGACCAATCTCATACATTCACCCCAGTACAGAGATCTGGGCCTAAATCTATCGTTTTTTTGCACTCCACACCACCCCAGTTCAGACATATCATATGCAAATCAGCCTTGACCCTGTGCCTCATGGGAACAGTCCAGCCCGAACTGCCAAGCCATGTCTTTCCTGGACCGGAATCAATCTTCCTAGGACTGGTTTCTGGCTATCAGCCGTCTTCAGCCAGGATAGCTTGACTCCAATGCGGTGGAGAGCATGGGACTGACGTCTGAGCATACCCATCCCACTCGGGGTGACAAATGCAAAGACCGCAGTTGATGGACAGAATGCAGAACAATGTCATACATTCACCCCAGTACGAAGATCTGGGCCTAAATCCATAATTTTTTTGCACTCCACACCACCCCTGGTTCAGACATACCATATGCAAATCAGCCTTGACCCTGTGCCTCATGGGAGCAGTCCAGCCCAAACAGCCAAGCCATGTCTTTCCTGGACCGGAATCAAGCATCCGAGGACCGGTTTCTGGCTATCAGCCGTCTTCAGCCAGGATAGCTTGACTCCAGTGGTGTGGAGAGCATGGGACTCACGTCTGAGCATACCCATCCCACTCGGGGTGACAAATGCAAAAACCACAGTTGGTGGACAGAATGCAGAACAATGTCATACATTCACCCCAGTACAGAGATCTGGGCCTAAATCCATCGTTTTTCTGAACTCCACACCACCCCAGTTCAGTCATACCATAAAATAATAAGCAGCTTTAAATTAATCCAAAAGTGGGATGAATGTGCTTTCTGTTTGTCTATTTGTGGCAGAAACCAAAAGATGGGTAAGAAAATCAAGCATATTTGTGGCTTTAATTGCTAGGTAACAACTAACAGGGATACCTTAGTAAAGGGGGAGGTAAACAGAATGGGTTTTAATTCAATAAATAATAGCTATCTGGGTTTGATTCTATATTAGTTCCCATATGGGCCTTTGCAGCCTGTAGGAAAATGTACGTTTGTATGAAATCGAGCTTGAGGTGTACCACGCATGTGCAGAGCTGTGAATGAAACTGCAGACGAAGCTTGCAAAGCCTCTAGCTGTATGAGATGGATCAAGGACAATATGCCCTGAAACCCTAAATGACTGCCAACAAGATGGAAGTCCATAGTGAAATCATGGGAACCAAATCTAATATTGCAATTTGAGGACACAAGTGACATGAACATTTGCAGAGACAATGGCTATATTCAATGTTGCTGATTTCGAGGAAGCTCAGATGAGGTTATGCTCATCCACCCCTTGAAAGGACCAATCAGATGTATTTGAGACCCCAAATGTTTTAGAAAATTAGATAGTTTTGTTAGTAAAAAGGGTATAAAAGAGGGCATTCCGATGAAGTAAAACACTTTCTTGCCTGATTTATCTTGACATGCTGCCAGAATGCTGATTGAATTCTGATGCGTAAGAACGTTGCTGTTTTTCTTGAAATTTTGAACTTAGCCTGAATGGGAACAGAGTCTTTAGGTGAGGTTGATAGTTAGGGAAATAGAATGATGAGCTTGGGAACTATTATGTTTTTTCTTTAAATAAAAGTGTCCTTTGAATTTGAATAAATGTCAATTTCTGAGCCTTATTAATAAAATTAAATGTTTGAGACGTACAATTATTAAACTTGAATTCAGTATAATTTAAATTGCGTTGATAAAAATTATTTATGACTAAGAATCGTTGCTAAATGAACATTAGATAAATGAAGAATTAAGCTGGTCTTGTTCATCCTTAGCCTAATTTTTTACTAGCATGATCCATCGAAATAAATGGTGGTGTGTCTGAATAAATCGATTAAATATCAGAGCCATGGTAAAAGAATTTAACTGCAGATGTAAATTTTGTAAATAGGATAGTTTAATTTAGACACTCCACTTTGATCCAGCCACTCTCCTTTGAATCTTACCAATCCATGAAGTAGAGAGAAAGTTCGTAAGTGATGTCAGTGTTATTGGCCCCACTGACGAGTTAATGTAATAATTGTGACTTCAGGGAAAGGTGATGAGGATTTTAGAAATTATTTACGGAGAGGCGATGCATCAGTTATAAACTTGGTAGCAGAGCATTGGTTGCTATAGAATTAGCTAGGATAATGTATAAGGTGAAATATATAGAGTTTGATGTATAGAAATATGACTGACACCGGTTGAGTTTGTATTACGTTATATGTAGTCCTGAAAAGGCTTCCGAGGATTGCGTGAAGCTAGTCTTTCTGTCTGCAGGCAGAGGAAGTGTGACAAGTGAAGTCGCACATCGCATAGTCTGTTTCAAAAGGTAGTATTGTCGTATACTGCAGTGGTATCGTTGTATAACACAAGTGGTTTCGCTGCACATCACAAGTTTAGGGACTTTACGTGTGAAAGGAAAATTGCATAGCAAGGACAGCATATAAAATCTTAGCCTTCAAGTACAGGGATCATTGCGTATCCTGATATAAAACTTACTGCTTGGAGAGTAACAGAGCTTAACCCGAGCTTGAGAGAAGGGTAAGGTAGAGGAAGTTGTCCTACTTTATCGGCGAGTATAAAATTCTGTGGTAGAGAACAGGTAAGCGCGGTCTACTGGAAATACAGAATACTTTTGTGATTGAGAAAAACGATCACTTTCTTTAGCGAAACAGAGGAATGGCGTTGTTTTGAGTAAGTTACTAACCGATACAGTTGTATATCTTGTAAATACGGCTTCTCGTTAAATCTTGTAAAGGAGGGGTCAGTTGGCGCTGCAGAAGCCGGAGTGCTGGTGAAGTCAAAAGTGTTGCGCTGGGATTGGTCCTTGTGAGAGTAAATGGATTCTCTATAGAGAAGACAACAAGACTACAAAGAGGTACAATTTCACCAAACAAGGGTCCTTCCTCTAAACTACATGAAGTAAGTGCCTGTTTGGTTGAGATGTTCTCACGTTCCTCAGCACCAAGAACTCCTGACTAAAATCAGCAAGTAATGGGCTGGAGAACTGCTTGTTAAACTGCCCATCATCCTGGCAAAAGCCAAGAAGACCTTTGGATGCTAAGGAGACAGGATAACATCAAAGTCATTACCACATTTGCATACTCATAGCAATTTAAAGGGAGAACCAGGGGCTTTGCTCTCACTTGGACAGAACAACAAAAACCCACTCATCACAATCACATACAGATGCGCTCCAACAAATAAATTATGCAGCCATCTCCACGAAGGATTTCAGATCTTTTTTTCAAATTGCCAAGATATAACACTTGCTTTGCTTTCACCCACACTGGAGTTAGAATCATTTGCCCCTTACAGTAGTGGAGCTTCAATGGGGTACCTGCTATGTCTATATTTGTAAGTGCTTCATGTTGATGTTTAATTTCTGTGAAAGGAGCATCAGTGCCAGAATGGGACCGGGGACCCCATCCCCTGGGGCTTGGCCACACATTAATGGGAGAGGGGGCTGTGCAGGCCACCTTCATGGGCTGATTTTGGCCCCAGAGACCCCATTGCCTGGGTCCCAGCCTCAATAGAGTGGGTGAAGGGAACCATTTTGCCCTACTTCCTCGGCTGATTTCAGGACCAAGGATGTAATTTTCCGGGGCTCGGCCATGTGTCACTGGGTGCCCTGGTCCAAGCTGGCTCCCCACCTCCTGCTGAGCCAGCATTGCTCTTACACACATGAAGCTGCTGGTAATGCAGCTGCCTGCATTCAAGAGCAATCTTGCATCCCTTTCCTTGCCCACATGTCTGTGGCTGGGAAACTGATGAAACTCAACTTCTAGCAATCAAGCAGTTTGATTGCTCCCACTTTTTGGAAGCCAAGTTGTTTGCTTTTGTTGGTCGGGAGCTGTCAGCTCCCGTCAAGCAAGTGCAAACAGCTATGTACTGGGGTGGGCATGCTGGGACTTAGTAGAAGTCAGCCCTGGGGGTGGTGGCCCAGGGTCAATAATGGCCCTGGAAGGGTGGCCATGCAGCCTCCCTTCTTTACAATGCACAGACCAGCCCTGGAAGGTGGTGGTTTCCAGGCTGTGTATGGAGCTGGAGGGCGGCTGGATTCCTCCCTTTTAATGGTTATTTTAGCCCAGAAGAGGTGGTAGTCCATGGGACCTTGGGGGTCCACGTGGTCTCCATATCATTTTCAATATGTAGCCCCACAGAGGTGGTGTTCCCTTCGACCCAGGGAGGTCTGTGCAGCCCCCATACTAATGTAAATGTATAGCCCCAAGGAAGTGGTGGCCACCACGGCCTGGGGAGAGTCCATGCACCCACCCCCTCATTTTTGGTCCCCAGGGCATTGTCAAGCTCTTGGAGGAAGGCCCCATGCATCCCTTCCATTTTTAATTAAAGACTGCATAGTCCTGGAACCTGGCCCATCCAAGGGCTAGAATGAAAACAAGCACAGCAGATCCTGCACCTTTTTAAACAATTCTCAGCAATATTTTGAGAAAATAGCGGTGAATAAAAAAAATACTTTTCTACCGTGGTGAGTCCCTCTGGGACTGCAGCTGTAGAGCTAGAGGAACAATGTTATGGTATGACCACATTTCCACATACCCTACCCTGAAGCAGAGCTTGGTGAGTGCACAATTCCTCATTATGCTGAATAACAAACAATTGGTCTCATTATTTCATTCTATTTTCTTATTTCCTATTGTATGCCTCAGCATATGTTGTATTTTAATCTCAGCACTAAGATGAATGTTAAATGCTTGCCACATATTGTATTGCCTCAGCATGTTAATTAGATGTTCACCAGCAGCTCTAGCTACACGATTAAACTACCAGCCTGTTCTCATCAACAGTATGAACATAAGATGACTCCCCATACGTTGTACTGCCATTGCACTAGTATGTTAATTAGTTGCTCACTGGCAGCTCTAGCTACACATGTACACTGCTAAATGTTCAACACGTGTAAGGAAATTAGCTGCAGGGCGGAAAGGGTATTTCATCACTCTAGTATGAATTCCTTCAGTGGCGGTGCGTCCATTGGGGGCGTTGGGGCGTTGCCCCACTAGCCATGGACGACCGCCGCTGGTGCCAACATGCATAATAAAAGTTCCAAAACACATTCTTTAAAATAAATCTGAGCGCACTGACTCAGCGCTACCGGGCCGGGACGAGCCCGACAGAATCGGGCATTGCCTATGGAAGTGGGCCGTGGGGGGCGGGGCTGCGACAGAGTGAGTGACAGCGCACAGGCAGCGTAAGCAGCTGCAGCGGGGTCGGGGTGACTACGCATGTGACAGCCAGGGGTACTCATAATTGAGACTGGCCTGCGCATGCGTAGTACCTATTAGACCTCGCCCTCCCCCCCCTACAGCATTGAGAGACACTGGCAGGGACCCGGGGCCCCGGTCTCAGTATGGGCAGATTTTCTCCTGCTCGTAGCCCAATCCTGGCGCAGTGGCGCTGTTAAGCCTGCGCCAGGATTGGCTGAGAAGACAGCAGGGTCAGATCATGGTGCCGAGTGTGGGTGTTTGCTGCTCTGTTCAGAATGGCCAATCACATATGGCTATATCAAGCCATGTTGAGGTGATTGGCCATTTCTGAAAGCTGCAGTGACGTGCCCGCGCGTGGCGCACCAGTGCCACACACATTACAACAACAAGTGACTGAGTGATTGTGAAACTGAAAGTTGAAGTTCTTCTAGAACTAATTAAGTCCAGACCAGACCAGACCACTACTGAGAGTCCAGTCGATCCATCCGGAGAGGAGAGCGCGTGACTGACTCCCGACTCGTCGTCGTATCGTATCGTGGTGATGTAAGTAACGTTACTGTTGTTAATGCTATGCAGTTTATTCTTTACACCCTCCTGTCCGACCTGTCGCACTGCAGGCCCATTTAGTAACCTTAGAGATAGCGCTGCGGGCCTATAGGTATATCTAAAAAACCTCTCGTATTGCCTTTCTTTCTTCTCTATTGTGCTTCAGCGCCAGCGATATTTCAACATATCCCCACTTCTGAATACATCTGAAATGCTTGATTTTTGTGTCAAACCTGAAACCTGTCTTGGGCATCCGTCCTGCCTTTACGTCCTGTTATTTTATTGTTTTTGAGAGTTGAACGGAGGTGAATTTGACAGTGTATGCGGAGCAGTGAGAGGGAGGGAAGGGGGGAAACAATTGTCTCTCTGGAAAGCAGATCAGTGGCGTTCTTCAAACTTAAAGAATGGATCTATTTTACTGCGGTAAAACTCAGAGCCCACCTCGAGCCCCCACTCACCCCCACCCCATCACTCCCCCCACCTCTGCCAGAGCTGGTCACTGCACAGCTGTGAAGGCGAACATATATATCTGTCTGTGCGGAACAGAAAAGTGCTTTCTGAGGGCTGGCAGGGCGACCTTGGCTATAATAATCCGACACTAGGGCAGTGGAGTGTTTGCCTCATTCTTTTAATCTTTCTGCTGTTTTATCTCTTGCTCTGAGTCTGAGTCTAATGATAAAATATGTCTCGGTCTCTGTCCCCCCAAAAAGTGAGTGCCAGTGCCCACAAACTGCAATCACCCGTACAAATTAAGCGCTTCACACCCCTCGACAACACCTGACCCTAACATAGGCCAGTCTACAGCTAATTTCAATCACAAACTGGAAAAGTACACCAAATGCAAAGTGGAGCGTTTTGAAACACCATCTGGGCAGCGCTTTATAAAAGCTTCATCGCAATACAAAAAGACCCATGTTATCTTATGATAATATAGCTTTATAAAGCACACTACCAAGACAAGACAAAATGTCTTGGTGCTTTAGCTTTTATTCATAGAAGTAGAAATTCTGCAGCAAGGAGTTAGATCTGTTTTCTTTTCGGTGTCTGCGAAATATTAAAACAAATCGCGGCTCCTGCGGCCTCTGCATTTTTGTTTGCGATAATGAGATGGTGTCCAAAGTACTCCTCGTAGTCTTGTCTGGTGGCGGTGAGAGAAGAACCGCTGTTGATGTTCACTTTTTCAGTGATGCTTAAAGAAGAGTTCTCAGAGTGTCCAGGTGAGCAGTATTGATAGAAAGTGTGAAAAACGTGCACCGTCCACCCTGTCTGCAATGCTGATTAAGAAGTGTTCCGGGGATGTGCCCCGCTCTACTGTGCGTATTTATTACAGTGCCCAGAAGCCCTTATTGCTAGGGGTAGTGGCACACCGCCCGGTCGAGGAGCATTGGCACGCCCACGCCTGGGGGCATTGGCACACACCCATTTGGTATACATTTCCACCTAGACCTATTCCTGGTCCCTGTTTCTGAAAAACATTGCACAGTGTTACTTCCTGGCTAAACTCACGCGTGGCATTGTTCCCATAGAATTTGTAAACTGAACTTGTCCGTCACCCGCGGTTACCAGCTGAAGCGGATTACTTCCCATCTCCTAACGAGGCCCAAAGAAGAAAGTTAGTCCAAATGTCCCGTAATAGGTGCGGGAAGTCTAACTCGTCACTTTTATTTACGACATTTGTAATCCGTGCTAGAAATGAAAGTGAAGGTACTCACTCCCTCCTTCACCCCCACCACCCCACTGTTTGCTGCTGATTCATTCTGTGCACTCCCACATTAAAAGTATTGCGCCCCGGCAGAGAAGTGAAAGCAGTGCCGATCTTTACACATTTTTTTTTTAAAGCGCAGGTACTCAGCAACTGTATTATTAGGCTACAGAAATACAAGGGATTTCACTGTCCCAGACCCTAGCTCCTCCTGCCATGAGTAAGGCTGCACCAGAGATCAGACACAGAGGACACAACTTACACGTGGCAGCCGTAAGAGTTTACTGGAGGGCCATAAAATACGAATTGAAATTTACAATTGCAAGTGTTATCCTCCTGTCATGAATAGGCACAGTTTATGAGCTGGCTGAATAGCCAGGGAGGCTGCTGCCCAGGGCTGAAGCTGAAGACTGCGCTTTTGCAGTGATATTATTGGAGTGCATTGAATGAGAAAACTGTCAAGCTATGCATCTCAAATCGCTGCATTGCGTTACTATGCTCTGGGAAGGCGTCCCAGGGGTGTTGAGTGGCTCTTCCTCTGGTGACTTGATGTGCTCTGTGCTACGTTGCATTACTTTTTGCTAAATATGCCCCTTAGTTCCATTGCAATTCGGTACCTTCATTTCTAGGCACATCAAGTCACTACGCATCTGAAAAAACTTTGCACATTTTGAGTAGATTGATTCCATCCCTGGCCTACCTCATGTGAAGGGGATCATACAGCTGGACAGCTGTGTCGTTACACTCAGGTCCTTCTCTGAATTATTAATTAATGTAACACATAATCTAATGTTTCTTAAAGCAACCTCTGTCAACGTAATTATACCATTGCCTCTCGACAGTGCCATCTGCATCTCTAGGTTACGGTAGTATCATTGAAAAGCAATGTCAGTTCACACCAACCTTCCAAGGTCCCAAAACCCTTTAGGACATACGAAATTACTAAAGCCCACTCCCATACTCACTTTATTGACAGGGATGGTGTTAACATTGATATAAGATACAGGCATTCTCTTTGGCCAACTTAGGTCCTGGGAAGTTACGATGTCCAGCCAATGATGTAGTTTTCAATTGCTTTTATTAATAAACCTTAGGAACAATGAGTAAGACGTTTTGGTACAAGTGCCTGTCCATCTCTGCGTGGTGCGTGCTACCGCAACAGGCACGTTTGAGTGTGCCGCCATTTTGGAGGGAGTACATAATTACCGGGTATCTTGCTACAATTGCTAACGACGGACTATTCCTTGCACTTGACGTTGAGCGTACTGCCATCCCACCCGAAGGCTGTGCCATGTGCTGAGTGCGCGATACCCTGACTGTGAGGCCCGTGAATAGAGCTGAGCTGCCTGGAATTAGCCCAAGGCTTCTGCTCCGCCATCGCATCACGGTGTGTGCCTGCCTGCTGTAAAACCATATGTTATTAAAGCCTAAAAATAAATGCTATGCTTTGTGTATGTTATTTAATTAGTGTACTTCCCTATATTGATGCGATGGTAGCCGTTACACATAGGAATCAGAACAGAATTTGGCAATGTAAAACCAATCTGCTTTGCTTGCTCTGATGCACTAACGTCATGTTTGACACCAAACAGCCCTGACCTTTGTGTAACTGTTCTTTCTATTGAGGAATATATAGTTTTGCTTTTCTCATTAATGGAGTGCTTTAAACCCTATCTAACCGTGCAAACTGTTAGTGGTTGAAAGGGCGCCAACACCCTTATTGACAATAAACACACTGCTCCTTGTAAAACAAACCTGCAGACGCCGAAGTGTGTCCATAAAGTCACTACAAATGGAGCGTTACAATTAGATGCATGTATTTAGTTAATACCGTGTTATGCTTGCATGTCCCAAAAATACGTAAAGATTGGTAAACGTATGCATATGAGACACCTGCTTAAGTCCCTTCACTCTACCGAACAAGTCCATTAGTCCAAACATGTTTTGCCTATATATTTCTTTTCGTGTGAGCATATTTTCCTTCTGACAAGATTTTATTTTCTCTGTCTTTATTATGCAGTACATTTGGGTCTGGGTCATATTGATGCCAAAGGTTACGGACTCCAATTAATATAAAGGGTTTAACCAATGATTGACATTTCATGATTCACTTTTTCCTGACTGTTCTTTTGCCGTTCATTTTTCGCTTCCGGCTAAGGAGATTTCCTATCATCCGGTCACTATGAACACTTCATTCCAGAACCTTTGTGTGATAGCCTACTGCATTGTGGATACTGTAGTCATGCAATGAGTGCACCCAACCTGCTAGATAGAATTAACACACCTGAAAGCAAAAATTTGCAGGGAAAAAGTTTAGGACTGGAGGCAGCATACATAATGACCTTAAGTAAGGTGGTCAACCACCTACTGTGGGCCTAATTGAATATAGCTGGAGAAAATCATTTTTAGCTTGCTATCCACATATGGGTTTCATGTTTTTCATTAAAAGGCAGTTGAAGAAGTTAAGGAAGCCGCTTTTGTCATAGCCTACTCTCCCATAACAGTAGTTTTTTCACTTTGTTTTATTCTATAGCAAATCATGTCATATTTTTCTATACATTCTAAGTTAACTCTACAAAAATATTGCTTGGTGTGAACCTTACATACATCTGACAGTTCTAGCTGTGGTTGGCCTTTAATGGTTTCCTCCCTTCAACCACATTTTTTGTTGAGGGAATGTGGGAAACTTTCAAGAGCTGGCGTCCGTGATGAAGTTGATTGCAAATGGACTGGTATAGTGCTCATCTAAAATAGCATATGTTACAAAGAGTCTGCAACCTCCTCCTTGTGGTCCATCTAGTGGCACTACTTCTCATGTCAGTTTGCATAGTATTCTGCCTAGGTACAAACTCAATGATCAATCACAGACCACCCCTATAAACAGAATCTTTTGTGATCATTCAGTGCATCATAACTGTTGTTTTCAGTGAAGCACTCAGTCATCTGCCCACCTCCCCCAGCCTCTCCTGCTCGAAACCTCTCAGAGGAGCCCCACCTCCACCCTCGACTGCTGCAGGCATCTTGTACCCCACATGGAACCCGTGCTGATGTAAAGCGCTCTAACACATTCGGGACGAGTTTGCGTCATATAAAAAAAATTGCAAAGGACTCAGTTGGAGAACTTATCAAGCGCCCAGAGTAACTGAGAATGATGCTACGACTGCAAATCAGGCGATATCAAATACATCATGCCTGGGGTCCGATCAGGCCTTTTAGAACCCACAGTCTGGGGCCAACAGCCTTCTACACCCTTCTATGCCTTCTATGCATGTCTTGAATAATAGCCTCTCACACCTCAGCATGCGCTCTCACTGTATTGGGGCTAAATCCTCTGAAATAACACCACCCCTCCAACATATTTCTGCAGGCTGTCTGCTGGTTTGAGACACTGGTGGGCTTAGGGTGTCCAATTGTCTTCTTTAAACATCTGTCTTCTTCTCAAGTCTTCAATTTCTTTATCCTCCTGAGCCCTATCCAATGGAATGATATATGGTAAGGTAACGGAGACCAAGTCAAGTAGTACAGTGTAGGCATTCATGGGGTGTACTCTTCCCCCTACAACCAGTGTGGGACCCAAATAAAATGCTGCACTGCAAAGATTCACAACCTCGACAGTTGTGGAATGGTTGTGAATCGCAAGCAAGGTGGGCACTATTAAAAGGAACAGTGGTGGAAAGAAAAAGCAGCATGCCGAATGACCATAATCTATATTCCAACCCTCCGCCGTCCTTGCGCTCTCTGAAAGAGGTGGCCCTCTTGCAAGGGAAGCAGTCACAGTCTCCAGTGCCACCATATTCACATCGGAGCGCTTAGAGTGGACGTGTCAAGAGTAATGGTTGCTTTTGAGAGCTCAATAACTTTATTATGATTTTTACAGAATAATATCATGTATCAGTGGCCATTGCAAAACACTTGATGGTACTAGTGTCTCTACTACTTTTGTATACTTTTAGTGTCTGTGGAGCTACAGGTCATATTACACCCTGTGAGTGACCACATACACAAAGCCCTAACTCTAAGCTACAAAAAATATCATCAGTTTCCTTACCTTGAACACGGACGGTTGTTTGCTGGGTCGTAGCCGGGATGAAAGAGCAGCAAAAAGTAAATATGTTGAATGGTGATAGTTTGTGACCTGTTTAGTTGGTTCTTTTGTTGTTTGCAGTTTAAATCAAAAAAGTGGTTTGTTTTGTTGTTTGCAGTTTAAATAAAAACAATCTGTGAGGTTCTCATCATTGTATCTTGAAGTCTGTTATGAAGCTCTGTTGTTATACTGAATAAGCAACTACCTAGTATGTTATATGACAGCTCTTTAATAATGTAATACCTGCACTTTGACAATTGCTTTATTATCCTTCCTGCTTACTCAAATTTGCTTGGAAATGCACCATTTTCCCACAATTTTTTCAAAATTTTCTCGGGGGGAATTCCCCCCGAACCTTCCTTAGGGGGTTCGGGCTCGCGCGCTACGCGCGCTCGCTACGGTGCAGTATGATTATCAGTTTCCGCCGCACCACTTTCAAATGTCACCAGCCGCCACTGAATTCCTTGCGTAGCCTCGTTTGGTTGCAGCACTTACCTGGCTCCAGGTTATCGGCAGAATCCTTAGGTGTCCCTTCTCCTAGATCAGACATCTTCGGCGGCCTCTGGACCCGTACTTCACTCTACCACTCCGGCGATTTCTACCGTGGCATGATAGCATCCACAAAGGTGCAAACGAAGCAACTACAAATATGCTGGCGAGCTCAACTTTACTTTTATATGAGCACAAAGAGATATGAACTGATTATATTGAACGATAAAACAAGCAGATTAAAGACCTTCTGGTGTTTGTACAAGGGATATGAACTACTTAATATTCTGCATTAAGAAACTTGCAGAGCAACCAGCTATCATTTGCTGTGAAAACAAAATTGTAATATTCTTATAATGTGGACTGGACTAGACTAATACAAAAGTCTAATTTGCATTCCAGTGAAAGATTGTCATTGACATTTCGTATTGAGCATTATTCCTCACAGTGTTTTCTCTTTTCTTTTGCATTTGTTTTGCTTATTCCTTTTTAGTGAATTCAGTTCCAAGTTGATTGCGCAATAATCTTAAATTCTGAATATTTGGCAAATACATAATACGTCTAGTGATTAATAATAAGAAAGGTGGCTAAATGGTGTATATTCAATTCGTCTATTCACAGAATGTGCATAATCCCATAAGAAGCCACCTCACTGATAACTAATCCAGTGTGCATTATCCAGAATATAATTGACATCTCACTGTTAAGAGACATTATTTCGCACATCTAGTTAGGATACTTTTCAAAAGAGTTTTGGCTATGCTAGCTAATTCTTGTATGTGGTAAAACTTCTCTTCTACTAATCAAGTAAATCGTTTTGGAAAAGTTGTCCCTTGAAAGAGTTCGGACATATCCAGAACCCTCATCCCCAATTACCACGAACCTTCCTGAAACCCTGAGAGATGGTCCAATCCACCTCATCCAGGAACACCAGTATGTTTCCTGTCTCTTCCATTGTCTCTCATCCCAATCCATGTTTCCCCTGGGCACTTCCAGGTTGACAGTGTGTTTGTCTACACAGCCGCTCTGCGAGTCCCTGTAGGGATTAAGTAACAGTCGTCGCCAAGGCAGAACAACCTAGAGTTCAGGTGAGTGGCTTGTCATAACAGAAGGCTAAGCCACAGCACTTTATTCCTCTTTGGCGACAACTGAAGCCATGGAATTCTCACAGGTCTCTTCAGACGCATCGCAGTTCACTGAAATCATTTGTGGGTTAAATTCAGAAATGCAACAATGTAGACAAGAGTATCTCATGCTTAGGGAGGAAATCATGAGCATTCACTCAATGGAGAGAAAAAAGGTACCTGAATCCTGTCCCATGTTGGTTCCACTGAAATTTGGCCCCAGTACTTTTGCTCCTCAGATATTTTCTCTTCTGCTCTCTGATCAAAACTTACAAGTGACTGTAGTAACTTCAAATTCAGTTCCCCTGGACAATCCCGAATGTTTTGCCTCATTTAAGAGTCAATGTCAATTAAATTTTCTCTGAAAGCCCCAAAACCGCCGTTATCATTTCCTATCAAGGCAGCGTAGCTGTAAACTGGGCAATACCCATGATTGAAAATAACGATCCTCTTTTAAATAATGTTATTGCGTTTAAGAATGTTATGTCATGTCATTTTTTCATCCAATCTAGTGACAACGAGTTGTTAAACTCACGACAATGTTCCAAGGATCTCTTTACGTATATAACAAATTTCAATTGGTTAATCTCGGAAACACATTGGGCTTAAAGAAAAGCATACTTCTTTGTTTTATAGAGGACTTAGAGAAGAGCTAAAAGATCCACCGGCTCATATCGTGGATCTGCCTGAGGATTATACTAAATTCTTAGATCTCGTTGTTAAATTAGATTATAGGTTAGGAGAGAGAAAACATGAAAGACCACATAGAGAACCCAGAGTAGACATTGTAAAAATAGATAAAAAAGAAACTGAAGATAAACAAAATAGTTCTAAACCCATGCAAATTTAAAGAACAAAAGGTCCATTATCCCTAGAAGAGAAAGAACAATGTCACAAAGGTAACCCGTGCTTATATTGTGGCAAGGCTTGGTAGTTTGCAAGAGATTGTCCAATGAAAAACCCCAAAAGAAAAAAGTAATTGCAAATGTAGACGTAAACCAACTAGATCCGGGAAACTGCTTCTCTCAGAGAGTATTGAGGTCGCCCCTTCGAGAGTAACAGAATCACTAAATCTCACAATATGTCACTAATATTGTTAATCATATCCCCGGAATCATGACCATCTGAATTACCTTTATCATTTCTGCCCTCAAAGACACAGTCTTTCAGTTTTGCTAAACACAGGTGCTACAGGTAATTTCCATGATTTGTGTTTAGCAAAAAAAACAGAAATTCCACTGATGACCAAGGCAGAACCTGAACCAGTGAAAAAACAGTTAATGGTTCTGCTCTTTTGTCAGGAATCATCCGGTTTCACACTACTCCTTTAAGGTTTAAATGTTTTATTAGCATTTGTCATAAAATAACATAACACAACAATATGGGTCAAAGCACTTTTCTTACATAGAAAGCAGTATGCAATCCCATAAACAAAATTAACAAGCATTTACAATGCAGTGGTCTTTGCATTGTTAAAGTTAGAGCTATTGGCATTGCTCATGACATTATTTTTATTTATGTTTTTAAAACATAGATAAATGGCATTGACATTTACAATGCCAATAGCTTAATCTCTCGCAAATGCGAGACCTACTGCATTTGCAGCCACACACACAAAGCCACCCACTCACACATACAGAGCCACCCACACAGAGCCACCAACACAGAGCCACCTACACAGACACACAGCCACCCTCACACAGACCCACCTCCACACACACAGAGCCACCCTCGCACACACACACACACACACACAGAGTCACTTCTTTGAGGGACATAAAAATTGGTGTATTAGTTCTGGATGACAACTGATGACAACATCCAGTGACTGTATGTTTCTGTAGAGTTAAAATATGTCTTACATATTGAAGAATGAGTGGATGTTTAAGTGTCTGGATGAAGGATTTAGTAGGTGCATGACTGACTGTATGAGTGAGTGATTAAATGTGTCTCACTGAGTGCATGGGTAAGTGACTAAACTGTCTTAATTTGTGCATCATTATGTCTGTTGTTCTGTAAACTGCTGCATGTGTTAATTAGTAGCTATATGAGTAACTATAAGGGTTATTGATTGGTTGCCCAAGTATTTGTATGGGAGAGTGAGTGTGTGTGTGTGGATGGCTGGGAGGTGTGTGACTCTGTGCATAGATGTGTGAGCAGTTGATTCACTAGATGTATGGGTTCAAAAGTGCATGTGGAATCAGCTGTATGGGCGGTTGACTGTGTGCATGAGTGTATTGGTGAGTGAATGGATATCTCAGTGCTACATGTCAAAGTAAGTACATATGTAAAACACAGTACATGTCAGAGCTGACATATATAAATAACTGTGCATAAGAGCCAGTGAATGTGTGAGTGGCTGTATGGATCATTGTAAACTTGTATCAGGGATTGTATAAGAGAGTAAATATGTATTAGTATATGTTTGAATAAGTAAGGTGTGTATAACTGTATAGTTGAGGAAATGGAGGTGTGATTGATTTTTTGCATGACTGACTAGGTGTGTAAGTAACTCCATGGATGAGTGACAGTCTGTGAGTGTCTGTTTACACTGATTCTATCTAAGGTTATAATAGAGTCTGAAGAGGTTCATTGTATTATCACATGAATGATATCATCAGTGATGTGATCAGTAATGTCAAATGAGATATCATCAGTGATGTCATTTGAGATGTCATCAGTGATGTCATCAGTGATGTCATGTGAGATGTCATCAGTGATGTCATCAGTGATGTCATTTGAGATGTCATCAGTGATGTCATCAGTGATGTCACTGACCATGTCATGAATGATGTAATATGTGACATGATCAGCAGTGGATTGCGGGTGCGCGATATATAGTTAGTGCAACTAACTATATATGCGAATTTCAATGGTTTTGTGCGAGTAAAATAAGGTTTTGTAAATGCTAATCCCTTACTATATATGGTCTATAACCTATGGTTTTTTCAGTCAATATATATATATATATATATATATATTACCTACTGGCGGTCGCCAGTAGGTAGTTATAGTTAGGATTTTTTTCAATGCAAAATCTCAAAATTCTATTTGGAAAACTTTGGCGCCGGTTGACGAATCTGCCTGAAAATTTCCTCAAAATGGCCTCGTCAAGCTCCGGCCCTTCCCTGAAAGATTGGGGGGGGGGATGCGTCAAGCGGGGGCCGAGATAAAAGGGGGGTCCCAAAACGCGTTTTCCCCATGTTAATTTCCATAGGGCGGTCGAACTCACTTTTAGCCCGAACGGCTGAATGGATTTACACCAAACTTGGCAAAATTGTAGGGACTGGTAGCCCGATGTGCCTTTGCTATGTCTCAAGATATGTGCTCCAGTGGATTTTGAGTAATTTAGGTTCAAAAAAACATATATCTATAGGCGCGCCCTGGTACGCGCACCGGGGAGCGCACCGGGCAAGCTACGTGACTTGCGCATGGAAAGCTGATTGGCTCACGGGTGTCTGTAAACATTTGAAACAGTCAGGGGCGGCCGCCATCTTGTGTCTCGGTAGGATCGAGACACAAGAGGTGGCATAAAAAAAAGGGGGAAATTACTATAAGGGGGCAGGGTAGACCCCCCCCTGACCACCTAGGTTTGATGTGGGGGCTATAATAGGGTCCCGCAGGGCATTTAAAAAAAAATCGATATGCGCGGGGAGAGCGCCCGGTACGCGCACCGGGGAGCGGACCGGGGAGCGAAGCATGGGGAAAATTCAGGGCCTTATTTATAAAGGCCTTGCAACAGTTTTGCACCGCCGGTGCGTCACTTTTTGTGACGCACCAGCGGTGTAAAAAATGTGCCTCGTTGCGCCATATTTAAAAAGTGACGCATCTAGGTAGATGCGTCACTTTTTAAACCCCTGCGCCACATTATACCTGCGTAAGTTATAATGTATGCAGAGGGGGCGTTCCCCCGCAAAAAGCCTCATAATAGTGACGCAGTGAAATCTATGAGATTTCACAGCGTCCCGTTTAGGACGTTGTTGCGTCAAAATCTTGCGCCTCCCTCACAGCAGGCGTAAGACTGACGCAAGCCCTTTCACATGGGGCTTTCCCCATGTGAAAGGACGCATTACTGGAGTTGCGTCACTTTTGTGACACACTCCAGCAATGCGTCACTTTTGCGCTTACAGATACGTCAGAAATACTGACGTATCTGTAACTCCTTGTGACATGATTCGTCATACATTAAATATGACGCATCAGGAATGTCGTAAGGAGTGCGCACTGAAAAGTGACGCATCGCTGTTTTCACGCAGCGATGCGTCACTTTTCATAAATGAGGCCCCAGTTTATTCACTGTGTCACCTCTACGACCCTATCTTGTGTCAATACGTCCCTTTTGCATACATTACACCTGACGTAGGTATAATGTGGCGCAGGGGCTAACAAAGTGACACATCTACCTAGATGCGTCACTTTGTAAATATGACTGAATAAGGTGCATTATTTACAGCACTGGTGCGTCACAAAAAGTGACGCACCGGTGGCGTTAAAGTGAGCATGGCCTCATAAATGAGGCCTTTAGTCTTCTACTCATGCATCATATTAAATTTATGACGTATTATGTTGGAAGTTCTTACAGATACGTCAGTATTTCAGACGTATCTGTAAGCGTAAAAGTGATGTATTGCTGGAGTGTGTCTCAAAAATGATGCAACTCCAGCAATGCATCCTTTCACATGGGGCCAGACCAAGCCCCATGTGAAAGGGCCTGCACGTCGGCTGTGAAACAGGCGTAATATTTGGACGCAACAGCGTCATAAAAGTGACGCAGTGATATCTCATAGATTTCACTGCGTCACCTCTACGACCCTTTCTTGTGTCAATACGTCCCTTTTGCATACATTACACCTGACGTAGGAATAATGTGGCGCAGGGGCTTACAAAGTGACGCATCTACCTAGATGCGCCACTTTGTAAATATGACTGAATAAGGTGCATTTTTTACTATACTGATGCGTCCCAAAAAGTGACGCTCTGGTGGCGTTAAAGTGACGCATGGCTTCATAAATGAGGCATTCAGTCTTCAACTCCAGCAATGCATCTTTT
Source organism: Lissotriton vulgaris (assembly GCF_964263255.1). Taxonomy (NCBI): domain Eukaryota; kingdom Metazoa; phylum Chordata; class Amphibia; order Caudata; family Salamandridae; genus Lissotriton; species Lissotriton vulgaris. The sequence continues at coordinate 238,951,046 of NC_141699.1, read as the reverse complement.
CTTACCCTTCCACACCCCCGTTCCTTTTCAACATTTTCTTTGAATATCCACATTCCCCATATTTACTCTTCTTCTCCTTACTTTTTTTCCCAACACTCACCTTCTTTCAGTCCCCCTACTTCACTTCCTTTCTCCTCTCATACCTTTCTGTTCTTTCTTACTCATTTTCCTTTCCATTATCAATGCACTCCATTTCACTTACTCTTTTTCATTTTTTTAAGAATATAGCTCTTTGATGAGAATTGGAGGTAGTTCTGAAAATAACTTTTTTTCTTCTTTTTTTTAAGAACAGAAACAAAAACAGGGAATGGAAATTGCTCAACAGGAGCAAAAAAAACAAAAAAAATTAGGGCTGGGAACGGCAGTGATGGTTCTCCAATGCTCGAACCATGAGCAGGACACTTTGTTCCCCATAGGTAAGGAGTTGATCGCAGTATCTGCATTTCAGGACAGCATTGTTGAAAGCAGGTTGAATATTTGGCACGAGCTCCTGCGATCGCCCCCTCCCAGAAGTAGTTGCTCCTCCGGTGGATGTAGAGGCCCCATCGCTGGGAACCTCTTGTGCCAGAGCCCTGACACTTTCCCGGGCAAAATTCTGGGGGTGCCTCCTCTCCACATGCCGTATCATTGTAAAGTTCCCAAAAGAATATATTTTTTTGGGGGGTCACCCCGTGACAGGACTTGTTTGCAGATTCTGCACTCCACTTTTGGACCATTCACCTTTTTCTGGTTAGGTGGTATTTTAAAACATTTCTGAGGAGGCTCTTCATCGATGAATTCACGCTCTTCATCGCTGCTGGATTCTCTGGCAGCCATGGTAAACCAAGAAAGATCCAAGAGCAAAAAACAGGTCTTTCAGTCACAAAAGTGAAAGAAGAAGTGAAGGAAATGGGTGGGGATTTCATTCATTGTAAAATAAACTGTTAGCAACCAATGAAAAGTGTTATTTTAAGGTCACGTGACTTGACGCGCTGACGCTGCGCGCACTGGAGCGCTTCCGGGTGCGCATACACGGCATGAACGTGGGCGCTTTCGGGGGGCACACGCAGCGCGAACGTAGGCCCATACCCGGCACGAACGTAGGTGCTTCCGGGGCGCATACGCCGCGCGAACGTAGGTGCTTCCGGGGGCGCTTATGAGGCGCGCCGAAGTGACGTTTTGATAGTTTCACGGAAATGCAAAATCATTTTCATTTCCTTATAAAACAAAAAACTGTTTTTATATGTATGGTACTAAATGTTTTGCGTTAATATTTACTTTTCATTCATATTTTTTTTCACGAACAAAAGTAGCGCTCTGGGTGCGCTTTCCGGAGAGCTTACCGGAGCGCGCACCCAGAGCGCCCCAGGAAAAAAATGATCAAAAAAAATTTAAAATAATAATTCATACTTACACAAAACAGCAAATAAAAAAAAAATCATAGGTTAGAAACTCGATATAGAAAGGAATTAGCCTTTAAAAAACCTATGAAATTCACTGAAAAAAACATAGGTTTCACACCAGTTATAGTTAGGAATTAGCATTTAAAAAACCTATTAAATTCACTGAAAAAACCATAGGTTTCACACCAGTTATAGTTAGCTGGAAATTTTAATGACATAAAACCATTGAAATTCCCAGGTTATAGTTAGTTGGACTCACTATAACTTGCAATGCACTGCTGATGACGTCACATATTACATCACTCATGACATGGTGAATTTAATAGGTTTTTTAAATGCTAATTCCTAACTATAACTGGTGTGAAACCTATGGTTTTTTCAGTGAATATATATATATATATATATATTTATTCCACAGTAATGCAATCCCAGATTAGGACGCGTTTGTGTGTGTGTGTTGGTGTGTATGATTTAGCTTCAATCCATCAAAATCGAAGAATGCGCAGGCACTCCAGGCATCATGAAATGTAAAACAATTACATCATCATAGGCAATTCATTTAGGAGAAAAATTCACAATAGATAAAATCAATGTTTCATTGGTGCTCCTTATGAATAATACACACACACACACTTTGCTTTACTTTTAAATAAAGGAATGCTCTTTGGAGGAGCTTTGCTAAGAGACTGGTCATGTTTTAACCACTTTAACAATGGAGGGATTATACCAAAGCCATTATGTTAGAAATTCCGACTTTATATCTCCATTAGGGGTGGGCAAAGCTACTAAATTTGGGCTGGTGCCCAATTAATCAACCATTTTTTCAGCCAAAGACAGATGTCACACTCATTATTACTATTACACTTCTAGGCAATACCAGGCAGTTCTCAGGGCTTCCTCCCTTTGGAGATAACTATGACTACAGATTCTTATTCAATCCAGCAGAGGTGTTAGTATGCAGAGTCAAAATGTACCTCAATTCCACGCATCTAAGTTGTGTTACCCTGTTCCCTCCTCTCACATTAGCTGGGATTCTGTCTAAGGCAAAATTTGTTAACTTAAGACACATCAGTATCACACAATTCAAAATAGTGACGTGCTACAGGATATGTCAAATCCACTTTCTTTATTGCCCTTTGATGTTCTATTATCTGTTTGCAAAGTGGAAAATAATACTTCCCACGTACATAAGAAAACAGGGACATGCTAAAACTTAGATACAATGATCTGAGCCGCAATCATAAAAATTGACAATCTTTCTTTTATGCGTATTCAGTAGTGTTTAAAATAATTCTGCAGGCCTTACAATGACCACACGTAAATACCTTTGGTTTTTACTTAGCCATTAACCCTTTTTTCATGCTGTAGTATGATAACTATGTTTTAGGGCATCGTCTAAAGTTCTTCGCCTTCTATAAGTAATAGAAGATCTCATAGGTAGATCTTGACCAATCACCAGATCATTTCTTACTATAGTCCAATGTTTACAAATCAGATTCCTGACCTAATAATATGAGGAATTCTAGGGTATAATAAATAGAATAGTATTTTCCTCCACGTTGATTTTAGTATTAGGGCAAAGGTACTGGTCTCTCATTAGGGGTTTTGCTTTCCTGGCCGCTGTACTCAATATTTAGGTGTATGTCCCCTCTCCTTAAATCTTTTTGTCATTTGTGATGTTTGTGTCTTTAGGTCATATTGATAACTACAGATTTAGATGTAAGGTCTCTCCCAAGGGTATGCATTCTATTAGATTTTTGGGATATTGTCTGGAAAAATGAAGTGTGCTATTGCCTGCGGTGGTCTTCCAGTATACAGAAGTATGTACTTTCCCTTCATGTACCTTCAAAAGAATATCTAGGAATGTAATTTCCTGTGAACTCATTATTACAGTAAAGTTTTTTGCTTGCCCTCATAAACCATCATTAAGTGTATCAAGGCTTGGTTTGGCAGATTAAGCAGGCAATTTCAGGGGCTTTTCCCCTACAAAGAGGAGAGTCCATATTGCACTGTAACTCAGCCCAATGACCACATTGCTAAGTCTTTTAGAATGAGTTACCCACTCCTGTGAATTAGCTATTGATATTTTAATCATAGAACAGATTTCGTATTTAAATGCTTTAGGGCTCTAATACTCCTTTTTTTATTTCTTACTGTTCTTGCCATTTCTCCCAAATCTCCCAAAACTTGGCTTTTTTTTCTAAAGAGCTCTTACGATCCAAAGAGTTAATTCTCTGAATTGATAATACCCACTCCAATTTAGTTGAGGCAATGGGCAATACCCTTTTAATACAGATCTCCTTCCTAGCCAACAACATTTGCATAAACAATAAAGATGTTTGATTCTTGGATAGCTTACTCCCTCCCTCTTCTACGGCAAACATTCCAACCTTATCACCTTGATATCGTCATTAATAATCTGATTTATAATCTCTTTAACCATTTTACCCACATCCAGAAAGAAGGACTCTTTCAGAGGACACCGACAGAACATATGGACATTATCAGCCCTTTCCTCACCGCATTTAGGGCATTTATTTGGCGGCTCCTGTCTCCCTTTCTTGATGTGCAAAACACCCTGTGCACTGTGAAGAGATGATTTTTTTTGGGGGGGGGATTTTCAAAAAACCTTTATTTGCAACCAAACATCTCACACAGCTAGCAGCCTACAACCCGGGGCCGGCAGCGAATTATAGTCAGCAGGTCTGCATCTCTAGATCGTGTCATACACAGCCAAGAAGCCGACATCCCGAAGGCCCGGCGGCGTTCAGATAACAGGCCCTTACTCTCCCAGACCCGCCCAGCATACATGGAGATGGACTCTCTCCTATCAGGAACTGCAATTACCATCTTATCATGAAGCCGAGCTGTAGAGGTTCCTTACGCTCAACATTGCTAAAATCAAACCCCAACAACCACCCCACCCCAACACCCGGTCTGCGTGCCCTCTCGTCCTATCGTCTTGTAAATTGAGCAAACATACTCCCCCTCTCACCTACCTCAGAAATAAGCCCACCTCCATGCTATAATCTGTCCCTTCCTATCGACCACCCAGGACCACCCAGATTATCCTTCACTTCAGCGTCTCTGCCTCCTAGCTAGTGGACCAGAGCTCCCAGCCCCCACCCTCCCTATGTACCTAGTCCCACACTAGTATTTCTAACCCCATTCATACAACACGCACAGCCTGTCCAGTTACTCCCTCTTCTCCCAGAAGTTCCACACTGTCATTTGCCTCGTCCTGTTCCGTCTCCTCACAATCTCTATCGTTCAAATATTTCCGATACAGACCCCAAAAATTCTTCGGCCGACTCTTAAGTGGGAGCAATTCACTATCATTTTCTGATTGCGTGCAGCAGTATAACATATCCCTGGCCCACCTGTTCTTAGTTGGTAACGGTCCCCTCATCCAACACATAGCAACAACCCGTCTGGCAATTAACAGACCTATATCTGCCAGGTGGCGCAGTGCCACTGGCAGCGTCTTGGAGTATCCCAATAGTGCCAGTGCAGGGTTAGACGGCATCTCCGTTTCCAGTATTACGCTCAATTCGGAAAAAATCTCCTTCCAAAATGTATTAATACCTGGGCAACTCCACGCCATATGCATGAAATCTGCCACCTGTGTATGACAGCGCTCACAATCTGCAGATTGCCTAAGTCTATATCTACGTAGCCTCTCTGGTGTGTAATAAACCCATTGAAGGTATTTGAAATGAATCAGTCTGTGTCTTCCATTAAGAGACAATTTCCTTGTACTCGTGCAACAGTATTTCCACATGTCATCATCGATCTGCATTTGTAGATCGTGCTGCCACGCCACCCTGGCCTTCGAAAGTTGGTGTCCCTTGTGTTGAGCACCTATCTTACCTAGATTCGTGACTAGTTTGTGAGGCGAGGATGTTTTTATCACGTATGTAAGCTCTGGGATTTCAGGTGGCTCTGCCAGGTCCGGACCCAAAAGGTCTAATAGTGCACCACGCACCCTATGGAACTGAAAGTGTAGTAGTAGTGGGGCCTCTACATTCACTGAGGCTATCTGATCCCAGGTTTTCACCACCCCATCTATAAATAGGTCTTCCATCTTTGTGAAGCCCAACTTATTCAGCACTCGTATAGCTCCTTTCTCCTCTAGTGGGGTCAGCCATACCGCCCATTCTACCGGCATAAGGGGAGAGTATAGCAGTTCACAGTCCGGCGTCTGCAGCAGAGCATGCCAGGCAAGATTCGTGGCCTTAATAGAGTCCAGTTTATCAATACTGCGATCGACCGGCTGAAATACCGTAGCAGATAAAGGGGATGGGTCTGCAAACAAACGTTCAAGAGTCACATGTGGAATATTAGAGTCTCAGTGGATCCACGTGTGCAGATGAGCAGCCTCGGCCACTCTGTAGTATTGTTCCATGTCAGGTGCACCCAACCCCCCCCCCATCTCATATGGAAGCATTAGGACCTTCCACTGGACTCTGGGCTGTTTACCACCCCATGCAAGTTTAATAAGAGTTTGTGTCAATGTTTTGAAAAAGGCTTTTGACAAAAACACCGGGATATTATTAAAAAGAAACAAGAATCTAGGATAAACCACCATCTTCCTGAGTGCTATCCTTCCCATTAAAGATGGAGGAAGTCTGCACCAGGTGTCTACATCCTCCACCGGCTTCATATATGCTACCCCGTAGTTTTCCTGAACCAGTATGTCCGGATCTGTGTGAAGCTGGATCCCTAAGTACCTGACCGGCTCGGTTGTCCATTGTAATGGGTATTCCATATCAAATTGTAACGTCACTGGCGTTAGAGGGAACGCAACTGATTAGGTCCAAATCACTTTCAGCCCTGAAAGCACTCCAAATCGCACCACTTCTCTTAACACCGAGGAGAGGTTAGTTTCCGGGTCTCGGACATTCAATAGTGTGTCGTCTGCATACGTAGATATGCCAATCTTGTATGTTGGGAAGTTGATCCCCTCAAACCTGTGATATTCCCTAATCGCGCATGCCAATGGTTCCGCAACCAGCGCATATAGTAAGGGCGAAAGAGGGCAGCCCTGCCTGGTGCCTCTACTTATCTCGAAGGGATCGGTGACACAATCGCCCATCCGCAATCTCGCTGTGGGCTTGTGATATAATGCTCCTATCATCTGTAGGAAGGGTTCGCCCAGCCCCAATTTCCGAAGAACCCGTATCATGAAGGGCCACTCTACTGAGTCAAAGGCCTTCTCCATGTCAAGGAAAATTGCAAGCGCTTTGTTCTCCTGGAGCACATGTTGCATTGTCCCCAGTACTGTACGAATGTTATATGTGAGGTTTCTGTAGGGTATAAATCCTGCTTGCTCCAGGGCAACCAGCTCCGGCGCAAGTAGTGCCAGGCGAGTGGCCAAGACCTTAGCGTACAATTTGGCATCTACATTTATTAGGGACAGTGGCCTATATGAACCACACGCGTTAGCCGGTTTCTGGGGCTTCAGGTTTGTGATTAATAGTGCCTCTCTCATAGAGCTAGGCATGCTTCCCTCCACGCAGATGTCGTCAAAGAGGTTGGACAGATGAGGCACACATTTATCTTTAAAGGACTTATAAAAGTCTACCGTTAGCCCATCCGCACCTGGGGCACTGCCAGACCGCATCCCCTCCAACGCCTCCATAATCTCATCTTTTTGTATGGGCATTATCAAGAATTCCCTTTGAGAGTTGGACAGTAAGGGCATTTTATTGTAACTCAGATAATCATCTATTTCCTCTTCCACTTGTGAGGATTTGGACTTGTACAATTCAGAATAGTTATCACTGAACTGCCATAAAAAACATATAGAAAATTATAAATATTTTTCTTTATATGTACACACTTTATTAAAGTAGTAACAGATAGGAAACAACAGGAAAACCAACTATTTACCTTGATATAGGTTCCTAATCCAGAACGCAGCGAAACGTAGAATGCAGAACTAGCCACAATCTACAGAAAATTACACAGCTGCCTTTTACATTTGGCAAATACAAGCATTAACCAATCACATACTACCTTATCATGCCCATGTACGGAAATATACCATTAACTTTCTGCAGTATATCGCTACAGTATTAAAAAATTATCACTTTAACACTACTTATGCCTTTCACACATAACACCAAAAATTATAATTCTCACAAAATATTCTATTTTCCTACCACATTATACCTAACACACTTTCATGCTACATCTGTTTCATTTACCTCACTCCACTGTATGCCACTCCAATCTACTCTTGGGGTGGCTGGAATTTGCGTAGTCGCGTTACGTAAAGTTCAGCAAAATGGTGAAAACTCTCCACTAGCTACGTGGAATTCCACGAGCATGTGGAATTGCTTGTTACGCTCGTTAGCGATGCGTTTTTCCTGATCAGGAAAGCACGTAACGTGCTCGCATGGAAATATCTTGCAAACTTGCTAATGGGCGCGGCCATCTTGTTTTTCACTTGTCCTACCCATTTGCAATGCTATTTCCTGTTCCAGGTGACTTACTGCATGCTCCCGTCCATTTGCAATGAGTATTTCCTGTTCGGGAATGCCTTTTACCTGTTTGTGGTGCTTTTTGCGTGCTCAGGGGGAAACATCACACAAACTTGCCTAAGCAGTCGCAACGGGCGTGGCCATTTTGTTTTTCATTCTATTGCTATGGTTCTAGGCCTCCTTTTCTATTCTCCCTCTCTCTTTGCAATCCTTTGTTTCTGTACACTTTTTTAAATCTCTTTTATTTTTGATATATTTTTCCGCTTTCCTGCATCTATATTTTGACTTTTTTGGGACTGTTTCTACTATTTTTTCACAATTTTTCTATAACTTGCTTTTTTAATTATTTTTACCTACTTTCCTAATGCTTCCCTTTTCTTTTCCAACCCCTGATTCCCAAAACCATAGCCAAGGGAGAGAGCAAGGGCAACAAGGGAAAGGGCAGTCTGCCCGTAGCTGCAGCCGCAACCGACTTCCCTGCGGAAGGCGGCACCCACAGGGGTGCATGCTAGGAATATCTTTAGTGAGGCAGAGGTGGCCACATTTGTTTTTTTTGTGCAGCGCCATCTCCCTTTAACCTTAGCAGCAGGCTGCAGGCCTGGGTCAGGGTACGGGCTCCGGGAGCATTACAAGCGGCGGGTAAAGGTGTGCCAGGCAGTGTTCTGCTGCTCTGGTGTCCGTCTCAACGATACCCAGCTGACGCACTGGTGGTCCAATATCCTGGACCGGGAGAAGGGCCTGCTAGACCTCCTAGGAGTGGAGGTTTTTGTTCTTCTGCTCTGTCTTATATATTGCGAATATATATTTTTTCTGAACAGCAAGAATGCTGCAGCTTACGTTGCAGGTAAATTAATTTTAAAATTCTACTGTGATTGTTATGACACAGGTGCTCGGCACTACCTACTAATATTAATTGTTTGCAACTTTGTGCTCACTTAGCCTGATTATGTAAGAGTTTACTTTAGCAAACTTAAGTTAGGTAATGCTAGAGAGTCTCTTGTTCTTCCTTTGTCCTCCTGCCACTAGGAAGAGATAGTGGTGGATTGATAGGTTTAGTTACTTATTAGTTTTAGCTGGTCATTTTTTAGTGGTCTGCGTGACGCATCCTCTGTCACATCAGGTGCTGCTGAGTGCTGCTTACCCCAGTCCTTAGTAGAACCTTTAGTAGTTTGTTTAGTGAGTGGTAATAGTCTCATCACTAGCAGAACATCAGCAGCAACCGGTATACAACATTTACAACGAAGTTTTTACCACGCACTGCCACTACAACGCAGGCATTACCACGCATACCATTACAACGCATTGCGCTGCGGGGCGCTCTAGGATAGGGAATAAGTAACATTTTATATCCAACACCTTCCCTAGTGTCCACGGGGACTGGAGTTGGAATATAAAATTATACTTACCACTATCCAGCACCTCTAAGCGCTATGCGTTGTAACGGTATGTGTTGTAAATACCGCGTTGTAATGGTATGCGTGGTAAAAGTATGCGTTGTAACGTCATACATCCGCAGCAACCAACCAACAATTTGGTGTATGCAAAAATGTATGCATGTGTCCTCCATCTATGCATTTTTGAGGGCTAACATAAATGGAAATGCAGACTTAGTGAACAATCGGCCCATCTGGAATAGGTGGTCTAGGTCAGGTGGTACTTAGGCTAAGTTAGTATTCTGGAATCAGAATGGAACACTGGATTAGTGTTCATAAATAATAACTAGACGGTCCGTGAATCCCGCAATACTACTAGTTGATCAGATTAGATCGGTCAATTTCATTGCAATTGTTGTTTCCAAAAATATTTTTTGAGTGTTTTTGAAAATATTGTATTTGTTTCACACCAATCATTAATGTTTGTCTCTTTCTTTATCATATCTTACATTATCAGTACCCAGGGGCAAGAAGACGGGGTCAGAGTTGGCATGAGCAGGAGCAGATGCCTCCCATGGTTAGGACTACTACTCTACGGAGGGCTCTGCTGCTGGCCCCAGTTAGTCCTCCCGTGGTTAATATAAATAATTATATTTCCCTAGCTTTTACTGCACCTTGGGGCATATTATCAAGGGGGTTTATCTCCGCTTTTCTGGCTTTAAAAGCCAAGAAAGCGGAGATAACATTTTCTCCCTATTACCTAGCTGTTACTACACCAGTTAGCGACAGCTGGTAGGAGATAGCGACCATCTAGGGCCCCACTTTGCATGTCAGTGATATTTATCACTAATGACATGCAAAGTGGGCGTGCCAAGATGTTAGCGACTGGAAACTGTCGCTAACATCGCTATCTCCTATTACCAACTTATGGATATATTCGCGCAAAGCGCGAATATCTCCAAAAGCTAACACCGGCCCTGAGCAGTTCTTAGCCATGTTATCCAATGGGAGGTGGATAACATGGCTAAGAGCATTAGCTCGGTAATGCATGAATATCTCTTACTTTTCAGCGATATTCATGCATTGCAGCCGATTTTTATCGCATTTGCGATAAACCTTGGTAATACCAAGGTTTATCTGCGATAAAAATCGCCTCAGCTCAGTGGTAAATTTTTGTCTCTAACCAAGCAATAGCGATAATTATCGCTTTTGCTTGGTAATATGCCCCCTTATTTTTTCTGAACTAAGAACCTAGAAGTACTAGTTACATCATAAGCTCTGCAAAGCTCTGGCTCGTAGCTGGGAATCTTTCGCCAGTTATGAGAAAAATGGTGCACGCTAGTATAATGCAAGCATTTCTCAGCCGTGCCAAAAAGTGTAGCATGTTATGGCTAAGCAATACGGACTGACCAGAACTCCATAACAAAGTGGCTTGTTTGTCGACCTTGTACACAGCACTCAGACAGTGTCAGTATGAGCTCATGTGGGCTAAAAGGCATCTTACACAACAAGCTGCGAGGCAACATGCGCAAAAGACAGGAAGCTAAAATGGTTGCATGGCTCAGGCTAACTTAGCAAAGAGTGGAATAGAATGACCCTAGGGACCATAAACACTACCAGTATCTACTCTACTCTAGTACCCGATTTGACCTGGTGATTTATGTTGTATATGTATGTATTAACTTTTTTTCAAACTTTCTATTTAAAATGAATAAATAGGGGGAGATGATTATGGCATCTAAAAAATATGTAAGTTTTTTCGAGGCGTACTACTGACCACCAGTGCTGGGTCCAGCGGCGATGGCGACTCGGACATTTTGGACGGAGCAGGAGATGCGGCACCTGCAGGAGCTGCAGAGGTTGAGCCAGCAGCAGTGGCAGGCAATGGTAAGTTATATATATTACTTATTGACATTACACTCGCTGCAAGGGTGTACACTGTACTGTTGAGACTTGGCAAGTAAAAAGTTGTTGTGAACAACGGCTGAAGAAGGCACGCTTCACTTATCATTAGCAGTAGCAATAGCATTAGCGGCGGGAGTTGAGTAACCAATGGCCTCTTCTATCTGACTTTATCTCATCTGTGAATGTTTTATGGAGAAGACTAAAAGTCAAATCAGATGACCTTGATGGATGTGTCGAACCAAAAGGGATAGAAGGGTGGAAGGAGGAAGGACGTGCGAGATGTAATATGACTGGCAGAAAAGGATACGTGGGAAGCATGCATATGTGGTTGATAGGAATCAGATGCATGGGTGGTTGAAGCATGGGTGGAAGGTGAAAAAAAAGATGCCTGCCTGGGTGGGTGAAACTGTATGTGTGGATAGCAAGAATACTTAGTGGTGTTTGGGTCAAACTCAAAGCCAAGGCAAGCAAGGTAGGACGCATGGGTGGTGGTTTAAAAAAAAGAATGAATGTTTGTTGTTGGTGAAACAAACTAAGGTTTGTTGAGAGATTAAGAAGAATGATAGACGTTTACTTTGAATGTATGGATGCCTGGATGGTATTCATCATAGATAGCATAGGTTATGTTATGTTATGTTATGCTATTTTTATACTTCTATAGCGCACGGCCACTCCACGGAGTATCCCGGCGCTTTATCGAAGGAAACCCAAGCGAAGAAGGGAGAACATAACACTGAGAGGACGTGCAGACACAGGAAGCAGCATCAAATTAAGGGAAAAGCCATGTCTTAAGGGCCTTTCGGAAGGACAGAAGGCTAGAGGTCTGTCTCAGAGAGATTGGGAGGTCATTCCAAGCATGAGGAGCTAAGTAGCGAAAAGACCGTCCTCCTGCTCTAGCACGCTTGATAATGGGAACACTCATTTTTGATAGGGACGAAGATCTGAGAGATCTGGGGGGGTTATACCAGGACAATCGTTTGGAAATATATTTGGGGCCTATGCCATGTAAGGCCTTAAAAGTCGTGGTCAAAGTTTTAAACAGAATCCTTTTAGCAATTGGAAGCCAGTGGAGACTGTCACTGAATTAGTCTTTGTTTGAAGAGAATGTAAAAGAAACTGCGCCAGAGTAGCAAAGCCGAGGAGAATATAAGTTGTATTTTCAGAACACTCGCTTGACTCACAGTAGTTTGCAAGCACAGCATATGTATATATTGTGCATGTAGGTAGTTATTGGGCTCCTTTCTCAGACTCCGAGGACCGCGCCATACCTATGTTAATTTATTTTTAACTGTGTCAGCCAGCCTGCCATGGGTGGCCTACCAGCTGGTTACACAATGAATCAAAACAAAGTACCTCCTGTCATCCCATATATAAGCAATGATCAGTGGATCAGATATCATCTGCCTTTTTATAAAAGTCAGGGTAGGGTGAAAGTGAAATTGAGCAGTTGCCCTTGATGTGACAGAAAGAGTATGGCCAGTACTACCCATAATAGAAAAATACGAATTTCCCCACCTGCAGACAGTAGTACATAAAAATAACGTGAGTCTGCGTCATGACTCGAGTATGTTTGTTTTGTGCAAAAGCTGACTGGGCTGGCATGCCGGCTTCAACAAGGTAACGTAATTTCACTAAACAAGAGAGAAGAAAACTAGTGTACTGTGTACTCGAGTCCATAGTGCTAGTATAATGCCTGAAACTCCCACAAATGTTAGAGTACTTACTACCTAGCTACTAGTAGAGAATTAGACAGTACAGGGCAGCAGTATATTATGCAATTTGCCTTGCCGGAATTCCCTCAGAAAGACCCAAATGACATACAGTTTCTGTTCTGTTGTACCGGGCTTACTTTTAAAGATAGCAAAGAAAATGAGAAAATAGCTGTAGGGATGAATTATAAGCAGAGAGAAAACATAATAACAACAACACACAGTAGTAGTTTTGGAAGATAAAAAATGAATCTAATTATTTAAAAGATGATGAATGTTGATACTGTTACTTTATGTTATCCTGGTCAAATTGGGGAGTTGCATCTCGGCATTCCTCTTGGTCCTCCCTTCCATGGACACTCAGTTCATCAATCTTGGGTACCGCCACTGCCTGCCTGGCGGATTCAGATTGGTAAGGTAAGTGTGAGTTGTTTTTCCCGGTATAGCACAGGGTAAGGGCCAGCCTGTAATTGTAGATGGAAAAACAAAAGGGATATTGAAAAATCAAGGAGAAAACAAATGCATAAATTAAGGTGGAGTGCAACAAGAACACTTTCTGAGACGTCATGGATACATCCAGCATTAACCTACAACAACAACAACAGGACCGAGCAGGCCCACAGCACTTGTGAACCAACCTCCATTTAGCTTACATTTTGACAGAGACAGACAAAGCAGCACATATACAGCAACATAGCGTTTTCCAAATGAATTGACTAAATCAATGCACCGCTGTCATCATACCACTACACTCAACTCCACCACTACACAGACATGTAGGTCTGCTGTGGTTGTTGTTGACTTGTTAACCTTTTATGCCACTCATGAAATGCCCTGAGTTATTCCATTCCACGGGCATACTTTGCAATACTGTATTAATTTTGAATGCTGGAATTTCTAATCCCTGCATTGGTTCCCTGTGTGGAATTATCAATACCACCTTGGAGCATATGCTAGAATGATCTGTATAAATGATTAGTCTTTTCAATCAACTTGAAGGCAACTTTAGTGCATTAGGGAGCAAATTGATTTTAATTAATTAAGTACAATACAATGAACAACTAAGGTTTGTGCGTATTAGTCAGTTAATGGTTGTTTGACAATGACGTTGTGGGATTTGTATTTGCAATATGAGTTCCTTTATAGAGCAGCTGAACAAAAAATGGTATGAATTTTATTGATAAAGGACTACTGATTGCCAGTGTGATGTTAGAGGATGTAAACTTAAATGATTTAGAAGTATAAACTTCACTGAGTATTTCACAGTGTGCAGTCCAGATTTGAAGTCTTTGTTAAATTGCTATGAATGTTCAGGATGGTGATGCTGATAGACAGCTTAAAGTTTTGGAGCGAGAAAATGTTGTGATTCATTCATCATGTATCCCATTAACCAGTATTCTTACTCTTTTTTTAAATGGTGAATACAGAGAACATTTACTGTTTTAATGGTCTATAGACAATAACATCCAAAAGCAGATATCCACATACTATTTACGAAGTGTAAACAATTTCATACCATTTGAATGTTTATATATCAATGATAACATTGACTTCATATTTTGCACACATAGGATATCGTGTAAACCTGGAGTAATATAAATTTTGATACGAATTACCAATTGCCCATATATTCTTTTTTGCTGACACCTTCATTGCTCATTAAAATAAAAAGAGCAAACAAAACTACAATATTCTGCCTCAATGCCAACCTTGATAATAAAAAACATACTCAAATGCTTCCAGTACAAAATAAAAAAGCCATCCGGGTGAATATACACATATGCATTGTATACATTCATTTCAAATTAAAGCCAAATTATTCCTGCAGCTCAGTGAGCAAAGACACAAAGATGAACAAAGCAAAACAAAAAAGATGTTTCAAAAATCGAAGACTTTAATTAACGTCATTAAAATCCTACAAGGCTGCCTTTTGATATCTGCAAACCAATGTTTTGTAATGAAGCTACTAGTCAGTTATTGAGGATCATGAGGAGGCAAGATGGCATCAGGTTAATTTACTCAACAAATGAGCGTCTGTTTACCCCCACTGTTAGACCTGACATCCTTGGAGTGATTTCCCCTGACTTTTTGCCCCTACCACCTGTAGTTTTTATGCTGTGCAGGACTTTGTTTGTGCTGGCTTAGATGCGTTGGGCTCTTTGCCATTTCTGATCAGTGTCAAAGTGCAAGTGCTCCCTTTATAAATTACTATTGTGATTGGTTATCCATGATTGGCATATTTGATTTACTTGTAAGCCCCTAGTAAATTCCACTGAGTGTGCCAGGGATGGTAAGTCAAATGCTACTAGTGGTCCTGCAGTAATGATTCTGACACCCACATTAGTAGCCCTTAAAAGGTAACTCAGACCTGCCACTGTAGTGTCTGCATGCAGTTTTAAACTGCCTTGCCAGCATAACAAGTGCATCCACTTGCCAGGTCCTACCATTCCCTTATCTTACATGTAAGGGACCCCTCGGGTAAGCCCAAGGTACCCCCGTGGTAAGGGTGCAGTGTATGTAAAAAGTAGGATATGTACTGGTGTGTGTGACATGTCCTGATAGTGATATACTATCAATTTCGTTTTTCACAATTGAAAGATTATCTGATCCATAGGATAACATGGGGGAAGCTGTTTAACTTCTTACAAGTATAAATTCCCATTCAGACAAGATGGAGAAATAAAGTTTAGGCTCTCTGAACTCAGAATTTATTAACCCATCTTTTAGTGAAAATGTTTTTTATATTGTGCGTTTAAAAATGCCACTTTTAGAAAGCATGCATTTTCTTGTTTAACCATTCTGTGTGACTTTGCCTGTTTGTGGATTTACTGTCTGGTTTTGGAGTGACAGGGGCTAGAGATGTACATTCTCTGCAGACAGTCACTGGGGGGGTTAAGGTGTACCTGGCCCTTCCTGGATGACTCAGGGCTGATCTGAATATACCTTGTCTGAATTTAGAGTAGTGGTATGCGTTTTCCTTGCACCTGAATAGGGCCTGACTCCCTTGCACAATGCTGTCTCCACCCCCTGTGTTCATACTGCACCAGGGAGTATAGAACTGGTTTGGGCTGGGTTCGGAGATCCTTGCTACAGAGAGAACAATTACATTTTGGGTTATAAGTATTACACCTAAAACCCCAGGACATTACATTTCTTCAAGGAACAAGAGCACCCTGTCAAGAAGAAGAGACAAAGGACTGTGTGAGGAGCGCTGCCTTGTCTGAGTGAGGGGTGGGTCGGCCTGCAGTTGCTGCTTCTCTCTGTGGTGGAGGAAAAGGACTGAATCTTTTTACCCTGCTGTGGTATCCTGCTGTGAAGAACTCTAGGGCCTCTGTGTGCTCGCCTTCTGTTCAAGGAATCTCAGAGACATCTAGGTTTTCACTTTCATTTTGCAATATCTACAAAGGATTGCTTGAGGCTTATCACCTGAAAGGCTCTCTGTGCTTCATTGCAGGGGAAGTTCCTCCTGTATATTTTTTGATCTGAATACCCATGTCTTGGGCCGTCCATGCTGAAAGTCATTTTCCCTCAGAAAGGCTTCCCAGCCCTGGGATCAGCCACTACGTGCAGGGTTGCAGAGGCACGGGGCGTTGCCTTGTGACCTGTGAAAGCCAGCGGTGTGACCAGAGGAAAGACGTGGGCTGCCCAGCAGGATGATACACTTGGGAAACTCTGCAAATTACCCACAGCCTCATAGCCGTGAAGTAGGAGAGAACCTGTCTAAAACAGGTGTGGCCGGCACGAAGGAGTCTTCAGTGCTGCACGGTCAACGTGCCACCTGGTGTTCCTTGCGTTGCCTGGCAACCGCCCAAGAAGCCCAAAACGGTGCAGCCTCTGCAGCTTTCGACCCAACACAACCAACGTTGGACCCAGTCTCTCCAAGGAAGCCCCAGTGCAAGTCAACATGGCACAAGGATCAGGAGCCTCGCACCACCACACCAGCGGCCCAGGGCTGCCATGCCATGTTCTCTGGAATCAGCCAGTTGCTTGTGCCTCGCACTGCAGAGAGCGGACAGCACAGATGTGGTCTGTCTAGGGGCTCTGGGCTGATTGCCCTCCATACCACACTTCTGCCCACCCATTGAACAACCGTAACCGTGTGCTCGCAAGTAAATGGCACCAAGCTGCTACTTCCAAGGTGGGGAATATTGTCAGTTTATTCTCTACCTGTACGCCTCACACATTACACCCATTGCCTGCCACTGCTGAAATAGTGGAGCCTGTCTATTTTGTCTTTTGGTTGCAGTAGCAGTGTAGAGGGTGCAGGGGAAGTGAGCTTTTCATATGTATCTGTGATATAAATCTTTTCACTGTGATGCTGACAATACTTGCCTAGTTGGCAGAACATGGGTAATTTAAAGGATTTTGGCCTAATGCGCTTTGGATAGAGTATGGTGTAATGATATTCACATTCAACACAAAATAATGGTGATCTATTATGTTTTTATCTGTAATAAGTGATATGGTCTGATGAAATTGACATCCAATACTGTAATGGTGATCTGATATGTTTTATCTGTAGTAAATGATTGTGGTCTAATTAAAGGGATTTTTGATATAACCTGGTGTAGAGTCACTTTTGTGGTATGCCGAGTGTGTCACTGGTGTGTGTGTGTGTGGTGTGTGAACACTTTACACATTGCCTCTGGGATAAGCCTGACTGCTCTGCCAAGCTTCCAAGGGTGTGAGCTGGGGTTATCTTGGGTGTGTAACACCCTTACCCTGGCTAGAGTGGTGGGTTATGCCTGACTTAGGTACATGCCCTAGCCAACCAGACACCCTATTTCTAACACCCCCTATATGAGTAATCCCTCTACTCCTTTCCATTTGTATATGGCTTCAATTTTGCTACATCAGCTTATGGGGGCTTGTTGGATAACTTGGCACTTTCAGAGGGAATCGCTTACCTCAGAGTCTATTGCTTCCCTCTCATGCTTTTCTCCTTTTGTGTGATGGCAGAGAACTGTGGGGTTCCTATATGTACATGCCATGGTGCAGGACTGATGGATCAGGCAGCACCTGCAAGACCATTGACATTCCCTAGCCAGGGAAGGGGGGTCAAGTTACTTGATCCTGTCTCCCAGCTGCTTCGGCGATGAAAGGTTGTGCAACTCAGGCAGCTTCAGCGGGGCAAGCTTTACTCGTCTATCTGAATGGAGCATGTGACCCACTTAGGAGATTTGCCATCACCACCTAACACAGTGCACCAGACATGACTCCTGGAGATGGACTAAAGACAGAAACACCAGATGTCTCCTCTAGAATCAACACTCTGGGATTCAAAATCTCTTAAGAGCAAAGGGATACTTACATAAAAATTGTAATTGAGAATACCTAATTGCGGATTCCTGAGAATCACAATGAGGTAATCACAATTTGCAATGTACAAAACTCAAAGAGTTTTAGATAGCAATTCCTTGAGGTTCTCAAATCACTCTACCTCATTAATATTAATGAGATGGATTGCAATTTGAGACCCCTAGGAATTGCAAAAATCCCAGAGATGGTAAGCAGATCACCATGTCCGTCGTGATTTCTTTTACATAAAGCAATGTTTTTTTTAAAGCAGCCTATTTTCCTTAAAGGAAAACTAAATAATTTGCAAAATGTGAAATGAAAAGTTTTCTTTTAATTTTTTAAGAGTAGGTAGTTGTCCATGGGACCACTACTTGCTCTTAAAAAACACTGTAACAAACATTCACAAAGGGGAAGGGGTCCCTTAAAGTAAGTGGTAAAATGCAAATGTTTTGCAACCGCATTTTGGTCGCTAAACATTCCTACATAGTGATGTGATTCAGTATTAGAAAGGAATGCCCTAAATACGAAAGCATGTGCTCCCTACTACTGTATTTCACCAGAAAGAGGGAGATCAGGCCACTCATTTGGAATCCTGTTAAAAGTATCTTTTTCTACTAATATTAAAACAGAAGTATCAGAAATAAAATTGTTGTTACCTTTAAATAAATACATAAACTGTTAAAAATATCAGATCACACAATACTGACTACCCTATTGCAAAAAATAAAGCCAGTTAGTAAAAAATATGTAATTACTCTATTTTACTTTAAACAACAAAAAAATTAAAATCCACAAACATTAATAATTTAAATTGCATTATGTGAATTTTAAAACTATAAAATAAACTGTAAACACCTACAACTAAATGAAAATACATTGCAAAATATCAAACAATTTACAAACCAAAAATATGTATTAAACAATTAATTTAACATAAAAAGAAAAATTAATAAATAAAGCTAACTATAAGCAATGTATCCAGAAAAATCAAAAAACAGTAATACACATTCTACATTAAAAAAGAAACACTAGCAACCATCATAAACGGCAATACGCAACAAAAGTAAACTTCTAACTAAATGAACACCAACCAATAAAAACAACCATAAACCAAACTAACCAATAAAAATATTTCATTAATTAAAAATGCAATATACAAAGAGCGGAAAATGTAAACTCTTACCACACCAAATGATGCCAAACAATGACACTCTGCAGTTTTGCGAGCTGAAAACCAAAAAAAGGGAACAGGGAGAAAATAGAATTACCTTCACAAGTAAATAAACAGCTTAGTTTAGCATGGTTGAATGTATCATATTTAAAAAGCATAAAAGTATAAACAATTAACAAACATTTCTATTTTTATTGATATATAGGTACTACAGTAAACACTTCTACACAATCTACAACCTACTTTTATATACCACACTTTAGGTAAAACAGAATATCTACAAAACAATCTACAACCTACAGAACTACCAATAAAATTCGACAATCAAAAACCTGGAGTGTGGCCTGTAAACTGCATGTAAAATCAAAACACTCCTAAATATCAGCTACTCCTTCAAAGTAAAACATAAAACTAAAAGCTCCCAACCACCTACAAATAAACATTTAAAATATATATAATGTAACTTTTCCCACAGAAGAAAGAAATCAACCTGATGCCCATCGGAGCAGCTTCTACGGAAAAGTGAAAAAAAAACTTCTAATTTTGCAACTTGGCATGGATAGCACACTGCTAATCCTGTGCTAAAACACTTTGCTGTGGAAAAGACTTTGGGGCAGATGTACTAATGTTTTTTGCGGGCGCAAATGTGTTTTAGACCCTTTTGTGAACGTGTGTCGAGTTTGCGACATACTCGAACTACGTCTCCCGGCATGCCCTGGGCCGGAACTACAATTTCCGAGATCCTTAGCGGCGCGTTGCGTTCTCATGATGACAATATTTAAGGAGAATGGCGGCCGGGGATCGGTGTCGGGTATTCTGGTCCATGAGCTTGTTCAGGATAGAGGTCTCGTCTGTCCTGGTGCGGTAAGGGTGCTTGCACCACAGCCCTTCACAGCAGTTTGCTGTTTTTTTGGTTTCCTAGATACTTTAGGGTTTCGCGATAAAGCTGTTATCCTGGTACTGGTTTTGAGACTTGGTTATAAGTGGAATTGACTCAGTTGGCATTTTCGGCCAACGGTGTATTCTCTGCTTAGTGCTAGCAGACTTTTGGGTAGCACTAAGTACATTCAAGGTTGCTTTTTACGTACATTGGGATTCCGCCTTGAACCCAGCTAAGAGGCATTAATTGGGGGTTTGGAACTGCCAAGAGTTCCAGAAGTGATCTTTGTTTTATCTCATTTGAACTATATTTTCATCTGTAAGTGGCAACGTGCATCACTTCATTTTAAGGTGTTAACTGTGTATGTACCCCTTCTATTTAACAGGGGATCTGGAGGTGTAGGTTACACTCTTCCCCTGTGAAGCTTAGTAGAGAGATACTTAGGTATGTTCCTATTTCTGTAAGGCAGGACATGTAGATAATACGTTGTATGATACGTCATGTAGTATATCACGTTTTCCTGTCTTTTGCGTTACTATAGTTTCACCGTATCAACCCCTACGTTGCCTCTACACATCTACAAGGTTTAAATATTCCTTTACAGGTATATCTCCTTACAGTTGTTTCAAGAGTATTGTTGTGTTTAAGGCATAGAAAACTAGTCTTTTGTGTGTGCTCTGTTTATGTCTTTCTGATCTCCCTCCCTGCTGTCCCCTTCCTTTCCTTCCCTGATCTGTTCTATTATCCCCTCGCTTGATCCTGTCAATGCTCTGCGCCATTACGGCAATTCAGGCGTTGGCTCGATCTAGAGGTGGGCATATCAATCAGCAAACTGATCCTGAGGACTACATCATAACAGAATACCCGTCCCACGTATCTTAGTCCTCCCGGTCGGGTTTTGCTGGTATGGCCACGTTGGATGATGTGATAGAGGCTCTGTTTGCTTTACAGTTGGAGGTAGCGGCGTCTCGGTTAGAGACTGCTGACTTGAGGGCCCGTGTGGATGTCGTTCAACGCAATCCTTTTGATGCGGGGACCGCTCCTCCGCCTCAGCCTGTGGTGGTGGAGATGCCAGTGTCTGTTCCATTAACGTCACCTGAGCGTTTTCATGGGGATTCAGACAAAGTTCAGGTGTTCCTCACTCAGATAGCGTTACATTATTCTTGTAAGCCTGATCGTTCCCTACTAATCAGGCAAAGGTGGCCTTTCTGATATCCTACCTAGCTTGCAATGCTGCTCAGTGGGCGGTCCCGTTGGTTAATCGCAATGATCCCTTGTTACATGATTGGGAAGCCTTTAAAACAGAGTTCCTTAGAGTGTTTGATAGAAGGGCTGATTCCTATATGACTGATAGGGAACTGTTGGAATTACGGCAAGGTAAAAAAGATTTGGTTACATATTTGAATGCCTTCAGGCGTTTAGTGACAGAAACCACATGGCCCGAAAATAAACAGGCTTCCCTGTTTCATCAAGGGTTGAACGATGAACTTAAAGATGCTATAGCACAAATCGATCCTCAACTCACCACATGTGAGGGTTTGATTAATTTGGCCCTGCGGTTAGACCATCGAATAGGTGAGAGGAAAGGGGAAAATCGGAGGAAACCAGGGGTTGAGACACATGTCACCAAGGAAGGGAATCCGGCTTCCTCTTCTGAACCTATGAATATAGGTGCTGCGAGATCAGGTTTGACACCAGCCGAGAGAGAATCAAGGCGCAAACAGGGCCTTTGTTTATATTGCGGAAAAAAAGGCCACTATGTGAGAGAATGCCCAGTTAAACCCAAAACAAACCATTTCCGAGGTTACCGAGTGGCCTCTGCAGATACAGAAAAGGTGGCGGAAAACTAATTGACTCTGGAAAACGGGAAAGGGGTTTCTTGGAGTCCTAAATATGTTCCTTCATTAAGTGGCAGATTGAAAAAGGTGACGAATCATCTGTTTGTGTCGATTGTGTTAATGCTGGCAGGGGAATCTGTACTAGCATCAGCTATGGTGGATTCAGGGGCAACAGGCATGTTCATTGATATACAAGAAGCCCAACACATAGGAATAACTCTTGTGCAAAAAGAGAGGCCTGAAGAAGTATATGCTGTTGATGGGAGGAAGCTTAGTATGGGTCCCATTAGCTATGAAACAGAAGAAATTGAGGTGTTACTAAGGGACACACTCTGAGTTTCTTACATTTGGTGTTATCAGGGCTCCTCAATACGGTATAATCTTTGGTTTACCTTGGTTAGAGAAGCATAACCCTAGTATAAATTGGGACAATAGAACCGTTCATATGGGTTTCGAGTATTGTATGAATCATTGTCATAAGGGAGCTATGAAACCTGCTCAAGCCTTATCTGGTGGGTCTTGTATTGCCACGGCCGCAGAAAAATGCGTTCAACTTCCTGCTGAGTATCAGTCCTTTGGCAAGGTGTTCAATGAGGTACAGGCTGAGGAGCTCCCTCCCCATAGGCAGTATGACTGCCAGATTGTTCTGGTCCCGGGAGCTGCGAGCCCATGTGGGTGGATTTATGCTCTGACGGAACCAGAGAACCTCCACCTATGAGAGTATTTGGACAAATTGTTAGATCTAGGTTTTATACGTCCATCCAAATCCCCAGCCGCCTCACCTCTTTTTTTTA
Organism: Lissotriton vulgaris; assembly: GCF_964263255.1. Taxonomy (NCBI): domain Eukaryota; kingdom Metazoa; phylum Chordata; class Amphibia; order Caudata; family Salamandridae; genus Lissotriton; species Lissotriton vulgaris. The sequence goes on along the minus strand of NC_141699.1, from coordinate 238,928,211 downwards.
TACCAAAAGCAAATGGCGAGCTGCGCGCGTGTGTTGACTTTAGAACACTAAATGCAATTACTGTTAAGAACAGGTATCATCTACCCTTGATTAGTGTTTTGCTGGAGCAGGTGAAAAAGGCTACTGAGTTCACAAAACTTGATTTGAAGGGGGCATATCATCTGGTCCGCATGCGTAGCGGGGATGAACGGAAGACGGCATTCAAGACCAGATACGGACTCTTCCAATACAGAGTGATGCCCTTCGGTCTCTGTAATGCCCCTGCGGCCTTTCAATTCTTTCTAAATGATGTGTTTCATGACATCTTGGACCAATATGTGATCGTCTATATAGACGATATTTTGGTTTACTCGGACTCGGAGGATTTGCACTGTCAACACGTGGCAAATGTGCTAACCATTTTGCAGGCAAACAATCTGTACTGTAAACTTAGTAAGTGTGACTTTCATGTTCGTGTTGTAGAGTTTTTGGGGGTAATGCTGAGTCCTGAAGGCCAAGAGATGGCTGAACGGAAGGTAGCGGCTGTGAGGAATTGGCCTGTTCCATGTAATGTTCGTGATGTACAGTGTTTCATCGGCTTTGCCAATTTTTACAGGCGTTTCATCAATCAGTTCACTCGGTTGGTGGCGCCTATCACTCAGCTGCTGAGGAAAGCGAAGGGATTTGTATGGTCTGAGGAAGCGCAATCCGCTTTCACGGCTCTCAAAGACGCGTTTGTATCAGCTCCTGTGTTGTCCCACCCTGATCCGGACAAGCCCTATGTTGTGGAGGCAGATGCCTCGGATGTGGCGATCGGGGCTATCCTATCTCAACGCCATGCGGATACGGGCCAGTTACACCCGGTGGCTTATATGTCTCGCAAGCTGAATCCAGCAGAAAAGAACTACCACATCGCCGAAAAAGAGTTGTTGGCCATTTGGGACTCTTTTCAGGAATGGCGGCAATTCCTCATGGGAGCCCGCATGTGGTCACTGTTTATTCCGACCACAGGAATTTACAATTCATGTCTGCCGCGTGTCATCTCTCACCTAGACAGCTCAGGTGGATGATGTTTTTCTCTGGGTTCAATTTCGTCATCACTTTCCGCCCTGGTACTGCCAATCGGAAGGCGGATGCACTCACCCGCCAGTCGATGGTTACTCCTTATGAGGAGAAGGCCGAGGCTAGCATTGTTGCTCCGGACAGAGTGGTGTGTGTTTTGCAGCCTGATACCTTCTTGAGGGATGTCAAGAATGGGGTGGACTCCTTCGTTTGGAGGACCTTGCTTGGTTGTCATCAGGAATGGAGGTTGCATGGGGGCCTGCCGATGTTTCGTAACAGGTTATTGGTGTTAACATTGGCCTTGAAGAAGCAGGTTTACTGGTGCCATGAGTCGCCAAGTGCGGGTCATCTTGGTTTTGCCAAGACTCTGGAGCGTGTACTGCGACAGTTCTGGTGGCCTTCTGTGAGACCTGATGTTGGGCGATGGGTGTCCGCCTGTGCGCAATGTGCAAGGATGAAGTCCGACCACTCTCGTCCACAGGGGTTGTCCCTACTCCAACGATCCCTTGGGATCGGATATCGGTGAATTTCATCGTGGGTCTTCCCGCTGACCGGGGATGTATGGCTATAATGGTGGTGGTCGATTATCTGTCCAAGATGGGGCATTTTGTGGCCTGCAAACAAGTGCCTTTGGCGGGCCAGCTGGCTGGACTGCTCATGGTCAACGTGGTTAGGTTACATGGTCTGCCAAGTGTCATTGTCTCCGACAGAGGGTCACAGTTTACTGCCCAGTTTTGGAAGAAATGGTGTTCTTCGTTGCATATCGACTCAGCCCTCTCCACCAGTTTTCATCCACAAACCGATGGCCAGACTGAACGGTTAAACCAGACTCTTAAGCAGTATTTGAGATGCTATGTGGATAATGATAAGTAGAACTGGGTGGACTACTTGTGGTTGGCAGAGGTGGCTTATAACAACGCCACGCACAGTTCCACCAAGAACACTCCATTCTATTGTTTGTATGGCAGACACCCTCGGTTTCTTCCCTTTGTGCACCCGAAACAGACTCACTCCTTCCGGAGGTGGCACACAGAGTGGCTCATATTAAAGAAACAATGGTTAAAGCGCAGGAACAGCTGCAGGCCGTGAAACTCAATTATAAGGCTGCCGCTGATAAACACCGGAGGCAAGGTCCATGGTACTGCGCAGGTGATGAGGTATGGTTGTCCACGAAGAATCTGCGTTTCAGAAAACACAGCGTGTTCAACCCTAGGGACATTGGACCCTATAAGGTGTTGAAACGTGTGAACCCGGTGGCGGTGAAATTAAAACTCCCTTCTCATCTACGCATCCATCCGGTGTTTCATGTCTCATTGTTGAAACCTTCATTGTCCAAGGGCCAACATCGTCCTCCCCCCTTTTTGGTACGGGGTGAGTTGGAGTATGTGGTCCGCAGAATTCTGGATTCCAAGTATCGGAGGAGTAAGTTTTGGTATCTGGTGTCATGGAAGTGGTATGGGCCTGAGGAAAATTCGTGGGAACCTGCTCTGGGTGTTCATGCCCCCATGTTGGTGTCTGCCTTCCATCGGAGATGCCCAGTGAAGCCTGGTTCATGACCCCCTCTGTTGAGAGAGGGATGTACTGTCGAGTTTGCAACATACTCAAACTACGTCTCCCGGCATGCCCTGGGCCGGAACTACAATTTCCGAGATCCTTAGCGGCACGTTGCGTTCTCACGATGACAACATTTAAGGAGAATGGCGGCCGGGGATCGGTGTCGGGTATTCCGGTCTGTGAGCTTGTTCAGGATAGAGGTCTCGTCTGTTCTGGTGTGGTAAGGGTGCTTGCACCACAGCCCTTCACAGCAGTTCACTGTTTTTTTGGTTTCCTAGATACTTTGGGGTTTCGCGATAACGGCTGTTATCGTGGTACTGGTTCTGAGACTTGGTTATAAGTGGAATTGACTCGGTTGGCATTTTTGGCCAACGGTGTATTCTCTGCTTAGTGCTAGCAGACTTTTGGGTAGCACTAAGTACATTCAAGGTTGCTTTTTATGTACATTGGGATTCTGCCTTGTACCCAGCTAAGATGCATTAGTTGGGTGTTTGGAACTGCCAAGAGTTCCAGGAGTGATCTTTGTTTGATGCTATTTGAACTATATTTTCATCTATAAGTGGCAACGTGCATTACTTCATTTTAAGGTGTTAACTGTGTATGTACCTCTTCTGTTTAACAGGGGATCTGGAGGTGTAGGTTACACTCTTCCCCTGTGAAGCTTAGTAGAGAGATACTTAGGTATATCCCTATAATACATTGCATGATATGTCATGTAGTATATCACGTTTTCCTGTCTTTTGCGTTACTATAGTTTCACCGTATCAACCCCTACGTTGCCTCTACACATCTACAAGTTTTAAATATTCCTTTACAGGTATATCTCCTTACAGTTGTTCCAAGAGTATTGTTGTGTTTAAGGCATAGAAACCTAGTCTTATGTGTGTGCTCTGTTTATGTCTTTCAGATCTCCCTCCCTGCTGTCCCCTTCCTTTCCTTCCCTAATCTGTTCTATTATCCCCTCGCTTGATCCTGTCAATGCTCTGCGCCATTACGGCAATTCAGGCGTTGGCTCGATCTAGAGGTTGGCATACCCATCAACAAACCGATCCTGAGGACTACATCATAACACCGCGATAAATGTGTGGCCCAAGCACTTATCCTATTTTGTGAGCCACAATCAATTTGCGACTCGCAAAATAGGATTAGCGACTCGCTATTAGGAGGGGGTTTTCCAAGGGCTTCCCTTCCTAATAGCGACTCCTGAATCTATATATGACTGTTTTGCAACCTCAATTGAGGTTGCAAAACAGTCACAAGTTTTCCACCCTTCACTGAAGGGTGGTAAACCATTCGCAAACGGGAAGGGGTCCCCATGGTTAGCTTCTCCTTTGTGAGTGGCTTTCAACATATTTTTTAAGGGCAGGCCATGGTCCCAGTGACCATGCCTGCCCTTAAAAAAATGAAACTGAAAAGTAAATTTTTTATTTTTTAAATGCATCCCGTTTTCCTTTAAGGAACCGCCCAAGTCATAATAAGACAGATGGAACGCCAGTCTGGCGGTTCATGGACTGCCACTGCGACTATGGTGGTCATATGGACTGCTTTAGTCTTAATAAGGCCCCTTCTCCCCTGTCTAAGTGTAGTATCCAAAAATAGTATAAGGTGGCAGTGTAGTTATACCTTGCCTCCTAGGCCTCTTAAAGGGTCCCAGGTGGACCCTCCCTGGGGCTAAAATATAATTTTTTATTTAAAAAAATTTACTATCCCACAGGTGTCCCAAGGGATTTGCTGGTTTCCAGTGAATCAATACTTTTTTTTAAACTGTAACACTCCTAATTTTTATATTTTTGGGGAAGGGGCCTGCAGCCCCATTCCTGAACCATAGATAGGCCCCGTGGACCCCATCACCAGGATCAAGTTTATCAGTAAGGGTGGGTGGCACCAGATCCGTATCCTTGAGCATTTAGAAGCCCTAAGGGACCCTTTCCCCTGGGGCCTTCAATGTTATTATTAGGGGAAGGGTTTATAAGACCCCCTCCTGAGCTCAAATGTGCACTGGGTATCAGGAGTGCCTTAGTGATTCTTAGCGGTAAAGTCCCTGAAAGGATGTCAGTGTATGATCAAGTTGATTGTGTAATATATCATTACACCCATTGCCTGCCATATCCCTGTACTGCAGAGGTCTAGCCCGGGACCAGGGATCAATTCCCCGCCTTGGCGGGTCTTGGGCTCAAAAATTCCACGGACCTGATAATTCTCGCCCCTGTGTCTATTCCAATCATGGAGTCCCACTCTGCAACTCTGGGCAATAGCTTGCTTAATCTCCACAACGGCCCCCACAACGCTAAGGATGCCTGGCCTCCACCTTGGGGGTGCACAGGAATGGACGCCTCACAGGGAAAGCCAGGATGGGTTCCACAGCGGTATTCATACAAGCGCCTTGAGACCCTTGCGGGTGAGTAGTGCGCTATACAAGTATCAATTTACATTTGTACTATGAAATTCCAACACATAAGCAATGTGCCATAGCTCATGCAGCTTTTTGCAATCCTCAATGCAAGACTAGTGAACATTTGCTGTATTTTGGGAGTAGCTGGACATGACTAGCTGGGTAGTGGGCTTGCCTGACTAGTTTTAGTAGGGTCTGGTGTGGGTGGCTATTTCAGCTCCACCCAAACACGTGCGCACTAACTATTCAGAACCTTACCTGAAGGAGAAAGCGGACGGTGCTCTGGCTCCTACATCACAGCCTGTACTCTGTTTTCAGCATCTCAGCCTCACTCCGTCTTCAGCATGACAGCCAGGCTCTGTTTTCTGCATCAAGAACATCAGGGACATGCAGACAAGAAAACCAGAATCACATTTTCCTGATTTATTGACTCCACGCCTCTCCTCAGAGTCCAAGCAGGCCAACTATAAGTTTGTGACTGATCTTCCCGTCCCACAACTGAACAGGTCTATCATCCAGTCTCTAGAGCAGGACATCACTAAAGGGAGATTGTAGAGGCCCTGTCTCAACTGAAAAGCAGGAAATCCTCAGGTTCCAATGGATTTCCAGTGGAGTTCTTTAAATTTGTTAAGAAATACGTGATTCAACCACTGTGAGCTATGTTTTATGCCTTCAGTCGCAGGGAAAACTGTCTGAGAACTCCGGCAAGCTTATCCCTTAACCGGACAAGGCACTGGAGAAGTCAGCTTCATATCTTGCTGTATCTCTTCTAAACACAGAAACCAAAATACTGGTTAAAGTTCTGGTGAACCACCTATTGCAGGTCAAAGACTGTGTTGTGACTCCGGATGAGTCGGGCTTTATGTCCTGCAGGTCCACGAGGTATAACCACTGGTACAGCTACCTGAGCAGTTGACCTAGCATTCAGGAACCTATGGTGCTATTGGCGCTTGACACCGAGAAAGCCATTAACTCCTTGGAATGGCCATTTCTGGTGAACGTCCTAGAGCGGATGGCTTTCAGGTCCTCATTCCTGTCCTTGGGGAGCCTTCTTTACTGGAAGTCTATGGTGAGAATTAGAAGTAATGGGTCACTTTCAGGGGAGTTTGAAAATGATTGGGGCATCCATCAGTGGTGTCCATATTTTCCCTCCTATTTATGGTGGCCATGGAACTGTTGTCAAATTAGGACAGGGGTGAATCATTGCTACAGGGCTGCATTGGAACAGCAAATGGGAGGATGTTGTCTTTCTTTGAACAGATGACATCCTGCTGTGTCTCCGGGCCTGGACAAGTCCTTCCAACGATCCTGGAGATCATTAGGATCTTGAGCTTGTTTGCGGGCATTACTATTAATGGGGGAAAATTCATAATTTTTTCCTCGTCTTTTTAATAGCCAAGGGCAGGGAGCACTGGCCCACTGATATGGGTTTACTTATTTGGATATATATGTGTTTAAATACTAGAACCTATTCTATTTGAAAAATTCGGTCTGAATCCTGACAGACTTCCATGGGGACATGGAGCACTGGTGCTGTCTTCTCCTCTCAATATTGGGTAGAGTAGCAGATTTATCATACTAAGTTTCTATACGCCCTGCAAAACGCGTCACTTGAGGTTCCTAACCACTTCCTCAAATTGATGGAGTCTGAGATGAGGAACCTCCTCAGGAATAGAGTGCCCCCCCATGTAGCAATCTCCAACCTGACAAGACAGTTGATGGATGGCGTGATTGCGCTTCTTGATATGCACCTCTATTACTGGGCAGGCCAAATCTTAATACTTTATGACTGGCCCTTCAAGGATGTAAGAGAACCATCTCAAATGGCAGACAGAAGGGCAATGGTCCCCCGGAGTGATATGAAGCAAATATATGTGCCAAACATGGTTGTACACTTACCAGAACCCGCTGCTTTGGTTATCCTGACTTGGAACCTGATGCTGCTCAAGATGGGTTAGGCAAATTGGTTTACTTCAGAGACACCATTGAGGGAAACCATTGCCCTCATGGAGCTATAAGCGTGGCAGGACATCAGCAGTGGAATACGCTGGATCTTTTAAAGCTTGGCGACTTGAAAGGAGAACAGGAATGGCTGACATTTGAAAAGCTGCAGGGACAGTATACCTTGTTATGGGTCAATTTCTATGATATATGTAGATGAGGACTAAGGTGAACAAGGATGGCTGACATTTAAAAAGCTACAGGGAAAGTATGACCTCATGAAGGGCCAATTCCTATGCTATATGCAGATAAGGGCAGATTGGAAAGGGGAGACCTCTCGGTCACCCCGAACGTATGGCTGGGTGCCCCGACCTCCCGGGAAACCTTTGCAGGCGCGGGGCGTGTCCCCGGCCGGTATGCCCAAAGGGGCGTGGTTGGAGCACGCCCCCGCCGCCTAAGAAGGAGGTCCTCATACCCGCCCGGAAGTCCATGCACTTCCGGGCAGGAGGGGGATGCCGCCCTGCCTCCCGCTGCAAGTTAAAAGGCACGGGGGTCCAGGCAGGCGTCCTCTTGTTCCCGCACTCTGAAGGCTGCACCACTCGTCGCTCGTGAGCCCTCAAGGGAACAAGCAGCAGTTTTTTTAACGTAGTAATCGTTGTTTTTCTGTTTCAGTCGTCGAGGCGTACCTGGGATCCGAGGAGCTGTTGGAAAACAGGTGGAGAAAAACCAGAACATCGGATATGCCTGGAAAGAAGAATGGGAAGAGCTCCGAGATGGAACGGATGCTGCGCACACTGGTAAACAAGTGTCGGCAATGGACAGGAGGTTTGGTAAGGTGGATCAAATGGGTCGCAGCTTAGCGGAACTCCAGAAGAAAGTGGAAGGTCAGGCTGGGCCCTCAGGGAGACCTAAGAGGATTGTGGGGCCTGCTTTGCCAAACGTTACTCCAGGGGGGGACAAGGGGAAGAAGAAGAAAGAGAAAAGGGGTCCTAGCGAGGCCCCGCTCCCGGAGGAGGTTCCGCTGGTCCCAGTAATCCCGGTGGCCAGTCCGGTGCCCGCACCGGATGGGGGATTGTCAATCCCTGTGATTATCATACCACTGGATAAGGAACAGGTACCCCCCGAACTGGCGATGCATCTAGCGGCGGTATTGCCTTGGTTGAAGAAGGGAGCTGGGGGACCCGCTGCGGCGGAAGATCCAGCTGAGGAGGCCAGGCGAATTATCGACCAGCTCAGGCAGGCAAGGGGCTCTGGGGCAGGGAATGCACCTTTTACTCCTCTGCAGGTGACGAACATGGCCGCGGTCGAGAATCAGAATAAAGCGACGGACGCAACCGGGGGTGCGACGGAAAATGGTAAGAGGCCGCTCCCAATAATGGGGGAGGGTGCTGTGCCTTCAAGGCGGGAATGCCTGGCACAACATGTTCCGATGTCCACGAAAGAGATGGTGTGGGCAAACAAATATATTAATATGTTTTCATTGTTGACGGACAATCGTGAATTTGAGTATGCCAAAACCCAGAAGGAATGGATGCACCCCAGTGAATGGAGGGCAAAAATGGCAGAATTCAGGGTGGAGGAGTCTATGATGAATTGGATCAGGGCTTTTTCTGTGTTTGTGGCAATTATGGGTGAGCGAACACCAGAATTGTTCAGAGACCTTGCTTGCTACCAGAGCAGGATCACGGGCTTCCATGAGAAATATGGGGGGGACGCATGGAAGGGGTACGATGTGTCGTTTCGAAAAGCAAAAGAGTTTAATGAATCGTTGACTTGGGATTGTTTGGACACTGTATCATGGCATGCGCAGTTCACGCCAGGCCCGGCGGGAGGAACAGGGTCGAGTGCCAATGGTTTCAGGTCTTTCCAGCAGAGACACCCGCAGCCCTTTCGACCTGCCCACGGGGGAGAAACTCAGACTAGATCGGGCGGGAATGGGAACAACCAAGGGGTTTTAACAAGGGAACGTGTAGTAGGCTGCAGGGAACTTATAGGTTCAGGCATGCCTGCGCAGGTTGTGGTAACACCTCCCACCCTGAAACTAGCTGCCGATCCAGAGGCAATGTTACCGGGGGAAAAGGGGGTTCCAAGCAGGAATGACACCGTGGCCCGAATGGCTAAGCAATCGCCCGTGGATACTTTGGCTATGACCCCCTGGCTGAGCAAATACCCTGATCATGTGTCCGCCGGGATCCTGCAGGACGGCTTCTCCTTTGGCTTCAGGATCCCGGCGGATGATTTTCGGGGGACCCCCATATGCAGGAACCAACTGTCCGTTACGCACAACCCGACTGTGGTCGCCACAAAAATTGCAACGGACGTTTGCTTGGGTTGGGTTGCAGGACCGTTTGGTGAAATACCAGCTGCCAATTTTGTGTGTTCCCCATTAGGGGTAGTTCCCAAGAAGGAGCCGGGCGAATTCAGGCTCATACATAATCTGTCTGCGCCAAGGGGGGCTTCCGTGAATGAGGCAATCGATGCAGGCATTTGCAGTGTGAGGTATGCATCGTTCGATGACGCAGTGGTCATGTTGAATCGCCTAGTCCCCGGGGCACTGTTAGAAAAATCGGATATTGAATCCGCATTTAGATTAATGCTGGTGCAGCCCGAGGATCAGCACTTGTTGGGTTTCGCATTCCAGGGGAAGTACTACATGGATATGTGCATGCCGATGGGTTGTTCAATTTCTTGTGCTTACTTTGAAATGTTTAGCTTATTCCTGGAGTGGGCATTCTCGAGGGCCTCAGGGCACCAACATGTGATGCATTATCTCGATGATTTCCTGTTTCTCGGCCCGGCGGGCTCTCGGGACTGTGCACCCGCATTGCAGGAATTTTGCGTGCTCATGCGGGGTTTCGGGGTTCCGTTGGCGCCAGGTAAGACAGTGGGGCCAACTACCTCCCTGGAGTTTCTGGGTATTGAACTAGACTCCGTGGAGTGTTGCTTCCGTCTGCCGATGGAGAAGATCGCCAAATTCAGGGTCTCCTTGCTACAATGTCTTAGGAACGAAAAGGTGACACTGCATCAACTGCAGCAAACAGTGGGACAGCTGAATATTGCGCTGAGGGTTATACCGATGGCTCGCCCTTTCTCACGATTCATTGCCCAGGCCATGGTTGGCCTCAAAGGAAGGGCACCATTGCACGAGACTGTCGGCAGAGGTTCGCCAGGACATGCTCATTTGGCTGGCATTCCTGGCGGATTTCAATGGCCGGGTAGTCTGGAGCAAAGTCCCGACCTCGTCAGCAGAGTTAGGTTTATGGACCGATTCTGCGGGCAGTGTGGGGTTTGGCGCGATCATTGGTAACAGATGGTCGGCCCAGAAGTGGCCAGCATGGTGGGAGGCGAGTGGCTTGACGAGCAACATTGGTTTCCTAGAGTTATTCCCAATCTGGGTAGCATTGTCGGCCTGCCCAGAAGAGTTCCGTAACCACTCAGTGATATTCTGGTCTGATAACATGACTATGGTGGAGTGCATTAACCAGCAGGCAGCACGCTGCAAGTGGATATTGCGATTGTTGAAAGAAATTGTGTTGAAATGCTCGAGGCTAAATGTACAATTCAGGGCAAAACATGTGCCGGGAGTACTGAATAATGCAGCTGATGTGCTCTCTCGTTTCAAAATGCAGGCTTTCAGGGATTGTTTACCCTCAGCGGAGCTAGTGGCAGCGCCCTTTCCCGAAGCGCTATGGCAAATCGGAGCCACGGACTACAAAACCTCGTGGCAGCCAGTTTGGTGCCCAGGACAAGGATAGCTTATGAAGGGGCGTTCCACTCTTACTGTGCCTTTTTGGGCCCTGATTGGGAGCATATATGGGGTCAGGAGGGGTCCTTTACCCAATTTTTAGTGGCACTTCATGAGGAGGGCCGGTCGGCGGCAACCGCCAGTCGGTATAAGGCCGCCATATCGTTTATGGCTCAGCTCCAAGGGATCAGGGACCCGACAGACTCTTTTATAGTCAGAAAGGCGGTGTGCGGCTGGCGGCGCTTAGAGAGGCGCAAAAGGGATAACAGGAATCCGATAGGATTTGACAGGTTGACCGCCTTGCTGGCTAAACTGGGGGAGACGTGCTCCTCACCTAGTGAGGTTGTCCTATTCCGGGCGGCATTTGCACTGGCGTTCTATGAGGCCCTGCGAGAAGGCGAACTGGTGGCTGCCAATAAAAGGGATACCGAGGGGGGTCTGCGCAGGGACCACACGCAAGTGAGGAGGGATTCCCTGCTGATCACGATTGCCAGGTCAAAGACAGACTAGGAGAACCAGGGGAATAGCATATGTTGCAGCGCGCTCCGGGTAGTCCCTGTTGTCCAGTGATGCACGTTGAGGCCTACCTAAAGCAAAGGGTGACGACGTGGGGGTGGGCCTTGCTGCGGCATTCTGACGGCACCCTGTTAACAAAGTTTCAATTCCAAAGGGTGCTGGCGATCACGATCACAGCTGCGGGCTTGAACCCGAGTGATTTTGGAACTCATTCATTTATTTATTTATTTATTTGTGTATTTTATAGAGCGCACAGCTACCCCGACGGGGCGTCCCGGCGCTGAGAACTTTGAGGGTGGAGGGCACAGGGGGATGTTATAGGGAAAACAGGTGGGTCTTCAGTGACTTACGGAATAAGATTTCTGATTGGGAAGAGCGTAGAGCCAGAGGGAGCTTGTTCCAATGCTGGGAGGCACAAACCTCAAAGGTTTTTCCGCCTGCCCGTGAGCGTTTGAAGCGTGGAGTTTCCAAGAGAAGGAGAGAGTTGGACCGTAAAGTCCTGTAGTTGGTATACGGTCGCAAGGTGTTTTTCAAGTGGGCAGATCCCATACCCCTCGAAGCTCGGTGGGCCAGCGTCATAGCTTTGAAAATACACCTTTTGGCCATTGGCAACCAATGCAATTTGCGGAGGTGGGGAGAGATATGGTGTCTGAAAGGTATTCTTTCCACTAACCGGGCGGCGGCATTTTGAACCGTCTGGAGTTTTTGACATTGGCCTGCTGTGATGCCTAGGTAGAGGGCATTGGCATAATCAAGATGGGAAATGATCAGTGCCTGGATCACAGTCTTACGGCAGTCCGCTGGTAGGTAGTTGATGAGACGCTTGATGGTTCTGATCTTGCCAAAACAGGAGGCAGTCACTGTTTGAACCTGGGTATTGAAGCTGAGATGATTATCCCAGCGGACTCCAAGATTTTTTACTGAGTCTTTAGGTATGGGGGCTTGGCTCAGATCTTCTGGCCACCATAGACTGGAGTCCAGAGGGGATGGTGAATTAAAAAACAGAACCTCCGTTTTTCCAGCATTGAGTCGAAGGGAGTTGGCATCCATCCACTTAGAGATGTCTCTGAGGCAGGTTTTTAACGGATCAAAAGCTGAGGGAGAAGGGGAGTCGAAAGTGAAAAGAAGCTGAATGTCGTCAGCGTAGGAGGTGGACTTGATCCCAGTCTGAGCGATCAGTTTTGCCAGGGGGGTGAAATAAATATTAAATAGAAGCGGGCTGAGCGAGGAGCCCTGCGGGACTCCCCATTTGAGTGGTCTGGCTGTGGAAGTGTAGGGGGGAGTGAAAACCTGCTGAGTGCGATCAGAGAGATACGACGTGATCCAATTAAGCGCAGTGCCACCTACGCCTAGGTCCGCTAGCCTCCTCAGCAGGATCCTGTGGGAGACGGTGTCAAATGCTGCTGAATATCCAGCAGCACCAACACCGCCCTTGACCCTTGGTCGAGCGTCCACCTCACTGAGTCAGCCATTTCAATGAGGGCTGACTCTGTGCTGTGGCCCGACCTAAAGCCATGTTGGGAATCATGAAGTAACCCATTGGTTTCAATGAAGTTCGCCAGCTGGGAGTGGACCAGTTTTTCCAGAATTTTTGCGGGGGCGGACAGAAGGGAAATGGGCCTGTAGTTGCAGGGGAGGTCCGGGTCAAGATTAGGTTTCTTAAGAATGGGAACCAGGGAGGCATGTTTCCACTTGGCGGGGAAACTACCCAGTCTGAGGGAGTCATTCCAGATGTGGTTCAGGTGGGGGTTCAGAAGAGGTGCCAGTTTTTTATATTGCTTAGCTGGCCATGGGTCGTTGGGGGAACCTGATTTACACTTTAGTAATTCAGTCAAGGTGTCTGCTTCGGAGAGGACTGAAAATTCGGAAAAGGTAGCCTGGGGTGTCGAGGAAGTAGAGGGTACCTCTTCCCAGTCTTCTTTGTTAGGGGTGGGGAAGGAGGAATAGATGATCTCAATTTTGTCCTCAAAAAATTGTGACAGTTTGTCACATAATGACTGAGATGCAGGCTGGGTTTGAGTCAAAGCATTGGGGTTAGTAAAAGAACGAACTATATTAAAAATCTCTCTGGAACCGTTACTGGCTTGTTTGATTCTGGAGGCTAGAAAGGCCTGTTTATGTTCTTTGATCATTCTCCGATATTCTTTGAGTGCTGTTTTATATGAGCTTTTCCTTTCAAGGGAGAAGTTCTGCCTCCAGAGACGTTCAAGAGTTTTACAGGCAGCCTTTTTCTGCCGGAGCTCGTCCGAATACCAGGGTGCCGAAGGTGCAGCCCGATAGGTCTTAATAGGTTTAAGAGGGGCTAAGACATCTAGGGCCCGGCAGACCCAGGTGTCCAGGTAATCGATCTTACGGTCGAGGTCACGAGACTGGCTGGGGAGGGAGTTTTTTAGTTGTTCCGAGAGGGTGTCCGGGGTGATGCGGCTCCAGTTCCTTCCTGCAGTCTTTGGAGTAATGGTAGATCTGACGGTATAGGGAATATTGATTTCAAAAGGAATGAGGAAGTGATCCGACCAGATAACGGGGATAGGGGGAGTCACCTGGATAGAAGAAAGGTTGGAACAGATCAGGTCCAGTATGTTACCCGCTTTGTGCGTAGGTAAAGTAATTGTTTGGACGAGGTTGCAGGCCGTCAGCGTGGAGATGAAATTTTGACTGTGCAGACAAGATTCATCGTTGACGTGGAGGTTGAAGTCTCCTAAGGCAGTGAAATTTGCATAACGTGTGCTGAGCTGAATAATGTTATCCGCCAGCACCGGCAAATGTGAGAAGTTGGAATGGGGGGGGCGGTAGATAAGAATACCGGAGCAGGAGGAGGATGGGGAGAGTTGAATGTTGAAAGGCAGGCCTTCTATAGGGTCTGGCAGGTCAATTGTTGGGAGGGAAATTGTCCATTTGGAGTTATGAATTAGGGCAACACCTCCGCCCTGTTTGCCGCTGGGTCTATTAGCACATATAATACTGTAGCCCTCTGGAACGGCCTGGGTGATGGCGGGATTCGTAGTGTCATTTAGCCACGTCTCAGTGAGAAAGAGCAAGTCCCAGTGGTTATCCCCAAGGGACTGCCAGATATCGATGGCATGTTTGCTCAGTGATCTACAGTTAATCAGCGCTGCTTTAAGGTTAAGGGGTAGGCAGGCTCCGGTGGAAGGGTTCGAATCTGTGATAGGGGTCGGGCTGACTATAGGGTCCAAGGTCAAAAGGGAGAAGTGGCAGTCTGTGCATGTGTAGCCCTGGTTATGGGTGTCAAGGGATAGACAGGGGCGAGAAGCGCAAGGGGGGGGTCTCAGAGACATCAACTCAGATTGATTGTAATATATAGTGGTATGGCTAACGGGTCAGACAGAGGGTCCGGCCCCGGCCGCGTCCTGATCGCGGACGAGCGCAGACGAGCTTGCCTTATGCGCTCCTTCGGCGCGCAATCGTCGCGCCCGCTGCGCTCGTCCGCTGCGCTTCCGGTACAGACACATTTTATGGACTGGGGGCGATGTAAGGGGGCGTGGCCTTCATTCAGGATAGGGGCCGCTACAGAAGCGACGGCCGGGGGTCTGCATGCAGACAATGTTTTTTTTTTTTTATTTTTTATTTTTTAAAACCTTTATTGTATCAAAGCACACAGCTCTTCAGCCTAACATCCCGGAGGCAAGGCAGCATGGTATCAGGAGGAGTAGAGTGCAAAACGATTCATATCAGGACAATGCAGTTTGTTTTTTATTTTATATAGGAACAAGAACCAATACAGAGGCGCCAAAGGGCGCAAAAGAGAGGCAATGGAAGAAAAGAAATGCGTATGAGTCAGCAGGAGGCGTCAGAGGCCAGGTAAAAATTTAGAGAAGAACGTAAGTAGGATGTAAGAAGGGGGGAGAGGAAGGAACAGGAGAATTACAACATAAGTAATATAGCTGGTGTCGCCGGCTACGGTGACAGGTGTTCATCACGGGGAACAGGCTCCGGAGGTAGGCACAGGTCACCCCTGTAAGCATTCCATGCCCCCCACACCTTATTCCATGTCTGAGGCCTCCCCCTGGCAACGTACACCGTCTTCTCCCTTAGCATACACCAATCCATATTGGCCTTCCATTGCACCACCAGGGAGGCCGTGTTAGCGCCCCATTTCTGCGCTATATCCCTCTTAGCAACCATGTTGCCCAGTGTAGCCCAACGAGTCTGCGCCGTGTTGTAGTCGTTCGGCTCCCAGACATTGAGGAGGCACCTACGCGCCTCCGCTGCCAAGTCGACTCCAGTCACCTCCCTCATCACTCTGTGTACTCTCTCCCAGTAAGGGGCAATAACGGGGCACTCCCACAAGATATGCATGAAAGTAGCTAGGGCTCCGCAGCCACGACGGCAAAAGCCATCAGGCGAGAAGCCCATGCGCACAAGCCGGGGGCCGGTAACATACACCCGGTGGAGGATTTTAAACTGTACCAGCCGCAGACGCGAGGAAATGGCGACCTCCTTAGGGGAAGACACAGCACTCTGCCAGTCCTCGTCGTCCAGTTCCAGGCCGTCGGCTACCCACTGTTCTCGCAGGCGCTGGAGGAGGTCGACTCTAACATTGATCAGCTTCTTGTAGGACAGAGAAATGGCGCTATCAGGCATATGTCCGTCCAAAATTCTGTCCTCCAAGGGGGAGCTCTCGGGGATTTCGCCCTCCTCTGGCCTAGCGGCAGTTAGCGCGTGCCTCAGTTGGGCATAACGGAAGAACTCCGATCCACCCAGGTGGTATTCAGCCTGTAGTTGTGGAAATTACTTGACCTCCCCCTTAACTAACATGTCTTCCACCCTAGAGATACCTATAAGGTCCCATTTGTCAAAACCCTTGGTGTGCCAGAGCTTGCCTAGGATATCGGAATCATACAGAGGGGTAAGTCTCGTCAGTCTGCCCTGCCAGCCCTGTATCTTGGTGATCGTCCGCCACGTGTGGACCGCCGCCTTGGTCGGGCCTGTGAGGAATCGATCGAAGGATCTGGAATATAGGGCGCGGTAATAGTTACCTCCTTGCAAAAGCCACCTATCCATAGCGTAGCCCGGGCTATCCACCGGGCCATACAGGCCATGGTTAATAGCAGTAAGTTGAGAGGCCCAGTAGCACCTCCGCACATCTGGTAGCGCGATGCCCCCGTCATACCACGGCAATGTAAGCTTCTGGACAGCGACGCGGGGCCGACCCTTCCAAAGCAGGGCACGCTGCAGGCTCTCGAGCTCTCTAAAATAGCGAGCCGGAACTGGGTCCTGGGTATTCTGCAAGGCATATAAGAACCTGGGCAGAGACATCATTTTGAACAATGCCGCCCGGCCCAGGAGGGAGAGCGGAAGCTTGCGCCAACTATCCACATCCCTCCGCAGTCGTTGGAGAGGCGGGAGTAAGTTGCAGTCATACCTCGCCTTAGGATTACTCGATATATAGATTCCTAGGTACTTGAAACCTTGTCCGGCCAGCTGTATGTTGCAGCCCCTAGAGAGGCGTGGCGTGTCACCCTTAAGAATGTAAAGGGAGGATTTGGCCCAGTTGATCACCAGGCCAGAGTAGCGCCCGAACAGCCGGAGCACGTCGCACGCCACAATGAGCGACTTACAGGGAGAGGTAAGGTAGAGCAGGATGTCGTCCGCATACAGGGAGACTGTTAGACGGACCGGGAGGGTCGGCCGAGGTTACGGGGAGAGGTCTCCAGGGAGAGCCGTCTCCAACGACTGTACAGATAAGTAACTTCCCCCCCACAGACGGACACCACACAAGGTTGAAGGTTAACGAGACTTTATATGCAATTCTTAGGTTACGAGGATGGATACAAGGAGGTCTGGACTCAGGGGTCCCCTCGGTTCTAGTCTCTGGTTTAGGAAAGGGGTAGCGGGACAGTCTTAGTTACCAATGAGTACAAAATAGCTCTCAATCCTCGAGCTCGGCGTTCTAGATGATCGGGCCGTGGAGGAGCCAAGCAGGTCCCGAGATGGATGAAGGAAGGACGACGGTCCGCGGCGGAGCCTGCAGGTCCCGGTGGAAGATGACGGTTACAACGGTCCGCGGCCACGCCAGCAGATCCCGACGACGATGAAGGATGAAGGTTACGACGGCTGTGGCAGCGCCAACAGGCAGGACGATGGTGCACAGGACAGAGCTATGGCAGCGCCAGTAGTCCGTCCAGGATGAGTTCCTCTTTACGTCTCTCGACTCCAAGATACAACTGCCTTCCTGCTCTGGAGCTGCCCCAGTTATAGGGCTGGCGTGCTTTGATGTCCGGACCCTCGCACTTGGAGGTCGGGAGGTCCGGGATGGGGGAGTCCAGACACCCAGCAGGGGGGTGGAGCCAGCGCCCGGGGAGGCGATGGGCGAGCGGCACTTGGTGGGGGAGAGCCATCGGCACCTCTTTCTCCCATTGACTTGCCAAGTAGCCCGCTCACCTCCTGGGTGGAGGGTGGTGCCGGAATGTCTGAGGCCGGGCCAGGCCCAGGGTTGAGGTCGATCGGGGGCCAGGCGGCCTCGTGGTGGAGTGTCCAAGATGGCGCCCCAGGCTGGGCGCGTGGGCCGGCAGTGGATCGGACCCTCGAGGTCGGCAGGCTCGAGGGCAGGGGTCCCTGAGGGGACGGAGGACGTGCAATGGTGGTGTGTGGTACTTGCGGGACTGGGCTCAGGCCTGGTTGGGCCGGGGGAGAGCGGCCCTTCATGTGGCCTGTCCAACATGCGTCCCCCCCAGCTGAAGGCGGGGAGAGTTACCCATCCTCTTGGGGACTCTCCTCGTCGAGGCGGAAAAACCGGGACAGGCCATCCGCGTTGGCGTGATCTGGCCCAGGCCGGTGTTCGACTGTGAAGTCCATACCTTGCAAGGAGATGGACCAGCGTAGCAACTTTGGGTTCTCCCCCCGCATATGCATCAGCCATTGCAGGGGTCGGTGGTCGGTCTGCACCCGAAAGTGGGTGCCGAAAAGGTAGGGCCGGAGCTTCTTGAGGGCCCATACCACAGCGAAGGCTTCCCTCTCTATGGTGCTCCAGCGTTGCTCCCGTGGTAGGAGTCTCCGGCTGATGAAGGCCACCGGTTGATCAAGGCCTTCGGTGTTCACTTGAGACAGGACTGCCCCAATGCCCTGGTCGGAGGCGTCCGTCTGGACGACGAACTCCCGGCTGTAGTCTGGGGCCTGGAGCACAGGGGCGGAACACATGGCGGCCTTTAATTGTTCAAATGCAGTTTGACACTCTGGGGTCCAGGTGACTTTCTTGGGCTGGTTCTTTGACGTGAGTTCTGTGAGGGGCCCCACTATGGTACCATAGTCTTTTACGAACCTTCGGTAGTAGCCCGTGAGGCCCAGGAAGGCTCGTACCTCGGTTTGGGTGATGGGGGGCTGCCAGGCCTGGATGGCGGCAATTTTCAGCTGTAGCGGGGCCACTAGGCCGCTTCCCACCTGGTGTCCGAGGTAGGTTACAGACCCTTGCCCAATTTGACACTTGCTGGCCTTGATCGTGAGGCCAGCTCGCTGAAGGGCTTGCAGCACTGCTCGGCGGTGGTGGAGGTGCTCGGTCCAATGGTGGCTGTATACAGCGATGTCGTCTAGGTAGGCGGCGCTGAATCCTTCGAGCCCCGCCAGGACCTGATTGGCGAGCCGTTGGAATGTTGCTGGGGCATTCTTCATGCCGAAGGGCATGACCGTGAAATGGTAATGGCCATCGGGGGTGGAGAAGGCAGAACGTTCTTGCGCCCGGGGTGTGAGGCCGATCTGCCAATAGCCTGCTGTCAAGTCGAAGATGCTGAGGTAGCGGGCAGCTCCCATTCGGTCGACTAGTTCATCTGCCCGGGGGATGGGGTGCGCGTCTGTTCTGGTGACCGCATTCAAGCCCCGGTAGTCGACGCAGAACCGGAGTTCGGGTGTGGTGCCGGGGGCAGCTGCTTTGGGGACCAGTACGACAGGGCTGGCCCAGGGACTGTCTGAGGGCTCGATGACCCCGATCGTGAGCATCTTGGCTATTTCTTCCTGGATGCAGGCCCGTACCCGGTCTGGCACGCGGTAGGCCCGGTGGCGGATAGGGGGGCTGTCCCCGGTATCCACATCGTGCACACACCAGGAAGTGACACCCGGGGTGAGGGAGAACAGGCTGGCGAACTGTGATAGGAGGGCTTGACACTCCTGGCGTTGTTCTCTGGTGAGGGCCTCTGAGAGCCGGACCCCATCCACGGAGCCGTCTTGCTCTTGAGTCCGTAGGAGGTCAGGGAGAGGCTCGGAGTCTTCTTCAACCCCAGTGTCTGTGGCCATCAGGAGGCTGAGCTCTGTTCGCACAAAGTGGGGTTTTAGTCTGTTAGCGTGGAGGACCCGGAGAGGGTTCCGGGAGGATTCCATGTCGATGAGATAAGTGGCAGGCCCCTTGCGCTCTATTACTTTGAAGGGCCCCGTCCATTTGTCTTGCAGGGCGCATGGCTCAGTGGGGGACATCACCCATACCTGTTGGCCAGGTTCGAATTCAATGGATGAGGCATTCTGGTCATACCATTTTTTCATGTCCTCTTGACTGGCCTCTAGGTTGGCCTTCGCTAGTTCTCTGAACCGCCGGGTCTGGTTGCGGAGGGTGAGGAGGTACCGGAAGACATCTGGAGGGTTCTTTAGCGGAGGCATCTCCCAGCCTTCTTTGACGAGACTGAGCGGCCCTCGCACTGGGTGTCCATATAGCAGTTCAAATGGGCTGAAGCCCAGGGATTTCTGGGGGACTTCTCGATATGCGAAGAGGAGGCACGGCAGCAGCACATCCCACTGGCGACGGAGGGGCTCTTCCAACCCCCCGATCATTCCCTTTAGCGTGCGGTTGAACCGCTCAACGAGTCCGTTCCCTTGAGGGTGATAGGGGGTTGTGAATCTGTAGGTGACCCCGCACTGTTGCCAGAGGGACTTCATGTATTTGGAAATAAAGTTCGTGCCTCTGTCGCTGACGACTTCTCGGGGGAAGCCCACACGGGAGAAGATCCCCATCAGGGCCCGGCCGACCACCGGGGCTGTCACAGTTCGCAGAGGAACAGCCTCAGGGTAGCGGGTGGCGTGGTCCACTAGCACCAGGATGAATCGATGGCCTTGTTTTGTGCGTGGGTCCAAGGGCCCCACAATGTCTATTCCGACTCTCTCAAACGGGGTAGTGACCACGGGAAAAGGTTGCAGGGGAGCCTTCAGTTTGCGGCCGCTCTTCCCACTGGCTTGGCACGTGGGGCAAGATCGGCAATGCTGGTGCACATCGTTTCTCATTTTGGGCCAGAAGAAGTGGGTCACTAGGCGACTGTAGGTTTTATCTTGACCCAGATGTCCTGCCAGGGGGACATCGTGGGCCAGGTTTAACAGGAAGTCTCTGAAACGGAGGGGTACCACTAGTACTCGGTTGCTCCCCAGCTCGGCGATTCTTTGCTCGCTGTACAGCAGATCATTGTCCCAGTAGACCCAATGAGTTCCGGGGGTATCCCCTGCGCTTTGGGCGAGCGCTTGCTGGCGGAGTCCCTCGAGGGAGGGACAGGTCTTCTGTTCTTTGCGAAATTGTTCTTGCGTGGGCCCCCCTTCTTGAGGCCACTGGTCGAGGTTAGCGAGGTCGGTGGGTTGAGCTGGTTCGGCGGGAATGTTACGGTCGGTGTTTTCGGCCGGGGCGACCGGAGGCGGTGGCGCCGGCCATTCGGGTTCTTCTGGCTGGTGGTTGGCACGGGCGGCCATGGAACGGGTGGTGACGCACGCCCAGTCGGGGACGCCCAACATCCCCAGGTGTTCCTTTCGCTCCACGGCGGCCCATGGAGAGCTTTCCAGGTCATTGCCCAGGAGGCAGTCTACGGGGGCATCGTCTCGGACCGTCACTTTCAACATGCCGGAGACCCCCCCCCATTCGAAGGGGACGCAGGCCATCCGACACAGGTTCTCCGAGTTATCGGCTGATCGTACAGGGCAGAGAATGTTCGGTAGATACTGTTCTGGGGCCACCAGGTGACAGCGGACGGCTGTTACACTGGCCCCGGTGTAAGCATGAGCGGATTTTGCGGATTGGCAATCCGCGAATTTGCGGATTTGCAAACTCGCAATCCGCAAAATCCGCGAATTCCCGCGAATTTGCGGATTTTTTTTTTTTTTTGTGTTCGCCCGTGTTTCTGCCAGTTCGCGAGGGTTTTTACAATTTCGCAATTTGCGAACTTACCTGTCGGGTCGCAAGTTTTGCGAACTTGTTGTTTCTACGTGTCCAACCTGTTTGGGACACTCTTCTTCATCACTGCCACTCTCTGTCACCACTGCCACTCTCTGACTACTCATGCCACCCTCTGGCCCACCCATGCCACCCTCTGTTTCATCACCACACCCTCTGGTTGTCCAGTGTACATTATTTTTGGCAAAGCAAAGCACACCTTCCCTGCCTCAAGTGACCTGAATTAATTTGGGGCTGATTAATGTGTCACAGAATATTTTTTTAGCTGGCACCTGCTTCCTTAGTGCGCCCTGATTAGTGATCTTTTGCACTTGCTAAGTGCTTTCATTGTTGCAAAATTAGTTACAACACCTGCCCTGCCCCAACTGACAATAATGAATTAGGGGCTGATTAATGGATTTTAACTTCCAGCCTGGCTCCTGCTTGTCTCCCTTAGCTGTAATTCAGGACCTTTGTGGCATATGTGTAACTATTCTGAGGTTCAGAGCAGGGTCACATAATAGTTGCAACTGGCAACTGAACTCTGGAGGGGCCCCTCAGGAAGCACTACAGGAAATGGCTACTAATGATGAGCCTGAACTTTTGAACCTGGTAAGTAGTTACTTTCAGTTTTGCTAAAATCGTATTTCTGCAATTTCGCACTCATTCGCGGGGCGCGAACTCACGCGAACAGTGCGAGCAGTGCGAGCAAAATCCGCTGCTCGCGGATTTGCGGATTTTTCAGGAAATTCGCAAATCTCGCGGATTGCGGATTTCCCGAAAATCCGCAAAATCCGCGAGCGGAACGGATTTTCCGCCCATGCCTACCCCGGTGTCACGAAGGGCTTCGGCCTGGTGTCCATTGATGCTCACCCATTGGCTGTACTTCTGGGTGTTAGCGGGTAGGGGGACCCGCGGGACCATGTCTTTCCCCCCTAAGCAGGCTAGAGTCATGGCGGCTGGCTCCCACTCTTGATGCTCTTGTTCGTACTCTTCCTGTTCCTCGGAGATCTGTTCTTCCCCTAGGGCTGCAGCGGCCACTTGGCGGGGTCTTGGGCTCTGGTACTGCGGGCAGTTTGGGTCGTTCGCATAGTGGCCGACTCGTTGACATCGGTGACACGTGACATTGGCTCTGTACCCCGGTCGCGCTGGGGTGCTGCCCCGGTTGGCCGGGGGGGTGGTGTTGGTAGCGGGGGCGACCGGGGCGTTGTCTCTTCCTCGCCCTTGGCCCCCTCCTCCTCCTCTGGGTCGGTGCTGACCATTGTTGTTCCGGTTCTGTTCGTAGGACCCATTCCGGCCCACTCTGGTGATCTCCCACCGGTCAGCTTCGGCTGCGAGCTGCCGGGGATCCGTTAACTTGCTGTCGAGGAGGTGTTGGCGGAGTTCAATGAAGCAATTGTTCGACAGATGCTCCCATACCATCAGGTTAAATAGTTGCTCGTAGGTCGTGACGTTGCTTCCTCGGATCCAGCCCTCGAAGGCTCGGCTAAAGTATGTTACATAGTCCACCCAAGTTGTACCCGGGATGCGGGTGCAGTCTCGGAACCTCTGACGGTACATCTCGGGTGTGAGACCATAGCGGGTGAGGAGGGCCGCTTTCATATGGTCGTAGGAGGTCATCTGGTGGTCCGGGAGCTGTAGTAGGGTGTCGCGGCCCTCATTGAGGAATCTTCCCCAGAGACCAGCTCCCCAGTCGCTTCTATCGATCCGGTGTGCAGTCATAGCGATTTCATAGGCTTTAAACCATTGCTGGATGTCGTCCTCTCTGAAGTATTCTCGGACAACATCCTTGGGGATGTGTACCTTTTTGTCTGTGGCCCCTGAGGTGGGGGGTCGCTCGGGTACCCCTGCTTCTTTATTCTGCTTGCGTAGGTTGATCTCGGCTAGGTTTCGTTCGTGTTCGTACGCTAGTTTTTTTTCCTCGAGCTCCCTTTGTCTCTGTTTCTCCTCTCTTTCTTCTCGGAGACGCAGGTGCTCTAAGTTGATTTTTTGTTCGGCCAACTTAAGTTCAACGTCCATTTTAAGTCGGGCCATTTCTAGTTCGTGTAGTCGGGTCCTTTCTCTTTCCTGGATCTCGCCTTGCGAGAGACCCGTTCTTTGCCCTTCCGGGGCCGTGGTCGTTTTTTCTACGGTGCTTTGATCAGGGGTTCCGGCAGCCCCGGTTTCTGCCCAAGATTCTAGGGCATGCTTAAAATCGTCCTTGGTACTCAGTCCGGTGGTAGCGATACCCAGTTCGATGCAGAATTGTTTAAGTTCACGATGGTTGTACTCCTCCAATTTCTCCATTTGGAATTTCTCGGTTGATCCGCTCTCTTTCGTGGTCATTGTGACTTCGTCGTGGGGTGAGCTACTCTCTGTACGTTTATGCGGTGATTCGGATCGCGCCGCTGGCCACCAATGTTAGACGGACCGGGAGGGTCGGCCGAGGTTACGGGGAGAGGTCTCCAGGGAGAGCCGTCTCCAACGACTGTACAGATAAGTAACTTCCCCCCCACAGACGGACACCACACAAGGTTGAAGGTTAACGAGACTTTATATGCAATTCTTAGGTTACGAGGATGGATACAAGGAGGTCTGGACTCAGGGGTCCCCTCGGTTCTAGTCTCTGGTTTAGGAAAGGGGTAGCGGGACAGTCTTAGTTACCAATGAGTACAAAATAGCTCTCAATCCTCGAGCTCGGCGTTCTAGATGATCGGGCCGTGGAGGAGCCAAGCAGGTCCCGAGATGGATGAAGGAAGGACGACGGTCCGCGGCGGAGCCTGCAGGTCCCGGTGGAAGATGACGGTTACAACGGTCCGCGGCCACGCCAGCAGATCCCGACGACGATGAAGGATGAAGGTTACGACGGCTGTGGCAGCGCCAACAGGCAGGACGATGGTGCACAGGACAGAGCTATGGCAGCGCCAGTAGTCCGTCCAGGATGAGTTCCTCTTTACGTCTCTCGACTCCAAGATACAACTGCCTTCCTGCTCTGGAGCTGCCCCAGTTATAGGGCTGGCGTGCTTTGATGTCCGGACCCTCGCACTTGGAGGTCGGGAGGTCCGGGATGGGGGAGTCCAGACACCCAGCAGGGGGGTGGAGCCAGCGCCCGGGGAGGCGATGGGCGAGCGGCACTTGGTGGGGGAGAGCCATCGGCACCTCTTTCTCCCATTGACTTGCCAAGTAGCCCGCTCACCTCCTGGGTGGAGGGTGGTGCCGGAATGTCTGAGGCCGGGCCAGGCCCAGGGTTGAGGTCGATCGGGGGCCAGGCGGCCTCGTGGTGGAGTGTCCAAGATGGCGCCCCAGGCTGGGCGCGTGGGCCGGCAGTGGATCGGACCCTCGAGGTCGGCAGGCTCGAGGGCAGGGGTCCCTGAGGGGACGGAGGACGTGCAATGGTGGTGTGTGGTACTTGCGGGACTGGGCTCAGGCCTGGTTGGGCCGGGGGAGAGCGGCCCTTCATGTGGCCTGTCCAACAGAGACCCTATCTTCAAAGCCCGGGGACCAGGTGATTCCATGCAAGTCAGGGTGTGAGCGTAACATAGCCGCAAGTGGCTCCAGAGCCAGGGCAAACAGGAGCGGAGACAAGGGGCAACCCTGTTTAGTACCACGGTGAAGCGCAAAAGAAGCAGACATGCGACCGTTAACTGTGACAGCAGCCAGTGGGCATGCATAAAGAAGTTGCACCCAACCCAGGAAGCCCGGTCCAAACCCAAGCTTTGCTAGCACTGCCCATAAATAGCTCCACTCCAGGGAATCAAAGGCCATCGTGGCATCAAGGGAAGCAAGTACCGCCGGTTCCTTCAGAGCGTGAGCCCTGGCCATGACCCCATGCAATCGTCTCAGGTTGAGGGCAGTGTTGCGGCGGGGAATAAAACCTGATTGGTCTGGGTGTACCAGGTCACTGATAACACCGACCAGCCGATTAGCAAGTAGCTTAGCCAGGATCTTGGGCTCCGCGTTGAGGAGAGAAATGGGGCGGTAGGATCTGCAAACGTCCCGCGGCTTGCCGTCCTTGTGAATGACCACTATGGTGGCCAGTCGCTGATCTAAGGGAAGGACTCCCTCTTCACGGGCCTGGAGGAACATATCTCTCAGATAAGGAGAGATCACATCCGGCCGGATCTTGTATAACTCAACCGGTATGCCATTGGGGCCAGTAGCTTTACCCGACCGCAAGGCGCGAATCGCCAAAGCAATCTCGTCCGCGGTTATATCTCGATCCATATTGGCACGGTCCTCTTCAGAAAGACAGGGGAGGTCAATCGCTGAGAGGAACTCAGCTGAATCGGTCTCGGAGCGGTCTGAACTGGCTGTGTAGACACCCCGGAAATAGTCCTCAAAAGACTCGGCAATAGCGCTCGGGTCTGTGACCGCCACTCCGTCCTCACCCAGGATTTCCGGAACCACCCGGCTTGCCATCTCCCGCCTGTCCAACCAGGCCAGCAACTTGCCGGCCTTGTCACCGACGTCATAAATGCGGCCCTGCTGCTCCTTGGCCAAAACCAGGGCAGCATTCTGAGCGAGATCATGGTACTCCGACTGTTTCAGGGAGAGTTCGTGTAGGAGAGTAGGGTCTGGCTCAGGCCGTAAAACGGGACTCGAGATCCAAGACTTCTTCTTCCACATGCAGAAGGTTGGCATCACGAGCTCGCTTAGCCTCCGCGATGAGAGCTAGGGCTTCACCCCGCAATACAGACTTGAACGCCTCCCACAGGGTGACCGCCGAGCCAACGGAGCCCGCATTTTCAGTGAAATATAAGGCGATGGCCTTAGTCAGGAGTGCACGTGTCTTATGGTTGCGGAAATACCAGGGGTTCACCGCCACCGGACGGCTGGACAGGATAATACCAAAATCGAACGAGACCCACAACGGAGAGTGATCAGAGACGCCCCTTGCCAGATAGCGGGCCTCGGACACGGCAGGCGAATGCGCCGCCAGGGTGAGAACGTAATCTATACGGGACAGGCTCCCATGGGCACCGGAAAGGAACGAAAATTGGCGGAGCGCAGGATGCAGTAGCCGCCAACAATCCACTAGACCCATGGAGTCAAGGAAGGACGGCAGCCACATTTGGGAACCCCGTAGGTCCCTCGGTGGCTGGCGATCAAGGGTGCCAGAGCAGACGGAGTTGAGATCGCCCCCTAGGATCAGCAGGCCCGAAGGCAGGGACAAGATGGCGCCACCAAGGTCTTGAAAGGTGCTAGATTGGAGGCCTGGGGGAACATAAACCGAAAGCAGCGCTAAAGATCGCCCCTCCCATCTTCCTGCCACAGCTGCGTAGCGTCCCCTTTCATCAAGCAACGTGACGTCTATTTCAAGGGGAAGGGACGCACGCACAAGGATGCCCGCCCCCCGGGAACCCGAGGAGAACCCAGAGTGGGCAACCATTTTGTAACCCTTACGATTCAGGGCCCTACAGGAGTTCCCCACCAAGTGCGTCTCTTGCAGAAGCACAACATCAGGCATGTGTCTCTTTATCAGTTGAATTACCACCCCTCTCTTAACTCGGTCACCTAGTCCATTGACATTCCAGCTAAGCACTTTCAATTTCCTACCCCCCATCATCCAACAGCCCGCCCCACCCGACTCCAACCAACTCAATCATAAAGGTTACAGTAAAAAACACATTCCATTGCCTTAAGAAAGAGAAAGAGAAAGCACAAACGAACAATAAAACTTGCATAGTTGCACCCCCCACCCTGCACCCCTGCATATGACTAAAAAGCCCCCCCAACCAGCAGTGTCCCTGTCGCCCCATAACTACTCTACAAGAAGACACCCAGAGGAGTGAGGAATCTCCGCGAACACCCCCCGCCACCCTCCATGTACAGACAGGAAAGTTAATATGGTATCATAAAGCCACATCCGATAGTCGTGTGAGGTAGAAATAACAGTCGATGAATCACCCACTATAGAGCCAAGTCTCATAGGTCCGGGCCACCAGCAGCACCACCTTCATGTTCATCCTGAGCGTCTCAGCGCGGTGATAAAGTGTCCAGCCAGTCACTTACATTTTCAGCAAAGTCAAAGAAGAGGGCACGGCCCTCATGTTCGATCCGGAGCTTGGCGGGGAATATCATGGAATATTTGAGACCCAGGTCCCGTAGTCTTCGCTTCACCCCGGCGTAGCTCTGGCGCTGTCGCTGCACCGTCCTGGTAAAGTCCGGATAGAAATGGACGTCAGCATTCTGGAACTTAAGCGGTCCCTGCCGTCTGGAAGCCTGCAGGACCGCGTCTCTGTCTCGGAAATTGAGCAGCCGGGCTACGATGGGTCTGGGTGCCACGCCCGACTTCGGCGGGCCACCCGGCACTCGGTGGGCTCGCTCCACCGAGAAAAAGTTGCTAAGGCCAGGCGGTGCCAGATGGGTCTTGATCAGGTCTTCCACGAGGAGGTCCGTCGCCGCCTCCTCTGACCCCTCCGGTACTCCGACAATGCGAACGTTCTGCCGCCTGGCACGGCTCTCAAACTCCTCCAGCCGCCTTGAGAATTGCTCCGCAGTCCTCTGCAGGTTCCGGACCTCCGTTTGTAGGTCCGAGACGTCTCCCGTCAGACTGGATGTCTTGATGTCCAGATTCTTGACTCTATCATTAGTTTTACCCAAGTCGGCTCTAATGAGAGTCAGGTCGACGGCCATAGTGTCCACTTTATGCGTAAGGACCTCATGCTGTTGCTGCATGTCCGCCCTGAAACTTGTGATGGCCCCCATAATATCGCTCAGGGTGGGCTCAGAGCCGTCCGGCGAGCCCGAGTGCGGGATGTTCCTGGCAGAGGGACCAGTAACAGGCGGCGTCTTCAGTTGGGTATAGCGATCAATCCTGTTCTGTTGCTGCTGTGTTTTGCCGCGGACGCCTCTGTTCGATGTCTTATCGGGGTCCCCTTTGCCCGCCATGTTGGGTCCGAGAGAACAAAGGGTTATGCCAGGCAAGCCCGAGCCCAATGAGCCGGAGATTTGTACGGGCTGGACCGTAGGAGGCCGTCAAAGGAACGCTCCGCTATCCAAAACACCTCGTTGTTGGTGAAGGCAGGCAGGCACTCCGCGGAGCGGCAGTGTATAGTGGCAGAGTCCGGAGACACAATGGCACTGCACTGGCACGGAGTCCCACTCGACGTAGCTCAGCGTAGGAAACACCGATTCGTGATCTGAAAACGGTTCTCGCCTCAGTGGACCATCAGCAACAAGCATCCACCCTCGTGGATCAGGATTGCAGGCAGGATGATTGCAGAGGATCGGAGGGTCCGCGGAGCTCCGAGCTTACGCGGCCATCTTGGTTGCCCGCGAAGCTCCTCCTCCCATGCAGACAATGTTAAACAGATGGGGAGATGGTCATCAGACTGTTTCAAACGTTATGTGCGGTTGCACGTGTTGTAACTTATTTGAGAAGTGCACTCACGCTTGTTGTCTTTTGTTTGGATTACACTTTCGCGAGCCTGTGACGCAGGGCGGAAATTGGGACCGGCCCAGTATCAGCTAACCACCACTGCAAGAGCAAGGAATGGAAGACGAGTGGTCTGGGTCGTGGGCCATTCATAAGTGAGACGGGCCGCGGACATATTCAGGGCAGGTGATGCGATTCACACATCTGAGGAATATGGTCTCAGGGTGTCCTTCCATGGGAAGGGCGGTTTGTGTATTGACCAACTGCGAAATTTTGTGGAAGAATTGTTAGGGCGGCACAGGTCACCGCAATCAGTAGTTATAGTGCACATTGGGGGCAATGACTGGGTGAGGTTGGGCAGATGGGCATAAATCGAACACATACCTTCAGCAGTTAGTTGGTTAGCAAAGACACTCCTGTGGTGCACAATAGCTTGGTCCCACATGATTCCGAGGAGGGTGTGGAGTGGTGGGTTGTCCACGACAGCGTTGAACCTTTCGGTAAAGAGGGTCAACAATAAAATGGAGAAGTTGTTTCAACCTAAGCACCTTCAAAGTATACCTCACGGGTGCATCTGGGGGGACCACTGTTATTCACATGATGGAGTACACCTGTCCAGGTAGGGGAGAGACATATTGATAGGAGACATGATAGCTTGGCTAGTGGGTTTGAGGAGACATGACCTATAACAGTTGTGGGGGGGCCAGATAGTCGGTCAACTATCTGGCCTGTGGCGGTAAGGTCATGATCGGTGAGCAGTGATTTCAAGGTCCCTAGTGGGGGCGCCACTCATTATGCATGGGAGCGCCCAGGGGGAGGTGGCCATTGGCCCCTCCCACGGGGGGGCGGCACCCATTACGGATGGGATCGCCCAGGTGGAGACGGCCATAGGCCCCTCCCACCAATTTCCCGGGTGCCGGATATCCGTTTCGGCGGAAGGTAGTGCGGGGAAAGGGGGGGAGTTCACGCTGTCCTTCTTACGGTTACCCCGCACGGGAACTCGGACGTCCTTAAGAGTGGAAGGGGGCCCCCAGGACAAGGGAAGTTCCAGATGGCTACGAGGGTAAAGTCCTCTGCGCATGCGCCACTCATATGTGAGGGCGGAAATTGGTTGATAGGGATCTGACACCGGTTAAGACCTTGCCGTTGGCCCCTAACGATAGGATGTACAAAATTTGTATGCAATGCATGATGTTAGACTCGGTTAGGAAAATCTTTGTATTAGAGATTTGTTAAGGTTAACCTGGATACCTGTCTACATCAAGTGTAATGTAAAGTTGAATTTTGTACATGATAAATGAAACGTTTTTAATTTAAAGTTTTAAATTTTGTTTCATGTTTTTAATAAATATGGCCGGGGGGGGTCGCGAGGCCCCCCTGCCTTCCAAAAAGTTCAAAAATGTGTCTGTCTCCTACCATTAGGATTGGTAGTGGAAGGCGTGGCGGGCATCCCGCACCATATGGAAAGGGGAGACCTCTCGGTCACCCCGAACGTATGGCTGGGTGCCCCAACCGCCCGGGAAACCTTTGCAGGCACGGGGCGTGTCCCCGGCCGGTATGCCCAAAGTGGCGTGGTTGGAGCATGCCCCCGCTGCCTAAGAAGGAGGTCCTCACACCCGCCCAGAAGTCCGTGCACTTCCGGGCGGGAGGGGGATGCCGCCCCACCTCCCGCTGCAAGTTAAAAGGCGCGGAGGTCCAGGCAGGCGTCCTCTTGTTCCTGCGCTCTGAAGGCTGCACCACTCGTCGCTCGTGAGCCCACAAGGGAACAAGCAGCAGATTTTTGACCCACCCACCAGCCCATGTTGCAGAAGTTTGGGAGCAAATAAAGTTGTGATTTGCAATTGATTGTGATGCATAAACATCTTGTCTAGGCCTTTTTTCCCATTGTAGATTGATACTAAAGATTGTGTATGCAATAGAATACTTGTCTCTAGGCCTTTTTTTCCTTTGTTGAATGGTGATAAACTGTATGCAATAAAATGGTTTCTCTGTTATAGGACCTTTTTCTCCTTTGTAGCAATGTTGATAGTATGTTGGGTACTATTATGGGGCATCCACTCTTCAAGGGCGGGAGTAGCAGTGAGGGATATCTCTAGCAATGGTATGAATTATGCGTAGGCTTTTTCCCACTAGTAGGTCATTAACTGTCGTATTTATTTAGTCTTCGGTCGGGCGGTAAAGTCATGATCGGTGAGCAGTGATTTCAAGGTCCCTCGTGGGGGCGCCACCCATTATGGATGGGAGCGCCCAGGGGGAGGCAGCCATTGGTCCCTCCCACCGGGGAGGCGGCACCCATTACGGATGGGATCGCCCAGGGGGAGACGGCCATAGGCCCCTCCCAGGGGGAGACACCATAGGCCCCTCCCATGAATTTACCGGGGGCCGGATAACCGCTGCAGCGGAAGGTAGTGCGGGGAAAGGGGGGAGTTCACGCTGTCCTTCTTACGGTTACCCCGCACGGGAACTCGGACGTCCTTGAAATGGCGCCGAGTGGAAGGGGGCCCCCAGGACAAGGGAAGTTACGGATGGCTACGAGGGTAAAGTCCTCTGTGCATGCGCCACTCATACGTGAGGGCGGAAATTGGTTGATAGGGATCTGACACCGGTTAAGACCTTGCCGTTGGCCCCTAACAATAGGATGGACAAAATTTGTATGCAATGCATGATGTTATACTCGGTTAGGAAAATCTTTGTATTAGAGATTTGTTAAGGTTAGCCTGGATACCTGTCTACATCAAGTGTAATGGAAAGTTGAATTTTGTACATGATAAATGAAACGTTTTTAATTTAAAGTTTTAAATTTTGTTTCATGTTTTTAAATAATACGGCCGGGGGGGTCGCTAGGCCCCCCTGCCTTCCAAAAAGTTCAAAAATGTGTCTATCTCCTACCATTGGGATTGGTGGTGGAAGGGGTGGCGGGCATCCCGGACCATAAAGGGCAATCTCGCACTGTCCTATTGACAGGGAGAACCCTTTGGAATATAGAGTGAGGTATGCCCCTTCGCACAAACACACTATATTCAAGATGTATCCCATATTCTTGGTCCAAATTAAAGCAGCAGGGCTTGCCGGATGCAATTCTAAACCCTACAATGGATTTATATACAGACACCTGGATGCAGGTAAAGATCGCTAATGGGGGCCAGCTGACACGGAAGATTAACACACATGACAGATTAAAACAGGGCTGTGTGTTGGCCCCTCATCTTTCATGTCAGACTTAACCCCAAGGCTGGATGGGACTAATGCTCACCCACCGCGGCTAGGAACACTACGGCTGACACATCTCTCCTAAGCCGAAGATGTGGTGCTCCTAAGTCAGACAAAAATAGGTCTACAACGCCTCCTGCATGAACTGGCATAATACACAAAACTCAATCTCCTTGAAATCAACAGCCAGAAAACAAAGATCATGATACTGACCCTTCGACGTAATACTCTGCCGGTTTTTGTCATAGACAACAAAAAATTGGAAGTGGTGGGCAATTACAAGTACTTGGGAATACAATTGGACAGTCGCCTTAACTTTTCCCTGCACTTCGATGTCATCGAAAAAAAGGAATAGCCCTGTTACATGCGTTTAACAGTATTTCCAAACAGCTAAAAGGCCCGTTTTTTAATCCACTTCTGATAGTCATCAAAGCCAAGTTACTACCCACAATAGGCTATGGCAGTGTGTTACATCATGGCAGAAGTGCACAGCTTCTAGACCGAATCCAAATTAGAGTCTACAAGCGGGTTTTTAGTGTACCGTCCAATGCTTCACCTGCGCAGGTCCGACTGGAGTTCGGCCTGCAATCCCAAGAACTGCAAAAAAAGTACGAGACCATTAAATTCTGGTATGATATTTGGATGAACAGGGAAACAGTAATCAACCAAGCCACGTGGGAAGCAATGCAAAATAATCCCAACTCTCAGCATGCTAAGTATCTAAAACTATCCCTCGACACTACTGAACTTACATCCTTGTGGCAAACTAAGCTACCGGTATCATCATTAAAGCTAGCGATTAAAAAGGCTGCTAACAGGCACTCGCTGATCAATGACAAGTCAATCCTCAGTCACTGAGTGCATGCCTGGATGATAATCCAATCGTACAAAGTGCTTAAACCTGCAGCCTGTCTTGGGCTTTCCTTTTCTTCGTATGTCAAAACGAAATACCTTAATTTAAGGATGGGTAATCTGCCGACAAACGCAGTCAAACCGGATTGGAGGAAACCAGACACCAAGGAGTGTGGAAAGGGGCGACCACTCGGTCCCCCCGAACGTATGGTGGAGTACCCCGATCCCCCCGGGAAGCCATTTTGGGCGGGAGGCGAGTCTCGGCTGGTATGCCCGAAGCGGCGTAGCCGGGGCGCGCCTTTTCCCGCCCAAGAGGGGGTTGTCCTAGACACCAACACCGCTAGCCACGCCCTGGAGGCAGATTGGAGGTGGGTACACGCCCGCCCGAAGAAGGATAAAAGGAGCGACAAGCCAAGGAAGCATCCTCTTTTTCCTGTGCTCTGAAGCTGCACCTCCCCGTTGCACGTGAGCTCGAGACGGAACGAAGAGCCATTTTTGAGAATTAATCGTGTGTTTTCTTCTTTCAGTGAGTTCGGGGCTTTTTGCTTAGGACCTTTGAGGAATATACGTGGACGATGCCTAGCAAGAAGGTCGGAAAGAGGATCGGGACCGATCAGATGCTCCGTATGCTGATGAAAGACATGGCGGATATGAAAAAGCAGATGGCGGTAATGAATGGTGTTGGGGGGCCTAAGAGAGTCATCGGGCCGGCATTGCCGGGAGTAGTCCCTAGCGGGAGAGGCAGAAGGGCCAAGAAGGGAGCGTCGGGGGGGGAAGCCCCGGTGCCCGAAGTACCCCCTGCGCACCCGGTCACCCCGATCGAGGCCCCGACTCCGGTCCCAGACGTGGGCCAACCCATCCCTGTGGTAGTCACTCCGGTGAACGGGGAGGATATGCCTCCTGAGCTGGCTGCCCAGTTGGCGGCATGGTTAGGCAAAGAAAACGAGGGGGCCACGGCTGAGGAAGCCAGGGCAATAATGAAGCAGTTGCAGCAATCAAAAGATGCTGCGAAGGCACCGTCTCCTTTTGTTTCCCCGCAGGCTCCCGTGGAACAACCAGTGTCGGGCGTTGGTTCGGCAGGAACTACGGTCACAGTGGCCGGTTCAGGTAAGCAGCCATTGCCGATTGCAGGGGAGGGATCGGTACCTTCAAGGAGGGAAAAAGTTGTTCAGCATATCCCGATGGATGTAAAAGAAAGGATATGGTCTGATAAATATGTAAACATGTTTTCCTTGTTGACCGATCATTATGAGATTGAGCATGTTAAAAATCAGAAAGAGTTTCTGCATCCTAGTGTATGGCGCGCCAAGATGGCCGCTTTCAGGGTGGATGAGTCGATCGACAATTGGGGCAGAGCGTTTGGAATGTTCATTGCAATTATGGGGGAACGTAGACCCGAATTGTTGGTGGGATTAGCCGTGTATCAGACACGTATCATGGAATTTTTTGGGACATATAGTGGCAATCATTGGTTGCATTACGATAGCATATTTCGTAAGTCCAAGGAGCACGACTCATCCCTGACGTGGGATTGTTTCGACTCCATTTCCTGGCAGAAAATGGAGAAGTCAGGCTCGGCGAAGTCGCCATCTTTAGGGGGGGGTATGGTCGAGTTTGCCCGCCATTCGCCTGGGACGCCCTTTCGGGCAGGATCGAGCAACGATCAGCACACAAAGAATAATGGCAACTCAGGTAAAAAAGGGGTCTGCTGGAGCTTTAACAGAGGTAAATGTACTAGGCCGCAGGGATCTTGCAGGTTTAGGCATGAATGTACTGGGTGCGGGCAGTCCTCTCACCCCGAGACCATGTGCAGAGCCAAAAATGGTGATCCAGGAAGTAGGGGGGGCGCCAAACAGGTCTGAAATAGTCCGAGGGGCACCTCTCCCTACCCCGATTGATATCATGGCAATGATTCCTTGGTTGAACGAATATCCGGATCATATCTCCACTGGGGTGTTGCGAGATGGTTTTTCATATGGTCTCCACATCCCGGCGGGGGATTTTCAGGGTAAAGCGCAATGCAGGAACCAACTGTCGGTTCTGCAGAATACGGCGGTGGTGCAAGCTAAGATTGGTAAGGAGGTTGAAGGACTGGGCTCTTTAAGACCCAGCGGTGCCAGGGCACAACACCTGAAACCTTCGTGGGTAACCTGCTCCGGCGTACAAATGACAGAGACACGGGACACTTCCTTCGACGTCAAAGATTCAAGGTTTATTTGCTGCAGGGAACACAGAAGTCACGACAAGTACACCACGTGCAACTTGGGGAGACTGCTTCAAATTGGTTCTGTGGATCGCTCCTTTTATACAGTTTTTACCCATAGGATAACATTGAACACAAAAGTTTACAACCCGGTTCCCATCATTATCCCCCAGAGGGGTCGCTTTGGTCACTTTGAAACACATCAGGTCCGGAACATAAGTGCGGAAACATTTGGCGGTTCCCAACTGTAAAAACCATCTTCCCACCATTAGCGAATTCCAATCAGCAGTA
Source organism: Lissotriton vulgaris (assembly GCF_964263255.1). Classification (NCBI taxonomy): domain Eukaryota; kingdom Metazoa; phylum Chordata; class Amphibia; order Caudata; family Salamandridae; genus Lissotriton; species Lissotriton vulgaris. Next base: position 238,892,980 of record NC_141699.1, on the reverse strand, counting down.
AAACAGATCGAAGTAGGAACAAGGACAGGTGTAGAGGAAGACGGAGACAGTGGGGAGATCGGAAAGGGTGTAAAAGGGGAGGTATCGGGAAACACGAGATACAGGCATCAAAGGGACGTGCCTAATGAGATGCACGGCTGAGACAATAAGTCCGTGCGGCAAGATGAGCCTTGAGCGGCGCCATCTGCCTTACAGTAGCATCCCCCTCGTCATAAAGACACTTACAAAGAACATGTGTCTTCCGCAAATATCTTGGGAGTCCCAGGGTCGCGAAGCGGACAACGTCCGTTCGCTGGCTACTTGAGGGCAAGAGACAAAATGGATGCCGTATCTAAGATGGAACCCGTGGGTACAGATGAAAAACCCACATAACAAACGAACGGTTTAAGTTAGCACAGCGAAACTGCGCACACTTACTAAACTCGTCATTTGCGGTTCATAGATACCAGACTCGACCATATTCGTGCGAGTCGAAAACACCACTTACGATTGTCACGGAACCTCAGACACTCCTTTTGCCCTCATGTAGGCAAGCACTAGTCGGAATCATATTCAATATTCATCAGACCATCGAGATGTTGCTGTAGCATAGCTCTGTCCAACCGAGTCCCCTTGGTAACAGGTGGTTGTCTCATACACGTTGTAGCACAAAGGCCACATAAGGCAGGACCACACTGCACACAAAGGCAACACGTGAACAGGAACACTACAACGACTCCGATGATCATCAGAATCTTCCAACCCCAAGTCGACATCAGGCCCCAAAACCATCCAAGTAGCGTCCAATCCCCTACATCCACGTGTATGGATTCGGAGATCTTATGCAACCTCGAGATGGCTTGATAGACAGTTGGAGCATTATCTGGAATGAAAATGCAGCAGCTCGAATGGATCACCTTACATACCCCACCTCGATCTGCTAAGATGACATCTAAAACCATACGGTTTTGTAACGTCATAAGTCTCTCCGCCTGAAGTTCAGTGGTGATATTACCAAGGGCACTGGCAGTAATATTAGCTGTCGATTCTACCACTCGAGTCAACTGTCTCAGGTTCCTACTATTGACCATAGGTCCCCAAAACGGGAGGAAACCCTTGAAAAAGTCTCCTGCCTCTTGACCGGCAGTATCCTCTTCGCTAATTACGCCTCGCACAACTCTAGTATTATGATAATCGGCATCTACAGTGAACGTCGGAGGCAACAGATTTGCAATGAAACATGAGCCCATGAAGTCAGCGGGCAACCATGCATATGCACGATCATAGCAGATAAAGTATGTACCCTTGGCAGCCAGAAACACAGGGGACGAGACCATCGGCAGTATGTAATTTTCAGTGCAAGCACTTGCTCCAAGTCGGGCTTGCGATCTTCGGCCACGACCCATGAGACAGAAATTACCAGTGTGGGGTACGACCCATATCGGAGGCGAGTTTTTAAGCTGCTTTTCGCTAGTGAACGCACTATATTCACCTCTACTTAGGACCCTATAGGCCTGTATCTCTTCTTCGGGAATAAGCGAGGGATCATAGATATGGCTATCTAAATCCTCTATTGCTATCGACAAAGGTTTTTGATACGAGGTAGGACCAGAGTAGGGGGAACGTGGTTCTCGAATGGGGTGGAAACCCAGTGCGCTTCGAAACATTGTTTGAAATGCTCGAGCTGACCCTTGGGAACTATACGGTAACACCAGATATGGAATTCCCTTATCCGTAGTATGCGGCATCAACCCACACACCCAACAATTAGTAGTGTTAACCACTAACTGATGCTGATGAAGGAGCTGAATAAAGGAATTGTTGCGGAATTCTACACGTCTAGCCTGCTCGTGTTCCGGTAACATGTGAAAAGAATGAGGAGAAACAGTAGAGGTAAGATTAGAGTCAGGAGTAGGAGTAGGTGTAGCAGGTAAGAAGTAAGACATCATGTAGTACACCCCACCCGCCAATAATGCAGAAGCAGTCAAAAACAATACAAACAGTTGGAATATGAAACATTTGGTACGACTGAGTTGCTGCAGCTTGAATCTGTGGACTTGAGCTCCCTCCAAATCATTCAGCTTCGAGAATGCCATTCCCTACGACCGTCCGCAACGTTTCTTGACGCACTTCGTTCTGTGCAGCAATAGTCAATCCCTAGGAGTTCCCAGGAACCGACGGCCTTTAACCTAGCGTCAAGACCTACTGTCCAGAAGGAAGTACGCGCGCGGCCCTACGGCCTTCAATGCACAATATGTATGTATGCAAAAACAAAGTCTCTCAGCTGTAAAAGCAAAAATACAAGGAATGAAGCTCAATATATATACAAAATTATTACAGTAATATAAATATTCGAAACTGATCACGGAAACGGGATAATGCACTTGTCAATACAGAAAAGCAAGATCTTTTTATTTGTCCTTAGTGCGAGATCGCAAAAAGTATCGGGTTTTCCCAGGACGTGTCTGCTCGTCAAACAAAGGATCCGTTGAGGAGACAGCGTCCTGCTGATCAGTTGAGTGTTCTGGTCTTGAGTCTTTTGATGCCAATCGTTCAACAGTGTCTTTCTGCTGCGCTGAGGGTTCTTCAACAAGCTGTGCGTCGCTGAAAGGCACAAACGCCGACAATGTTTCTGTTTCCGATGATGCAATGCCTCTCCTTACCCACGGGTCTGCCGGCAAAGGGATGGGGACTCTTTTGGTGTGCGTGGCATGCACCCAATTCTTACGTCCCTCAAGACGAACAGCAGTCCTCGTGGCAAGGAGCACCTGGTAGGGTCCAGTGAACCTCGGGTCCAGGTTATTCTTGCGTGAAAAGTTTCTCGTCACCACCCAGTCTCCGGGCTGGAGCTGGTGGCCTGGACCCTCCGTCCGCGTCGGCAATGCGTCGTAAACCTGTTGGTGAATTAACCTCAGTTTAGCAGTCAAGTCATGTAGATAATCGATCAACATTGGGTACTCAAGATCAGAAAACATTCCTGGCCTAGGAACCCCCCACACATTCGCAGGACGGCCGAACACTATTTCATAGGGACTAAGCCCTATTCGGGAGTGTACAGTCGCCCTAGTTGACAGTAATGCTAAGGGTAAAGCATCTGGCCACGAAAGACCAGTCGTAGCCTGAATCTTTGCTAACTTTAGTTTAAGGGTGCCGTTGTACCCTTCAACCAATCCAGCTGACTGGGGATGATTGGCGCTGTGGAATTTCTGGTTAATTCCAAGGCCCTTACACACACTCTTCATCACACTACCCACAAACTCACTTCCGTTATCTGACCACACGACTCTAGGCATTCCATACCGAGGAAAATATTCCTTCAGTAGGATTTTCGCAGTAGACAAAGCAGTATTGTCTTTGAGAGGATAGGCCTCAATCCATCGGGAGAATGCGCAAACCACAACTAAAACGTATTTCAGGTTATTGCATCGCTCCATATGGATGAAGTCCAATTGAATCACCTCAAAGGGATACGAAGGGGGAGCAAAACTGCCAGGAGGAGTTGGGGTTCCTTTGCCAGGATTGTACATTATACACACCATACAATTCTTCACCAGACGTTCAGCACATTTCGTAATGCCATCATTCTTCCATACAGGAGACAATAATTTGCAAATACCTTTCGCGCTAATATGTGCTAACCCATGCGCCATTGTCACAACGGCCAGCACATACGCATCCGGCAACATCCATCTTTTCTGATCGGTCAAATCAATCCAACAACCACTCGCATCCAACTTTCCCGTACTTTCTTTCCACCTCGTCTTTTCAGTTTCGGTGGCCTCATTCTGAATTGCTTTCACACTCTCGATAGTGTCCTCACACATACTCGATTCTGTAGGCCACCTAACCGAACTCGTCACATACATTCGAGTGCTAAGGTTCCGGGCAGTCTCCTTAGCAGTCTCATCCGCAAACGCGTTACCACGACCAACATCATCCGTCACCTTACGATGCGCACTACATTTAACAATCGCAACTTGCGTAGGCAAAGTCAATGCATCCAAAAGATCATTCACAAGCTAGCCATGCTGTATCTTCGTACCGTGCGACGTCAAGAAACCTCTCTCTCTCCACAATCGTCCAAAACTGTGAGCGACGCCAAACGCGTATTGGCTGTCGGTAAACACATTCACACGTTTCCCTTTCGCTAATGCACACGCTCTAGTAAGAGCAATCAATTCTGCAGCTTGAGCAGAATTTTGATTCAACCTTGCAGTCTCAACAACAGTATTCAATGTTACAACAGCATAAGCAGTAGTCACATCGCCATTCAGCAACTTAAAACATGACCCATCCACATACAAAGTACCATCCGGATTTTCCAATGGGGTGTTTTTAAGGTCCACTCGACCTTTTGTTTCCTCTTCAGTCCTCAAGTAGCAGTCATGTTCTGCTACTTCATCTGACTCTGTGCTAATTGGTAACAGAGTTGCCGGGTTCAGAACGTTACAACGTTTTATCTGAATATGGCTTGCCAACAGCGTCAACTCGTACCCAGACAACCTCGCACTCGTCAAGTGCTGAGTTTTCGTTCGATTCAAAAGAGTATCGACTGCATGCGGAACCATCACCGTAAGCATATTATCCATGACCAATCCTGCTGATTGTCGGATGGAGACCGCGGCTGCCGCAGTTGCTCTCAAACAACTCGGCAATGCTCTAGCTACCGGGTCCAAGGTTGAGGAAAAATATGCACATGGACGTTGCTTACCACCAAAAGGTTGCGTTAAGACACTCAAAGCACAACCTTCCCTTTCGTGAACATATAATGTAAACGGCTTACTGTAGTCAGGGGTACCCAACACAGGAGCCGAACACAATGAATCACGCAGTTCAGAAAAACTTTTCTGACATTCTTCCGTCCATGGTAAAGGAGTCGAAACATCCTTGCACGTAAGAGCCACCAATGGTTTCGCTAGCAATGAAAAATTAGGAATCCATTGCCTGCAGTACGACGTGATACCTAGAAAGGCACGCACATCTCTTTGGGTTTTTGGCACAGCCATTCGCGCAATTGCTGCAATTCTCTCTGGGGTCAACCTCCTTCCCTCCTTTGACAATAAGTGACCTAGATAGGTTACTTCTTGACAACAATATTGGAGTTTAGAAGGTGACACCTTGTGATTTAACTCACAGAGATGTTGCAGCAACGACACCGTAGCAATCTTGCAAATGTCCTGAGTATCAGCAGCCACCAATAAGTCGTCAACGTATTGGATCAAAGCCGCACCGACCGGCAACCTAAACGCATCCAGTTGACCCTTCAAGGCTTGGCTGTAAAAGGATGGACTTTCACAGTAGCCCTGAGGAGCGCGTTTGAACCGGAAGCTACGTCCACCAAGAGAGAAACCGAAAAGGTCCCTGCTCTCCTCGGCAATCGGGATGCTGAAAAACGCATTTTTCAAGTCAATCACCGAAAACCATGATGCAGAAGCTGGAATCAGAGTCAGTAGCGCCGTGATGTCAGGCACAACGGGAAATTGAGGAACCACAATCTTATTTACCTCCCGTAAATCGATAACAAAGCGATAAACAGGTGGTTTTGAAGGATCAGTACGTTTAAGAATGGGCAGCACAGGGCTGTTGCACACGTTTCCCCGAGTCTCTTCAATAACATCTTTCTCGATCAAATCATAGATGATCGCTAACAGTGCTCGTTCACCATCAAGGGAGATACGATATTGGGGAATACGTGGCAATCGCACATTAGATTTCAACTCCACAACATAAGGGGAGATATCAAGTAGGCCCACGTCATTTGGACCTGTTGCCCACAAAGACGCAGGAAGAGAACTCAATTCCGGTGGGAGCTTATCGAGGGACAAATACATAGGAGAGACAACCCTCTCTCCTAACGTAAGCTTTACACCCGCAGGAGAACAATACAACGTTGCGTACAAACGTTTAAGCAAATCCAAGCCCAAAAGATTTTCACCACAACCCGTAGTCAAAATCAACGGAGCTTCTAGCTCACGTGGCCCAATTTTGAGGGGCAAAGGGCGCGAAACTGGATTGCTAACAGGGGCGCCAGAGAATCCAACGGAAACATTTGTTAAGCCAGACAAAGGTGCGCCAGGGAGTTTCGAATGCATGATAGAACTTTTCGCTGCACCAGTGTCCAACAGAAAAGGCTCAACGACGCCCGATGTAGCAACTGCGACGTAAGGCCCTCTCTGATCAACCGGAACTGATACCACTCCCTCTCCTTGTCTTCGGCTGTCCTAGTAGTTACAGTCGTCAGTTCCCTGATCGACGTAATAATCGTCTACATTGTACTGCGCAGATCGTCCTTGCGATGATCCACGTTGATCGAAACAATTATTAGAATTAGATGAGTTATCTGAACGATCAGTCTGAGAACCACGACCTCTACCACGTGATGCCTGCTGCGAACCACCACGACCTCCTCTAGACGAGTTACCGCTGTTACGTTCGCTCAAAACAGGACAATTGAATTTAATGTGTCCCTCCTGTCTACAATAAGCACATTGATTGTACCCTAACGAGGATCTTTGGGAGGAGGAGTCATTACGAGTTTGGGATCTGTTCGATTGCGGCTGCGATCTATTCTGTTGTGAATTATTCTGATTCGAACGTGGAGGATACGCTTGCTGAAGCAACACTTTAGTTTTCAGTTCCTTCGTCTTTTTGTCAGCACGGTCGCTCTCTTCTTTCTCTCTATTCTCATAGTATTGTGCCGTAGCCAATATCTGAGCCGAAGTAGAAACGGCCCATGCACTTTCCGAATTCTTTAATTTATTGCTCAAATCGGGCAATAAATTCGAAACAAATTTATCCACAAACAATCTCTGACCACCCTCGGTGCCCATATCCTGACCACTATGGTCGATGAATGCTTCCTCGAACCTCGTAAAGAAGTCGGAAACACTCTCATCTTTCTTCTGCTTACAGGCTGACAATTTGTCCCAGTTTACCCTCATAGCAGGCATAAGAGTTTTCATTAATGTTATTATTCTTTGAGGGAGAGCAGCAATCAACTGTTCAGGCTTAGCACCACCAACTTGCAACCCATCCGCCGCTACAATGGCCGCCCAATCACCACCTAGTTCATTTGTGTGATTTTCCTGACGAATCTTAGCCCATACCGGTTGCGGTACGACATTGCCAAACAACATATCAATATCGGCAAGATTCATTACCGTGGCATCTACGAGCTGCGATAATTCTTTGTAATACCCTGCAGGATTTTTGCGAGGGTCAGGCAAAGATTGCTTCACCTGCAACACTTCCGATCGTTTCCATGGGAGGTGTATCCACACTCTCTGGAAATACGGCGGGACTGGAGGGGCAGCTGCGGGGTTACCCGGCATCCAAACCGGTGGAACTTCACGCATGGGATATTGGCCAGACTCGTCTGGCTGTTTTTCAATATCTTCAACAAACAATGCATGAGGTATCGGAGCGGGACGAAAAGATAGCAACCGCTCAACAGCACGTCGAACGTTAGTATCCACTATCAGCCCATTTGCGAACTGAAGCTGGAGATCAGACAGAGCGGTGAGCACCTCGTCAGGCGCATCAGCCGCTATCTGATCGTGAAGGAACTTACACATTTCGTTGAACACATATCTCTGGGTTGGTATATTGAATTGACAAAATGTTTCGAGGACAACACGGGGTGGACACCTAAGAGGATTTACCATCCAACCCATTGCCATATTGTATAACGAAGCACGTTCTCTATTACCAGGAAGCTGACTACGTCGCTGGGGACCATCGGAACCAGCGGACCCATGAACAGGTCCGAGCGAATGAAAGAAGCTAGCCGCAAGAGGAGTAGTACGAGAACGAGTAGAGGGAGAAGCATACGATACAGGACTAACAAGAGAAGGAGTAGAAACAGTAGCAACAGCAGGGGTTAACAAAACAGGAGCAGTAGCAGGAGCAGTAGCGGGAACAGGAGTATGTGGAAGCGGAGGAGCAGTAGGAATAGAAACAGACAAAGGAGCAGGAACAGTCGGAAGAACGGGTGCAGGTTGAGGAACAGGCGGAGGAGGAATAGGTGGAAGAATAGGTACGGCAGGGACCACAGGAACTGTGGTACCCTGTACGTACGGAGGTGGCGACTTCATAAGATAAGACATTAAGGGATCCTCAACTGGCTCTTCCTTCTTTTCCGACTCCGTAGGCAAAGCGGGATAACATTTATCTACAGTCATACGCTGTAATCGGTCAAACACTTCCTTATCCTTAACCTCCTTATCATGCTGGAACTGCTCTGCTTTCTTCACTATGGTAGCAACATTATCTCGCTGATTACGTTTAGTCTGTCTGATGTCTTTCTGTCGGGCTTCCTTACGCCACAACCGAAAGGCATCAAACATGGCCGGCCTTGACTTTCTTTCAAACAATTTAATCTCTAGGTTATCTAGGATCGGGGCCTCGAAGCTACCATGAGGTGGCCAACGAAGGTCGCCGTCCTTTTTCGTGTATTTAATCCAATAATCGTTAAAGGTAATTGGGCCTAGCCCATGCTTACTATAGAGCTCATACGTGGGAGTTCCAACCGGAGGTATCGGACACGAGTCCTCCAGTCGGGAATCCGTACCGCAAGGTCTAAAACAACTAAACAAAGTACTGCGACCAGGCATCCTGCACGCTAGCCGAGTTTCACAAACTTCAAGGGTTACGGGATTTACCAAGTCCCAGCAAAGAACAAAACCCTCGGTTTTTGGCGGCTGCAGTCGTCAAACAACACAACAAAGAACGCTAGCAAAGTGTCACCGACAAAAACACTCACACAGCGTTAACAACAAAAACACTCGCTAAAGTGTCAACAACCAAGAACTATGGGAGCGACCCACAAATACTTAACTCAAAAATCGATGGCGTCACCAGGAAGGCCCGTCAATCGTCTCGCTATACCAAGGTCTACGCCAGGCGCCAAAACAGGTCTACAGTCAGGGCAGCAGTCCGTCGCAGCCGTCAGGAGGCGGGAATCTTCGCGGGAAAAGTCTTCGGGCCACTTATTTCGACAACAGGATCGATGAAGCGGAGTGCACTTTCCCTCGGAGATTTCACACGAAGTTCCTCACGATCGTCGGGCTTGGACCGGTACCACTGATGCAGCCCCACGTTGGGCGCCAACTGAAGGACTGGGCTCTTTAAGACCCAGCGGTGCCAGGGCACAACACCTGAAACCTTCGTGGGTAACCTGCTCCGGCGTACAAATGACAGAGACACGGGACACTTCCTTCGACGTCAAAGATTCAAGGTTTATTTGCTGCAGGGAACACAGAAGTCACGACAAGTACACCACGTGCAACTTGGGGAGACTGCTTCAAATTGGTTCTGTGGATCGCTCCTTTTATACAGTTTTTACCCATAGGATAACATTGAACACAAAAGTTTACAACCCGGTTCCCATCATTATCCCCCAGAGGGGTCGCTTTGGTCACTTTGAAACACATCAGGTCCGGAACATAAGTGCGGAAACATTTGGCGGTTCCCAACTGTAAAAACCATCTTCCCACCATTAGCGAATTCCAATCAGCAGTAAAACAGATCGAAGTAGGAACAAGGACAGGTGTAGAGGAAGACGGAGACAGTGGGGAGATCGGAAAGGGTGTAAAAGGGGAGGTATCGGGAAACACGAGATACAGGCATCAAAGGGACGTGCCTAATGAGATGCACGGCTGAGACAATAAGTCCGTGCGGCAAGATGAGCCTTGAGCGGCGCCATCTGCCTTACAGTAGCATCCCCCTCGTCATAAAGACACTTACAAAGAACATGTGTCTTCCGCAAATATCTTGGGAGTCCCAGGGTCGCGAAGCGGACAACGTCCGTTCGCTGGCTACTTGAGGGCAAGAGACAAAATGGATGCCGTATCTAAGATGGAACCCGTGGGTACAGATGAAAAACCCACATAACAAACGAACGGTTTAAGTTAGCACAGCGAAACTGCGCACACTTACTAAACTCGTCATTTGCGGTTCATAGATACCAGACTCGACCATATTCGTGCGAGTCGAAAACACCACTTACGATTGTCACGGAACCTCAAGGTGACCCGAGGTCGGGTTGCCGGCCCATTTGACATGCCGCCTGTTGCTAATTTTGTTTGTTCGCCTCTGGGAGTTGTCCCCAAAAAGGACCCAGGGAAATTCAGGTTGATACATAATTTGTCAGCCCCAAGGGGTCTTTCGGTGAACGACGCGATTGACCCGGGAGTTTGTTCGGTGCGGTATGCATCTTTTGATGAGGCTGTCGCCATGTTGAATCGCCTGGGGCCCGGAGTGCTGATGGCCAAGTCGGACATTGAGTCGGCGTTCCGGTTGCTCCCGGTACACCCAGATGATCAGCGTCTCCTTGGTTTCATGTTTCAGGGACGCTATTACATGGATAAATGTATGCCAATGGGTTGCTCCATTTCTTGTGCGTATTTTGAAAAATTCAGTAGTTTTTTACAATGGGCGTTCACAAGAACAACAGGGTTTACACATGTTATGCATTATCTTGATGATTTTCTATTTCTGGGGGCAGCCGGGGACATGGAATGTGCACAGGCTTTGAATGAATTTTGTGATCTCATGACCCGCTTTGGCGTGCCATTGGCACCAGGTAAGACAGTGGGCCCGGCTACTTCGCTCGAGTTTCTTGGAATAGAGCTCGACTCCGAAGAGGGGTGCTTCCGTTTGCCTAAGCAAAAGGTAACGAAGTTTAAGACATCACTTGAAAAATGTATTGGTGAGACGAAAGTAAATTTGCATCAGTTGCAGCAAGCTGTGGGTCAGCTGAACTTTGCCCTTAGAGTAATACCGATGGCTCGCCCCTTTTCCCGCTCTATTGCTCAAGCCATGGTCGGCCTTAAGGAAGGACATCACCGCACAAGGCTCTCGGCAGAGGTCCGCCAGGACATGTGCATATGGTTGGCATTCCTGGCGGTTTTCAACGGTCGTGTCGTGTGGACCAAACCAGTGGTCTCCTCCGTGGAGCTGGGGTTGTGGACGGACTCGGCAGGGAGCGTGGGTTTTGGCGCCATCCTGGGTAATCATTGGTCGGCACGAACTTGGCCGCCATGGTGGCACGAGAATGGGCTGACAGGTAACATTGGGTTTCTCGAACTGTTCCCTATCTTGGTGGCCTTGAAAACATGGCCTGAGGATTTTCGTGATCGCTCTGTGGTTTTCTGGTCTGATAATATGACCGTGGTTGAGTGTATCAATAGTCAGGCGGCACGCTGCAAATGGATCTTGAGACTGTTGAAGGAAATTGTCCTGCTGTGTATGAGACTAAACGTCCACTTTCGGGCGAAACATGTGCCAGGGGTGTTAAATCAGGCAGCTGATGCACTTTCTCGTTCCCGTATGCAGGCCTTCTGGGGTTTTCTGCCCTCAGCGGACCCGGTGGCGGCACCATTTCCCGAAGCTCTCTGGTCTCTCGGTGCCCCGGACTACAAGACCTCGTGGGAGAGAGTTTAGCACCCAGGACAAGGAAGGCTTATGAAGGGGCGTTCCGTTCTTATTTGTCCTTTTTGGGTTCAGCTAGGGGGGAGCTGTGGGGCCAAGAAGAGTATGTCCTGAACTTTTTGTTATCATTACATCAGGCAGGCAAATCAGTGGCTACGGCCAATAGGCACCGGGCCGCCATTTCTTTCATGGCACGGGCCCATGGCATACAGGATCCCACGGCGTCTTTCTTGGTGCAGAAGGCGATGCGTGGGTGGCAACGCCGTGAGGGTTGCAGAGTGGATGAAAGACATCCGATAGGTCTTGAAAGGTTGGCCCTGTTACTGTCCGTACTCCCTGCGACATGTTCGTCTCAATCAGAGACAGTGCTATTCCGGGCCGCTTTTGCATTAGCATTCCATGGGGCTATGCGGGTAAGCGAGCTGGTAGCGAGGAACAAGCAGGATACGGGGGGAGGTCTGTGCCGTGAGCACATTCAAATTAAGGGGGAGACAATGGTAGTCTCATTTGTCAGGTCCATGACCGATCAGAAAGCGATCGGGACAGTGTAGTGGTTCAGCGGATTCCGGGATCTCCCATGTGCCCGGTAGCATGCGTTGAGGAATATTTGGCGCAGAGGGCGGCATCATGGGAGGGAAGCTTGCTGAGGCACACCGACGCCACCCCGCTGACTAGGTTTCAGTTTCAGCGGGTGCTAACGATGGCGATCGCAGCGGCGGGCTTGAACCCGTGCGAGTTTGGGACCCATTCCTTCAGGATAGGGGCTGCTACAGAGGCTACAGCCAGGGGTCTGAGTGTGGAAAAAGTGAAACAGTTGGGGCGTTGGTCCTCGAATTGTTATAAAAGGTATGTGCGGTTGCACATGTTGTGAAGCCTATGTCTTGTACTCACGCTTCTTGTTTTTGTTTGGTTTACAGTGTCGCGAGCTTACGAAGCGGGGCAGACTGTGCAGTCGACCCGACACCTGGAAACCAGCGGTCAAAGATCACCGGCTGAGGAAAGAGTGGTGAGGGTCGTGGGCCACTCATACGTGAGGCGTGCCGCAGATGTATTCAAAGCAGGTGACATGATTCACATGGCTGGGGAATACGGGTACAGGGTGACCTTCTACGGAAGGGGCGGGCTCTGTATTGACCATTTTCAAAGTTTTATCGAGGGTTTTTTAGGGCGGACAAGGTCACCGCCATCTATAATCATAGTGCATCTTGGGGGCAATGATTTGGTGACCACTGGTAGACGAATACTTCTCGAGTTGATACTATCCACAGTGAGTTGGTTGGCGAGAAGGGTTCCAGGGTGCACGATTGCATGGTCTCATATGATTCCACGAAAAGTGTGGCGGGGAGCTATTTCGGTGGCTGCTGTAAATCATTCAGTGAAGAAGGTGAATAACAAGCTTGGTAGATTGTTCCGTACTAGTACATTGCATTCTATTCCGCATGGGTGTATCAGGGGGGACCATATGTATCTAGAGGATGGAGTTCATTTGTCCCGGGTGGGGAATTCTTTACTCATAGGAGACTTCGTAGCTTGGTTAAAGAGTTTGCAGCAATGACCTTTAAGTAGGAGTTTTTGTGGGGGGTCCGGATAGCCGGTCAACTATCCGGCCTGTGGCGGTAAGGTCATGTTCGGTGAGCAGGAATTAGAAGATCCCTAGAGGTAGGGCGTCACCCATTATGGATGGGAGCGCCCGGGGGGAGGCGGCCATTGGCCCCTCAAACGGGGAGGCGGTCCCCTCTAAGGATGGGGACGCCGAAAGGGAAGGCCGCCATAGGCCCCTCCCTGGGGAGGAGGGTCTAGGGCCCCTCCTGGGAATTTCCCGGGGCCAGGACATCTGCGACGGCAGATGTGGTAAGTTGTGTGGGGTGGGAGGGGGGTCTATGCTACCTTCTAGACACCTCACACGAGTCCTCGGACGACCACTAAAGATGGCGTTGAGTTATCAAGGGGCCCCGGCTAAGACAAGGGGAATTGGAAGTTGGCACAGAGGTACAGTCCTCTGTGCGACCCCCCTCACAAGTGAGGGGGGAGTTCTGGTAGTGGGGATCTGACACCGGTTACGACCTTGCCGTTGGCCCGTAAATGTTAGGATGTACAATTTCAAAGTTTGAGTAATGCATTTGCAGGATGTTTAGTATCAGCTAGGAGAACCTTTGTATTAGAGATGTGTTAAGGTCAGCCACGAACATCGTAATGTGTAAATGAAATTGTACATGATATGAAACCGTTATTTTGACGTTTTAATTTTTGTTTCATATTTTAATAAATACGGCCGGGAGGGTAACTCCCTCCCGCCTTCCACAAATTCAGAACCGTTTCCGTCTTCCCATCCTTGGGGATTGTGTTGAGAGGGGGTGGCGGGTATCTCAGCCATATGGAAAGGGGCGACCACTCGGTCCCCCCGAACGTATGGTGGAGTACCCCGATCCCCCCGGGAAGCCATTTTGGGCGGGAGGCGAGTCTCGGCTGGTATGCCCGAAGCGGCGTAGCCGTGGCGCGCCTTTTCCCGCCCAAGAGGGGGTTGTCCTAGACACCAACACCGCTAGCCACGCCCTGGAGGCAGATTGGAGGTGGGTACACGCCCGCCCGAAGAAGGATAAAAGGAGCGACAAGCCAAGGAAGCATCCTCTTGTTCCTGTGCTCTGAAGCTGCACCTCCCCGTTGCACGTGAGCTCGAGACGGAACGAAGAGCCATTTTTGACCCACCCACCAGCCCCTGATGATAGCGATTTGTTGGAATAAAAGTCGAGTGTCATGATATTGTTTTTTCTTACAGGTTGTTTTGAATAAAGTTGGTAATTTGGTGTGTAATAAAGTTGATAATTTTTTCCTTTTCAGCATGTTTTATTCAGCAAAGTAGTTGCACCGGATGCTCGGTAGAGATTATATTTCGATTCGCTTAAGTATAAAATTGTTTTTCTCCACTTTAGTCTTAGATTGTCGTATTTATTTTGGTCGGGCGGTAAGGTCATGATCGGTGAGCAGGAATTAGAAGATCCCTAGAGGTAGGGCGTCACCCATTATGGAAGGGAGCGCCCGGGGGGAGGCGGCCATTGGCCCCTCAAACGGGGAGGCGGTCCCCTCTAAGGATGGGGACGCCGAAAGGGAAGGCGGCCATAGGCCCCTCCCTGGGGAGGAGGGGCTAGGGCCCCTCCTGGGAATTTCCCGGGGCCAGGACATCTGCGACGGCAGATGTGGTAAGTTGTGTGGGGTCGGAGGGGGGTCTACGCTACCTTCTAGACACCTCACACGAGTCCTCGGACGACCACTAAAGATGGCGTCGAGTTATTAAGGGGCCCCCGCTAAGACAAGGGGAATTGGAAGTTGGCACAGAGGTACAGTCCTCTGTGCGACCCCCCTCACAAGTGAGGGGGGAGTTCTGGTAGTGGGGATCTGACACCGGTTACGACCTTGCCGTTGGCCCGTAAATGTTAGGATGTACAATTTCAAAGTTTGAGTGATGCATTTGCAGGATGTTTAGTATCGGCTAGGAGAACCTTTGTATTAGAGATGTGTTAAGGTCAGCCACGAACATCGTAATGTGTAAATGAAATTGTACATGATATGAAACCGTTATTTTGACGTTTTAATTTTTGTTTCATATTTTAATAAATACGGCCGGGAGGGTAACTCCCTCCCGCCTTCCACAAGTTCAGAACCGTTTCCGTCTTCCCATCCTTGGGGATTGTGTTGAGAGGGGGTGGTGGGTATCTCAGCCATATGATCTATGTGGCTATGCAAAACAAGAATTTATCCACCTACTCTGCATCTGTCCTGCACTGGATCAGGAACGACGGTACTGGTTAAAGACAAAGTTTATTGAATATAGAGTATGTACCTATCGCTCCGCTGTCATACAAGTCTTGTGTACAGCGGATCCACAATTAATCTGCAGATCAGTCAAACTTGTCATGAACTTTGAGAACAAAAGAGGTATTACCGCACAAGGTTGAAAAAATGTTAGATTATGCCGTTAATTTTAGAGTAAATAAGATTTAGTTTTCTCTTTTTTAATGTCATACAAGACTTGCACCTGCCGTTTCTTCTTTGCCAGTCAACGGAAGATGAGTTTCACTCACCGTTCCACAACAAGTAAATGGACAATATATAATTGAATTGACTTGGCACTTGATGTTCCTTGTATGTAATCTTGTTTTTTAATGCTGCTAAGTCTGAATCATGGATGTACATTGGTCATTTATTTTAACCGCTGCTCCTTTTTCTACTTTTTGTAATGGTTTTTATTAACTATACAATAAAGTTTATTCATCATCTGTATCCCATATTATTGGTGCACTGTCAACCCTACCTACAGATTCTGAGAAAGAAATGGGAATCAGAACTGGAAGGTTGGAAAGAGGATGAATGATGAGGTGTAGCATGTCTATCTCTTTGGAGGTGGGCATCTTGTCTGTTTTCCGGCTGGTCCTGTTGAAGTTACTACATTTGGCCTACTACACACAAACACTTCTGTATGTGATTGGATCAACTGACAGTAGTCGGAAAGGGTAGGGTCAGCCTGTCACCCTCTTGAGTGAGTGCCCCAGACTACTGAGATTTTGGACTGGTGTACAGAGACAACTTTCACAGGTGGTGGATGGTGTCTTGATGCTCACACCTAAAATGGTATTACTGGGGATCTAGGGGGAGATCACCCTACATAAATTATGCAGGCCATTTGCAAAATGGCCCTGGCAGTGGCAAAGCAGGACATAGCAAAAAGGTGGGGAAACACAGACTCTTCCACTGTACGGAAGTGGATATTCAATATGGAGTGGTGTAGACAGGATGAAGAGGTGCTCTCAAAAATATGTAAAAATATAGGGACTGTGGCAAGAACATTCAGAGAAACAAAAGGAGCGCACCCCACAACCTCATTCTATGTTTTAGTTCTACAGACTATGCTCTCTGGGAGACCAGAACAGACTCTGAGGACAGGGAGGAAGGGGGCCCAAGGGTGCTGATGGGAGAGACAGGATCCATTAGGTAGCTCACCTTCTAGTACCCCAGACTGTCATTCTATATTGAGACAAACCACAAGACATGGGGCTGAAGTGTTATTTGTTTTTTAGTATTGGTTTCAATATGTCCAATAAAAAGAACAAAAAAAGAAAATGTGCAAAGCATTTAGAAATACCAAAACAAATAAAAAGTAAACCACATAACACAGTAGAAGTCTTGTTAGAATTTATAAAAATAGAGAATAATTTAATAAACAAAATGACACCAAAATGAGAAAGATCCTGTAAGGGGAACAGGAGATCTGAATTTTAAAATGTTAAAGGAAAATAGTGCAAAAAAACATTAGGCACTAACTGCGATCAACTGGTTTCAGTAGACCAGGTCCAATGCACATTTTGACTCCAACTGTGTTGGAGCATGGGTCAGATACATGAACTAAGTTTGACTAGGTTGAACATTTTAGCTTTTGGCTTAGCCTTGAGAATGGAACTCAAAGTCCTTCAGTGGGGCATGACCACATGCTGTTTTTGAGCTTGGCTCCATGACATTGTGTAGTCATTTGATAGACATTGAATGAGGTCCCTGTAAAGCTGTTAGTTTATTCGAGAAAAGCTCCAAGCATGAAAATACTTTTGGCACATTGAGCTGATCAGGTTTTCTACATTTGGACTTAGAAACTTTTTGGATTACTTCAGAGCAGCAAAGCAGAACCCTGCAGGTGAAGAGAATTCCACAAGGCTGGATATCTTCTCTGCGAGGTTCAGCTGAAATGGATTTGTTGCTGCAGAGAAACTCTGAGTGGGGGAAACCTGAATCTTCATCCCAGTTGCAATGTACCTTGGTTGGATTAATGTAATAGGTTTGTCCTGGACCTTTGTAGGTAATTAGAGCCGACAACTTTCTAAGTCCCGTGTTTTTTATGATGTTAGGAGGAATACACTTTGACTCAGTCAAGGATCCTATGATCTCAGGAACAGACCTTGAGGTCAAGACTCACTCCAGAGTAAACAACCAGCAGGGTCTAGTTGGAACTGGTCAGCTTGGCTCTCCAGAAAATGTGCGTCTTATGTCCCCCAAGCTTAACGGATACAAGTGGGAGCAGGTCCAGCACTTCCAATATCCTCAAAGGTCTCAAACAACATATGCCTTTCTTCGTCTGGTCTTCCACATGTCAAGAGTGTTCTGTGGAGGGTGCCACATTTATGCTTAGGACTAGCCCGGGGGGTCGGGGGCGGGCTGCTAGAAACTCTGTAACCAAAAAGGCAAACATTTCCATGGGTAACCCTATACACATTTGCAGGATTTTCTGTGTGCCCTACTGCAAAGACTCAAACAGTGCCTGTCTCACCCTAAATCCAAGCCGGTGGAACCCTTCTCCCTGTGTGCCAAACATATGTACCCACCCTAGAGGTGTAACCAAGGAAATGACCAACCCTTTGTCTGTTGTCACTTCAAACAAGTTCTGAGGGCAGTTCCCTCTCCATTGTGATTGGAGCCTGCCTACCTGGAGGAACAAAGGAAGGGCCTGCTCAAGCCTCAGCCAACATTTACCTGTGCTAGGGGAGGCTGGTTTGAATTTAATGAAGTTCCTAGGCCCTGCCCAAATTTCCATCTTGTGAGAGGAATAGAAAGGCTTCCCCGCACTTATACATTTGTCTCCTGCACAAGTAGCAGTTTGCACACCTCATTTGGGACTAAGCACTCAGAGGGCGGCAGCCGGAAACTAATGCTTTGGACTCTACCTGGTGGTCGGCAGACCTTGGCTACACATCTAACCCAACCGCCACACCATGCCAGAAACTTAGAAATCATCCTAGAAATGACAGCATAGGGAAAACAGTGACTTCCAACTGTTTCACATTCTGAGGAAGCTCTACCAGAGAACACTAAAAACCGTCACATAGGCTCTGATTGACTACGGCAATGCACTCTAAGTAGGGATCACCAAACATCTCCTGAAAAGGCTCCTAACCACCCAAAATGCCACAACTAGACTCATACTCATACTATCTCACTGCATCCAAATCACCCCAAACCTCAAGGAGCTTTACTGGCTATCCATACACAAATGCACTCAGTTTAAGGTCCTCATACACACATACAAAGTAGTACCCAATACAGGCCTCAACAGATGCATACACTTCCAACAACCTCCCATGCACCTCCTATATCCAGACTCTCACTAGCACATGTACCCTTCATACACAAAAAAAGACCCGGAGGTTGCGCTTTCTTGTACATCTTCCCCAAAACATGGAATGACCCCCATTTCCCCCTAAGTCACATCAGCACCTCTTCACCGCTTTCTGAGTTCTGCAAGAAGTTGAAGACCGGCTCTTTGAACAATTTCATCTCGCTGTCTACTCTGCATATGCCTGGATACCCTCATGGGTGATTTGCGTGCTATGCACAATGTCATAACATAACAAGTGGGCACATATTAGATCTACGTTTTGTTCATTGAATTAGTCATATTAATACAAGTGGGTTGATGATACTAACTTCAGCAGTACAGACACACTGACAGGGGCAGAAAGTGAGGAGAAATATGAAAGACGCTTTTTTAAAATTATTATGGAACATAACATCTGTCTAACAATAGCCTATCTAAGATGGTAAGAAGAATATTACATATATCTGCGCCTTGGTGTCGCTTCAGTACATGAACCAGTACCCATATCAAAAGTTTAAGCTTTTTCAAATGGTATGTCCTTGTTCTGAAAATCGCCAACCTCCAGTAGCAGACAACAGAGTAATCCGGAGACATCATCATCCTCTTCCTAGTCACAATGTCATGTTTTGTTCTCTCAGTGACGGTATGTTGTGGGTAAATAGCTCTTTGATCCACTCCCTGGAGCTTGAAAACACATTTCCAACTGATTAATATGGCCTGCAACTAAGAGGGAATTAACTGCCCACCTGCTGTGAAGCATTCGTTTCTCTGTCTAGTTTGTGTCAACTGTTTCTCACCCACTGAAGTAGAAACAGAAAACGTTTAACGCTTTCCTTCAGCGAAAATAAAGAATGTTGTTGGAAATCTAATTCAATGCAATGAATTGTTTTCATGTTAACTCTTATTGTACTGAATACATCAAGTAAACAAGTTTAAGTTGTCGCGTGTTACACTTCAGTGTCTTTTTTCTCACCCACCTGTTTCGCATAAATAGTATGAATAATTGTAGTCCAAGGGGTCCCTCACATCATGTAACAGACGAAATGCAATTTTGTGTGGCCACTAAACTGATAACATTGATAAAAAACTGCAAGCAGAAGGCCCCGTTGAGATATCTGTCTGATTGAAATCACTCTGCGTCAAAGGCGGGGAATGCCTTCATATAGGCAGTTTTGTATACAAATGCAGACAATCATGTAATTAAACCTATTTTTATCATTTTGTGTCTGAAAATTTTAAATATGCCGTTCGGAAAAAATGCTGACTTCACTGTCCTAATTAAAGGTAAATTGTGTAAATGCTCTACCAGTGCTATCCCACTTAAGCATGACAAAATGTGAGAAAAGTTATCCCGAACGCACACTCCTAAGGCGATTTTGAATAAATACACGCCAAGTGCCCATTACTCCTTCTTCAATTACAAATATCTGCCTCTACATGTGTGCATACCACAGTGTTCCTATTGCTGCTTCTCCATTCTTGCTCCACTTTCCAAAACACTACCTCACTTCTACTACCTCTTCGTATATCCCTCCCTAAACAGACTGCAATAAGGGCCCCATGTGATTGCGGGGACCCAGTGCTTTAAATGGAAGAAAATGAGTGCAGGTACTCACCGCATTGATTTGTGGACTAGAGGTGGGGTTGGGGGGCTGGGCTATTGGCAGTGCTAAGAGGCATGGCCAGTGGCACATATTTTATTTTATTGATGATTTTCGTCCAAAAGTGTGCATTTAATATTATCCTTTACCTTTTACATGTGTATAGATAGCCTCTCTGAAAGGCACCTGAAAAATATTACACATAGTAAAGAAACCTTGAAAATGAAACATTCATGATCTCATTATATTTATAAACAGCCTTATTTGTGTAACATCAGTATAATAGATCTATAGTCCCCAGTGCTCAAAAACGTTAAACCACCTTACACCAACCATGTCTTCTTTAAGTAGGCTACTGCACCCTATGGCCCTTATATTAGCCATCAACATAGTCTCTATTTTAGCATTAGATGAAACATACGTTTTTTTTCCAAAACTACCAGCATCACACCCATGACAAAGGAGGTTTTTTTTTATAGAAGTTATAGATTCAAGTAAACGGACTGCAGCTTTTCTGGAACTACTGGGGGACATAATCTTTTTTTTTTAAAAGCAAAGCAAACTTTTTGGCAAATGCATCCCCAACTCTGCAGGCAGCAAAGGCCCTTCATATGGGTTCTTCTTTGGATTTTCTTTCCTTCAGCTGCATAGCACAATATAGGTAGTTACAGTAAAAATGGTCAGAGTCTATCGATTCGTGAAAGCAATAAATGTTAAGCAAGTAATTAATCAAAATGTAGAACAAGACAATGTTATATCCAAAGTGTGCTTATACTATTTATTCCTTAATTCAGCATAGTATAAATCGGGTACCTGGTTCAATTCCATGGGTACCTTGACACAAGAGGTATCTTTACATGCAGACACAGGAGATACATTAATCAATTACGTCATTGAAACATCTGTACACCAGTAGGTGTTATTCTTATATTGAATACACCGTTTATAAACTTCATATAGAAAAACCAAACATTTTGCGCCAATTATTTACATGAATGTCGCGCTCAGAGTGATAGAAATAGGGGAATAGTTAGGTGGGATAGGTGTGATAGGAAACAGGTGAGGACTGGGTAAAGGTGGTTGTGACTAAAAACAATCACAGTGGGATAAAATAAGCCCTTTACAGTCTGTAGTTCGATCTGCAGTTCCAATATACACATATACATAGGATTCGTATTACTCTGTAGATTTAATCCTATGATTGGAGATTGGTTGTGATCAGGTCTACGTTTCGACCCCCAGGTTTAAAGGGTAGGTTTGATCCTCATAGTGGGGTCTTCATCAGGACGGGGCAGAGCAGGAGCGCTTTAGCAGAGGCCCTTATGTGGCCGTAATTGTAGGACCACCATGGGTTCCTTTCTTTCGGGGTGGTTACTCCGCCTTTGTTGGGATTAAAAGCTTTCCATCCAAAGGGTTGTTTATCTTTTGTGAAGGTTCACAGCTAATTCACCGATTATGTGGTCGTGGTTCTCGCACCACACGGGATTCGTAAAGTCTTGACAGCAGTGGCTGTCTATCAAATGCTTCTTCCTCGTATGCTGGCTGTGTCTGAGAATTACTTGCTTAACATTTATTGCTTTCACGAATCGATAGACTCTGACCATTTTTACTGTAACTACCTATACTGACCCAGGTCAGAGATTTCTTAGGGTGTACCCCATTGAAATTTACTACTGCATAGCACAATATAGGTCGACTTCCAATGATACAACACTTAAATCACATATGACTTGCACAAGATATTTTCCTTAACATTTTTAACTATGGTAAAATCTCTTGTCTCCTTGCCACCTAGAAGAATTAACCCAGCCGCTCCTAGACGGTACCACGTAGCTTTAAATCTCCTTACCTACTGTAAAGACCTATTCCCTCTTCCTGGAGGTGTGCTAGCCCTAAAAGCTTGAACCAGGATCAAGCCAGATGCTATGCTTTGGCACAGTTCCAGGTCGTTTTGACCTGTATTGTAAAACATGAGAGAAAGAAAGATACAGCCATCTAGTGGCTGAATTGCATAATGTGAAACCTGGAATTATGGGATAAATCTAGGCTTCCCCACTTGATCAATCTGTGTGACCCCAGTCAAATATTTTAACACATACAATACAACCCAGTTAGAAAAAGGGTCCAAGGGAACGATTTTTATAGACCAAGTAGTATCCTGTCCCCAACCTACAGTATACCATTACAAAAAAGGCAACTACTGGTCTGTAACAAAAGGTGATAGAAGGCAAAATCAGAATCTATGACGTAACCCTAAACTATTATTATTTAGGAGGGAATCCCATCAGCCCACCAAATGGCAGAACTTCATCATCTGGGATTAGTAAGTCTGGTACTTGACAGGAGAGCTCTCCTTGTAGAATCGAGAGCTGTACCATTTCATAATACCAGTGATGGATCAAGCCACAGTAGTTTTAGGGAACGGTGGTGCTGAAAAACAGGTATTGCAGTGATAATAGGTATAACAAAAATAGGTGGTGAAATTTAAAATTGATTACCATGGTAACAAAGACAGCCTTAATATGTGCTTACCACAGTGTCAAGGTTAAAAACAGAGTGTGGATAGTTTGACATAATAACTATCATCAGTTGGTTAAACGAGCCTACATGTTTCAGCCATACTTGGTAATATTAACCACTGGCTTTCTTCAGGACTAGAGACTACACTACTGCAAAATACAATGAAAAAACTGTGTGGTGAAAATAGTGAAATAAGAATGGTTGGTGTGATGCATCCTGCCATATTCTGTGACTTTGATATGTAGGACGATTTTCACAGGAATCTTAGATTCTTTACTAAAAATGTCAAAAGAAAAATAGGTAACACTGCGATATCTATGATTCTAACGATCAAGCCTAATAAAACCTATACATTATCATTAGATTTGCAATCGTCAATTAGCAATTTGCTAACATTATTTTAAAAGAGATAAGTGAACTCACCCATTATGTCAAGGGAGCAATCCTCACCTCTCCTGGCAACTGCTCAGGTGATGAGGCCCGCTCTGTGTGTGGATAGAAAGGCAGAGATCTGAATGAATAACCCTGCCACACTTCTCACTAGCTCAAAGAAAAGAGCTCACAACCTTGTTACTTAATCCGCATAAAAAGACAACAACTAGATTGAGGCTTAACCTCTTGATGCGTGTGCTAGTAACTTCTCACTTCTAAGATGAATTAGACCTAAACTCATAGTGTTAGGTGCATAAATAAAGTACAGTAAATTGACATATGTTATGTAATATTAGAGCTGCTGTGGCAAAAGTAGGAGCATAAAGTATTGGAAACTGTCATTGAAGTTCACATTAACAGTATCCTTTAAATACTGCCAATAGGTCATCTTCTCCTACATACAGGCGTACTCGCTCATTCCAGAAGCCTGTCTCTAATCATTCGCGCCTCAGTGAAAAATAGCATTGGTAATCAACCGCCACGGATGTCCGAGTCTATCTACCGCCCTAGACTGTAGAAGCCCACCTCACCTGTCCGTCGGTACCTCTGGCTAATCCTAATCCTAAGGGGAGGTACCCGACCGGAAAGGGAGGGCCTTTATATATTTAGCATGTAGTTAATAGGGCGGACCAGAAAGGGGGCCGCTAAACCGGAAACTTCATTTCCAGTGATGTAATGCCTGACAAACGCACGCATGGGCATAGTAGGTGGACCAGAGAGGGACGTGTATTTAGCAATGAGAACAGGAACCTAATAACAAGCACATGTGCAAAATTGTAGTGATGTTATTGTTACTACTAACTATAGCCATGCACAAACCCTAGATTCTGCTAAAAAGGTAGTCTGGAAGTTTTAATGAAAGTAACCATTAGCAAAATTGTGCTCTGGTAGTCAAACAAAAAGGTGTCTCTATCATGATGCTTGAGCGATCTGAAAATAGTAATATAAAACGATCACCACTTGCGGCAATAAAATGGTGTGTAAACTTAATGGTAAAGTTGTTATATATCTGCATTTTGGCCAAAACAAAAACCCTTAAAGTTATACTTAAAAGGGTTCAAGGTTTTTAAACAAGTCAGCTCATTGGTACAAAGCATCCGGGAACCAGTCTCCTGTAGTGTGATGTTTTCATTCAGCAATAGTCCTAGAGATGTAGTAGGGGCTATCTGGAATTTTTTAAATAACAGGGGTCACCACTAGCAACATTGTGCCCTGACTGTAAAACCGAAGTAGTGTCATTATCATGACGCTTGAGCGTTCTGAAAATAATAAAACAGAACA
Source organism: Lissotriton vulgaris (assembly GCF_964263255.1). Lineage (NCBI taxonomy): Eukaryota > Metazoa > Chordata > Amphibia > Caudata > Salamandridae > Lissotriton > Lissotriton vulgaris. The sequence goes on along the minus strand of NC_141699.1, from coordinate 238,868,602 downwards.
ATGGCCACTACCGGCAAAGGTCTAATTCATCTTAGAAGTGAGGAGTTACTAGCGCACGCATCAAGAGGTTAAGCCTCAATCTAGTTGCAAATGTGCACCTACGGGACTTATCGTCACAAATGCCCCTCGCCTTTTCCTGACAGACAAAATATTCCTACGAGATTGGTCCTTGATCGCGTGGCAATGTACACGCGACTGGCTAATTCTAATCATTACAAAAACCAAAAGGGTGTCAGATGCCATCCTTATTGAAATACAGATTTTAGAGGGACAAATTAGGACAATCTTGTCCACTACTCTCTTTAAAAAGAATGTAGACGAGACCAATAAGTCCAACAAGGAATATAAAGACAACATTTTTTTTACAAAAATAGAAACATTAAAGAAAGATCTAGCTCGCTTTTTGCTTGAGAAAATCTAGCCTTATACTAGCGACACATATATCACCCGAATTTAACAGCAAGGGCAGACGTATGGATCAAACTATTCTACATCTACATCGGATCAGAGTTCAAGTGACCCAGACACCTTCATTTCAAACAACCCGCAAAGGAGGGCATGGGGCCAACAGAACAGGCTCAATCATAGGAGAGCAACACAAGGGAATTATTACCAACAAGGACCTTGGTGGCCTCCAACACCATGGGGGTACAACCAACCCCAGTTTTCCCAACCCATGCCACATTTTCAAACACACCCACAATTCTTTGATAATCAATCATTTTTAGGGCAAGGCCGTGGACGCAACAGAGGCAGGAGGAGAACACAACCTCAGGTACACTGTAAGGATGAACCAACATTCCTGAACACATGGAGCAGGCGTGGCCAACAACAACAAGCGGGAATGAGCTCGGACGGGAAGACCTGATAGTCAACCTGAGCTCCCATACCCTCACTGTTGTTGAATGACAGGTTCTTAACAAGGGCCTAGGGTTTGTCCCCACCAATAATGGAGACCCTTTTCAGCTACGTTGTGAGCTGGAAAGATTTTTTTGCAAAATCCGACTCCATTTCTTCTTTAAGAGTAAGGAGAAGGAGGGAGAGATGACAGAAGTAGATCATAATACTGGTTTGAAAAGACCCTCTACTTTTACCCCACTTATCCAACAAGTGCCTCTAGCAGTAGGCGCATTCGAAAAAGCAGTGGCCCATGATGTCATAGCCTTGTTTGAATCTAGTAATCAAAAATTCCAGAATTTGTCAACTAAAGAGAAATTAGCTGTTGACAATCTGTCGAAAGATACCTCCATCACAATAAAACCCGCTGACCAGGGTGGATATTTATAGTGCTGAGTGCTTGAGACAGCTTGGTGATACTAATTCATATCGTCCTCTTACAATTGACCCTACATCCAGATTGACCTTAGTGATAGGTCACCTAGTTGAGGAGGCAAGTGCAGAGGGTTGGATCACTGCTCGAGAAGCACAATTTCGCATTACCACAGATCCAGTGATACCATACTTCTACATCTTGCCCAAGATTCACAAAACACAAAGATCACCTCCTGGTCGCCCTATAATTTCTGGCATTGCTTTTCTATTAGAACCCCTATCAACATTTGTGGATCATTTCCTAAGGCCCCTGGTTAAGACTATGCCTACCTATTTACAGGACACTAAAGATGTCCTCAGGTTGCTTCATGATGTGGACTTTAACATTGAGACTGACTATTTGGTCAGTTACGATGTGGAATCATTATACACATGCATCCCACAGGAAGAAACTTTAAAGGCTATAAAAAATCTGATGGATGCAAGCAGTTTGAAAAGCATTTTTACACCAGTGAGCTTAATTATGGAATGTGCCAGGCTAGCGATGACTGAGAATTTTTTCAAATTCGAGGAAACAGTCTTCCTTTCAATCTCAGGTACCTCGATGGGTAGCGTCTTCGCACCTAGTTTGGCCAACCTTTACGTCCACCTTTTTGAGCAGGAACTACAGCAACCCTTTTTTCCATCAGGTGTTGCCTTGGAAGAGATACATTGACGATATTCTGGTTGTCTGGCGAGGCGAAGCCCAAGTCATCATTGATTTTCAAGTCTGGCTCAATTGGAAGAACCGCTAATTGAAATTCACAGTTGAGTACAGCCAATTAGAACTACCTTTCCTAGACATCATGGTTTTTCCAATAGCTGGTAAACTAGGAAGCAAACTGTACAGAAAACCAATGGCCAGGAATTCACTACTCACTTTTCAAAGACATCATCCCAAATCACTCCGAGAAAATCTCCCGGTTGGCCAATTTCTGTGGGTTCGCCGAAATCGTACAGACAAACCGGATTTTGTGACATATGCCACTGATTTGTCTGTTAAGCTCAGGCAACGAGACTACCCGAAACGCCTTGTGCGTAGGGCCTGGAAAAGGGCTTCGAATAACGATTGTGACGGCCTTTTGGAAGCATCAGTTGAGAAACCACCCTTGGGTAGACTCACTTTTGTAAACACCTTTAGCACTTTATCTAACTAGGCCCAGAAGTCAGTTCGTAGGCATTGGAGAATTCTGAATGTGGCTGGCGAAACTATTCTGACACCACTATTTTCATTCAAAAGAGTGACAAATCTAAGGGATAGTCTAATACACACTAGACCACGACATCAAGCACAAGAGCAAACTAACATCTGTGGAACCTTCCTGCGGTCCAAGGGCACTATCCATGCGGTTCGTGCACGGCTTGCCCGCAAACACAGAAAACACTCAGCTTTGATATTGGGACAGGTAGACCTTGGTTCCTTAAGAGACACACCAACTGCAATAGTGAAAGGGTAGGAGGGGGAAACATGGCAGCAGTCGGCTGACTACTGCAGTGCTCCGCTCTGTTCCCGTTCTCAAGTGCTGAGCTGATAATGAATTGTTAGCATCATTATTACAAACAACAAAACATCTACAATATAGCCAAAGACAAAAACTTCGAACAATTCTTGCGCACATTTTGTCTGCTGTTACTTACGGGCTTACGGATACCACAGACAACACGGCTGAGCCCCGATGTGTATTGACGAAGGTGTGCACCGCGGCACTGGGGAAGGGAGTTCCGAGATCGGCAGTGGTGACCGCCCTACAAGCGGGCGGCGCACACCTGAGTTGCTGCACTGGAGCGAGGCCACCCTGGAGCTCCGTAGGAACAGGCGGTTATGGAGCCTCCGTGGAGACTCCCATTCAAGCCACATGAGTCACACGAGCCGAGGCAGTAAGGGCGCGTATGCTTCCAGTGTCACACCGTGCCTTTCTACAGCGGATTTTTCCACCAGTTCACACGTAAGTGCATCGCTCGAGGAGGAGGATGAAGCCAGCAGCAACAGCGTCTATGAGGTAAAAGGCAAGAATGGAGGGTGTGTACTGAGAGCCACAAACTTACCCCCCGTTTGCATGAATGCTGCAGAGTCTGACAAGAACCATAAAGGTAAAAGCACAGCGAAGAGCCTGGAGAGGGCTAGCGCTTCCCGTAAAAAGAGGGGTAAAGGCGTGTTGTTAACTTCAGGGGAGAAGCTAGTAAGGGAGATACCTGAAGCCTCAGAGAGTTTCCAAAACTCCGCCAAAGTATCCCCTGACCTGAAGGCCCCGAGAACATCCTCATATCTTTCTACCGAAGTAAAAGCAAAGAGGGGAAGAAAGCGTAGTAAGGCGAAGCCTCCTCCTGTCCCTATCCCTAAGATTACTCCATCCCTGCGCTCTTACTTCAAGGTTATCCCACAAGTGCTGGAAATTAGACAAGAACAACAACAGACGGATAGTACTTCTATTGAATTTAATCCAGGGGCTAGTGATATGGCGTCACTTGAACACGACTTAGCTTCAGCCACAGCGCTTATCAATCCTATTGATAGCATAGCCCAGCATGAAAAATTTGGCTCCGAATCTGCATTACATTCTGCATTACATCCTTGTTTGGAGGGGGGCGGAGATCCACATAACAATCAGACTGGACAAGCAGGTTCAGTTGTTGAAGACACCGCTTCAGGATCAAAGAAAGTTTGTGCTACAACACCGCTTGTTGCGCCCTCACTTTCAGAGAGTAGTTTTGAAGACCCTCCCAGCAGTATAGCTTCGGATAACACTGTAAATAACTTGGAAGCTGGAGTACTTTCAGAGCTTTTTTTGGCTTCCAATCCTGCTTCTGGCGATTTTCTTCCTTGTTTGGAAGTAAATGGAGCTTTAGACTCCAACTTAGCACCCATCTTAGTCGCCTCGTTGCAACAGATGTTTGCAGCACTATCTGCCGAGATTAAGCAATGTTTTGTAGAGTCAGCCTCAAATCAAAGAGAAAAAAGGAATTTTTGCGAGTCTCTAGATGAAAAGATAGTTAGTCTGTCGGTAAGAACTCAAGCCCTAGAGGAAACAGTGGGACAAATCTCTATGCGAGCTGAGGGCACTCAGGAGGACATTCTGAAATTAAAAAGGGAAGATCTGGCCTTATCTGAGAGAATGGAGGTTTTGGAAAATAACGCCAGGCGCAGTAATATACACATCCTGAACGTTCCTGAAGGTAGCGAAGGTACTGATATCAAGAGCTTTATTATCTCGTTACTAAAAGAATCTCTTAATCTCCTGCACTCTAATGAGAATTTAGCAACTGATATACAATGAATACACAGGGACCCATTCAGGCGCAACCCGCAGAGGGCTAAGCCGAGGAAAATTCTCGTGAACTTTCACACTTACTCCTTGAAGGAGCATATCTTGAACCTAGCCTTAAAGCAAAAATCACTAACAGGCAAAGGTTTTACCTTCCAAATACGTTCCGACCTGTCCAGATTTACCCTTGATAAACAGTGGGAAATAGGCAGAAGAATGGACGCCTTTCGCAAACTTGGTGCAACGGTGCAGATGGGCTTCCCCGCATCTCTTAACCCCTTCGATGCGGCCGCTTTTTTTCCCGTGTGCGGCCACCGGCCGAACACGGGCGGGCCATGACGAACCCCAGCCGTCATCAGCACACGAGCACCGTAGTGCATGACGGCTGGGGTTCGTCACCAGCATGGAAGGGGTTAAGATTATGGTGGACAAAAAAATTGCACAATATTCGATCAGTGCAGGCTGCAGATGAACTTTTAATGTCTTTAGGCAGCAGGAAGGAGAAGGGGGCCAGCTGAGTGGTAAAAGATGCTTTATTCTCCAATCGATAAAAATCTCTCCCTAATGTAATTCCCCACTATCATAGGCTCAGGCTCAGGCTTAATCAACGCAAAAGAAGGGGAAGAAAAAAATAAAAAAAATATGCAAACAAACATAAACACTCATAATATAAAAAAAAGAAGAGAATAATATAGGTGCAGGCCTTTCTCTTAGATGTGATAATAAAAACAATAATCTATTAAAAAGGGGAAAAAAATATATATATATATATATAATATATACAAAATACTTAATAAAATTTGTAAGGCGAGTAATTGCGATATATAGAGAGGCACATGAGGTGGGGATGGGGAAGAGCAGGGGCACTTACTTCCGGAAACTTCCGGACAGTGAGTTCAAGGGTTTCCCATGGGAGGGGGGGGGGTTCGGGGGCCACTGGGGGGGTGAAGGGGCGCAAAAAAAATATCCATACTTGATAGGGCTCCAATCATCGTATTTTTTTCTCCCAATCTTTCTAATTTCTAGCCGGCAGATAAATATGGAACTTTATAAACTGGCAGTCTTTCAATGTAGCCCCTATTCCCAGAACTATGAGTAGGCTCAGGATTTTATCCTGGAACGTCAATGGTCTCCGCACCAGACCTCGCGCTAATAAAATCTTGCAGTACCTTCGAGACGCTGATGCCGAGATCATTATACTCCAGGAGACACACTTAATTGAAAGCGAAATGCTTGAGCTAGCTAAGAGGAATAGGTGGATAGAATCTTCAATCTCAACATCTCAATCACTAAACACGCAGGGTGTTTCTATTCTTTTCAAAAAACCTACGAATTTGAAAATTTTACAGCAGAAAGTAGACTCCGGAGGGAGATGGGCCATTGCAGCTGTAGAGATAGGCGGTACGGCAATAATATTAGTAGGCTATTATGGGCCTAATTGCGACGATCCTTCTGCACTAGAATCTCTATTTCAACACCTTTTTAAGATTTCCAGAGCCAGTGATTATAACCGGTGATTTTAACATCACCTTGAACCCTCTACTGGATAAATCTCCTAATAGTAGACAGCAAGCTTCCTCCAAATCTAGAAACTGCCTATTAGGTGGTATGAATCAATACGGATACGTCGATATTTGGAGGTTTAGAGAGGGCCAGAAGCAGGGTTTTTCGTTTTGAAATCTTAAGTATAGACACAGATCAAGAATAGATTTTATTCTAACTAGCAGAGCTTTGGTCGATTCCATCACCTTAGTAGACTATATTCCATCGCATCTATCTGACCATTCCGCTATGAAGCTGGAACTGAAGTGGGGTGGTAAGCCTCCCACTAGATTGTGGTCCTTTGATAGATCATTCCTCACATCCACGGACGACATAGAGTTTCTTCAATCAGAAGCGCGTGAGTTTTTCATTATTAACATGAACACAGCCCCAGCAGGTATAGTTTGGGACGCTTTCAAGTGCACACTAAGAGGTATCGTTAAGAACAGGGCGGCTCATAGAAGAAGGCAGTACATGGAAGAAGTATCTTCTATTGAGAATAGCATGTCTGCCGTTCAGTCCGACATCGATACCGGTAGGGCTGTAGACAATCACGATTTATCTCTGAAACTTGCAGAATTAGACGGACTAAAGAATAGCTTGTCATCGGTCCTAGAGAAGCGTGTCTTACAGAGATGGAAGGCAAGCAAACTCTCTCACTTCCAATATGGGGAAGGGGCAGGTAGATTACTGGCCTGGAAAGTTAAATCAGACCGGGTTCGAAATAACATTGCCTCCGTCACATCAGAAAAGGGCACCTTTGCAAGTGATGCAGAAATCAGGGAAACATTCAAAACATTCTTTCAATCAATCTATCACGAAGATCTCAATGTCACATCTAATGACATTACGAGCTGGTTAGAGGATATCCCCCTACCATCCTTGTCACTTGAACAGAGCAGGCTTCTGGAAGAGGAAATAAGTATTGCTGAAGAAGAGCAGGCTATAAGGGGAGCAAAAGGGGGCTAGGCGGCAGGAACCGATGGTTTACCGAGCAAAATATATAAAAACCTGATATCAGAGGTGTCCCCAATATTAGCGGGCTTTATTTAACCAAATATTGAGGGATGGAGAAGTACCACTCTGCCTCTTGGGACAACGCCTCAATAACCCTCATTTTGAAGCCAGGGAAGCCTCCCTCTGATTGTGGCTCGTATCGGCCGATTTCAATCTTAAACGCCGACTACAACATTTTTGCCACTATATTGGCCAAACGGCTTGGCCAGGTTGCGCCTGACATACTACACTCCAACCAAAAAGGCTTTATAAGAGGGATACAGTTATATGAGCTCACTTATAAACTAGTAGGAACCACAGACATGGCCATAAAAGAAGTTCTTCTGAAGGACTGGGTTATTTAAGACCCAACGGTGCCAGGGGACAACACCTGAAACCTTCGTGGGTAACCTGTTCCGGCGTACAAATGACAGAGACACGGGACACTTCCTTCGGCGTCAAAGATTCGAGGTTTATTTACTGCAGGGAACACAGAAGTCACGAGAAGTACACAACAGGTATGTTCGCGGGATCTGCTTCAATTTGCTACTGTGGATCGCTCCTTTTTATACACATTTCTCTCATAGGTTAACATGGTACACAAAGGTTTACAACTTGGTTCCCATAATTATCCCCGAGCGGGGTCGCTTTGATGCATTCAAGGTCCGGAACATAAGTACAGAAACATTCGTGGTTCCCAACTGTAAAAACCCATCTTCCCACCATTAGTATATTCCAATCGGCAGTAAACAAATCGAAGAAGGAACAAAGACAGGTGCAGAGGAAGGCAGAAACAGTGGGGAGATCGGAAAGGGTGTAAAAAGGGTGGTATCGGGAAACACGAGCTACAGGCATCAAAGAGACGTGCCTAATGAGATGCACGGCTGAGACAATAAACCGGCACGGCAAGATGAGCCTCGAGCGGGGACATCTGTCCTACAGTATCATCCCCCTCATCATAAAGACACCTTCAAAGGAAACGTGTCTTCCGCAAGAGTCTTGGGAATCCCAGGGTCGCGAAGCGGACAGCGTCCGTTCGCTGGCTACTTGAGGGCAAGAGACAAAATAGATGCCATATCTAAGATGGAACCCGTGGGTACAGATGTATAAACCCACGAAACAGACGAACGGTTTAGGTTAGCACAGCGAAACTGCGCACACCCACTAAACTCGTCATTTGCGGTTCGTAGATACCAGACTCAACCATATTCGTGCGAGTCGAAAACACCACTTACAATCGTCACGGAACCTCAGACGCTCCTTTTGCCCTCATGTAGGCAAGCACTAGTCAGAATCATATTCAATATTCATCAGACCATCTAGATGTTGCTGCAACATAACTCTGTCCAACCGAGCTCCTTTGGTAACAGGCGGCTGTCTTATACACGTCGTAGCACAGAGGCCACATAAGGCAGGACCACACTGCACACAAAGGCAACACGTGAACAGGAACACTACAACAACTCCAATGATCATCAGAATCTTCCAACCCCAAGTCGACATCAGGCCCCAAAACCACCCAAGCAGCGTCCAATCCCCTACGTCCACGTGTATGGACTCAGAGATCTTATGCAACCTTGAGATGGCTTGATAGACAGTCGGAGCGTTATCTGGAATGAAAATGCAGCAGCTCGAATGGATCACCTTACATACCCCACCTCGATCTGCTAAGACCACGTCTAAAACCATACGGTTTTGTAACGTCATAAGCCTTTCCGCCTGAAGTTCTGTGGTGATATTACCAAGGGCACTGGCAGTGATATTAGCTGTCGATTCCACCACACGAGTCAATTGTCTCAGGTTCCTACTATTAACCATAGGTCCCCAAAACGGGAGGAAACCCTTGAAAAAGTCTCCTGCCTCTTGACCGGCGGTGTCCTCTTCGCTAATCACGCCTCTCACAACTCTAGTCTTGTGATAGTCTGCATCTACAGTGAACGTCGGAGGCAACAGATTTGCGATAAAACATGAGCCCACAAAGTCGGAGGGCAACCATGTATACGCACGATCATAGCAGACAAAGTATGTACCCTTGGCAGCCAGAAACACAGGGGACAAGACCATCGGCAGGATATAAGTCTCGGAGCAAGCACTCTCTCCAAGACGAGCCTTCGATCTTCGGCCACGACCCATTAGACAGAAATTACCAATGTGGGGTACGACCCATATCGGACGCGAGCTTCTAAGCGGTTTTTCACTCGTGAGCGCACTATACTCGACCTTACTCAGGACCCTATAGGCTTGTACCTCTTCCTCTGGGATGAGGGACGGCTCATAGATGTCTCTATCCAAATCTTCTATCGCTATAGACAAAGGCTTATGATACGAGCCAGGACCAGAGTAGGGAGAACGTGGCTCTCGACTGGGGTAAGAATCTAGTGCACTTCGAAACATTGTTTGGAATGCTCGAGCTGAACCCTGGGAACTATAAGGTAGGACCAGATATGGAATTCCCTTATCCGTGGTATGTGGCATTAACCCACACACCCAACAATTTGTGGTGTTAACCACTAACTGATGCTGATGAAGGAGCTGAATAAAGGAATTATTTCTGAATTCCACACGTCTAGCCTGCTCGTGTTCGGCTAAGATATGGAAAGAATGAGGGGATACAGTGGAGGTAGATTTAGGTTCAGAAGTAGGAGTAGGTATGGCAGAAGGTAAGAAGTACGACATCATGTAATACACCCCACCCGCCAATAGCAAAGAAACAGTCAGAAACAGTAGGAACACTTGGAACATAAAACATTTGGTACGAATAATTTGTTGCAGTTTGAATCTTTGCGCCTGAGCTTCTTCCAAGTCCATCAGCTTCGAAAACGCCATCCCCTACAACCGTCCGCAACGTTTCTTGACGCACTTCGTTCTGTGTAGCAGTAGTCAATCCCTAGGAGTTCCCAGGAACCGACGGTCTTTGGCCTAGCTCCAAGACCTACTAACCAGAAGGAAGTACACGCGCGGCCCTACGGTACACCTGGATGCAAGGTATCTTATTCACAATGTATGTGCAAAAAGCCTCTTGGCTGTGGAAGTAAAAGCACATAGATGGAACGAAACTCAATTTTTACAAAAATAATCACAATAATACGGGTGTTTTGAACTGATCGTGGCAAATGGGATAATGCTGTTGTCAAGGGACAGAACAGAAATTTTTATTTATCTCTGGTGTTGGATCGCAAAAAGTATCGAGTTCTCCCAGGACGTGTCTGTTCGTCAAACAAAGAATCCGATGAGGGAACAGAGTTCTGCCGGTCAGTTGATTGGTCTGATCTTGAGTCTTGTGATGGCAAATGTTCAACAATGTCTTTCTGCTGCACTGAGGATTCTCCGACAGGCTGTGCGTCGCTAAAGGGTACAAAAGTCTGTGGTCCTTCGGTTTCAGATGAAGCAATGCCCTTCCTCACCCACGAGTCTGCCGGTAAAGGTATAGGAACCTTCTTGGTATGGGTGGCATGCACCCAATTTTTTCGCCCTTCCAAACGGACGGCAGTTCTCGTGGCAAGGAGGACCTGATAGGGTCCAGTGAAGCGGGGTTCCAAATTCTTTTTGCGGGTAAAGTTGCGGGTAACCACCCAGTCCCCGGGTTGGAGCTGGTGGCCTGGACCCTCCGTCTGCGTCGGCAGTGCTTCGTAAACCTGTTGGTGAATTAACCTCAGTTTAGCAGTCAGATCATGAAGATAATCAATCAACATTGGGTACTCAAGATTAGAAAATACACCCGGTCTAGGAACCCCCCAAACATTCGCAGGACGACCGAACACTATTTCATAGGGACTGAGCCCTACTCGGGAGTGTACTGTCGTCCTTGTTGACAACAAGGGAAGGGGCAAAGCGTCAGGCCACGAAAGACCAGTCGTAGCCTGAATCTTAGCCAGTTTGAGTTTAAGGGTGCCATTATACCCTTCAACCAAACCTGCTGACTGGGGATGATTGGCGCTATGGAATTTTTGATTAATTCCAAGGCCCTTACACACACTCTTCATCACACTCCCTACAAACTCACTTCCGTTATCAGACCATACAATTTGAGGCATTCCATAGCGAGGAAAGTATTCCTTCAGCAGGATTTTCGCAGTAGACAGGGCAGTATTGTCTTTAAGAGGGTAGGCTTCAATCCATCTGGAGAATGCGCAAACCACAACTAAAACGTATTTCAGATTATTGCATCTCTCCATATGGATGAAGTCTAGCTGGATTACTTCAAAGGGATATGAAGGGGGAGCAAAATGGCCAGGAGGTGTGGGGGTCCCCTTTCCAGGATTGTATAACATACATATCATGCAATTCTTCACCAATCTCTCAGCATACTTCGTAATACCATCATTCTTCCACACAGGAGACAACAACTTACAAATACCTTTCGCACTAATATGTGCTAACCCGTGTGCCATTGTCACAACAGCCAGCACATACGCATCTGGTAACATCCACCTCTTGTGCTCCGAAAAATCGACCCAGCAACCATTCGCATCCAACTTTCCCGTACTCTCTTTCCACTTCGTCTTTTCAGTCTCAGTGGCTTCATTCTGAATTGCTTTCACGCTCTCGATAGTGTCCTCACACATGCTAGTCTCTGTAGGCCACCTAACCGAACTCGTCACATACATTCTAGTGCTAAGGTTCCCGGCAGTCTCCTTAGCAATCTCATCCGCGAGCGCATTACCACGGCCAACATCATCCGTCACCTTACGGTGCGCACTACATTTAACAATCGCCACTTGCTTAGGTAACGTAAGTGCATCCAAAAGATCATTCACAAGCTGTCCATGCTGAATCTTTGTACCATGCGACGTCATAAAACCTCTCTCTCTCCACAATCGTCCAAAGCTATGAGCGACGCCAAAAGCATATTGGCTGTCGGTAAACACATTCACTCGTTTCCCTTTCGCCAACACACACGCTCTAGTTAGGGCGATCAGCTCTGCAGCCTGGGCAGAGTTCTGATTCAATCTTGCAGTTTCCACGACAGTATTCAACGTTACCACAGCATACGCAGTCGTCACATCACCATTCGGTAATTTAAAACACGAACCATCCACATACAAAGTTCCATCGGGATCTTCCAAAGGAGTGTTTTTAAGGTCCACTCGACCTTTTGTTTCCTCCTCCGTCACAGTCATGGGCTGCTACTTCATCTGACTCTGCACTTATTGGCAATAAAGTCGCCGGGTTCAGGACATTACAACGTTTTATCTGAATATGGCTTGCCAACAACGTCAGCTCGTACCCTGACAACCTCGCACTCGTCAAGTGCTGAGTTTTCGTACGATTCAAAAGAGTGTCAACTGCATGCGGAACCATCACCGTAAGCATATTATCCATGACCAATCCTGCTGATTGTCGGATGGAGACCGCGGCTGCCGCTGTTGCTCTCAAACAACTCGGCAATGCTCTAGCTACCGGGTCCAAGGTCGAGGAAAAATATGCACATGGACGTTGCTTATCACCGAAAGGTTGCATTAAAACACTCAACGCACAACCTTCCCTCTCGTGAACGTATAGTGTAAACGGCTTGCTATAGTCAGGAGTACCTAACACAGGAGCCGAACACAATGCGTCACGCAGTTCAGAAAAACTTTTCTGACATTCTTGCGTCCATGGTAAAGGAGTTGAAACATCCTTGCACGTAAGAGCCACTAATGGTTTCGCTAACAATGAAAAATTCGGAATCCACTGTCTGCAATATGACGTGATACCCAAAAAGGCACGCACATCTCTTTGAGTTGTTGGCACAGATATGCGCGCAATGGCTGCAATTCTCTCTGGGGTCAACCTTCTTCCCTCCTTTGACAATAAGTGACCTAGATAGGTTACTTCTTGACAACAATATTGAAGTTTAGAAGGAGACACCTTGTGATGTAAGTCACAGAGATGCTGCAACAATGATATAGTGGCAATTTTGCAAATGTCATGAGTATCTGCAGCCACCAATAAGTCGTCGACATATTGGATCAAAGCCGCACCAGCCGGCAACACCAACGCATCCAGTTGACCCTTCAAGGCTTGACTGTAAATCGATGGACTCTCACAGTAGCCCTGAGGAGCACGTTTAAACCGGAAGCTACGGCCACCAAGAGAGAAACCGAAAAGGTCTCTGCTTTCTTCAGCAATCGGAATACTGAAGAACGCATTCTTCAGATCGATTACTGAAAACCAAGATGCAGAAGCTGGAATCAGAGTCAGTAGCGCCGTGATGTCAGGCACAACAGGGAACTGAGGAATCACAATTTTATTTACCTCCCGCAAATCGATAACAAAACGATAAACAGGTGGCTTAGAAGGATTGGTACGTTTCAGAATAGGCAGTACAGGGCTGTTGCACACGTTTCCCCGAGTCTCCTCAATGACATCTTTCTCGATCAAATCATAGATGATCGCCAACAATGCTCGTTCACCATTAAGGGAGATACGATACTGGGGAATACGAGGCAATCGCACATTAGATTTCACGTGAACAACATAGGGGAGATGTCAAGCAGGCCCACGTCATTGGGACCTGTTGCCCACAAAGATGCAGGAAGAGAACTCAATTCCGGTGGAAGCTTATCGAGAGACAAATACATTGGAGAGACAACTCTCTCACCCAAAGTAAGCTTTACTCCCGCAGGAGAACAATACAAAGTCGCATACAGACGTTTTAGTAGATCCAGGCCCAAGAGATTTTCACCACAACCAGTGGTCAAAATCAACGGAGCTTCAAGCTCACGTGGCCCAATTGTGAGTGGCAATGGGCACGAAACCGGATTGCTAACAGGGGCGCCAGAGAATCCAACGGAAACATTTGTGAAGCCAGACAAAGGTGCGCCAGGGAGTTTCGAATGCATGATGGAACTTTTCGCTGCACCAGTGTCCAACAGAAAAGGCTCAACGACGCCCGAGGTGGCAACTGCGACGTAAGGCCCTCTCTGATCAACCAGAACTGATACCACTCCCTCTCCTAGTAATTACCGTCGTCAGCATCCTGATCGACGTAATAATCATCTACGTTGTACTGCGCAGATCGTCCTTGCGATGATCCACGTTGATCAAAACAATTGTTAGAATTTGATGATTTGTCTGAACGATCGTTGGGAGCACCACGACCCCTACCACGTGATGTCTGCTGAGCACCACCATGACCTCCTCTAGATGTGTTACCACTATTACGCTCATTTAGAACAGGACAATTGAATTTTCAGTGACGCTCCTGTCTACAATAGGCACACTGATTGTACCCTAATGAAGATCTTTGCGGAGAGGAGTCATTTCGCGATTGCGACCTATTAGATTGCGACTGCGATCGATTACGTTGTTGCGAATCATTCTGATTCGAGCGCGGAGGATACGCTTGCTGCAACAACACCTTAGTTTTAAGTTCTTTCGTCTTTTTATCGGCACAATCATTCTCTTCTTTCTCCCTATTCTCATAATATTGTGCCGTAGCCAATATTTGAGCAGACGTAGAAAAAGCCCACGCACTCTCAGAATTTTTTAATTTATTGCTCAAGTCGGGCAATAAGTTTGAAACAAATTTATCCACAAACAACCGCTGACCACCCTCAGTACTCATATCCTGACCACTATGGTCAATGAATGCCTCCTCAAATCTCGTAAAGAAATCGGAAACACTCTCGTCTTTCTTCTGTCTGCAAGATGACAACTTGTCCCAGTTCACCCTCATAGCTGGCATAAGCGTTTTATTAAGGTAATAATTCTCTGAGGGAGAGCAGTAATGAGCTGTTCAGGCTTGGCCCCGCCAACTTGTCGTGTATCGGCCGCAGTAAGAGCAGCCCAATCGCCACCTAATTCGTTTGCATGATCTTCGTGCCGAATCTTAGCCCATACCGGTTGCGGTACAACATTGCCAAACAGCATATCGATATCGGCAAGATTCATTATCGTCGCATCTACGAGCTGCGACAACTCCTTATAATACCCTGCAGGATTTTTGCGAGGGTCAGGCAAAGATTGCTTCACCTGTAAAACTTCTGATCGTTTCCATGGGAGATGTATCCATACTCTCTGGAAATGTGTCAGGATCGGTGGAACTTGAGCAGCATCACCTGGCATCCACACTGGTGGAACTTCACGCATAGGAAACTGACCAGACGGATCTAGCTGTCTCTCAACATCCTCAACGAACAATGCTTGAGGTATCGGAGAGGGACGAAAAGCTAATAATTGCTCGATGGCACGTCGAACATTGGTACCCACCACCATTCCGCTCGAAAACTGAAGCTGTAAGTTAGTCAAAGCAGTTAGTACATCTTCCGATGCATCTGCCGATATTTGATCGCGCAAAACCTTGCACATTTCTTCAAAAACATACCTCTGTGTCGGTATATTGAATTGACTAAACGTATTCAACACCAAACGTGGAGGATTCCTATAGGGATGCAACATCCATGACATCGCCATATTGTACAACGCGACACGTTCCCTATTACCAGGAAGCTGACTACGTCTTTGTGGACCGTCCGAATCAGCGGACTCAAGAATAGGTCCAAGAGAATTAGCAAAATTAGCAGCCATTGAAGGGGTACGACGTCGAGTAGTTGGAGAAGTATACGATAGAGTAGAAACGAGAGAAGGAGTAGGAACAAAAGAAGCAGTAGGAGTAAGTAGAACAGGAGCAGTAGCGGGAGCAGGAGTATCTGGAAGTACAAGCGGAGGAGCAGTAGGAACAGCAATAGGCAAGGGAGCAGGAACAGTCGGAAGAACAGGTTGAGGAGCAGGTACAGGAGCAGGGGCAGGGGGAACCACAGGAGCTGCGGTACCCTGTGCGTACGGAGGTGGTGACTTCATAAGATAGGACATTAAAGGATCCTCAACTAATTCCTACTTCTTATCCGACTCCGTTGGCAGAGCGGGATAACATTTATCTATAGTCATACGCTGAAGCCTGTCAAAAACTTCCTTTTCCTTTTCCTCCTTATCACGCTGAAACTGCTCTGCTTTCTTTACAATAGTAGCAAGACCATCTCTCTGATTACGTTTAGTCTGTCTGATCTCTTTCTGTCGGGCTTCTTTGCGCCACAACCGAAAGGCATCAAACATGGCCGGCCTTGACTTTTTCTTAAACAATTTTGCCTCGAGGTTATCTAAAATCGGGGTCTCGAAACTACCATGAGGTGGCCAACTAAGGACACCATCCTTTTTGGTGTAACGAATCCAATATTCATTAAAGGTAATAGGACCTAGCCCATGCTTACTGTAAAGCTCATAAGTTGGAGTTCCAACCGGAGGTATCGGACACGAGTCCTCCAGTCGGGAATCCGTACCACAACGTCTGAAACAACTGAACAAAGTACTACAACCAGGCATCTTGCACACTAGCCGAGTTTCACAAACTTCAAGGGTTACGGGATTTACCAAGTTCCAGCAAAGAGCAAAAACCCTCGGTTTTTGGCGACTTTAGACGTCAAATAACACAACAAAGAACCAAATACTAAGAACCACAAATGCAATGGAACCATGCAACAACTAAGCAACCACAACCAAGGACTCTGGGAGCGACCCAAAAATACTTAACTCAAAGATCAATGGCGTCACCAGGAAGGCCCGTCAATCGTCTCGCTGTACCAAGGTCTACGCCAGGCGCCAAAACAGGTCTACAGTCAGGGCAGCAGTCCGTCGCAGCCGTCAGAAGGCGGGAATCTTCGCGGGAAAAGTCGTCGGGCCACTTGTTTCGACAACAGGATCGATGAAGCGGGGTGCACCTTCCCTCGGAGATTTCACACGAAGTTCCTCACGATCGTCGGGCTTGGACCGGTACCACTGATGCAGCCCGACGTTGGGCGCCAACTGAAGGACTGGGTTATTTAAGACCCAGCGGTGCCAGGGGACAACACCTGAAACCTTCGTGGGTAACCTGTTCCGGCGTACAAATGACAGAGACACGGGACACTTCCTTCGGCGTCAAAGATTCGAGGTTTATTTACTGCAGGGAACACAGAAGTCACGAGAAGTCCTCACAGGTATGTTCGCGGGATCTGCTTCAATTTGCTACTGTGGATCGCTCCTTTTTATACACATTTCTCTCATAGGTTAACATGGTACACAAAGGTTTACAACTTGGTTCCCATAATTATCCCCGAGCGGGGTCGCTTTGATGCATTCAAGGTCCGGAACATAAGTACAGAAACATTCGTGGTTCCCAACTGTAAAAACCCATCTTCCCACCATTAGTATATTCCAATCGGCAGTAAACAAATCGAAGAAGGAACAAAGACAGGTGCAGAGGAAGGCAGAAACAGTGGGGAGATCGGAAAGGGTGTAAAAAGGGTGGTATCGGGAAACACGAGCTACAGGCATCAAAGAGACATGCCTAATGAGATGCACGGCTGAGACAATAAACCGGCACGGCAAGATGAGCCTCGAGCGGGGACATCTGTCCTACAGTATCATCCCCCTCATCATAAAGACACCTTCAAAGGAAACGTGTCTTCCGCAAGAGTCTTGGGAATCCCAGGGTCGCGAAGCGGACAGCGTCCGTTCGCTGGCTACTTGAGGGCAAGAGACAAAATGGATGCCATATCTAAGATGGAACCCGTGGGTACAGATGTATAAACCCACGAAACAGACGAACGGTTTAGGTTAGCACAGCGAAACTGCGCACACCCACTAAACTCGTCATTTGCGGTTCGTAGATACCAGACTCAACCATATTTGTGCGAGTCGAAAACACCACTTACAATCGTCATGGAACCTCACTTCCCCTATCTATTCTCACGTTGGACGCTACCAAGGCCTTCGACAGGGTGAACTGGTTGTACCTGTCGGAGGCCTTGAAAAAATTCAACGTCGGAGATAAATTCTGCAGAGCGATCGACTTGCTATATCGCAGTCCTTCAGCTTCAATTTTGATTAACGGGGGCCTTACGGCGTCATTTAGGGTAACCAGAGGAACTCCGCAGGGTTGTCCCCTGTCTCCCCTCCTGTTCGATTTATATATAGAGCCCTTCGTGCAAAAACTAAGAGATAGCATACTTATCAAACCTTTTGTCTTCGGAGAGTGGGAAAAAAAAGTGGCACTTTATGCTGATGATATAATGATTTTTACGACAGATATTAATGCAGCATATCCAGAGGTCATAGACTTAGCTCTCAAATTTGGTAAAATTTCAGGATACGAAGTGAACACCTCTAAAACAGAGTCAATGTCTTGGAATATCAACTTAACTACACACAATGAAACATCAAGACCTCAACTACGATATCTGGGGATAAATATAGTTAAAGACATTGACTTGATTGCCTCTTTAAATTTTGACAAAATAGCAGCGCAGTGTCGAAAACACATGAGAGATTGGTCACACCTTCCACTCACTATCTTAGCTAAGGTTAATCTGGTAAAGATGTGTATTCTGCCAAAGATCTCGTTTTTATTCAATTCAATCCCACTCTTTTTTGATCCTAAGTTAATTTCAAAGCTGCAGAGCGCGATTTCTACTTTTATTTAGAATAGTAAGAGCCCAAGAATCTCTTGGAAGAAAATAAGACTCCGCAGAGAGAAGGGAGGGCTGGCGGGACCAGACCTTTAGGTCTACGCATGGGCGTTTCAGCTGTCGCATACACGCATGTTACTAAAAACACCAGCAGTAACAGGGGTAGGTCACATGTTCTCTACTTTATTGAATTGTGAGGGAGTAGGACATGACAGTTTTTTGTTCAAATTCGGAGACCCCAAATTTAAAAAAAAAAAAATTGAAGGTGCTGCAGGGGATAGCTTCCACGTGGCATAGAGTGAGGCACGCGATCAAATTGGGGTATTACTCTGAGAATGCTCCTATATGGGACCTACCCGCACCCCCAGCTTGGGCAGAAGATGCATTAGCACAACCACTAAGAGAGGCTGGAATCATCACCTGGGGAGACCTGTTCATGGATGGCTCTCTACTTCCTTGGGACTACTTAACCAACAAAGTTGGGCCAAGCCTGTCGAGATTCAAATACATACAAATATCAAGCTGGTCTCAGACATATAATGTACAGCCAACCCGGATCAGTAGCTTACCTATAGGTGGAAACAGCGAACTAGTGACGTGCCTGCTGGACAGTCCCCCTGCAAAGAAGGAAATATCACTCTGGTACAATAAGATCATAGAGGAAACAGACGGTAAATTTTGCCTTCCAACATCATTATGGGCTGATTCAATGCCAGGAATAGACGTGGAGGAGCTTTGGTCAGCTTCTTGTAAGGTATTGTGGGACTTGGTTAAACCTGCCTGACTCCGTAGGAACCATCTTTTCACAATACAAAGGGCCTACTATTCCCCGCAGAGGCTATCAAAGTTTTCTTCGACAGGCCCGGTCTCGTGCCCAAGGTGCGGACTAGCAGCTGCATCCAACATTCATATGTTTTATGAATGCCCAAAAATCTCTTCATTTTGGGACTCTATAGGGAACAAATTATCTTTATCACTGGGTTATCACATTTCCATTGATCTCGCCCTTGTTATATACGGCCTGAGGGGCAAAGCCCGCAATGCTGCCTCTAACCTGTTGTTTTATTCTATTCTGGCGGGATCTGTAGACACTGGAAAGACGCCCAGCCACCCACCATACACAAATGGCATTCTTCGGTCCTCCAGATCTCAAAACTTGACCTAGCCAGGGGTGGAAATCCGAGTAGGAGAGCTTTTTGGACACAGTTAGAGCAGTCGTACTGAGCCTGGTTTTTTTTTTCCCCCAGGTCCTATGATTAATGCGGGCATTGCTTACCCTTGTTTCTATGGCAAGGAGCCATGGTGCTTATGGGGCCTCGGTATCTCGGGCACTATCTACCAACGAATAGCCCTAAGCGAGAACTTTCAAGGCTTACGTGTATGTGCTGCTGGGAACTGGCCGCCCCCCTTTCCTACGACATCCCAGCCAGCTAACGCTGAGAGAGTACAGAAGCACAGCCTGATTTCCTGCTCTGTGGCAATTTCTTGTTTTGATAGATTGGAGCCATGCACACAAATGAGGATAAAAAAAAACAAAAAAAAAGTAGTGAAGGGGTAATTTACATGATCACATGCCCATGTGCTTTGAAGTACGTGGGTATGACGACCAGGAAGGTCAAATTGAGAATTAACTAGCACAAAAGTACTGTCAGGTGCAACACACAAGCCAAACGCCTTACTAACCACTTTTCGAGCACAAAACACAAAGCAGAGGATATGAAATGGGTTGTACTGAAACAACCATTTATCCCGCCCTATGTGAGTGAAGTTGCGAGATACCTCTTCTTGAAGGAACAAAATTTGATTTTTAAGCTCAAGTGTGACAGCAAGGGATTGAATGACAATATTCCATGGGTTACGATACGATAGCATGCGACTAGGGTTGTATATGCTACTTTATTTGGATGTGGTCTCTGGTATTCTCTTCCTCTCCGGATACACATTCCTGATGACCCAGTAATAACATTGCTCTTTTTCTCAGTAGAGCGGTATACATACACACTTGTGAATCTCATTCTGGGATTTAGTTCCTTTAGAATATATTCCCTTCTGAATACTTGAATTCTGATAGTCATGTTACACATGAGACTCTGTGCTGATGGGCACTTATGCCGCTAGTGGCGATCGTTTTGGATTACGATTCTTAGATCGCCTAAACGTCATGACAGTGATGCTCTATTTGGCTTACTGCCAGGGCATTTTTTTGCTAGTGGTGACCTTTGTTGTTTATACTTCGAGATCGCCCCTTGTCTTTCTAGCTCAATTGCAGAATGTAGGGTCCGTACATGGCTAAAGTTAGTAGAAATGAAAACATCACATTACCGGAGAACGTTTTTTGAATGTCTTGAACCAATGAGCTGACATGTTTTTTTTCAGGTTTGTGTTCTGGTCAAGACGTAGATATATAACAATACTACCATACAGTTAACACATGCACATTGCACAACCGTTCATTTGCCGGTAGTGGCGATCGTTCTGTTTGACTATTTTCAGAACGCTCAAGCGTCATGATAGTGACACTACTTCGGTTTGACTACCAGGGCACAATGTTGCTAATGGTTACTTTCATTCAAATTTCCAGACTACCTTTTTAACAGAATCTAGGGTTTGTGCATGGTTATAGTTAGTAGTAACAATAACATCACATTACAGGAGACTGGTTTCCAGATGCTATTTACCAATGAGCTGACTTGTTTAAAAACCTTGCACCTTTTTAACTACAACTTTCAAGGTTTTTGTTTGGCCAAAGACGCTGAAATATAACAATACTACCATAAAGTTGGCACATGTGTATTGCGCAACTGGATATCTGCTTCCGGTTACCTATTGTGCCCTCCCTGGTCTGCTACAATTTTGCGCATGTGCTTGTTATTAGGTTCCGGTTCTCATTGCTAAATACACGTCCCTCTCTGGTCCACCTACTACGTGCATGCGTGTGTTCATCAGGCATTACATCACCGGAAATGAAGTTTCCGGTTTAGCGGTTACTTTTCTGGTCCGCCCTATTAACTACATGCTAAATATATAAAGGCCCTCCCTGTGTGGTCGGGTACTTCCCCTTCAGCTTAGGATTAGCCAGAGGTACCGACGGACAGGTGAGGTGGGCTACTACATTCTAGCGCGGTAGCTAGCGCCCTCGGACATCCGCGGCGGTTGATTAACAATGCTATTTTTCACTGAGGCGCGAATGATTACTGAGTATAGAGACAGGCTTCTGGAATGAGCGAGTACGCCTGTATGTAGGAGAAGATGACCTATTGGCAGTATTTAAAGGATACTGTTAATGTGAACTTCAATGACAGTTTCCAATACTTTCAGCTCCTACTTTTGCCACAGCAGCTCTAATATTACATAACATATGTCAATTTACTGTACTTTGTCTATGCACCTAACACTATGAGTTTAGGTCAAATTCATATTAGGAGTGAGGAGTTACTAGTGCACGCATCAAGAGGTTAAGCCTCAATCTAGTTGTTGTCTTTTTATGTGGATTAAGTAACAAAGTTGTGAGCTCTTTTCTTTGAGGTAGTGAGAAGTGTGGAAGGGTTATTCATTCAGATCCCTGCCTTCATATCCACACACAGAGCGGGCCTCATCACCTGAGCAGTTGCCAGGAGAGGTGAGGATTGCTCCTATGACATAATGGGTGAGTTCACTTATCTCTTTTAAAATAATGTTAGCAAATTGCTAATTGACTATTGCAAATCTAATGATAATGTATAGGTTTTATTGGTCTTGATCGTTAGAATCATAGATATCGCACTGTTACCTTTTTTCTTTTGACATTTTTAGGAAAGAATCTAAGTTTCCTGTGAAAATCGTCCTACATATCGAAGTCAGAGAATAAGGTTGGATGTATCACATCAACCTTCTTATTTAACTTTTTTCACCACACAGTTTTTTTGTCGTATTTTGCAGTAGTGTAGTCTCTAGTCCTGATGAAAGCCAGTAGTTAGTATTACCAAGTATGGCTGAAACATGTAGACTTGTTTAACCAACTGATGATAGTTATTATGTCAAATTATCCACACTCTGTTTTTAACCTTGACACTGTGGTAAGCACATATTAAACTTGTCTTTGTTACCATGGTAATCAATTTTAAATTGCACCACCTATTTTTGTTCTTACTATAATCACTGCAATACCTGTTTTCAGCACCACTGTTTCCTAAAACAAATATGGCTTGATCCATCACTGGTATTATGAAATGGTACAGCTCTCGATTCTACAAGGAGAACTGTCCTGTCAAGTACAAGATTTACTAATCCCAGATGATGAAGTTCTACCATTAGGTGGGCTGATGGGATTCCTGCCTAATTAATAATAGTTTAGGGTGATGTTACAAATATGTTATCACACCAAATCTCCTTTTTCTTCATTATCATGTATGATAATATATTCAAATGCACAAGTTCAGGATGTATGCTGTACAATCAAATCTTGTGTTAAGATTTGATACTCTATATTGTTGCTTCATTCATAGGCCATATATAATGTAAAATTACTTGCTTCTTAGTTCACTAGTACTCCCAAATACAGACTTTAGGCAGGCCTGGGCAAACCAAAACACAGGAGGAGCATGCTGCCTGTGTGAATACAAGCAAGTATCATGGCTACACCTCCTGTGCTGCTGCCCGACCTTAGCAACTGAAAGGAGGATCCTTCTTAGAGATCTTTGCTTGAGAGAAAAAGTAACCACCTGCCAGGAGGCCTCTGCATATGCTGCACACAGAAAGAGCCTTATATCATGGCCCGCTGTGGAAGATTTGTACAACCTATCAGGGGTGCTATGTACCCTCAATTGGCCTCTTGACCTAGACCTCCAATTGTCCAAACGCTGATGCTGGATTATTTTAAACAAAGACCTGTGAAATAACTTTCTCCTACACAGTAGCAAAGTACAAGCACTGGACAAGAAAAAGAGCATCAGTGAAAAGAGCAGAAGCCAAAGTAGCCTTGGTGACATGAAGGAGGCAGTAGGGTGACACTCTCTATGGGACTAGTCAAAAGGCAACACCAAATTAAAAATATGATAAGAAGCCCCTAGGCAAATGCTGGCATTTAAGTATTGCACTTTCGCAGATTCATTTTTACCTTTATGAATTGTGATGTCCTTTTTTTGAATATTTTATTGTAAACAGTTAACTATTGGCATTGTCATCATGATGGTAGCTCAAAAGTAATTTTACCATCACTTTTAATAAAGACCTCGCAATGCTATGATGTACGCTTATGTAATGAAGTGAACTGCATCCACATGTTAAAGAATACACTTTTTTTCTATTTTTATGTTTTAAGGCTCAACTTATGTAAGGGCTCTTCAACCCAATCTGTACTCTTGGTTAGGCCCTAACTTGCTATCCTCGTTTTTTTATTGGTCCACCCACCTATGCCCCTCCCAGAACCACTCTATTAACTCAAGACAAAACGGTGCCTTAAATTAAAAATTCCATACTAATTTAAATACAAATAAAAAATATATAAAAATGTAAATTTTCGAAAAACAATAATATTTAGATATTATAATTTTAATTACATAACATCATAATAATATAAATGTAATTAAAAAAATTAAAATGTAAAAGTTCACAAATAATACATATACTGTAGCTACTAAAATTTATAAAACAGTAAAAACATCATTAAACTCAGGAAAAATACAAATTACTATTCCAAATATAATGGATTGCGCAGAGGTAAAATTTACTATTCCCACTCTACTCAGTGCAACAGTTGGGAAAATGTTGGATGTGGTGGGGTACAATTTACTATTACCACTCCAATCAGTGCAGCAAAAGGGAAAGTGTTGGATTGGGCAGAGGTAAAATGTACCAATCCCACTCCAGTCAGTGCAACAGTAGGGAAAGTGGTGGAGTACAGAGGCGTACAATCTACTATTCCCACTCCATTCAGTGCAACAGTAAGGACAATATTGGATTGTGGAGAGTTAAAATGTACTATTCCTACTACACTCTATGCTACATTAAACATGCAGTAATTTTTAAATAAAAAAAGAGATATATGTGTAGAATAGTATTTAAAAAACAAAACATTGAATATGTAAGATACTCTTTATTACATGTTTAGTACAAATATTATTAGTATAATTCAAATCCCCATCTTCTTTGCCAAAATAATATCACAAAATAAATGCAATCATTTTTAAAATTGATAATACAACACAATTAATGCATAAAATAATAAAAAATATTCATTTTTAAAAATATTTAAATATTTCTATATTTCTAATTTCTTAAGTATCATCCTACCCTACACCTATACAAAGTACACAACACACACCTAAAATATATAATTTAAGTTATAATATTTACACTGTTTACATAATTATCAATTAAAATATTAACAATAATAACATCATAATAAAATATTTATGTTTAACTGCAATCCCACGATTTATTATTAAAAATGTTATAATATATATATATATATATATGCTTTCAAAAGTTCCAAAATTACAAGTGCTCTCAGTCCGCAAAATAACGCAACTCCACTGCAATCTCCAAAGTGTTTATTTAAACTAACAACATGTTTCGGCTGCGGACAGCCTTGATCACGTGATCAAGGCTGTCCGCAGCCGAAACATGTTGTTAGTTTAAATAAACACTTTGGAGATTGCAGTGGAGTTGCGTTATTTTGCAGACTGAGAGCACTTGTAATTTTGGAACTTTTGAAAGCTTTTATAGTACCGGCGTGCTCGGCCGGCATTGGTGCCACTTCCCGAGGGGCCGCCATCAGCGTTTCTTGAGCAGACATTGAAACTTATATATATATATATATATATATATATATATATATATATATATATATATATATATATATATATATATATATATATATATATAAATATATATATATATATATAAATATACATATATATATTAAAAAATGATAATTACATAATATACATAATGAATAATCAGTTAAAGAATTAATTATATTAAGTAGTACAAATTAATTATATTTAATTCAGTTCCCACCTTGTATCCCTACAAACATAACTCATACCTACATTATACCACAAACAATATCTTAATTACACAATTTTCATAACTAATCATCAATTCAATAACTATGAATTAATATTAGTCAAATAATATCATTAATTTCCCGTGTACCCTTTTCCCATACAAACTACACAAAACAAATACAAATTAACTCACTTCCAATCCTATACTCCTATAAACCCACTGACCATGTCATGAGTGATGTAATATGTGACGTCATCAGCAGTGCATTGCACGCGCAAGTTATAGTGAGTCCAACTAACTATAACGTTGAATTTCATTGGTTTTATATCAGTAAAATTTCCAGCTAACTATAACATGTGTCAAACCTATGGTTTTTTCAGTGAATTTTATAGGTTTTTTAAATGCTACTTCCTAACTATAACATGTGTAAAGCCTATGGTTTTTTCTGTGAATTTCATTGGTTTTTAAAATGCTAATTCAGAAATATGTCGTGTATGCAACCTATACTTTTGTCAATAAAGTTCTGGCAATATTTTCTTCGAAAACAAGCCGTTTTCTTCACTGTTCAAGTTGCATAGAGACTCCTTGTAAAGCGATACAGAATTTGAAAATCTGTACCTTGCCTTTTTTTGAACGCATTAAAATTTGTCTGTAAATAAAAATAGCCTTACTAAACTTTCGTGCGCGACCCAGTGTGCGCACTCTCGGCAACAGTTGTCAATAAAATGGATATCGCATATCCAGGCTTTCGTGCGCGACCGAGTGCGCGCACCTGCCTATATATTTCGTGAAAACTTTGCAATTTGAACTTATTGAATTTCTTCATACACCCCTCAAAGAACTTATAGTACGTCAAAGAGACTGTACCTAGACTTCTTTTTTATTCTTATGAAACTTTTCAGTAAATGGAGCCGAATGTCTTTTTAAACTTTCGTGCGTTATCGGATGTACACACCTTGGTATTTTTTTTAGAAATATAAAACGTTTCATACTTTAACAATTCTGTGCTTAAATCCAGCTCAGAAGATATACAAAATCAGGATGGTAGTTGGTTCAACCCGGACCGTTTATTAAAGGTAGATCGTCCGACTCAACCGGAGGACACCCCTAATAAAAAGGGCATATATATAAAATGCGGACTAGCCGCTGTATCGTGCTAGCAAACTATAACATATAAATCGTTAGAAAAAACAAAAGGAATCGAGCAAAATCAGTAGGCCACTGATGGGATCTCTTTTTGACCTTGCTAAAATAGAAAAATTAGGAACAACCCCTCATGAGAAATATGAAACTAGTGAGAAGAACCGAGCTCGACGCCATGATGGCTGCAAGACAGCTCGGCTCCGCCGCCCACCCCACCCAAAATAACGACAAACACTATGCAAATATTATAAATATATACAACACACCAGCAAAGTAACAGGGTAAAACGTTTTATTAAATAACTATTTACATGGCAGCCTGCTGCAACATGAAAACAACACTTTCAATTGGTTCTTAATAGTTTCAATTCTGGAATTTACACGCAGCACTCCACCCACTTCCCTCACTGTCTTTTCTACTCTCAAGAGAAAACAACGTCCTACATCTTTCGGAAGACTTTGGTAAAATGGCTACCGTATCTCATTCATCTTCCGAATCTGACCAAAATGATCGGCTACCTTTAATAAGAAAAAATAAATCTTTCATCTGGCAATTTTTCACTTATCCTGAAGATCAAAAGAAAGTGAATGCACCAAAAGTAACCTGCACGATATGTGACTTGATTCTCTCAAGAAGAAATCCAGCAAAAAAATATTCCTTTTCCATACATACCATGGTGCGGCATGTCAAACAACTGCACCCTGTGCAATTTGCAGACGCAACGACAAGAGCCCTGGCCACGCTATTACCATTAGAGGTGGCCAGCACATCTTCTGATCGACGACCTGTATCTCCATCGAGTGCAGAGATGGACTTGAGATATTTAACTATATATGGTCTATAACCTATGGTTTTTTTCAGTGATTTTTCAAGGTTTTGTAAATGCTAATTCCTAACTATATATGGTCTATAACCTATGGTTTTTTCAGTGAATTTCTTTGGTTTTTTAATAGCAAATATCAAAAGCGTTTTTGTGGAAAATGACTAAAATTAGGTATACATAAGCGGCGTTCATTTATGTTCACCACAGCCACTGTTAAAAGTAAAGTGAAAGTCGCGAAACAGTGGCCACGCCATCTAGTCCCTTTTAGGCCCCATCATGCACGTAAGTAACAGCCATTTTCTGTTAAAATGTCGTATACTTGTAAAGCGCACAGCTGCCCCAGCAAAGGGGCGTCCCGGCGCTGTATACCGCTGGGGAACCCGTCCTGGCTTTCCCTGTGGGATGGTCCCTATTGGGAATCCCCAAGGTGGAGCCAGGCATCCCCGGCGTTGATGGGGCCGTTGTGGAGATTAGGCAAGCTAATGCCCAGAGTTGCCGAGTGGGACCCCAGGTTAGAGTAGGCACCGAGGCGAGAATTGTCGAGTCCGCTGACCCTGGTCCACGACCCTGCCGCGTCGGGAATTGAACCCTGGTCCCGGGCCGACTTCTGCTCCCGGGTCTGCCGCCTCTAACCAGTGAGCCACACCACTCCGCGTGGCCAGCTGAATTGCACCCACTCTTGCTTGCCGGTGAGAACAACTGATCTGAAGAACGGCTGCCTGCGGTGCCTCCCTGAGCCGCTTGACGGGGGCCGAGGGGCGGTGTGGTGGCAGGGACTCGGAGGGGGCGCTTGGCTCCTGCCCCCTCCCCAAGTCTTGTTGCCCTGGTATGGCCTGAGATCGCCCACGACATAGGCGGCCGGCTCCCGGGGTCAGGCGGAACTTGTTGCCTTTTGATGCCTCTTCCATTCTGGACCTTGTCCCACAATCCGTTTGACCTAAAGACACGTCCTGCGGTGCCCTGGTCCAACCATCACATATACCTGCGCCAGGAGACGGCGTGGGGTGCACTGGAAGGGAGAGGCGGCGCGAACGAGCCTACCCCACCTCCCAAGGTGGAGGTTTCTCAGCTACACCCCAGCGCTTCACTCGACAAGCTGAGTTGCGCCCGCTCCTGCAGCACATTGCCTTGCTCGGCCAGCTGAATTACGCCTGCTCTTGCTATTACAGCGTCTCACCCGCCATCCGGCTGAATTGCACCCACTCTTCCGATACAGTGACAGGCGGCTGCCATGGAGCTCAGGAAATGGCGGTCGGCTCCACAGACTTGGGCCTGGCCTGCAAGGATGGCTCTGGGCAACCCTGGAACTCGGACGCTTGACTGCTAGGGCATGGGCCCCATTCCCAAAAGCGTCCCCTCAGCCTTGAAGATTCTACAAGAGTCACCGAGGCCCCCGACTCCTACAGACTTCCGGTGGGGAGCGACTGCCATGATTGCTCGCGGAATGGAAAGGGGCGACCACTCGGTCCCCCCGAACGTATGGTCGGGTGCCCCGATCCCCCCGGGAAGCCATTTTGGGCGGGAGGCGTGTCACGGCTGGTATGCCCGAAGCGGCGTAGCAGGGGCGCGCCTTTTCCCGCCCAAGAGGGGCTGTCCTAGACACCTACACCATTGGCCACGCCCTGTAGGCGGTCGGAGGAGGGTCCACGCCCTCCGGGAGAAGAATAAATGGAGCAGCAATACAAGGAAGCATCCTCTTGTTCCTGTGCTTGGAAGCTGCACCTCCTCGTTGCACGTGAGCCCTTGACGGAACAAGAGCCAATTTTGAGAATTTAATTTTGTGTTTCTTCTTTCAGCGAGTTCGAAGCTTCCTGACCTAGGACCTTGAGGATTATCCATGGACGATGCCTGGCAAGAAGGTCGGAAAGAGGGTTGGAACTGATCAGATGCTTTGTATGCTGATGAAGGACATGGCGGACATGAAGAAGCAGATGGCGGCAATGAATGGTGCGGGTGGACCAAAGAGAGTCATCGGACCAGCATTGCTGGGAGTAGTCCCTAACGGGAGAGGTAGAAGGGCCAAGAAGGGGGCATCGGGTGGGGAGGCCCCGGTTCCTGAATCACCTCCAGCGAACCCGGTCACCCCGATCGAGGCCCCAGTTCCGGTCCCGAACGCGGGACAACCGATCCCTGTGGTGGTCACTCCTGTGAACGAGGAAGATATGCCTCCTGAGCTGGCTGCCCAGTTGGCGGCATGGTTGGGCAGAGAGAATGAGGGGGCCACGGCTGAAGAAGCCAGGTCGATAATGAAGCAGTTGCGGCAATCGAAAGATGCTGCGAAGGCACCGTGTCCTCTTGTTTCCCCGCAGGCTCCCGTGGAACAACCAGTATCGGGCGTTGGTTCGGCAGCGACAACGGTCACAGCTACCGGTTGAGGTAAGTAGTCATTGCCGATGGCGGGGGAGGGATCGGTACCCTCAAGGAGGGAAAAAGTCGTTCAACATATCCCGATTGATGTGAAAGAAAGGATTTGGGCGGATAAATATGTGAACATGTTTTCCTTGTTGACCGATCACTATGAGATTGAGCATGTAAAAAACCAGAAAGAGTTTTTGCATCCTAGTGTGTGGCGCGCAAAGATGGCGGGTTTCAGAGTAGATGAAACGATCGCCAATTGGGCCAGAGCGTTTGGAATGTTCACTGCAATTATGGGGGAACGTAGGCCCGAATTATTGGTGGAATTAGCCGTTTATCAGACACGTATCATGGAATTTTATGAATCATACGGGGCAATCAATGGTGTTGTTATGATAGCATATTTCGTATGTCCAAGGAGCACGACTCATCCCTGACGTGGGATTGTTTCGACTCCATTTCCTGGCAAAAAATTGAGAGGTCGAGCACGGCGAAGTCGCCATCTTTAGGCGGAAACGGGGTTGAGCCTTCCCGCCATTCTTAGGGGGCGCCCTTTCGGGCGGGTACAAGCAGTGATCAGAACACAAAGAATAATGGCAACTCGGGTAAGAAAGGGGTCTGCTGGAGCTTTAACAGAGGCAAGTGTTCTAGGCCACAGGGATCTTGCAGGTTCAGGCATGAGTGTACAGGGTGCGGACAGTCCTCGCACCCCGAGAGTACGTGCAGAGCCAAGACTGGTGATACGGGAGGTAGAGGAGGCGCCAAACAGGTCTAAAGTAGACCGAGGGGCGCCATTACCTACCCCGGTTGATATCATGGCACTGATCCCTTGGCTGAACGAATACCCTGATCATATCTCCGCCGGGGTGGTGCGAGACGGTTTCTCATATGGTTTCCGCATCCCGGCGGGGGATTTTCGGGGGGAAGCACAATGTAAGAACCAACTATCGGTTCAACAGAATGTGGCGGTGGTACAGGCAAAGATTGGGAAAGAAGTGGCCCGAGGTCGGGTTGCTGGACCATATGACATACCACCAGTTGGCAATTTTGTTTGTTCACCTTTGGGGGTGGTCCCCAAAAAGGACCCAGGGGAGTTCAGGTTAATACATAATTTATCAGCTCCTAGGGGCCTTTCGGTGAACGATGCGATTGACCCGGGAGTTTGTTCGGTGCGGTACGCATCCTTTGATGAGGCCGTCGCCATTTTGAATCGCCTAGGACCCGGAGCGCTGATGGCTAAATCAGATATCGAGTCAGCGTTCCGGTTGCTCCCGGTACACCCAGATGATCAGCGTCTCCGAGGTTTAATGTTTCAGGGACGCTATTCCATGGATAAATGTATGCCGATGGGTTGCTCCATCTCTTGTGCGTATTTTGAGAAATTCAGTAGTTTTTTGCAATGGGCGTTCACAAGAGCCACGGGCTTTACACATGTTAAGCATTATCTTGATGATTTTCTGTTTCTGGGGGCAGCCGGGGACACGGAATGTGCACAGGCCTTGAAGGAATTCTGTAATCTTATGGAGGAGTTTGGCGTGCCGCTGGCACCCGGTAAGACGGTAGGGCCATCTACTGCACTCGAGTTTCTGGGAATTGAGCTCGATTCTGTAGAGGGGTGCTTCCGCTTGCCCAAAGAGAAGGTGATGAAATTCAGGGCCTCGCTAGAAACATGTCTCGGCGAAAGAAAAGTAACTCTCCATCAGTTACAACAGGCAGTGGGTCAGCTTAACTTTGCCCTGAGAGTAATACCGATGGCTCGCCCCTTTTCCCGTTCTATCGCACAAGCCATGGTGGGCCTCAGGGAAGGGCATCACCGCACAAGACTGTCAACAGAGGTTCGCCAGGATATGCGCATATGGCTGGCATTTCTGGCGGATTTCAACGGTCGTGTTGTGTGGACCGATCCACCAGTTTCCTCGGAAGAACTGGGGTTGTGGACCGACTCGGCGGGGAGTGTAGGTTTTGGCGCCATATTCAGCAATCAATGGTCGGCACGAACCTGGCCTGAGTGGTGGCACGATAATGGACTCACTGGTAACATTGGGTTTCTGGAGCTGTTCCCCATTCTGGTGGCCTTGGAAACTTGGCCAGAGGGGTTTCGTGATCGCTCTGTGGTGTTCTGGTCTGATAATATGACCGTGGTTGAGTGTATCAATAGTCAGGCAGCACGCTGCAAATGGATTTTGAGATTACTGAAGGAAATTGTCCTGCTATGTATGAGACTAAACGTCCACTTTAGGGCAAGACACGTGCCAGGGGTACTAAACCAGGCAGCTGATGCGCTCTCTCGTTCCCATATGCAGGCCTTCCGGGGTTTTCTGCCCTCAGCGGACTCGGTGGCGGCACCATTTCCCGAAGCTCTCTGGTCTCTCGGTGCCCCGGATTACAAAACCTCATGGGAGAGAGTCTAGCACCCAGGACAAGGAAGGCATATGAAGGGGCGTTCCGTGCTTATTGGTCCTTTTTGGGTTCAGCTAGGGGGGAGCACTGGGGGCAGGAGGAGTATGTCCTGAAATTTCTGGTATCTTTACATCAGGCAGGCAAATCAGTGGCTACGGCCAATAGGCACCGGCCGCCATTTCTTTCATGGCACGGGCTCATGGCATCCAGGACCCCACATCGTCCTTTCTGGTACAAAAGGCGCTGGTGGGTGGCAACGCCTTGAGGGTCGCAGAGTGGATGAGAGGCACCCGATAGGTTTAGAAAGGTTGTCCCTGTTACTGTCCGTACTCCCGGCGACATGTTCATCTCAATCAGAGACGGTGCTATTCCGGGCCGCTTTTGCATTAGCATTCCATGGGGCTATGCGGGTAAGCGAACTGGTAGCGAGGAACAAGCAGGATACGGGAGGAGGTCTGTGTCGAGAACACATTCAAATTAAGGGGGAGACAATGGTAGTCTCAATTGCCAGATCCAAGACCGATCAGGGAGCGATCGGGGACAGTGTGGTAGTCCAGCGGATTCCAGGGTCTCCCATGTGCCCGGAAAAATGCGTAGAGGAGTATTTAGCGCAGAGGGCGGCATCATGGGGGGGAAGCTTGCTGAGGCACACCGACGCCACCCCACTGACTAGGTTTCAGTTCCAGCGGGTGTTATCAATGGCAATCGCGGCAGCGGGCTTGAACCAGAGCGATTTTGGGACCCATTCCTTCCGGATAGGGGCTGCTACAGAGGCTACAGCCAGGGGTCTGAGTGTTGAAAAAGTGAAGCGGTTGGGACGTTGGTCCTCAAACTGTTATAAAAGGTATGTGCGTTTGCACATGTTGTGAAGTTAATGTCTTGCACTCACGCTTCTTGTTTTCTGTTTGGTTTACAGTTTCGCGAGCAGGCTTTGCGGGGCGGACTGTGCAGTTGACCCGACACCTGGGGACCAGCGGTCAAAGTTCACCGGCTGAGGAAAGAGTGGTGTGGGTCGTTGGCCACTCATACGTGAGGCGCGCCGCAGACGTATTCAAAGCAGGTGACATGATTCACGTGGCTGGGGAATACGGGTACAGGGTGACCTTCCACGGAAGGGGCGGGCTCTGTATTGACCAGTTTCAAGGTTTCATGGAGGGACTGTTAGGACGGACGAGGTCACCGCCATCTGTAATCATAGTACACCTTGGGGGCAATGATTTGGTGACTGTTGGTCGACGAGTGCTTCTCAAATTAATTTTGTCCACAGTAAGTTGGTTGGCAAGAAGGGTTTCGGTGTGTACAATCGCATGGTCACACATGATTCCTCGGAAGGTGTGGCGGGGGGCCCTCGCTGTGCCAGCTTTGAACCAGTCAGTAAAGAAGGTTAATAACAAGTTGAGTAGGTTGTTCCGTGCAGGTAAATTGCAGTGTATTCCACACGGGTGTATCAGGGGGGACCATATGTATTTGGCGGATGGGGTCCATTTGTCCCGGGAGGGAAATGTCTTACTCATAGGAGACTTCTTAGCTTGGTTAAAGAGTTTACGTAACCATGACCTTTAGTAGGAGCTTTTGTGGGGGGTCCGGATAGCCGGTCAACTATCCGGCCTGTGGCGGTAAGGTCATGATCGGTGAGCAGTAATTGGAAGATCCCTAGAGGTGGGGCGCCACCCATTATGGATGGGAGCGCCCGGGGGGAGGGGGCCATTGGCCCCTCACACGGGGAGGCGGTACCATTCTAAGGATGGGACCGCCGAAAGGGAAGGCGGTCAAGACCCCTCCCTGGGGAGGAGGGGCTACGGGTCCCCTCCTTGGAATTTCCCGGGGCCAGGACATCCACGACGGCGGATGTGGTAAGCAGTGTGGGGTGGGAGGGGGGTCTACGCTACCTTCTAGACACCTCACACGAGTCCTCGGACGACCACCAATATGGCGTCGAGTAAGTATGGGCCCCCGTTAAGACAAGGGAAATTGGAAGTTGGCACAGAGGTACAGTCCTCTGTGCGCCCGCCCCTCACAAGTAAGGGGGGGAGTCTGGTATTAGGGATCTGACACCGGTTACGACCTTGCCGTTGGCCCGTAATGTTAGGATGTACAATTTGAATTTTGAGAAATGCATTTACAGGATGTTTTAGAATCGGCTAGGAGAACCTTTGTATTAGAGATATGTTAAGGTTAGCCAATAAACATCGTAATGTATAAATGAAATTGTACATGATATGAAACTGTTATTTAATGTTTTAATTTTGTTTCATATTTTAATAAATACGGCCGGGAGGGTAACTCCCTCCCGCCTTCCAAAAGCTCAAGAACTGTATCCGTCTTCCCATTCTTGGGGATTGTGTTGGGAGGGGGTGACGGGTATCCAGGCCATATGGAAAGGGGCGACCACTCGGTCCCCCCGAACGTATGGTCGGGTGCCCCGATCCCCCCGGGAAGCCCTTTTGGGCGGGAGGCGTGTCACGGCTGGTATGCCCGAAGCGGCGTAGCCGGGGCGCGCCTTTTCCCGCCCAAGAGGGGCTGTCCTAGACACCTACACCGTTGGCCACGCCCTGTAGGCGGTCGGAGGAGGGTCCACGCCCTCCCGGAGAAGAATAAATGGAGCAGCAATCCAAGGAAGCATCCTCTTGTTCCTGTGCTTGGAAGCTGCACCTCCTCGTTGCACGTGAGCCCTTGACGGAACAAGAGCCAATTTTGACCCACCCACCAGCCCCTGATGACAGCGTTTGGGATTGCAATAAAGTCGATTGATGATGATATGAGCTCTTTTTTCAGGTTGTTTCTAATAAAGTGTGATGTCTCTTTTTTCAGGTTGTTTCTAATAAAGTTTGATGTTTTGATGTACAATAAATGGTTGCTCTTTTAGCATGAACTCAGGCGGGTATCGCAGCTGTGATAAAAGAAGTGTATTGTGGAGATAAAGTTTATACTTGAAAAGCTAGTATAACTGTATATGTAGTTCTTAGTAGATTAAACAATGTCGTATTTATTTTTGGTCGGGCGGTAAGGTCATCATCGGTGAGCAGTAATTGGAAGATCCCTAGAGGTGGGGCGCCACCCATTATGGATGGGAGCGCCCGGGGGGAGGCGGCCATTGGCCCCTCACACGGGGAGGCGGTACCCTTCTAAGGATGGGACCGCCGAAAGGGAAGGCGGTCAAGACCCCTCCCTGGGGAGGAGGGGCTACGGGTCCCCTCCTTGGAATTTCCCGGGGCCAGGACATCCGCGACGGCGGATGTGGTAAGCAGTGTGGGGTGGGAGGGGGGTCTACGCTACCTTCTAGACACCTCACACGAGTCCTCGGACGACCACCAATATGGCGTCGAGTAAGTATGGGCCCCCGTTAAGACAAGGGAAATTGGAAGTTGGCACAGAGGTACAGTCCTCTGTGCGCCCGCCCCTCACAAGTAAGGGGGGGAGTCTGGTATTAGGGATCTGACACCGGTTACGACCTTGCCATTGGCCCGTAATGTTAGGATGTACAATTTGAATTTTGAGAAATGCATTTACAGGATGTTTTAGAATCGGCTAGGAGAACCTTTGTATTAGAGATATGTTAAGGTTAGCCAATAAACATCGTAATGTATAAATGAAATTGTACATGATATGAAACTGTTATTTAATGTTTTAATTTTGTTTCATATTTTAATAAATACGGCCGGGAGGGTAACTCCCTCCCGCCTTCCAAAAGCTCAAGAACTGTATCCGTCTTCCCATTCTTGGGGATTGTGTTGGGAGGGGGTGACGGGTATCCAGGCCATATGGCCACGACGTAGCCACGGGGTGCTCTCATGCTGACGCCAGCTTCAGTCTGAAACATCCAGAAACACTGTAGACTACCAATTCGATCAGTTCCGGTGGAGCCCCAACGACGTATCGCGTTGTTGCGTAATGCGTTATATGACGCGCCGCGTTAGCGCACCCGGAAGTGCTCCGGTGCGCGAGGCGCGAGGCGCGAAGCGCAGCTCCCCGGAAGCATTCCGGGGCGCGGCGCGGAGCGCGTAACGTAAGCATTTACATTTCAGTTGGTTCTCCCTCACAATATTTTCAATGTCACATAAAAGTCACCCATCACCCACTGCCATCTCTGGCTGTTTCCATGGTAACACCTCATTCTGCACCTGGCTGAAGGCACAGGTCAAAAGTTCATATCTCAACGTCCTACAGCAAAGTAACAACACTGTTTTCCCTCCAGAAACACCTGCCTATCCACAGCTCTGTTACATGTCATTTTTTTCACACCCAATAGTACTTTTAGTTTTACATAACATTAACATGCAACGTAGCCTTCAATCTTCACGTATTAGAATCAACCAATCATTTTTTGTTTTTCAACCACACCAAGCCTCATCCATTTTTTTATCCTGACTTTCAGCTTCTAACTGCCATTCCACTTCCAGAACCCATCGGCGTACGAGTGCATCTGCCTTGAAAATGAAGCTTTGGCTTTTAGGACACAGCTATATTCACTGGACTGGAAAATATGCAACAAGCAGACGAATTTCCAACCTTGATTTACCAAATGTGCAAATAACGTGGATTGGCCAAAGAGGATTGAGATGTCACCAATTAATCCCATTGGTGAAAACTTTTATGCATCTCCCAGAACCAGACCTCATAATTGTGCACTGTGGTGGGAACGATCTAGGCACATTGACAGGGGTAGGTCTGGAAATGCTTCTAAAAGACACCTTTCAACAATTGATGACACTTTTTCCTCGAACTGCCTTGGTATATTCCAATATATGCTAAAGACAGAAATTGAATTGGTCCAATCAACATTGTGCACAAATTGAGAAAGCAAGGAGACATGTAAATAAATCTGTTTCTGCATTCCTCAGAGATTATAGCATGGGTTCTATTTACCACAACGACTTGCGTTACCACATGCAAGACATCTATAGGAGAGATGGTGTTCATTTCACGGATGAGGGAAACAGAATCTTCCTCTGCAACATCAGGCTCTGCATCGGTACTTACTTATAAATGCAGAAAAAACTCAATTAACACAAGGGCTCTTTTCAGAGCCACCTTATATCAAAGCACTCAAACTTCTGATTTATCTCCATTTTCACACTCTTGTAAATAGGTGTGCGCGACCGAGTGCGCGCACCACGCAACTTTAAAAAAAAATATATATATATATTTTCGCCTTTAAGGGCCTTACTGCACACCCTGAGAAAACCTACGCAGCAAAACAATCTCTACCTTCTCCCCTTTCCATGTTCCAACGCTTTGAAATTAACAATATATTTACTCGCAATGACAAAATGGCGATCAACACTTCCTGATTTCCTTCGAATCGAACGTTAACAGACGTCACACAGCAAAATTCCGCTCGCGCGCGCAGCCGCTTGAGTGCGCGCACGTGTGCGCGCCTATAGATATAAAATTGACTTTAACTTTAATTTCCTCAGCAACTACCGAACGGATTTACACCATTCCAAAAAAAGCGTAATCTGCGAGCCGGACTGTACAGTTTTGCCAAATTTCTTATAAATCCATTCAGCCGTTCGACCTGTAGCCGAGTCTAAAGGTCCTATGGAAAATAACATGGAGAAAACACGTTTTGGGACCCCCCTTTTATCTCAGCCCCCACTTGACCAATCCCCCCCAAACTTTTAGGGAAGAAGCGCAGCGGACCGAGCCATCTTCTTTGAGAAATTCGCTAAGATTCTTCAACCAGGGCCAAAGTTATTCCAAATAGAATGTTGAGGATTTCCTATGGAAACTAGGTCCTAACTATAACTACCTACTGGCGCCCGCCAGTAGATAATATATATAGTTAGGATTATTTTGTATAGGGAATTCGCAACATTCTATTGGGAATAACTTTGGAGTCCTTTGAGGAATCTGCCTGAAAAATTCCTCAAATTTGCCTTGCCGCACTCCGGTACTTCCCTGAAAGATTGGGGGGGATTCGTCAAGCGGAAGCCGAGATAAAAGGGGAGTCCCAAAACATGTTTTCCCCATGTTAATTTCTATAGGGCGGTCAAACTCACTTTTAGCCCGAACAGCTGAATGGATTTCCACCAAACTTGGCAAAATTGTAGGGACTGGTAGCCTGATGTCCCTTTGCTATGTCTCAAGATATGTGCTCCATTGGATTTTGAGTAATTTAGGTTAAAAAAATATATATATCTATAAGCGCGCCCCAGTACGCGTACTGGGGCGCGAACCAGCGCGCTACTCGAGTTTGCGCGCGGAAAGCTGATTAGATTTTGGGTGTCTGTCAATATTCCAAACAGTCCGTAGCGGCCGCCATCTTGTGTCTCGGTAGGATCGAGACACAAGAGGTAGCAAAAACAAAGGGGGAAATGAGAAAAAGGGGGCAGAGTAGACCCCCCCTGACCCCATAGGTTTGATGTGGGGGCCATAAAAGGGCCCCGCGAGGCAAAAAGAAATTTCCAATTTGCGCGGGGGGAGCGCCCGGTACGCGCACCGGGGAGCGTACCGGGGAGCGTACCATGGGGGAAAAAGAATGACAGAGATTTTAAAAAATGTAGCCTTTTTTATAAATTTGAGGTAGTTCTAAAAATAACTTTTTTTCTTCTTTTTGTTGTTCAATATTTTGTTTAATATTTTTTGAACATTTTGTACTTTTTTTGGCTTTTATGCAAAATTTCATATTTTTTTGTCATTTTTATGGGGAGAAACAAAAAACAGGGAATTGTAAACGGCTCAACTGGAGCAAAAAAAATCAGGAAAAAATTAAGGTTTTTTGGGGCAATTGTGGTTGTCACCAGCACGGTTGATGAGCTTTATGCTTTGCTCACCATAGGTGATTGTTTTACCACAAAATAAACAAGTGATCTTCTATTTCCCAAACTGGGGTTGTATGTTTGGGTCCATCTCCCTTGTCTCTGGTCCCTATGGAGTGGGTTGCTTTCTTTTGGAGGTGCTGGGTAAAGATTGGGGAGGGTTTCTGGCCAGTTCTCGGACCTCTGCCGCAGCATAGTTGTTAGGATGCCGGTGTTGCATGTGGCGAATCATGGTGTTATTGCCAAAAGAGT
Organism: Lissotriton vulgaris; assembly: GCF_964263255.1. NCBI lineage: Eukaryota > Metazoa > Chordata > Amphibia > Caudata > Salamandridae > Lissotriton > Lissotriton vulgaris. Next base: position 238,829,340 of record NC_141699.1, on the reverse strand, counting down.
ATTTCTTGTTAGGGTTCCCCCTTGAAAGTTCAGTGCCACAGATTAGGCAAGTAACCCTTGGCGCATTCACTTTCTTCTGGTCCTTTGGGATGGAAAAAAACTCCCAGATAATGCTCCTCCTGTTCTTCATCTCCACCACTGTGGTGTTGTGGTGGTCCTCTTGGTGGTGGTGGTGGCGGTGGTGGTGGCTGAGATGCTCCGGCTGCTGCTGCTACTGAAGCCATTTTTCTGTCCAAAAAGGTACAGAGAGGTCAATCAACAGGTCTTCTTCACTCAAAGTACAAAGTGAGAATGAGGAAAAAAGGTGGGGGCTTTCATCATTAGGAAAAAAAAACTGTCCTGACCCAATGAAAAGTGTTATTTTCAGGTCACATGACCAGGGCTTTCATCATTTGGAAACCGGAACTGTCCTGAACTAATAAAAAGTGTTATTTTTAGGTCACATGACCCGAAGCGCTTACGCTACGCGCCCCAGGGGGTGCCCAGGGGCGCTTCGCGTAAGCGCGTCGGATGCTTACGTTGCGCGATCGTATGCGCTCGAGTGCTTCTGGGTGCGTTTACGCCGTGCGTATCACGCGGACGCGGCTACGCGATACGTCTCAATGATGTTTTCGTTCGCGGCAATAGCGCTAACGGGAACCTCACCGGTACGTGCCCTGGGGCGCGCCGCAAGACTGCACTTACCGGTGCACTCAAGGGACGCGCACAGGGAGCGCTCCAGGGCAAAAAAATAAAAAAAATAAAAAAAACATGAACAATATACATTAAAAAAAATAGTTTTACATAAATATACAATATAGGATTCATTATAAAAAATATTACATTTCATACCTATAGAAATTTGCTATTAAAAAACCTTTGAAATTCACTGAAAAAACAATAGGTTTCACACCAGTTATAGTTAGGAATTAGCATTTAAAAAACCCATGAAATTCACTGAAAGAACCATAGGTTTCACACCAGTTATAGTTAGGAATTAGCATTTAAAAAACCTATTAAATTCACTGAAAAACACATAGGTTTCTCACCAGTTATAGTTAGCTGGAAATTCTCACTATAACTTGCGCGCCTGCAATGCACTGCTGATGACGTCACATATTACATCACTCATGACATGGTCAGTGACATCACCTCCAGTATGCCCCACACAGTGGGATTGTTGAGAGGTGGTCGAAGGCCCTGGCCCCTTTTTCCAACACTCTGCAAACATCCACTTGGTGCACTGCTGGTGAGGGGATAAGTTCCCTTTGCCTCCTGTGGGCCTCTGGACTAAAGTCAACTTCATCCCAAAGCCAAAGTGCACCAGGTTCTATGTTTTCAGAGTGGTGGAGAAAACAGGAGTGGCCTCTGACAACTTCTCAGCAATCCTGCTGCGTGGGAATTATTGGAGGTAACAGGACATCCTTGGAGGGCAACTACCCCTCCTGTTACCTCTAGTAGGTTCGACACAGTGTGATTGCTATGAGGTGTCCCTTTGTCCACACCTCTGCAAACACAGCTCCTGGTGCACTGCTGGTTGGGGGATGAAGTCCACTTTACCCCTGAGAGATCTTGGGAGCCAAGAAGCCGTCCTGGTAACTGTTGTAAGTCCTAGACTGCAGAATTCCTGAAAGCTGGTCAGAGGTCCGCCCCCTTTCGCCACCACTCTGCAAACATGACTACTACTTTAAAACAAGCATTTGCAATGCAATAGGTCTCGCAGCATTAAAGTTTGAGTTATAGGCATTGTATATGACAATGGGTTGCATTAAATTTTTAGCAAAGTCTGTATTGGTGTTACTAAAGGTTTTCGCCCACAAGGCCTAGTACCTCCAAACGACAAGCAGCCATCTTTTTCCCAAGCCACACTTGCAGCTTAATGCACTGCCTTCAGTTTCCCAAAACATAATCGGTGGGTTATTTTGTGTGAATGCTGTATGTCTAAATGATAGGAGTGTATGCGTGTGTGTGTGTGTGTGGACTGTGAGTGTGAGTTTGTGTGTAAGTGATAGGAGTGTGTGTGTGCTGTATGTGTAAGTGAAAGGAGTGTGTTATATGTGTGATAGGAGAGTAAGTGTGTGTGTGTGTGAGTGTGTGGGGGTGTGTGAGGAGGAGAAAAAATTAAGAATTGGTAGTAAAGTAAATCTATTCTAAAAAACTAGGGAGCACTATAGGAGAAAATCACACGAAAAATGATCACTATAGACAGAATGGTTCCAGAGTACATATTACTATACTATATGCTCGGTAGTCACATTTTCTGTGTTATGGACATATTTTCACATATTCTATGCAGCCAAAAATACTAACAACCACACGAGTATGCTTACACCTTATGTTCACAGTGTGCAGGGTGTTGGAAAAGTAGCATCCCAGGACTCCCGGGTGAATTTATGTGTGTCACTAGCTCCTTAATGAGTGTTTGTGATACCTTTATGTGCAAGAAGTGAGAAGGTGAGCTGATTGGCGTTGTGCACCAGCTGGGTGATGAAGACACTCTAGAAACGGACAGCGTTACATAAAACGAGACACAATATTTTATTAAAGGGCACTGAGTGAGTGAGGGGGAACGAAATGTAGGGCTGGACAGTAAATTCCTGTACTTTGACATTTTATCAGCACAGTATAAAGTACTAATAAATTGAAAGGTATTTTCTATAATGTGTGTCTTCTGCTTACATTAAATGATTTGTGATAAGAACTTTTTAAGGTTTGTCATATTTGCGTCTGACCATTTTAGGTGTAAAAATACTGAGCATTTATAATTACATAAGCACTAAAGATGTACTTTCTGCATAAAAGTAGTGGTACTATTGCATTTAAAATACAACAGTACTGCGGGCAAGAGTTATAACAATTCATTATAAATAAGGCAGTACAGCAGACATGCAAGTACCATCCCGCTGAAATTATGGCAGCCCCATTGGTATGTACTGATAAACCGCCATAAAAAGTTTTATAGTTAGCAGTACCAACTCAGTCTTTCAGCCTTCCCACGTCATTGAATTCAGTATCATTATATTGAATAGTAGCAGCTGAAGTTTACAGTATTTTATGACAGAAAAGATTGGGCTGTATTGGGCAATCATAGACCACAATATTATCATGAAAGTGGGAGCCATACTGGAATGGGCTACTGCTGCCCACTACGAGTAGAGCATCACTTCTGAAAGGGGCTGAAAAGAGATTGTACTACAATATTGACGATGTAGGGGACAGCTGAGTAACTGTTTCAGTACGAATATACAAGTGAAATAATGGATTTAGGAAGCACATTTCACTTAGACAGTCAATTATTTGCCTATCACAGTGAGTATGAGCCCTGCAGGTAGCTCTCCCCATGCCACCTTCTAACCAATAGTGAGTTCTCAGGGCTTTGCCTGGTAATTCCAGCAAAGGGTGGACATAGGTATTATGAGTAACCCAATTGAAGCAAAAAAGGTATGGTTTCAAACAATAATTTTGGGGAATTACAAAGTGGCCAAATGGCGACACACAGCTTTACCTAATTAGTTTGATTTTGGTTATTTTACTGGGATGTTTTGAAAACACAATATTTAGAAGCCAGCGTCTCCTGTGATATGGATTCATGTTCACCAGCAAAGCAGAATTTAAATTGTATAAATCCCGGTACGGGGCTGATTTGGCTGCATCCGGTCATTGTGATGCAGTCTTCAACGTGAATAAAGTGAAACCAAATAAAAGGCGTGGAGGACAGGGTGTCAATTAGTATTTATAACTGGGCTAGTCTTTGACCACAATGTGTAAAAAAATAAAAGTTGGTGCGGAATGTAGAGCAATCCAGAGGGGGATCAAGATGAGACAGAAAGAATGACAGGAGAGGGGTGAAGAGCAGAAACCTAAACAGTATGGGGGGCAGAGACCTGGGTGTAAGTAGGGAAAGAGAGGTCAGCCAAGGGGTGGAAATGACAATGTTACGGCAGCAAAGCATAAAGGGAAGTGCATGTAATGCCAGCGGCTTGAGTGGACAAAAGAGTAAAAATAATTCCTTTCTTTGCTGATCACACAAAGGTGGCAATCCCCTCAAAACAAAAAGCACTTTTACCAAAGTTGGACTTACCTCCGACGCCCTGAGATACTGCAGCCTCAGAGTATCCAGAGATTCTTCAGAAGAACCATGTGTGCAGCAGAGAAATCACATGGGCTGTACACACTGCAGCACGGGGGAGCTAAAGTGAAACTATGTGTGCAACTGGAAGGGTGCCCTAATTGTGCCTTTAATTTTGAAACTCATACCACATTTACCAAAGGAGTAGAGCTTCCAGCTTCTGCAATGCCCCAGAGAAGCTGCTGTGGTGCTGTGCTGTAGAACGCAGATTTGCATTCTGGAACGTGTAGTGCGGAATTCTACTACAGCAGTAACAGGACTGCAAGTGTCAGAAAGCAAAGCAAAATCTTTAACCGGATGAGCTCGTCCATCATAGACCTGGGAAATGCCGGAGCTTTGCACAAAGCCGCGTTGCTTCGCAGGAAGTTGTGCAAGCCGGCCTGAAGAGACAATACTTGCGCGCGCACGCGCACTGGCAAAAACGAAACCTATCATGGGGCAGGACTTCCGTTTTGTGAAGCCCGCGCCCACGGAGTGCCTGGCCAGAGAAAGAGCCCCGCGGAGGCTGCAGATGTCCGGAGTGGCGGTAAGTGGGCCTTAGTTGTAGGGGGGGTGCGCTTCTGTGTATGTGTGCGGCGGGGCGGGGGGGCAGGGGGTCTCTGTATGTGTGTGTGCGTGCGTGTGTAGGTGCGCTGGTGTGTGTGAGTGTCTCTGTGTGTGCTGCTGCGGGGGCGGGGGGGTCTCTGTATGTATGTGCATTTGTGCATGGGCGCTCGTGTGTGTGCGCATGCGTGTGTGGTGTTGGATTGTGAGAGCATGTGAATGGCAGGCAGGGGATGTGCACAGCGCCATGCGTGCCCTCGAGGGCAAATCGGAGACGGCAGAGGCTCGTGCATGTACACCGTCTCAAAATTCCCCCAGACACGCCAGCAAAAGATGTCTTCGCAGACAAAAGCATGATTCGCATGCTTTTTAGGTCTGCTCGACCTAAACAATAGAAATTCACTGAAAAAGCAACTACAGAATTTCTCTGGTTTTGTACAAGTGAAATGTCAGCCTAACAATATATAATTTGGGGTTAAACTTACCTGGTCAGTTTACTTTTTAACAGGCATATTTCTTTACCATACATGCCTTAAAAAGGCAAAGTTCATTGTAATGGCATGCATGATAAAGGCATATGCTTTGGTACAGACATGTGTGTTGAAGACTTGAGTGGTAGTGTTACGGTCCTTCTAATGATTGTGTCCTAAAGTCATATGTGATAATAGCTTGTGTGGTTCTGTCATACATCCCTAGGGGACTGCTGCCCTGCTACATTGCTGCCATCTTGACCTGCTGCTCTGTTACCCTGTGCCTAGGTACAAGGACTGGATCGTCAACTTTTCCACGAGCTCCAGAGGGACTCACAAGGGATTGTCTTCTAGTTTTCTGACCTCCTGTTCAGAGCTACAGGAACACAAACGGCTTCATCCATCTTGAACCTGCACATGGACCCAGTCTGAATGAGTCCTGACCTTACAAGTGGCATCCCTTCAGTCCTTTGGAAATAGTGTTCAAGGGGCCCAGATAGCCAGAATCCCATAGTGGGAGAAAGGACCCCCCACTGGAAAAGTGAAGGGAAAGGACGGAGTAAGAAGGAACCCAAACAAAATTGTCTCAAAAGACATCATAAAAAGTCATTGATGTGATCTGAGCCGCATTTCTCAACTCATTATTGACCAATTCCATTCATTTTCGTCTTTCACTTGTAGGTGATTATCAGTGTCCTGTTGTTCATGGGAGGATATGTGTTGAGATTGCTGTTCAAAAACATGACTTGCTTTTTGGCTGCTTGCTCAATGGTTGATTTACCTCTGGTTCGTAACTTCATTGGTTATGCATTCCTGCATACCCTTTGTTCATTAGTCTTTGATGGATGTTAGTTTTCAATGTGTATACCAACAGATTCTATCCAATTCTAGGCCTCCTAAGGGGTGGCGAATAAGTGTGTGACCTTGTCTCATACCATTCAAAGCTGCACTGTAAATAGCAGGGCAATTTTAACTGTTGTAATTTCCATTTGCTTCTGAATGTCAACAATACAGTCCGGGACAATATGCATATCACTTCCCTCCATCCTCCGAGGGCAATGTTTTCATACAGTTTAATAAAATTGGTCCCTGCACCTCTAGTAAACAACTTTCATGATCAGGACAGCTCCCAGCTGACATGAGTCACAGTAGGCGTGTGCTCATGATGGCCGGGAGCCATCCGAACATTGCTGCTCCACCCACACACGATTAATTCCCTGTGTGGGAGAATTAATAAGTGGGTGGATTTTGGACGGCTCCCTGCCATCATGAGTACATGCCTACTGTGACTCATGATGGCCGGGAGCCATCCTGGGTACCCAAACACCCACCCAGCCCCGCCCACCATCGCACAGCGGCGGAAATTGCCGCACAGCGAAGGGGTTAAGAAGTGTATCCAACATCCCTGTGTTACTGTCTCCTAGGAGAGTTCTCGGCCAGGAAGTCTGTGCACTCAGTCAACCGAGAAGAACTTTGTGGGGTGACCATTATAGACAGTAGTGAATGCAGCATTGAAAGATTAGCCGCACCTCTGCAGTTTAGAGACCAAGGAAGGAATGCAGGCATCGGGTATGGTTAGATGCAAGCAACATCCTATCTACAGATACATTATAGCAAAGCATGTATAACACATTTGCAGTTTTATATGTGATATTGGGGTGGTGCAGTGTGCCATGTAACCCAATATTGACCATTTAGTTTGGTATGCTCATGTAGCAAGAAATGGTAACATTCTATCAGATAGTAACACATAACGCTGGTTGTCTAAATTAGGTAATAAGAATGTATTGCAGCATGTTCTGTATAATACACTATAGCAGTAGGAATCAGCTTAGCTAAAAAGTAAAAAATATAAATAAGTGTATATATTTGTATCTGTACTATTTTCTATTTATATCTTTTTAACAGTAGTTTACATGTATCTATGTTTGTAACTCTTTTACATGATTTAATTTGATTTAACATTATTTCTATATTTTTGTATTTTAAATCACTACCTCCATTATTCTCAGTCGGAGGGTGAGAACCCCTGGCCCCCACGCCATCGACAAAGCCCGACTCCACTAGAACGCCAACACCCTCATCGCTCTCAACCACGGATGGACCACCAACTGCTACAAGGCCACCCCCAAGCGCACCCACGGACCATTCACCTGCCGGATCTGCAACTTCGCCTGCACCAACGACGCTGAGGCACCCACTACAACGGAACCCAACTGACTGCGATGCATCCTGCTCAACACCCACTCCTCACGCAAGCATGCTATCGAGCTCTGGGACCTACTCACCACCACATCCCCTGACGTCGCCTTCCTGATCGAGACTGGATGAACGAAGCCTACGCCCCAGACATCGCAGTGGCCATCCCCGACAGATACAAAATCTCCTGCAGAGATCGCACCAATGGAGTTGGAGGAGGAATCGCTATCATCCACAAGAACACCATCAAGGTCTCCACTAACACCAACGACACCCTCACCCCCGCCGAACACATGCACTTCATGATCCACATGGACCCCAAGACCACCCTCAGAGGCACCCTCGTCTACAGACCACCCGGCCCACGTCCCCAATTCTGCAACTGCATCGCCAACTTTATCAGCTCGCACGCACTGACCTCCACCAACTACTTCCTGCTCGGTGACCTAAACTACCACCTGTAGAACAACATCGATAGCAACTCCTCCACTGTGATCGACAACCTCGCCATCCTCGGAATGAAACAGATTGTCACCACCCCGACCCACATCGCCGGCCACACGCTCAATGCCATCTTCTCCTCCAGCCCCCATGTTGCCTTCAGCCACGCTTTCGAGCTCACATGGACCAACCACCACTGCGTCCACTTCACCTTCCAGAAACCCATCACCCACCACCGCACCCCACAGATCCCCTTCTGACTCTGGGGCAAAGTCATCATACCATTAAAAATGAGTAATACCTGCCACCCTTGCTAAACTCTGGGGACCTGGAATAGTCCGAACTGTCACACTTATAGGAGTGAGATAGTTAGCAGCTGGTTTGGTACTGTCACTGGTAGCGTTAGCAGAGGGAATGGGTGGCGTAGGATGCAGTGGCCTCCTAATGGAGCCCTGGCACTTATTTTTTTACAAATTAAGCACAGGGGGCAGAGGATAGAGTAGAGGGGCTTAGAGTCAAAAGCTATCTCTTTAACTGTCCAAAGGCACCAACCATTTTATGCTACTGTGAGCTGCAATAAGTAGGGCTCAGTGTGTCATGATGTGTTTTAAATGCCATATCCTCCAGAGCAATGCACTTTACAGGATTGAAGGCTCTTTTAAAGGAAACCGAGCACTGATCTAAACGAGTCTACATAAAACAGCAATTGACTGCTGAATTGTTATAAAATGAACATCCAATTCCAGAATGTTGTAGTTGTGCATTTTTTGTGTAGCATATTTCTCTTGTACAGTTCATACTTTTAACGGAGTTACCTTCAGGCATTTTTAATGGGAGACTATTGAGAGCTTTAGAGGCTGAAGACAGCGCACATTTTTCCCAGTGCCTGTCAGTGGGTCAAAAAGGTGCTCAGAATAATTGGTCATCCAATCCTTGGCCTTTCTGCTGAACATACTGAGCAATTGTCACTTATTCCAGATACAATTGTGATTCTGTGCAACTGTGTGTGAAGGAGGTACAGGCTTGCAAAAATATAGAGAAGGCAAAAGTAAATAAAAATACAATGCTTACAGGTGAGTCGGCGCGATGTGTGTTTTGGGGGTTGTGAAGTTCTTTGGTTATTTTGAATAAGCAGCTTCCTATATCATTATCATATGAAATCTCTTAATTGATGTCATATCTACACTTTCACAATTGCTTTATAAAGCTTCCTGTTTCTCAAATTTGCCTGAAAATGCATCATTTACCCACTCTTTTTTCAAACATTTCTTGGGAGAGAACCATCCTGAAACACCCTTAAGATGTTCGGACTCGCTCGCTGTGTTCGATTGCCACGGTGCTCTCATACAGAAAGTTTACGCCTCACCACTTTCAAATGTCACCAGCCACCACTGTAAATTTCCTTACGTTCTATCTGGCATTCACTAGTAAAACAGGGGTCATTGTTCAGTTAGCATTGTGCCTTTTGTGGTAGAATTAACAAAGATGTAACTCATCATCTGTCTCTCTATGGTGTTTACACCAGAACGTATTGCGGAAATGCAATATTGTCCAAAAGAGCCATATTGCCTCAGCTATCCTGACACCATAAAAAATCAGCAATACAAAATATTAAATAAGAGTAATAAGTATTGTTAAGTATTTGTTCATGACACATCATACATTATATGTATTTTTTATTTTGAAATAAATAACAAATCAATATATATTCACACTTACTTTTTAATTAATTAATTGATTTCACATACTGATAGATGTGTCATTATACCTTCAAAGAAAATAGCGCTCTATCTTAATGTGCATATAACATGAATTGACAAGAGAGAAAATGAGTTGTTATGCATTTTAGGCTTTAACCTTTTAGAAACATTTACTCTCCTGTCAAAAGTAAGAGATTTATAAGCCTAACTCTCCTTACAAAAGTGACCAATGTTCAATTTAACAGGTTAGTGCCTGGAAAAGAGCAAGGAAAGACTACAGGAGGGGGACATATGAGGCAATAGACAATGGGATGGAAAACAAAGGAGCAGAGAGGCAAGCAACAAAATATGATCACTTGTGCCCTCATCATATAGAAAGTGGTAGGGAAATATGAAATGTGGAACTTCACATAGATCTCCCTTTAAGTGAAAATGGATAAGATCTAGCACTATTTTATGGGTAATAGGACAGAGATGACAGAAAGGACCCCAAGTAAAAGAAGCAAGTAAATGCTTTTGTTACAGAATGTATACGGGTGAAATGCAGAGATTTGTGCTCGATCAGGTCAGCTGTATATCGTACACTGTTATTTTAATCCACAGAAATGTCCGAATGGGATTTTCCCTATCAGACTTCTTAGATAGGAAAGGAGGAGTAAGCATGAGAAAATACAGCTGCTAATGGCAATAGGGCAAGCCCAAATTAACTCATCACCCTCAAAAAAATCCTCACATTTATGATTGTTCATCATTTTCATATTTTAATCATAATAGGCCTAATGCCCACAAGTGGTTGCTCACAGGGCAGTGCTTCGTGTTGTGTGCATCAAGCAGACTGGTCCTTTCTCTTAAGGATTTTGAAATCTTTCCCAGTTCTCTTTGTAGTGAAACATAATGTTTGTGATAGAGAGGAATTTTCTTTGTGTCTAAAAAAAAATGGGGATGCTGGTATGGAGGCTTGCATTGGACAACAGACATCCTTCCGATTATTTGCATGCCCAACTTGGAAGCTTTGAGATCCCAGTTCTATAAATTGACGAGCCACAATGTCAAACAAAAACTGTTACCTTGTGATTAGGCCATGGGATAAAGAATGTGGCAGCCCATGTGGTTTCTTCCCTGCAACTGCAGCCTGCACTTACAAGGGGTTGGTCACAAAAATAACTTACATTTATGAGTAGTTACACAAATGTATGTTTACTAAGATTTTAACTAGCTTTCCTACTTTTGGTTATTAACTATTTATTAGTTAGTCATAGGTGTAAACTTACATGACTTCACCCCCTAAACAGGGGGTGAAGCCAAATGTGAGAGTATAACTTTCTAAAGGCAAAAATAATCTGTAGTAAGTTTAGCACCACACATGGCTAAAAACGGACATTGCAACACCCTTCAATAGCAAATAGTGAGGCAGGGACTTAACATAGAATCCCTAACGAAACAATGTTAAAATAAATTACCTTGTTTAATCTTTTAAAATAAATGTGTCTACATTTAAATTTAATGTACCAAATATACCTATTAATAAAAAAAAATGTAAATCCTGATACATTTTAATAGTTTTTTTAAATTAAAAAAATACTCTGATCTGAAAAGGGTGGAGGTCAGGAAACTTAAAATATGTGCGGCAGTGTTGCAGCGGCACCACCAGCATATTGCTGTCCAAGACTACCGAGCCAACGGCAAAGGATTATGGCTCCCCAGTGGTTGCAGTGGTCCCATAAGCCATCCAACTGCCGAAGTTTTAATATGGCAGTCGGACCACCGGTGTGGATGTAGCCACCCGGCCACTGAGGCTTTGGCGGTCCTCAGAATCGCCAAACTCATTATTAGGCCCTATGCTTTGACTAACTTTTTAACTCTCCCCACTTTGTATGTGTGCTATGCCATACAGAATGCATGGGAAGTTAGAAACCTACTTGGAGGATACATATTTTTAGGGCACAAAGTCCTGTCTACAAACATTGTTGGATATGGCTATGTTTAAAAAACTAGCCATGGGCGGTAAATTCCGTTCAGCTCGCCAAATTTGGGTAATTTCGCGTTCCACAGCGAATGCGAAATTGGTCAAAGTTCTGCGTTCCGCGACTTTGCAAAATGTTTTGCTTGTTCGCGTTCTCAAAATGCGTGTTCGCAAGATATTTCCCCTCGAGCACGCAAACAGCGATTGGGAACAGTAAAAAAGCATCACAAACAAGCAATTCCACGTGTTTGCGGAATTTCTGCGTGTTTGCGGAGATTTTTTACCGTTTCACTGAGATTTGCATAACGCGATTATGCAAATTCCGCCCAGCCCTATAAAAATCCATGGCTGGTTGAAAAAAATTGTAAATTGATACTTGTATAGCGCACTACTCACCCGCAAGGGTCTCAAGGCGCTTTTACGAATACGCTGTGGAACCCATCCTGGCTTTCCCTGTGAGGCGTCCACTCCTGGGCACCCCCAAGGTGGAGGCCAGGCATCCTTAGCGTTGTGGGGGCCGTTGTGGAGATTAAGCAAGCTATTGCCCAGAGTTGCAGAGTGGGACTCCATGATTGGAATAGGCACGAGGCGAGAAATATCAGGTCCGTGGAATTTTGAGCCCAAGACCCGCCGAGGCGGGTAATTGAACCCTGGTCCCGGGCCGGACCTCTGCATCAGGGTCTGCCGCTCTAACCATTGAGCCACACTTCTCCACCCATGTACCTTTTAATGCCCCCTTGGCTCAAAGCCATACAAAAACAGTGTGAAGCCCTACTTTGCATCACTTTTAAACAACTTTCCAGTGCAAAACAAAATTTGTGCTGGAAAGTAAAAACAATTCAGTCCTTTGCACCTTTTGGCAACTTTGCATGGGGCAACTTCAAATAAATAAGTTACCAAATTATGCAGAACTCTTCTGAAAAAGTCACTGTGAAAGGATTTGCTGGCAGAAACTCTTGGTATCATCCAGGTAACAGATATTAGTGTTGTTTTAGTCATTTTCAGTATCGTTTGAAAAATCCCATTGTCCATGCAAGTTATCAAGGGCCTTATTATGACTTTGGCGATTCTCTAGCGGTGCCGCCACCATGCTGTCTGCTGGGGAGCCGCCAAAGCTGTGGTGTGTCCTCCGGCCAGGTCACAAGTGTAATCCAGGATGGGGGGGCAGTGCAGAGGCAGTTTCACAGCAGTGGGCAGTTAGGCCTATAGGAGAGCCTAACATGCACCTGCCGCTGTGACAGTCCTTGCAGCTCATTCCTGCACGGTGTGGCATGCATGCCGCACCATGCGGGAACTGGTGTGTAATTACAGTGGTGGACAACATGTGCCTCCCCTGCATGCACCCGCAAGCCAAAATCCGCCAGGGGGCCCTGTTAGGGCCCATTATGTTCCCTCTTTTAATCCCACCCTTTACATGGTGGGTTCAACTCCATGGAAAGGGCAGTAAAAAGGAAACTCAAAAATGCTTAGCAGTGCTGGCATCAGCACCACCAGCATATTCATGCCAGTTGCAGACAGCAGGCCCAGAGGGGTTCTTGATCCCAGCAGTGCCGACTGTCACATGGCGGTTCGATCGCCACACTCAGAATACTGCAGGTGGGCCATAAGTGTGGTGGATGTTGGACCGCCACCATGACTATGGAGGTCCCGTGGACCGCCGTACTTGTAAGAAGCCACCAAGGGCCAGATGTAGGTCACCCAATACCGGTCGGTAACGGACGAAATTACCGAATTTCGGCCGTTACCGACCGCTATTTGGCATTTGGAATGTAGGTGGCATTTTTGTAGGATTCAGTATTTTACCGAATCGGTAACTTAAAGTGTCCTTAAATTACCTATTTCTTAACATACCGATTCAGTAAATTACCGAATCCGTAATGTAGAGTGCATTCCTCAGTTAAGGATTCGTTATTTACCACCAACTACAAGTTGCAACAGGGTGTCAATGTGACACCCTGCCACCCTTGTATGTGTTCCCATTTACTGAATCGGTATTTACAGATTCGGTAATTCCCATTCATTCCTATGGGCCTCCAGGCCTATAGGAATGAATGGGAATTACAGATTTGGTAAATGCCGAATTTTACTGATTTGGTCAAATTTACCGAAAAATGACCTACATACTATTTACCTATTCTTAAATACCGAATCGGTAAAATGTGGTATTTAAGAATCGGTAAATAGTATTTACCTACATCTGGCCCCAAGTGTTTCAAACTGAAATGGCAGGGGTGAATACAAGGTGCATTTAGGTTCTTAGATAGATGATAGCCAACTTGAGATGTATGGTGGGGAGGAAATGGGTTGAGCAAGGCCACGTGTGGCCACCTGTAGGTCACGCCCCCTTTCCGCCCTTGAGGCCTCCTATTTCAATGTGCAACTTCAGAACCCGCAGCGGACGTGCGCAGCAGGCGCGCCGTTTGCGCTCCGAAGGCGCGCCTAAGGCAAGCCCGTCTGCGCCCGTCCGCGGCCAGACGGGGCTAGGGGCACGACTCCATGCCCATTTTACATCGTATTCCTCTGAGGAGATCACCACCCTCCAAGGCCACTGGCCACTCTCAGAATCCATTTTCTACTTCAAAATCACCGCCGCCCCTGCCGGCCTCACCGCCGCTTTGCTCTTCCACGCCTGACCCCCCCCTACTCCTTCATTATCCGTCCTTTTGCTCAACACCAGGTCAGCGGTCAAACACCATCATGAGCTGTTTGTCCTGCTCGACTCCGAGAAGCCTGACTTACTGCTCTTGACCGAAACCTGGTTCTGTGATTCTTCCCTTCCCGCTCTTTTGGCTACCCTCCCCCTTCCTACGTTGCCTTGCGCGCTGATCGCCCGGCGGGTAGGGTAGGCGGTGGTGTGGCATTAATTGCTCGGTCTGAATTGAACTTTCAATCCCTTCCCTTCCCCTCCATCCCCCCCACTGAATTCCTTGTAGTCCGCTCCCTCTCTTTCTCCCCCCCCCAATCACATGCCTCCTGATGTATCGCCCACCCCAGCCTTCGTCTCTGTTCTTACCTGCATTTCAAGACCTACTGGCCACCCTGGTGGTCAACTACGCCTCGGTCTTGGTGCTAGGCGATTTTAACTACTGGCCCTCGGACCCTTCTGAGTGTACTGCTTCGAAAGAATTCACCGAATCTCTTCTCTCTTTGAACTTCGTTCCGCACATATCTGTCCCCACTCATTCTCACGGTCACATACTCGACCAGGTTTGGTCCCTCAAACTTCCTGTTTCCCCGGCGTCTGTATCTCCCTGTCCCTGGTCCGACCATGCCCTTATCTCTTTCTCCATTTCTCTCAACCCGGTATCTAAGGTCCCACACGCCAAAAACACCTGGGCGCGGAATTGGAACAGAGTTGATCTTCCCTCCTTGACCTCCCTGCTTCGGAACTCCACTCCGACCCTCTCTGGTCTTTCATCCGACTCTCAAGCCATCGCTATGAATACCTGGCTGGCTGGAGGTTGTGACTCAGTGGCTCCTCTGCGTCGTATTTCCATCCGACGACCCAAGGACTCCAACAGGTGGTTCAACGACCACCTAAAAGAGCTAAAACTGACCGTACGGCAAGCAGAGAGGCAATAGAGAAAAAATTATTGTCCCTCACTAAAAACTCATTATCTCACATTACTTACCGAATATAAAAAAGCAATCCTAGCCGCCAAAACCATCTACTTCTCAACTAAAATAACAACAGCCGAAAATAAACCTAGGGAGATCTTCGGTATAGTGAACGACCTAGCCTTCTCCGACAGAGCCTCACCCCAAATCCCCCCATCCCAGTCCCTGTGTGACCAACTAAACACCTACTTTTTGGACAAGATCGCAACCATCAAAGCCAACATACCCCTCCCCTCGTCCGCCATTGTTGATCCTTCTCCTCCCATTGTTCAATGCCATCTTACCTCCATTCCCCCCCTCACTGAGGAAGTATTCTTGGAGATACTCCCCAAAGTAAAATCGGGTTCTCCGGCAGACATCTGTCCGGCACGAATCCTGCAACAAATTTACTCCTCTTGTCCCGAACCCCCCATTACTTTCCTCAATAGCTCCCTTACGCAGGGAGTGGTGACCCCCGCGCTCAAATCAGCCACCATAGTGCCCATTCTAAAGAAGCCTGGCACTGACCCGTCCATCTCAGCCAACTACCGCCCCATTTCCCTGCTGCCCTATTTGGGCAAGGTGCTTGAGCGCCATGTCACCTCGGTACTCAGCGCCCACGTAGAGGCAAATGGGGGTCTGGCTTCCTGCCAGGCCGGCTTCCGCCCCAGGCATTCGACCGAATCAGTCGTGGTGGCGGTCCTAGACAACCTCAGGAAGGGTATGGATCACAACAAACACCAGGCGCTGGTGCTCCTCGACCTCTCCGCCGCCTTTGACACGGTGGACCACACCATCTTACTGTCCCGTGTCAAGGCGGCTGGAATTGAGGGATCAGCCCTGGTCTGGCTATCCTCCTTCCTGAGGGACCGCACCCAGGCGGTTCGGCTGGGAGACTTCACGACCACCTCACTTCACGTCACCTGTGGTGTTCCCCAGGGTTCCTCTCTTTCCCCCTTACTGTTCAACCTTTACATCTTCCCTCTCATTTTCGCACTTCAGCAGCTGGAGGTCACCGTGTACAACTATGCGGATGACCTCCAGCTCATCTTTGACCTGTCCTCTTCTCCCCTTTCTGCCTCAAATTTCCAGTCTATTATGATTTTCATCAGGGACTGGATGAACTACAACCATCTCAAGTTGAACCCGGATAAAACCGAGTTGGTTCTCACCGGTGGTTCTTCCAGTCCCTGGAACTCTCTCTTCTGGCCCTCCTCTTTTGGTCCCTCCCCCACTCCTTCAACTACAGTCAAAACACTGGGTGTCAAAATGAACAACCAACTCACCCTCCACTCACAAATTAGCTCTGTAGTCTCCTCTGCTTCCTCACCCTTCGAACCATCCGCACTGTCTCTTGTTTCTTTTCCCCCCAGGCACTTAAGTTGATCATGGCCGCGCTGGTGATCTCGCGGCTGGATTATGCCAATGCCCTGTACAACGGCATCCCGGCATACAGCCTGCGGAGGCTCCAGATGGTCCAGAACCAGGCGGCCCGGTTGGTCTATGGTCTCCCACGTTTCCACCACTCCACACCCCTCCTCAAGGAGCTCCACTGGCTTCCTGTTAAGGAATGCTCCCTCTTTAAAACCGGCTGTATGGTTTTTCAGGCCCGCCAGGGCACTGCCCCCGCCTTCATTTCCTCGCTGATAAACGAATACGTTCCGATCAGAGAGCTTCGTTCCTCTTCCAAGTCTCTCCTGCAAATCCCACGTTTCAAACGTAAAAAGTGGGGTGGAGCCAATTTCTCTACCTTGGCTCCCACATTCTGGAACTCTCTCCCCGACCACCTTCGTTCTGCCACTCAATATGTCTCTTTCCGCAAAGACCTAAAAACGTTCCTGTTCAAACAGGCCTTCTCCGTGTAACTGGCCCCTCCTTGCCCTACGACAGGTTCACTTCGCCCTCAGTTGCTGGACCCTCCACTAGCGCCAAGAAACCGTACGGTGAACGTTGCGCTCTATAAATGTTTTAAATTCAAATTCAAATTCAAGGTGCTAGAAGCCATAAACATATTAAAAAAATGAATGAACCAGTAAAAGCAGAAGGGTTGGAAATAAAGAAGAAAGGTAGGAAGAATATGAGGGGAGCAAAATAAAATAAACAAGGTAAACCGAAAAAAGGAAAAGGGGCTCGAGAGGAAAGGAGGAAAGGAAATAAACGTAGAAACAGACATAGAGAAAGTCAGCAAGTGAACAAAGGAGTGGTGCAAGTGATAAAGGATGTGAGTGAAGGAAAAACGGAGAGAAA
The DNA here is from genome assembly GCF_964263255.1 of Lissotriton vulgaris. Lineage (NCBI taxonomy): Eukaryota > Metazoa > Chordata > Amphibia > Caudata > Salamandridae > Lissotriton > Lissotriton vulgaris. The sequence continues at coordinate 238,812,072 of NC_141699.1, read as the reverse complement.
TATCGCCAAAGGATGAGAACGTCAGACAGGAAGGAAGAAGAATATGGAGGAAAACAACAGCGGAAGCAATGAAATGCAAGGACTCAAAAAGCCGTAAGTGCTTAGGATAGTCATTTATGATATTATGATATAATGATTGTAAAGATAGGGGCAGTGTAAATGGAGTGCGGATTACCTGAACAGAAGGGCAGCTTAGAAAGGATTGCTAATTTAATAAAACGAGTCTAACATTGAGAAAGAAAATAAGCATATGGTTTAGAAAAGAGAACCAGAGAGAAAGAGGCAGAGACCTGGAGGTGGGTGATCTCTTAGTTGTGATCGGAGGGTTTATCTCGCCGTGAGCAGCAGGCTCGGGCACTGATCTAATCAAATTATTCAGCATTAAAGAGCGCCAAGGCATTCCAGTGCTGCGGCTTCCAGAGGCCCAGCTGGGATGAAATGCTAATCAACATCTCCCTGATATTTTTTCTCACTGTCAGTCTGGTACGCGTTGGTTCTCCGAGCACTGCATACTAAACTGAAAGACCGAGATGAATAGGTGCGGATGATGAAGAGCCGAGCAAAATATGTGAGAAAATATGCGAATACGTGAGGACTGGGTTATGCTAGAAAGGAGAAAGGGCAAAGTAATGTGAGGTAAATGTGCGCATAGGAACGCGCTGTTTAGCACATCGTTCTCAATGTGGTCTATACTATATTGAAAATAATAAGTTTAATGGTTAAGTAGAAAATGCAAACAATTAGTAAATATCATAAACGATATCTGGTGGCCGTGTAACGTGGGGAAATATCTGCTGATGTCTGTGCACGACTCTCGCGATGGACTAACTTGTTATAAAAAAAGAACATAGGTGAAATATTTGGACTAGTGTTTTCGCATGCCGTTTCAAGGAATTACTGCTTGAGGTACACCTTGTATGTTTCAGCGAATGCACGGTCTATGAAGGTGCTAGGGTTAATCAATGTTTTCATAACTAGTGGTTAAAACTTATTTTCCAGTGAAATTCTGGTTGTGTTTACCCGTTCTTATTTACTCGTTCTTGGAATCCTTTGTGCTGCTTTGGCCATTTACAACAGAAATAGAAGGATTTTTCCACAAAAATGTGATACTGCAAAGATTAAAATAAGGAAAATCATAGAGTGCATTATCGGGGTGTCACAAAAGTTCAATTTAAACTTACATAAGGATTTTTTGACAGGTAACCAAGGTCCAACAGCCAATCAGCTTACAGAGGTTTGGAAAAGGTTAGAGGGGCTCGTTGTATATGAAAGAACAGTCCAGAAAACAACTTTTGGGCCAGTTGACCCAAACAATAAATCTGTTTCGGGGTTTCAAATGTCGTTTGCAAACAAATATATCAATGTTTGCAAACTCAGCGTTTCAGACTTTTTTTTATAATTCATGCCTTTCTGAGTGGAGGATGTGGTAGTAAAATAATATGCACTTAATATCATCTGACAAAAGTATAGGGGCCTATTATTATGCCAGGTGGACTTGCGTCCACCTGACACCATATCAGAAACTAGATCGACCGACGTCCGGTTGGCAGTCCTGACCGCCTCATTATGATGCGACCGCACATGGTGGAAAAGATTCGGTAATTGTAAAATAATAATTACCTACATCTGCCTCCTTCCTATTTACCTACTCTTAAATACCGAATCGGTAAAATTAGGTATTTAAGAGTAGGTAAATCGGAATTACCTACATCTAGCCCTTAGTCTCTTTTTTGGAAGTAAAAAATCTCAAACTGGACGAAGTTGGAGGCTGTAGCCAATGAGAGTTACACATGGTATACACAGAGTATACGTCTTTGGCGAAGGACAAGCTGAATAGTATTTGCTGCTAAGGAAAAGAGCCTAGGAGAAGCCACTGCTAAGTCAGGTCTACTGGCGATGCACCTTGAACGGATGGACAAGCAGGTTGGTCTCAGTCTCCTCTCAGTTCTCAGAGTGGGTTTTAGCCAAAAATTCACAACTATTGGATTTTGGCAATCAGGACACCTTTAAGATCACGACCAAGGGTCCAGGACTGGAGAGTCACCACTTGGAGGGTTAAGACTCACTGAGTTGGTCTGCGGATCCTAATTTTCTGCCTAGTGCCTTCTTTGAAGTAGGAGAAATTTCTACAGATTTCCATTTGAAGTGCTTTAAGTTTCCTGCCTCTCCTACCCTGGCTACAAGCCAATTGCTTGAACAATACTTTGTGTGAAGCCAGGGCACAGCCTATTCAGTTGCAAGTGAGGCTGTGCTCAGCGCAGCCCCTATCCTACCAGTGATGGCCCCTATCCTACCAGTGATGGCCAATAGTTTATTTATTTTTTCGAGTACATGGTGATGCAGAGCAACCTTAGTTAATGAAGTTACAATGTACTTAACCATTGTCGGTCTTGATGAGTAATGATTACAGGGTAGCGTTCATGAACTTTACATATTTCTTGATGACTGATTAAATATTGAGAGTTATTGATTTGCCACTGAGAGTTAGATTTAAAAATTAACGTTTCATTTAATATTTTAGTGATGTTGGCTAATGCATTATGAGGCTGGCTCATAACATCCTTGTTTTTTCCTTATACAGACCCCTGAGGAAGGGTGATTCATTACCCGAAATGCATTGGGTATATGTGGAACACAAAAGTGACATGGATTTGAAAAAAACAAATTTGTATATTTGAAGATTGAGTATAAATATGAAATAAAATATTTGATTACTTTTGGAAAACGACATTTTCATCTGAATGTATCATTTAATCGAATGAATTGAAATAGACCATATGGTCTGAAGTACAAGTGTGCATACCTCCACCAAAAGTGGAACCCCCACTTTTCCTTCTACTGTTTCACGTACAGTGTTTCCAGACAAAACATTGGGAGGAAGTAGCACAAAAATTACATTGAATCAAGTGGATAATAAAACAAGTTAACAGAGTTGCTCCAACAGACTTTAAAAGATTTAAAAGTAAAATAGAACATTTGTTATCCTCTCACCTTGTCTCAGCTCACAGGTTTACACTCATACTACCACAATTGGCCACAAATATATGCAAAGTAAGTTGCACCCAGAGCACACGTATATAGACAACAATATCTTACACAATAGTCTGCACATATCAAAGTTAGGGGGGGGTATTTTGTTTTTTAATTGTGAAGTTCTAGATTAACAAGAGAGCGTGTGCATAATGAACAATAAAGGCCTTATCAAACTCATGCACGCAGACAAGAACTTAAAGGAAATCAATGTTACAAGGAAGTAAGAAATATTATCATGAATAGTGAAGATTTAAAGTTCATGACAAACCAAATCTCCTTCATTTACAGTGTGCAATATTATAAGATCTAGAAATGAAGCACTGCAAGCCATACAGCTCCATGCTTAGCTCCTTCATGTCCACTCTTATGTATGCATTAACACCTGAGCTATTCGGTCAACTTTGCACCCAAAGGAGAGTATCATATGATGGGGTCTCTGACATAATATCGAAACCATAAATATAAAAGTAGCTATTCACACTCCAGTCTGTGCAATATCAGAGAGAGAGTAATTCACTTCAAACAAATAACATATTTTAAAAATTCTATTATATACCCAAAAATATAAAATGTTATATATAAAAATATTATGCCTAATTGCTAACAAACATTAAACAAAAGACATAATTATTACTGAGGTCGGGGTTGTTGGACCCCAGTTATATTTCTTTTTTCCTGCCTGTTTTTGGATCGCGCTCTGAAGCGCTGCAGCTTGTCCATGACTCTGGACATGCCCATCTACAAGACAGTTCTAATGAAATACTCTCAAAGCACATCCATGCAGTGGGCACATTCGCGCAGGGGCGCATTGCTGGCGTGCCAAAGGAAAACCCTTCTGCACCCGTCAGTGCTCGAACATCGCCTGGGGCTCATCCAGCAACGGCTAGTCTACACCAGTGAGGAGCTGCTTCGGATACATGCAGGTAAAACATTGAATTCTAAGCTTTAGAGCCTCATTTAGACCTAGAAACAAATAATTGTATATGTGAAAAGTGTCACCATATCTGCCTAAACACTAAGATATGCTCGGGTAAGGTCAGCTGCAGAGCACACAAAAAACCTGACATTCGATGAGCTCTTATTAATGCAAGGTCTTTAGTTAAACATGCAGTCAAAAATACAGCAACCTTGTCCAAGCTTCACTGGCTTCCAGTTAGAGAAAGAATCAGATTTAAGGCTCTCTGCTATGCCCACAGAATTGCACACAACAAAGGACCCACTTGTTTGAGAAATCTTCTAACTATCCACCGCCCTACCAGAAACCTCAGATCCTCGGGTATGTCACAATTCAAACTTCCCCGGATCAATAGAGCAAGACTGGGCGGTCGCTCCTTTAGTTTTCTTGGAGCAAAGCATTGGAATGCCCTGCCAGTTCATCTGAGAATGGAACCATCAGAAATCCTCTTTAGAGCTAAACTAAAAACTCATCTCTTCCCTTATTAACATTTCCCTGTCTCTCTGTCTCGGTGAGCTGTAAGGAGTTTTTGTCAGCAATTAGCGCGGGGATACACAGTTGTGCAGCCATGCGCTTTATAAAACGCTTTATTATTATTATTATTATTATTTGTAGGGTATGCAGAAAGCCATTGTCTGAATATGGCATTTATTACTGAAACATTGGCAGATGCTATCTGTAACTCTAACATGGTTGCTACCACTCCCCCAGGATATGCTATTCACATGCTGGATAAAACAGATAAAAAAGAGGCGGTAAGCAATAATTTTGAGAGATACTTTCACTGTCTCCTATTCTGCAGCCATTTTTAAAGATTGTAAAGCGTTGCTCTTCAACATTGAAGTTTCAAAAAATCAATCATTTCATGGATTATTGGCATATCATCCAATAGAGTCTAGACTCACATTTCTACAAGAACCTATTCTTCTCTTGGAATCATGCTCCCTTCAATCAATCAATCAACCAGGGTTTTGTAAAGCGCACTACTCACCATTAAGGTCTCAAGTCCCTTAAAAATGACTTTACCAATCTTGGTGATTTTAACTATAACTTACAAAACACTGCAGATAAAGATACTGAAGATGTAATTGATACCACAACTGGATTTGGTCCATCTCAAAATATTGGCAGCCAGCTTACTTTGTGGACCACGCCCTGGATGGTTTGTTTACTAACAATCGGAACATGACATTTATGAAGACTCCTAATTTAATTTGGTCTGATCAGAAAGCTGTGATCCTTATAATTAATGTTTTTTCCCATAGCATATATACAGCCAATGCCAGCAATATTCAATATTTTCAACTTTAGCATAAACTTCAACATGCAGACCTTAGATTCGTCTTGAGCCAGCGCTCTCAGTAGATGCGGACAATGCCTCAAGAGAATATGAAAAATGGATCCAGTCAGCTACAGATAATCTTGTTCCTATTAAATATAAAACAATTGAAAGGAATAATCCCTCAGCTCCATGGTATAATACAGAGCTAAGAGCCTCTAAACAACACTGACATAGACAGGAGAGAATATGGAGGAAGAAATACAATGCAATAGAAAAGGAAAAGTACAAGCAATGCATAGCCAAATATAAAACACTTATTTTAACTGCTAAATCTGAATATTATATGAAAAATATTGAGATAGCCCAAAACTCCACTAATGAGTTTTTTCAAACTGTTACTAATTTAACCATCACGACAACCGCTAATGCTACTATAGGCAATGAAGCCGTCTGTAATGCCTCGGCTATTTTCTTCCCAAAAAATTTTCAGGATATCTTTGCTAGCTGTTCTACTAATAGTCAAACTAGCAAGAAATCCCTGAACACTGATACTTTAGTGAACAACAGTCTTAGTTCCTTCAGAGAGTTTATCAGTCTGTCAGCGGAGCATGTCAGATAGCTGATCATTGCTACCAAGTTGGGGACTCCACTTGATCCATGCCCCCCACAACTATCCAGATGGCACCAGATACTTTTGCTGGACATTTAGCAAAACATTTTAATGCATTGTTCCATACAGGCACATTTCCAAAGGACTGGAAATGTCTTCAATACTGCCACTCATAAAGAAACCTAATGTTGACCCCCTTGACACCAATAATTATCGTCCTATATCAGGCAGATAAATTGGTGAAAAAAGTTATGAATTCACAGCTGGTGTCTTTTATTGAACAGAATGACCATTTGGATGTGACTTAGTGTGGTTTCCTGAGTGGCCATGGTAAGGAGACCGCCTTTATTATGGCCACTGAGTCTTAAAGATTCAGTCCTTGCTAACCAATAGGGCTCAATCGGTGACCTTTTGATGACTCTATATCAGATCCTTACACTTTGGTGTTCCCCAGGGTTCATTACTAAGCCCATCCCTTGTTAATATATATGTCATTTTGCTGGCTGCGCTAATCAGATCTTTTGCGTTTTCATTAGTGTCCTACGCTGTTAATACACAAATGATGGTATTCCTTTACAACACTAATCAAGGCATACAAGAAATCTTTTCAAAACTGCATGTCTTCAGTTAGCAACTGGAGTTACAAAAACTACCTCATGTTAAATTCAGCCAAGAGAGAAGTGATGTTGTTTGGGCATAACAGATCCTTCTGGACTCCTTTTTTTGTAGCTACAAGACCTGGTATCTCTCCCTATAACCAAAATTAAAGTAAAAAATCTCGGTTATTCTTGATGATAGACGGCTGATAGCCAGAAACCGGTCCTAGGACGCTTTATTCCGGTCCAGGAAAGACATGGCTTGGCAGTTCGGGCTGGACTGTTCCCATGAGGCACAGGGTCAGACTGATTTGCATATAGCCATGTCTGAACTGGGGTGGCAGAGTGGGCTAAAGAACGGTGATGGATTAAACCCCGATATTTTGACTGGGTGTGAGTGTTTGATTGATTCAGATGCTCCGTCCATCACCACCCCCTTTTGTACCGCTTTTGGCCGCCATAAGTGTGGCAGGGTATGCTCAGATGTGAGTCCCTTGCTCACTTTGCCACTGGATTCAAGCAAGCCGGGCTGAAGACGGCTGGAATGCCAGAAACCGGTCCTTTGAAGCTTGTTTCCAGTCCAGAGAAGACATGGCTTGGCAGTTCGGGCTAGACTATTCCCATGAGGCACAGGGTCAGACTGATTTGCATATAGCCATGTCTGAACTGGGGTGGCAGAGTGGGCTAAAGAACGGTGATGGATTAAACCCAGATCTTTTGACTGGGTGTGAGTGTTTGATTGATTCAGATGCTCCGTCCATCACACCCCCTTTTGTACCGCTTTTGGCCACCATAAGTGTGGCAGGGTATGCTCAGACGTGAGTCCCCTGCTCATTTTGCCACTGGATTCAAGCAAGCTGGGCTGAAGACGGCTGGAATGCCAGAAAACGGTCCTTGGAAGCTTGTTTCCGGTCCAGGGAAGACATGGCTTGACAGTTCGGGCTGGACTGTTCCCATGAGGCACAGGGTCAGACTGATTTGCATATAGCCATGTCTGAACTGGGGTGGCAGAGTGGGCTAAAGAACGGTGATGGATTAAACCCAGATCTTTTGACTGGGTGTGAGTGTTTGATTGATTCAGATGCTCCGTCCATCACCACCCCCTTTTGTACCCCTATACATTGTCTACATCATTATATTTTCTACTTGGAAATACATATCACAATACTTATGGAGATTCGGAACAGCAGAGTAAACTTTCCTAAATGAAACTCGTGACTCATTATTGTGTCATTTGACATACCCAGTTGTTTATTTTGTCAGACCATCTGATACAACGCATTAACTTTGTGGACATTGGATCACGGAATCAAACGTACTGCATGGATAGATCCATATTGGACTATATTTTGTTAATATTTCCATCCTGCCTTGAAAAAGTCAGAGTACAGACGAAACACGTGTCGGCTAAATCGTGTGCTATGAATTTTTAAGAAACTAAAGAAGAGACAACGAGTTATCAACTGATGAAATTTTGGACTTTTTAAATGAATGTGTCTCATTGTATTATCCTCATGTGCATACTAACAAATTAGGCTTTAGTTTGTTTTTAATACTTGTCCAAGACTGTTTTTGGAGTTGTACACATGGTATGGGTGTGCTGTAACAGCTCCTTATTTTGTGCATTGATATGCATTTTATTTTGTAAAATGCTGGTAGCACCACTAGGTAGTAGGTGTTCGAAGCTACCTTAGCACGCTGTTGCAAATATAGCAACATTAATGATACTGCTCACGCTTATAATTGTTACTTATAGATAGGTTGACCTTATTGATATGCAGTTAATTCCCCCATAGAGAACACTACTACCTATCAGCCTTCATTCATATAACAGTTCCATTTGTATACAGGGACCTGTCTACATCTTCCCTGTACCTCTTCAGCAATCACTTCCTCTACATTTCTAGCTGTCATCACTTCTTTTGCAATAGGAGTACAATTATTCAACTCATAAATTCGACAAGATTCATCAACTACATGTACTAATGTGTTCTCTTGAAAGTAACCTTCTTCGTTAAAGAAAGTCTCAGTACTAGAAGTCTGTATCCATTCACCACTAAAAACTTTGCAAAATTAGTTCTATTGACAAGTATTTTCTTTTGGCTTTGTGTTCTCATTGACAAATCGATTTTGTCCATAGTCTTCATTCTGTTTAGTGTCAAAACAACTAGCTTCTTTTTGAGAGCAACGCCCTTATCAACTACACCCTCAACATGTTCCTTTTATCTGACTGCTTCTTTTCTTTTTTTATCCTTCTTCATTGTTGTTAATACATTTTGTATTACTCGACTAAAGAATATTCTAAAGCTGATGCCCTGAAACTGACTCTGCCTCCTGCTTTAAGGCTGCTCTTTTCTGTTAGGTTTTTTAGTCTTTTTTTCATTTACATTTTTGTCTTTCCTAGTGGTTCGCAAAGTTTGTTTTTCAATTTCTTCATTTTACCATCTTTCCGATTTCACACATACAAGTTTAAAAAATGTCTTCATCCTCTTACCAGGAGCTCTTTTCTCTTAGAAACTTGCCCCTTTAGTTTCTCAGTTCTGATGAGATAGAAGTATCATTGTTGCTGTTTCTTTCGTCTGTCAAGTTTTGATGGCATTGTAACTCTCTGTAGTAAAATAGTAACTAATGTCTGAAAGGAAAACATAGATAAGCATATTTACCTTTTTATTACATAGAATCAGATCATATTTCTTAAATGTTTCATTAGTAACAAAAGCAATGTATTTCTTATATTATAGGTAACATTATCCTTTAGCAGATATCTCTTTTTTTTTTATTGAAGCCAAAGTTTGTCAAACATAAACATTTACATATTGCAATATTATATCGTACAAAAAAAGACACAGAATTAAAAGTCTATCTTGACAATATAAATCACTACTGAGTCACTATAAATCTATTAAGCCTTCTATAAAAAGAGTTTTGCCAGGTACAAATATCGCACGAAAAAATCACCCTGTAAACATTTACACAATAAATAGATAAATAATTAACAAGGTCTAAAATCCCATTCAACCCCTCCACCATGTGACAACGGGCGCAGCCCTTCCATCTGCTTATTAGTCAAAGCTGGAACCCCATGTTTTATTAAATTTCTTAAGTCCCCCAATTCTTGCCGCATAGGTATATTCACCCTTCTCATCTTCTTACCCCATTCCAGGGCTGACAGAATTAAATCCGAGCACCATTTTTGTAAAACCAGTGACCTTGCGATTGCCATAGCTATATACAAAAATCTAGTCACTGAATCTAAACAAGGGAGATCAGGATTGAAGCCAAATAAAATTAACCTGTCATTTAGTTCCAAATGTAAATCACATTCTTCTTCCAAATACTCAAACACCTCTACCCAATACACATTAATTTTTGGACAGCAGAGCATGATATGTGACGAATTAGCACCAGGATAATTCAAACATCGGAAGCATTGAGAGGACTGATTGGGGTACATCTTAGCAAGGGCAACTGGGGTTCGATACAGCAGCCATTTACTAAAAAATAACATCCTGCACCAGTTTGCCCCTCTTAAAGAACTAAAGTTTAGCCTGTTGATCATAGACCAAATATGGGGAAAGATTTCGCAGTTCTCCTGCTCAGACCATTTTCTTAAAGCTTTGGATTTAAGATCAGCCCCCCTTGGAAAAGCTAGATATTTCTTCCAGGCGCCTGGCTTCCTATCTGAAGTCTTAACTAAAAGATCCTCCACCAACTGATTTTGAGCCAAAAAAGGGGTGACATTTGTTTCAGCAAGATATTTAAATAAAATGCCATAAGAGTTTATTAAAATAAAGTAATTGATCACTAATTGGCGCATTTCTGCTATGGACAACCAGTTACCATTCCTTATAAAATCTGAAATATTAAGATAGCCCGCTGCCGCCCCTTTTATGGCCAAATATGTGGGTTGTTTGACACCTATCAGTGGGAGGATTTCTTCTAATAAGGAAATAGAGTTAATAACTGGAATGGAATATTTAAAAAAAATGCCTGATATCTCAATGAATGTCGGAGTCCCTATCTGGGACTGTCACTGCATGTATTTGTAAGGTTGTTGGTATATAACTGCCTCTTTTTGTGACATGCATGGTTATCTAAATGTGTCTATAAGGGGCTGCATGGATTGCCTCCTGGGTGTGATAGTGAGTATTGTGTTTTTAAAGTGTGTGTACAAAGTTACCTCAATTAGATCCAGATCAATATCAGATACGCATGTCTATGGGAGTGAATGTTTAGGTGCCTCAGTCAGTGCAGAACTGGGTGCAGTGCCTGTCTGCTTTTCTACTAGGTTTAACAGATTAAACGCTGGGTGGCAGACTGGATGCATAATTGGGCACATGTATCTTGAGGAGTACTTATTCCACAGCGAATCTTCAGAGTACATGTGTTATCTTTTAAGTGCACACTAGCCTTCTCCATGACCTAGCTGAAGGGAATGTCAGTGGTGAGTTATATGTGGTAAAAGGGCAGCCTATTCCTTGTCTATCAGTTCAGATTTGAAGGATGGCCTAGCAGCAAAGCTGCATGCAAAGTTTTAAGTGTAGCAGGCCAGAGATATGCTGCAAGAGCTACTTCTCTGCATGTTAGACTTGACAGTGTCAGTTCAATTGCAGATATATAAATAATTGTCGGAGTCCCTAACTGGGGCTCTCACTGCATGTGCACGTATGTTCCTTGGTAAATGGCTCCCTCTCTTTGCAACTTATACAGTTCTGCAGATACATCTGTAAGAGGCTGCATGATTGCCTCCTGGGTGTTAGTGAGCATTGTGTTTTTAAGTGTGTGTGCAACTACCTCTTTTAGCACTAGATACATATCAGATGTTCCTGTTTATGTGCATGAATGTTTAGGTGCTTCTGTCACTATAATACTGAGTGTTCTAGTACCTGTCTGCTGTTCTACTAAGGTGTGTTGAATTGAACTCTGGTTGGCAGGGTACATACATAATTAGGCACATGGGTCTCTAGAAGTGTTTATTGCACAATGAATCTTCAGAGTACTTGTATTACCTATTAAGCACATACCAGCCTGCCCTATAGCTTAACAATAGGCTACCTCAGTGATGAGTTATTTGTGGTAGAAGAGCAGGTTATCCGAAACCTTGACAGCAACTAGGTACTGCATTCCGATCGCAAAGCCATAAAGAAATGCTTAGAAACGTATTTTCTTCCAAATTTAATTTAATCCTTGTATTCCAATATTCTCAATACTTTTTATTTCTTTCTGTAATATAATTCACGATAAGGCTGGTCAAAGATCCAATTTTTTCAAATGAGTCAGTTGTGCCCATCCAGGCCTCTTACCACATCACGTGGGAATTGCAGTTCATGTTAAGAAGAAGAGCAGGTTGTGCCTTGTCTACCAGTTTAAATTTAAAGGTTGGCCCAGCAGTAAAACCGTATGCACTGCAATAAGTGTAGCAGTCCTGATACATAATGCAAGAGCTACTTCTCTGGATTGTATATTTGAAAGTGTCAGTTCTTTAGCAGATATCTGAAAGAGTGCCTCAGTCCCTATCTAGAACTGTGATTGCATGTGTATGTAAGTTTGTTAGTAAATTACTGCCTTTCTTTGTGACATGTATGCTTCTCTAAATGTGTCTGTTAGGGCCTCGATGGATGGCCTGCCTCCTGGGTATTAGTGAGCATTGGGTTATTTGCGTATCTGTGCAATTGGCTCCATTAGTGCAAGATATATATCAGTTCTGCCTGTCTGTGTGACTGAATGTTTAAGCAATTCTCTTACTATCTCACTGGATGTTTTAGTGTTTGTCTGCTTTTTTAGTTAGTTATGTCAAATTGAAGTCTGGGTGTTGAGGTGGATGTATAATTAGGCACTTGGGTTTCTAGGAGTGCATATAGTTAACTCAATCTTCAAAGTACATGTGTTACCTTTTAAACACATAGCATCCTGCCCTGTGGACCAGCTACAGCCTACCTTAGTGATCAGCTAAATGTGGTACAAGAGCAGTTTGCACCTTGTGTAGGAATTTTAAATGACAAGACAGGCCTAACAGTAAAACTGGATGCACAAGCTCAAGTATAGCAGGTCTGAGGCATAATACATGGGCTACTTCTCTGACTGGTAAACTTGAAAGTGTCAGTTCTTTAGCAGATATCTGAATGAGTATCTCAGTTCCTATCTGGGGCTGTGATTGCATGTGTATGTAAGTTTGTTAGTAAATCAGTGCCTTTCTTCGTGACATGTATGCTTCTGTAAATGTGTCTGTAAGCGGCTGGATGGATTACCTTCCTTGTTTATTAGTGAATATTGGGTTATTTAAGTGTATGTGCAATTGGGTCTATTAGTGCTAGATACATATCAGTACTGCCTATCTGTGTGAGTGAATGTTTAGGTACTTCTCTTACTATCTCACTGAGTATTTTATGTATGTCTGCATTTCTACTTAGGGATGTCAGATTGAAGCCTGGGTAGCAGGTGGGATGTGTAATTGGGCGATGGTGCTCTAGGAGTGCATATAGTTAAATAAATCTTCAGAGTCCATCTGTTACCTTTTAAACAACTAGTATCATCCTTAAGGGCTGGTTAGCATTCTCATGAGATGTTTAAGTAAAAGTACTAGTGTGTGATTCTCTGTTTTTAAACTTCTATAGCTCTTTCAATCTAAACATATATACCGCAAAAAATATCTCACTGTTTGTATTAGAAAGTACAAAGGTGTAGAGGCATCTATACAACTGCCTTGCAGACTATTGAATAGATAACTAGTTTGTAAGTAAGTTACTGAATGTATATCTCCGTCTGTTGGTCTGTCAGTGGGTTAGAGAGACCATTTACGGGGACATACTTACAAGCCCTTAGTGCCACCTGAGCGTCACTGTTTATGACACTCCGGTTACATAGCGTCATACCCCATATTCACAAGTGGAGCTAAGCAACTTAACCCCTTCCATGCTGATGACGAACCCCAGCCGTCATGCACTACGGTGCTCGTGTGCTGATGACGGCTGGGGTTCGTCACGGCCCGCCCCTGTTCATGCTGTTTAAAGCACACCAGGGGAATCGCGGCCGCATCGAAGGGGTTAATGTGGCTTGACAACACTTTGCTAAATATGTCCCTTTGTGTGACAGTCCTCCCTGGCAAAAGGGCATGCAATGGGTGTTGCAGTGGGTGTTCTACCGCAACACCCATTGCTTTTTGACTCTGACACATAGAAAGAACAAATTGCCATTATTGATTGGTTATGCACAGAAAGGTGTCCTATCCTGCACATAAACAATCATCTCTGCATCTCAGCAACCCTTGCCAAATGGCGGCAGGGCGCCTGCCCTGGTGCTAGGCAGCTTTTTTAGCAGTAGGAGAAATACAGGGGTGTGCTGTATTCTTATGAATATGGCACATCCCTGCATTTTTAAAATGTTGGAACACGGTATTGCCAAATTAGGTATAACAACGCGCTCCTAATTTGTTTTTTAAATCTGCCCCATGGTTTGGAAACATCTATTTCACCTGCATTATGGGTGCTATATCATACGTAATGCTTCAAATAAGAGTGTGTGCATGCATGGCTAAGTTACTAAAACTCAAAACAACTCACCGGCATTATGGGTGTCATATCATACGTAATGCTTCAATTTTTGGAATCACCCTCTGCGGTTAACCGCACCACAATACCTGGATACAGGCACTGGCATTGACAGAGTTGGTATGGGTGCTCACTTCAGGCATGGCCAATAACTGCCGGCATCATCGGGTGTCGATGAGTGTCGGAGCTGTGGTGCAGGCCAGGAGGTGTGTCATGCACCTCACGAGCGGTGCCCCTGGCTTTGGTGCCGGTCGTGCCATCGCAGCAGCATCACTGATTGCGTCTGAGACAGGTTTTCTTGCTTTTTCCAAGTTACTTCCAACTCCCAACAGCAAGAACAACCTCCAGGGGCCAAAAACTGGAACAGGCACCTCCTGGCAAATCAGACCTCTCAGCAATAGAGTTCAAGGGAGCTGGGGCGAAGTCTTTGTGTCTCTGAGACTTCAGAACAAGAGGCCACCCCACACCGGCCCTTGAAGATTCTTCTTCAAGCAGGTTTCTCAGCAAATACTTTGTCCTTTCCTTGACAGAAGCAGCAACTGCAAGCCAACACCACACAGCACACATCAAAGGGGCAGTACTCCTCATCACAGCTCTCCAGCTCTTCTCCTTGACAAAGGTTCCTCTTGAGTCCAGAAGTGATCTAAAGTTTTAGTTTTAAAGTCTGCTACTTATACTCCATTTTGACTTTGTTTTTCTTTGTGCAAGGGTCTCTGAACCCATTCTAAACCAGTTCTGTCCTCACAGGTGCAGTATGACCACAGGGGGTGGAGACAGCATTGTGCAAGGGAGACAGGCCTTATTCAGGTGCAGTGAAAACTCCTCCCACTAGTCTAAATGCAGCCAAGATCTATTCAGCTCAGCTTTGAGTTATCCAGGAAGGGCCAGGCACACCTCAACCCTCCCAGTGGGTGCCAACAGTGAATGCACATTCCCAGCCCCTGTCATTCCAAAAGCAGACAATCAATCCATAAGCAGGCAGAGGCAAAGAAAATGGTTGGACAAGAAAATGCCTACTTTATAAAAGTGCCATTTTCAAACACACAGAGAGACTAGACCTTAATCCTTTATCTTGTCCCAGTGGGAAGTTATACTTTTAAGATGTTACAAAGTATCCCCCATGCTAACCCATTGGACAGATAGCCCTTCAATAGTGAAAAAAGAAATTAGCAGTAGTTCACTATCAGGACATGTCACACACCCCAGTACATGTCCTTTCTTTCACAAACACTGTACCATGCCCATAGGGGTACCTTGGGCCTACCTGAGGGGTGTCTTATATATAAGAAAAGGAAAGGTTAGGGCCTGGCAAGTGGGTGCACTTGCCTGGTCACATGGCAGTTTACAACTACACACAGACACTGCAGTGACAGGTTTGAGATACATTTTCAGGGCTACTCATGAGGGTGGCACAATCAGTGCTGCAGGCCCACTAGTAGTATTTGATTGACAGGCCCTGGAACACTCAGTGCACTTTACTAGGGCATTACAAGTAAATAAAATATGCAATCAGGGAGAAACAATTGTAATAACAATTTACAAAGGAGCACTTGCACTTTGACACTGATCATTCCAGCACAGCATCAAAAATGCCTGAGGTAGAGGAAACAATGCCAAAGATGCCAAGTCTAACAGTTTGTAAAAACTAAAGGCCCGATCACGAAGGCAGGGAGTCCGCTACTGACATGTTTTACCTTTATCGCCCGCCATATTATGATGGTGGGCAGATGTGTGATGGTTGTAATGACCAACTGCAATGTATCAGCTGGGCTTCTTGAGCCCACCGGTGTGGTGGAGGGGCTCTTAGTCCCTACAATGTTGGTGGTGCCTACCAAACACCACCGTAGGGATTACAATGTCCATTTCCGCCTGCCTGTTCATGGTGGTTAACTGTCCATGAACAGGCAGGCAGAAAGGGACTTTGGAGGTCAGTGACGGGCCCCACTTATCTCCTGGTCCCCAGACACGGGACCAGGTTCCCCCTACCTGTCGCTGCACCATGTGGCAGGCACCACATTGTGCCTTCCACCTAGTGCAGGGATATGGAAATTGTCCCTTTTTTGCTTTGCAGCGGGTGCTGCAGCCAGCAGCACTTCCCGCAATCCAAAACATAGGCAATGCGACTGCCACAGTGATGGTCGAATCGTAATTCGTACTGTGGAACTGCCGCCCTATAGGCGGCGTTCCAAAATATAAAACGATGGCCGACGGACTGAAGTCCGTTCGCCATCTTTATCAGCCGCTAAGCATAAGAATGACACAGCACTTTCATACAAAGCAGCCATTAATGGCAACATTTTAAAAGTTTGCACTGTCTGATACTGCAGATGGCATCAAATGAAAACATCCCTTTCATATGCTAGTGTTGTAACTGCACTTCTTAATGGTTAGTATGTGTTAATCCGTTAACTCACTTTTACAAAGGCCACCAAAATAGATGCCTATTGATCACCACGGTGAAATTACAAAAAAAACAGCAGTGCAAAAAGGTATTTACCTTTACAGTTTTATGGCTTTAAGAGTAAGGTTACATTTGTATAGCAAGCCCTCACTAGGAAATAAAACCCTTTTGATGGAAAAATTAATCTATACACCTCAATTTATAAAAAATAGTGACCTGTGTCTTTAACACACTTCCCCTATTACATACTTAGCATAGTCTCTATACCAACACAGTAGAACCATTAGTTCATAAGTTCACACCACAATATAAAAGGACCATACTTATTACAACATGAGCTGGAGCAGGTATAATTTACAGTACACATTAAAAAGCATATCCAAATATGCATTACATTTATTTTTACCAGAGCCAATCATAGGTCTAGTTACTAATCCTCTCAACACACTAACTAAGTATATTCACCTACATGTTCACAACATCCAATCAAATATGTGTTTTTTTAAAACCAGGAAAATTCTTCAATTTCAAATGCCTTTCATTTGGAAAACTGCCTCATAGAGCTCCAGCCTTCTCCTGTCCGCATGGCTGCTTTGCTTAAAAATGGTTTGAGTGTGGATTGTGGGCCACAGCTATGTCAACTGGTCCAGAGAAGCTGCTAGAAAGAGTGGTATTGACGAGACCTAGGTTTGGCTAATGTGGGCATTTAATCGATTGGCCACGTAAGGTTAAAGTGTCATCAAGTGCTGCCTTTGGTTGAAAGCATTATGGATTCCCAACATCCTAACTGCATGATTGTGCATTGTGGTGGCATTGACATAGGCAAACTGACTGGGGTAGGACTGGAAATCCAAACGAAGGATACCTTTGCAGAATTAATGACAGTTTTTTATTATGACTGAGTGCATGGGACATGTATGTTAGCTTTTTCACTGGACAAGTGACATTTTTTGGCATGCTGGTGTTTGTTACTTGCATGCAAAAATATCGAGTCAGTGCAACAGTAGGGAAAGTGTTGGATTGCGGAGGGGTAAATGTACTATTCCAACTCCATTCAGTGCAAAAGTAGGGAAAGTGTTGGATTGTGGAGGGGTCAGCTTTAATATTCCCACTACAATCAGTTCAACAGTAGGGAAAGTGTTCGATTGTGGATGGGTAATATTCACTATTCCCACTTCAATAAGTGCAAAAGTAGGGATAGTGTGTGTTGTATTTAGCCTGTCTCTTTTCTACCTCTGGGATTTCATACTCATTCACATGATGTCACCACTAGAACCTTGGGTGACATCATGGAGTGTTTGGGGCTTGGCCTGGTGACAACTGGCAGTTGGAACCAGGCAGGCTGAGTTGCAAGCTGGTCACTCCTGGTGGGTCTTCTCTGTAACTTATTAATAACATCTTGAAGACTTGACTTTAATGAATAAAGCAACTTAAATGATACCCGGCTCCCGGCTTCTATTTACAACATTGTTGGATTGTGAAGGGGTAAAATCTTTATATTCCCACTGCAGTCAATGCAACATTAGAAACAAACAAAAATTCTCTTCAACACAATAAGATATTTTCAAAAACATAATAAAAATACAAATATATTGTATATAAAAATGTAAATACAATAAATACATATTATATGGTAAATATGTATCATAAATAACTTCAAATGTTATTATCAATAAAATACAAACACATTTTTCATGTAAATAAATATTGTAATTTTTAAATTATTACTTAAATATTTTTATTTAGTTACTTCCCACTATATAACCCTAAAAAACTCAAAACCTGCAACATTATAAATACATTTTTTTACACTATCAACATAAATATAACATTAATAAAATATAAACAATTTAGTTACCAAAATATACCCCCACAAAATGCACAACTCTCTCCTAAAACTTTACAAAAAGTTTAATCCTAAATGAAGAAAATGACATTAAATATAATAATTATTATTAATTCCTCCCACACCTAAAATGTTAATTAAACAAATGTAATTGCACAATTCACAAAATGAATTATCAATTAAATACTTATTATTGATAACACAGCTACAAATATTGATTACTTAGATTTAATTTACTTCCCACCTTTTCCCCTATTAATTCCATAACCCACACCTAATACACATTTAATATAAAAAAGTCTCAATTAAATAATTAATAATAATTAACATCTAATTATTAATTTATTTGAAATATTTTACTCTCCACCATGCCCCCCACAACTCCACATCTAAATAAAACAAATAATGACACAATTAACATAATCAATTATCAATTAAATAATGAATATTAAATGATAACTAATTAATATTTATTCAAAAATACTTCCCATTCTGTACAACAACCTCACAACCTGCACATAAACATTAAATTAAAAAACAATTAATTACACAATTAACATAATTATTTATCAATGACATAAATAACATTAATTTAAAAATAATCATTCATTTATTATAATTAAATTATTTTATACCCTGCGCCCCTATAAACCCACACCCGCTACAATACTAAAAATCACAAACATTTATTAAATTAATAACCACTAAAAATGTTACAACTATATTAAAAATCATAAACTATAATTATACAAAAATGTACATCATATACATTTAACCCTTTGGGTGCTCATGACGGAATGGTTCCGTCATGAGCACCAGTGCTCCTGTGCTCATGAAGGAACCATTCCGCCATGAGCACATGCTCAGAAAATCCCTCTGCTGCAGACAGCAGAGGGATTTCCCAATTTTGTATTGCCTTGGGAGGTGGGAAAGAGCTTCCTCAACCTTCCCAGGTCTATTTTCGGATTTCCTTGTAATGACGATGGCTCGCTTGGAGCGCCATCGTCATTACAACAAAAACGACAAAAACTACAAAAATGACAAAAACATTACAACAAAACCGAAACTGAAACTTAGTTTCAGTTTCACAGTTTTGGTGCTTGTGGGGCTATCTCAGCCTCCCAAGCACTGAAACAGATAGGAGAGGTATTGTTGGAAAGGGGAGAATCTCCCCTTTCCAATGCTACCCTTCCATAGTGGATCCCTGCTTGGGGATCACCCCAGGAGGGCAACCCCCAAGCAGGGATCTACCCACTAGCACCCGCAAAGGAAGAGCGGCCATTTGGGCAAGGGCCTTTGCTCCCCCAATACATTTTGGGCACAAACAGTCTTTCTGCCACTCGTGGGGGGCAATGGGGGCAGTAGCTTATTGGGGAAAAAGCCCCTTATTTGCCTCCCAGGGGTCAGAAAGACCAATATGCATCAGGGAATATTTTTTTTTAATTCAGGGGTGGCGGTCCACTTTCACTGCGAAAATGTGGCGTGTTCACATTGTATTGTAGGCTGTTTCCTGTTGCATGCACTAGGCCTACCCATACAACTGAGGTACCATTTTTCTCAAAAGATTTTGGGGAATGCGGGGTGGGTGGAATGTTGTGGATCCACACAGATTCCAGAACTTTCCACCACAGAAATGTGAGGAAAACAGTGTTTTTGGGGACAAATTTTGAAGTCTGCAAGGGATTCTCAGTAACAGAACCTGATGAGGATCAGACAAGTCACCCCATCCTGGATTCCCATCGGTGTCTAGTGTTCAAAAATGTATAGGTTTGCAAGGTTTCCCTAGGGGCCGGTAGACCTAGGGTTAAAAATCAACAGCTAGGCACTTTGCAAAAAAAGGGTCAATTTTTACAGTGAAAATTTGGTGTGTCCACATATCGTTTTGGGCCGTTTCCTTTCATGGCCACTACACCTACCCACACAAGTGAGGTATCATTTTTATTGGGAGACTTAGGGGAACACAAAAGTGTGGAGCAACCGTTATTACCTTTTGACTTTCGATGCATTTCAGCCTTCCAAATGTAAGACAATGTGTAAAAAAGAAGTCACTTTGAAAATTTACCTATAATTCACATGCTTGTATGGGTAACCACAATGTCGGAGATGTGCAAATAGCTACTGTTTCTAAACTCTATGTTTTGTTCCCATTTCAGAAATACATAGGTGACTTTCATACTGATTTTTCCCTGTTTATATGTTTCTAAATTATTTGCCGTTACACAATAAAAAACCATTGCAAGACGCTGCTCAGTTATGGGCTGTGGGTTCCTCAGATTCTTGCTGAACCTACAAGTCCCATACAGCCCCACAACCACAGGATCCAGCAAATTTAACAGTATATTGCTTTCAAACATCTGTCATACTTAGTAGAAATTACAGGTGAAAACTTTTGGCACAAAGGGCAGTTTTCTTTTAACTCATTTTCAATTCTCATTCTTTTCAACTGTTATCGGGTCATTAGGATGACGGGCGGACTTTGTCCGCCCGTGATCCTACCGGTGAAAGGAACCGCCCGCCTTAAGTGCGGGGGTCCTGTGGCTAGCATTAGGATGCACCCGCCATAGTGGGGGGGCGCATCCTGCATTCCTACCATTGTGGCGGGCCATGCATTCAGGACAGCCCGCCACAATGGCAGTTAGGCATGCTGTGCATGGAACTGCTGAGGGGTACCATAGGTACCCCCCATGTGCACCCCCACCCCCTGGAGTCCATGGGGGCCCGCATCGGGCCCCCAAAGCAGACTCCGCATGCCCTGAAAAAGCCCATTGTAATATGGCTGGCGGTGTCTGATAGACCTCGCCACCATATAAACTCTTTTCCGCCCCGGTCGCAAGGCGACCAGGGCGAAAAGCGGTGGACGGTCTTTCCGTCCGCCGGGGACCCCCAGCCATACTAATATGGCGGGGGGTCATTCCGACTAGGATGGCGGGCGATCTGCCTTCCTTCCTAATGGGGGCCGTAGTTTCTATACAAACACCTTGAAGGATCTACACAAATGACACTTTGCTGAATTCAAAATCTCATCTACTTTTCTGAAATGTATAGCTTTCCAGGATCCATCATTGATTTTAAACCCATTTTTACCAATAATTAGAAGGAGGTTGAAAGCAAAAATAAAATAGCAAAAATAGGCTATGACCCAGAAAAACTGCCAAAACTGTTTAAACAATTTTGGTTTTCCGACAAAAGTCTGCTTGTCCCTGAAAGCTGGGAAGAGGTTGATATCAGCACCACAACTTGATACCATTTGCTGGGAAAAAACAGATGCTACCATCTGTAACCCTTTTGTCCAATTTAAAAAAATGTGCTGTATTTTGGCTAATCTCTGGGTTCCTCCATTGGAATCCAGAAAACCTGGGTACCTTTAGAATCCCTGTGATGTTGGAATAAATGGACGCAAATTTGGCGTGTATACCTTATGTTGTGAAAAAGTTACAGGAGCCTAAGCGCAAACTACCCCAAATACCCCCAAAAAAGGCTTAGCACAATAATGAAAAAAACTAGATTATAACCAACTATATTTTTGTAAACTATTTTAATGACTTTGATATTTTAAAAAATTATAATATCTACCTTAAAACAATTTTTCTGTCAAAACTCTGCCAATAGAGTAATTATTTATTTCAATCAGCAATGAGACCACACTACTTTCTGTACACCTCATTTGTCAAATCATGTTCCACTTGTAATCTATCATCTTAGTCACAACGAACTTCATCTATCTTCTACACCCTGAAACAATTTAGGGTCTGATTGCGATGTCGGGTGGATGCCGTTGTGGGGAAGGAACCACCTGACCACAGGGTGACAGTTCCGACATCCCAATATGGATGGGATAGCACATAGTGCATTGGGAAATATCCATTTTCCAATGGCAGCTTGGGCATCAAACTGAAAATGCCTGCAGCACAAGCTCCCATTGAAAAATGTATGTTATCAAACATCGCTGTACCATGTGGCAGGCACCTCTCCGTACCTGCCACGTGGTGCAGGAATGATTAGTCAGGCCACGATGCAGAGGACCAGGATAGAAGGGGGACCTGCTGGGGGCATCCAATGTCACTTTCCGACAGCCTTTTCACATCATAATCTCGAAGCCAGATCCGCCATCATATAGGGATCACTTGGAGTTTCCAATGCATCACACATAGTCGGAAAGCACCAATCGGTCCCTCCGACCTCTGCCTGTGACCGCACTCATTGTAATGCTTTGTCTGGACTGCAGCAGCTGATACCGATAGGACCGCAACCGACGAGCCATCGGTTACAGTCTGACAGCCATCGTAATTCGGCTCTCATTTTGGTAGTAAGCATGTAGCAAGTAAAATACACATATACATAAACAGAAACAAATGTACTACTTTAAAAGGATAGTAGTAAGATGTGACCAGCCAACATCATCTACCCACTTGGAGGAGGTTCATAAACTAAAAGGACAGAGAGTCTCTGGGAGAAAATGCAGCCAAAAACAAACAGTTTTGCTCAGTTTCACAGCAGGTGGGAGCTAACAGTCCAGGTGGAGGTTCAGAAGGATCGAGAGACAACAGTGCTGAAAAGCCTATGGTGAGTTGTGGTACAGTAGAGAAGGAGTGACATAACACTTCAAAGCAAGGTGGAGCTAGAGTGTTATAAAGTAGGTCTGTAAAGGGCATTGCAGCTCAAGCAGTGGCAACAGTGGAAAGACAAGAGTGTAAAATGTACACCTAGCATCGACGGGACATGGAATGTTGTGTAGCCTAAGAGACAAATGTGCAAGACTGTAAACAGTGGGCACATAAAATTAGGAATAATCAAAGTAGGGATTAGAATTAAACTTGAAAGAAGAGTGTATGCAGAAGGAATTCAGGGGCTGTTTGCATATGAAAAGAAATGCAATCGCTTAGGTTCCAGATTTTTGGCCAAAAAGAACACAATATCATCAAGCAATAGTCATGAAGAGTATTATGACCTGTGTCTAGAGTAAATCTAGAAGAAAATCGTAAAGAATTGCTAAACTGATTGTACTATGAAAGTGGAATAGTTAAACTGAGCGATTTTTATGAACACTTTCTACAACAAATCACTTGATACTGATGAAGACTATCAAATACTAATTTTAAAGGAGAAATCAGAATACTTTATTAATAAGATACAGACCTAAACAAATTCCTCAAAAGAGCTCTTTGGGACAGCAAGAACATTGACTAGTTTGCCCTGAAAAAATCTTGGTAATTACAATCGATCTTTTTTTAATTCCCAGGCAGCATTTTTTCGGGCAAAAATAAACATGTTTTTAAAACCTTTCCTGCTAATACATATGCTGATCCCAATGTTCCTGATGATAAATGCTCGTCCAGTAACACAGAAATCCTAAACTCCTTCTCCTCATTAAGTGCTGAGCAGGTATTAAGCATGATGAAGACCATTACATTGGGATCTCCTTTGGACCCTTGTCCACCAAAGCTCATCCATATAGCCCCGAGATCATCAGTGTCAATCGAATAGGAATTTTTATTGAGATGATTAATTCTGGTTATTTACCTAAAGGATGGAAAAGAGGATTCATCCTATTTCTTCAAAAAATATGTCTGAGCAGTTACAGATGTATTTATCATCTTCCATTTCTGGCCAAGGTCATCGAAAAAAAGCTTAGCTCGGACTGTAAGCTTTTTTATTGAATCCAACAAGATGTTAGACTCCACACAATACGGTTTCTGAGGTGGACACAACCCTGTATTGGCAAGTATTGCCTCCTCAGAAGATCTGAGGACTGCATTAGACAAGGGTGGTTAAGCCTTGCTTATATTGTTGGATCTCTCTGCAGGCTTCAATACGGTCAAGTCATGACCTGTTGATTGGCTGTCTTTTTACCTTAGGTATAAGGGGTTCTGCCCTTTCCCTTCTGAAGTCTTTCTTTTCCTAGAGGGAACAATCAATCGCAATGGGTGAATTTGCCTCTGAACCTTTTACCTTGCCTTGTGGATGCCCTAGAGCTCTTCCTTGAGCCCAACCCTTTTTAATATTTAAATCACTCCACTGGCTAAACTCATCAATTTCTTTAGCTTTTCAGTAATTCCATATGTTTATGACACACATTGTGGTCTCAGTATCTAGCAATCTTGAAGACACAGCCATCAGATTCAACAAATGTATGAGGCAAGTTGACAACTGGATAAAAATCAATTGTCTAAAGTTACACTCCAGTGAAACGGAGGCTCCTCTATTAGGCAAGACCTCTTCCTCTTGGATGACTAGCTGGTGGCCTCAAGAGTTAGGCCTGATCCCCTCTCCAGTGATGAATTTTGGGAATCTTGTGATCCGACTTGACAAGATTTTGTTATTTGATGAGCAGGTCACTGTGGTATCCTTCTCAGTCTTCTTCATTTTGAAGATCATTAGAAAAATCTGTCCTTTTATTCCTATGGATCTCTGGAGAATGATCGTGACCTCTCTTGCTCTATCCAGACTGGATTACTGTAATGCTCTTTTTAAGAATGTACAGAAAAGACACCTCCTAAAACTACAGACCGTGCAGAATGCTGCAGCTGGGCTCTTATTGAGGATCCCCAAGTGCCAATATACATCTCAAGTGCTGTTAAACTACATTGGCTGCCCATGAAAAGGAGGAAAGAATTAAAGGCTCTCTGCATTGCTTTAAGGCTTTGAAGTACTCTGGCCTAGATTATTTCAGGAATACAGGTATCTGGTATGTTCCTTCTAGAGGTCTGAGTTCCTCTTCAGCCAGATATAGTATGGTTCCTAGGTTTAGTAGAGCCTTCTGGGGTGGCTAAAGTTTCATAGTTGAAACAGCCAACCTATGAATTCTCTCCCCCTTGAGCAGAATCTAAACCCCAAACTTCACTCCTTCAGGAAATACAAAAAAACTGGCTTTTTGCTGAAAGAGTTATGTCTTCTGGCCTTTCAGTTCTTAGCAGCGCCGAGATGCCTCCAGTCATTTATTGTGCTTTAAACATTTCCATTTCATTTCATAAATGACTGCTATTAGTCCTTTCTAGGGACATATCGGTGTAAACAATAAAATACTAATATTATGAGTAGCCACTAATAGTTAAAGCTAAACATACTAATGTAAGGGTTTTCCTTCCAATATAATCATAAACCTCCAATGCCCTAACAGGTCAGTCTCCAGCATGAACTGGCCATCTGTCCACTGCTGTCTGTCTGGCCGTGCACACATATTATCCTCTTGATGCAGGAGTCAATTTCCTGATATGTCATTAATGGAGCTGGGTCAGGGCATGTTCAACCTTCATACCTTACAGAGTGTAGGTGGGTAGGGGCAGAAAACTCTGCAGCCCCAAGGAATTTTGGGGGACCACTGAGCACCACCTACTCCTTCCTGTAGTGTAACAGGGGTTTGCAAAATTAACTCTGAGCATAGATGATGCGAAAGGGTGATAAGACAAAAAACACCGCATAGGTCACACCACCAAGCAGTTGAATTTCATGACAGAACTTGATTGGTCTTCAGGGATCCTGATTGGAAAACCCTAGTTGCCCAGGTTTTGCCCACAACAGCATTTTTGTAGGAATGGTGGTTGCGGGGAGCATCCTTCATACACACATTCCTCTTTATAATAAGAGCCACAGGGGCAAAACTGCTTTTGGCTACAGTTAACTCCAATTATCCCCTTGTCAGTGCCTGAGTGTTCAGGACAAGGTTCCTGGGTGGTTTACCCTAATATAGGCTTTGGGTCAAGGATGGCAAGAGCCACATCAAGGCCTCTCATATGCCTGTTGTGCCATTTTGACATTTACCTCTATATGAAAATATGTCATGCATTAAACCATCATTGTTCCTGAGGTTCATGTGGTGTTGTAGCATCAGTATGACAGACAAAAAAAGGCAGGTGGGCTCCCTGAATTAACCATCTAGGTGAAGGAATTTTAATATTACAGATGTCCATGAACCTTTTGTAGGGGTGCAATAATGGTACTTTTGTACTTTGATTGGCATTTGAGTATCACTTAAATATCACTCTTTTTGACCAGAATGGATCTATCAAACACGATGATGATTATATGTGCATTTTATTTTTTAACCTAATAGCTCATCTAAAGGAATCTATAACTGCTCCCAAGGATTCAGTTGGTCTCAATCTGCTTCTTTGAAACTTTCAAGGGTGGCAGGTCCTGATAATTTACCCACAGTTATTGTTGAAGCAAACAGCTGGTGGGTGAGTTTACTTCCTTTAGCATTTAATGTTTATATAATCTAAGACCTCTTTCCCGTAAGTTGGAAAGGAGCGCTAAGCAAACTCATTCTGCAGAAATATTATACCTCAGAGCTCAAAGACTATCATCAAGTTGGCCTAGCTGATCTGGGGGCTAAAATATTTGAGAAACAGATGCTCCAATATTTGAATGACTGGATAAATACCAAAGAATTAATACCCATTGAGCATAGGGCTTCAAAGAGTAGGCCTCAACCATCGTTCATTACTCTGTTTTTTGGGCAATGGAACAGAAAGCGATGGAAATTTGAGGAAACCTTTTTGTGTTGTTTCATTCTTTTCTGATCAGTCTTTGACTTGGTCAGAATGGGAGTAATATAGATACAAATGGTTTTCTCTAAGGAAATTCTGAATTAAAATGGCCTAAAGCACGGTTGCATCCTTGTCCCTACTGTGTTTGCATAATACCTTGTGAATTTGTCAGGGACTTTACAGAAAACGCACTCATTCCCCCTAAGATGGAGGAAGAGCACATACCCGGTCTTTAAAATGTGGCTGACTTTGTTATGCTAGATGCAACACAAATGGGGATTCAAAGAAAAATATATACATTTAACAACTACTGTGACGCAAATGATTTAACAATAAATATAGATCAAACAAATACTGGTGATAATGAAAAAAGCAATCCCTTTACATTGTTCATTGGGGATATGGTTGTAGAAGACCCCCTTAAATATCTTGGTGTATTGTTCATCAAAAAGCTACATTGCAAAATGCACTTGGACATTTTAAAAACATCTGTTCTGAAACACTTTCTGCCCCAAGTTAGATGATTATTATGCCCAGACGTGGGTCCCTTGCTCGCTGTGTCACTGGATTCAAGCTAGCCTGGTAGATGAGGGCTGACAACCCGAAACCGGTCCTAGGATGCTTGTTTCCGGTCCGGGTAAGACCCAGCTTGGCAGTTCGGGCTGGACTGTTCCAATGAGGAGCAGGGTCAAGACTGATTTACATATGGTTGGGTACAAACTGGGGTGGCACAGTGAGTAAAATAACAATTAATTCAACCTAGATCTCTTGACTGGGTTTGAATGTTTGATTTATTTAACATTCCAGCCTTCATTTTTGCCGCAGCACCTTGAAAACTCAGGCACTAAAATCTTTAGGAGGGTTAAAGAACTTTAAAAGAGACTTTGGTGGTCCCTCGATAACCCCAGTGATAAAAAAAAACTATGGACCCTCTGCAAATGTCGTATGGGGTAGAGATCATATGCCTGAGTATGAGGCAAGACTAGGACAAACTAGAGGGAATTTGTCTCATAACCCTATAAGGTCTTCCTTCATCTGCCATTGTAGAAGCGATTGGAGTAGAAACTGGCCTGAAGTCTTGTAATAGTGTAGCACAAATTCTGGTCATGTGACTCTGGCACTAACAGCAAACAGGCTCAAAATTTAAATTATTAAAGATTTCTGTGACGGAAATCGGTGAGAGTGAGTTATGTTGGGCAAGAGCTATTAGGGAATGTCTGGCCCATTCACTTAACAAGGAACATTTTAAGAGCAAGGCCCCTTACCTTTGACAAAAGGAGTCAAGGAAAAGTGTGTAGCAGAATTGAGGTAAAGAGCCCTGAGTAACCCGGAGAGTTTGCCAATGTCTTGGAGATTAAACCCTTATTGAAATTGGTCCAAGATAAAGGAATATATATAGGGATTGAATGCTTATGAAATGTAAATGCTCTAAGTATGGAATACTATCTTATTGCTTAACAGACCATGGTCTAAATAGACTTCATTTTACTACTGCACGGTCTACTGCCCCTGATCTGGAGAAGGTCTGAGAAGGACCTGACACAGTCTGCAGTATCACTGCACCCACAACCTAGCTGTGGAGGCCTCTGACAGATGTTTGAACCCTACTGAGCCTGAATGTATAGTGCTGCTGGACTTATATTCCAATCAGTCTGCAGCTGTTGCATTAGCTGGTAGAAGACTGTAAGAATATGTAGTTCTTTTTCTACCCTTGATTTGGAAGGCCTTGTAGGTTGCTACAGGAGATCGAACTGGTTATAAATCCTGCATTAAAATTGTCATTCGCACTAATAAAGGAGTGCATAAGGACGACCTTTTACTCACGTGCTATTTGTTCTCTTGGAAGTATTTAGAGGAGCATGATCCAAAGAAGAAATTTGTGTTTTGGATTACTTTTCCCTGTGGCCACTGGATGGTACCACTGTAGTCAACCAACGCTGCCTTTGCAGGAGGAGTGTAAACCAATATAGGGTTTGGCTGATATGCAGTAAGGCCAAGCATCAAAAGTAGAAACAACACCCAATTGCCAATACTGCAATTTACTTACGTCATGACTAGGCCCAGTCGTGACGTAAGTAAATTGCAGTATTGGCAATTGGGTGTTGCTTCTTAACTTTGCAGGAGGAGGGCATTTCCAAGAAGATTGTCTGGTTACTACAACTTTTTCAGAGAAGAAAATTGTCTGTAAGGCTGAGCAAATGTCAGCCTGACAGACACTCGCTTGTTCAGGTCAGGCAGACAGGAGCTAAACATGCACTAAATGAGCAAGCTACTGGCTGCCTGAGCTGGACTTTGCCAGCATGAGAATTTCACAGCACTGTGGACGTGACCTCCGCAGCCTGGCAAAAGTGCCTCGAGGCCCTCACCCTCATGAGGAGAGGGAACATCACTGATTGCCTCAGACCTGAGCTCTTCAGTTTTTAGCCTTAGTGGCAATCAGTGACCGCTCATCACAGATTGGGGTTGGGACAGCGGTCTCACTGAACCCATCCCATTCTGTGACGAGTGAGGGAATTCTGCCTTCCCTCATTGGTTGATCAAAGGTGTTAGAAACAGGATTTCTGGTTGGCTAAGCCTTGCGCCAAAGCCAGGCAGAAACCACCACTCTAGTCAGGGCAAGGGAGTTACACGCCAAGATAACCCCTGCTCACCCCCTGGGTATCTTGGCACGGGCAGTCAGGCTTATCCTGGAGGCAATCTGTAAAGCATTTGCGCGACACACACACACAGCAGCAACACACTAGGTACACCACAAAAAGAATCTCCACACAAAGTTATATATAAAAATAGCCTTTGTATTACCATGAACACATTAGATCATAATCACACAGATACACTGTCCCAACTGGCACTGGGCAGTATTTAAAGGGGATTATTTACACATGACAGGGCCACGTGGGACACTGTCAGAATTGGCACTTAGTAGAAATAGTAGATTTCGCACATGTAATAACTGAAGCGCAAAATAACAATTGTAGAACACAACCAGTAACCACTGGTAAAAGGTAGGTACGCACTACGCAATCCTAATCACCTTAGGCATGGATCACGCAGGTAAACATAAACTTGCTAGTATAAACTGTACTAGGTAAAACAATCTCCTACGCATAAAAGCACAGTTAAAGGTATCACAGGCATAAAGGCATTGCACATTATGCATAAATCACATTAGGCATCAGGTAATTATCAACATAAACACAATATACCACCACCTCGCGCAAGAAAAACATGAAATACTAACCCCAGGCCAACTGGCCTTCCGTGGGGCTCAAACGCCCTTTGTCTAACAGTGTCAGGGCTGGGTGCGTGCGCACGCAGCCAAAGAAGAGTGCGCAAGGGTTTAGGGCCTAAACGTGGCAGCTGCTTACTACTTGCAGGGCAGCTGTGTAATCCCAAAGAACATGTCCCCTAGAAATGAGGAACCTAAACGGTGCAGCTGCCCACTACTTGCTGGGCAGCTGTGAGATAGGGAACAAAGATACTTTGAGGGCTCTCAGTGCCCTTGAAACCAATTGTGCCAAATGTTGGAGCCCTCTAGGCTCTGCAAATCATGTCCCCCTAGAGCACACTGGCTCCTGTAATGATTGTGTGCCCACTGGAGAAAGAACTGGCCCCCAAAGCGTGGAGCGCACTGTGGAGTGTGCTGGTGCTGTAAATAAATGCCCGGGTGGAGCCACTCAGGCTCTGTAGGTGCTGGGGCAAACACGGGCCTCGAAACAACTGGGGCCTCGTTGGAGCCCCGGAGGCTCTGAGGGCGAAGGTGTGAAAATGCGAGCAAGGACCCGTAAAACAATTAAGTGCCCCCTGGTGGAGCGAGCCCCCTATCAGGTGGGGGCTGCTCAGAAAGACAAGGAAAAGAACAACGATGGGCCCTCACTGGCACCCTAAGGGGGAAAAGTCCTCGAGCCCCTCAACCACACATAGCCCACGTTGGAGCGGCCCTCTGTCCCAATGGAGCCGCTCTGACCACGTGCCTCTGCCCGCCACCAGCCACTCTGAGCCCCACTCACCTGGGACTCCCCTTCGGTCTCCTTCCGTCCCGGGGCCCTCCTTTGGTGGCTGCTCTGGGACGCCCAAGGCTTCAGGCAATGAGGCGTACACGGGGCTTGAAATCCCATGGAGAGGTCCGCGTTGCAGGAAACCTCACTTCACCCGGTACTCACTTGGCACCACGGGGATCTCCCTCACTCTCGGGGGCCCCGGGTGCAACCACCGCTCTTCCGCTCGTGGTCCGCCTTCCTTTCCAGGAGAGCGGGGTAGGCTCCCATCCGCTTCCTGGTGCCGGCTGATTTCTCCTGCGGACACCGGAGCTCAGAGTGGGCTCCCGTCGACTTCCGGCTTCCTCCACTCTTGCGGCCCCGCTCATGTCCCAAGACAGGTTGCCTGACTTCCTGTGTAAGCCGGGCCGTGGCAGTGAACTCTGAGATTTCAATCTTGGCAATGCGGGGTGGGCACCCGCGCAACTCAACTGAAGAAAGGCACAAGAGGGGTAGGCTCCCTCTGAATTCAAGATATAAAACAGAGTGGGCACCGGTAACTAATTGCAAAACGCAACGAAGATGCAGGGTGGGCACCTGCGCACTTAACTATAAAGATAAGTGTGGTAGGCAACAGCAATGAGGCACAAATGCGGGGGAATCCCCACCAAAAATACCTGCAGCTCCGTGCTGCAGTTGGAAACAAAAGTGCTCCCCTGGAGGAAAAAGAAAGCGCTTCCCAGGCGCTTGAAGTGCTCAAAAGTCCAGGGCAAAGTTCAGGGAAGGAAGACAGGGGGGGGCAATGAGGGAAAGCAGGAGTCCAAACACTCCAGGGAGCGCTGACGCTTTCCACTCTGGGAGCTCCAGAAATGTACTTGTTATGTTTTTGAATCTTTTTTGTGTGCATGTATGTATACATGTATGAATTTGTTGTGAGTATTGTGAATGGGTGTGTAAAAGCATGGGTATTATTGAGTGTGTGTATTTATGCCCATGTGGTCCACCCCTAACCCTCCCTGCCAAAATGTTCAGTATCCAATGGTGAAATGTTCATCCTCATTTGACAACCTGACCCAAACTCCTTAACTATCTCACTCAGCACATGAGGTTCCTGTAGAACTAACAAGTATGATTACCCAGCAGAAACAAGTGGAGTTCTTGAGAGAGGTTTGGTGCCACATAAAACAACACGCTAGTGCCTGAAGTGTAGCAGCTTCTTGTGTATGAAATTGCTAGCTTCTTCCATGATGGCTGCTGTGACTGGTATTATAGCAATTTTTAGTAGGGAAGGGGGGGACATTTTTCAGTCCTCCAGATTTGTTTTGCTCCTTTCATTTTCAGTGGCGGTGGTCTATATTTAGAGTTCGCCTGTGCTTTCTTGTCGTTATGGCGGATAATATTGTGGTATAGAGGTTAAGCTGAAATGACATCCTGAGACCGGTAATGAAAACACGGTTATTTATTCATAGATATTAGACTGATACAGGAACCCACTGCAACACAGCAAGCAGGCTGATGAGGGAAGACCAACTGACTCTCGCTAGGCAGCCAGTGCTCGGGATTCCAGGAATCAGCACCATTAATGGATCAAGGTTCTCAACCTAGTTAAAGGAACAGTGAAAAGAACAAAAGTACATGAGACATAAATACAATATAAGTAAAGCATACCACAACACCCCCTTCCATCCCCTAAAAAAACAATTAGTTAAGAACGTAATCATGTCATTTAGAAGGCTACCTGATAGTACGATGGCTCTATGAGAAAACATCAGGAAGCTTTCCCCAACACCAACTAGGGGGTTTGACATTGAGCAAGAGCCCCCAACAGCTTGTGCAACTGGAGCACGAAAAGTATCGGAACTTTTCAGCAAAAGTAAAACCAGATGTCACAGCATGATGAATAGCAAAATCTGAACTGGAATCATTGTGTTTTTCTCTATCAGCATAAACCTGTCTAAAGATTTCAACTGTTCTTTTTATTTTGTGAGCTTAACCAATCCATCCCCTCACTTCCAAAAGAAGGGAAGGGTTACTAACCCTCGATACATGCATAGGAAGAGAGAAGGTGGATTGTCTTCAGAAACTTGAAAGGTTTCTTAATAAGAACCTAATCATCAACAGAACATTTTTTCAGTTTGACTCTAGAGTTGCTGTTATTCAATTTTTTTTGCCTACTTTGTTTCAACAGTACCTTACTTCTAATAACATAATTGTCTTCACTCGAGAACCTCTGACCAATCAAAGTGGTACCTAAGAGCTTGAAAGGACGGACTCCAGTGGTATAATGAGGAGAACTGAGATAAGCCCAAACCTTTTCTTGCAAGAAATCAGCAACGTCAATCTTGGCTGCAACAGCAATCTCAATACCCTCTTTTCAGTATGCGAATGGCCCTCTACACTAGTCCATTAGATGATAGACTATATAAAGCAACTTGATAGTGTTCAATCTTACACTTTTGCTTAGAGACAAAAGAAACACCATTGTCAGTAACAATAGAACAAGGTGCACCTTCGACTTTGAAAATGTTCTCTAGAAAGGAAATAACCGTGGAGGAGTTATCCACTTCAACAGGTGGGTAATAAACCCACTTAAAAAAAAATTGTCGTAAGCCACTAAAAGGTATCTCATGTTAGATGGAAGACGATTGAAAGGTCTAGAAAAATATTAATCAATCTTCTCCCAAAGGATATCAGGTAAAGGAAAAGGAAATAACGATTTTTGTTAAGTTTTCAGTTTTTATCACACAAAATAATTCGGACATGTTGCCACAAAATTGGCAACAAGAGCATCCAGACCTGGCCACCAGTATGCTTGTTTGATTTTTTTTCAAAGTTGTAGACATGCCCATGTGCCCCTCATGAGCAATAGCAATAATCCTATCTCTTGATAAAAGAGAAGGTACAAACAACCCATTGTGAATGCAAATACCATTTTCAAAAGAAAGGTAATCGCTAACTTGTTCAAAAGGCCTAAAGTATTTTACCAGTGGCCCTATTTTTTCTGATGAAAAACTCCACCTTCTTAAAAACGTTATCTTTTTCCAAGGCCGGAATCCAGTCTTCTTGGGAAAATTTTCCAACACTAGCAGATAGAACAACAACTAAACTAACAACACAGTCATCGTCAACATCAATCAAGGTTTTAGGATTAGAAGGTAAGGGAATATTAGTAAACAGTCAGCAAGGACATGTCTTCCCCCTTTGATTGTACTTGATTTCCAGATTATATTCTTGCAATTTGGATAGTAGCCTAACCATACAAGCAGAAGTCTTACCTAAACCATTACCTGCTAAAAGAAACACCAACGGTTTGTGATCGGTAAAAATATCACATTTCTTTCTCCAAATGTAAGTTTTAAACTTTTGCACAGCCCATACAAAACCTAGAGCCTCTCTCTCAATAGTGCTATAATTGCATTCAGCTCCAGAGAGAGATCTGGAAGCAAAACCAATGGTATTCTCTTGACCATCCACCCATTGTGTAAAACAGCTTCTAGCCCTTTATGGTTTACATCCACAGTGATGAAAGAGTCACCTGAAGGACCACATGAGTGCAAACACCTCAGAAATAGAGTCACTCCACACAAATTTCACTCCTTTTTTAAGCAAATCTCTCAGTGGTTAACTATTAACGAATAACCTGGGACAAATCTGGCATAGTATTCGCAATGGCCAGGAAAAGAACGTAATGTATCTTTGTCCACTGGTGCAGGAGCATTTTTTATGGCCTCAACATTGCAAAACTTGGGATTGATCCCTTCAGTAAAGATGAGATGTGCCAAATACTCAACCTCTTTAACCAAATGTTTGCACCTATTGGGCTTGACTGTCATACCTCTAGATTGTAATACATCCAGAACTTTACATAAAGTGTAAACATTTTCATCTTTTGTCTCAGTATAGATAAGAATGTCATCTTGGAATGCCTGGACATGCAGCATGTTACCAAACAACCCATCCATAAGATTCTGAAAAACACTTGCTGCAGATGCAAGTCCAAAAGGTAGTCTTAGATACTTGAAAGCACCCAAAGGAGTGCCAAACAGAGTAAGTGATTGAGATTCCTCAAAAAGCTGGATTTGGTGATCATATTTTTGATATGCGGGAGAGGGTGGCAATCAACAAGAATATTATAATTTAGGGACCTCAAATCAACACATAATCTAAGATCCCCGGTCTTCTTCTTGGCCAAAACAACTGGAGAAATCCATTCCAATGCATTAATGGGTGCAATGATACCCTCAGATTTAAGTTTGTCAATAAAAGTTTGAGGTCATCTCCAATACTAGGGGGAACTAGTCTCACTTTGTGCATGACTGGAACAGCATCACTCTTGAGCTTGATGCAGTGCTTTTACAGTTCCAACAGCATCCTTGAAAAATCAGGAAAAGACTCAACGTTATCCTCTAAGTCTAAGGACAAAAGGTCATTTGGGAGTGGACCTAGAATAGTAGAAGGATTCTGTCCAGGCCATAAAATAATACCCAACCGTGCAAGGTCCTTCCAGTCTTGGCAGAGTTAGGTTGGAAACAATATGATCAATTGAGTGATCACTAATTGTGGTATACTCTACTTAAAAATGAGCTAGGAGCGGCATTAATGGAAGTGTCAGAATCGTGTAATCCAGTGTCGAATGTGACCCTGGGCCGTGATACATGTATTTTGGTGGAGTGTTGTTAGATATGGGGGTCTCTAGTTGGCAATGGTATTCACCTTTGTCCAAATAGGGCCCCTCACTTCTAAGTCAGGATAAGGGGATTACACTCCTAAATCACCCATGCTCACCCCCTTGGTAGCTTGGCACGAGCAGACAGGCTTATCTCAGAGGCAGTGTGTTAAGCATTTGTGAATATACACAGTAATACAGTGAAAACACGACAGATGGACACAACACAGGTTTTATAAAAAAGTATTCTTTATATAGACTTTATACAAGACCACAAATGACAAAAACCCACAATACTATACTTAAAGTTGACTTAAAGATGATAAAAGTTGCTAAGTTCAAGTTGATGATAATGCAACACCATTCTCAACAAAGAACCTGGATGCGTAAAGCAAAGTGAACAAAAGGCTCGCAAAAGGTTCCGTGATCCGGGGGAAATGGTACGTCAATGCTTGCGCAGAGTAGTGGATGCGTCATGATCCTTACCGGTGCAGAGTTGATGCGTAGATTCTCGGCTTGCGGTCTGGTTTTGATGCGCAAGATGGCACTCCGATGAGATGCGATGATCCTGGTGCGATGCATGAAGATGGTGCCTCGATGCGATGCAATGAATCTGGTGTGATGCGAGAAGATGGCGCTCTTGATTCGGCCATGCGATGACGATGACGATGCGTAGACGCCCAGGCAGCCTTGCGAGTACTCTGTACTTTGGAGCCGCGACAGGCACTGCGACACGCTCTTCCGGTGATGCGATGGCGACTCTCTCGATGGCATCACACTTTTCCGGTGTTGCGACAGCAGGCAGCTTTGACGAACACATGATTCCAGGGACAGCAAAGGCGTGCTTCTCCGGCGATGCAATAATGTCAGCTGCAGTGGCATTACGCTTCTTCTCGATGCGCTGCGCTTTCAGCTCCCAGCGACACGCAGGCTTTGGTAAGCAGAATTCCCAGCAAGGAAACTCTGAGGGGAGCTGGAGGTGAAATCTTTTGTCCCTGAGACTTCAGCAGGAGGCAAGAACAAGTTCAAGCCCTTTGAGAATATTCTGTAGATGATGAAAGTCCTTAAAAAGTTCCTTCTCCTTTCCTTGGCAATGAAGCAACCACTGCAGGCCAACCCAGGAAACAGCACATTGACAGAGGGGCAGTCAAACTCCTGCAGCTTCCTTGGTTCTTCTCCTTGGCAAAAGGTTTCTTGTTCCAGAAGTGATTTAAAGTTCTTTGGACTGGGTCCCAATATTTATACCCCAAAATCCTTCATTCTCTGAAAGCAGAGAGACCTCTGCCTAGTCCAAACCAGTTCCTGAGCACTTTGTTTGCATGATTCATTCCTTCCTTTCACAGTGCAGGGCAGAAACATCAGCCGCCCCACAGGAGGTGGAGCCAGTACGGGGAGAGAAGGCACAGCTCTGGAGCACTTTGTTGACAAGATTCCTTCTCTCCTTTCACAGTGCATGGCAGAAACATCAGATATACCACAGGAGGTGGAACCAACATTGTAGAGGGAAGTCCCAGCCCTATTCAGTTCCAAGGTGCAACTCCTCCCTCCCATCTAGATGCAGATCTCTCTATTCACCACTAGGCTGCCCCAGCCTGTCTCCTAGAATCTCCCAGCCCTGTCACTCAAAACTCCAGACAAGGAATACACAACCTAGCAGAGGCAGGCCTGGAGAGTTAGGCAAGAAAATACCTACTTTTTAAAAGTGGTATTTTCAAACACAGAATATTAAAACCAATTTTACTTAAAGATGTATTTTATCATTCTGAGTTCAGGCATACTAAATTCGAATTTCTACCTTGTTCCCTGAGTCAGTTAGGATTATAAGCATGTAATAATCTAACTGCCCATTCTGGCCTAAGGAGAACAGGTAGCCTTGCAATAGTGAAAAACAAAAATGGCTGCAATTCACTATTAGGACATGATACACACACCAGAGCATGTCCCACCTTATACTTACAATGCACCCTGCCCTTGGGCCTACCATACGGGTGTCTAATATGAAGCAAAGGGAAAGTTTAGGGACTGGCAAGTGGGTGCACTGGCCAAGTTGACATGGTAGTCACAGACACACTTTTCAAGCTGCTTCTGTGGGTGGCACAACCAGTGCTGCAAGCACACCAGCAGCATTTGATTTACAAGCCCTGGGCACACATGGTGCACTGTACTAGGTGCTGACAATTAAATCAAATAACCCAATCATGGAATCACTAATCAATACACCAATTTAACATAGGGAGCACTGTGGCACTGGATAGCAGTGGCACAGTGCCCAAATCAGAGGAGGCAATCAGAAAAAAGGAAGGGAGACTCACGCCAATGATGCCAGGTCTAACAGATGTCTTCTCGGTATCTTCCATTAATCACTCGCATTCCTTGATATTCTAGAGCTGTTACTAGTTGTGGGAGTTCTTTACGAATATCTGTATTTCAAGACTGTTGCTTTATATTCCCCAAAATATTATCATCTGTCAATATTACTTCTTCGTCAGGATTATGAAATAAGTTCGAAATCACCTGTCAGAATAATATTCCATGCTGGTTCAGCACAGCGTAAATCCAAAACTGTTTTATTTAAAAGAGCGCCGTTCTTCCTTATTTTTTTTGGTCCGTTGGTTGTGTGTATCAGTTGAAGAGGGTAAAACCTAATTCAAGAATCTTTTTTGCACTGGTTATGTTCCAAGTCAGAATATGTATCATGTTTCCTTCAGACTTGCTGGTTTTCCCTGTTCTTTGTCACTCTGTCTTCTTGTTGGCGAGAGTGCCTGGAAGAAAACTCCAGTTGATTAGGCTTGGGTTTGTAACTGTTTCCCGGTCAATAATAGAACTGTCCAGCGCTTTGTCTACCCTGCTACTGCCCTTGGTGTTCTGTAATATAGAGTATGTAATATGGGGTAGACCTGTTTGTTTGGTAGTGGTTTCATGGTATCTCGTTTTGTTTGGTACAAGTGGAGATCCGACAGTGGTGAAGAATATCGAGTTTTTGCTGGTATCGATAATTTTATACCCCAAGCAGCAAATTGGTCAAAGTTTTTTAATAGTAGTTGAGCTGTCTCGGACGAATGCCATGTTGTTAGCGTTTGTTCTATGCCGTATTTTTGTCCTGATGAAACAAACTGAACCGCCAATAAGTTGGCTGTATGTCTCAGAATTAAATCAGGTATATTAGTCATGAGTCTGAATATGTAACTCCAGTTTAATATGTTGTGTCTTCCTTGCGATTCATATTCAGGAGTCCACAGTATCTGCTGCTTAGTGCAGATGGGTTTGAGTGCATCATTCAGGTGCTCCTTAACCATACTGTCCCTTGGAGCAGAATTAATCTGATTTATGATATGAAATCTTAATTGGGTTTGTGAATGTTGTCAATGGTTATCTGAAGGGCTGCATTTTTTTGTAAGTATCTCTGGCAATCCTGTGTAGGTACTTGTTTTGATGCCATGCTGCTGAAAGCCTAGTACATGGTATGGGATGAGTTGTTCTCCCATTGTTTCTCCTGATGTTTTTACATTCTTATTTGGCAAAATGCGTTCTATTGGGCTAGTCAAGTGTTTTGTTTAGTAAGCAGTAGTTTATGTGTTGGGCAGTTATATGGTCCTGCATGCACGTGGGGTAACCCTGTCTTCTTCCCTTCTGCGCCTGTTTGTGTTTTTACGTCTAATTTGAGCGAACTCGCTCTATTTTCAAGCTATTCCAGGCGTTTTTTTGGTGACCCTAGGTAGATTTTTGGTAGATTTTTGGTAGGTCCTGCGGGTTCCGGGTACAATTCTGCAGGCCTCTTGTTAAATCCATTTATGAGGAGAGAGGAGTGGCGGGTATTAGGGAAGAAGTTCGTTTTTTTGTACGTTTTGTAACTTGTAGCATAGAGAAGATGAGGTATGCTTTGGTTATATTGTCCGTCTTGAACTCCCTGGTTTTATTTCATGCTTTTCTATCTATCTTCTTTAGTCTTCTTGATTGCAATGATAATTTATGTTGACTCTAAACTACCTTCAGATGCAACATTTGATCTGTTTCCGTATTCTAGACCTTTTCTGTAGCGGAAAACTCACTAGAGTTGTTAATTCCTAACCCATTAATTAGTACTGCTGTTAGCAGCTGGTCTTTTGTATTTGGTGCAGGATGATTTTGTACATAGGTGAACTTCAAGCGTTTATTGAGGCAGAGAATCTGTTCCAGCAAGTTTGATAAAAGGCTTAGACTAGTTTGTCTACTATA
Organism: Lissotriton vulgaris; assembly: GCF_964263255.1. NCBI lineage: Eukaryota > Metazoa > Chordata > Amphibia > Caudata > Salamandridae > Lissotriton > Lissotriton vulgaris. The sequence continues at coordinate 238,772,458 of NC_141699.1, read as the reverse complement.
GGGCCACAAGCATATGTAGATGCGTCTGGAATGTATGTGGATTGCACTCTTGTTATTAAGTTGGCTAAATTATCAATTTTTGAGTGTATCCTGTCACTCACTCAATTCTCCCATCTTTTCCTGCTAAGACTAGCCTTTGCTTACCTCTTAAAGTTATGACTGAGCTGCTTCTGTTACTACTCAACACTTTCCCATCGCCATGCTGCCTCTCCACTAATATTTATTGGTAATTCTACGACACTGCGCAATAGCCAAGTGTTGCAGGAGTAGGTACTAATGGACAGTTCCTCCAAAACATTGTTCCAACCCTAGTGATCAAGGGTTTGTAAAAATGTCACGGCGCTGCTCTGCTGTTACAATTGAGATCCCTTTCTCCATCATGCATATGGGTTCTAAAAGTATGATTATGATGGTAATGCTTTGAATCAGTTAGGAAACTCCCCTCCACCTTCCATAAATGTGGATAATTATGTAGCATGTTTCCCTCCTATTAAAGTACATTAATGAAAACAGACGCAGTATTTTGCCTTGGAATACGTACTCTGCAAACTGAAATAATTCGACGGACATACAATTTTAACCAAGAATGGAAACTTTGGCACAAATAGAGAAACACAGGAGCATGCTCAGAAACATTCAACAAAGTCAAGTGAAGAAACAAGGATTCTAAACTTTGGGCCAGATTTATCAATTTGACACAGCGCAACTTGCTGCACTTCATCAAATGGAAAGAGCAGAAATGTGCCACATTTACTAACATAGGGAGTATTCCTGCTCTCTATCTGTGCTGGCACACTGTGTTCATGCACAAAAACAGTCCTTAGAGGCATGCTCCTCTTTGTAGGTGTGCTGGAGAATTGTGCACACATAGATATTTCTATTCATTTCGCCTCTATCGGGTTAGGGCTACAGTTTTGCTACACTTGTGCAGAAGTGTGGCTCACTGGTTAGAGGATGCGCAAACACAACAGGTGATGGACCGAATGTGGATCAATGTCACACACTCAACCCAGTCCAAAGATCTGGGCCCAAATCCATCGTTATTTTACACTCCACACCACCCTGGGTTAGACAATGGCGATATGCAAATCAGCTCTGACCCTGTGCCCCATGGGAACAGTCCAGTCCGAACTACAAAAGCCATGTCCTTCCCAGAACGGAATCAAGCATCCGAGGACCGGACCGGTTTTGAGGTAACACCTCTCATCAGCCCGGCTAGCTTGACTCCAGTGGTGTGGAGTGCCTGGGACCCACGTCTGGGCATCCCCAGCGCCCTTAGGGCGGAATATGCAAACACAACAGGTGATGGACCGAATGTGGATCAATGTCACACACTCAACCCAGTCCAAAGATCTGGGCCCAAATCCATCGTTATTTTGCACTCCACACCACCCTGGGTTAGACAATGGCGATATGCAAATCAGCTCTGACCCTGTGCCCCATGGGAACAGTCCAGTCCGAACTACAAAAGCCATGTCCTTCCCAGAACGGAATCAAGCATCCGAGGACCGGACCGGTTTCGAGGTAACACCTCTCATCAGCCCGGCTAGCTTGACTCCAGTGGTGTGGAGTGCCTGGGACCCACGTCTGGGCATCCCCAGCGCACTTAGGGCGGAATATGCAAACACAACAGGTGATGGACCGAATGTGGATCAATGTCACACACTCAACCCAGTCCAAAGATCTGGGCCCAAATCCATCGTTATTTTGCACTCCACACCACTGAGGTTCCGTGACGATTTGAACCCGTGTTTTCAATATTGTCGGAAATACATGGTATTGGTATCAGCGAACCGCAAATGATCCATTTAGCATATCTTGGTGTTTTCGCTATGCTACGAGCAAGAGTACTCCTGCTACAAACACATTTCCGATCTACCCATGGCATCCATCTTAGATCATGGCAGCCATTTTGTGTTTCTTGCCCTCACATACACAATAACCTCTGATTACTCCATTTCGATTAAGGACACGAAGGCTTGGCCGGCGATTCACCTTTCCAGTGACACGCACACCTTAGAACAGAACCCGCTGTAGCTGCATGACTCGACAAAGGCTGCCTCCTCTGCCCGAGGCCAGTCCTGCTATACTGGTTCTTGTGTTCGTTGGCCTGATCACGATTAGGCGGCCGAAGCTGGTAGCCTTGCCCATTTACAACCTACAAACATCCCTTATCCTGCTTTTCTATCTTCTGCACCTGGCTCTGCTCCTTTCCTTCTGGGCCTTTATTAGAGGGAGGTAACGAAATTTACGATGAGGCGGTCCGGGTCTTGAATGAAAAGTTGACATGAGATTATGATGGAAAAGTGGGAACCCCTCGTTCGTAATGTTTTGATATCAGATATTGTCGACGATTCCTGTGCAACGCCAAATATTTATTGTTTAGGACACAAAGGTTTGGGAATGTATTACATGTAAAGAATTTGCCTCAAGCTCAAATTTTAGTATATAAGGAGCAACCCTCTTTGTACAAATCGAACAGGCTCCTAGATACTGCCCGTGTGTAGTTTCTGTGACTTCTGTGTCCCTGCAGTAATAAACCTTTGGTCTTTGACGCCACCATCGAGAAGCCCGTGTTTCTGTTTATTCGTGCACCGAGACAGGTAGAACTCCGGGGTCTTTGGGTGTTGTCCCCTGACACCTCTGGACGGAACCAAAAAGTCCAGAACTCCAATTGGCGCCCAACTGGGGCCGACGTAATTCGGTACCGGTCCAAAAGCCTGAAGAGTTCGAGAAGCTTCGTGTGAAGATTCCTGAGGGAGGCGCCCCACTTCATCGATCCCGGCTTATCGCAAAAGTGGCCCGAAGTTCTCTTCCACGAGGGTTCCCGTTCAGGACGGCTGCAGTGGGCCGTTGCCTTGACCGTCGCCCTGTCTTGGACCCGAGGTGCAGTCCTTAGTACGGCGAGACAAGACGGGTTTCTCCTTGGTGACGTCTTCAGTACCTCAGTTAAGTATTTAGTGGTTGCTAGCTGGTTACTTCGTGAGGGTTGTTAAAATCCTTTTTGGTTCTTGGTTTGGTTTGGTTTCGTAAGATTATCACTGGTTGTTGTCCTGGTTACGATAATCTATTGGTTTAGTTTGAGTATCGATACATTTGTTCGCTTTTGGTAGGCCTAAGTTCTTAGTTCGAGTGCACATTCCTGTTTGTGTTTGTCTGTTCTGTGTTCCGGATTGCAAAATGGTAAGTCAGAAAAATTGTATGTTGTCGTGTTTTGGTTGCAATAGTGATTCACGATTGGAGGACTCATGTCTGGTTCCTCCGATTGGGACTCCTCTATATGATCTGTATTGTAAGCATGGTGTGGGTCCTATATCTTATAATGAGGTGTGGGTCCGCTATACAGAAAAGGACGGTGTCCTTAGTTGGCCACTGCATGGTAGTTTTGAACCCGAAATCCTTGATAATTTAGAAGCGAAATTGTTCAGGAAGAAAGCCCGGCCGGCAATGTTTGATTCTTTCCGTTACTGGCGAAAATAATCTAAACAGAGGGAAATTAAAAGGTTGAAAAAAGAACAGAAAGAGCAAGAGTTGACTTTAGAGCAGGCTGTTAAGCAGCTGCAAGTCAACGAGTCTGAGAAGGCCGTAGAGGTGGCTATTAGAGAATATAATTTAGCGATCGACAAGTGCTATCCTGCCTTGCCATCGAAAACAACTAAGACAGTAGAAGACCTCGAAAACGATCCTCTGTTGTCTTATTTGTTACAGTCACCTCCACCATATGCACAGGGTGCTATGGCTCCGCCTGTACCGAATGTTCAATTGCCGGTTGCTGGACAACCTGGTATTCCTGCTCCTGCCCCTCAGAACCAAGCTCCTGTACCACCTGTGGTTAATATAAATGTTCCTACGGCACCTCCTCTTCCTGGGTTGCCGACTTCTCTACCTATACCTGTATCGCTTACACCTACTGTTTCACAAGCTATCTTACTCGATACTCCCACTGTCCCGCTATCTGTCCCAACTGCTACTGTGTTCTCTGCATCTGCTAGTATTATGACTCCGCTTTCTGTTGATCGAAGAATCACTGATTCTGTCTCTAACATTCTGTCTCCTTTCTATAAATCTTTAATTAAGACCCCTACTTCTGACTCTGTACAAAGACGTAGTCAGCTCCCAAGTACTGAGGAACGAGGAATATTAGATTCCACGGCTCTCCGATGGATTTCGAAGAGTAGGAGGTATAGTACGAGAGATGTACTAGATACATTTATGCAATGGAATGAACCAACGCAACGATATGTCTTCGACGAGATGTGCTCTCTTTTACGTGAGGAACTAGAAGAAGATGACTCTGAATCAAATTTAGAAGACTTAATTAAGGTCCAGAAAGAGTTTGCTGCAGGAATGATAGTAGGTCCAAATATAAAAGAAGCGATGGAACTGATTTTAAGTTATAGGAATGATCCATCACTTCGCTCACCGAGAGACTTAGAGAAGAGCAGTACGAAGCAGAATCGCCAATATCCAATGAGGGAGGTTCCTCCAATTTGGCGCGAAGCTGTGCAAATGATGCTATTAATGGTATTGCAGCCGCTCCGGCGCAATTCCAGAGAGTATGGATACACATTCCGTGGAAGCGAGCTGAAGTATTGGCAGTAAAACAAGCCTTGCCAGATCCACGTAAAAATCCTGCCGGATATTATAAGGAGTTAGCACAAACAGTTGAGGCTTGTGTAATGAATCTGGCGGACATTGACATGTTATTTGGGAATGTAGTTCCACAACCAATTTGGGCTAAGATACGTAAAGAGAATCATCCAGTTGCCCTAGGTGGTGATTGGGCAGCTATCATTGCAGCAGATGGTCAGCAAATAGGTGGTTCCAAACCCGAACCTCTAATTGCTAATCTTCCAGGTAGGATAATCGACTTAATGAAGACTCTGATGCCAGCACTGCGTGTTAACTGGGACAAGTTGTCCGCATGCAGGCAAAAGAAAGACGAAAGTGTCTCCGACTTTTTCACGAGGTTCGAAGAGACTTTTGTAGATCATAGTGGTCAGGATATGAGCACAGAAGGAGGACAGAGATTGTTTGTCGATAAATTTGTACACAATTTGCTACCTGAGCTATGCAATAAATTAAAAGATTCCGAGAGTGCGTGGGCTGTCTCCACAACTGCGCAAATACTTGCAACTGCACAGTATTATGAAAACAGTGATAAAGAGGAGAAAGAGAAATCAGATAAGAAAACGAAAGACTTAAAGACTAAAGTTCTTTTGCAACAGGCATATCCGCCTCGCATGAATCAGACTAATACGCAGCAAGGAGGGTATCAAAGGACAGATTATGGTTCTCAGAGACCACAATATCAGTGGAATCAGTGTGCGTATTGTAAGAAAGAGGGTCATTATAAGAATGAGTGTCCAGTCTTAGCGCAAAATAACGCAGCCGCAGCTCAGAGAGGTCGTGGTGGTTTTGTACAGAATTCTAGAGGTCGAGGACGAGGTGCTATGCCTCCACAGACAAATGATCGCCCTTCCAATCACTTTGATCAACGAAATGGACAGTCTGCCCAACAAAATAGATCTCAACAGTATCATGTTGAGGACTATTGTGAAGTGGTTGAGGGATTTCAACAAAATGAGTACTAGGACAGCCATGGACAGAGAGAGGGAGTAGTATCAGTTCCAGTAGATCAGAGTGGGCCTTATGTCGCAGTAGCAACATCAGGTGTAGTCGAACCGTTTCTGTTGGATACTGGTGCAGCAAAAAGTTCTATCATTCATGCGAAACTCCCTGGCGCACCTTTGTCCGGCTTAACAAATGTTTCTGTAGGTTTTTCAGGCGCCCCTGTTTACAAGCCCGTATCTGGTCCTTTGTCTATTTCTGTTGGACCGTGTCAATTGAAAGCACCCCTGATTTTGACGACAGGTTGTAATGAAAATCTGCTTGGTTTAGACTTGTTAAAACGCCTATATGCGACATTGTACTGTTCTCCGGAAGGAGTACAGCTTACATTGGGTAAAAGAATCACCTCTCTGATGTACTTGTCAATGGATGCACTCCCGCCAGAGCTGCGTTCACTCCCTGATACTCTTTGGGCGACTGGTCCTAATGATGTAGGCCTTTTGGAAATACCACCATATGTAGTCACTTTGAAAGCAAATGTAAAATTTCCACGAATTCCTCAATACAAAATCTCAAGTGAAGGTGAACGTGCACTTTTATTGATTGTACAAGATTTGATTAAGAAAGGTGTGGTTGAGGAAACTAGAGGAAATGTCTGTAACAGTCCTGTATTACCGATTTTGAAACGAACTGATCCTACAAAGCCTCCAGTATGTAGGTTTGTCATCGATCTCAGAGAGGTTAATAAGATTGTGGTTCCGCAGTTTCCTGTGGTTCCAGACATTACTGCCTTGTTAACGTTGATTCCTGCTACAGCCACATGGTTTTCAGTCATCGACTTGAAGAATGCCTTTTTCAGCATTCCGATAGCCGAAGAAAGCAGAGATATTTTCGGCTTCTGTCTAGGAGGTCGAAGCTTCAGATTTAAACGCGCTCCACAAGGCTATTGTGAGAGCCCATCCATTTACAGTCAGGCATTAAAAAGTCAGTTAGATTCCTTTGCACTTCCTCCAGGTTCTGCTCTAGTGCAGTATGTAGATGACCTTCTAGTGGCTGCCGATGACAAGGAAACTTGCAAAGCAACTACGATTTCATTATTGCATCATTTGTCCAATTTGAATCACAAGGTGTCACCTTCGAAAATGCAATACTGCTGCCAAGAAGTGACCTACCTAGGTCATCTCTTGTCAAAGGAGGGAAGGAAGTTGACCCCAGAGAGAATAAAAGCAATTACGCAGATGAGTGTTCCTCGCACACAGAGAGAAATACGTGCCTTTTTAGGTATTACCTCGTACTGTAGGCAGTGGATCCCAAATTTTTCTCTTTTAGCAAAACCATTGGTAGCTTTGACTGGGAAAGGTGTTCCGAGTCCGGTGCCATGGTCTGCTGAATGTCAGGAGAGTTTTTCTGAGTTACGAAAAGCATTGTGTTCAGCTCCTGTATTGGGTACACCCGACTACAGTAAGCCATTCACGCTCTATGTTCACGAAAGAGAAGGTTGCGCGTTGAGTGTTCTGACACAGAAATTCGGTGATAAACAACGCCCTTGTGCGTATTTTTCATCAACATTAGATCTGGTAGCTAGAGCGTTACCTAGTTGTTTGAGAGCTACAGCGGCAGCTGCGGCTTCCATTCGACAATCTGCTGGTTTGGTGATGAATAACATGCTAGTGGTCATGGTTCCTCATGCTGTGGATACACTCATGAACAGAACCAAGACACAACACCTTACCAGTGCTAGATTATCTGGCTACGAGCTGACACTGCTAGCAAGTCATATTCAAATCAAAAGATGCAATGTATTGAATCCAGCAACATTGTTGCCGACTAATCAAGAGTCGAGTGATTCCGAGCCCCATGATTGTTGTTTCAGAACCGAGGAAGAGACAAAAGGACGAATTGATTTGAAAGACACCCCATTGTCAGATCCAGATGGCACGTTGTATGTTGATGGGTCATGTTTTAAATTGGAGAATGGTGATGTGACCGCTGCCTATGCAGGAACGACTTTGAGAACGATTGTGGAAACTGCAAGAGTGAGTCAGAATTCTGCCCAAGCTGCAGAGTTAATCGCCCTAACAAGAGCGTGTGTTTTAGCTAAGGGAAAGAGAGTGAATGTGTTCACAGATAGTCAGTACGCGTTTGGCGTGGCCCATAGTTTTGGCCGTTTGTGGAAAGAAAGAGGTTTCATTACGTCCCATGGGACTAAGATTCAACATGGTCAGCTAGTTAACGACTTGTTGGAATCTCTAACCTTGCCGACTGAAGTTGCAATTGTGAAATGCAGTGCTCATAAAGCAATCACGGATGACGTTGGTCGTGGGAATGCTTTTGCTGATGAGACCGCTAAACAGACAGCTAGAGATATGATGAGTAGAATGTATGTTGCTACGTCTGCAAGATGGATTTCCGAGTCTGGAATGTGTGAGGATACAGTGGAAAGTGTGAAAGAGATTCAGAAAGAGGCAACTGAGGAGGAAAAGCGTGCATGGAAAGAAAGTACGGGCAAGTTGGATTCAAATGGGTGTTGGATTGATTTGTCGGAAGAACAGCGTTGGATGTTGCCTGATGCGTATGTGCTTGCAGTGGTGACGATGGCACATGGAGTAGCGCATATAAGTTCTAAAGGAATCTGTAAGATGTTGGCTCCAGTCTGGAAGAATGATGGGATTAGTAAATGTGCAGAGAGAGTGGTGAAAAATTGTATGGTATGCCTGATGCATAATCCTGGCAAGGGAATCCCAACTCCTGTTGGTCACTTCGCTCCTCCTTCCTACCCCTTTGAAGTAATTCAGCTAGATTTCATACACATGGATCGTTGTAACAATCTCAAATACGTCCTGGTGGTAGTCTGTGCATTTTCCAGATGGATCGAAGCATACCCACTGAAGGACAATACTGCCCTATCAACTGCCAAAATTCTTCTCAAGGAATATTTCCCTAGATACGGAATGCCACGGATTGTATGGTCAGATAACGGAAGTGAGTTTATAGGGAAAGTTATGCAGAGTGTGTGTGCCGGTTTAGGCATAAAACAAAAGTTCCACAGTGCAAACCATCCCCAGTCTGCTGGTTTAGTTGAGGGTTACAATGGCACCCTCAAACTAAAACTAGCTAAAATACAGGCATCCACGGGTTTATCCTGGCCAGACGCACTACCTTTGGCTTTGTTATCCACGAGAGCGACTGTACATTCTAGAGTAGGGCTTAGTCCATATGAAATTGTCTTTGGCCGCCCCGCTAATATTTGGGGAGTGCCAAGGCCAAAGGAATTTTGTTCTCTGGAATACCCAATGTTGATTGACTACCTTTACGACTTGACTGCTAAATTGAGTCTTATTCACCAACAGGTTTTCGATGCATTGCCAAAGCCTCCGGAGAGTCCAGGTCATCAGCTGAAACCAGGTGACCACGTTGTGGTGCGGAATTTTGCGAGGACGAAGAACCTTCAGCCCAGATTTGTTGGCCCCTTCCAGGTGTTATTGGCGACGAGAACTGCTGTTCGTGTGGCTGGTCGCAAGCATTGGATCCATGCAACACACGTCAAACGTGTGCCCCTGCCACTTCCTTATGACAACTGGATTAAGAAGGGAATTGGCGCCTCTGAATTCGAGCAAACAGCCAAGTTTGTCCCTTTCAGCGATGCCGAATTGATAACTGACACTCCGAACTCTGACTCTCCTCCTGAAACTACTCCTTTAAACTCTGAACATTTGTCCTCTGCATCAGAAGAAACCCTGCCATCTGCGAACCTGAACACTGCAACATCTACGAATGATACACTATTTTCCGATCAAACAGTTCCTGCAAAACTAAGATACAACTTACGATCCCGTAATATGGACAAATAAAGCAGGAAACTGCCTATTGTGATATTTGAATTTTGAAACTTTTTGCCATCAGCCAGGAAGTTTGCTATTGTTTTATTGTTTTTAAAAAATTGCCTTGCCGTCTGGGTAGCCGTAGGGTCGTGGCTGTGTGCCTAGTTGAATCTGCAGGGGTCAGACACAAGGTCGATCTTTCTGTTGGTTCTGGGAACTCCCAGGGCTGATAGAGGCATTTTCATCTACGTACACATCATCAGTGGTCGCGAGCGGATTGTAGAAGATGGAGCTTCCTGCGCTGCAACGAGAAAATGTGATTTATGTTCGCAGAAACAGACTTTACAGAATCCTTCATAGTAAATGTTTTCTGATGCAATGTGCTATTACATTGTTAATTGTTTTAATAACATTGGTGGGTGGAATCGTTTTTAGTATAAATTTAATCTTTGTGCCAGTAACTACAGTACCTCCCCTTGATCCTACTACTTCTACTGTTTCTTCTATACACTCTTTCCATCAGTTTCCTGAACATGAGCAAGCTCGACGCTCAGAATTCATCAATAACACTTTCGTACAACTCTTGCACCAACACCAACTGGTAGTTAACACTACAGACTGCTGGGTGTGTGGCTTGATACCCCACACTATGGATAAAGGCATTCCCTATCTGGTTCTGCCTTTTAGCTATAATGGATCATTTCAGGCCTTTCAAACCATCTTTGCTTATGCCCTTGAAACCTATCCTCCGCGTCCACCACGTTCCACTAAATATAACTCTGCCAACAAAGCTTTAGTCCAGGGAATTATTGACATGATCAAGGACGTCAATAATACTCCATCTTACCCTAGAGATGAATTGCGAGTATATTTGAGTTGGAATTCTTCAGAGTATCGCCTTAGTTTGGGAGAAAGCAAGCGTAAAAGCTCAACTCCAATCTGGGTCATACCTCACCGAGGTCAGGTCTGTTTGCAAGGTAATGGGAGAAATCCGAGAGCTCAGCTAGGGAGGAGTGAGTGCGTAGAGACTTACATGTTTCCGTCTAACTCTTCCCCTGCTTTTCTCACTGCTAGGGGTACCTACTTCATCTGTCAAGACAGAGCGTATACATGGTTGCCTGCTGACTTTTCAGGTTCATGCTATATTGCTCGATTGTTGCCTCCGACATACACTGCTTCATCTGATTATCACAAGACCAGAGTAGCAAGAGGTGTCTTCAGCAAGGAAGATACCGCTGGTCAGGAAGCTGGAGACTTCTTCAAAGGTTTCCTTCCGTTCTGGGGGCCTATGGCCAATAGTAGAAACATACGTCAGCTAACACGGGTAGTTGAATCTACTATTACCGAAACTGCTGGTGCCCTTAGCAACTTGACAGCTGAGCTTCAGGCGGATAGACTCATGACGTTGCAGAACCGTATGGTTCTAGACGTAATACTTGCAGATCGAGGTGGGGTATGCAGAATGATCCAATCGAGCTGCTGTGTTTTTATTCCCAATAATGCTCCAACTGTCTATGAGGCGATCTCTAAGCTACACAAGATTTCCGACTCTATACACGTAGACAAGGGAAACTGGTCCTTCATGGAGTGGTTTTGGACTCTGATATCAGCGTGGGGATCGAAGGTTCTGATGGTCATTGGTGTCATCTTAGTATTCCTGTTCTCGTGTTGCCTGATTATCCAGTGTGGTCCAGCTCTGTGTAGTCTTTGTGCTGCAACCTGTTTTAGAAAACCACCTGCGTTTGGAGAAAAGGCTCGAGAAAGGATGATGATACAACAGCATGTCACTGACCTGATGAGCATAGAACTAGATTCTGACATAGACTAAGAAATTGCCTATGTAAGGGCAAAAGGAGGGTCTGAGGTTCCGTGACGATTTGAACCCGTGTTTTCAATATTGTTGGAAATACATGGTATTGGTATCAGCGAACCGCAAATGATCCATTTAGCATATCTTGGTGTTTTCGCTATGCTACGAGCAAGAGTACTCCTGCTACAAACACATTTCCGATCTACCCATGGCATCCATCTTAGATCATGGCAGCCATTTTGTGTTTCTTGCCCTCACATACGCAATAACCTCTGATTACTCCATTTCGATTAAGGACACGAAGGCTTGGCCGGCGATTCACCTTTCCAGTGACACGCACACGTTAGAACAGAACCCGCTGTAGCTGCATGACTCGACAAAGGCTGCCTCCTCTGCCCGAGGCCAGTCTTGCTATACTGGTTCTTGTGTTCGTTGGCCTGATCACGATTAGGCGGCCGAAGCTGGTAGCCTTGCCCATTTACAACCTACAAACATCCCTTATCCTGCTTTTCTATCTTCTGCACCTGGCTCTGCTCCTTTCCTTCTGGGCCTTTATTAGGGGGAGGTAACGAACTTTACGATGAGGCTGTCCGGGTCTTGAATGAAAACTTGACATGAGATTATGATGGAAAAGTGGGAACCCCTCGTTCGTAATGTTTTGACATCAGATATTGTCGACGATTCCTGTGCAACGCCAAATATTTATTGTTTAGGACACAAAGGTTTGGGAATGTATTACATGTAAAGAATTTGCCTCAAGCTCAAATTTTAGTATATAAGGAGCAACCCTCTTTGTACAAATCGAACAGGCTCCTAGATACTGCCCGTGTGTAGTTTCTGTGACTTCTGTGTCCCTGCAGTAATAAACCTTTGGTCTTTGACGCCACCATCGAGAAGCCCGTGTTTCTGTTTATTCGTGCACCGAGACAGGTAGAACTCCGGGGTCTTTGGGTGTTGTCCCCTGACACCTCTGGACGGAACCAAAAAGTCCAGAACTCCACCACCCTGGGTTAGACAATGGCGATATGCAAATCAGCTCTGACCCTGTGCCCCATGGGAACAGTCCAGTCCGAACTACAAAAGCCATGTCCTTCCCAGAACGGAATCAAGCATCCGAGGACCGGACCGGTTTCGAGGTAATACCTCTCATCAGCCCGGCTAGCTTGACTCCAGTGGTGTGGAGTGCCTGGGACCCACGTCTGGGCATCCCCAGCGCACTTAGGGCGGAATATGCAAACACAACAGGTGATGGACCGAATGTGGATCAATGTCACACACTCAACCCAGTCCAAAGATCTTGGCCCAAATCCATCGTTATTTTGCACTCCACACCACCCTGGGTTAGACAATGGCGATATGCAAATCAGCTCTGACCCTGTGCCCCATGGGAACAGTCCAGTCCGAACTACAAAAGCCATGTCCTTCCCAGAACGGAATCAAGCATCCGAGGACCGGACCGGTTTCGAGGTAACACCTCTCATCAGCCCAGCTAGCTTGACTCCAGTGGTGTGGAGTGCCTGGGACCCACGTCTGGGCATCCCCAGCGCACTTAGGGCGGAATATGCAAACACAACAGGTGATGGACCGAATGTGGATCAATGTCACACACTCAACCCAGTCCAAAGATCTGGGCCCAAATCCATCGTTATTTTGCACTCCACACCACCCTGGGTTAGACAATGGCGATATGCAAAACAGCTCTGACCCTGTGCCCCATGGGAACAGTCCAGTCCGAACTACAAAAGCCATGTCCTTCCCAGAACGGAATCAAGCATCCGAGGACCGGACCGGTTTCGAGGTAACACCTCTCATCAGCCCGGCTAGCTTGACTCCAGTGGTGTGGAGTGCCTGGGACCCACGTCTGGGCATCCCCAGCGCACTTAGGGCGGAATATGCAAACACAACAGGTGATGGACCGAATGTGGATCAATGTCACACACTCAACCCAGTCCAAAGATCTGGGCCCAAATCCATCGTTATTTTGCACTCCACACCACCCTGGCTTAGACAATGGCGATATGCAAATCAGCTCTGACCCTGTGCCCCATGGGAACAGTCCAGTCCGAACTATAAAAGCCATGTCCTTCCCAGAACGGAATCAAGCATCCGAGGACCGGACCGGTTTCGAGGTAACACCTCTCATCAGCCCGGCTAGCTTGACTCCAGTGGTGTGGAGTGCCTGGGACCCACGTCTGGGCATCCCCAGCGCACTTAGGGCGGAATATGCAAACACAACAGGTGATGGACCGAATGTGGATCAATGTCACACACTCAACCCAGTCCAAAGATCTGGGCCCAAATCCATCGTTATTTTGCACTCCACACCACCCTGGGTTAGACAATGGCGATATGCAAATCAGCTCTGACCCTGTGCCCCATGGGAACAGTCCAGTCCGAACTACAAAAGCCATGTCCTTCCCAGAACGGAATCAAGCATCCGAGGACCGGACCGGTTTCGAGGTAACACCTCTCATCAGCCCGGCTAGCTTGACTCCAGTGGTGTGGAGTGCCTGGGACCCACGTCTGGGCATCCCCAGCGCACTTAGGGCAGAATATGCAAACACAACAGGTGATGGACCGAATGTGGATCAATGTCACACACTCAACCCAGTCCAAAGATCTGGGCCCAAATCCATCGTTATTTTGCACTCTACACCACCCTGGGTTAGACAATGGCGATATGCAAATCAGCTCTGACCCTGTGCCCCATGGGAACAGTCCAGTCCGAACTACAAAAGCCATGTCCTTCCCAGAATATTTGCATATCGCCATTGTCTAACCCAGGGTGGTGTGGAGTGCAAATAAATGATGGATTTGGGCCCAGATCTTTTGACTGGGGGAATGTGTGACATTGATCCACATTCGGTCCGTCACTTGTTGTTTTTGTCACTGGTTAGAGGAGGCATACCCTGAAGCAGAGGTCAGACCCGGGACCAGGGTTCAATTCTCGACGCGGCAGGGTCTTGAGCCCAATTTTCCACGGACTCGATAACTCTCGCTTCGGTGCCCACTCTAATCACGGGTTCACACTCTGCAACTCTGGGCATTAGCTTGCTTAATCTCCACAACGGTCCCCCGCGGCGGGATGCCTGGCTTTCACCTTGGGGATGCCCAGTACGGGTTATCTCACAGGGAAAAGCCAGGACGGGTTCCCAAGGCAAGCGCCGAGATGCCCTAGGGTAAGTCGAGCGCTATATAAGAACATACATACATACATATATAGATACTCCCAAGTACACTCGTCTTGGTGAATCTGGGATTATTCCTAAATACCTACGGGGATGCATTGCCACACCCACTCTCCATCTATGTAACATCTTCCCAGTCTAGAGTAATGCAAGGCTGTGACTGGCTCTGCTTTGTAATACTCTAGATGTATCAAGTCATGCAGGGCCATGTAAGGTGGATTTGTGAGGCTTTGCAAATCTGATTTAAAGGTTCCAATGCTCTTGTGTCACCTTGTGTGACGCATCAGCAATGTGGTCCTTTGGTAAATCTGGCCCCCTACTGCCCACGATTTGCAGTCTACAGCTGAACCACTCAACCACACCTGTTAAAAAAACAATACAAAACATAAACTCAAAAGAGCAGCTAACACTGGGAATATTAAAAGTGAAACATATTTTGTCAAAAAAGCTCAAATGTATTTGCAAGATGTCATTTCTCTAAATCAATGGTCATTTGAAAAAGAGCAAAGACTAATTTGTTTCCTTTTGTTTCCTGAACTTTCATTTTCAAATTACAGTCTTCGATCCTCTCTAATAAACGTTAAACAATAAAACCTTTTTTTTGGATGGTGTGATTTCAACATTTCAATGTCCCACCCTCCTGTCACCTCCCCTGCCATAAACAGATCTGTAAAACTGCTTTTGACGCCCCAGCTGCCATTAGCCACTTAAAATCCCATAATTATCATCCTATCATGGGCCTGTTAATGAGCAGTAAAAATAAAGCCATTGAATATGGTAATTTATTCATAAATTAGCCTAATGAGAATAGGTTTGAGACACTGTTTACTTTCTAGCTGCCTGTTTTTGTGCAGTGCAGGCTGACTGCACTGCTATGAAAAAGCTGTTTATCAAGTAAGGATGCTTCCTTTTGGGTAGCAGAAAGAGTTTCCCTCTTTATAAGATTTCTTAAATGAATAAGTAATTACATATTTTTCACTGTTTCGTGGCTTTATAGAAGAGATCATTGTCATTATTTTATTTGTCACCTGCAGTGACATCTTTAGTTGTCCCTTCTTTTCTTGTATGTGCTTGGTCTTACAAATCACTTGGTCTGGGTGATCCAACAGTTTAAAGGTCTGAATAACGCTTACTTCAGGCGACTAATCTGTTAAGTGACAATATCTGTGCTGTGTATGCCGTCTACAGTAAGTATTTATGGTGAATGAGGAATCAAACTCCTTATATTCACTGTGGTGAAAGGCGTGCAGGAAAACGTGTGTTTTTTAGGTCTTTCTATATCCTGACTGGGTATCCTCAAATCAGAGAATAGAGGTTGGTGTGGTGGAATGGTGTTTAATAAAACCGATTCTCACCCTCTATCTTCACATTTACAGACCCAACAGAGGTTCAGAAATGGCACATTTTACTGTTTGATTGTATCATTACCACACCCCTCTCCTGGTTCTGTACAGACTTGCTGGAAGCTGTGATTATTTGCACTGCTCAGTTCCTCTGAAGCACACATGCACCTCACCTTCCTGTGGCTAAACCACTGTTTCACACAGAATTCACTGGCTGCCTATTCATAAAAGAGTTATTTTTTTCAAACCTACTGTGGCTCCGCTCTATGGTTTCCTGGATTCAAGCTAACTATGTACAAGTCTGCATCCACTTTATTCTCTACTCCTTCAAATTGTCTTCAAGGACGCCACTTCAATAACGTCTTTGTAGGAAGAGGTTCATTTACCTCATTGTAATGCCGATATTTCAACATGTTCACCTCATTGTAGGACCTACAGACCTCCTTGAGATCTTGTAACATTTGATATACCAAAAAGAGCAACACCACAAAGAAGCCTATTAGTGACTAACTGTTGTTCAGTTACCTGTTACTGATACTATGGAAAGGAACATTTGCTGTAGTAGTGAAATGTGAAAAGGGACACCTATCCTGCTTGCAGTGGGGGAACCACAACCTCCCTTTTCAGGGTGATAAAACCTTCAAAAATAAAGAAATACACAAAGCCCCCCAGGCACTGCAAGTCAGTTATTTACTATCGTAACAGGGGGAAAGACCTTCAACACACACAATATGATCTGCACCTAAATCTTCCTCGGTCTTTCACAGATTTTTCTATGATTACTTATCGCAGGTAGCTCTTTTTATACATGATTGTACAATATAATAATAATTGACTGGCAAGTTACAGATTTCAAATGGGAAAAAAACACGAAAACCTGTGACCTCAGAACCCCAGATTCTGACCCAATCCATTACACATTCTTTATTGGACTCCCAACAATGCTTGATATACAAAGCTTTCTTCTGCTTGTGAATGCATGTGCGTTCCCGGTAAACCTATAACACATCAGGCCCGAAGGATGCGGAAAATCCGCTGCGGATCCACCAAAGACCCACCGCCACATTAGGATGGCTGGTGGGTCCTGGTTTCAGTCCACTGCTTTTCCGCCGCGGTTGGCTTACAACCGCGGCGGAAAAGCTCTAATATGGTGGCGGTGTCTCTCAGACACCACCAGCCATATTAGGATGGGGTTCAAAACATGCTTTTCTGCGGTGGGTTTTCCGCCGTGGAAAAGCATGTGGAACTTCCCTGCAGGGGCCTGTTGCGGGCCCCCTGGGTGAAGGGGGGGTGCACATGGGGGGTACCGCACGGTGCCTGCCGCTTTCTGTATACAAATGCAATGTATGCATTTTGACCATTGAGGCGGGTGCAGCTTGAAGCCACACCCGCCGAAATGGTAAAAATAGAGGATGTGACCGCCAGGGTGGCGGTCACATCCTAATTTCACAGGAGGGAATTCCGCAGGCCATGCGGAGGTTCCCTCCTACTCTGGGATCGCGGGCGGACGCAAGTCCATTGGCGATCCTAATGAGCCCCCTAGAGTGGAATCTCCGCACTCAGGACGTAGATTCCTTCCAGGGTTCGTACTTAAAGATAATACCAAGTATAGTCATGAAAATAGACTTTTGGGCTAAGTTTACTTTTATGACAACCTAAAAGCAGTAAACTTACATAAAGTGTAAGTTTACCTATGTGAATTGAGCCCTATGACTGGATGGCCACAGTGTAGCATTGTGTACCAGTAGCATTGTTTTTTATTTCTTTTTTCTTTGCTTTGTCTTTTCTCATTCTTCTTTCTTATTCCTATTCTTCTGTGCATTTGTTGCTCACCTCATCTCCTTGGAATATTTTCTTTACTGCTTTCTTCTATTCTCTTTATTTTTTATTTCTCTTTCGGGGCATTTTTGACATGCAAAATATTTTCCCTTCTCCATGTTCTCTGCCTTTGCAAGTGATCTTGTTCATCCAGGGCAAAAATCGAAGAAAGTCTTTGTCAATTATGTAAAAGTCTGTGATCAAAATTTGTTACCAGAGAAAAAAACTCTATGCTGATTTTTTGCTTAGGTACAGAGGTATACCATTTATTTGATAATCTGTGATGTTGATGACCCTCAATCTTTAAATGAGTTTGACTCAGTGTTAGACCTGGCGTTTACAGCAGGTTTATCGCCAGATTATTTGCTTTGTGGCCTTCTGATCTCAACCTGTTTTTTGTCGGCTTTACGACTCTTGGCACTTTACCAATGCCGATCAGTGCTAAAGTGCATATGCTCTCCCTGTAAATTGTAGTTATGGATTGGTGTTTCCATAATTGGCTGATTTGATTTACAAGTCAGCCCCTAGTACAGTGCACTGTGTGTGCCCAGGGCATGTAAATCACATGCTGCTAAGTGGGCCTGCAGCACTGATTGTGCCACCCACATCAGCAGCCTGTAAATGTGATTCAGATCTGCAACTGATCCTGATGGAGTAGGCTCAGGTTGTCCCCAACCCAGTGAGGTAGGGGAAGGTTGTGATGGCCCAAATAGGTCCCGGAGACATGGGAGGGTTGTAGGGTCCCATGTCCTGTCTCAAAGGAGAAGAAGTGGGAGTGGGCTATGTCCCGAGATGCACGAAACCTGGTCTCAAGGACTGGTTGGTTCCATGAGGGAACACCAGGAAGGGGTCTTGGTGTGTACCAGGAGAACATCCCCTGAAGGGATCCCAAGTTGTCAGTTGAGCTGAGGGAGACTGCTGCAACTAGCAATCCACCAACTCTGGTGTCAGGCAGCACCTCTCTAGTTGGGAGAGGGCATGAGTCCAGGGAGGGGTGTGTGAGGGGGACGCTATCCCCAGTGGAAGGACCAGTGAGTCAGGAGTTGCCAGCTCTGGAGTCAGAGCACCCCAGGTCTCACCCTGGTGAGGACACTTCTTGCCTGGGGGGTCTTCATGCTCTGTCAGGTGGACAGGAGGCCCGAGGCCTGCGCCAGGCAGACTCTTGCACAACTCCAGAGGAGTGTGTTTCCCTGGGGGGATTGGTGTACTCTCCCAGAAGTACTGGGTTGCCAGGCACAGGTCCAACCTAAGGGTACAGACCCTGGGTTAAAGGGCCAGGTACAGGGTGTCCCCTCTAACGTGAATGAAGGGGCAACTGCTAAGAGTGCCCATACCGGTTTTTCTTCTGGGGCACTGCTCCAGGTTGGAGGGTGCAGGGTCCCAGTAGGGGGGCAGGGAAAGGGCAGCCTCACCCCTGACCTCAGCCTAGTCTAAGGGTACAGACGCTAGGCTGGGATCTCAGATGCAGGATCGAACCCCTGAACTGGTGGGAAAAATGTGCAGGACACCTGCCACTGGTTCACTGACTATTCTGGAACTGGGCACCGCTCCAGGTTGAAGGGGTCAGAGCCCCAAGGTGGAGGACCTCGTGTGGGAGACCCCTGTCCCCTGCCCAGTCTCAAAGTAGAGACTCTGAGATGGAGGGTCAGTGTCAAGATGTTTTCCCTGACCTGACAGGAGGGAGAGTGGACAAAGGGTGCCAGGCACCTCGGACTACTTCCCTCCACTCTGACACCACAGAGGTTAGAGAGCCCTGAGAGGCATAAGGCTTTGGTCTCATCACTGACCACCATCAGTGGCCATTGTGACTTGTTGTCCTGGTGGAAAGAGTGGGCCCTGGGGAGGGTACAAGAAACAGGCCACACCACTGTATTGGCCATGTGGGTAATGTCTGTCTGTTGGAACACTCCTGTGAGCAAGCTAAGGTTAGATGCTGCACAGATGATGTCCAGAGGTGAGGAGAATGGATCTCCATGGGTTAGCTTAGGGGACCCTGAAAGTATGGACAGAGGGATCCAACTGGGTTTAGAAAGGCATAGAACCAGATCATGCCCCTGCTCTTGTGGGCCAGGTCTAGGTTCTAGTGCCTCAACCAGGGAAGCCCATCTAAGTATTGATTAGACTACCCTGGCTTTAGGCTGGAAGGGGGTTAAATAAGACCTGACTTTGACAGCAGGTTTATCCCTAGATTTTTTGCTTTGTGGCCTTCTATTTCTGACCTGTTTTTGTTGATTTTACAACTCTGGGCATTTTGCCACTGCTGATCATTGCTAAAGTACATATGCTCACCCTGTAAACTGAATGATTGTATTGGTGTTTCCAAAATTGGCTGATTTGATTTACTAGTTAGTCCATCGTACCGTGCACTGTGTTGACCCAGGGCATGTAAATCAAATGCTGCTAAGTGGGCCTACAGCACTAATTGTGCCACCCACACCAGCAGCCTGCAAACTTCGACTCAGATCTATCACTGCAATATCTGTGTGCAGTCTCTTTTGCTGCCATGTTGACTTGGCAAAAGCATCCACTTGCCATGCCATACCCTTCCCTTTTCCTCCATGGTAGTCACCACTAAGGTAGGCCTAAGGTTATTTTGCACAGTAACTATTTTTAAGAGTATTGTATGTAGGATCTTTATCGTTTTTGGGCTTGTTGGATAAAGTTTGCTTATTGTTCTGAACTGGTGTGGTGTCCATTTGCAGTGTTTTCACTGTGTTACTGTATGCATGCAAAAATGCTTTACACACTGCCTCTGAGATAAGCCTTTCTGCTGGTGCCAAGCTACCAATGGGGTGAGCAGGGGTTATTTTGGAAGTGTATCCCCATACCCAGACTAGAACCGAAGGGCCCCTATTTAGACAAAGGTACCTACCTCTGCCAATTAGAGACCCCCATTTTTTAACACTCAGCTATCAAAAAACTGAACAGTCACTCTTAACTGGATATTGCTTCTGATGTACTTCTACAGGATTTTCCAGGAGTTTTTTCAGCTAAGGTGAGGTGTGTAAAAGGATATATATATCACATTAGGTTGAAAGAAGGGGCAGTGTCTGCTTCCTTTAGGGTGAAAAATAAATCATTTAGTTTGCAGAAGCCCCTGAAGGCAGAGTTTGATCACTTGATGGACAAGGGGATAATCAAGACTGTTGAGGCTTTGCAGTTGGTGGTATTTATTTATTTATTTGGCACATTTGTAGAGCGCTCTGTTACCCGGAGGTGTCCTGGCGCTGGTTTGATAGGGCAAACGTAAGAGCGCAGGCTTACTGAGTGAAGAGCATACAAAAAAGGAGTCTAGAGGGAAAGACAGAACTAGGACGCCCTCCACTCAAAGAGTAATCAGACACACAGAGTCCTAGTTCCCACTGCAATACTTCCTAGTGATACATAGATATCAATGGTTGCTCATAAATCACACCAGGGGAGTTCCTTCCTCTAAGGATACTCGCGACATCTCAATCTATTGCTTATTTAAAAGGCAACCTTACTCTGATCTTGACAATACAAGACAACACAGGACTCACAAACACTTTGGACGGACAAAAAATGTGTGAAGAGCGAGATGGCACCTCACGGGCGCACCACCAATGGGACCCCTGGCTGGTACTCACCAGGATGGCCCTGTTATCATCATTGGTGCCATCAAGCTTTAACGGAAACGTGTCTCAAACCCAAAATGACAGTGCGTGATGCAGTGAACACAACTTATATGTAACAAAACTAACAAACATTTAAACAATTACACATATAAGATACTGAGCAACCAGGGCATTAAACTTTACTTATGCTCCCTTCTTAGTTGCAAACAGTAGAACAATAAAATATAATATAAAACAGAAGAGTGTGAAGACTACCTATCGCTTCACACCCCACTTACAGCCGACATGTTTCATTGCCGTGGTATTGATCAGGCAATTTCCTCAGGGCCACTCAATTTGAATGCCACTGCTAGAGGCACTGTGCTGCCAGCGCTGTAATAAAAACAGACACAGATATAAAGGGTTACATTCCTGGCCACCTAGCTGGAGTGTTAACATTAACACTCATGCAGTCTAACAATCATGCTATTCCAAATACGGGATGTTATAATTACCCATTGCGTAATTCACCCTCTCATACCAGCCGAGAGGAAACAACTAGGAAGATTGCCCCCTTTGGTGAGCAAAATCCTATCTCCCTTCCATGTGGTTACTGCAATGAAATAAAAAAGGCATGAGGGATTCGCCTCCTACATAGCGCGATCTTACTTCTGTTTTGGCAAAGCTTCACCCTTTAGTTTCTGGTCCTTCTGATCTCACCCTTGGAGAATAGTCGTCCGGCTTCTTCTCATTACTCGAACGCCGAACGACTGACACAGCCGGTCTATTTGTTTACATGAGTGCCGATTTTCGAGGTTTCTCATTGGTCGAAAATCGGCTTCCCTGATTGGTTCATCACGTCACATTGTTTTGCTAGTCAAGCCGATTTCCCTGCTCTCTTATTGGTTGTTGTCTTAGTCATTGGACTAGGTCATCTCTTTACATGACAACAGCGGCCATGTTAGAACGGGCCCTGTGCCAAAGTAAACCCTTGTGTACCAAAGGTTCTTGTAGTTATTTTTAGTCATGATATTTCTAGAAGGGCGGCGCCACCTCGTTCTGCGTGGTGACTCCACATTTTGAGTATTTACGCATTTTCAACAGAGGTCTTTTCATCCTTAAAAATTACAGAGCTCCAACAGTCTGATAGTACATTTCGTTTTTAATCGCTCCCTGTATTGTTTATGCGCTGCTATTTTCATTAAAGTTATCCCAGACGAAATTTATATCGTGATGCACATTAACCTGCTATAACAATACGCGTGAACATGGGGGCCATCTTAGAATGGTAAGCATGGGTGCAACTTGAAATCTGCTGGGGCGCTACTGTTTCATGCGGTACACTATACCTGCCTTAAGTGTGCAAGAGGACACTCAGATGTTCGATGCCCAGTATATTGGGTTCAGCCTATGTAGGTCCCGGTGGCAGATCTTTTAAAGTACTTCAGGTTATCACATTTAAAGACACCAATGTATCCAAATATTCCGATGTTGGGTGCCCAATGCATACAGAGAGTAGTGTTATTGACACAGTATACCGCATAATGATAAAGTTAAAGGCCACAATCGGTGCTTAGTCATCTGTGAATGTATACCGGGGTGTCTCATTACCTTCTCATGCGGGACCTGATATAGTGAGGGTTAGTATGGCGTACCCTCTCAGATGCCATACATAACTTCAGTTCCATTATCTGCTCGGACAGAGACATAGTGCCTGAATATTTGTCTGTGGCTCAGGTTTTAACAACTCACTGGGCCAAGGAGCATTCACGTGATTTACCTCAGCGTAGCTTGTTCCACTCTAAAAGTTCATTTAAGCCCCTCTGCTCACTTTGTTCTTGGTATATCCAGCGTGCCTCCTTGGTGATCAGACGTCTCTCCATAGTCTGGGTGTCACCCATCACTCTTTCTAGTACTACCCACGTAAAGGTGTGTTTATTGCGGTGGCAGTGCTGCACTAACTTAGTAGTCAATTTTCCGATCCTGATAGTACTGATGTGTTCCTGGATCCGGAGTTTGATTTTACGTGTCGTGAGCCCTATATACTCCAAACCACATTCACATCTCAGTCTATATACAACATTGGAGGTGTTGCAATTACTGAACTGGTTCAATGTCCAAGTCTTGCCGGATTGTAGTGTCACTGCGGTGGTTTTTTTTGTCAATTGGAAGTCAGAAATTACCCACGAAGAGTCATCAAACAGGCACAAAAAAGAGCTTTAAATACACCGAGGGCTGCTCTGCTGGAAACCCAAATAAAAGAAAGAAGGGACTGCATTCCGGAGAGCTAGTAACTTGAAGGACAAGCTAGTCCATACCAGGACTAATCCAAGAACAGAAACAGAAATGAAAACCATTCCGAATGGACATTTCCCTTGTGGAAATTGCTCCGTATGCCCAATGACAAAAAAAACCACTGCAGTGACACTACAATCCGGCAAGACTTGGACATTGAACCAGTTCAGTAATTGCAACACCTCCAATGTTGTATATAGACTGAGATGTGAATGTGGTTTGGAGTATATAGGGCTCACGACACGTAAAATCAAACTCCGGATCCAGGAACACATCAGTACTATCAGGATCGGAAAATTGACTACTAAGTTAGTGCAGCACTGCCACCGCAATAAACACACCTTTACGTGGGTAGTACTAGAAAGAGTGATGGGTGACACCCAGCCTATGGAGAGACGTCTGATCACCAAGGAGGCACGCTGGATATACCAAGAACAAAGTGAGCAGAGGGGCTTAAATGAACTTTTAGAGTGGAACAAGCTACGCTGAGGTAAATCACGTGAATGCTCCTTGGCCCAGTGAGTTGTTAAAACCTGAGCCACAGACAAATATTCAGGCACTATGTCTCTGTCCGAGCAGATAATGGAACTGAAGTTATGTATGGCATCTGAGAGGGTACGCCATACTAACCCTCACTATATCAGGTCCCGCATGAGAAGGTAATGAGACACCCCGGTATACATTCACAGATGACTAAGCACCGATTGTGGCCTTTAACTTTATCATTATGCGGTATACTGTGTCAATAACACTACTCTCTGTATGCATTGGGCACCCAACATCGGAATATTTGGATACATTGGTGTCTTTAAATGTGATAACCTGAAGTACTTTAAAAGATCTGCCACCGGGACCTACATAGGCTGAACCCAATATACTGGGCATCGAACATCTGAGTGTCCTCTTGCACACTTAAGGCAGGTATAGTGTACCGCATGAAACAGTAGCGCCCCAGCAGATTTCAAGTTGCACCCATGCTTACCATTCTAAGATGGCCCCCATGTTCACGCGTATTGTTATAGCAGGTTAATGTGCATCACGATATAAATTTCGTCTGGGATAACTTTAATGAAAATAGCAGCGCATAAACAATACAGGGAGCGATTAAAAACGAAATGTACTATAAGACTGTTGGAGCTCTGTAATTTTTAAGGATGAAAAGACCTCTGTTGAAAATGCGTAAATACTCAAAATGTGGAGTCACCACGCAGAACGAGGTGGCGCCGCCCTTCTAGAAATATCATGACTAAAAATAACTACAAGAACCTTTGGTACACAAGGGTTTACTTTGGCACAGGGCCCGTTCTAACATGGCCGCTGTTGTCATGTAAAGAGATGACCTAGTCCAATGACTAAGACAACAACCAATAAGAGAGCAGGGAAATCGGCTTGACTAGCAAAACAATGTGACGTGATGAACCAATCAGGGAAGCCGATTTTCGACCAATGAGAAACCTCGAAAATCGGCACTCATGTAAACAAATAGACCGGCTGTGTCAGTCGTTCGGCGTTCGAGTAATGAGAAGAAGCCGGACGACTATTCTCCAAGGGTGAGATCAGAAGGACCAGAAACTAAAGGGTGAAGCTTTGCCAAAACAGAAGTAAGATCGCGCTATGTAGGAGGCGAATCCCTCATGCCTTTTTTATTTCATTGCAGTAACCACATGGAAGGGAGATAGGATTTTGCTCACCAAAGGGGGCAATCTTCCTAGTTGTTTCCTCTCGGCTGGTATGAGAGGGTGATTTACGCAATGGGTAATTATAACATCCCGTATTTGGAATAGCATGATTGTTAGACTGCATGAGTGTTAATGTTAACACTCCAGCTAGGTGGCCAGGAATGTAACCCTTTATATCTGTGTCTGTTTTTATTACAGCGCTGGCAGCACAGTGCCTCTAGCAGTGGCATTCAAATTGAGTGGCCCTGAGGAAATTGCCTGATCAATACCACGGCAATGAAACATGTCGGCTGTAAGTGGGGTGTGAAGCGATAGGTAGTCTTCACACTCTTCTGTTTTATATTATATTTTATTGTTCTACTGTTTGCAACTAAGAAGGGAGCATAAGTAAAGTTTAATGCCCTGTTTGCTCAGTATCTTATATGTGTAATTGTTTAAATGTTTGTTAGTTTTGTTACATATAAGTTGTGTTCACTGCATCACGCACTGTCATTTTGGGTTTGAGACACGTTTCCGTTAAAGCTTGATGGCACCAATGATGATAACAGGGCCATCCTGGTGAGTACCAGCCAGGGGTCCCATTGGTGGTGCGCCCGTGAGGTGCCATCTCGCTCTTCACACATTTTTTGTCCGTCCAAAGTGTTTGTGAGTCCTGTGTTGTCTTGTATTGTCAAGATCAGAGTAAGGTTGCCTTTTAAATAAGCAATAGATTGAGATGTCGCGAGTATCCTTAGAGGAAGGAACTCCCCTGGTGTGATTTATGAGCAACCATTGATATCTATGTATCACTAGGAAGTATTGCAGTGGGAACTAGGACTCTGTGTGTCTGATTACTGAGTGAAGAGCCAAGTCTTGAGTCCTCTTCTAAAGGCCATCAGATTCTGAGTTTGTCTGAGCATAAGTGGGAGTTTGTTCCAGGCCTCTGCCGCCCTAAGGGAGAAGCTCCTACCTCCCCAGCGAGCTCTTTTGATTCTGGGGACCGTGACCAGGGCCAGTTCTCCTGACCTCAGGGTTCGTGCTGGTTTATGCCAGCGAAAGAGCAGTTTCATGTGTCTGGGGCCCATATCATGAAGGGCCTTAAAGATCATACACAGAGCCTTGAATGCAATTCTCTTACGAATTGGCAGCCAGTGTAGTGCCACCAGGTCCTGGGATACCGAGGCAAATTTGGGAGTGTCGGTGATCAGGCGGGCGGCTGCATTTTGTAACAGTTGGAGTTTGTTGAGTACACTCTGCTGGGCGTTTAACATCAGGCTGTTACAGTAGTCTAGGCGAGAGAGCACTAGACCAGTGACAATCGTTTTCCTGTGTTTCTTCTCCAGGTACGGGAGAATTTTTCTGATGGTTTTAAGGGTATAATGGAGGGAGGAAGAGAGTGCGTTAATCTGGGGTTTGAAGGACAGTGAGCTGTCCACAAGTATGCCCAGGTTTTTCACTTTGTCAACCGGCATGGGGAGTGGTCCCATTTCGCCTGGCCACCACCTCGGGGACCAAAAGTTCTCTCTTGCTCCAAAGAGCAGGACCTCAGTCTTCGAGGAGTTCAGTTTAAGGCAGCTTTGTGCCATCCAGCACCCCACTTCGTGCATACAGTTTTTGAATCTGTCTGCAGTGTTATCAGTGTTGCCGGGTAGCAGGGACACCACAATCTGTGTGTCGTCGGCATAGGCCGTGAGTTGAAAACCGAACGATCTAATCACCGGGGCGAGGGTAGACACATAAACGTTAAAAAGGGTAGGGCTAAGCGAAGATCCCTGGGGGACTCCACATGGTAGCACAAATGACTGCGATTCGTAGCCTCCTAGCGCCACTGATTGGGTTCTGTCGGACAGGAACGCCTGTAGGATTTTTAGTGCTTTTCCCTGGATTCCACAGGCCCTCAACCGGTCCACCAGTAAGTTATAGTGGACCGTGTCGAAGGTCGCAGAAAGATCCAACAGAATCAGGGCCGCTCTACCTCCTGCGTCCATCACTTGCTTTATGTCTTCCATTGATTTGATCAGAGCGGATTCCGTGCTGTGTTTCACACGAAAACCGTGCTGGGAAGAGTCAAGATGATCGCCTGTTTTTAGAAAGGTGCTTAGTTGTACCTGTTGTTATAGTCACAGATTCCTAAGGGGAAATCAGGTTGTGCATCTATCCTAGGAATCTAAATAAGAAAGTTATTTAGGACAGATTTCCTTTCCCCAAAATCTCATAAATGGTAAGCTCATTAGGGGATTCTAAAGTTTTCTCCACTCTTGAATTGACCTCTGCCTACCACCAGGTCAGATTTGTTGGAGAATCAAAAGATCTTACATCCTTCATTACAGCATTTAGAGTGTTCCACATCATCAGTATGCTCTTTGGCTTATGCTCAGTTGCTTTCGTTTGCCAAAGGCTAATGTCAGAAACCTTAGGAGGGCTCACTGGTGTAAAGCCCTTTCAGGAGGACGTTTTGATATGCACCAACTCTTTGGAATCACACCTGGAAAAGGTAAGGGAGGTATTTCAAATTCTAAGTCAGAAAGGATTTACATTGAAATTTAAGAAATTTAAATTTGTCAACCTGAAATTACATACTTGGGGCACACAATCAATGCTGAGAGATCAAACCTTAGGAGGATCTAGCCAATGCTTTAGTGAGGTTGCCACATCTTGTATGTACATAAGTGGTTCAATCATTTCTAGGCATGGCTGAATTTTACCCTGGATCTGTCCCCAATTTTGCAGCACATCTTGCTCCATATGTAATTTGCTCAGGAAGGGTGTACAATTCTTGAGGAATGCAAGTTGTCAACAGGAGTTTGAGGAGGTCAAATCCAGTCTCATTTCAGCCCAGATTTTGAGGACCTTTATGCCTGGCTTGCTGTGTTACATTGTCACTGATGCAAGTGATAGGGGCTTAAGGTTTGTATTAAAGCAGAAATAGAAGGGAGAGGAAATTACTATTATGTTTGATTCACTCTCTCTGAGAGGTGCGGAGGCAGAATACTCCAACACTTAAAAGAGGTCCCTTGCATTGTTCTGGGCAATAAGAAAGTTAAAGCTATTTGTGGAGGGTTTGAGCGTTGTTGTTCACACGGATCACAAGCCCCATCAAGAAGTTTTTAGCAGGAATGGTCTGGAAGGCATTTCAGGATGAATCTGTAAGTAGATGATTCCATTGCAAGATTTTAATTTTACAGTTTCGTATATCCCAAGCATTGGACAATATGGTGGCTGCCAGCTTATCTAGGCTGGTTCCAAACTCTAAAGCTACACAGGTGGATGAAGACCCATGGTGGGTACACAATGTGTTCAACGTGTGTCAGGTATCTAAAGGTTGTCTTTTAGAGGATGGATGGTTGTATGAAATTGAGAAAGATGCTGATCTAAAAAAAGTGAGGAAACTTGTTGCTGGGGCATGCTGGGGTAAAGAAGAATTTGAGTGCTGATCCCAATCTTGAAGGATTGAAAAGTTGCTTCTGCCATGTGGAGTGAGAGATCTGCTGATTGATATTCCACATGATTGTCACATGGGTGTATTTAATAAGCATGGGCGGAAAATCCGTTCCGCTCGCGGATTTTGTGTAAATTCGCAATCCGCGAGATTTGAGAATTTCCCGCAAAATCCGCGAGCGGAATGGATTGGGTCAAGCTGCTTTTGGTCCTTCTGCCCTCAGCCCCACTTAGAATGGCGCCGGCAAACTGCAAGCGACATTCTAAAATAGTTACAAAAGTCAGATTCAACAGGAAGCTCTAATAGATAAAGTAAAGCAGGTGCTCAAGTTGAAGCTCAAATTCAGTTACACAATCATTAATCAACCCACACTTGGGGATTAATGATTGTGTAACTTAATTTGACCTTCAACTCGAGCACCTGCTTTACTTTATCTATTAGTGCTTCCTGTTGAAGCTCTTTGTAGCTATTTTAGAATGGCGCTGGCAGCTTGCCAGCGCCATTCTAAGTGGGGCTGAGGGCAGAAGGGCAAAAAAGTGGGACAGAGGGCAGAATGGGACAAAAACTGAGTGGGGCAGAGAGCAGAAGGGCACAGAAACGAGTGGTACCGAGGGCAGAAGGGCATACAAAATGAGAGGGTGGCAGTGATTAACCAGGCAAAAAAAAAACCAGCGAACACGAAAAGCGCCCTGCGAACACGCAAAGCGCTCCGCGAACACCAACGAACACGCAAAAATATAAAAATCCGCAAATTCGCACAAATTCGCGAATTTTGCGGATTGCAAATTCACAAATCCACAAATTTGCGGATCGCAAATTTACAAAATTCGCCCATGCTTAGTATTTAAACCTAAAGAAACCTAAATAAAGATTGAGGAGGACTTACTGGTTGCCTGGGATGAATATCTGTATTTAGAGGAAGGTAAAAGATTGTTATGAATGCATATTGAGTGATAAGGCCCAAAAGGTCAGAACGTCACCCATGGTATTTCACAAAGTGCCAGTTAAAGTAGTTGAAACATGTAGACCAATTTTATCTCACAACACTATTCGTGACACTACAGGCCTACCTAATCTGGCACGGTGTCCAACTAATAATTTTTATTGTTGCCCAGTCACTTCAAAAGTCCTGTCAGGGAGTAGTCAATTGGACAACTTTTAAAATCACCAAAAAAACATTTTTCTTTCACACATAAAATCCCAAAACAAACCCGCTCCACTGTAGTCAGGTGTCGCAGCACACCCGGATGGCACTCTGCTATCCAGGTGGGACCTCGATGATGAAGCATGTCACCAACCAGGGTTATGTGAGGCGTCTTCTAACAAAGGATACATTTTAGGAAATAATCTCCTAAACATAAATACTAGAGGCATAAATCACAGTGCATAAATTACAATACATGAATCACATTTCCTGGGCACCACATAAATCACATAAGGGCCTGGTGCCCTATTAACCTTACAGTCCCCCTGGCAAACTGGCCTTCTCAGAGGGCTCAGATGCCCTATTTCCCAAATGTCAGGGCGGCTGCCAATGCAGCTGAATCCACAAGTGCACAATTGCACTGGGCAAAGGAGTGCATCTCATTCCTGTCTCACTGAAAAATGCCCCAAAGAACTGTTGGCCTAAACATTGCAGCCGACTCTAATTGCCGTGCAGCTGTGGAGTAAAGAATGCCTGGCTCCACTGTGCCCTCTCTTGACCCTCCTAGGGATTCTGTAACAAATATGACAAATGTTGTAGTTGCCCGCTACTGTGGTGCAACTGAGGAAACATCAAGAGGCTCTGCTCAGGGGACCTCTACACAAGAATGTGCCACATTGCAACTGCCCACTGTCTGGTGGGGCAGCTGTGACAATATCCCCAAAGGGGGGGGAGGGCAGCACCACGGTGCCCTCGGGACCCCAATGGCTCTAAAACCACATAGGCCCCCATCATTGGTGTGGCCCCTCCATCGCGGGACCTTCCTGACAATAGAATGGGGAAGGGCACGGCCCCCTCTGGACCCTCTGGGACCCCATGAGGGTCCTGGAAGCAATGTGGGGTTTGTTGAAGCAGCCCGCTCTCCTGCAAGTCTGCTTGAGAAATAGGCACTGATACTGTGCCTCGAGTCTGCTTCCCCTGAGCCATCCTTTACTCACTGGGCTCTCTGCTGTGGGGAAGTCGCCTTTCTTCACGCTGCTGACACCGCGGGGCTCTCTCTTCATTATGAGAGCCTCGCTGACCGGCACCAGCCTTGCTCCTGTATGCGTGGCATCCCTCACTCACAGAAGCCCTCCGCTGCCATTGGCCGCCTCAACCGCCTGTCCTTACTTCACCAGGGCCCCCTCCTGTTACCCGGGACTTCACCTCTGAGCTTGTGGAGGTGGGTGGGCTCCCATCCTCCTCTACATGCACAAACATGCTTCCTCCGCTTCCGGATGCACTTCCTCTGACAGGCCCCACCCACAGTTAGGCTCAGGGGCCTGACTTCCTGTTAGGTGGCCTTTCTAGCTCAGGCTGCAGCAGTGCTTTCTCTGCCACGGAACACGGGATGGGCACCTGCAAAAGGGACTATGATGCGGGGTGGGCACCCGCCCTTTTAAAATCCTCATAAAGCGGGGTGGGCTCCCGCTCAGCAGACAAAAGGTGGGGTGGGCTCCCGCCAATTTCAGCTTCATGGGGGAATCCCTAAGCTGGGGATTCCCTCTCCATAGATGGCAGCTCAGTGCTGCACAGTCCAGGTTCTCCTCCTTCTTGGGGCAAACAAAGAAATGAGGCATAGTGCTCATGAGGCACTGGTAGCCCTGAAGTCCATGGTAAAGGAAAAAAACAGATGCTGCAGAGACCTGAAGATTAAGGGGGCAATGCTGGACCCATGAAGGTAAGTCCTCATGGCAGTTCCTATTGGGCCCCAGCAGCAGCACACCCTAGCAGGATTCAGGAACAGCACACCAGCATCATGGAAGAGAACAATTTCATGGGGTCACAGCCCCTATGCTTATACCATTTCCCTCCTTCTTTTGCAGTGCGGGGCTTGGGGAACCAGATGCAACTGGTTCAGGGGGTATTTGGAGCACTTTTTTTTCCAAACTTCTCTTCCCCTTTGACAGGTGGGGGCTAGGTGATCAGACACACCACAGGGGTCGAAGTCTGCATTGTACAGGCTGGGCACAGTCATATTCAGAGTCAGGGGATTACTCCTCCCACTACTCCCAGCACAAATGTCCCATTCAGCCTAGTGCTGACTCGCCCTGCCCCTCCTGGGGCCACACACACCTCCCAGCCCCTGTCACTCACAAGCCAGACATGCAATTCACATCAAGCAGGCAGACACATAGCACCCAGAAAAGCCAACTTCTAAAAGTGGCATTTCTCAACTAGTCATCATAAATCTGCACACACCTTTGCACAGCATTTACTTTTACAATTTCAAACATACTAAAGTTGACCACTCTGCTCCTCCCATACCATGAATTACCACTGACACACACTGATCAGGGAATCCCCAATGCATTCCTATGGGAGGGCAGACCAATCTCAGCAAGGTAACACAGAGAGCACACGCACTTTACACTGGACAGCAGTGCTAAAGTGCCCAGAGGTCTACAACCACCAGCACCATGTCAGAAATAAGATGGGGAGAAAGGCAAAAAGTTCAGGGACGAATCTGCCAAAAGGGCCAAGTCCAACAGTATCCAACCTCATATCTGAATGGGACACCCCATACTTCATTGTAACTGAAGACTTAAAAAAACATCTTTTCGGCACATCAGGGGGTGAAGAGAAGACCACTCTCACTTCACTCTGTAAAATCCCACCATAATGCACCCAGCCATTCTCAAGCATGAGCCACAAGAAAAACCGTCTCCTGGAAGATCTCGAACATCTAAACCTCAGGGCTCTCAATGGTAGATTCCCTTAGGACTCTCCCTCAGTTCCTTCACACTACATTAATTCATCATGTTCAATATTAGACTACACGTTCACAAGTCTCTCTTTGTTTCTCTTCATCCATGGGCACATAATTGGGGACAAGGGGTACAGTGGCCATCGATCACAGGAGATCCTACTGCCAGCCTTCACAACTTCCATCATCCAACAAGAATTAGCTTTGGTGCCTATTTTCACCTGAAATTTAAGGAGGATCAAATGTGCAGCAGCAACCATGGAGTCTCTGTCAAAAACAGCAACAGATCTTTTTCAATCAACAGCAACAGGATCAACTGACCGAAAAACACACTGGGAATATTTCACAGCAAAGTTTGTAAGCCTTCAGGGCACAACAACATTGAAAGCAGACTATGACCGGACATCTGGCCTCAGAAACAGTCTCTCCAAAGTGCAAAGGGACCAACTGAAAAAGCTCAAGAAATCAATACATTTCACCGTAAGGCACCTGAGAACACATCGAGAGGACTTAAGCGCATGCACACTGTTGCGAGACCGACGGAAGCTTCTGAAGAAACTGAAATGGGATATTAATATAGAGCAAGAAGACAAAATCTGAGCAAAGCTGCTTCATGATGTAAACCACAATGACGGTGCCCGATTCTGGAAAAAGGTGAATGCCATAATCCGCTCACACCACAAAGGAATCTCGTCACACATCTCAGAGGACTCATGGCTTAAATTTCTATTCAAGCATTTTAACAACGAAGATGTGGGTATCTGCTTATTGGGGACGGACGCCATGCGACCACCCGGGAGCAAACCCAAGGCTTTGCTGGCGCTAAACATGCCCAAGGCAGTCAAAACTCCAGGGTGCGAGCCTGGCGACCCACCTCTTATCAGCAATCAAGAAGCAGATCGCAAATGGGAGAAGAGAGGGGGCTCCGGGTCCGAATGGAATCCAACCGGCCCTATTCAAACTTTAACAGGCCTAATTTCTTGCAACCCCTATTTCTGGAATTCAAGTCACAAGGCAGAATACCTGAATCATGGAAAGGCTTGACAATCGCACCAATCTACAAAAGCGGCGGCAAGGCCCAGCCTAGCAACTATCACCTAGTGGCCTTGATCGACAATGAGGTAAAGTATTTGCCAGGCACCATCTTGAAGTAACTTACAGTCTAGGCAGACACCAATACAACAATTCCACTGAACCAGACAAGCTTCTGCAAAATGTCTAGTATGACAACGAACATCCTTGCACTCTCTCTTCTTATTGATGCAACCAAAGTAGCCAACCAGCAATTACATCTATGCTTCATTGATTTTAGTGCGGCATTCAATACAATGTTGAGAGGGGGAAACCCTGGGGGGAGCTGGCACGCAGAGGAATTTCTCAGGACATCTTGGACATTTTGCTACTTCTACACATGGATACCTAGGTCCAGGTGAAGCTGGGACGGGGAACTCACCTCTCCAAGAAAGTCCCCACAGCCAAAGGCCTGGAGCAGGGCTGTGTGCTGGCACCCACTCTGTTTAACCTCTATATGGCCAAACTCCCTCAAGCTCTTAACGTAAGCTATCCACACGCATCCAGGCTCGGTGACAAGCCACTACCAACCTTATGTATGCTGATGATGTGGTGTTGCTTTGCCACACATACGTAGGTCTCCAACATCTACTCGATGAAAGGCAGAAATATGCAGCAGAGAACAGCCTAAAAAAATTCAAGAAGTAAAGGACCAAGCTGATAAACAACAAAAGAAAGCGACAGAAGTGGTGGTACCTGAGAGGTGCTCTTATTGAATCCACCTCTGATTACAATTATATAGGTGTCATCATTGATCAGGAAGGTTCCTCCTCTCGACAGAAAGAAGAAATAAGGAGAGGCCAGTTCTTAGCGATAATGCTGAAAAACCTGTCATCAAAACTGATTGGGCCTTCACTAGGCCCCTCCTGAAGGTAGCACAGGCCAAGCTACTCCCCACCATAATTTACAGCAGCAAAGCACTGCAGGGGAGAAATGTAAGCAATTGGACAGCTCCCTGATCATGGCCTACAGGACCATGTGCAGCCTTCCAAAATATACTTCTGCAGCTCAAATAAGGTTAGAGTTCGGCTTAGTGAAACAATCACTGGCCAGGCATGGTGCCTATATTATCTGTTGGAAAAAGATTAGATTATCTGCCTCAAATACTCTAAATCAGCTGATATGCCAAGAACTCCAGCATAGGGATACCTCATTGGGCAGACGCTACCTACAAGAATCTCTTGAGAACATAAGGCTCATCAACCTCTGGAACACTCAGCTACAACATTCACCCTTTAAAAAATTGGTCTGGAAGTCTGTAAAACAAATCTCACAGCTGGAGGACAAGGCTCTGTTTCCAGCCAGATCTCACACTGGATGACCCTGAACTCTTACAAATCATCTGCTTCACAAAAATACTTCAATCCGGGTTACCCTAAAACTCTCAAAATAAGGTTTTTAAAGCACCGCTTGGGCATTCTTCCGTACTCCAAGAACCTCCCAACATGACAGAGGGCATGCTTACCAAGCACTTGCAGTTTGTGCGACACAAGACCAGGATATATTTTGCACCTAATCTGCACAAGCATGGCACTGCAGCAAGAGAGGATGCAACTGCTAAAGATCCCCATCAAGCAGCTAGGAACTCGCAGAAGGAGGCAAGCAGTGCTGGTATGTTTTGACTCAAGGGCCACATAACTAAATTGCAGAGGGGCACACAAACCACTCTAGCCCTAAGCAGACAATGTATTTATTTATTTATTTTATCATTTCTTAAGCGCACTGTTACCAACCGGTGTCCTGGCGCTGAACTGACAACTCCCTAAACTTCAAGCCTCGCAACTAGAGAGTGAAAAGCCTTGTTTTCAGATTTTTCCTGAACGTCAGCAGGTTCATATTTTGTTTAAGGGTCAGGGGAAGGGCATTCCAGGCCTTCGTCGCTCCCTTAACAAAGCTTCTGCCCCCCAGCGCAACTTCCTGAATCGGGCTGTTTTAACCAGCCCCAAACGGGCCGACCTCAGTTGTCTGACGGGTCCATACCATTGGAAGAGCTCCTGAAGAAACACCGGGCCCTGACCGTGCAGTGCCATAAAGACATTGCAAAGAGATTTAAACAGAGTCCGCTTTCGCACCGGGAGCCAGTGCAGCTTCTCCAGCTCCTGGGTGACCGATGAGAACTTAGGCAAACCCCTACAATGAAGAACCCGACATGTCAAACGGAAGCTGCTTCCTTAAGCTTAATTTCAACAACTCAAAAAAGAGACCCTAAAATGGGAAAACTCCTAGCCACCAATCATCCACCAGGAGTCTCTTCCTGATATGTACGCACCTTTTGCAAATTGCCATGTGGCGGTCTGGCCTTATTGTCATACACAAACGATGCACATTGCAGGCCACAATAATCCATCATAATTACAATCATGTAGCACTGCACTGCACATTCTTTAGGGCCTTCGGCTTTTACTGTCACAAGTTAACTTTACCCATTGAATGGTTTTATCAGTTTTTTAAACATTTGTATGCAAGCACCACACAGTATTTTTATCACATGTATCAATGATTTTACTGCTGAACCATAACGATTTTTTATCCTGATAAGCTCACAACAGTGCTATGGTTTTCAGTAACTATGCATAATAAAAATAGAAGTGACTCTATTTTGTATTTTAATGCATTAGCAGTTTATATTTAAATTCATAATTTCAACCTATTTTTAGCTTTGTGAAGTTGTGTTGGCTAATTTGTATCTTTAGTTCAACCTATAGAGTTTTTCATTTTTGCTTTTATCCATTTGGTGGGGAAAGGGATGTGTGGTGTTGTGGAAATCTACATGTGGTATGCTCCTTCCTTCACCTCCCATTTTCTCTTGTGGGTTGTTCTGTAGGGCTGGAATTTCCATATAACATGTATTACTTGAATTATACGGACGCTGGAGGAAGCTACATGAACGCTGTGCTAGTGGCTAGAGTTTCTTATTTCTACAATAAATCTTCCTGTTCAGTCTTCACTGTGCTTAATGGAACTGATTTCTAGGCCTGGGTGGCAAATTCCGTTCCACTCGCGGATTTTGCAAAATGTTGGTAATGTTGCGTTCCACAGAGAATGCAAAATTTCCCAAAATTCTGCGTTCCTCGACTTTGCGAAATTTTTTGCTTGTTTGCATTCTCAAAATGTGTGTTCGCAAGATATTTACCCCTGAGCACTCAAACAGCAATTGCGAACAGGAAAAAAGCATCGCGAACAAGCATTTCCGCGTGTTCACGAAATTTCTGCGTGTTAGCAGAGATTTTTTACCGTTTCACGGAGATTTACATATCGCGATTACCAAATTCTGCCCACCCCTACTCATTTCACTGAAACGTTTGCACGCCACCCTTAGGGTTTTTTTTACAGACACCTACAAAAATCTGATCCCTGCAATGGGAAAAAAAAATCCAATTCAGCCTGAAGGCTCAAAACTCCCCTGTAAGAGTTGTGTTGCGGCCCTGGTGGCTCCTAATGATCTAGATTGATGTCATCAGCGGCCTTTTGTGCAAAGTGCAAGCAAACATTAATCCTGATCCAGGCTGATTTAACAGAGAGTGCAGGGTGACTAAGAAGTGGCTTTTGGTGGCTGAGTGGACTAAAGCGTCCATTGTAGAGGCTTGTGTTCGGCCTCATGGTCACAGGTTCAAATCCTGTGGGCTCACTCAGCCTTTCATCAATCTGAGGTTGATAAAATGAGTACCATTGAGTTGGGTAACAATAAACATCTGTTATTCACCGCCAAGACACCTCCGGTGATCATGTGCTTTCATCACAAATAAGTATACAGGTTCAAAAGGGGGAATGCTGCTTCTTTCCTTAGTTGTAACTGTAGTAAGCATTAGAAATTCTTGTCTGACATGAAGCTCGATGATGATCTGGTGGTCTTTCTTCTGGCCTTACATTGTGGAGTTTGTAAAAAAGTTAGATACAGGTGAGGAGGCAAATGCACTGATTTTATTTTATTTACAGTTAGGCATACGCCAGGGTTGTGTCCTGGCACCCATCCTCTTTCTCTTTTATATTAACAGCTTAAATGAATGTCAGGGAAGGGTTTTCCCCAAAATTAAGTCCACCTTAATACCGGATCTGCTTTACACAGATGATGCCGTTTTGATGTCTTGTCCCTCAAATGGCCTGAGTTTTAATCAGCAGTTTTGTAGCTGCAATGGATGATCAAGTTTTGGAAAACAATATCTCTAAAATCAAATTCATGGTATGTGGATCTAACATAATCAAAAAGTGTTCCTTCTAGATCAATGGTTGTTGTATTGTGCAAGTCAGCAACTTTCCATACTTGGGAACCATGTTCGATTTTAAATTCTTGTAGAATTGCTTCTGTCGGCACCTGCTTGACCTCCTCCCTTTGATGCCTCACTTCTTTTTACATGAGGAACTGGGTGTAACTTATGTATCCAATGCAATCAATGTTGCTCCTTTAGGGCTTTATTTGAATGTCAGTTGGAAAGCCTCCGACTGTGGGTTTGAGGCTTTCTGACTGACATGGAAGGTTTATATTCCGACCGCAGTCAGACTGTAAACCGGCCGGGGAAACTGACTCTGTTCCGTCGGGCTTACGGAGCTTGTCGGCCAGTTGTGAACTGCTCATAATCCCTTAAAGGATGGCGTTTATGCCATCGGGATTATGATATGGGTTTTCGACAGCCTTTCCATGTAGGCCTTTCTGACATTGAAAGGCTGTAGGAAAGCATATTTAGGATCCTGGCCCTCCAGTTGTGGCCCTGAGGGGCACTTGTGTCCCCCCCACCCCCCGAAATGTCCTGCAGTGTGTGGCAGGCATCATGAGGTGCCTGCCACGTGGTGCAGGGATTTACACAAACTCCCACTTCTCTATGGGAACTTGTGCTGCATGAGGTTTCCGCCTGCTGCACAAACTCCTACTGAGAAATGGGAGTTTGCAACCACACCATGTGCGGTTGCATCCTAATTCGGTGTGTGGAACTGCTGACCTATGGTCGGGCAGTTCACACACACCGAAACAGTGTCGGTCGTAGGCACCTCTGACAGACATCGTAATGAGGCCCTTAGTTCTTTCGGTGTAAGTTTGGGCAAATAAGCATACCATCCTCAAGAGGGAGATCACTGCAAATCGTCTGAACTGTGAGAAGGGTACTGCCATTCCTTGGCTGGAATACATGCAATCTACCTCTAAAGCCTTGGGATCGGAGGAACTGTTTACATTTCCCCAGACCCTATCCAAAATTGACATCTCCTGTGTCAAAAAGCTCTTTTTGAGCAACAGTACATCAAGCAAGAGGAGTTGAAGAAACCCCTATTGCTTGAATATGATATTATACAAACAACATTAAATATTGACCAATACTTAATCTGTATTTTGAGCCCCTGGGAATGATCACTTCTAGCTAGATTTTGGTTGGGAACTAGTAGAATCTTATTCTGATTTTCCCTGGTCCATCGTGATAAAGGATCTGTTTTAGTCTGCCCTTGTGATGAGACCTCCATACAAACTTCAGGATACTTTGTTTTTTTCTGCAAATATTATAAATATCAAACTAGAACTTTTTAAAACCTGTACTTAAACTTGAAAGCTTATTTTTGACTTTTTACATATAAAACCAAATATCTTTGTCTGTTGTATGTGTGGCTAGTTTTTTAAGTCAGCAAATGTATAATATTGACAGTCTGATTTGACATTTTTATTCACAACAGTTTTGATTGTTGACAGACATAAAAGCCCTGGAGCACCAGGGGAACACATTGTATGAGTATCATGGCAATGGTAACAACGTGAACTTTTGAAATATACAGTTGTCGCAAATTGGAAGGACGAAGATCTGAACTAAGCTCAATCATAATTTGACCCTTTTTAATGTATTGATGTGTTTTGGTAACTGAAATGTATGCTTGTAATGCTTTTATGATTGGCTTTTAATAATCAGATAAAGTGTATTGATTGATTGCTTGAATGAATGAGAAGTGAATGAAGAAGCATGACACAAAAAGTTGATGAGGGCTCAGCATCCTTTTAACTGATAGTATGACACTATTAGTCCAGAGACACTATGACTTAAGTGCCTTGAAATGCACATTATGGTACCCAGGCATTAACACTTTAAAAGGTAAAAACTTTTTAGACCTGATTTTCAGGTTCTTGATGCCATCATGAGGCCATGAATGCAGTCTTGGGCAAGCATGTAGCACAATACTACAGCCTGACAAGAATAGATAATTGTCTAAAGTAATGGTATTCATATATCAACTGTGGCCAGGGTCATGAAAACTACCAGTGCCAGATGGATAAATGAGGGTATATGTAAGTACTGTATTTTGCTACATGTGTGCCTCTAGGCTACAGTACCTCATTCATAAAGATGTCCATAAGTTAAGGCCTGATTACGATGGGGGTGGGCCGTCAGGCCATCGGTTGCTGTCCCACCGCCATTGGCCAATGCAGGACTACTCACCACATTAGGATGGTGGGCGGGCAGAGAGGCCATCCGCCACTCATCCTACGGGCTCAAGTAGCCCATCAGTCTATTGGACGGTTTGTAATCCCTACAATGGTGGCAGTGCTTCCTCAGTCACCGCCATAGGGATTACAATGTCCATTCCCAATGGCCATTTCATGGCAGATAACCTGGCATGAAAAGCCTATCTGAAAGTGACTTTGGAGACACCTGGCAGGCCCCCCTTCCTCCCTGGCCCTCTGACATGGGTGCCCCCTAAACATCCCTGCACTGTATGGCAGGCACCGCTTGGTGCCTGCCACATAGTGCAGGGATGTTTACAAACATGCCTCACAGCAATGAGGCTTGTGCTACAGCCCTTTCTCGGGCCACACCACAAGGCTCAATGCTAGGAGGCATGTTTCCAGCCGCCTCCAATGCGGTTGGATTGTAATCTGTCTGGCGGAACCGCCAACTCACTGTCGGACGGTCCCATTCCTGAACAGGATGCCGGTCGAGCTCTCGTCGACCGCCATCATAATCGGGCACTTAATGCTGTCATTAGCATATTTCATAGCTTGCAGAGTTTTATCTTATAAAGGCATGTATTTCCGAAATTAAAGTGATGCATCCACCTGTTAAGCATATAGTCTGAGAAAAAATCCTGAGAAACTGAAGCAGCTAAATATATTTCTGCTGGTCATGTATCAATTGCATTGAGAAATTAAATGACATAATACTGAGGTCCATAATATGGTGATACTAAAATATCACTACCAAATTTTAGTAAAGACAAAAATATTGACTTTACATACTTAGAACGTTATAGTGAATAAGAAATGCATAAAAACATAAGTAAGTACATATATTTAGAAATATTTAATAATATAATACATTTAAAAAGAAATACATTAACTTTAAAAAAATGAAAATGCATATAATAGAGAAAATGTAAAGATAAATGTAATAGCCACAAAATAATATAAAATATTGAAACAAATTTATTGAAAATACATGCATTTATATTGGAATGCATACAATAATCAAACGCAAGATATATCTTTAGCAAATTAAAAGTATACTATAGAATGATTACACCATTAACATTAACAAATAAAATGTTACTAAAATACATTTTAAAAACAAAAAAATATTGTAAGTATTGTTTAAGTAATATAAAATATCAATGTAATTAAAAAAATATATATATATTTCAGAATTAAATTAAAAAAATACTAAAATAAAAAAACAGCAATTACAGTCACAAATATTTCAATAAATAAAGTGTAATAAAAATTCATACAACTATATACGATGAAATCAATGAAATAATGTTTGCAATTAGAACTCTGATATAACAAATATGAAAAAACATAAAAACAATATACTAAAAGTTCCATTCATTAAAATAAAGATAAAACACTCACACACATCAAAGATAGGGAATGTTCTATCTATTCTCACTCTGAACAACATTAAAGAAAGCGTTGGTCTTTGGAGAGGTAAGATTTACTATTTGTACAGCAAAAGGAGCAACATTAGGGAGAGGGCTGGACTTGATCATATTTGGAATTCCCAATCCACCCTGAGAAACAGCAGAGAAAATGTTGGACTTTTGAAGAGGTCTAATGTGCTATTGCCACTTCATTTGGAACAAGCATAGGGAAAGTGTTGGATTTACTATTCCATGCTGGAGTGGGATTTACTGTTCCCACTTCAACTGCAGCAACTGCGCAGAAAGAGTTGGGCTTTAGGAAGGTCAGATTTACTATTCCCACTCTGTGAGAAATGGGTTTGTTAGTTGAGGAGGGTGTGAGCCCCTTTCAAAAAACAGTCACAGTCCCTGTCAGGGTGCACCACAAAAGTCACTAAATTAACCTCTGCTGTACCCTCTGGTAGCTTGGCCCGAAAGCACGCAAATACTATTAAAGTGAAAACACGACACAAGAAAAATTCCACACCAATATAGAACAATAAACTACATTTAAATAAATTATTTGACACCAATGAACAAAAATAAAATTAGTAGGACCGGAGTTATGAATTTTTAAAATTTACAATGTAAATTACCACGGAAAAGATCAAAGAACCAACCGTGGATATCTAGTCATGTGAGAACGGACAAAGTCGAAAGCTATGGCCCACCATGATGGAGCGTGTTTCGGATGCAATGGTAGATTGGTCCATGTCTCTGCTTAATTTTGGACTCAGACGAAATTTCCAAGAAAATGTCTGAAGAAGTAAAGTTCAGCAAGGTAATGAAGCAGAAGCAAGTGTTGTCATCGGGGAGGTGCTGGAGAAAGTCACTGTGAAGATTCCTTCATTTGGAATTAGTCTCTTTTTTGGAAGTTGAAAATCTCCAGTGGGATGTAGATGAAGGCTGTAGCTGAGGAGGGCTTGATGAAGCTGGATATTATGAAAAGCTGTTACTGAGGAAACGTAGCAAGGGTTGCTGTGACGTCAGGCCAACCGGCGATGCACTTTAGGCTGATCAATGTGCAAGTAGGTATAAGTCATCTCTCAGAACACTCCTTGGTTTAAATATTTCTAAGTCCCATGCTTTGGATTCGGGCTATC
Organism: Lissotriton vulgaris; assembly: GCF_964263255.1. Classification (NCBI taxonomy): domain Eukaryota; kingdom Metazoa; phylum Chordata; class Amphibia; order Caudata; family Salamandridae; genus Lissotriton; species Lissotriton vulgaris. The sequence goes on along the minus strand of NC_141699.1, from coordinate 238,730,010 downwards.
TTTGCACCTTTTGCACTACTTCCAAAGGTTCAGGGCTTGACGGGAGCCACTTGGAGGGTCAGGACTCCCTTGGGCTTCATCCAGGTGTGGGTTTAAGATGATTGGAATCTTTGATGTCCCTCAGGCTCTAGCAGGAGTCCACCCTGCTCGCCCTATAGGTAATACCTGGATGTCCGGGGTTCAAGGAGAAGAGAAAGGCACATATGTGGCACAAAGCAGGCTTCAGGAAGCAGTGTAGTCCTAATTGGTGCAGCACAGCAGTCCTTCTGAGGTACAAAGTAGGCCCCAACAGCAGATAGTCTTCAGAGAGTCCATCCAGAGGTCTTGGAGTGAACTGAAGAGTGGGTATGAGGGTTTAATTTTCATACAAGGTACCCCCTTTGAAGTGGGAGAAACTTCTCGGGGCTTCCCTCCCCATAAGTGAAGTGTCTGGAATTTACTGCCTCCCTGTCCTAGCTCAAACTCGGCTTGAAACACAAAATGCTAGTTTGAAGTTCTTTGTGTGTCAGCATTGCCCAGCCTATTGATGTGTAAGAGGGGCTGGGTACAGCTCCACCCCCTTTCTGCCTGAGATGGCCCATTCAGACTGAAAGGGTTCTCATGTAGTGAGGGATCCCTGGAATAACAATTTTAAAAAGTGAATCATACATTTGTAAAAGGGTGGAAGGAAAGGGGTTGAATGAAAAACGAATCTATGCAAATCTTGAAGGGAAGCCAAGGAAGGTAACTCATTTTCAAGAAAAATGGCACATTGAAAAAAGTCAATAGACAATAAAAAAAAGAGTCTATAAGTAGGTTTGTTCTGAATTGTAAATGCCATTTGAGTGAAACTGTCTCCCACAATTTAAATTCTTTGAATTAGGGGGCCGATTAGGATGGCGGACGGACTTTGCCCGTCCGCCATCCCTGTGTAAACGGGACCGTCCGCGAAGTGAGCGGCGGTCCCGCCATGGCAATTGTGATGCGCCCGCCACACTGGCGAGCGCATCATGCATTTTAAACATTGTGCGGGCGGTGCTGAAAGCCGCAATGTTAAAAATGAAGGCATGCATTTGCATTCACAATGCGGCAGTAAAGAGCGCTGCCTTTCCGTGGCGGCATTGCCGCTACGGAAAGGCATCTGCAGGAGGCCATCCTAAGATGGCTGGCGGTGTCTGGAGGACAACGCCAGCCATATGAACCCTTTTCCACCCTGGCCGCAAGGCGACTGGATCGGAAAATCGGCGCACTTATTGTTTCTGTGCAATAGTGGCAAGGATATCATCACATGATCAATTCATGGTATGGGAAATACACCTGCTTGAAATACGAAGTTAAGTAACTCTCTTCAGGTAAAAATAATGACAATTTCTGACACACTCGGAGGATGAGCATTGTCAAACTTGCTCTTTCGAACATGACGCTGGAGAAACTGGACTGTGTCTGGTAAAAATCAAGTCTGGCATTAGGGAAGGGAAATGTATTACTTTGAAATATATGGTATACATATTATAGAGTATATCCAACTGTGCATTAAAAGAATATTGCAGCTCACAGAGAAGTTCCATAAACATACAGCAGCTGTAGGCCAGGTGCCCCTAACTAGACGAAAATCTGAGATAATTTGAAAATATTATTTTCTTATATGGCTGTGGATATTGTACTCCTTGTAATATATGGCCCCTGGTCCTATTATCTTATTCCACACTCCTTGCGTCATTGCAATCAGCTCGTGTTAAAAACTTTAACCAGTCCTAGCTTTTTAGACAGGATCAGAAGTCTTCTGGACTTGTATACCAATATGTACCATGAGAAAATTTAATGCACGATTTGTGGGCTACAGAGCCAGGCCAGTCTGAAGGTGTCCCGCATACCATGCGTTGTATCCTCCGCATACCAAGTGGTGTAGTAAAAAATGAGCAAAAAACACATAATTGCCGGAGAAGTAGGCTTATTCATGAAAGAGCAAAAACATAATTAGACTGCTTTTTAATACAGGAAGCTCTATTACAACAATGCAAAGTATCAATTTGGCTTGGATCCCAGTTTTTGTCAATGTGGAGTGCTCCTTAGACTGTCTTTTTTTTCAATGAAATATTCTACCAAACTTCTGCCTATGGTTAAAAAATAGTCTGGTGGACACTGACACATCCCATATGCAGGTGTAGCTTTATGATTCAAATCTCTTTATTCCAAACAATGCCAAAGACAGTAATACCGGTACATATATATGTCTTGTGAGCGGACACAAAATCATGCTTTCTTGGCACCTGATTATCAAAACAAACCTATCCCATCCAAACTCCCTCCCTCCACCCAAACCAGACTCATACTGCATGTTCCGATGAGAGCAGGACTACACATACTGCATATATTTCAAAGTCACAAACTGATCAAGCACTGGGGTCTGACTCCGACAATAGTAGGAGACAGAGATACTTGGGGCATGTTAATTCCCTAAAGTCCTGTGAGAGGAGAGGCAGGTAAGGGCGCCATAATTCCCTAAAGGATGCACCTTGGTTAGCAAGTGTCAATGAGGTCTTCTTCCTACCAAATATTTTCCATAGCCGATGCAGCCTTACCAAGTGAGTCAGCACCTATGTTGAACCCCAGTGTGTTGGAATATTCTGTATAGCTGCCCCTAGAGCGAGTCCTATCTGCTTCCACCATCGAGATTTCAAGGGTTATGTAAGAGGATTAGGTAAGCCTAGCAATAAATAGGAGGGGAATCTAGGCATTTGCCTACTGAGGTGAGAGTAGATCTCGTCGATTACCTGTGTCCAGTACGAATGGAGTCAACAGCAGCCCCAAAGTAGATGAAACGAGCACCCTTGATCCCTGCAGCCTGTCCAGCACTCTGCACTATGTTCTGGGTTCACTCTGTGTAGTCGTACAGGGGTGAAATACCAGTATGTGGCAGCTGTAATAAATGTTTCAGTGTTTCAGGTGGTGTGCCTCGCCCTGTAGTATTTTTCCTCGTTCCTTACCACTAAACTGCCTTCCTAGGTCCCATTCCCACCTCTGCTGCCTGGTCTTGTAAATGTGTCTATTTTGCAGATTCAGGAATGTGTATAGCTCAGAATTGAGTTGTTTATCTTAGGATTTAGTAAACAGCCATTTCTCATATGGAGTGAGGCGTCTCTGAATGTTAGGCCTGTTGCATGGGTGTAGCAGCCAATGGTAGAGCTGTAAACAATGCATCCCTCGAGTGAAATCCAGGCTGTTAAGCAATGGTGTTATTGGGACGGGAAGCAAGTCAGGCCACATTTAATGTTAGTTTGATCCCAGGCTTCCATTGTTACCTCTGTGATAGTGGATCCCTATAGATTTTTCTGCCTTTTTTAGAAAGGGGATCTTTCAGAGGTGCCCGCTACAGCTCTATCCTGGAAAAGCCAGTGTTTTTACAGATTCAGCCTGATTCCACTCCACCAGGTAGCGCAGTTGAGCTGCCTTGTGGCATAAGTGGAGATCCGGGATATCCTGGGCCCCATCCTGGGGTCGAAGATATCTTATCTCCTTTGTCATATGTGTTTCTTCCCAAGCCAAATGAACTGTAGCAGTTCTGTTTGCAATTTAATAAATATACCCTTGGGTGGGGCCAATGGGAGTGTTTGTGAATAGACATAATATCTTTGGGCGTATAGTCATCTTGACAGTTCAATTTCAATTCAAAAATAAGTTTATTATGACCAATTGGTCTTTAAACTACACATACCATCATAACACAGCTAAAAGTGCAATTATTAAAATATTTTCAAACAACCTAAAACCAAAATTCATGATTTCTCATGAAACTTGTTTTTGTAATATCATGCTGAACTCCAACCAAGATGCCTAAAAATTCCATATTTAAAAAAATACATATTATAATTCCAAACATTCAATTTGACTCTGATTGTCCCTCCATGGGCCCTTCTTACCATTTCCTTAATTCATGAAAAATCTTTTGGCTTCTTGGACAAACTTTGCCAAGGCAATTGCAATGTCCAAGAACTGCATGTATGTAAGAAGCTCAATTTCTTGTATCCTTGACCTTATTCCATATTTTTTTTAAATTGGCCTTAAAATCAATCGTCGCACACATAACAATTTTGGGCAATCAATTAAAATATGAACACAAGTACATTTTGAACCAATACTGCATGTACCTTTACCAGTGTTATCCATTAATATATTTTTTATTTTCTCATTTGACCGTGCAGGATTAATGTTTATTCTCACCCATAGTAATTCCAATCTCAACCAGTGATTTGGTGCGGTATATAAATACGGATACCAATTATCATTACTCCAGCTATTTAACATAAAATGTCTCGACAGTTGCTATTCTTCACAGCCAGGATATCTGGTGATGTTTCCAGCGGGCTCAGTCACTTCTGACCTGTCTGTGTAAGGATTGGTAGTTAATAGAGGAGGTCGACTGGAGGGTGGGTGCCAGTTTAATCCCCAGATAGGGAATCAGAGCTGCTGTATACTGAATAGGGTATTGCAGCATTAGTTGGGTCACCAAAGTGGGGTGGTATGGAAAGTCCAAGCACCTGCAATTTTTCTACATTAACCTGAAAGACTGACACTAGGCCGAAGGTCTCTAATTCCATTAGGAATGCTGGCAGGGCTGTGGCAGGTTTATCTAGGATCACCAGCACATACAAGCTTATGGTGTGTTGCTCCCCCCAAAATGGCTCCTGTGATCTCTGGATTGTTTTTGACCAGCTGAGCTAGAGGCTCCATGTACAGAGCAAATATTAAGGGTGACAATGGGCACCCTGTGACATGCCCCTGGCCAATTAAGGAGGGGGCAGAAGTGTGACCGTTAACCCTTACCATCGCCATAGGCAGATGATAGAAGTTCAGGACCCATGTCTTGAGTTTTTCACCTGGACCAAAGTGGGTGAGAGCCTGTTCCAGAAAAGCCCAATGAACTCTGTCAAACACCTCTTCGATTTCGATCGTTAAAAGCATGAGCTCTCCCGGTGTACGCGCAGTCTTCGCTATAATATGTAGAATGCGTTTGGTGTTGTCGTTCGTATGCCTCTGGGGGATGAGTTCTCAGATCTGGGTCTATGATTGAAGGCATATGCGGGCCAGGTCTACTGGCCAGGATGCCTGTGAACAGTTTGAGGTCTTAATTTAAAAGAGAAATCAGCCGGTAGCAGCTGTACTGTTGATTGTCTTTGCCCGGCTTAGGTATAACATCAACTGAAGAGGTCAGCATCAAGGTAGGGATCGCACCAGGTGCAGCAAAGAAATTACAGTCTATTGAGGATGGGGGGCTAGGGCGTGGCAGAAGGTTTCATAAAAAAAAGAGGTTTATCAGTTTGAACCCACTGATTTAGCAAGATTCAAATGAAAAATTGCTGATATAGATTCTTCTGGGCAAATGTCATCATCTAGAGATTCAGATTGATCAGGTGTGAAGCTGAGGTGTGTTTCAGGAAGTGCTGTCTACAGGATCGAGGCACTGGCCGAAGTAGAGGTTCGCACAGAAGTCTTTAAAGGAATCTGCTATGGATTTATCGTCAGTGATGTGACCCTTGTATTGTACCTCTCCTGAGGCCTGCTACTGCACACTCAGCTTGTTGGCTAGTAAACTGCTAAATTTGTCCCCTCTAAAGTAATAGGAGTGATGAAGGCAGTGGAATGCGTATTCTGCCTGGTCTAGATCTATGCTGTCCAATTGGAGCTGGGAGCCATCAGTTGACGCCAGAGTCTTGGCGCGCCAGTGTGCTGGTGTATGCATTCTAACTCTTTCACTTGTGAGTAAAGGCTATCTCTTTGCATAATATGTTGTCGGCTATAAAAATAGCTATCAGTTCTCCCTGTTTGACAGTTTTAAGGGCTTCCCAGAGTGTAGCTATGGAGACCTCGGGGAGTGTTGTTGAGTATGAGATAATAAGTTATAGCCTTTTGGATCTCCATCACCACTTCGGGCACTGCAGCGTTGTTTCGCGCAAGCGTCAGGTTCAGAGAGGGTGGTCTATTGTGGGAAATGACATTGAGACTGAAACTGCTGTGTGGTCAGAGAGCACCGCTGGGAGAATTTCTGTCCCTGTGGTTAGGGTTTGTATGTCTTTCCTGCCAATTAGCCAGTCTAGTCTGGCATGCATCTTGTGCTTGTGTGAAAAGAAGGAGCATTCACATGCTTGGGTGTGGGCTTTCCTCCATTAATCTTGGGGACCCTGTTCCCTTAACCACCCGCGTCCTCCCCTCAACAGTGCCCCCGGCTGTCAGTGTCTCTGTGTTGACCTATCCAGGTCGTTGTCAAAAACTAAATTATGATACCCCCATCAGAACCCCTTTTCTTCCGTAAAAAGTGCCTCTGTGGGTGCTGTGCATATAAAGTCCTCCTGACCCTCATTTGATGTATATATGGAGCCTTCCATAATAGGCCGATCCCCGAGTGTGAACTGGTAGGTGAGCAGTCTGCCTTTAAATTCTGCCCCTCTGTGTCCTATAACCATCAACATAGCCACCCCCGCTGTCTTGGTAGAAGCAGAGGAGAAAACTGGTGGGGAACGCACATGATTGAAGACAGTGACAATCCTTTGAGAGAAGGTGGATCTCCTCAATTAGGCACATGTCTGCCGCTGAGTCTCCAAATATGAGAAGTTGATTTGCATTTTACCGGTGTAGGGAGACCCATTACATTAAGCGTGAATATCTTAAGAGTCATGATTGCCATTGAATCTGTGTACGTTGTGAATGGCTGGAATTGGATGCAGATTGTGGCTAGTGTGTTACCTGGTGTATAGCATCTGTGTTCTGTAGATCGGGCGTGGCTTAGCGAGCCACGACGGCGGCTGCTGCTTGCTGAGGCTCCTGATACGGGCGGCCCATTAGTCCCTTCATCTCTGGCCTTTTGGGGTCAGAACACCCCCTCCAGACACCAGATCACCAGCGGCACCGGGAGCGCCAGAGGAGCGAGAAACCAGCACTGCCCTGGCTCCACGGACCCGAGACCAAGATGGCGGCGACCCATCACTGACAGGGACGGGGGAGAGCGGCCGCAACCTGCCCGGACTTGCGCTGCTCGGTGGATGTGAGGGGCTGATTCCAGCTACACGGTGACCTCCCCTGCCATTGAGCATCGGGCTTGGCAATATAACCTGATGCTAGCGGACCTCCGGTAATGTCCACGTGAATGACGGAAACGGCCGACGAACGCTGGACACCACCTCTCTGCTACGGACTGCTACGGAAGGCAGGGGAGACCCTAGCCCCCCTCCCAGACACACACCGTGACCCCGGGAAGAGCCTGGGTATCGGTTTCCACCCCCCGGGGGCACAGATAATAGACAGGAACTGCTGAAATCAGAGTCGCCTGACCCAAACATGGCACCCACGCCGGGACACCGTCGGAGCGAAGAACACTATCGACCCTGAAAGCAGATATTTGGGGGTGAGTGCTGCGCCCAGCTGTTGTTTCTGTGGGCCACTCCTCCCCCTCTTGCCGCAGGTTACCCTTGACAGCCCGGGCACCCTGCAGGCAAACCGACCGCAAAAATTGCCTCTGCCTGACCCTAAGATGGCGGCCAGGGTCGACTGATCTGGGCAAGGTCCCGGCCCCATTCCTGGATACTCCACAGCAGGTGGTGCTCCCGGGGGCACCCTTGACTATCCCTGTTGGGCTGGAATCAGACTGTTCTTGAGGGGTGATCCCCCTCCCTATTTCCAGCGTAGGTGCGCTTAGAGGACTGATGCAGGATATAATGTGTGCAGTGGGCCCCGCCTGACGAGCACGACTGGCTATATGGCGGGGCGGCCCCCGTTGGGGCACGGGCGATCTCAGGGCACTGTACGCCCCATACCACAAGAAGGCGGCGAGCCATACGACTGCCGCGCAAGGGAGCGACATCCCGACCACACTTCCGCACCTGAAGAAGACAAACACGAACACTGCACCCCAGATCATCGCCATGGGAAAGTCAAGGGCCACACAACAGATTGCCATCCCTGAAACTGGACTGTGTTAGACGGACCGGGAGGGTCGGCCGAGATTACGGGGAGAGGTCTCCAGGGAGAGCCGTCTCCAACGACTGTACAGGTAAGTAACTTCCCCCCCACAGACGGACACCACACAAGATTGAAGGTTAACGAGACTTTATATGCAATTCTTAGGTTACGTCGCTATGATACAAGGAGGTCTGGACTCAGGGGTCCCCTCGGTTCTGATCTCTGGTTGAGGAGAAAGGGTAGCGGGACAGTCTTAGTTACCAATGAGTTAAATAGCTCTCAATCCTCGAGCTCGGCGTGGTTGCTGATCGGGCCGTGGAGGAGCCAAGCAGGTCCCGAGATGGATGAAGGATGGTCGACGGGCCGTGGAGAAGCCAAGCAGGTCCCGATGAAGATGATGGTTACAACGGTCCGCGGCCTCGCCAGCAGATCCGGACGACGGTGAAGAATGAAGGTTACGACGGCTGTGGCAGCGCCAACAGGCAGGACGATGGTGCACAGGACAGAGCTACGGCAGCGCCAGTAGTCCGTCCAGGATGAGTTCCTCTTACGTCTCTCGACTCCAAGATACAACTGACTTCCTGCTCTGGAGCTGTCCCAGTTATAGGGCTGGCGTGCTTTGATGTCCGGACCCTCGCACTTGGAGGTCGGGAGGTCCGGGATGAGGGAGTCCAGACACCCAGCAGGGGGGTGGAGCCAGCGCCCGGGGAGGCGATGGGCGAGCGGCACTGGGCGGGGGGAGAGCCATCGGCACCTCTCTCTCCCATTGACTTGCCAAGTAGCCCGCTCACCTCCTGGGTGGAGGGTGGTGCCGGATTGTCTGAGGCTGGGCTAGGCCCAGGGTTGAGGTCGATCGGGGGCCAGGCGGCCTCGTGGCGAGGCGTCCAAGATGGCGGCCCGGGCTGGGTGCATGGGCCGGCAGTGGATCGGACCCACGAGGTTATCATGTTCGAGGGCAGGGGTCCCTGAGGGGACGTAGGCGTGCAATGGTGGTGTGTGGTGCTTGCGTGACTGGGCTCGGGCCTGGTCGAGCCGGGGGAGAGCGGCCCGTCATGTGGCCTGTCCAACAGACTGGAAAACCAACCTCGCAATAGCACCCTCACCAAGACGCCCTCGCCGCAACCAGACCCTACCATATCGGACAAACTAGACAAAGTCCTGGCGGCCATTGAACTTTCCAGGGCCTCCATGGAGGAACGCCTGGGCTCTCTTACCACAGACATCAACCTAATCCGCGACGACCAGCGGAAGCTGGCGAATAGGGTCTGAGAGGGAGAGAAGACCCTGGCAGACGTACAACCCACTTTGAAGACCCTGCAATCGACACTTCGTTTGGCCATGGACCGTCTGGCCATGGTAGAGGACCGGGTGGACGATTTGGAAGGACGCTCTTGGCGCTGCAACATACGTGTAATAGGATTGCCGGATGGGGTTGAGGGAGCACACCCCATCGAATATGTTGAGGCTCGGGTAAAATCCTTTACTCCGACAAATACCACACCCTCTTCTTCTCATTGGAACGGGCCCACCAGGTCCCAACCGGGAGACGGATACCCGGCAGCGCCCCTCGCCCCCTACTAGCGAAATTCCTCCATTTCCAGGACCGGGACGCAGTGTTACGGGCGGCCAGACGTGCCGGCCCTCTGCAGGTCTAAAAACCAGCACGTCATGGTCTTCCTGGACTACGCCAAGGCGGTGCAAAAACTAAGGGCGTCCTTCCTGGAGATGAAACGACTCCTACGGGAGAATGACGTACAGTACTCTCTGCTCTTCCCTGCCAGCCTGAAAGTAATCCACACAGGCTCCACCCACTTTTTCTCCACGGCCGAGGAGGCGTGCGACTGGGCTGATCTCCACTGCACGCGTGTTTCGGCTGCGACCCAGTCACAGAAACGCAACCACAGGACACCCCGCAATAGGAAGGGAGTCACACAGCAAACGCAACAGCAGTGACAACAGAACTGGAGAGATCCTACTAAACGCCGAGAAGTTAAATCCCCGGACCTGGAGCAGCTTATGCAGGAGCGTCGCGGAGCCCTTCAAGCCGTAGCGGATCTTGGGGCTCCCCAATCAGAGGAAGACGTCGAGGGGATCCCGCACCTTTTTTCATCAAGTAGTGAAGAGGACAGCAATTCACCCCACCCCACAGCTGATTCCATCACCATGCCCCCAGTCCCACCCTTGATCACTGACTCTGCCCAATGGCGACATCACTGGCTGCAAACTGACAACATGCTCATCTGGAGGATCAATGCGGTTGGGCACCCCATCTGGGGTCCACCCACCCCACCCTGTCAGGACATGATGGACACAGTACACCCCGAATGGACCACCACTTCTCCTGCAATCGCCCAAAAAGGAACTTGCCTCGCAGGCCTGGCCTGCCACCACCAAGATTTGACTGTTCGCTCCCTGGTTCTAGGAGAGCTAGTTTGGACGCATTGAGCTTGCCGATGCACCCCACGTATTGGGACAGTTTTCCCATTCAGTTGTTGGTTTCGTTTACCCTGTTCGCACATCCCCTACACCCCACAGGAGACATGAGCATAATGGCAGATGACACACATGGAGGAAGGCAAACGGCGGCTATCTCCACACGCAGCGCCACCACGCTCACAGACATGCCCATATATCCTGTATTCGAGCAGCCACATCGAGGTGGAGGCCACCCTTCTCATACTGTCCCATGCAGCACGCAGACGTTAATATACTCACTCTGAACGTGCGTGGCTTACACACGCCACGTAAGAGATATACGGCCTTTGCGCCAACAAGCCCAAATCGCGTTCCTACAAGAAACACATTTTACAGCAGCAGAGACAGACAAACGAAGATCCCGCTGGTGCGGACTCATGTGCGCCACATCATACTTGGCATTTGCGTGTGGCGCGCTCATCTGGATTCGCCCAGGCACCCCCTTTCAGGAGACACGTAGGGTAGTGGATAAGGAGGGAAGGAATGTCCTGTTGGAGGGTCTACTGGACGGGCAGCCAGTCCTATTAGGTAGCATTTACGCACCCAATACTGAGCAGGATAGGTACTGGGACTCCCTCTCGGGTGTGCTCTCCCAATTCACCACGCTCCAGTGGATACTGGGGGGCGACTACAACTGTGAGCTTGAGGTTACACTCGACAGATCCCATCCACCACCTCCACATTCCCCAGCGCACACACGATCCGGAAGATTCCGTCGCTGGGTCACACAATGGCCACTAGTAGATGCTCGGAGAGCGCACTATCCCCATAGTCGGTTGTATTTGTTCAGCTAATTCCCACATAATCTGCGGACCAGGCTTGACAGGTTTTTATGCACCCCATCACTAATACCCACGGTCCAACACACTGACTACTTAGGCCGCATGATCTCAGACCACGAAGCACACATCCTAAGTATCCGTTGGAGACCACCGCAACCTCCAGTAACCCACTTGGCGCCTCCCGAGAGACTGTCTCACAGACCAGGTATTTGGACACGATCATGCGCATACGATCCAAGAATATTTTACTTACAACACCGGGACCGCCGCCTCCAGACTCGTGGAATGGGATGCAATAAATGTAGTTGCACGGGGCGCTTGTATTAAACAGATAACGGGGGCCTGCCACACACTTGAACACACACTCGCCGACACAGAACGTACGCTAGCAACACTCACCAAGAAGGAGGATGCTCAGTCGGCTACAGTGGCCCAGGTAGCTGAGGCCAAAACGAAATACGCCACTGCTCTAGCGGATCTGCGCAAGTTCAACTTCCGAGCTTATGCCGCTCGTGTCCACAAAGAGCGGGACAAAACGGGCACACTACTGGCGTGGTTGGCGCGTCAAGACGAACGCGACACCCATTACCGAAATTCAGACCCCGCGGGCACTCTGGTGCGCTCTCAACAAGACATACTCGATGCGTTCCAGCACTATTATGCTGCCATGTACAGCACCCAGACACACTATCGGCAGGAAGCGGTCTCCCAATTCCAAGATTCACTGCCACTTCCCCATATCGCGGAGGCAACCAGGGGTACCCTGGATGCGAAAATCACAGTGGCCGACGTCTCCAGTGCGAAACGCTCCCTAGCTCGGAATAAGGCCCCAAGCCTTGATGGGCTACAGTACCTTCTCCACATTGTTGACTCACCGGTTCACGGCCATGATCGCAGATGTTCTCGAGCGAGGGGAACTCCCAAGTTCTCTCCGGGGATCGGTGATTGTGTCAGCTATCCTCCTACCGCCCCATCACACTCGTCTCAGCGGACTGCAAACTCCTGGGGAAAATTCTGGCCACCCGATTTGAACAAATACTTCGGCCCCTAACACACACAGACCAAAATGTTTTTGTCCCCGGCAGGAGCACATTCCAGAACATTAGACGAGTCTTTCATATTCAGGATCAGGTGGGTGACGCCTTTCCACGCGCGGCCTGCATTATCCTAGATCTCGAAAAAGCGTTCGATACAGTGACCTGGCCATACCTCTTTGCTGTTCTCCGTCGGACGGGAATAGGTCCCACCCTTATATAATACACTCGGCTGCTCTACACTAACCTGACGTCTCGGGTCAGACTCGGCAAATACATCTCGGCCCCGTTACGAGTCGAGAGGGGTACAAGATAGGGCTGCCCCCTTTCGCCGCTGATCTTTGTCTTGGCCGTAGAGCCATTGGCGATCCGCCTGCGCCGGGAGGGCGCAGTATGGTGCATTCCCATAGCCATCTTTTACTATATGTTCAGGACATCACCAAGGACCTAACCACCATATGGAAGATCCTTTCCGAGTTTGCAGAGGCATCTGACCTCCAAGTGAACTGGGAGAAATCGGTGGCGTATCCCCTGCATCATTCCCTTGACCCTCGAGAAGTCCGGATCGGTATGCAGAACCTCTCTTGGACCAAGGGCGTCCCTCGTTATCTGGGAGTCCGCCTCTATCGATCGCCCACCAACATTTACGAGGGAAATCATCGTAGAGTCCTCGCCAGCATCTGCGCCTCGGTGGGCTTTCGGAAAAACCTCGCATTGGCCCCTATTGGTGGTGTAGCACTCGCAAAAATGGTCATTGTCCCCCGACTATTGTACTACTTCACCAACCTTCCGGTTGTCCCACCCAGAAGCTTCTTCCGTGAGTTGGACACGCTACTGCGCACACTCATGTGGGGAAATGGCCGACATAGAATAGCCCTCGCCAAGCTCCAACTACCCACCACACAGGGGGGCCTGGGCACCCCTGCCTTCGAGTTGTACTTCCTGGCAGCGCAACTCCAGTGGCTGTCATACTGGATGGCTGTCAGACACTCTGGGGAAACTCACACATCACACGGGGGTATTCCCACACCGGAACTCTGTCGCCTGCTGCTCCCCGGAACCAAGCCCCGTCGTGCATATCCCTTGCATGTGTCTGTGGCCCGCCAATGTATGTTACGTATACACCGTATGGTGCCAAGGACACCTTGCTATTCCCCACCACTACCACTAGTGGGTTGGCCCCGAAGGGACTCATACTTCACAAGCGCCATGGTACACATATGGACAGAATCTGAGATCACGGAGGCGGAGACACTATTTGCAGAGGGCAACTTCGCCCGTACAACCAACTCATAGAGGACCACAGCCGCCCGCCCGGACAGTTTCTGACACATCACCAACTCATTGACTGCTTTCGCCCACACAGCGACCTAACAGCAGGCGAACGTGCGACGCACCCTGTAATTCACACCATCCTTTACATGGGTTGCGGCAGACACCTTGTCACTTGGCTATATAAGTCAATCTGGGAACTCACATACAAACCTTTACTCACTCTGAGGGCTACCTGGGAGGACGGGTTCGGATGACAATTGCACGACTGGGAGTGGGGTAGGGTGCTAGAATTCCCAAAGAAAGTCTCGAGAAGCCCAAGGATCAAAAATATACAATTCTATATTTTACACCGGGCCTATCAGTCCCCTGCACGCCTACAGCGGTTCTATCCTGACACTCAGTTCTTATGCTCCCGATGTCAATCTCCGGACTCACACTTCCTATACATGTTCTGGAGTTGCCCGACCTTTCAGTCCTACTGGTCAGCCATTCTTGACTCGATTTGCACCCTCACAGGCCTCGCAGACCTACGCTCCTGGGAGGCAGTTGCGTTAGGGATCTTCCGCAGGCCAAAGACACACAAGGCACAGGACAGATATGCAGCCCATCCCTGCCCTTAGCTAAAAGGAACATAGCCATGCAATGGCGGGTGGCTGCTGGACCTTCATTTGAGACATGGGTGGGAGCGGTGAAAAAATGGGCTATGGCAGAGGAAGACACACTGCGGGAGTCGGAGGCAAGGGGCCAGCGTAAGCACCCTATATCTTTGGAATGGGCCACACTGTCCTACCAATTTCTGCTAGCCCACCAAAGCGACGCCCGAACACCTCGCAACGCGCTGCCACGTTATTGTTATTGTTATTGTTATTGTTATTGTTATTTTTGATTTGTAGCGCGCTCAATCACCTACAGGCCTCTAAGCGCTCGGGAAAGATGGTAAAACAACAACTTTGACAATACAGACGGCATCCACTAGCCTAAGTGGCTCATAGGGCTCTCCTGAATAACAGCGTTTTCAGCCCCTTTCTAAAACGTAGGAGGTTTCCTTCCTTACGTAGTGGCTCAGGTAATGTGTTCCATAGGTGAGGAACCAGCACCGAAAAGGCTCTTCCACCCTTGGTGGCAAGTTTGTACCGAGGGCAGACTAGTAGCTGAGAGTCTGAGGATCTGAGAGCCCTCTTTGGGCTATACACTGCCAGACGGTCTTTAATGTATGCGGGCGCCATGCCATAGATGGCTTTATGGGCTATGCACAAGTTTTTAAATTCCACTCGCTCCTTGATAGGGAGCCAGTGGAGACTTTGTAGCAGGGGGGATGCTTTAGTGCGTCTTGGCAGTCTGAAGATAAGACGTGCAGCGTCATTCATCACCACCTGTAGCCTATTTGTCAGGGTTTTTGGTAGGCCAAGGTAGAGGGCATTTCCATAATCTATACGTGAGATCACAGTGGCTGCGACGATGGAACGTAGCATAGATTGGGAAATGATAGGCACTAATTTCCGTAACTGTCGGATAATATTAGTACAGCTGCCCACTACTGAGGAAATTTGGTTGACCATAGAGAGGTCACAGTCCAATTTGATCCCCAGGCTCTTCACGTTCAGGCTGGGTTTTAGGGCTGGACCTAGCTCTGCGGGCCAGTAGAGGTCACACCATGGTGAGGTGGCAGGCACGTCCCCGACAGCACCAACGCCTCTTTAGTATGCACATGATTTAATCTCCCCTTCCTTCATCACATTCCGCCTCCCCAGCTTTTCGCCCTGCGTCACTCCTCACCCCCCACCATCGTCCCCCCCCCATCGCCTTCTTAATAGATGTGCCCTGTACAATCTGTTTAATCCTGCTCCCCTGCCTCAGTCTTCGCCTCTCGATCCCCCCCTCTTTCCCAGTTTTTCTGCCCTCATTGGGGTTTTTTCTCCCCTCTCCCCCGTCCCTACCCGATGCCACTAGGCCAGCTAACAGTGCATAGGCCAGTTATGTAACTAGTTATCATACAGGTCATCCGTATTGGCCAGAACCGCATGAATTGACTTCACTACTGCCTGCTGTTCCTCTGCTATCTCCGTGTGGTCAGGGCAAGCAGCTCCTCTCTCCATCCCGGGGCCTTGTCACCGAGGTCTGCGGTTCTTCAAGCGAGTTGTGGAAGACTCTGACATATGTGCCTCCACGTTTAAGTCTATGCCTAGTAGATTTTTGGAGGTCTCTGCCAGGGACCGCAGTTGGACAAATTTCCCTTCCAAAATAATGCAAAAATGGTGACCCCAGGAAAAGGAAACCACAGTGGCAGCATTCCCAATTTTATGTCTGTTTTGAGAGGCACCCTTAGGATGTAGTGGAAGAGGTCCCTGACATAGTTAAAAATGGCATCACCTTCTGCCTTGGCTTCTATGCTCCCAATGTGGATATTATCCTAGCAGTATCTATTCTCAAGATCTTCAGCATGTGCTTGAAGGTCTAAATGTTGCTCACGGAGGTGGATAACCTTGTGTTGAAGGGACTTTACATCCTCCTCCTGGACGTTCCTTTGTTCTTCCAGGGTCGCAAGACAGTCCCTCAGGGAGTCCAGGTCTTATCTGACCACACTGTTGTCTTGGGACAGATCCCACTTGACTGTCTGCAGGTCATCTCTAAAAGACATGAATAGCTATTCAAGGAAAGAACAGGTCACGGGTTCCAGTAGTAAGCATATCCTTGAGGGTGCGATCTTTTGTAGAGAAGCCCATCGCCAACCTCTCCAGCTGACAGGCCAGGTCCATCCCATTCCATTTCATGGCAGAGGTTTCTCGCAGATGTCTCCCTCTACGCAGTACTTGCAGCCCAGCCACCTCATGGGCAGTGTCCACAACACAGGGCCATGGCATGGCCAAGAGTACCACATCTCTGGTGGTCTCTCCCTAATGAGCTTGTCTCTGAGTGAGAGGTTGCCAGCAGGATCAAGTGTCTCTCCCGTAAGGTGGGGGGGCTGTGTCAATCAATCAATCAATCAATCGGGGTATTGTAAGCATGCTTCTCACCCATGAGGGTCCGAGGGGGACTGAGGGGGGGTATGCAGATCCGTTCAGCCAAAGTGACAGGTCTTGAGGGTCTTCCTGAAGGTGTTTAGGGAGGGGGCGCGTCTGATGTCTGTCAGTAGCTCGTTCCAGGTTTTGGCTGCAATGTGAGAGAACAAACTTCCACCTGCTCTGGTTCTGTGGATGTGCGGGGTTTCAGCTAGTGCAAGGTTGGAAGACAGGAGGTTTCTTTTGGGTATGTTGAAGTTTACTCAATCTTTGAGGTATTTGGGTCCATTGTTGTGTAGGCATTTGTAGGCGTAAGTAGAGGATTTTGAAAGTGACTCTGTTCTCCACGGGGAGCCAGTGGAGTCTCCGTAGGTGTTGGTTGATGTGTTCATGTCGGGGGATGCAGAGGACGAGTTTGGCCACAGTGTTCTGTATTGTCTGGAGCTTGCTGAGTAGGGACTTGTTGAGACCGGTGTAGAGAGCATTTCCATAGTCGAGCTTGCTGGTTATGAGTGCATGGGCTTTCAAGAATCTGCCAAGACTCTACTAACATCCTATCTTACCAACAGATCCTTTCCAGTCGAACTAAATGAATCCAGCTCTCAAACATTCAAACTACATTGTGGCGTCCCGCAGGGTTCGTCTTTGAGCCCTATGCTGTTCAATATTTACCTGACCCCTTTGGCGGCTCTAATTAGACAGTTTGGGTTCTCTATGGTATCCTATACAGAGGACACGCAGGTAGTCGTCTCATTAACCAATAATTAGGAGGAGATTGCTGACCGCTTTAATAACTGCATGCTCCACGTCAACTCTTGGATGCAATCTAACTGCCTCAAACTTAATGGCAGTAAGACCGAAGTACTACTGCTTGGTGCCAATCCCCTGGAATGGTCTCTGAAATGGTGGCCACCTGAGCAGGGTGAATGCCCTAAACCTGTCTCAAAGGCAAAACATCTTGGGATTACCTTTGACCACAGGCTGACATTTGACAGCCAAATCAATGGCCTTACTTCCACCTTCTGGGCAATCCTGAGAATGATTAGGAAGATTTGTGCCGTCATTCCCCTTGAGGCCTTAAAAACAGTGGTGACGGCCCTTGCCATCTCCAGGCTAGATTACGGAAATGCCCTATATATAGGGATCCAAACACAATTCTTGAAAAAACTACAATGTCTGCAGAATGCAGCAGCAAGACTGATTCTTGATATCCCTAAACACGAGTCAGTCTCCAAACAGCTTGAATCACTGCACTGGCTCCTGGTTAAGAAAAGAATACTGTTCAATGCATTGTGCATCACATTCAAAGCTCTCCAGGGTAAGGGTCCCTCCTTCCTGACATCACGCTTAAAATACTACTGGCCGTCTAGGAACCTTAGATCTACTCAACAAAAACTTTTGCAAATACCTAGGTTTAAACAAGCATGTTGGGGAGGCAGAAGCTTCCTCTTGATACTTGCCAAGATCTGGAACCTTTCACCATTTACAATTAAAAACAGCTGTGATCTGAAAACATTCAGGAAGGTAGTTAAAACATGGCTATTCCAATCTGACCTCTAGGGCTGCCACATTCTAGCCGTCTATGGTCTCTGAATCCGCAGCGCCAAGACGCCTCCGGGCATTCGATTTGCTCTACAAATCTAAAAATCAAATCAAATCAAATCACGGGTGACGGTTCTTCTTGACTCCCGGGGGATCCATTTGAAGGTCTTCCGAAGAATGCAGAGGGTGTTGAATCAGCTGGATGTGACGGCATTGACCAGTCAGTTCATAGCGAATGATGAATCAAGTACGATGCTGAGGTTTTTGGTGTGGTCTGAAGGGGTAGGAGGGCTTCCAAGAGCTTTGGGGCACCAGGTGTTGTCCCATGCTTAAGGGGTGGTTCCAAGGACAAGGACTTTTGTCTTTTCAGCATTGAGTTTTAGGCAGCTGTTGGTCATCCAGACTGCGACATCATGCATTGCTCTCTGGAAGTTGAGTTTTGTGGTGGTGGGGGTCTCTGGTGAGGGAGAGGATAAGCTGGATGTCATTAGCGTAGGATACAATGTTGAGGCCGTGTTGTCGGACGATGGCTGCGAGGAGGGCCATGTAGATGTTGAAGAGGGTTGGGCTCAGTTATGACCCCTGTGGGACTCTGCAGATGTTTCCATGAGGGCAGAGAGGAAGGGTGGTAGTCTGATCCTTTGGCTTCTTCCGGTGAAGAACGATTGGATCCAGTCCAGGGTAGTTCCTTGTGTGCTGGCGTCATGTAGTCTGTCAAGTAGTGTGCGGTGGGAGACGGTGTCGAAGGCTGCTCACAGAGTGAGGAGGATGTGGGCTGTGGATTGGCCTTGGTCCGGGAGGTCATCTGTGGCGACGTGTAGGGCGGTCTTGGTGCTGTGGTTGCTTGGAAATCTGGATTGGGGTGGGTTGAGGACGGCGTTCTCGTTGATGAATCGTGTCAGTTCCCAATTGACTGCCTTCTCTGCCACCTTGGCTGCGAAGGGATGGAGCAAGATGGGCTGGTAGCTCTTGAGGTCGGAGTGGTCAGCCGTGGGCTTCTTGAGCAGGGGCCTTACTTCCGCGCGATTTCTGTCATCTGGAAAAGTGCCTTTTGTGAAGGTGGTGTTGATCGTCCGTTGTAGTTTGGGTGTGATGGTGTCCGTGGCCCTGTGGTAGATATGCGGGGGCAGGGGTTGTTGGGGGCCCCCAAGTGGAGGCCTTTCATGGTCGTGGCCGTGTCCTCTGTTGTGATTGTTGCCCAGTTTGAGATGGTGGGCTGGCTGCTGTTTCTGGCGGGCGGTTGCCTGCTGTGGCATCTTGTGGGTGGTCAACAAAGTTGTCGTAGAGTGTCCTGATCTTGAGGTGGAAATAGGTTCCAAGCTTGTCGCTGAGGTCTTGGGACGGGGTGATGTCTGTAGCTTCGCTGCATGGTTTGGTGAAATCCTGAATGACACTGAAGAGTTCCTTGGAGTTGGCGGAGTTGGCGAGGATTTTGTTGTGGAAGAAGTTCCTTTTGGTTGTTGTGATTCGATCGTGGTAGTCCGTCATGGCGTCCTTGTAGGTGGAGTAGGTATTGGTTGTCTTGGTGTTCCTCCAGTTCTTCTCCAGACATCTGCAGGTGCGACTGGCTTTTTGGAGATCGGTGGTGAACCAGGTGGCTTTCCTGGGGTGCTCTGTGCCGGGGTTGCTTAGCGGGGTGAGCTCATCCAGGCAGTTGGCGATCCAAGTGTGGAGTCCTGTGGCTGCGATGTTTGCGGCTGATGCCCAGGTGTGGTTGTCTCGGATAAGGGGTTCAGTTGCTCGTCGGTAACCTTGCTCCAGTTCCTTCGTGGTGGGCGGGGGATGGTTTTGGTGCCTTGGGTTTGACATCGGTGACAGGAAACGCAGTTGTGGTCGGCCATGGTGGTTGCGATGTGTGGCTGAAGTGAACACTGAAATGGGGTTGAGGGTGTGTCCTGTTCTTTGTGTAGGTGTTGTGACGAGTTGGTTGTGTCCGATGTTGGCAACGTTGTCCAGGAGGATGATAGAGTTGGGGTTGCTGGGGTTGTCGAGGTGGAAGATGAGGTCTCCAATGAGTATGTAGTTCATTGATGTGAAGGCGTGGGGTGCAATGAAGTCTGTGATGGTGGTGGTGAAGGGTGTCCGGGGGGGTCTGTAGACAAGGGTTCCTCAGAGTGTAGTTTTAGGGATGGTCTGGATCTGGAAGTGCAGGTGTTAGGCAAATGGGAAGGTTTTGCTGTGAAGTCTGTGATGGTGGTGGTGAAGGGTGTCCGGGGGGGGTCTGTAGACAAGGTTCCTTAGAGTGTGATGTTAGGGATGGTCTGGATCTGGAAGTGCAGGTGTTAGGCAAATGGGAAGGTTTTGCTGTGGGTGGTGAGGTGGAGGGTGCTCTTATGTGCGATGGTGAGGCCCTCTCCTAGGTGGTTGGGGCAGTCCTTCATCTGGATCTTGTATCCATCCGGGATGGCGGTGTTGATGTAGGGGCAGAGGTGGCATTGGTCCATGTCTCCATGTAGAAGGCTATGTCGGGCTATAGAGTTGAATAGGTTCCGGATTTCTATGGCATGTTTGTGTACGGAGCAAATGTTGAGGAGGATGCATCTTAGGGAGTAGTCGGTGCAGATGTCAGTGGTGCCAGAAGTCGGGGTGATGATGAGGGTCTAACGGCAGTGGAGGCAGGAGAACTGGCAGTGGGGCGAGTTCAGCGAGGCCTGTTGGCAGTCTCAGAGTCTTCTGGAGTTGAGTGCGAGGAGGGTGGTGGAGTCGTAGAGGTGGGAGGTTGTGGATCCAGGGTTTCTGGCACTGGTCGCGGTCGGGTTGCAGATGGGCGCAGACGCCTTGCCTTGGGCACGCCAGCCGTGCACCAGCTGTGCGACCGTGCAGCGGCCGCCATTAAGTAGGGGAGGGGGCAGGACTAGAGGTAGGGAGGCAGGAGTGGGGGCTGTGTCAGGGAGATGGGCTGTAGTGGTATTAGCAGTGGGAAACTAATTTAAGCTAAATTAAATTAATAAAATAATCAGGAGGAATAGGGACAAGTAAAATAATCAGTAATCAGTAAAAATTAGTCAGCGGGCAACAAAGAAAAGCAGGTAAGCAGAGGGCGAGGGGGACACAAGGCAAGCTAGGTCTGGATCACCTCTGAGGCTGGAATGGGTTTACTGGAACGGGCTGTTGGCACAAACCCTTCTCAGGGAGGACTCTGCACTGCAGCAGGGAGGTGGTGCTGCTGGGTAGAGTACTGACCTAGACCGGAGGTCAAGGTCCCATCCTGGTCTGATCCTCCTACCAATTCCCACGGCTTCAGGTTTGGCCCAGCAATGCAGGTCACAAGCTTGCTATCACTCTGTGCTTAACCCTCTTGTAGGTAGTGTGGGTGAGCTGTCCGTGAGGGAGCACTCTGCCAATGCATCTCACTGCTGTGCTCAGTGGGTTCCCAAAAGTTGGGCTGCGTCCATTCACTACCCCGGGGGAGGCACAGCCAGTAAGTCCTGCAGGCTGGTCTGTCCCTAGACCCCACCAATGCCTCTGATGTCCTGCTTCCCACAGACTCACTGGGTGGGACCACTGCTCCCAGCCATTATGATGTGGTGGGCCACTAGGGCAAGCTACCCGCCCAAGTAGCTGGGCTGTGGCCAGTCCCTCGGTCCCTCAAGTCATACTCCAGGAATGCACCAAGACACCTGACCACTCGCTGACTTCTCCGATTCCCCCAATACGTGAGGGCAACTTTCTCCACCACTTTCCTCTATATGGACTGACTCCACCAGAGGAGCAGGTGTAGGCTTCCCAGGTATGCTGTCTGGCTGAGCACCTCAGGCCCTGCCCCAAGACAGGTTGCAAGCCACAAACTCCAGTCCCAGGCTCCTTGTTCCCATATACTCGATACTATTTTTTTATCTATAAATATTTTGATGAACTGTCAAAGGGGAAACAGTTGTTGAATGTCTCCCAAAAGTGTCATTTGAATTTCCCCATATTAATTCCATCAAGAAAATGCTGTATGGCATGCAGGTAAACAGTAGCTCATGCTACTGGATGTATATATCAATGGAGGACAAGATTGTGTGACACAGTTGACGAAATTATCCATCAAGGAATTGTAATTTATGCAGCATTATCATTATGTGGCGCCTTTTGGTGACATTATTGTTTTGAATTTTGACAATTTAACACACTAATGCAAAAATGGATACCCTGTTATTTCTACATCAAATATAAAAGGTTATTTAGAAAATAAAAACTACCCACGTTCAACAGCTGTTATTCAAAGTGTTATTCCTCAACAAATAATGTTTCTATCCGGCATGGGAGAAAATTAACACCACTTTATTAAGACTGTCCTTTTCAACTCCCAGTGTAAAACAGTTCTTGTTAAACAATGTTACACTGTACGTGTGTGTGTTTTTTTTCTCGCGAGGATATTCCGGCAGCCGCTGTGTTGGTCAGGAGAATGTAGGGGCATATTATCAAGGGATTTATCTCCGCTATTTTGCTTTAAAAGCCAAGAAAGCGGAGATAAAATTATCTCCCTATTACCTAGCTGTCGCTAACACCTGTTAGCGACAGCTTGTAGGAGATAGCGACCATCTTGGGCCCCGCTTTTCATGTCAGAAAAATGTATCACTAATGACATGCAAAGTGGGCGTGCCAAGATGTCAGCAACTGGAAACAGTCGCTAACATCGCTATCTCCTATTACCAACTTTTGGAGATATTCGCGCTATATCTCCAAAAGCTCACACTTGCCCAGGAACAGTTCTTAGCCATGTTATCCAATGGGAGGTGGATAACATGGCTAAAAGCATTAGCTTGGTAATGCCTCATTATCGCTGATTTTTCAGCGATATTCATGCATTATTGCCGATTTTTATCGCATTTGCGATAAACCTTAGTAATACCAAGGTTTATCTGCGATAAAAATCGCCGCAGCTCGGCGATAATTTTTTATCGCTAACCAAGCAATAGCGATAATTATCGCTATTGCTTGGTAATATGCCCCTTTGTAATCTGCATATGTAGTTTTTTTGGGGCTGTTTTATTTTAAATGACATTCTGTAGGTGAAAGAGTTAGGACTGTGTACCCTTCCCATAGAACACAAGCAGGTTATCGTTCGAGCATCTTACACTGTGTGCTTCATTAAACTATGCAGCTTGCCTCTCCAGCCTGAAAGTGACTGAAGGAGTCGTAATCCAGCTGTACCTCCTCACAGGGCCGTACAGGCCAGGAGACATCTATATCAGGATGGATGTTGTGTGGCCTAGGCTCTGACAGTACCTCTTATACAGCGCCAGCTACAGCTTTTATATAATAACCTTTTCCTCTCTGGGGAGTAGATGGTTCTGTGGGGGGCGGGGGGGGGGGAACAATTTATTTCATATTTGTGTGTGTGCACTATTTCATTCTGTTTTTGGAAATGTTATTGTGATTGTCTCAGGAATTAGGGTGATAGCAGCTATTCGGACTTCCTTAATAGGATACTGTCTCTTCAGAAACGTCCACTCTGTGCTTCATTGCACATACTGGTGAAGTGGTGGTTTAATGTTTTTTTTCTCATCAGGACAATGTACAGGCATGCAGCCTCCTATATAAGGCCAACTGCTTCGCAGAGTTGGTGAATCTTGAAGCCTTCAGTAACCAGGTCAGGACTGGTGGAGCTCAGGACTCTGGTAACTACATCCTCATAACGAAAACCAAGTCCAGTGAGCGTAGGGTAGTCATTTCAGTCATCAAGGCAGGTAGTTTACTGCTTAGTGACTACTTAACAGTAATGCTTTCAAGCTGGCGCATTGCTTGTTCGCAGACGAGCACAACCTCTAGGACAGTGCCTTGGTAGGGACCACGGGAAAGCCAGATTTCCACTTTTAATAACAGGATGCAATTCTGATCAAGTACAGTCAACGCCTCTTCCGGTACGGTGCAACTAAACAGGCATCAGGAAAGCTGCTTGTGTCTGAGCGCTCACAGCATCTGGAAGAAAAGTTGCTATTATAGTTTGGAGTAGGAATGGTTGTCTTTGAACTTAAATACCAGAAACAATCATATTTGTATTGTACTCATTCATCAGATAGATGCTTTATCTTCCCTTGGCAGAACTGAATGAACGTGTATACAGTGCGGCTCACCTTTAACATTTTTTACTCAACTACAGTGAGCATAAGTTGGAGCTCAAGAACCACATATCCTTCAGAAAAGAACTTAAAACCTGGCTATTCGATAAATAATGAACCCCCTCCCTAAGCGCCTTGAGACCCTCTGGGTGAGTAGTGCGCTATATAAATTCCTGAACTTGAACTTGAACTTATAACTCTAACCATGCTGCAGGGTGCCTCCGTGACCCCATTTTGTCTGCATGCAGCTGCAGCAGGTACAATACACTATGCAAATTATTTGGTCGGACCGTGTTGGGGTACCTTTTCGGGTAGTCGGATCAGATTGGACTATCTTTTAAACAGGTAACACAGCAACAAGAGAGTATATAGGAATGGAAGCAATTTGAAAGGGGTATTTCCTGCTCAATTTACGGCCTGAGTGGGCCATGAAAAATCCATTTACTGAGTTACGGGCTGGGATAACCTATAATGATGCCTCAGCAGCTGGGCTCATTGATCTGAGATCGCCCCTAAATTAAACCCCTCACACTGTTACTCACCCCATCTTAATATCACCATCAAATGTTAACAGGGTTTGATGAGAAAATTATGTTTTTCTTGCCTTCCACATCTATTGTAAACCAAATACGTTTTATTCTAGAGACGAGGCAGGGGGTAGTTTCAATGAAAACCCTAATGAGTAAAGACTCACACCTGGTTGGAAAAGGTGTGAGCCAATGGAGCTTAACCTAAATATGCTGTTCAATTATTCACTGGATACAGTACAAGTACTGACATATGTGTTTGATATGCCCGCAGTCTCTCTAATTTGTATCAGCAGCACGATAGCAATATTAAGGAAAGCACATCTGTGCCTTTATGATATATGTATATTAGCGAGATGTTATTTAAATAAACATACATTTTGTAACAGAAGGTGCACAAGACATGAATACACTTTGTAGCAAAATACCTTTGAATATAGTAAATCATCTGTTTGACTTTGGATTCTTATTGTGTCACGTTATCTTTCATCTTTGTCTTCTAATTTGTTATTGCTCTAATCTTTTTTCTGTCGAAAACTGACACATTCATCGTTCTTCCTTCACTTCCAATATACCTGTTAAACGTGTTCACCTTTGTTCCAGCTGCTCCTCCAGATTAGGACCAGGTTTAACTCTGTGAAACATGGCATCTGCAACTGGATCCCATTCATCTTGAATCAAGCAAATGACCAAGTGGTTTGCCAAGTTAATTGAAAACATTTAGCTTTTGGGGTTGAGGAATGAGGCAACATTAAAGATTTAAATTGAAACCAGAGTGCATCACTTTCATCTGCTTCTCGCTGGTGGAACATATTTAAAAGGGATAGATGCAAGACTTCCATTATAGAAAGTCCCTGCAGCTAATTACCGTGAGCCCACCTTAATCACTATAAATAGAGAATAAGTAAAAGAGAGACCCCTATACTTTTTAGCAGGTCATGTAAAGGAAAAAAGACATTTTTAAAGAAGGTGACAGTGGTAGGAAATTCATCCTTATCTCGAAATATTTGTGTCAAGAATAAACTAAAAATCTTCCTGCATTTTCTTTGTTTACCCATGTACCTTGGTCATACTCTTATTTCAACCCTATGTTTCATAGAAATTGTGGTAGAGAAATGTTTGGAGTGCATGACAAATTTCATTAATATACATGCGCCTCTTGAGATTACATCAAATTATCAATTCTGTGCGCATCTTAGGGGCATATTACCAAGCAATAGCGATAATTATCGCTATTGCTTGGTTAGCGAGAAAAAATTATCGCCGAGCTGCAGTGATTTTTATCGCAGATAAACCTTGGTATTACCAAGGTTTATCGCAAATGCGATAAAAATCGGAAATAATGCATGAATATCGCTGAAAACTCAGCGATATTCAGGCATTACCGAGCTAATGCTCTTAGCCATGTTACCCACCTACCATTGGATAACATGGCTAAGAACTGCTCAGGGGCAGGTGTTAGCTTTTGGAGATATTCGCGCTTAGCGCGAATATCTCCAAAAGTTGGTAATAGGAGATAGCGACGTTAGCGACTGTTTCCAGTCGCTAACATCTTGCCACGCCCACTTTGCATGTCATTAGTGATAAATATCACTGACATGCAAAGCGGGGCCCAAGATGGTCGCTATCTCCTACTAGCTGTCGCTAACGGTAATAGGGAGATCATTTTATCTCCGCTTTCTTGGCTTTTAAAGCCAAAAAAGCTGAGATAAACCCCCTTGATAATATGCCCCTTATTTCTTATTTGTCTGGCCTTCTTTTATGTGAAACAGTAGTTAAAGTGTATGTCCTTAGCCATAAATTTCACTTGAATCCTTCTAAATCATTTTGGTGTCTTGCTTTTTGCTTACCTCTTTAGTGTCTTAGATTTTCGTTGAAAGTAGAAGTACTTCAAAACGGTACAATTCATAATATTTAATATGTGCATATGCACATGTTACATAGGGCCTGGTTCACAAAGGTAAACAAACACTTTCGTGTAAATTTACCATTTTTTGAAATTCCCAAAGGAATTTTACACTGTGAAGTCTCTGCACTCGTGGCGGAGGTTCTGCACATAAAAAGATTGGCAGTCATAAAGATACTACTTTTAGAACTGCTTTGTGAATTGCAAAATTTCATAAACTTTCACAAAAGCTTAGGTTTACATTTGTGTTTTTTATTGAAGTCTTTAATAACAATACAAAATTATAAATAATATACAGTCCATCGATATTTCTAAAACTCATTTAGCATAGAAAAATATTTACAGAAGCCTGATAGATAAAACACATACCATACACCAAGTATTGTAGCAAAGTAATTAGTCACAATATAAGCATATAATATGCTATAGAGCTTATAAAAAATGCTACCTCCCATAATAAGAATGATTCTTCTCGAATTTAGACCCAAAAATGTTCCCCAAATCTTATCAAATTTTCTAATACCCCCCACTCGTAACAAGAAGGTCCGCTCACTAGTTTTAACCCGTATCATCTTATCTAACCATTCATAAATAGATGGAATCTGCTCTGAACGCTATTGTTGTAACAAAGGAGATCTAGCCACTGCCATAGCGATATATAGCAATTTAGCCAGCTGGTCAGGAAAAGAAAGATCAGGATCAAAACCGTACAAAATTAATCTCTTATTCACTACGATATTGATACCACATTCGATCTGAAAATAGCTGAAAATCTCTTCCCAAAATTTTGACATTTTAGCACAATGAAACAGAACATGTGACCAGTTAGCTGGAGAATGATGTATACATCTAAAACAATGTGGAGAATGATTAGGATACATTTTAGAAATAGCAAACGGTGTTCGATACAGTAACCACTTACTAAAAAATAACATTCTCCGCCAATTCGCCCCTCCTAGTGTGCTAAAATTAATATGGCAGGGATGCCCGCCACCCCCTCCCAACACCTACACCCAAGGATGGGAGAAGTCGGACACTGGTTTGAACTTTAGGAAGGCGGGAGGGAGTCACCCTCCCGGCCGTATTTATTAAAATATGAAACAAAATTTAAAACCTTAAATAAAAGTTTCATCATTATGTACAATTTTACATTTATTACATTTCGATGAAGACATGTACTTTGGCTAACCTTAACAGATCTCTAATACAAAGGTTTCCTAGCCGAGTCTAACATCCTGAAAATGCATACATTCTAAATTAAAATTGTACATCCTAGCATTACGGGCCAACGGCAAGGTCTTAACCGGTGTCAGATCCCTACTACCAGACTCTCGCCCTCATGGTGTGAGTGGCGCCTGCGCAGAGGACACTACCCTCATTGCCAACTGTAACTTCCCTTGTCGTGGTGGGGGCCCCCTTTCCACTCGACGCCATCTTAAAGGTCGTCCGAATTCCCGTGTGAGGTATCTGTAGGAAGGACAGCGTGGACTCCCCCCCATCCCCACACTCTCTATCCGCCGTCGTGGATATCCGGCCCCCGGGAAATTAGTAGGAGGGGCATCTAGCCGCCTCCCCCCCTGGGAGGGGCCTATGGCCGTCTCCCCCTAGGCGACCCATCCTTAGTGGGTGCCGCCTCCCCGTGGAAGGGGCCAATGGCCGCCTCCCCCGGGCGCTCCCATCCATTCTGGGTGGCGCCCCCCTCTAGGGACCTTGAAATTACTGCTCACCGATCATGACCTTACCGCCCGACCAAAAATAAATACGACAGTTGTTTACCTACTAAGGAAAGAAAAATTCTGACATAGCCCGATGTGTCATCAACTGCTCTCTCCTACAAAGAAAACATTCTCCCAATGCAGAAGTCACATCCTTATCCTAAACATTCCTTTACTTTTTCTAAAAAGGAAAGAAGGCCTATACTCCTATTTCTCAGCAACACTTTATTTACACAAACATTGCCATAAGGGGCTGGTGGGTGGGTCAAAATTGCTGCTTGTTCCGTCGAGGGCTCACGAGCAACGATTGGGTGCAGCCTTCCGAGCACAGGAACAAGAGGACGCTTCTTCGGATTCCCGCTCTATTTATTCTTCTGCGGGAGGGCGGGGACCCTCCTCCTGTACGCCTACTGGGCGTGGTATTCTGTGTAGGTGTCTAGGACAACCCCTCTTGGGCGGGAGAAGGCGCACCCCGGCTACGCCACTTTGGGCATACCAGCCGAGCCACGCCCCCCGCCCAAAATGGTTTCCCGGGGGGATCGAGGCACCCAACCATACGTTCGGGGGGACCGAGTGGTCACCCCTTTCCATATGGCCGGGATGCCCGCCACCCCCTCCCAACACCTATCCCCAAGGATGGGAGAAGTCGGACACTGGTTTGAACTTTTGGAAGGCGGGAGGGAGTCACCCTCCCGGCCGTATTTATTAAAATATGAAACAAAATGTAAAACATTAAATAAAAGTTTCATCATTATGTACAATTTTACATTTATTACATTTCGATGAAGACATGTACTTTGGCTAACCTTAACAGATCTCTAATACAAAGGTTTCCTAGCCGAGTCTAACATCCTGAAAATGCATACATTCTAAATTAAAATTGTACATCCTAGCATTACGGGCCAACGGCAAGGTCTTAACCGGTGTCAGATCCCTACTACCAGAATCTCGCCCTCACGGTGTGAGTGGCGCATGCGCAGAGGACTCTACCCTCATTGCCAACTGTAACTTCCCTTGTCGTGGTGGGGGCCCCCTTTCCACTCGACGCCATCTTAAAGGTCGTCCGAGTTCCCGTGTGAGGTATCTGTAGGAAGGACAGCGTGGACTCCCCCCATCCCCACACTCTCTATCCGCCGTCGCGGATATCCGGCACCCGGGAAATTAGTAGGAGGGGCATCTAGCCGCCTCCCCCCCTGGGAGGGGCCTATGGCCGTCTCCCCCTAGGCGACCCATCCTTAGTGGGTGCCGCCTCCCCGTGGAAGGGGCCAATGGCCGCCTCCCCCCGGGCGCTCCCATCCATTCTGGGTGGCGCCTCCCTCTAGGGCACCGATCATGACCTTACCGCCACAGACCTGATAGTTGACCGACTATCCGGTCCCCCCTACTCCTCCTAAAGGTCATGCCTCCTCAAACCCCTTAGCCACGCTATGAAGTCTCCTATGAGTAAGTCATTCCCCTCCCTGGACAGGTGAACCCCATCGTTCAGGTACATGTGATCGCCCCGAATACACCCATGAGGAATGCTATGTAACTGCGAAGAGCGGAACAATTTACCAATTTTATTATTAACCCTTTTCACTGAATGGTTCAGTGCTGACACCGAAAGGCCCCCCCACCATACCTTCCTTGGGATCATGTGGGACCAGGCAATCGTGCACCCCGGGACTCTTTTAGCCAACCAGCTAACAGCCGACAAAATGTGTTCCAATAACACTCATCTACCCAGTGTCACCAAGTCGTTGCCCCCCAGGTGTACTATGACTACAGATGGCGGTGACCTTTGCCGCCCTAAAAGACCCTCAAAAAATGATCCGAATTGGTCAAAACAGAGCCCGCCCTTCCCATGGAAGGCCACTCTGTACCCGTATTCCCCAGGTGCGTGAGTCGCGTCACCTGTCTTCAATACGTCCCCGGCGCGCCTCACATATGAGTATAATTAAATGCACAAAGCCTCTGACACCATAGATCACGCAAGTTATTCTCATATCACGTCCTATTTATTGACAGTGAATGCTCTTGTGTTTTAGCACATTATTTAAAGGTTCAAATAGGTACACATTGGGTGTGAACAGCTCAATTTTGATTATCTCCTTACATCAGAAAATACATTCAATAACGACAAAAAATAACTTTCTGGCTGTTAAATTTGATCAACGTGAGACAAACACAAAAATACAAATAAGTGGGAACACTTAATAAATTCAATTATAGACAATCCACACAAAAAATGAAAAAGTGAATTCATATATCTACAATATCTTATGTACAGATGCTACGGTTGGGTCCTACTGTAAATCTCAGGGAGATTATATTGCTGTCCCGGGGGGATATTTCTAATTAGTCCCTCAAGCGGGAAAGTTAATTGTCCTGTGATATGCCAGGGAAGGTCATATATTCAATATACGTTGAATAACGTTGATCAAATTTAACAGCCAGAAAGTTATTTTTTGTCGTTATTGAATGTATTTTCTGATGTAAGGAGATAATCAAAATTGAGCTGTTCACACCCAATGTGTACCTATTTGAACCTTTAAATAATGTGCTAAAACACAAGAGCATTCACTGTCAATAAATAGGACGTGATATGAGAATAACTTGCGTGATCTATGGTGTCAGAGGCTTTGTGCATTTAATTATATTTACCTTGATTCCTGCCTCTGATTCCCGAAACAGAATCAACCCCCTGGTATTTTGCATCACATATGAGTGGCCCGCGACCCATACCATCCTCTCTCCAGTCGGTGATCCTTGACCGCTGGTCTCCCGATGTTGGGTCGACTTCAAATTCTGCCCCGCGTGACAGGCTCGCGAAACTGTAATTCAAACAAAAGACAAGAAGCGTGAGTGCATGTCAAATGATCTTTACAACATGTGCAATCGCGCATACCTTTTGAAGCAATTCGAGGA
The DNA here is from genome assembly GCF_964263255.1 of Lissotriton vulgaris. Classification (NCBI taxonomy): domain Eukaryota; kingdom Metazoa; phylum Chordata; class Amphibia; order Caudata; family Salamandridae; genus Lissotriton; species Lissotriton vulgaris. The sequence continues at coordinate 238,698,869 of NC_141699.1, read as the reverse complement.
CCAACGGCCCAGCTGTTTTACTTCCTCCGCACTCTGACCCCTGGCTGTAGCCTCAGTAGCAGCCCCTATCCTAAAGGAGTGGGTCCCAAAATCGCACGGGTCCATGCCCGCGGCAGCGATTGACAGTGCCAGCACCCTCTGAAACTGAAATCTCGTCAGTGGGGTGCCATCCTTGTGCCGAAGCAAACTCCCCCCCCATGTAGCTGTCCTTAGTGCCAAATATTCCTCTAAACACTTTATCGGGCACATGGGGGACCCTCGCGCGCGCTGCACAATAACACTATTTCCCATAGCTCCCTGGTCAGTCTTGGACCTGGCTATCGAGATCACCATTTGGACGTGATCCCTGCACAAGCCTCCCTCCATATCTTTCTTGTTCCTTGCGACAAGCTCACCCGCATAGCCCCATGGAATGCCAATGCGAAAGCTGCCCGGAACAGAACTGCTTCGAAATGGGAGGAGCACGTCTCATCCAGCTTTGCTAAAAGCAGAGACAGTCTGTCCAAGCCAATCGGGCGCCTCGTATCTTGCTTGCGACCCTCAAGGCGCTGCCAGCCGCGAAGGGCTTTCTTAACCAAAAAGGAACCCGTCGGGTCTTTTATGCCATGCACCTGTGCCATGAATGAAATGGCCGCCCTATGCCTACTGGACGTTGCCGCTGATCGGCCTTCTCTGTGCAGCGCTATCAGGAACCCCAGGAAGGATTCCTCCTGACCCCAGCTCTGTCTCCCTGTTGGACCCAAAAATGTGCAGTAGGAACGAAACGCTCCTTCGTATGCCTTCCTCGTCCTGGGGGCTAAGCTTGCTGCCACGAGGTCTTGTAATCCGGGGCACCGATTAGCCATAGCGCTTCGGGGAACGGTGCCGCCACTAGTTCCGCTGTCGGTAGATAGCCCCTGAACGCCTGCATATGTGAACGAGAGAGTGCGTCAGCTGCATGATTCAGTACGCCTGGCACATGTTTCGCCCTGAACTGTACATTCAATCTCATGCAAAGTAGTACAATTTCTTTCAACAATCTCAAGATCCACTTGCAGCGGGCTGCCTGTTGGTTAATGCACTCGACCACAGTCATATTATCAGACCAAAACACCACTGAGCGGTCCCTGAAATCGTCTGGCCATGCCATCAGAGCAACCCAAATGGGGAATAACTCCAAGAACCCAATGTTACCTGTGAGACCGCTGGAGTGCCACCACGCCGGCCATGTTTGCGCAGACCATCGGTTACCAAAGATGGCGCCAAAACCCACGCTCCCAGCTGAGTCAGTCCATAGACCTAGTTTGTCTGAAGACGCTGGTGGCTTGTTCTACACAACTCGACCGTTGAAGTCCACCAGAAATGCCAACCAAATGCGCATATCCTGGCGAACCTCTGCCGACAGTCTCGTACGGTGGTGTCCCTCCTTGAGACCAACCATAGCTTGTGCAATAGAGCGTGAGAAGGGGCGGGCCATTGGTATCACCCTCAAGGCAAAGTTAAGCTGACCCACTGTTTGCTGTAACTGGTGCAGGGTCACCTTCTCCTTGCCCAGGCATTGCGTCAAGGAAGCCCCAAACTTGGCCACCTTTTCCATCGGTAAACAGAAACATCCCTCCACAGAATCGAGCTCAATTCCCAGAAACTCCAGTGAAGTAGATGGTCCAACCGTCTTACCTGGTGCCAATGGGACTCCGAACTCCCCCATGAGGATGCAGAAGTCCCGCAGCGCCTGCGCACATTTCGTATCGCCGGGTGCTCCCAAGAACAGGAAGTCGTCCAGATAGTGCATAACATGCTCATGCCCTGTGGCCTCGGTGAATGCCCACTCTAAAAAACAGCTGAACATTTCAAAATAAGCACAAGAAATGGAGCAACCCATGGGCATGCATTTATCCATGTAATAACTCCCTTGAAATGCGAAACCTAGCAAGCGCTGTTCCTGTGGGTGTACCGGGAGCAACCATAACGCTGATTCGATATCTGATTTCGCCATCAGCGCCCCGGGGCCCAGGCGATTTAACATGGCCACGGCATCATCGAACGATGCGTACCGCACGGAACAAACTTCTGGGTCAATGGCTTCGTTCACCGAGGAACCCCTTGGAGCGGACAGGTTATGAATAAGTCTAAACTCCCCAGGGTCTTTCTTCGGGACAACCCCTAACGGGGAACATATGAACTCCGCCACCGGTGGGCGATGAAAAGGCCCCGCCACGCACCCTAAGCTGACTTTTTTCGCAATTTTCTTCTCTGCCACACGTGGGTTGTGCTGTACCGATAGCTGGTTTTTACAAAAGGAGTCCCCCCGAAAATTCCCCGCCGGGATGTGGAAGCCATGTAAGAATCCCTTCCTCAACACCCCAGCGGATACATGATCCGGGTATTTGTTCAACCAAGGAGTCAGAGCCATGATATCGACGGGTGTAGGCAATCGGTCACAACGTCCTACCTCACTCCTGCCTAGACCCTCCTCTACCTCCCGTCCCGCTGTTTTTAGATCTACAGGTACTCTCTGGGTGTGAGGAATTCCCACAGCCCGCACACGCATGTTTGAACCTACATGTTCCCTGCGGTCTGTTACAGGTGCCTCGATTGAAGCCCCAACAAACCCCACGCTTGCCGCCATTCCCGCCGGTCTTGGGCTGGGAATCCCCACCGGCACCCCCTCAAAAGGGCACAGCGGGCTTTTGGCGGACAAACCCTGACCCGCTCCCGCCTGGCGAGGACGTACCTGCCGCCCCTGGCAAGAGCTGTTTGTGCCATGACACCGAGTCCAGGCAATCCCAAGTCAAAGTAGCATCGAATTCTTTCGCTTTCCAGAATTTCATATCATAACCTTTCCATTCACCCCCCTCATACATTGAATAAAAATCCATAATACGATTTTGATAGCAAGTTAACTCAGTCATGAGCTCGGGTTTTCTTTCCCCCATGATTGCAGTAAATATAGAAAAGGCCTTAACCCAGTTCGTTACTGTCTCATCCACCCTGAACTCCGCCATCTTTGCGCGCCAAACGCTCGGGTGCCATAAATCCTTCTGCGTTTTAGCATATTCCATCTCTCGATCGTCAGTCAATAATGAAAACATGTTAACATATTTGTCTCCCCATATTAATTCTTTCGTGGCCATAGGGATGTGCTGTGCAACCTTCTCCCGCCTCGAGGGGAATGAACCCTCCCCCGCCATTGGCAATGCGAGCTTACCAGTTTCGGCCGTTGTCCCCGCCGTCTTCTCGCTACCAACTGCAGGTCCTACCGGTGCCACCTGTGGGGAAACAAGAGGAACAATCGCCGGTGCGGCCTCTCTCGACTGCCGCAATTGCTCGATTATTAGTCTGGCCTCCTCGGCTGGGTCTCCCGCGGCCACTGCCCCCCCTGCTTTTTTCTTGAGCCATGGCAACACCGCTGCCAACTGGATGGCCAATTCAGGAGGCATCTCCTCATTATTAGCGGGAGTAATCACAACCGGAATCGGCAGACCTATATCCGGGTTTGGTACCGGGTTATCTGCCGGCGTGACGGGGGCGACGGGGGGTACCACTGGAACCGGGACCTCCCCCGAAACCGCCCTCTTCTTGACCCGTTTCCCTCTACCCTCGGGGACGACTCCCGGCAAGGCCGGGCCTATTACCTTTTTAGGGTGGCCCGAGTTGCTCAGTGCCACCAGCTGTTTTCTGACCTCCGCCAAACCTCGCTCGATCGATTGGACCTTTCCGAGTTTTCGGTCCATGCAGGCCATCCGGTTCGACAATAGGCGTAATACTTTATCCATCTCGGAACCCTTTCCCGCCTTCTTGCCAGCCATGGTTTAGAGTATTCCGCTCCTAGGCGATCAACGAGGTCCTGGATCCTTCGTACTCCAGATAACTGAAAGAGAAACAACAAGTTTACAAGTTCTCAAAATTGCTGCTTGTTCCGTCGAGGGCTCACGAGCAACGAGTGGGTGCAGCCTTCCGAGCACAGGAACAAGAGGACGCTTCTTCGGATTCCCGCTCTATTTATTCTTCTGCGGGAGGGCGTGTACCCTCCTCCTGTACGCCTACTGGGCGTGGTCTTCTGTGTAGGTGTCTACGACAACCCCTCTTGGGCGGGAGAAGGCGCGCCCCGGCTACGCCACTTCGGGCATACCAGCCGAGCCACGCCCCCCCGCCCAAAATGGTTTCCCGGGGGGATCGAGGCACCCAACCATACGTTCGGGGGGACCGAGTGGTCGCCCCTTTCCAATCTATTGATGACTGACCAAACATTCAAAGACATTGCCTGATTTTCCTGAACCAGCCATTCTTTAATCGCCTTCTGACTGAGATCCAGCTTCTTGCTTAGGGCAAGATGGCGCTTCCATACCCCCGGTTTTCTATCAGGAACATCCACTAATAATTAATTTATTGATTGACTTTGCTGAACTAACTGAATAATTTCCAATTGAGCAAGGAACTTATACACAATGCTGTATGACCCTAATGCAATGAAGTTTCTAGTAATTAATTGAGACATTTCCACCAGGGTAATCCATTTCCCATTTCTCATAAAATCTGAAACTTTCGAAAACCCTGCTGCAGCCCAATTAAGAGCGAGATCTAAACATTGTGTAACACCAGCCAGTGGGAGAATGCTGGATAATAAGGTTGTTGAGTTAATAACCGGGATAGGATATCTTTAAACAAAGCCTGACATTTAAAAAAAAAAAACCTGTAGGGACTTATAGCGGACTAATTTGCGAGATTTAAACACCTGTAGAGGAGCATGTATCTGATTCTCTTAGACATTAGATCAATAAAAGTATTTATGAATAGTTTGTTTGTATGAAGTTGAATTTTAAATCTGGATAAATACTGCGCAAAATATACATTAGAATAATCCCTAAGATTTGGCAGGGTAAGCACTCCCTGATCCAGATCCTCATATAAAGTGCTTAGTGCAATACAAGGTGTTTTCTTTGCCCAAATAAAGGCTGTAAACATAGATTCTACTCGAGTAAAGAAAGAGCCTGTCAAAAAACATGAAATAGTTGAAAACAAAAAATTAAACAAAGGAAGAACAGACATTTTGATCAAGCCACCCGACCTAAAATAGATAATGGTAGAGAGTTCCAACGTGAGAACAATGTTCAAACTCTTCGAAGAAGGGGATCAAAGTTCAGATCATATAAATCCCTGATCGATACCAAAAAAATACCTCCCAGATATCTCTTGGGTCTAGTGTTGGTACAGGAAAGAATGTCAGAATGTAACTGCAAAGCTTCACCCCCGCAATGTAGTATTTCCATTTTCTTTTTATTTATACGATATCCCCCTAGGACTTCAAAGTCCTCAAAAATCTGAAATACTTTAGCTTGAACTCGCAAATCAGGTTTTATAATAAGCATGATGTCATCTGCATATAATTTCAGTTTTGCCATTGATGGAATTGGGGGGGGGGTATTTCAGCGCAGTTCCTGAATGCTATTGCCAAAGGCTCGATGAAAAAAGCAAAAAGGACTGGCGATAAGGGACATCCTTGTCTTGTGCCTCGTTTAACTAAGACTGACCCAGCCACTGCGGTGTTAACGATTACATTAGCTTTAGCGTTGGTATACAGATTACAAATCAAAGGTATAATTTTAGCAGAAACCCCAAAGTGCCCTAAAACTAATAAACAGTGTCTCCCAAACCACAAGGTCAAAAGCCTTTTTGACATCTAATAATAAAACTAAAGCAGATATTCCTTGTGTTTCAAAGTAATCCAAAGCCTTAATTAAATAATGAGTGTCAGTAGCTAACTGTCTACCCGCGATAAAATCATTCTGATCTGGATGGATCAGTTCTGCCGTGCATTGATTAAAACGCAATGATAGAAGTTTTGTTACTATTTTGTAATCCGAATTTAATAATGTTATCGGATGATAAGAATTTAAGTCTTTGCTGTCCTTCTCCCTTTTCAAGAAACTCACTACATTGCCTTGTCTGAAGGAGTCTGGTATTGTGCCTCCCTCTAACATGGAATTTATTAATGTAAGATAAAAATCAGTAAATGCAGCAAAAAAATACCTTAAAAATTCCGATGGAAACCCACCTTGGCCACAGGCCTTACCATTGGGAAGATCTTTAATAACTCTCTCTAATTCCTCCATTGAAAATATACTATCCATGGATTGATCTATTTCTGAAAGTGTAGGTAGTTCATTATTATGTAAAAAGCTTTCTAGCAAAAAGGAATCAACTCTCTGATGCTGACCATAGATGGATTCATAGTGCCTAAGCATTATATCTCCTATTTTAACCTGGTCAACTGTCTCCAAATCAGTGAGAGGGCATTTTAAAGCTTTAATTAGGTTCGCAGCAGCATGCTCCTTAGCCTGCCTGGCCAGAAATCTGTCAGTGAAGTTGCTTTCTTCATATATCATTTAATATTGTTGCTGAAAGACAGCTTCGCTCTGAGCATAGTAATTAGCACTAAGATCCCGTTTGGCCTAATCAAGCTGATGTTGATTAGCTATAGATAGATTATGAAGCCTTATAGTGCTAAGTGCTTGCACTTTTTGCTCTAGAGTTTTCTTCTTAAATCTAATTTCCTTTAAGTTGGCTGCATCCTTTCCAACGATTATATCATGGATAAAGACCTTAAGTGAGTTCCAGATGATGTTTAATGGGGCAGACTCACAATTTCGGGTAAGAAATTCTTTAATCTCTATCTTCATAGATTTAACCAATGCTTTATCACTCAAGTATTTTCTGTTAATGACCCAACGCTTGGGAAGTTTTACAGAATTTTATAAATGAATCTCTAAAACTAACATAGCATGATCTGAAAATCCCTTATAGAGAAATCTCTGCTGACTAAAACAAAGCTTTCTAGAGACTAAAAAATAATCTATACAAAATGAGGACTTGAATCTGCCTGACCAGCACGTGAATTCTGCTTTGGTTGGAAAGTTCATACGCCAAGGATTGTGTAAATCAAGAGTAACTCTGTAGTTTTGCATAATTTTCAAAGATTTAGGTTTTAGTTGTCTTCTTGTCTGAGTAGAGGAGTCTATTATCGGGTGATATGAATATTAAAATCTCCCCCAATTATCACATCACCTATAGCAGTCAGTAAAGATTGAGAAAGCTCTTCATATATCTTAAAGTTGTCTTCGACCGGCGCATAAAAGCTAACAAAAGTTATAGGTCTTTGTCTATGTTTATCTGTACATGTAACCCAACACCAACGCCCCAACTGATCACTTTCAGAATTTATAACCTCAGCTTGAATGTTTTTGTTTAAAGAATTAGCTGTCCCTCTAAGGGACGCAGAGGGTGAGGAAAAGCCTCGGTTCGAAGCCCAGGCCCTAAACATAGAGAAATCAGATAATTTTATAGATGGAATATGAGTTTCTTGTAAGAGAATTACCAATGGGTTTTCTGTTCTGATCCACATCTCTATGGCCCGCATTTTCTTCTGATTATTTAACCCATTAACATTAAATGATACCACTTTCCGTTGTTCCTTGCTAGCCATCAAAGCAGTTTAACAAATTTTGCAGCCAATTCACCCTCATAAAAGAATATGAAAAACCTTGATCAAAAAATAACCAAACCAACAGAATAAAAGACTTCAGTTTTTCCTTGCTTTTACTCCCTACCCACCCCCTGTAACCCTCACCCCCCTCCATAGTGTTCTTAAACCTACCCCTGTACCCCTTTCCCCCAGAATGTGGTCCTTCATCCTTCCCCCACGCCAACCACATTTCCCTTCCCCCTAGCAACCTGGGTGTCCTGTATTACACCCCTGTGATCGCTCCTACACCCCCAGCAATGAGAAGAAATTAGCATGCTTAACATCCCGTGATTAATTATATATCCAGTGGAAGATTAATTATTCCAAAATCTAAACTTGTTGGCTTATGATCTACGGACCAGCTATCCATAACCAAAATTAGGAAAATAAAGCTTAGCCCTTATACTGCACACGCCAAATTAGAAAAACAGAGGTTTTAGGTAAGCTTTACTTCCTTTCATTCACCCGGTATGGCCCTGTGAAATTTCCTTCAATAAATCCTGAGCTACATCTAAGTCAGAAAACATAAAGAATGTGCCTATCACCAGAACTTTCAATTTAGACTGATGGGCAATGGAAGCCTGAGCTCCATTAGCTTTAAACAGATGGAGAATTTTCACAAATTCCTTCCTCCTACGTGCAGCTGCTGCAGACATGTCCGAGAAAATTCGACACTTTGTTGTTTCGTTAACTGCAAACTGTCTTTGTTGTATAGCTTTGGATAGTATTGTCTCTTTTATACGAAAATCTGTAAAATTTAATAAGATTGTGCGTGGCAACGTAGAGTTAGGAAAGGGGCGAGCAGGTACCCGTTGCGCCCGAGTGATAGACAGGTCCCCTTCAAATTCTGGAATGACTTTTTGTTTTATGAATGAGGTGACCCATTGCACTGTATTGGAGCCTTCTAGCCCTTCCGGGACTCCAACTATACGAAGGATGGATCTCCGCGTGTAATTTTCCAACTCATCCAATTTATTTTCGAGTGCCGGCTTACTTTTATTTGGCACCTTAATCTCTTCCTTTACCACCGTCATCTGATCCTGAAGAGTTGAACTCCAATCCTCAGCTTCTTGAAGTCTAAGTGGAAAACTTGAAAATTACATCCTCAATTTTCTCCAATCACAAATGTATAGAAGAAAGTTCAGCTCTCTGAGTTCTTTTCAACTTCCGAACCTCCTCTGAAATTAGATTTAACATGTCTTTTACCGTCATCTGGACCTCGCTCTCTGACTCAGTATTCAAACTAAGGACAGGGATAAAGGGATCCACAGTACAAAGTAGATGATTGTCCATATGCTCACCCCTAGACAGCGTATCCTCTGGCGAAGCTACCTTCTGTAAAGCAGATTAAGATTGTATCTGGGATTTAGCCCGCGGACATACTGAGGAACCGGGGGCACTAGAGCTGCCCTCCATCTGGTTGGAAACTTGTGCTGGTTCGATGTTTTCTGAACAGAGCTCCTTTTGAACGGTCATCAGCGATGATTCCTCATCTTGGTGGGATAGCAACCCCAGCAAAGGTACAGTGTTTCAACACATATCAGCTTGTGTAATAACTTCAGAGACTCCATGACTAGCTATGGCAAGCTTTGCTTGTGGTGAAGCAGTTTAAGGTTGAGTAATCCCTGAGGTTTTCACAGCAGACTGCGAGATTAGAACAGGGCTCGCGAGAGGCTGTGGAGTTGTCTTTTTCAAAAAAAGGCAAAACTGCTTTTGCTCCTTAGTGGCTGTTTTTACTTTTTTAGGGCCATCAGATTTAGTATTATCCGGCTGAGACATCTCTGGACTGGCAGTAATTAAATTCATATCGACCTTCATTGCATTTACTAGGACACTAGTCTGGCTAAATGGTCCAGCGGAGGGTGAGTCCTGTTCATCTGAGCTCTCAAATGTAGAGTTGAGTTCAGGCAAATTTTCAGAGGGTTCCTTGCCTGCCTTCCGAGCCACTTCTTTTGCTTCTTTGACCTAGAGACGGCGAGTTTTAGCTTTAATATGAGCGTTCAACAATTTGCCCATTTTTCCCCCTTTATACTGCAAGCATATACCTCTGATCAATCTCTCTCAGTCAGTCTGTCCCAAACACTCCCAGACTCTTACAAGAGTGTTTCTACTGAGGCAAAGTTCTCCCAGTCCTCCCCACAGAGATGTACGTTTGGAAGCCCGTGCAAACAAAGGAAAACTTCTTGTGGGCGCTAGAAGGGGAAGCAAAAGTCTCTCAAGTCTGTTGTAGTTTGTGAAAGATGCAGAGGACGTTTTCCTCCCCTTGTAAATCACAACAGGAAACGTTTCAGATCAATATTGCTTACAGCTGAACGAGAGGCCCAAAGTGTACTCAATGCAGTGCCATGTAAAAGATTTTGAAGCACTGGGCAAGTCATAGTTTGGGGCCAGAGATTCAGAGGAGATGGTGAAGAGAGGAAATGAACAAATTATGTGGTAAGTAGAGAGGTTAGGTAGGTAGAGAGTGGTGGGCTAGAGGGAGATAAGGTATTTAGAGAAGTATTGAAATAGAAGTAAGGCACAGATAGAAATAGAAAATATAGAGAGAGGTGAAGTAGAGAATGCTAATGTAGAGAGGGGGCTGAGAGAGAGAGTGTAGAAAATTCCCCTTTTCTGTGTGGTCATCCCAGATGTTTTACTGTGGACTTCACCATATATGACTGCTTAGTTTAGAACTTTAAACACATTTACCCTACTAAACAGTAGTAAAGTGCCCGTGCTCTTGCTTTAAACATGTTCAAGTTGACATACATCTAATTGGCATATTTAAATTCCCAATACGTCTCTAGTATATGGTACAAAATGTACCCAGGGCATTGAAGGTAAATGTCACTATTGACTGCAGCACTATTGTGCCATACACTACAGTGGCAGTGCAAACACAGTTTCATTACTACCACCATAGCTTGACTGTAATAGTGCAAAATCATGCACTGCAACCTGCCAAAATAAACCACTTTGACAGATGAAAACCTCTCTTAAAATATTAATAAGTTACTTCATGTGAGCCTTGTATGCCACAATATATGGTGCATTATATTTAAAAGTGGAACATGCCCGAAAAGCTATTCTCACTGTGGCAGGTCTAACAGCCCTAAGTAGAAAACCAGAGAACAGATTAAAATACTTATACTGTATCTCAGGAATAGGACCAGCTAGAAAAAGTATTAAATAACTATTTTTAATAGTTATAAAACATCCACTTCAGTGGTGAAGTCAGATATTTAATACATATTAAGGAAAAGTGACTTTTGGAAAATTACCCTTTTCCCTCCTGAACTGTCAACAGGCTAGTTAGCATATGTTTATGTCAGCTCTCAGCCTGTGTTCATCTTTAGATAAGTTTAAAAAATGTGTGAAATGCTTCCCAGAAGCAACAATAGACTGACCTGAATGCGCAGAGATGACTCTTATGAACTCTATAGAATATGTGGGTGTCCTTTCTGTTACTGAAGTGCAACTCCTGCTTGACAGGTCTGTTGAGCCCCATGTAACACTTGGGACACACTTGAAAAGGACAGGACAGGATGCCAAGACAGTTCTTGGTATTGTCAGTCTGGTTGCTGGAGGGGTGTGTTTTTTCCTACCATACTTCTGTTCCTGGGTTTGTTGTGGGTACAGTGCCTGCCACAAAATGAATTTTAGTGTTAGATGTGGAAGGAGACTATGACTACAACAGACCCCCAGCCTCAGGACCCAAGTTTAAAGAGGTCTAAGAATATGCCATCTTGAAAATACCCTAAAACATAGCAGTTCGGGCCTGTTTGCAATGAGACAAACAGGAACTAGTGGAAACATAGGTAGTGTTGGCCCTGGGACCTTTCACCCCCTTGATTAGGGCATGCCCAGGAGTCATCACATACCTATAGCTGGTTCAAGGCATTAAGTAATGTTTCACCTCTAGGTATCCACTTCAGACACTTCTGGACCTGCGTAAGATTAAAAGATGGCTAGACATGCTCTGCAACCCGAGAGGAGCCTTGAAGGTTTGGACTTGCTCCATGTGGTACCTGGGACAAACATTTGGAGTCAGTTGTCTGACCGTCTCTGTGGCTACAGGGAGACAACAAGCTACAAGAGGCCTTTGCCTGGAAGCACCCAGCTTAACAGTGGCAATTGTAACTGAACTGGATCCTGCTGTGAACCTCTAAGTGCCTCTCATGAGGTCCTGGGGGCTTTAGAAGTGTACCCATTTGGTGGATTGGAATGTAACAGACTAAGGGTGTGATTTAATAGTTGGCTGACAGAGTAAGTTCTTTAGGCCTGGTGGATGAATTAACATCCTTCAGGCTGGGACTACTCTGCCCGCCAAATTTAGAAATCATAAAATCCAAATGAAGAATAGATCTGAAAACTGAGTCAGGAGCCCCTTAATCTTTTACCAAGTTTCAAAATTGGATCAATGCTTGGTGTAACTGGTGATTGTAGAGGGGCCAGTGTGTTCCTGAATGCATAGGTCTACCTCTCTTTAATATCCAATTCTCTGTAATCACCACTCTTCAAAATTCATTCCTTAAAATGAAGATGGTAAATAAACTGAAGAGGAAGGATGGGATAACTCAGTTGAGAAGGAGAGAATTGAAACATTAAGGGAACTGTATGAAATTGGGAAATTAGTTGTGAAGGGTGTGTGTCCTTCACAAGTAACAGGTGCTCAATTGTCTGATTACTGGGAACACCATTGTAGCACCTGACTCTCACAGGGTAGCCTAACAGAGGAATTCAAGGCTTACAAGGGTAAGTGGTGTGGGACAGCAATTACAGTTTGCGGTCACGGAACCTCAACAATCAATAAAATATTGTCCAGTTGTTTCCTTTATAATGGAAAATACTTTTTATTACACACACTGCTAAATGATATGCAGTTAATTGCAAATATAGCAAAAGGTAGATTGAAATACATTGGGTTTCAACAGTTATATAAAGTTACACCCCTGGTGGGCCTTGAACCCAATAGTCTTCATAACCCATACCTATAAGAGACGCTGTCATTTTCAACAAGCAGGTCTAGTGGCCTTGTCAAGGGATCATTACATTAATAAAAATGAACACCTTATACTTTGTCATTAAAACACATTATAAAGGATGTAATAGTGTCTATGGAGGCCTACTAGCTTTGTAAGGGTGTTACCGTATTAATAGAAGTAGCCACAGGTCATACTTGAACGTTATAACTCAATTTAAATCAATTAATTTAATATCAATAGTCATAGGCATTCACTATAATGCAATACATTTATTCTTTGCTTCCATATTGTCAATAAAGCATTGGAATTCAAAACATATATGTGTCTGACTTATTCAGAACTTGCTACAGGCTATATAATATAGCAATAGGACTAACCATTAGGAGTCACTGCACTTTACAGTCTGAGAGCAGCAGATTCAGCTGAGTGAGCATTCGAAAAAAACCTTTCCTGGGGTCATTGTTGCAAGGTACCTCGAGACCCTCTGTAATTTTTTTCAAGTCACAAAAGAACTAAAGGACAACAGAGATCCAGTAGAAAGCTAGTGGGAGAATACCAAAGAAACAGTAATAAAAATCTGGTTGGAGGTTCTGGGTCCCAAGAAACACCAGCATAAAGAATGGATCTCCACCAAGACTCCCTGCAAAATCCAGGCGAGAAAGGAAAATAAAGCTGCAGTCAATATCAGCTGAGCAAGAACAGAGAAAGTGAAAGCTCAAGGGAAATACATCAGAATCAACAAGAAAGTAAAGAGAAGCTTAGGAACGGACAACCGAAGATTAATCAATGGTCTTGCCACAGAAGCCCAGGAAGCAGCACACCTTGGACACCTGAAAGAACTCTACGATATAACAAGGAAACTCTTCAGCAGACACAGTTGAGAAGACAATCATGGGAACTGAAGGCCAACACCAAAGATGGTCAGAGCACTTTGAAGAACTGCTGAACCAGCCAGTGCCATGGTCTCCACCAGACATACGGACATCTGACAAGAACCTGCCAATTGACTGAAGTAGACCAACCAAGGAAGAAATATGTAAAGTCATCAAATATCTGAGAAATGTGAAGGCAGCAGAACCTGACCACACTCTGCTGAGGCACTGAAGGCAGACATTGAAACATTAGTAGACATGCTCTACCCCATGTATGGAAGGATCTAGGATGAGAAAAAGTGCCATCAGACTGGAAGGAGGAATATCTTATCAAGATCCCCAAGAAAGGCGAAACAAGTAAATGCACAAACTACAGAGGGATAACTCTTCTATTAACCCCAGGAAAAATGTTTAACGGATTGACCCTGAACAGAAAAGGAACAAGTCAACACTCAGTTAAAAGACCAGCAAACTTTCTCCCACAAAGAGAGTTCCTGTACAAACCATATTGCAACACTGCACATTTTCATTGAGCAGTCGGTGGAATAGAATTCCCCCCTCTATGTCAAATTCATCGACTATGAGAAGGCATTTGACAGCATTGACAGAGAGAACCATTCGAAACTCCTCTGGCACTATGGTGAGCCAGCTAAACTTGCAAGAATTATCGGGAACTCTTACAAAGGAATGACATGAAAGATATTACATGGAGGACAACTCATGAAACCCTTCAAAGTGAGTACCGGACTCCGTCAGGTTTATTTGCTGTTACCTCTTCTTTTCCCGTTGTCCATAGACTGGATCATGAAGACATCCAGAGCAAGGAAAGTAAATGGTTTCAAGGATGGACACCTTCAATGCAGCTCAAAGACCTGGAAATTTGTAGATGACCTGTCCCTACTCTCCAATACTCATTTGCAGATGCAAGTCAAGACAGACAAAGTGGCAGCCACATCAGCACAACTTGGGCGCACACCCATATGGGAAAAAACAAGATCCTGAAGGCTAACATGGCCAGAACTACTGCAGTCACTTTTGCAGGCAATGTACTTGAAGAGGTCGAGTCCTTCAGCTACCTTGACAGTGAGACAGATGAGCAGGGTGGCCCACATGCCGATGTCAAGGCAAGAATCAGCAAAGGAAGGGCTGCCATAATTCAGCTATAGAAGATAAAGAACTCCAAGATTAGGCTTCTCATCACCAACGTCAAATCGGTCCTTTTGTGAGGAGCAGAAACTTGGAGGACATCTGTGATCAGCACCAACAAAATTCAGGCCTTTATCAACACCTGTCTGAGGAAAATCCTACCAAATACACTGGCCAAACACCATTAGCGACAACAAACTATGACCACAGATTATTCCACCTCCTTCCTCATGAAGAAATCATTAAAAGACGTTGTGGCTGGATATGTCAGACCCTTCGCAAGCCTACATCAAATACCACCAGGCAAGCCTTCAAGCAAATGTAAGACCAAGAAAATTCTTGCATCGAGGCCTTGAGACTGACTGCAAGAAGATGGGCAACATCGGGAGTCAGAGTGAAAGAAAAGCCCACGAAAGAGATGTCTGGAGAGTCCTGTCCTGGTTGATGGCCTATACACCAGGAGGGGTAGTAGGCATAAGCAACTTAGTAACTGCGAGACCCAGGGTTAATTTCTTAAATGTTTCCGGCGTGATGCAGCATTCCCTGCAGCCAATCCACAACACTGGTTCATTTTGTTGGTGATGCCCCTGCCCACTCCTGGGGCACCACAATGAAGGAATATGCGAATTAGGCCCACTGATGGGGCATTATGGCAAACCCCTTTACATTGCAGTAAATATTTTCACCTGCTATTCTTGTTTGGCTGCTACTTCATACCATGCTTTCTTTTTTTATTTAAAAAAAATAGTTTTGGGGCACCATATCCAGCCCACTCCTGGCTGCCCTGCTGGCTTCTCACTCAAAGGTGCACCTGTGGCTAAGTGCACAGAAAAGGAAAATCTTCTTCTGCTCCCTCCTTCACTCCCACTCTTGGCAGGAGCATCAATTTGTTTCTTACCCCTAAGACACAGGCATACGGGTGGCACAGTGCCCAGAATGGGGTCAATGCCTCGGGAAGGGGTCCCTGAGGCAGAATAAGAATACCTTCACCAGCACCGAGGGAGAGCAGGGAAGGAAGACCGCTGATGCCCTCTCCCCTAGGGGGATGATTTTAACAAGTGTGCTATTACCCCCGTGCCTTGGCCCACCCTGGGGGTATTTTAAAGAAGCTAGCAAGCACCGTAAGCTCCAGTTCTCTTTCTCTTTGGCTCTTTGTGCTCCAGGTCACCAGGCCTGGCTGCCAGTAACATTTCATCAGGCCTTTTGCCCTCTAAAATGGATGCTTTTCATGAGGAACTGGAATCTCTAACTGCCTGCACCAGTCCTGTCATCTGCCTGGCTCCTAGTGTGGTTCTCCTGCTAGTTGTGGCATCATACGCTGCCCTTCCATGACCAACCAGTAGAACACCATCATGCCCACATTCTAAAGCACGTATGGACTCCTTGAAAATTTTTAGGCATCTGTGGGTGACAGTGAAGCCTAGGTCCTTTCCCCCGACTTGTCCTCAAGAGGCATATGGAAGCCAATGCCACCAGCCTGGAGAGGCTCATCCTAGTCCTGGGGGTCAGCTGGAGTCAAAGTCTTTCTTTGCAAGGCATTTGGTGGTTTCTCTTTCCAGCTAGGTATTCTTCCACCATTGTTGTATCTCAGGTCCAAGGTCTTCTCAACAGTCTCTCTCTTGTAAAGGGGTTTTTCAATGGGTGAGGACAGTTCTATTTGTCAGGCACCCTTTGCCAATCGCATGAAGACATATCATCCCTCCACTCATGCACTAGTCAGTTTAACGTTTATTCGGGGGATCTATCCGTAAAACATGCAATGCACAATAAATATTCACAATTAAACAATCTGTAAAAACACATGATCATGTACAAAGATTTTTTTAACTATAAAAAATTCTGTTTAAAAATATTATGCTCTAGTATAAAGTCACATTATGTTGTCCAAAACACATTTCTTCATGAACCAAAAACCTACTTAGTCCAAAGACAATATAGCCTTGGGTTTCCACTTTAAATATCCTTATTGCTGCTTTATAGCACCTCACACCTAAAGACAGACACGTTGGTCAAATCCATTTTCTTCTGTGTCTAAGTAAATGGGCCAAAGAACAGAACATACTCTTCTGCTTCTGGCAAATTTATGCAAAATGGGCAGTAGGTGAAATCATTGGTGCCTATACTCCATTTCTATGCACAATTATTGGGTGGTTGGGTTAATATCAGGTATTTGGTTTTAGTCATGCTAATCTCCAATCCCCAATGCTTGCAAAAATCAGCAAATTTGTCTAAGAAGATTTGCAGTCCTACTGGAGTTTGGGAGATCATTAGCATGTTGTCAGTGACCAGTAGGGGAGGGGATTTGTGGCCACCTAATTAATGGGGGTCATTCAGATAATCCTTTAAGCATTTGATCTCATCATTGACATACAGTGTACACAACCCTGCTTGACACCTCTTTGTATATGATCTGTTAAATCGCCATCCTCCCCCGGTTCAACTCGGTCATAGTTGTCAGTGTGAACTTTTATTATTATTGTAAACATGCACTGTGACAAACCTATAGCCCTTAATTCACAAAAACATTTCTGTAGTGTGTCAATTAGAGAGATTGGCCTATAGTCGGTGAGTTAATCTCTCTTGTCATTTTTGGTCATACAAAAGTATTAAGACCGCATAGAAGGTATAAATAGACAGGCGTCCATGACACATACCGCTAGCAGATGCCGGTATAAGTTGGTATTGCTGGGAGACTACACCACAGGATGCGCTGAGTCAATCTTCAGGACATAGTTAGACCCTAGGAATCCTGACTCCCGCTAACTACTTATTACTAAAACGACATTGGAGACCAAACCTTTTTGAAGGATTGATTACAGTGCCAATAGTCTTGGCACATTAGCGACAGAACCCCAAGGACTAAACCACAAGGTGGCGTCAGGAACAAAAAAAGGATTGATATATCGGAATCAAAATGAGCACATGAGAAGAGATCAGTTGGAATAGAATTTACAACTTATTTCGTTATACAATTGAAGAACTACAATACATTGGGAGGAGTTTCCAATTATTAAGATTAGCTATTGCATTAGCAGACCAGCTATAAAGATAACCAGGATAGCACTTTCTCTTTGAAATCAATTCCCTCAGACAGATAGGCTGAACTGTATGCCTGCATAATGGACAAGTGTGTCTCAGAAAATCGTCGCACTTAGGGTCTACAGGTCTTGAAGAAGATGGTGTAGAAATTAATTGATGCCATTGAAAAGTGTGTTGACCAGCAAGAGTGACACCCCAGTTACCAGCACAGCAACCGAGGGTTGATTTTCTTACCCGGATTCTTTTCATCTGTGCACATAGTGTTGTTCTGGGATGTAGAGTGTAGTGTGCAAGGGTATGGTTGTGGAATAGTAAGAGGTGAGAGTGTGTGTGGGGGTTTATTTGATTTATTTATTTCTTGTAGATAGTTGTGATTTTTAAGCTGTTGTCAACTGTATAACATTAGCTGAATCATGAAGACAAATCAGTGTGATATCAAGGGTAATAATCTGTATACTTTTTATAATGTGAAAGTCTTGATAAAAAAGTAAAACCTAAAAAAAGTAAAAAAATAAATAAGATTTGTAAGAAGGATTATTTGGTCTGTGTGGAAAATCATTTTTTGTATGCCCCAATATAGAGGTTTGAAAAGCCAGTAACTAAAGAAATATAGGTCTAGAGGTTTACTTTGTATTCAGTTTTGCCCCCCTCTTTTCCCTGACCTTTTTGAATCATTCTTTTTAGGGGGGTGCCTAGATGATGTTGACATCTTGCCCGAAACCAACCTAAGTATCTGACAAATGTGAGACTCAAACCTGTTGTTGGATGTAAGGTTCAACATGGTTGTAATTATGTAGGTTGTCATGCCCAATAATTAAACCTGGGCGAAGCACTACGCTACGCTTGCGGAGTTTGCAAAGTTTGCGCAACTTCGCACTACGCGAGCTGCACGTAGCACAGTGCGAACACGCGTAGTGCAGCGTAGCGTAGTGCAGCGCTCACTTTTTGCTTGTTCGCGGTCCTGAACGTCATGTTCACGACCGCGAGCAAGCAAAATGACATCCCGGCGAGATTCTCAACGCGGTGAGGTAAAGTTTCTCATTGTGAGTGGTTGCGCATGCTCGCGACCGCTCTCAATGAGAAACTACCAGCTCGTGTTGAGAAAGCTGCAGCTCGAGTAATAATCTACTCGAGCAGCAGAAAACCACAGCTCGCACTGTGCAAGATGCCGTTTTCAATGATTGCACAGTGCTGGATGCTTGTCCGCACTGTGCAATCATTGAAAACGCATCTTGCACAGTGCGAACATGCTACTACGCAGCTTGCGTAGTGCTACGTGAAGTTCGCGTAGTGTGAAGTGCACTTTGCGTAGCTTCGCGTAGCGCTACTTCGCGAACTACGCCCACCCTTACCAATAATGTGCCATAAAGAATGATTGTCATTCTTCTTTGCAGCCTCAGGAAGAGACTGCCAGTTAGAATCTTCCTAGATCCTTCTTGATAGGGATTGAGTTAGTTTGTTGTGTTTCTTGTCTACAATTGCAGGTCTGTTGTATGTTTTGACAGCTGTCACAAGGGTGGCTCTTGCAATTTTGCACCTTTTATTGAGCAAAGAATCCTTGGCTTTTTTCTTTCCAGAACCTGCCCTACCTACTTTGAAACAATGTAGATCAGCTACTGGAATTAGTTCAAAATCTGACTGTACACATAGGGGCCAAGTACAGAGGAAAATATGTTAGATATCCCTGCTAGAACCCCTGGTTGCCCTATTTTAGTTGCCCATTTAACTGACTTATTGTTGCTTCAAACTATTGGATCAACATTGGGCATTTTATTGGCTTACACGATACGCAATACACACACAGCTGGCAATGGTTACCACTGCAAATCAGGAACGCAAGCTACCCTAAATTATTTCAGACACCAAATCTTCTATAGGGCGTGAAAATTTGGGAACAAGGCCTGGTAAGCCTCACCTTAAAAAAAAATCTGATTCAGTGCATAAATGGTTCTTTTTGCATTTGTCACCTTAAGTGGGAAGGGTATGCCCAGACTTCGGTCCCGTGCTAAACATGCCCCTGGATTCAAGCTAGCCTGGCTGATGAGGGCTGATACCCATAAACCGGTCCCAGGAAGCTTGTTTTTGGTCCAGGGAGGATCTTGCTTGGCAGTTCGGGATGGACTGGTCCCATGAGGAGCAGGGCCAAGACTGATTTGCACATGGCTGGGTCCAAACTGGCATGGAAACGTGAGCAAAAGAACAAAGGATTAAACCCCAGATCTCTTGACTTGGAGTGTATGTTTGATTTATTCCGCATTCCATTCATCATGTGTGTATCTTTTGCTTTCTCACCCTAAGTTTGCCGGTTATGCCCAGACGTGGGTCCTAGGCTCACTGTGCCACTGTTGTCAAGCTAGCCTGGCCGATGCGGGTGAAACACCAAAACTAGTCCCATGATGCTTGTTTCTGGTCCAGGGAGGACTTAGCTTGGCGTTTGAGCTGGGCTGTTACCTTCAATGAGCAAGGTCTCGACTGATTTGCAAATAGTTGGGTCTAAACTGGGGTGGCACAGTGAGCAAATGAACAATGGATTTAACCTAGATCTCTTGACTGGGGTGAATGTTTGATTTGTTCCACATTCTGTCCATCATCTCTGTGTCTTTGCCTTTCTAAAAGTGGTATCATCAAAATGATAATTTCAGATCATCCTTTACCATAAAACAGGATTGTTCCTTACAATTCCAAAGACACCAAACTTGAATTGTTTTCCTGCTCCCATTTGGAAGTTACAGCTTATTAAATGTAATAAGGTAACTTCAAAGTTATCCCATGGAAGAAGTAGTCCATGGAGTGGTGAAAAACACATTTAAGAGTTTTCAATATCAGAACATGTGAAACTTGAAAGTGCATGTCCTACATTTCACATACATGTCACCCTAGGAGTGATTATAAGTCAGAAGGTGTAAGCCTGGCAAAAGGTTAATTCTATAGCAGTTTAGAACTGCACACACAGTTTGCAATAGCAGGCCTGAGACAGATTTGCAAGGCTACTTAAGTGGGTGGCACAACAAGTTCTGTAGCTTGACTAATAGCATTTCATTTACAGGACCTGGGCACATGCCGTACCACTTTACTAGGAACTTACAAGTAAAATAAATATGCCAATTGGGCATATGCCATTTTCTACTGTGTTTTACAGAGAGCACATGCACGTTGGCCCTGATTAGCAGTGATAAAGTGAGCAGAGACCTAAGGCCAACAAAAACAAGTTCAGCAATAATTGAGTAGGACGGCAAAACTTATAGAGAAAGACAATGCTAAGGATGACATAAGCATTTCTGACAATTGAACGAGATGTATATATTTGACTTTCTGGAAGGAGTCAACTAACTCATCTGTTTCTTCCTCCATTTATCTCTTTAGAAGGGCCTGAGTTACACTCATGGTTTTTTCCTTCAATCATGAGGTTTCACATGAAAAACCAAAAAGTGCATTATGTCTGCAAATCAGTGAAAGTACAAGAATGGTGGTGCACGTAGGAAAGTGAATGTAAACTGAGTCTGGGGATAAGAGACAGAATAATATGTATAAAAGGTCCCCATTTAAATACTAACATTTTTGAAAGATTTATGAAACTAACAAATTGCTAAGAAAAAGTTTGGACACATATTTAAGGTGGTAAAAATATTTAAAAATAAGGACACATGCTATTACTGCATACATTATTAGACCAATCGGATGATTAGAATTGCCCTTTGTATCAATATTGAGAAGTCATTCCACAGCTGTAAAGCATCGACCAGTATTTAGTTACATGGCTGGCATTCGAAAAACACCACTTTGCTAGTGTTAATATGAGAAGTTGTAATCTGGGAGCGGAGAGTGATAATAAGGTAATAAATAAATTACCAGGGTTAAGCTTAGAATAAAAGGTGCTAAAATATAAAGTGTAAGACCTACAGTAACAGGGCAGAACAATTAATTGTTTTTACGTACAACAAAGCTTGAATGCTGTTTTGAACTGCCATGTCTACTTAGCATTAAAACCTGTTTGCCAACCCTAAAGCTACCCTTTTATTATGTATAAGTCGCCCCAAAGGTATGCCTTAAGTAGGCCACAGGGCAGGGTGCTGTGTAATTAAAAGGTTGGACTTGTACTTTTAAGGATAACATTGGGAATTCCTTATTACATTTAATGGGATGCAATTTCCAATTGGGAGCACAAGGCTATATCATGTTTGAAATTGTAATGATAAACCTCTTTTAATGGTAAAATTGAGCTGGAGCTGAGCACTGCCCTACTTGCAACTTAACAGCCTGTGATCTGCTTTCACACATTGGGTCTAACAACCCCACGTTGTCACTACAGCCAACTTGGAGCCAGGGCATGGGAGGCAGGGAATTCCATGCACTTCAAAGCCACTCTCTAGAAGCTTCTCCTGCCTTCCAGATCCAGGGCACCAGGGAATATAAATAGGGCCTCAGACACCGACTCCTTAGTACACTTCTGAAACTGTGGATACTCTGCCAGGAAGAAGGTCTGATGTGCTGCTATGACAGCCACTCTGCTAGACTGCTGCTCTAAAGGAACTGCTGCCCTGTTTTGCTGACCTGCTGCCCTCTTGCCTGAAGAAGAAGACTGGGCCTGCAAACTCATCTTGAACCCAAGAACCCAGAGTGACTCAAAGAGCCAGTTTGCTGACCTCCTCCTGATCTGAGCCACTGGAACATTAAAGACTCCCCACTTGACCGAGCTGCAGTAAGTTCCTTACCCCCAAGTGGTGTCTCTTATGTAATTGACCCTTGGTTTGGCTCATGGGCTCTTGAAATCAAGATTTTGGATTAGAACGACCCCGTTCACACTCAGCGTATGTCACCACCAGCCCGTCGCTTTGTACAGCAAGCATCGATCGCCTGCAGAGAACTCCCAACATGAATCACCAGACTACCCACCTGAAACTCGCGCACTGCTCTTTGTGCCACACTGACCACCATCTGCAATGCTTTCCTTGCTCCCGGCAACTATCACCACCATGAACAAGACTCTTGGTGCAAAGTTTGAGAAGATAAACATTCAGCTGGATAAATCTGGGACTGTATCTGACTCGCACTCCATTGCAGTCACCTGAAATGTGACTTTGAACTGGTCCAGTGTGATCAGATAGCAGTGGTTGGTGCTTTCTGCTTTTAGGCGCTATTATTTAAAAATTCATAACTCTGGTTCTCCTGATTGGATGTTTGTTGTTTTTGTCTTGTTATATTTATTATATTAAGCTCTATTAGCCTAGCCTGGTGTGGGATCTTTTTGTGTGGTGTTTTCACTGTTTTAATGTTTAAGGTATTACTCAAATACTTTACACATTGCTCTAAGGTAATCTTGACTGCTCTGTGCCAAGCTAGCAGGGGTGTTAGCACAGGTTAATTTGAGGTTTGCTTGTGCCTTACCCTGACTAAGATTGTGGTTGCTGCTTGACCCGGGCTCACACCGAGTCAAGCAGTAACATTTCTAACAATATGGATGTAAGAAAAAACATGCATATGATGTAAACATTTTTGTTAATAGATATCCATTGCCTTCGTTTTCTTCATATTGGATGTATGGAGTACCCTTCAGTAGTTATTGTAAAATACTGAAAGCTACCATCACAGCTCTATCAATCATCTTCTGCAACTATGTCCTAGAAAATGTGTAGTGTTCCTCTCCTTTCCTCATCCCAAAAATGGTCATATTTAATATGATGCTATGTTACACATTGAAGACCTTTCATTATTGAAAACAAGCCCCGATATCACAGGGACTCCATTACATACCATACTGTGAAATAACCCAACATGGCATTCTTCTGAGGTAATGCAATGTCTTGCCAAGAAGCTGTATACAGGGGTCTACATAAAGGACATTCATATTTGTGATATAGAGAAAGATATTCACTTTGGACTACAAATGGCATCAAGTCTGTAACAGAACCACACTCTGATTCTCCGATTGAGCCAGAGTACCACATTAGACCAACTGGCTTTATGTAGATTGAAATTACATAACAAGCGTAGCACTTAAAGACCAGCTTCCTCTCCATTTTAACATGACATTACAGTACACGTCTCTGAAGGGAGACAGAAACAAAGCAGGAAAAACCCACTGGGGTCTGCATTTGTATAGCTAGGTTTTTTACAGATAAGACTCAATGGAGTACGTATGTCAAGGAAAACCAGTAGGTTTTTTAGAAAGCCCTCACCCACCAACCTAGTTGGTGGCATGCTTCATCATCGGGCCCACCACAGTGGCACCTAACGTACCCCGGGTGTGCTTCGACGCCAGATTACTGCGGAGCTGGTATAATTACTGAGTGTGCAGTGTAGTGAGTGTGAAGGTGAAGATTTAAAAAGCCATACAAAAATCCCAGCACCCGAGGGTAAAAAATATTTTAATAAAACTGGGTATCTGTTGGCACATTAAAAGGCAGACGGACACAGTAGAGTATGGATTATGACCTCCAGTGTCCTGTGTGGTCTACATGTTTCAGCCTGGCCTTTCTTAATTTAAAACAGGCTTTCCTCAGGACCAAGTGAATATGTGTGGGGTTATAAAATTAATTTACAGTGAGTGTTATTTAGATTTAATGTGTAGCACGCGCTAAGGTGCTATATGGGTGAGAAGGGGATTCCCTCTCGCTTTGCTACATATAACATACAAGGGGGAGACAGACAGACGTACAGGGTAGAGTCATATTAGCATATTATTGCAAAAACAGTCGTCATTCCACCGTCTTATAAGGTGAGTGAGCGAACTATGCATGGCTAAAGTGTGGTCTTGTCAGTGGCAAGACTCATGTGATAGTTATCTAGAAGCCGGTTGTAGTGGTGAGCTAGAAAACGAGAATACCAATGTGAGGTTCAGGTAAGTGAAAGAAAATTATCCTCACACAGTATTTTGCTGTTCAAAGCCTTCTTGGGTCGCCTGGCAGAGAAAAAGACCCTGAAAGAAGGTTGTATTGGTTTAACAAAATTATCCGACCTGTAAGGGAAGACCTCAACACCTTACCCCCACAGTTGCTGTAGAGCGCAGCCTCATTACTCACGAAACTGTCGATCTGGTTCCTCCTTGGACCTGTCGTCCTTCTGCGGCGCCCGGTTGTGAAAGGAGGGCTAGCCCAGTTTGTTTTTAAAGGCTCCGTAATTGTCTGCACCTGGGTCGGGGTAGAAATAGAGGGAGGGGTGCTCTTGAGCGAAAAGCGCCATGTCATGTGAGCTCTGCGCATGAATGCGGTGGGTAGTAGTCCCTGAACCGCGCGCGAGCCTTCGTTGTGTGGTGCTGCCGCGCATGCGCGGAGGGATAGAAGCTGTGTTTGGCTACCGCGCATGCGCGGGAGAGCGTGGGAGCGCTCGTTGTTGTCAAGGACGCGCTAGTGTGCGTTATTGCTCGTAGAGAGAGCAAAAGGTGTTTACATGAGTGTAGAAGGAATGGGGTGAGGGGAATGAGATTTACAATTTGAAGTTCAAATTGATGTTGCTCAACGTGAGACAGATTGGTTGCTGCACAGTCTTGTAAAGAAAAGGAAACATCATATATTAAGGGAATTCCACGGTATGGAGTCGTTGAGCCCCTCAGTATGAGTGGATAGACGGTAAATCCAACGTTGTTCCTTTTGGAGGAGATATTTCTCATTGTTTTCAGTTATGGCGAATTGTTCAATCACAGTCCAAGTGAAGTCATTTGGGGTGTGGTTGTGGGACAGGAAGTGGTCTGTAAGTCTACTTATATTCTTGCCACATCGGATGGTACTGCGGTGTTCCGTCATTCTTGTCCGTACCTTACGGGTAGTCATCCCCACATACCGTAGGCCACATCTGCATGTCATAAGGTACACCAAGTTAGATGAGTTACAGTTGGTGAACTGGCGTTGTGTCCATACTTTGCCTGGTTCTAAGTCCAGGGTTTTAGATGGGGCTGTAAGGTGGCACACACTGCAATTATTGCACGGTTGGTGTCCTGTAAGTTTTGGTAAGCCCCAGGCATTGAGGACAGTGTTGTCGTTAGTGGCATGGTTAGGCCTTGGTCTGGTGTGTACCAGGGAGTCTTTTAGGTTCTTCGCCCTTTTGTATGCGAATCTAGGTTTTTCCCAGTTTCGGTTGCCTGAATTAATAATCTTCCAGTTCCTGTTGATAATGCTGGAAACCTGATTTGATACGGTATTGTAAGTGGTGACGCATGTCAGGGTAGAGTCCTCAGGAGGCCTTGTTGTTACCTCAAGGAGCGCCTCTCTATTTTGGTTTCGCGCCCTCTTGCAGGTGGTGTTCAGGATCCTAGTGGGGTATCCCCTGTCTTCCAATTTATGGACCAAGCTGGCTGATTGTCGTTTGAAGTCCTGGATTCGGCTGCAATTGCGTCTCAGTCTCAAAAACTGACCATAAGGGAGATTTTCCCGTAGAGGTCTAGGGTGGAAGCTGTCAAACCTCAAAAGGGAATTCCTCGATGTAGGTTTGTGGTATGTCGTAGTTGTCAGGCCATCCATGTCTGCCTTGATGTTAAGGTCCAGGAAGGCTAATTCCGAGGCACTGCTCGTACAGGTAAACCTCAGGTAGTTGTCACAGGTATTAATCCACATGAGGAACTGATCCAGGGATTCCTGATTCCCTTCCCAGATAACCAGGATATCGTCGATATATCGACGCCACATACTGATGTTAGCTGTGTAGGGATTGTTCACAGATTGTATGTGTGTTTTTTCAAAATGGGCTACATAAAGACCAGCTATACTGGGAGCGAAAACACTCCCCATGCTCGTCCCATTGGTCTGTAGGTACAGCTTGCCCTCGTACTCGAAATAGTTGTCTTTTAATGCAAGGGTGGCACATTCCATTATAAAGCTGCGTGGAGTATGATGGTTCCAGGCAGTCCCCATTAGGACATCCTCAAGGACTTTCAGTGTAGCGTCCTGCGGTAGGCTAGTGTATAGGCTCTCAATGTCTAACCCGACAAGGAGTTGGGTTTCGGGGTTGTAGTTGATTTCTTTGATTACATTGAGAAGATGTTTCGTGTCCTTGATGTATGATGGTGTAAGTTGTACCAATGGGTTCAGGAAGAAATCACAGAAGCGTGACAAGGGCTCTAAGAGTGATTGGTTTCCCGATACGATTGGTCTTCCCGGTGGTGGGGTTACCCCTTTGTGTACCTTCGGTAGAATGTAGAAATATGGGGTTTTAGCGTTTTTGCTGCACAAATAGTCAGCCTCCTGTTTGGAGATGTGTTCTGCGTCCCGGGCATTTTTTACCAAAATCTGTATCCTCTTGCCTAGTTCCTCGGTCGGGTCCTTCCTGAGTGGTCTGTAATTCCTGGTGTCGCCTAGGAGTCTGCGACATTCTGTGTCATAATCTGTTTTGTCCATGAGCACGATACCTCCGCCCTTGTCGGCGGGTTTTATGACCAGGGTGGGGTTAGCCTGCAGGCGTCTTATTGTTTCACGCTCCCGATGGGACAGATTGTTAAAGGTGTTTTTCTCCTGTATGTTCTCCACTTCAGTGTAGACCGCCTGTTCAAAGGCAGCAATCTCGACAGGTATACTGGCGGGTGGTGGCATGAAAGTGGATTTTAGTCTGAGGCCAGTCTCGTTGGGGACTTCCTCTTGAGGGTCGTTCGACTCTGTTTTCTTTTCAAAGAAGGCTTTTAATTTTAATTTTCTAAAGAACTCCGCTAGTTCCATGTGTAATTTGAAATGATCCAGTTTGGCTGTAGGAACGAAAGATAGGCCCTTGTTCAGGACTACTATTTCTTCCTCTGTCAGTTGTGTGCTTGAGATGTTGAACACCAGTTGGTCTTTGGTTCTTACTGCTGTTGTTATTTGCTCGGTCCCGCCTGTTCCTTGGTTTTGTTCCTCGTGTTCGAGCTCACTGGTTCCGCTTCTGGTGTCCAGTGGACCTGTGGTGCGTTTCTTCTTTTTCACCACAGGTCCACTGGACACCAGAAGCGGAACCAGTGAGCTCGAACACGAGGAACAAAACCAAGGAACAAGGGCCTATCTTTCGTCCCTACAGCCAAACTGGATCATTTCAAATTACACATGGAACTAGCGGAGTTCTTTAGAAAATTAAAATTAAAAGCCTTCTTTGAAAAGAAAACAGAGTCGAACGACCCTCAAGAGGAAGTCCCCAACGAGACTGGCCTCAGACTAAAATCCACTTTCATGCCACCACCCGCCAGTATACCTGTCGAGATTGCTGCCTTTGAACAGGCGGTCTACACTGAAGTGGAGAACATACAGGAGAAAAACACCTTTAACAATCTGTCCCATCGGGAGCGTGAAACAATAAGACGCCTGCAGGGTAACCCCACCCTGGTCATAAAACCCGCCGACAAGGGCGGAGGTATCGTGCTCATGGACAAAACAGATTATGACACAGAATGTCGCAGACTCCTAGGCGACACCAGGAATTACAGACCACTCAGGAAGGACCCGACCGAGGAACTAGGCAAGAGGATACAGATTTTGGTAAAAAATGCCCGGGACGCAGAACACATCTCCAAACAGGAGGCTGACTATTTGTGCAGCAAAAACGCTAAAACCCCATATTTCTACATTCTACCGAAGGTACACAAAGGGGTAACCCCACCACCGGGAAGACCAATCGTATCGGGAAACCAATCACTCTTAGAGCCCTTGTCACGCTTCTGTGATTTCTTCCTGAACCCATTGGTACAACTTACACCATCATACATCAAGGACACGAAACATCTTCTCAATGTAATCAAAGAAATCAACTACAACCCCGAAACCCAACTCCTTGTCGGGTTAGACATTGAGAGCCTATACACTAGCCTACCGCAGGACGCTACACTGAAAGTCCTTGAGGATGTCCTAATGGGGACTGCCTGGAACCATCATACTCCACGCAGCTTTATAATGGAATGTGCCACCCTTGCATTAAAAGACAACTATTTCGAGTACGAGGGCAAGCTGTACCTACAGACCAATGGGACGAGCATGGGGAGTGTTTTCGCTCCCAGTATAGCTGGTCTTTATGTAGCCCATTTTGAAAAAACACACATACAATCTGTGAACAATCCCTACACAGCTAACATCAGTATGTGGCGTCGATATATCGACGATATCCTGGTTATCTGGGAAGGGAATCAGGAATCCCTGGATCAGTTCCTCATGTGGATTAATACCTGTGACAACTACCTGAGGTTTACCTGTACGAGCAGTGCCTCGGAATTAGCCTTCCTGGACCTTAACATCAAGGCAGACATGGATGGCCTGACAACTACGACATACCACAAACCTACATCGAGGAATTCCCTTTTGAGGTTTGACAGCTTCCACCCTAGACCTCTACGGGAAAATCTCCCTTATGGTCAGTTTTTGAGACTGAGACGCAATTGCAGCCGAATCCAGGACTTCAAACGACAATCAGCCAGCTTGGTCCATAAATTGGAAGACAGGGGATACCCCACTAGGATCCTGAACACCACCTGCAAGAGGGCGCGAAACCAAAATAGAGAGGCGCTCCTTGAGGTAACAACAAGGCCTCCTGAGGACTCTACCCTGACATGCGTCACCACTTACAATACCGTATCAAATCAGGTTTCCAGCATTATCAACAGGAACTGGAAGATTATTAATTCAGGCAACCGAAACTGGGAAAAACCTAGATTCGCATACAAAAGGGCGAAGAACCTAAAAGACTCCCTGGTACACACCAGACCAAGGCCTAACCATGCCACTAACGACAACACTGTCCTCAATGCCTGGGGCTTACCAAAACTTACAGGACACCAACCGTGCAATAATTGCAGTGTGTGCCACCTTACAGCCCCATCTAAAACCCTGGACTTAGAACCAGGCAAAGTATGGACACAACGCCAGTTCACCAACTGTAACTCATCTAACTTGGTGTACCTTATGACATGCAGATGTGGCCTACGGTATGTGGGGATGACTACCCGTAAGGTACGGACAAGAATGACGGAACACCGCAGTACCATCCGATGTGGCAAGAATATAAGTAGACTTACAGACCACTTCCTGTCCCACAACCACACCCCAAATGACTTCACTTGGACTGTGATTGAACAATTCGCCATAACTGAAAACAATGAGAAATATCTCCTCCAAAAGGAACAACGTTGGATTTACCGTCTATCCACTCATACTGAGGGGCTCAACGACTCCATACCGTGGAATTCCCTTAATATATGATGTTTCCTTTTCTTTACAAGACTGTGCAGCAACCAATCTGTCTCACGTTGAGCAACATCAATTTGAACTTCAAATTGTAAATCTCATTCCCCTCACCCCATTCCTTCTACACTCATGTAAACACCTTTTGCTCTCTCTACGAGCAATAACGCACACTAGCGCGTCCTTGACAACAACGAGCGCTCCCACGCTCTCCCGCGCATGCGCGGTAGCCAAACACAGCTTCTATCCCTCCGCGCATGCGCGGCAGCACCACACAACGAAGGCTCGCGCGCGGTTCAGGGACTACTACCCACCGCATTCATGCGCAGAGCTCACATGACATGGCGCTTTTCGCTCAAGAGCACCCCTCCCTCTATTTCTACCCCGACCCAGGTGCAGACAATTACGGAGCCTTTAAAAACAAACTGGGCTAGCCCTCCTTTCACAACCGGGCGCCGCAGAAGGACGACAGGTCCAAGGAGGAACCAGATCGACAGTTTCGTGAGTAATGAGGCTGCGCTCTACAGCAACTGTGGGGGTAAGGTGTTGAGGTCTTCCCTTACAGGTCGGATAATTTTGTTAAACCAATACAACCTTCTTTCAGGGTCTTTTTCTCTGCCAGGCGACCCAAGAAGGCTTTGAACAGCAAAATACTGTGTGAGGATAATTTTCTTTCACTTACCTGAACCTCACATTGGTATTCTCGTTTTCTAGCTCACCACTACAACCGGCTTCTAGATAACTATCACATGAGTCTTGCCACTGACAAGACCACACTTTAGCCATGCATAGTTCGCTCACTCACCTTATAAGACGGTGGAATGACGACTGTTTTTGCAATAATATGCTAATATGACTCTACCCTGTACGTCTGTCTGTCTCCCCCTTGTATGTTATATGTAGCAAAGCGAGAGGGAATCCCCTTCTCACCCATATAGCACCTTAGCGCGTGCTACACATTAAATCTAAATAACACTCACTGTAAATTAATTTTATAACCCCACACATATTCACTTGGTCCTGAGGAAAGCCTGTTTTAAATTAAGAAAGGCCAGGCTGAAACATGTAGACCACACAGGACACTGGAGGTCATAATCCATACTCCACTGTGTCCGTCTGCCTTTTAATGTGCCAACAGATACCCAGTTTTATTAAAATATTTTTTACCCTCGGGTGCTGGGATTTTTGTATGGCTTTTTAAATCTTCACCTTCACACTCACTACACTGCACACTCAGTAATTATACCAGCTCCGCAGTAATCTGGCGTCGAAGCACACCCGGGGTACGTTAGGTGCCACTGTGGTGGGCCCGATGATGAAGCATGCCACCAACTAGGTTGGTGGGTGAGGGCTTTCTAAAAAACCTACTGGTTTTCCTTGACATACGTACTCCATTGAGTCTTATCTGTAAAAAACCTAGCTAGTCTTTCTTGATTTTATGATATATAAAAGCGGGGATTCAGACTAGCTTACCTAGTCCTCCCTCTCTCCTTTGATTCAGTGATGTGAGTGGTCTGCATTTGTATGCCATGGTAATTAATCCATATAACTTCACCCACACCGAAAGTTAAAGAAGAGTACCATGCCATACCAAGCAGTACCTTTCCAACCCTTCCTCATCCATGTCCTTACTTAAATGTGTGTTAAGCCATCCCTGCAATGGCGTAACATAGCAACAAATTAAAACCTTCTTACTTTTACACCTCCAACCTCCCTCTTAGGGCACTCCCAAACTTGAGGTGCCAAAGAAAGAAGACACCACATATTTACAGCTGCTCCTTTGTCTACTTTCTAATGTCGACATTGTATCAATGTATTAGTGAGAACATTTTATCTTGCTATTTGTGTTGCAGGTGAGTTTTGTTATGTGCAGCTAAGATGGTGTTGGGGAGTTACATAATCTGAAAGCTGGCACTAGGTGAATTTAAGTGTGAGCCTCAAACTCCCTTTTTTTGGGCCTTTTGGTATCTGGTGGATTGGAAGTTTCAAGTGGTGTTTGGCTTCCCTTCAGCTGTGTGCTTGCTTCTACACCTCCCTCATTTGACAGCAACTGTAGCTGGAGCCTGACTGTGTTGGTAATTTTTCATTTCCACTGAGGAAAAAGGTTGAGGTTTGGGCCACAGTGTTGCAGTCTCTTTCATTTTAATAAGTTATTGTTGTTCATGATCTCTTTAGGGGTTTGTGTAGTACTTTAATTCCTAATCCATGGGGAAGTTGCGTGCCACTGGGTTCTGTTGGGAACTTGCGATACTATCCTTCATAGCACCACTTAGTTCTTCCTCTTCTCCATTGGCAGAAGGGGGGGTGGGCTTTTGTAGTCTCAAAGCAGAGGTAGATATGGGCATAATCCCTGACCTGCTTGTGCTGTTCATCTGTCTGGTACAGTCTGGGTTGCCCAATGTGGATTAATAATGGTGCTGAAATAGAACTGAGTGTGAGGGTTGTGTTCCAGCAATGCACAAGCCTACAACCCATCGTCTACACTGGGTTATATTAGGCCTGTGGCATGTAGATACATGTCTTACAAGAGTCTCTGAATATTGATTTCTGATGTCATATTTCTTTCCATGTTCCAATCTGGGTACTTGTCAGTTGGCTCTTGTGGTCTGGGTGGCCATTGCTCTAACTCCTGGTTCTGGTAAGTTAATATAGGACCAGAATTCAAATGTCTTGGCATTGTTTCTTTGCATGGCAGCCTAGTGTTTTGTTTCTTACTCCTCCTTGCATCTTGCAGCTGGTCCTGGGGTATAGCTAATTAGTACATAAGGTGTAGTGGTACTAGAGAGAGGTGGTCTGAGAAGCCCACATCACCCTTGTTGTGGGTGTTCTTTTACAATGCCATCTGTGTCCTCTTGGGGTTGGGTGTAAGTTTTGGAGGACTTTTCGCTCCTTAATTGTGGCCCGTTATCTGCTCCAGCCATTACTTTTCAACTTTGCACTCTCTGCTTGGTAAACCCTCTATGGTCCATTTCTCTGTGGTCTTATTTTCTTATTTCATGGACTCAGTGACAACATGCCTCCTCATTCCTTGAATGAGTGTGGGGTTCTTTGTTGTACTGCTTCATTCTTCATTTAGATGGGAAACTGGTGGGCCATCTGATTTTAAATGCGGCAGTAGGGCCAACAGTTTGGCATACAAGGGAATCCTGCTGCATTTGTCATGGGGTATACTGTCAACCAAAGATTTCATTTAGTTCTTTTAATGAGATGACCTGTATATTAACAGGCTCCTGGACAGGATAGAATGTAGATTATTTTCAAAATTGAAAGAAAGGGACTAGGTTGTTTCTGTGAGAAATTGAGTGTATTAGTTGAGGTCGGTAACTACCCACCTCAGATAATAACCAAAATCCTTGTCAGAACGAACCTTAAAGTCACTAAATTAAACTGAGCTCAATCCCTTTCTAACTATGTCACACAGCAGATAGGCTTAACATAGAGGCAAGGTGTAAAATATTTAACAGTAACTAATTCAAAAGACACCACAATAAAATAAAATAAAATTAAACCAAAATTACAAACATCCAATAAGTAGAACCAGAGTTATGAGAAGAATGTTACAAATAGCACCAAGAAAGGTTAAGCACCAGCCCCGATCATCTGGTTGACCATGACAAGGCTAAGGATTAAGTCCAACAATGATGGAATGTGGGCTGCTTACAGGGACCAGGTTAATCCTGGTGGAAACTTTACCTTCTGACTTAGAGCATTTTCTAAAGAAAAGGTGGTCATTGATTAGTTGGTGGTGTGGCAAGCAACAAGCTGGATCCAAGGAATGGTTCAATGACAATGGGAAGCCATTGTGCGAGGTCTCAGAGTTGTTTGGGGTCTGTTGGCCATCTGCATTAACTTTGACCTGGAGCTGCGCAACCAGATACCCACAGTTGGCGCTTTGTGGTTTTTGATGACATTTTTAACTCAAACAGTAAAATTTCACATGACTTGTTCTTTGTATTGGATTTTGGCAATTTTTGGTGTCCTTGTGTTTGATAAAATATTCAATATTTTTCTAAATTAGTTTGGGATTTTAATTATTTTGTGTTTTTTTAACTACTGTTGGAGTTCTGCATAAATACTTTACACATTGCCTCTAAAGTTAAGCCTGACTGATCAGTGCTACATCTACAAGGCGGTTAAACATGGGTTTATTTTGTGACTTTTGTGCTTCACCCTGACAAGGATTGTTATTATATCTGAAGTAGGCTCTCATCATCTTCAACAAGTATTACATGTTCTTAAAGAGGTGAGATGCAGTATTTGCATTTTTGAAGAGCCACTTAGTGAGCTCTTGATATATTCTGACATCGAAATAGATTTTTCATTTTTAAAGTTTCCCTTATTTATAATTGTTAATTATTTCTGGCATTTTGTTCCCACATGCCACTCCTCTCAGATTTTTTGCATCTATTATATTTAGCAAGAATGGAGTTAGACCTTAGCAGAATTGAAGGCTTCACCATGGCAGAGCTCAGGATGTTGTGCATGGAGAGGCAAAGAGGTGGAGTCCACAAAGTTAAATTTTCTATTAGCCCCCAGAGCCTAGGATGAGTTCAACAGGATGCAGGCTGCCACACTAGAGCAAGAAAATGATGCTGAAGAGAATGAGGATGAGGGGCAGGAGGAAAAAGAACATGAATTTGCCATTGGCCCAGACCCAGAACGAGCTGTATCTCCTTCACCAGCCCGGCCCTAATCAAACAGCACTAAAATTGCAGTCAGTAATGCTAACGCTGGCTGTGGAGAAGATGACAGCAGCAGAGCGAACCTTGTAGGGAAAGAGGCTGGTTCTAGTGGAGAAGAAAATATAGAACTTGATCAAGACAGGTCACGGATTCCAGTGATGATGGTGACTGTGACTTAGATGTGTCAATGAGAGGTAAAAAAAAGTCCACATCCCCAAAGTGATGGTGCCTAGCTGTGTGGTGGAGGATGATATTGAGAAATGGTTTGAGGTCTATGAGGTAGCTTCATCCAGCCAGCGATAGCCGACATACCCTCAGAGAAGGTGGAGCATTGGGATTGTGTTCGCCAAAGGAAAGAAGGAGCTGAGTATCATCAGCATAGGAGATTGGAATACATCCTAACTTCATCATTAATCCTGTTAAGGGAGTAACATAGATATTGAATAGAGTAGGGCTTAGGCAAGAGCCCTGAGGTTCTCCCTAGTCAGTCTTATGGTCTCAGAGTAAAAAGAGCCCAACTTGATGGTCTGAGTTCCTTCTGACAGAAAATTCATCATCCATTTCAGGGCATTGCCTTGGAGGCCAACTTCCCTAAGTCTCCTAAGCAGAATCTGACGAGAAATAGTGTCAAAGGCTGCAGATAAGTCAAGCAGCACAAGGAGTGCTACTTGACCATTGTCGAATGACATTGTGATGTTATCAGTACCTACAACCAAAGCAGAATTTATTTTTATCCAACTGAAAAAAGCATCTTCTCCAGAACAACCCCAAAGGAAACATAATGTAAGTATACAAAATATACATAGAAACATATTTTCAGATTGTAAATAATAAATGTACAAACTTTAAAATATTCTATTTATTTATGGTAATACACTACTTGCAGATTCAGTGACAGAAACTGCAAAATATGTCACTGCCCAGAAAGGAAAGCAGTTACTATATCACAAAGGCTATACCTACAGTCAAGAAAGTCCATCAACAGAAAATATAAACTGGAATTGTACTAAATATTAGTCTAATGCATGCCATTGGAAGAGCAACAACAAACAGTGATGTTGTAATTCATGTAAGGGCGCACAACCATCCCCCAAATATCACATAAACAGAAATAACAGAGATATTGCAGAATATAAGAGATCTCCTTGGAAACCACAAGCAAAATCCTTAAAATATACTACCTAAAGTCCCTGAACGCATCACAGGCCAACCACCAACTACCCCCACTTTAAAAAGTTTATTTGCATGAGCTTAAAAAGCCAACAGTGATACCCCCCACCACTAGAAGATATGAAAACACACACCTGAACATTTAACAATGACGAAAAATATGAGGAACCTTTCCTTTAACATGACAACCTAAAGAACAAAAAGCAAATCCTAATATTTTCTATGGCAGAAAACTACTAAAACTGAGACAAACTGAAATGTAGATGATGGATGGAACCTTCAAAATGTGTCCCAAACCATTCACTCAGACTTACCCCATACATGGTGAATATCAAAATACAAATATCCATTTTGTATTTTCCCTATTTCAAAATAGAGCAGCACTTACTACAACCTCTTATACCATATCAAACATAAACAAATAATTACTACCCCTAAAAATAAACATAGACTTTGACTAAGTCATGATTCAAATCATTCTAAAAATGTAACATCACACAGCTGTACAAAACTAGTACTATAATTTCAAGTAAGGTATGTGGAGATACAGACAATAGGCTGGACTAAGGGCCATAGTACGATTACGGTGGTCCCAAGATTGCCAAAACTTCAGCATTCTGACTGCCCAATTCCGACCTTGGCGGTCAGACAGACTGAAGACCGCTGACACTGCCAGGATCCTAGATCTTGCAGCGGTGTGGAAAGCGTCGGGGAATGGAGGCGGTTCTGATGCCGGCACCGCTGGTCCTATTTCAACTTGCTTTCCCGCCGACCTTTTCTTGGCATGGATCCAGCCATGAAAAGGTCAGAAGAAAGGCAGGGATGGTGCCCCAAACATAAACCCCTGTCTGTATCTGATCATTGGGCATTATGACTGGCATACATTGTTCCCCCCATGCCTGAACTGCCTTGCCTAAACTGTATCATGCATGACATGGTGCATGTTAACTGCGTGCACAATAGTGCAGGTGCTGCAGTGTGGCAGCATTCGCTTCAGGCTCACTCTGTGAGCCAAAGCATGCACTGCCTTAAGACTGCCGTCGGCACACCACATGCCCAGCAGTCAACTCAGAAAGCAGCGGTCTGGATGTCACCAGCTTTGCGACTTTCTCCCGACAGCCAACGCTGAGGTCTGACTGCAGAGGACAGAATCAGGCCCTCAGTGTAGAATATTCTATGTACATTCAATTTGCATTTGAAATAAAACACATTATAGCACTAGCCTACATCCCTGTCACAGAGACAGCCAAACACTACAATATACTAAAAGGAAGTCGTTTCTATCAACCAAATGAAGACAAACTTAGCCTCCTAATGAACTATTTTGAAGACACTTGGGTTAGCAGACTGCATTGGTCAGGACACAGATGCTAAATTCCAAATACTATGGTGGAATGTATATGACAGCACCCTGGCACAGGAACCAAAACAAGCACACAGTGGAAGGATGACTAATGGCTTCTAATTCACATTAGGCAAAGCCCAACCTACACTATACAAATTTATAGAAGCATAAAGTCAAACTCTTCATAGATAACTTCGAAAAGATAAGCCAAAAGCATAATTTTAAAATTAATAGTAACCTACTAAACTATGACAATTTCTAAATCAAGACACCAAATATTTTTTATTTTAAATAATAAGTAGAATAATTTATTACATCAGTCCAAAAATTAATTAAAACTTGAAACTCCAACGCTAATGAAGACTGATGTAGAAAAAAGTGTATATAAATTAAAACAAGCTCAATCCACCACATAAATGAATTAAAAAACATGAACCAAACAATTCGACATAACAATCAAACATATATTAACACAAATATTATAAATTACATCTCCCACCCCAAAAGAAATAAATAAATAAAACTTACTGTTCTAATGCCCCAGATCTGTTTTTGTATCCACATAATGGCCGATAGTAATCCACAACATCAGGGAAAAATATTACACAAATAGCCCACAATTATTCCAAAAATGAAACAAATCCTAAAATCAACAAAAACTGCAGGACTACTTAGCCACCCATTTCAGTCAACACTTAAAACAGATTTACATAGACTACCGATTGGGTCAGCACTACTCCAAGGACTTAAGACCATCTTGGAAATATCAAAAAGAAAGTCCCCAATGCAGACTGTGTGGATACTACAACAAAACCCTAACACACTTGTTATGTGTGTGCCCGGCACTCATGGCCCTAAGAAGGTGACCCACTTGTGGGACACCCCCGCGCCGCACGGCCACCAGCTGCTGCATGTGCCCCTTGCCTGCCCTCTGCCTCGCTGCTGCCTCGTTTGCCGGTTGCCGGCTGCCGCCGCTGCGGTTGTTTTTGCCCTTGTTTTGTCGAGAATTTGTGCCTGTTTTGTTTAATTTTCGTTTTGCCCTTGTTTTGTCGATAATTTGTGCCTGTTTAGTTTTATTTAATTTTCCCCGTGTTTTGGTTTTCCTTCCTTGTTGTCCGCCTACCTCGCCGCCCTCCGCCCTCCCTTCCCGCCACCGCCGCTTTTCCCCGCCCCTTTTTCTATTCTGTACCCTCCCCGCTCCCGCCTCCCAGCTGCTCCGCCCACCCGCGCACTTGGCCTTAAATGGCGACCGTGCGAACGCGCAGCGGTCACGCGCAGCAGTCACGCGCAGCGGTCAGCGCCAAAGGTAAGCCCGTCTACGCCCGTCCGCGCCTGGACCGCGCCCAGTGCCAGGACCCCTGGCCCACGAGGACCCCGACCGACCCGCCTGACGTACTCCGCCGCCACCCTCACAGCTCTCAACATCGGCCGACTCCCAGAATGCCATCAAGCCACTCCACGACGTACCCACGGACCTTTCAGCTGCCACGCCTGCAAGTTCACCTGCATCCGGACCAGCCTCGCACCAGCACCCACCAAGCCGAACACCAGCAGCACCCACCTCAAGTGCATCCTGCTCAACACCCGCTCCGTCCACAGACACGCCATCGAACTCTGGAACCTCCTAGACGCCACAGCCCCTGACGTTGCCTACCTCACGGAGACCAGGATGAACGCCTCTTCAGCTCCCGACATCGCCATCGCCATCCCAGAGGGCTACAAGATCGTCCGGAGGGACCGAAACGCCAACCAGATGGGAGGAGGCATCGCCATCATCCACAGGAGCACCATCCGTCTCACGACCAGCACCGACAACACCCTGACCAGCGCCGAACACCTGCATTTCCAGATCGACACCAACCCGAACACCACCCTCAGAGGCACCCTGATCTACCGACCCCCTGGACCACGCACGCAATTCAGCGAGGACATCGCCGACTTCGTCAGCCCGCATGCCCTCCCCTCCGCTGACTACATCCTCCTGGGAGACCTCAACTTCCATCTGGAGAACAACAACGACCGCAACACCAGCACCCTGCTCGACAACCTCGCCAACCTGGGACTCAAGCAACTGGTGTCCACCCCCACCCACCTCGCCGGACACACACTCGACGCAGTCTTCTCTTCCAGCACAGACATCGACTTCAGCCACGCCACAGAGCTTCAATGGACGGACCACAGCTGCGTCCACTTCACCTTCAAGAGAACGACGACCCACCAACACCAGCAACAGGCCGCCCGCAGAATCTGGAACAAGATCACAGCAGACCAGCTCGCCACCTCCCTGAGCCAGCACCCTCCTGCCAGCTCAGCGAACCCCAGCCAGGCCGCCGACAACCTCACGAAGTGGATCAGCAACTGCGCGGACGAACTCGCCCCACTGAGGACCCCGCCTAGCAGACCCGGCAGCAAGAAAGCCCCATGGTTCACCGACGAACTCAAGAGCTCCAAGAAGAACTGCCGAGCCCTCGAGAAAGTCTGGAGAAGGGAACCGACACCGGACAACAGGACCTCCTTCAAACTTGCCACCCGGAAACACCACCAGCTGATCCGCGCCGCCAAGAAAACAGCATTCAAGGACCGGTTGGACAACAACGCACACAACTGCAAGGAACTCTTCAACATCGTGAAAGAGCTTTCCAACCCCAGCGCAGGAAACAACGACATCACCCCATCGCAAGACCTCTGCAACTCCCTCGCTTCATACTTCCACAACAAGATCGCGGACATACACAACAGCTTCAACAACCAACCAACGCACACCATGACCGAGCAACCACCCCCCACAACCACCCTCCACGCCTGGACCCCGATCAGCACCGAAGACACCATCCGCACGATGAACTCCATCCACTCCGGATCACCGACCGACCCCTGCCCTCACCACGTCTTCAACAAGGCCGACGCTGTCATCGCACCCCACCTGCGAGACATCATCAACACATCCTTCGACACCACCATCTTCCCTGAGAGCTGGAAACACGCCGAACTCAGCGCTCTACTCAAGAAACCAACAGCGGACCCCACCGACCTCAAGAATTACCGCCCCATCTCGCTCCTCCCGTTTCCAGCCAAAGTCATCGAGAAGACCGTCAACAAGCAGATGGCCGCTTTCCTCGAGACGAACGGATCCCTCGACCCCTCACAGTCCGGCTTCCGAGCCAACCACAGCACCGAGACCGCCCTCATCGCCGCCACCGATGACATCCGAGCCCTGATGGACAATGGAGAAACAGCGGCCCTCATCCTCCTAGACCTCTCCGCGGCATTCGACACGGTCTGCCACCGCACCCTAGTACGGCGCCTCAGCAACATCGGAATCCAGGACAAGGCGCTGGAATGGATCATCTCCTTCCTCGACGGAAGAACACAGAGAGTCCGCCTACCACCGTACAAGTCAGAGGCCTCCGAAGTCATCTGCGGCGTCCCCCAAGGATCATCTCTGAGCCCCACCCTCTTCAACGTCTACATGAGCCCCCTCGCGGCCATCGTACGCAAACACAACCTCAGCATAATCTCCTACGCCGACGACACCCAGCTGATCCTCTCCCTGACCAACGACCCCGCCGCCGCCAGAGCCAACCTGCACGAAGGGATGAAAGAGGTAGCCGAGTGGATGACGACCAGCCGCCTGAAACTGAACTCGGACAAGACGGAGGTCCTCATCCTGGGCTCCTCACCCTCCGCCTGGGACGACTCCTGGTGGCCTCCCGCCCTGGGCACCGCACCCAAACCGACAGACCATGCACGCAACCTGGGCTTCATCCTGGACCCCTCCCTCTCCATGACCAGGCAAGTCAACAACGTCTCCTCGGCGTGCTTCAACATCCTACGCATGCTACGGAAGATCTTCTGGTGGATCCCCACCGAGACCAGGAAGACCGTCACCCAGGCTCTCGTCACCAGCCGACTGGACTACGGCAACGCCCTCTACGCCGGTACCACCGCCAAGCTCCAGAAGAGACTCCAGCGGATCCAGAACGCCTCAGCCAGACTCATCCTCGACATCCCACGAACCAGCCACATCTCCGGACATCTGAGAGACCTTCACTGGCTCCCCGTCAACAAAAGAATCACCTTCCGCCTCCTCACCCACGCACACAAAGCCCTACACGACCAAGGCCCGAGCTGCCTCAACAGCCGAGTCAACTTCTACGCTCCCAAACGCCACCTCCGATCAGCCAACCACGCCCTCGCCGCCGTCCCCCGCATCCGAAGAGCGACTACAGGAGGAAGGTCCTTCTCCTACCTGGCCGCCAAGACCTGGAACTCCCTCCCGACCGACCTGCGCCTGACCCAAGACCACCTCTCCTTCAGGAAGAAGCTGAAGACCTGGCTGTTCGAGCAGTAGCGGCACCCCCCCCCCAGCGCCTTGAGACCCTACGGGTATGTAGCGCACTTTATAAGTGTCACTGATTGATTGATTGATTAAGAAGACAGTACTTACGAGAGATTTTGATCACTCTGAACATAAACTCATGCCGGCAAGCAATAATAAGCTGGCTGGAAGGTACTTCTTCAATCCTGGCCTGTCGGAGACTTAAATTTATGATCGAGGTAAAAAAACAGCTGCAGGAAAACCAATGAATAAGAAAAATTGTAGTTAACGCTGAGTACAAAGGTCTGATTGCAGCCAGAAGAACATTGAGGCACACACTACTTCAACAAACATTTGTCCAAGAACCTAAAACAAAAGTACCGCCCAGGGGGGAAACAAAGAACGTTTTTTCTACATAGGGAACTTCAACAATGAAATAATGTTTTTATAGTATGTAATTGTATACTTTTTATTTTAAACAAAGATTGTAACGATTTTTATTAATCATACAATAAATATTGAACTTGAACTTGAAACAAATCCAATAGAAATTCACAGAAGCAATCCAAAGCATCTAAGAACCATAAATAAACACAGAAAAAAGATTTTTTTTTAAATCCAATCATAATGGGGATGGTGAGGAACACTAAAGGGGTGACATTTACTATTCCCAGTCCAATCAAGCATATTGACAAAGATGTTGGACCCCAAAGGGGTGACATTTCCTTTTCCCATTCCAATCTATTCCACTTCCGGGGAAAACAGTCCCAGGATGCTTGGCAAACCTTGCTTGCAGTTTGGGCTGGACTGTTCCCTTGAGGTGAAGGGTCAAGACTAATTTGCATATGACTGGGTCTAAATTGGGGTTGCTTGGTGAGCAAAAGAACAATGGATTTAACCCAGGTCACTTGACTGGGGGTGAATGTTAGATTTGTTCCAGATTCTGTACATCATTTATGTGTCTTTTGCTTTCCAGCTCTAGGTATGCTGCGTATGCCCAAACGTGAGTCCCAGGCTCACCTTAGCGCAGAGACACACTGGCCGAGTGTAACCATGCACTTTATAAATGTGCCTATTAATATTATTATTATTATTATTATTATTATTATTATTATTATTATTATTATTGTTATTATTGTTATTATTATTACTGTGCCACTGAATTCAAGCAAGCCTGGATGGTGAGGGGTGATAACTGAAAACCAGCTCCAGTATGCTTGTTTCTGGTCCAGGGAGTACCTGGATTGACAGTTTGGTTTGGACTGTTCCCATGAGGAGCACGGTCAAAACGGATGTGCATAAGGCTGGGTTTAACCTTGGGTGACTCGGTCAGCAAAAGAACATTGGATTTAACCCAGATCTCTTGACTTGGTGTGAATGTTTGATTTGTTCTGCATTCCGTCCATCATTTGTATGTCTGTTGCTTTCTTCAACACTAAAGCTGGATACATTTAGGGGCCCATTCCGATTCTGTAAAATTCCATACAAATACCCGCATGGAGCATATTTCCTGTACAAATCGTACCCGTAAACGTTCCCGTACGTTCGATGAAGTACAATTTGTATCCAAAGCAGATCTCCGTACGAACTGTACTAAACACCATACGACAAAAAAAGAAGTGCAAATTGTATCCGGAACACGCATTACACGACGTACGTACGAAAACAAGCAGCAGTTTCCGGCCCAGCAAGTACGATTCGTCTCTGCAACACTCCGTACGACCCTTTTTCAACGGGAGCTCAAAACGTCCGTAAAAGCAGAGACCAACCCAAACCGTATCCCCGGTACACAACGTACACGTCATCAACCCCATCGTCCGTGTCATCCCAGTCCTGTACGCCTACGACCTGGTGCACAGAAACCGATGATGGCGCATACGATGAGAACAACTTACCGCAACAACGGAAGTGTACTTGTACGGTGTGTCTTACATGCTCGCATATAGCACCATTGCAATAGTAATACGGGGTGCACACACATGCCATGAATGTTGGGGTACGGTGCGTTTCAAGCACTCGAGTATGGCACCATTGCAATAGTGATACAATGCGCACACATGCCATGAATGTTGGGGTACGGTGCATTTCACACGCTCGCGTATGGCACCATTGCAATAGTGATACGATGCGAACACACACGCCGGGAATGTTGGGGTACGGTGCATCTCACAAGCTCGCGTACGGCTCAATCACAATAGTGATACAAGGCACACACACGCCATCAACCCCATGTGGCCAACAGTATGGGGGTGGGTGCAGAGGACTCCCAGCAGTGCCCAGACATATGAGGGGTGGGTGGATATGACTCCCAGGAGTGACCAAACATATGAGGGGTGGATGGATATGACTCCCAGCAGTGGCCATACATATGAGAGGTGGGTGGATATGACTCCCAGCAGTGGCTAACAGTATGGGGGTGGGTGCAGAGGACTCCCATCAGTGGCCAACAGTATGGGGGTGGGTGCAGAGGACTCCCAGCAGAGGCCAGACATATGAGGGGTGGGTGGATATGACTCCCAGAAGTTGCCATACATATGAGAGGTGGGTGGATATGACTCCCAGCAGTGCCCAGACATATGAGGGCTGGGTGGATATGACTCCCAGCAGTGCCCAGACATATGAGGGGTGGGTGGATATGACTCCCAGAATTGCCCAGGCATATGAGGTGTGGGTGGATATGACTCCCGGCAGTGCCCAGCCATATGAGGGGTGGGTGGATATGACTCCCAGCAGTGGCCAGACATATGAGGGGTGGGTGGATATGACTCCCAGCAGTGCCCAGACATATGAGGGGTGGGTGGATATGACTCCCAGCAGTGGCCAACAGTATGGGGGTGGGTGCAGAGGACTCCCAGCAGTGCTCAGACATATGAGGGGTGGGTGGATATGACTTCCAGCATTGCCCAGACATATCAGGGGTGGGTGGATATGACTCCCAGCAGTGGCCATACATATGAGGGATAGGTGGATATGACTCCCAGCAGTGCCCAGACATATGAGGGGTGGGTGGATATGACTCCAAGCAGTGGCCAGGCGTATGAGGGGTGGGTGGATATGACTCCCAGCAGTGCCCAGACATATGAGGGGTGGGTGGATATGACTCCCAGCAGTGCCCAGACATATGAGGGGGGGTGGATATGACTCCCAGCAGTGGCCAATAGTATGGGGGTGGGTGCAGAGGAATCCCAGCAGTGCTCAGACATATGAGGGGTGGGTGGATATGACTCCCAGCATTGCCCAGACATATGAGAGGTGGGTGGATATGACTCCCAGCAGTGGCCATACATAT
This sequence comes from Lissotriton vulgaris, assembly GCF_964263255.1. Lineage (NCBI taxonomy): Eukaryota > Metazoa > Chordata > Amphibia > Caudata > Salamandridae > Lissotriton > Lissotriton vulgaris. Next base: position 238,654,421 of record NC_141699.1, on the reverse strand, counting down.
GAGGGGTGGGTGGATATGACTCCCAGTAGTGCCCAGACATATGAGGGGTGGGTGGATATGACTCCCAGCAGTGGCCAACAGTATGGGGGTGGGTGCAGAGGACTCCCAGCAGTGGCCGACAGTATGGGAGTGGGTGCAGAAGACTCCCAGCAGAGGCCAGAAAATGAGGGGTGGGTGCAGAGGACTCCCAGCAGACGCCAGACATATGAGGGGTGGGTGGATATGACTACCAGCAGTGCTCAGATATATGGGGGATATCATCAGCATACCACAATTACATGGGGATATGTGTACATCCCTAACTTGTGACTATAATGATAGTGCCATAGCAACACATCACTTACAGCAGTGTCCCAAGCCCTGGAGGATGGATTACTTTCACACACTGCGTGACACACCACATGTGGGTGTGATGTCAAATTCCACATGCATACTCACTCATGGAGGCTGCAGGCGAAATACACACCACACCATCATGACACAATGGTGTATAGTGATGTAACAGCCTCCCAAACAAAGAGAGCGAAAGGGAACACACACTGTCATGCACATCCCTGGACTGATATGAATGTCCAGGTGGTGGTCAGACCACCAAGATGTAGTCTCTCATGGAAGGAATAGGTTTGAAACCCCTGTGCCCAAATACCTTGCATAACAATTCCCAACATAGGGTTAGGCTGTGATTAAGGGTGGGCATAGTTCGCAAAGTAGCGCTACGCGAAGCTACGCAAAGTGCACTTCGCACTACGCAAACTTCACATAGCACTACGCGAGCTGCGTAGTAGCATGTTCGCACTGTGCAAGATGCATTTTCAATGATTGCACAGTGCGGACAAGCATCCGGCACTGTGCAATCATTGAAAACGACATCTTGCACAGTGCGAGCTGTAGTTTTCTGCTGCTCGAGTAGATTATTACTCGAGCGGCAGCTTTCTCAACGCGAACTGGTAGTTTCTCATTGAGAGCGGTCGCGAGCATGCGCAACCACTCACAATGAGAAACCTGACCTCCCCGCGTTGAGAATCTCGCCGGGATGTCATTTTGCTTGCTCGCGGTCACGAACATGACGTTGAGGACCGCGAAAAAGCAAAAAATGACCGCTGCACTACGCTACGCTGCATTACGCGTGTTCGCACTGTGCTACGTGCAAACTCCGCGAGTGTAGCATAGTGCTTCGCCCAGGGTTAGCTGTGATTACACACATGCATAGTGGTGAAAAGGGTGAATGTGTCCATGAAGGCGGTTGTACATACTCAAAACACAAGTACAGTGAGTTGCAAGCATGGCACAGAGGAATGAGCAGTAAACATCTGTGAGCAGGCATGGCCATTGTTGAAGTGAACCATCACTAAAAGAGGAAATATGCACACATGTCAGGACCACAATTGTGCAACTGTCTGCAGTGAAGATGTCAGGTGCCACACAGGAAGGAACACTCCTTGGGAGAATGTCTCTAGCCAAACTGAACACATACAACCAATGATTAATTGCAGAGACATTGTGATGGCACACGGATATCATGGTCCACCTCATGACCATCAACAAAAAACATCTTTCAGAACCCCAAAACATTACCATGACACTAACTCCAGGCCCCTCATCACCAACATCAAGTACCTGAAATGCAATAGTGTAGAAGGTAAAATAAAAGGCTTTATTCAGCTGGAAAAAATAAGATGTGCAAAAATGAGTCTGTTCTCAAACAAGGCCAATGGCCAGTCCAGAAAAATGTCCTTGTAGGGGGACGTTGGGTAGGCCGTCTACCCCTAACTTGCCTGCACATGGAGTAGCTAATGGGATGTTGACCCTTGGGGGCATCATCGGGGGCAGGACCAGGCACTGCAGGGACAGGAGTTGGAAGGGTAGGTGTGGTGGGTGCAGGGGTGGACGTATTCTCCTCAGTGGCTTGTGCAGCGCCAAAGGTGGACAGATTATCTGCGCTGCACACTGCTGCCAGTTCGTCCAGACCAACCCCTGCACCAAGGACACTATGGGAACGGAGGGAGAGGGCTGTGAGGGTTGCGTACTGTGACTCTGGCTGCGTGTATGCGATCTAACCCCAGTCCCTGTGGGTGTGCCTGCAGCCCCCTGAGTGTGCATGCCAGGAGGTGTGCTCTTCTCCTTTTGTGGGGGTGTGCTGCCTGTGTCTGTTGGGGTGTGTGATGGTGTCTTCCTGCATGTGCATGGGACAGGTATGGGAGAGGGGAGTGTGGATGGGTCCGAAGGAGGGGGGGCGGACCACTGCAGGAGGGAAACTGCTGCTGTCAGTGATGAGTCTATGGACTGCATAATCCGATGTTGGTCAGACATGCCCTCCATGAAAGACAACAACTGTGTCAGGATTTGTGTGTGGGCATGGAGGACATTCAGCATCAATGTCTCACCAACCTGTAACTGGCGGAGTAAGTCCACAGACTCCGCATTGAGAGCAGCAGGGGTGACAGGGGCAGGGGCTGCAGTGCCAGGGCTGAAGGAGACATGGGGGGGCTGCACAGACAGAAGGGACGGGAGCAACTGGGAGGGTGGAGATGGTGGCGGAGGGGGCGGGGACAGACTCGGTGCTGCTGCCCGGTGTTGCTGCAAATTCCCCCTCCTCCTGGGAGCCAGAATCGAATCCATCGGCATGGTAAGATGATTTGCCTTCCAACAGGTCCGCAGACTGACTCCCCTCACCCTCCGTGCCACTGGTTCCCTCTGACTCCTCCACGCTGGTGGCACTGTGGCTGGGTCCCTCCTCCTGGTCCGTGCAGCTGTCTTCAGTTTCGGGTAATGATGCTGTGGGCAAGGAGAAGAAACAGAAATGCATCAGTCACCTGTACACATCTGACACATGAGCACAAAATCAATAGGTCACACTGCAAATCATGCCATGCATCATGAGTTATAGCCAGATATATCTGCACATATTTAAGCCTTGTACTGCCCAGTTGGTCTAGACACAATGCTACTTGGACACAAGGATCAAAAGAATACACCAGGCCACAACTTGAATGTGAAAAACACAGAGAAGCTAGTGTTTGTTTACAGGAGAGCAGATCAATACAATGAAGTGATGCCACCTCTTGTTCACCAAGAAACAAACAGTAGTGGTGCCCCTCAGGGCAAACTAAACAACCTCACTCCCGAAGGTGTCACCACACTCAGAGCCCTGTAAGTACATGGGTCAAATTTAAATGTAAATACATTTTTGGTACCTTGCGACTCACGAAACTTTACACAATCGACATTTATTGAATGTGGTAATTCGCCATTTTATGAAAAGAACACTTACGTGCCTGCATGAAAGATGTCTCACAAGGAAATTCCCACTAAAAAACATTTCCACATTCATTGAAAAGGCTGGCACCCTTCAAAATAAAACACTGTTAGAAACAAATGGTGTTGCAGATTGTCCATATACATGGGCCAACAGAGGTCTTGATGTCTTGACACTCCTTAGTTGTATAATCGACAACAAAGGACTTTCAAGACCCCAAGACCACTGTGAGAACATGTATATGGAGATCAAGGCACAACATTTATTGCTAACACTGGCCTCTTTGAAAAGGTGCCAGCGTCTTACATGAAAGTGGAAATCTTGTTTTGTGTTCACTACCTTGTGAGACATCTATCATGCAGGCACATAAGTGTTATTTACACAATTCGTCATATTAACACATTCTAAACATGAGCAACTTTTAACAAGTGTTGTGAGTGCCAAGGTACAATCATTCATGTGACACAACTTCAAATATGTCAGTCCTCACATGGGCATCCATTCCCTGATGACACAGTTGCTTGCACATAAAACATACTGGCTGTCATGTGGAGTGGCACACATGTCCCAACTCAGGACAATGCTTAAGCTAATGGGCCTGCAATTGTGATGAACAAAATCATTGCTGCATTGTGAATACACCCTTATCCCCATGCAAAATGTCGACACAGATGTCTGCACACAAAGATAAAACAGCGTTGCATCTGAACTACATACATGTTGCAAAAATGTATGAGTCTGAATCATGTCTGGAACAAAACAACATAGGCTGCAAAGCTCCAAATGAAATCTCTGGCCACCATCACAGGGGCAGTGCATGGTGAATCATTGTTCAGCCAATTCTCGCCCACAGGTCAGACCTGGCAAGGCTAAATCAGGTGGGCCCATGTAGACCTCTCCCGCACAACACCCCCAAACCTTAGTCAATGTGATTGATACTGCTCAAGAAGTGAGACCTCTGAATCGGGGTTACAAAAACTGTGCAGCAACAATTCCAAAAGTAACCCAACATCACCTCGTGGGGCTGGCAATACATATTTGTGACAAACAACCATCAACAGATTGTTGTGAATAGGCACACAGGCACTGCCCAGTGTGAATCCGCACAAGCCAAATGTTGTATCCCTGTCCAGTGGACACATGTAGCAGACACTGCAAAAATATAAACTATGGCAGGGACCAATGCCACAGTGGCAGAGCCATGCTGAACCCACATAGAATGGGCACAGTGTTGGATGACACACATGATTAGGAGGCCAGCGTGTTTCAGGGGACTGTAATGGGCACACTGACCCATGGTTCTGGAATGAGCTGACTGTACCATGAGCAACCGTCATGGCACTATGCATATCTCCCACTGATGTACATCATTCCTGAGGACACTACATAAGTCATGCATGCTACAAGTGTGTGCATTTGAAACCTCACACTCCTATGTTGAGAGTCATCATCAGTGCCAACAAATATGGAGCCTCAACACAGTGCACAGGTCATGCACAGGCAAGGTCCCATCACATGTCACAGAACACCCTCCCACATGATGCAGAAATCAATGTGCAGTCTGATTTTCTTGCACCCTAGATGAACATATGTAAATGTGATTACACACAGACCTGAGGACACATGTTAAGGAGGGGAAGGGATGAAAATGAGCACCAGGTGACTATGGGGAGCTGAAAAGGCACTGCACATATAACCTGCCTGAGCTGACACCCCAACTGTGGGAGTGTAGCCAGGCTTCAGAGCACTTCAAAAAGCAGGTGACAGACAACACAACAAACAACCATGTGCCTACCCCCTCCTTGCTGCTGTCTCTCCTGCAACTGCCCATCGAGGTCTGGGAACCCCACCGCCAGGACACGGAGCATGTGGGGGGTCAGGCGACGGCGTCCACCATGCCGGTGTGGAGGTGACAACTTCAGCTCGACCCAGGCGATACGCCGGGTCCAGCACCGGATGTCCTGCCACCTCTTCTGCACGTTCCTCAGGTGCCGGTGAGGGCCCCCCGCACACCTGACAGCCCTGACGATATCCCGCTATATTTCACCCTTCTCGTGGGCAGTTACCTGTCAGGAAGACACAGTAAAACAACATCACTACACCTGCTCCATGTCCCAGAGACACACACTTGCACATCTTTGATAATGTGAACAGGGCATAGGATGCAGAGAGGACTTGCATCATTGTTCATGTGAATTTGGCCTGTGTGCAAGCCCCAATGCACTACATGGCATTGAAAGCCAACAGATGGCGTAAAGGGTGCAACACACTCACTGATCATGGCACACACTGGGCAACACATGCAACTGCAGGGTGTGGAACAGCACGTGCCAAGCAGTCACATATACCACTCCACTGAAGAACCCTCAGCGGACCAGAGAGACACACCCTGGCACAGATCACTCGCCTGTCATTGACAACAGCAGATACAACCCTCACTTTGCACATGTGCCACTTGCAACTGGGGTGTCACAGGTGTCGTGCCAGCTTTGCAAGTCAGGCACACAGCACGGCTTACTTGTCACATCAGATGGGTAGAGCTGCTGCATACACCATGCAGCAGTGGTGCAACACATCACAAACACACTCACCTACATTATAAGGCACATTCACAAACATCAATGTCCATGAGGTTGTACACATCATTTGGACAATCTCAGCACAGGTCCACTCAAGTCATAAACATCTGTGAGTACAGTCACCTGTCCGGGGGGACCACTGTCCCACCTCAGGACATTTGGAAATAAAGCCACCAAGGTCTGGCACGGCTGAATGTGTCATTCACTATGCAGTGAATGTCACAGTAAGCACAATGCAAGTGAGGAGTAAACACACATGAACTACATCATGCTCTGCATGAGAGACACCACCATGTACACCTCCTGGGCCTCACTCCAAACCACATTGCATGTCTGTCCCACCAATACACAATGCCTGTTGTGACACTCACACAACAGGTGCACAGTCAAAGGTAGTGGAGTCAGCACTCACCTGCTCCTCTGGTCTCCCATACAGCTTTCTGTACTGTGGTAGGTGGCTGTCCAGCAGGGCCAGGTTCTCCTCCTCTGTGAAGGCTGGGGCCCTCTGCATAGTACGTGCCATGATATGCCAGAGGATGCAGAGACAGCAGCACTGTGGTCCACTCCAATGTTGTGCAGGCAAGTGCCCTCTCAGGGGTTCACACTGCCTTAAATCATTGTTGCTGAGGAGCTTTCAGTTCGAGGAGAACAGAGTGATAGGCCACATTAGTTTGCATCGTACGTTTCCTCCAAACCCTTTAAACATACGGCTCTGATATGCATTTGCATCGTTTAAAATGTGAGCTTCAGCTCAACAATCATTTTGCAACATTGTATTTTTGGGGCCAACTGACTTTTGCAGGCACCTGTTGGACACATGGCTACTCAAAACTCAGTATCCATGAAACCCAGGATGCATTCAGGGACTACTACTCGTCCCCTAAGTAATTTTGATATCCACACACGTGTACTGTGCGTTTCACGCGCTCGCGTATGGCACTGTTACAATGGGGATACGATGCGCACATACGCCTGAAATGCAGGGATACAGTGCGTTTCACACAGTGCGTTTCACACGCTAATGCGAATGTAGGGGTACGGTGCGTTTCACATGGTGCGTTTCACACGCTGATGCGAATGCAGGCATATGGTGCGTTTCACATGGTGCGTTTCACGCGCTGATGCGAATGCAGGGGTACGGTGCATTTCACACGCTGGTGCAAATGCAGGGGTACGGTGCGTTTCACATGGTGCATTTCACACGCTGATGCGAATGCAGGGGTACGGTGTGTTTCACATGGTGCTTTTCACACGCTGATGCGAATGCAGTGGTACGGTTTACACAAGGATGTCTATCAAGTTCTTGTCATTGCATACTTTCATGTGCAGGCCCTAGGTGTGGCAGACAGTGACAGAGCACAGGGCATCTAATCTTGTTGCACAATTGATGTGTGATGACCTGTGGATACATGTCTTGTGTGATGGGGCACTATGTGGCACACATCAACTTGACACTTGTCACATGTGTATCATCACTACCGGCACCTGTCTCATGATGGCAGGGACTGAGGCACTTTGTCAACTGACATGTCACGCTCAGCATGACCCTATGTGACTATGTCAGGTGTGTGTCATGTGTTATATTGAGCTTGCTGTTTGTGTTACGTAAACTGCATCTGCTGTTGGTGCATCTAGCATGGGTCTGTGTTGAGATGGGAATGGTTTCACATCTGCGCATACCATGCCACATGTGGATTCCCACAGCTGTTGGGTCTGTGTGCATCAGACATCATATTTCCCCAGGCATACATGTCTGCATTGTGTCAATGGCTGTGTTGTTTTGTTGTCATGTGTACACCTTAATCGCAATGTGTTTGATATGACATTTGACATTCCATGTGACCTGTCTGTGTGCCTTGCAGTCAGCTGCCTGTATGGGATGACAACCTTCCACTGCAGGTATTGTGACGTGTGTCACTCCGGTGATATGTCAGGCTGTTCACTCAGACCAGCTCAGCAGCTCATTTAGGGGCATGTCATGTTGAGTTGTCAATCAACAGGTGTATCTGTCTTTTCATAGGAGTGCCAGCAAGCTAGCATATGTGTCCTGGATGTATTGCACACGCAGACTCCATAGTGACCTGATGTCTGGTAGCAGTTTTGCATGTGCTATGTACATTGCCGTTGATGTTGGCTGACTGTCAATCTCCATTATTCCCAAATATGTCCTGCAGGGCACCGCCTCTACCAAGGCCATTCCCAGACTTGGTGACCATGCAGGAACGTGCCTGCATCCGACGTTACAGATTCACTCAACAGTTGATTCAGGAGTTGACAAACAAGCTGGCACCACATTTCCAACTGCAACACAGGTATCCTACTGAGCTGACCCCCAAGATCCGCACACCTCATCCTCAACATCCCCTGCCACAGCCACATGACCATCCACCTGAGATACCTACAATAGTCTCACTGTCAACTGCAGGATCACCTTCATACTCCTCAGCCACACTCAGGAGGCACTCCAAAACCCCAGACCCAAAAATGACCATGGACGTCTCTCATCCCACACCCCATTGCCCCAACTCCGTCAAGCCAACGTTGCCCTGGCCACCATTCATCACATCCACAGAACAACTGCATGTGGGAGATAGTTCTCCCACTTCACCAAACAGACCTGGTACTCCCTCCCCATGCACCTCCACATGACCCATGACCTCTACGCCTTCATGATACTCTTAAAAACCTGTCTGTCCGAGCAGTATGGCAAGCCCCCCCTCAGCAGCTTGAAACCATCATGGGTGAGTTTTGGGCTCCATGTATTTATTTGATGATACAATGTGACCTATGTGTGTCCTCGACCGGACTCAGATCACAGTGTATGGATGGCTTGAGTTTGTTCCACACTCAGGCATACTTTTACATTTCCCCACACGTATGTTGTTGACTCATGCAAAATGACTGCAACATCAATTTTCCTTGAGATTGTTTTGTTTATTTATCTGTCAGGTGCATGAGTCGTGAGTAAGTGATAGGTGCTGTACAAAAATGCCAGGAATCCAAAGTTCACAGAGGGAGATGTGATGCCTTGCAGTTGGAGTCACCAGAGTCCAGACCACAGTGCTTAGCATCATTGTTCAGACTGCAACCAGAAAGTCCATGTGGCAGAGTAGGACAGTCAATGAGGTGATGCTGTTGCACACAAATTCCAGGTGCCAGACCAGGTGACCTGGGAGATGCGCTTGGCCCGCTGCCTCTCACTGTCTTTTCCGTGGACGACCCACTTCCCTAGGGGTACCCTCATATGCAGGCCTTGACAATGCATGGGATGCTCCGTCGGATGATTCCTCCTCCTCCTCCCTCCCTGTGCCTGGTGACGGTCTTCGCCTAGAAGCGTCTTGCCTGGGGACACAGGGAGGATGCTCCATGTTGTCTGCGATCCAACGGAGTGAATGGCTTATGTCCCTTTGCACCGCCAGGAGCTCAGCCAGTCTTGCCTCCATCCGTCCTTGGTGTTCTTGTTGACTGGTGTATTGCTCGGCCTGCAGGTTTTTGATCTCTGTGAGGGTCCCCACTACCTGGCTGATCTCCCTGGTGTCCTGCCGGTATGCCTCCATGATGCTGCGTAGTTGAGACATACCGGGCCCTACAGCTGGCTGTTCAAGTTTTTGCCTCCTCCTGCCGCCACTCCCACCACCCTTGCCCACACGAGCCTGGCCTGCCGTTGTGGGCACATCGGGTTGACGGGACCCCTTAGGGATGGCAGTGATGGTGTTTTCTGCCACCTCCTGGGTGCCCGGCAAACCTTGTCCCTCATTGTCAGACTGGCTCAGTTGTTGACTGTGGGCAGGGCTTCGAGATGTCTGCTGGGATTTTGCAGGAATGGTGGTGGTGGTTGGCGCAGATGTTCCTGATCCAGCTGCTGCACGGGTTTGGGCACCAGAGGTGCCGGGTTGGTCGGGGTCATCCGTGGAGTAGTGAGAGGCGTCGCTGTCGGTGGGATCAGGGTCCTGCGTAGCCTGGAACTGTGATTTCACACGTTGCCCTGTGGGTGTGAGAGACAGACAATATTAATGTCATTTAATGCAACATCCATTTTTCATACACATTGTAGTTGGCACTGTTCCACCTGGTAGTTGTCTATGCTTTGGATTGTCCTCAATGTTCCCTTGTGGATGGGTATGTTGTGGGGTCAGATTGATATGTGCTCAGGAGTCATTGACCTGTGGGGGCATATTTACAATCACTGGCACAGCCCTGCATATCAGCAGGGTTTCGCCAGTCATTGTGCACCACAGCTATGCCAGCATGGATGCCACACATTTACAATGCGGAACACCATGGGGGAAAGACGGCACAGCTGCGTCACTCATCTGTGCCATAGAAGTGGTGCTTTGCTGGAATTGCGTCACCAGCACACCGCAGCTCCAGCAATGCTCTGTGGGGCCATATCTGCACAATGCTACGTCAATCCTTACGCCTGCTTCAAGCATGCACAGGGTTTTGACGCAGGGTATTGATACGGGGTTGTACCCAAAAATGTCACTGGGACCTGGGTGATCAATGTAGTAAAAGGAAGGGGTCCCAGTACTAGAGAGTCAATTTGAAAGGCAAACCAATAAGCAAAAAATTAATCAAGAGACAAATAAATTCACATTGTTTTAATCACAATGTGAGTATTAACAAATATCTGAATTTCATCACATAAAAACAATTTGCGTAGTGCCCCAAATTGGTAAAAGGGGGAGGAGGGGAGTGATCCTGTGAGGAAGTGGTGAGGGAATAGAGGAATCTTGTAGTGACAAATAAATCAATCAATATACATTATCTGTACATGCTACACAATGTGTGTAGGAATTTTAGACCACATGGTTCAATTCATCATTCCTACAAAACATCATACTCCACAAATTTCAATTAATGAAGGCGTTTAGGGCGTGGAGTTGGATTCTAAAGGTAGTCGTCGACGTTTCGAACCTCTATTATGCAGGTAGAGTTACTATCCTTGCTGTGGGGTCTTCATCAGGACAGGGGTGGGGACACACCTATTTACATAAATATAATTATAAAAATTAATATTGGGGAATGAATCCCTATATTATTCCAAAGGGAAAAGCACATCATAACTAACATAAGTTGACATGGAGCATACTCACTATAATGCCCAACTAATAAGGCAAAAAAGATCCAGTCTTACACAAATAAGGTTGATTCATTTAAGTAACTGATATTCAAAAGTAAACAGCACGTATTGACTTGGAGACAATGAATTGCTCTAAACACATTGAATAAATCTAGCGGTTTAAAAGAAGGGAGGAGTAGAGCCGGACCAGAATAGGCAGCAAACGGACATTTCACTGGTAAAAGACCAAGGACAAGGCGTGGTAGTCAGTTAAAAGAAAACTCACCACGACGTGATATGCGGTGGACCGGTTAGTGGCTGGGTCCAACGGAGTCGTCAAAGCTGGGGTAACTGTTAAATAAACAGAAATTGCAGGTGATTTAGATAGATGGAATTATCTGCAATTCCGTGGTCAATTCAAGGTTATAAATGGCGAACTCACCACGGAGTGTATAAAAAGGACCCCGGTTCAATGGAGTGATGCGGTCAAACGTACCAGCAATTTAAAACAATGCTGGGGAAAACACAAAGAACAACAGGGTTTAGCACAGAGGAGGGGACCTGTGCTGCATCATACCCAAAAAAACAAATCGAAAGTTGACACTTACCAAAAATGCATAATATTGAGCCCAAGCATTAGGGGGTCTGGTCAACTCACACGGGTGCCTCGTGGGTATTACTAAAAATAGAGGAGGGTCAGGGTTTTAATGGAGGTGAGATCGGCTCTATACTAATCAAACAGAAATGATTAAGCGACTGCACTCACCCGACAAGAGCAGTCAGCTTATGACCGTGTGAGGTCCGGGTTAATCAGGAAATAGATTGCTTGGACGATACTGGGGGAGGAAAGCAGGAACCACTGTTAGAGGGTGCCCGCATAGAAGGTAATCACTTCCAAAATCAAACCGTAGGAAGCGGACCCTTACCGAAACAACGATGAATCGCGTCCCGCTGGGAGCCGAGTTCGCAATGGCGATTTTCGGTTCCGGCTTGGGAAATATCCCCATGGTTCCACTGAGGACACACACCAACTGTAACTCATCAAATATTATATATGCCATCCTATGCCCATGCTCTATGATATATATTGGGCAAACACAGCAGAAAGCAAAGGCTAGGATCCTTCAGCACATGAGTAGGATCAGGTGCCAAACACCAGGGGCACCTCTGGTCGAACATTTCTCTACAGCCGGTCATACACCAGAGAATTTGAAATGGGTTATCCTTGAGAAAGCCACCTTGGGGCCCCGGGGTGGGAATATCGCGAATATTCTGAATATTCGGGAATTAAAATGGATGCTAAAATTTGACTCCATTGAGAATGGGCTTAATGAACAAGACAGCTCTTTCTCCCAATTGGCTACCCTATCCATTACCTGATCTTCATGTAAACTAATTTAACCAAATAAGACATGTACACCTTTTCTGTGGTTTTTTAATACATGTGTCTGAAATTACTCATGGTGGATTTATATGACCTGAATTGTGGCCTTTACCCTCTTGTGAGAGGTACGCCACGTCTCGAATTATTATATTCATCATGGCTGCATATACGTATATGACATCGCGGTGATTCCTACATACATATGTTTGACATCATTCTGGTTGGATTTACATGTCATGCCCTGTGGCTTTACCCTCGTGTGAGAGGTACGCCACGCTTAGGCTTACAGCTAAAAATCAATGAATGTAATCATATCTATTTACTATACCATCTACTCTAGAACTGGGTGTACTGTTGTTGCTTAGGTTTTTATTCCTGAATGACTTAGCCGTTAAACTATCTATGACCATACCAGCTACTCTAGAATTGGCTGTACTGGTGTTGTTTGGGCTTTTACTCCTGAATGATCCAGCCTTAAAACAATCTTGTATATGGCATAAGAAACCCCCCCTTTTTTTAGGTTGTTATAAATTATTTGTATGTGTCATGATCTGATTGTTGCCTGGGAAACCGGTCCTGAGTTAAGATGTGCTCAATAGCTAGACAACGCATCTAAATATTACCCTTGACTCTTGTTTCCGATTTCATTACGTTTATTATTTATTTTTTGAAACCATTAACTTTTCGGAATTATCAAAGTCATTTACGAGTTTCACCGGTGAAAACATCGGACTGTGGCTGCTTTTTGCAGTCTTTTCTTTATGCCTACACGGGTGTCCTGCACCACGTGATCCCGTCACCATGGGGATATTTCCCAAGCCGGAACCAAAAATCGCCATTGCGAACTCGGCTCCCAGCGGGACGCGATTCATCGTTGTTTCGGTAAGCGTCCGCTTCCTACGGTTTGATTTTGGAAGTGATTACCTTCTATGCGGGCACCCTCTAACAGTGGTTCCTGCTTTCCTCCCCCAGTATCGTCCAAGCAATCTATTTCCTGATTAACCCGGACCTCACACGGTCATAAGCTGACTGCTCTTGTCAGGTGAGTGCAGTCGCTTAATCATTTCTGTTTGATTAGTATAGAGCCGATCTCACCTCCATTAAAACCCTGACCCTCCTCTATTTTTAGTAATACCCACGAGGCACCCGTGTGAGTTGACCAGACCCCCTAATGCTTGGGCTCAATATTATGCATTTTTGGTAAGTGTCAACTTTCGATTTGTTTTTTTGGGTATGATGCAGCACAGGTCCCCTCCTCTGTGCTAAACCCTGTTGTTCTTTGTGTTTTCCCCAGCATTGTTTTAAATTGCTGGTACGTTTGACCGCATCACTCCATTGAACCGGGGTCCTTTTTATACACTCCGTGGTGAGTTCGCCATTTATAACCTTGAATTGACCACGGAATTGCAGATAATTCCATCTATCTAAATCACCTGCAATTACTGTTTATTTAACAGTTACCCCAGCTTTGACGACTCCGTTGGACCCAGCCACTAACCGGTCCACCGCATATCACGTCGTGGTGAGTTTTCTTTTAAATGACTACCACGCCTTGTCCTTGGTCTTTTACCAGTGAAATGTCCGTTTGCTGCCTATTCTGGTCCGGCTCTACTCCTCCCTTCTTTTAAACCGCTAGATTTATTCAATGTGTTTAGAGCAATTCATTGTCTCCAAGTCAATACGTGCTGTTTACTTTTGAATATCAGTTACTTAAATGAATCAACCTTATTTGTGTAAGACTGGATCTTTTTTGCCTTATTAGTTGGGCATTATAGTGAGTATGCTCCATGTCAACTTATGTTAGTTATGATGTGCTTTTCCCTTTGGAATAATATAGGGATTCATTCCCCAATATTAATTTTTATAATTATATTTATGTAAATAGGTGTGTCCCCACCCCTGTCCTGATGAAGACTCCACAGCAAGGATAGTAACTCTACCTGCATAATAGAGGGTCGAAACGTCGACGACTACCTTTAGAATCCAACTCCACGCCCTAAACGCCTTCATTAATTGAAATTTGCGGAGTATGATGTTTTGTAGGAATGATGAATTGAACCATGTGGTCTAAAATTCCTACACACATTGTGTAGCATGTACAGATAATGTATATTGATTGATTTATTTGTCACTACAAGATTCCTCTTTTCCCTCACCACTTCCTCACAGGATCACTCCCCTCCTCCCCCTTTTACCAATTTGGGGCACTACGCAAATTGTTTTTATGTGATGAAATTCAGATATTTGTTAATACTCACATTGTGATTAAAACAATGTGAATTTATTTGTCTCTTGATTAATTTTTTGCTTATTGGTTTGCCTTTCAAATTGACTCTCTAGTACTGGGACCCCTTCCTTTTACTACAGGGTTTTGACGCAGCATGCGCTTGAAAGTGACTGAGTGAAATCTTGTAGATTTCACTCAGCCACTTTTGAGAGGCGTTGTTGTGCCGGAACGCCCCCACCCCCCTGCACCAGAACACCTACTTCTGGCGCAGGGCTTTAGAATGTGACACATCTCCCAGATGCGTCACCTTGTAAATACCCAGCACCATGGCGCCACTTTTGTGGTGGCGTGAAAAAAGCGAATGGGGCTTGTGAATCTGCACTGTGCATTTTTTGCTTGGATGCTTCAGCAGATTTGCATTGGTTTTGTTATGCTACATGGCCATTGTGACAGTAGGGCACTCCATTGCCTGTCCCAGGAGGCTATGTTTGTGTAAGGGTTGTGCGTGAAAGGCCGTGCTGGTAGTTGGAGTCTGATTTGGAACTGGGCCTCCCTCATGGTGTGGCTTTCCCCCATGGAGCATGCTACCATGACAGTGGTTGTGAGTTCCTGTCCAAGATATCTGACCTTGTTGTCCTGGTGTTTGTGTTTGCACTGGTCACAGAAGGACCTTGTGCTGCCTACGCTAGGGCCAAGTGTCAGCTATCTTGTCAGTACTTTCCCACTCCCTGTGCACTGAGCTAGGTGCATGGGTGTGTACCTGGGAGATATGGAATGACGAAATTGGGCATGGGCATCCACAGATATGTTTATAGGGGTGGGAAAATGTTTAACTTCATCACCATCCCCCTTGCGCCCTTTTTCCCACTGCCTTGCACCCTTCTCGTCCTCCCCCTTGCACCCTTCTCGCCATCCCCCTTGCACCCTTCTCCACCTCCCCCTTGTACCCTGCTCCACCTCTGCCTTGCACCCTTTTCTACCTTGCACGCTTCTCCCCTCTGCCTTGCACACTTCTCCCCTCCCCATTGCACCCTTCTCGCCCTCTACCTTGCATCATTCTCGGACACCCCCTTGCACCCTTCCCAACCAATGGAGGGGGCTGCCACCTGGAACAATTTCACCATTTCAAAAGCATGAGGGATTAGGTCCGGCCCTGACTGGGCCCACACCAGACGCACTGGAGATCCAGGGGGGGGGGAAAGAGCCCCCCTTGCCACCCCTGCGGATGCCCATGCAATTGGGTCTGATTTGGAGTCCCACAATGCATTTTGTGACACCCACCCTCCCAGCATACCGGACTTCCATTTTTGGGTCTGTGCTTCCTGTAGCATGGGACATAGCATGGCCTTGCTTTCTCAATGGGGCATACACATGTTAGTGGCATTAGCATTATTTTTAGATGTAGTTGTGGGCAGTGGGCGCATGGGGGTTGGTGCTGGCATTTTTTGTACTTGGGGTGTGGATGCCATTACCCCCATGTTACATGAGTTGTTTGTGTACTTACCAGGCTCTACGACTTCTTCAATTCCATGTACTCCCACCGGTGGTAGCAGGGCCATCACCTTCTCCTCCCAGGGCTGGTACTGTACTGGTCTGCGGGGACCACCACCTCCAGTGTGCTGGCTCTGTAGGTACTCCTCGTCCATTTTCCGCTTGATCATCCTCTGCAGATCGTACTACCTGGCCTGGCACTCCTTCCTTGTGCGTCTGATGGGTTCAACATCATTAACCCTATTGACTATCCTCTCCCACAGGTGTGTTTTCTCAGCTATGCTGGTCTGTGTGACCAATGCGCCAAACAGCTGTGGCTCAACTCTGATGACTTCATCTACAAGGATCTCCATCTCCTCCTTTGTGAACTTTGGATTCTTCTGTGCGGACATGGTGTGGGGTGATGGTGTGTATGGATGTGGGAGTGTGGGTCTGAATGTGAATGGGGGTGCGGGGGTCTGAATGTGATTGGGGGTATGTGTGAAGGTGGATGTGTGCAGTTGGTGGTGTGTTGTCAGTGTCTCTTGCAAATTGGATCTGTTGCAAAGGATCATGGTTTGTGTGTGTGGGCCCTTTTGATTGGTCCATTTCTGGGTGTGGCTTAGTTTGAATTTTTGGTGGGTGTGTTATAAGGGGTGGTTTATTGTATTTATTTGCAAAGTGTTATAAAGCGCTGGCTAGACCCGGAGGTATAAGAGAACTTTACATGAGGATCAGCAAGTTACAGGTTACATAGTTTTAACAGTTGAATCAGCAAGTTACAGGTTACATAGTTACAACCATTCAAATCAAAGAATTACAGAGGGAGGGGGAGTGAAGGAGACACAAATGGGGAGAAGAGGAAAACAATGTCAGATGACCGGCTGGGTAGATGACGGCCAAGGGGCCAGACTCTTCTATAGCTGCATAGGACAGCTCTACCGGGCATCGGCCAAGGTTGCTCGGTCTCCGCGGTAGGTACAAACAGGTTTGGTATCTGGCCAGGGGGCGTCGTCATTGTTCCATCAAAGGGGGAGAGAAGGAGACACATAACGGGGAGAAGAGAAAAAACAATGTCAGATGACCGGCTGGGTAGGTGACGGCCAAGGGCCCAGACTCCTCTATAGCTGCATAGGACAGGTCCACTGGACATTGGCCAAGGTTGCTCGGTCTCCGCGGTAGGTACAAACAGGTTGATATCCACCCAGGGGGCGTCGTCATTGTTCCATCGAAGGGGGAGAGAAGGAGACACATAACGGGGAGACAAGGAAAAACAATGTCAGATGACCGGCTGGGTAGGTGACGGCCAAGGGGCCAGAGTCCTCTATAGCTGCATAGGACAGCTCCACCAGGCATCCGCCAATGTTTCTCAGGCTCCGTGGTAGGTAAAAACAGTTTTGTAATTTACATCAGTTGAATCAGCGAGTTACGGGTTATATAGTTACATCAGTTTAAATCAAAGGATCAAAAGAGGGAGGGGGAGGGAAGGAGACACATACGGGGAGACGAGGAAAAGAATGTCAGAAGACCAGCTGTGTAGGCGAGGGCCAAATAGGTGCTGGAGAATAGTTATATGAGTTACAAGAGCATAGCATAAACATAGGGTGGAGGGGGTAAGAAATACAACGGGGAGACGAGGAAAAACAGTGTACGACGTCCGGCTGGGTAGGTGATGGCCAAGGGGTAAACCCAAGCGAAACTCCTCTTAGCTGCATAGGGCAGCTCCAACGGTCATCAGCAAAAGGTTGCTTGGGCACCGCAGTACATACACAAGGTTCTAGATTCTGCCTAGCGAGGCATTGTTAAAAAGTTCCATCATGGGCGCCGGTCACGGCGCGGCTCATGCCTGAACTTGATAGGTGGCGTCAGAACTTGCTTGCCAGTTTCTACTTTATCAATGAGCTAGTGAAGATCATTAAGTCTGATGGGACCACCTGCTTAGCACTATGAATGTAATGGAAGCCCATTTGTAGGTCGTACATTACATTTTGCAAAGTCCTGATTTTAATACATGGACACTTCTTCCCACCCTTTGCCCATGTGAAAGACCCATTGCCCATGTGAAAGAGCAAACAGATGGGTGTAAAATTGTTCATGTGGTTGGCTCCAAGGATGGACTTCTTTAGCAACGGTCTTACTGTGACTACCTTCTAGAGGACTGGAAGGCAGCCGTAGTGTGTGGAATTTTAATAGAGATTCACTCTTCAAAGGAAAAGGTGATTCATTTGTGCATTTTTTTGGTGCTCCTAACGAGGGAGATGTTCAAGATCTTCTCAGATAATTCACATTTGTTTTTTTTGTTTGTTTTTCAGTGCTCTGTTTACTGTACATTGGTAAATTACTTCATTCTCTTTTTGCTGTGTCATAACCATTACCTTGGTTCATTCCTCCTTCCTGAAGCGTTCCTTTAAAAAATGTAGAATGTGTATTTTGAAAGTGGCAAATCTGTTGTTTGCAAGCTGGAAAAGTATGCACTTGGCTATGCTGCTACAACCGCACTTCAGAGCCTGCAGGAGCCATCCGCAAGTCACTGCTGCCTCCCGCTAGGCTCCGCGCTCATCAATGGCAGCAGAGAGGGCAGAGCTGGCCGTCAGGCCGTCAGCCCCTCCATTTGCCTGTTTGGATCTGCCCTGGACATTCATTTTCATGGTTTGTACACTGGAGAAATGTTTTGTGGTGTTTTGTGAGTTGTTTTCACCTTCCTTGTGCTGTTTTCCAGTGTCTGCGTGGTTCAGTACGGCTCGTTTAGTTGTAGTTGCTTCTGTTTATTTGTGTGTCCAACGCGACGTTCTCGCAGTACGGGTCGTTTTCAACCTCCTTGTGCTGTTTTACGGGGTTCGCTTGCGCTTCGTTCAGTGTGGGGTCGTCTCATATTTGATTTTGTGGCCCGCTCATATGAGACTTTTTTACGGGTTTTGCGTGCACTTCGTTCAGTGTGGGTTCGTCTTGTGTTTGATTTTGTGGCCTGCTCATACGTGACGTTTTTAGGGGGTTCGCGTGCGCTTCGTTTAGTGTGGGTTCGTCTCGTGTTTGATTTTGTGGCTCGCTCATATGCGACGTTTTCACAAGATTCGCGTGTGCTTCGTTCAGTTTGGGTTCGTCTCGTATTTGATTTTGTGGTTCGCTCATACGCGAAGTTTACCGTACAAATTGCAGCTCATACGCATCATTTTCTGTACGAATCACATTCTGATTCCCCGTCGTACAGCATGTTTACGATTCATACGGTTCACTTTCAGGGTCCTTATCGTACAGATTTTCCCTTGCTTTTCGTACGGTTCGAAAAGATTCGGACATATTTTTTTCCTACGGGTCGTACTACGCGATTCAGACGGATTTGTAAAATTCGTACGGAAAGGGTCACAAATTCGAATCGTTGTACGGATTTCTTTCCCGAATTGGAATCGACCCCATAATAATCCAGCTACAACCTAAGGCCATGCGAAAAAGGTGTTAGACACTAAATAGGTGAAACTTACAATCACCACCTCAATATGAAACATTTGAAACAAAATAATATAATTTACACAATCAACACTCCATACTCATACACATTTTTTAACTATAGAATTAAATACTTTTAAATATTTTGAAAACTAACTTAAGCTACAAACTTATATATACAAAATAAAATATTAACATAGAAAATAATATTTATATTACTATTAATAGTTACCATTTTTGTAAATTACTTTTATACCATTCCTGAACAATAACCATAACATGACAACTAAAGTATTCTTCTAAAACTAACAATCACCATTTCTAAAATAATTTTAATTTAAATGTATATTGCAACAATTTAAAATTAATGTTCACAAAAATGATCAAAATATCAAAAAGTGCATACAATATTTTTATTCTTTTCCTTATAATTTTGCTACATGAGTTTTATTGTGAATCAGTGTATGTCATTAATATATATCTTAATTAAAATTCAAATATAATTTAAAAATAATATATAAAAATAACAAAATATATTTAGAAATCCTATTTTATGCAGTTTAGACACGCCCTAGCACCTGCACTTGTGGGATTAGACACTCTACCCGAATTCAGCCCGATAGAGGCCAAGGTATTTATGGGGGGTCTAGAAGACAAAAAGACATCCAAAATATACCAGACATTGGTGACACACTGTTCCTCAGATCTACAGCCCCTGAGAGATCGCTGGGTGCGATATGTGGGTGAGTTGGAGGAAGAGGAGTGGCGGGAGGCTCTCTAGTCCCCCAGGGGGGCAGCAATAGCTGTCCGCTTGCGGCTAATACAATTCAAATACCTACACCGTGCTTATTATACCAGAGAGAGATTGTGGAGAGCTGGTCTTATTGAGTCCCCGGCGTGCTTGCGGTGTGGCTATGAAATAGGCACCCTCTTACATACAGTGTGGGAATGCAGTGGCCTGGCGAGATTTTGGACTGGTGTGTGGGACTCTCTGACTGAGGTGCTGGGATGGGACCTCACCCGTACGGCAAAATTGGGCCTACTCCATGTGCTAGAAGGGGTGGGCGGCAACGCCTACAAACGGCACTTGCTGCTGCTGGGTCTTACACTAGCCAAACGAGATATGGCGCAGGCCTGGAAAGATCCCAGGGCTCCCAAGGTGATTGGGTGGAAGAAAGGACTAGACTTCTGCATGGGACTGCAGCGACCGGTGTTTGAGGCCAGAGGCTGCCCCGCAAAACACTATAAAATATGGAAAAGATGGGCAGACTACAGGGGACTGTGGCTGGAGCCTCCACCACCGCCGAGAGGCGAGGAAGGGCAGTTGTAATGGGCATGTCGAGACAAGGTTACATATACGGACTTTTGTATGATTACCCTAAACAGTATTGAAGAGACATTGTGCAACAGGAGGGAGGGGGAGGGGAGGGTTGGGTAGTTGGGGTGTGGGGTGGAGGGTGGAGGGAATGACAGTTAAAAGAATCGCACATCATGATGCATTATCGTTGACACAGCCCCTCCGGGAATCGGAGCACTGTGTATGTTTATCTCTGCGATCTTAATAAAAAGAGTTTTGAAAAAAAAGAAATCCTATTTTAATAATTTACACATATTCAACATCATTAACATGATTGTAATATAAAAATGTATATTTAAAATATTTCTCTCTAGCCGTTTCCCCTAAAGAAACAATGCCCATTTAATACACAAAGGATTACATTATAAATATATACATGTTAATACAGCTAAATATCCAATTTGCAACAGTTTCCCTACTAAACAATTATCTGGAAAAATATATAGATATATAAATAAACATATACAATAAAAAACATTACAATAAATTATATATGAATTACCACTTACAAACCAAATTCCTTACAAACATATTTTCTGCATCAATATGTTTAACAATAATATTAAGAACAACACCAAAAGCAATATTTTTACCTTTCAATATTCCTGTCCACTATATTTCTAATGCCCTAATATTCTTGACATGATATTTCTGTATCAGAATATTTTTTTTCAATATTCTGTCCAAGCACATCTCTACATGCAATAGACTTTACGATGGAACATCAGCCTGGAACTGACCACACCTATGCTGATTGTCTTTTCAGTTTTGTTTTACTTAGCGATGAGCACTCCTATGAGCTTGGGTACCTCTACCCTCCTGGAGGGTACACATATACGTGATGACCATTCTTTACACAATATTCCCCCAGATTTTTGTCTTCTGTTGCTGAAGCCATTTTTGTTGGCCATAGACCTCTGTGCACTATTCCCTTGCCAATGAGAGGTAACGTGCTTGTGCTCTCCGTTTGAAATATGGCAAAATTGGCATACGCTAGATTGGCTAATTTCACTTAGATGTAAGTGCCTAGTTTATAGTACTACTCTTCACAGGTTCAGTAATTTAAATGCTACAAGTGAGCTGCAGAACTCATTGTACTACTCATTGCAGTAGCCCTGTAAAGCCTAGCTCCGGGCCTTCCGCTGCAGCCTGGAAATGCAGTTTTAAATTTTAATTTGTGCATGGTATTTAAAAGTAGGACATGTAGAAATTAATGTTTTACATGTCCTGGCAGTGCAAATGCCCCAAAGTTGTTTGTCACTATAGCAAGGTTAGCTCCACCATAAGAAAACGCTGGGTTATATTACAACAACCTATAATGCTGCATTTCAGTTTAGGAGCAGATATGAAATAACTCATTTTAATGGTAATTAAGAATCTAACTCAATGGTAAAGTCAGGTTTTAAATTACTATTAAGGAAAAGCCATTCTTAGAACGTTGTCCCTTCTTCCCAAAAAAAGGCCTTCCTGCAGTGTCATGCTGTTACCTGTCTACTGAGGGGTTGTGTGATGGAACCACGCATGCATTTACCACGCAAGCCCGTTCCACGTAGTCTCTACAATGTAAGTCTTAACCATAAATAGGCCTTTACCACGCATGCATTTACAATGATTTGTGCGTTGTCAAAGCATGTATGGTAAACACAGTTCTGTGGTTAGGACTCGACAGGTACGTCTTAACCCCGACCCCTGCCCAGAGTCCTAAACATACCCCCTCCCTCCTGAAAACCAATCCCCTCCCCCAGTGCTAAAAACGCCCCTGCCTCCAGTCCTAAATACTACCAGCCCTCCCCTAAGCCCTAAGAATTACCCCGACCTCCCCAATAGCCCTAAAAATGATCCGCCCTCACCTAATCCCTAAAAACTTCCCCAACCCCGGGCCCTAAAAACTACCCCTGAAAACTACCCCAAACTGTCAGGTCGCCCTCCGCAGGGTCCAATTGCAGCAATATAGGCTCCACCTCCTGACCTCACCAACACCCTAATATATGAATACACAGGGTGTTCGAGTGATTGGGCGAGGGAAATAAAGAGAAAGGGAGAGACGGAAGGGAACAGCTGAGAAGGGATAGCTGAAAGAGAAAACACACCAACATTATAATATACACAGGGAATACTACTCTCATTTCATTCTAGCTAATTTCCCTCTATTCACCTGGCTCAGGTTCTCCAAAGTGCTCTCCTGCTTCTGTAGTGATATAGTGAACTCAATACGTTCCTGTTCCCTAAATGATATAAGAGACAGGTTAATTCTCAGACCCCCAAACAATGATGAAGTACTCCATTAGTATTATATCAAAAATGAAAGCGTACCCCCTAGTATTGAATCGCATACTGGAATGTACGCCCCCTTGTTAATGTCACCAGCAGAAGGAGAAACCTTCTCCTTTGTTCCCAAAACACCGTAATCTAAAGTAATCCAAAACAAAAGGTTCCTTCACCCAACAGAATATACAAAGAGAATGTAGTTTGTTAAACGGCAAGATGTAGCCTCCTACTAATGTCTTCCGTCTTTATACTCAGTACTTTGGATCCGTCTTTATCCATAAACAAGGTAAACAACACCACACTCCAACCACGGCAAAGCGTAGGAATAAACCCACTACTTTCCGCTTTGGCACTTGAACATGATAATCCTCCTAATTTCTCAATGTTTATGATTGTCTTCGTAATGGTAGCGCGTAGCGCTGCCACAGCGCTCCGCTCACGGTACGGAAAATGAAAGCTCGAAGTAAGCAGGAGAATACCCACAAAGTCAATAGAAGTCTAGCCAAGGTAGAAAGCGTTTTACTCACGCTATGAAGTCGAGAAGAATCCTCCACACGCTCAGCAATGCAGCTAACAACCCGCTACACTCACCGTCCAAACAGCTAGTCTGGAAAATTACCCGGAAGTCAAAAGAACTGAGGAAAGCACTCGGCAAGCGCAGCGCTCGGCGGACCCGAACAGAGTCCAGCGCATTAAACAGGGAATCTCCGAATAACAGCAAACAGCAAGAAGAACTCCACCAAACAGGAATCTCAGAAAACGGACAAATGGTGGAGATTGGCGAATAGAACACACAAACCAAAATCACACACAAAGTCACTCGGCCCCGCCCTTCATTAAATACCGGGAAACCACAACAGGCTCATGGGACTTGTAGTTCTATATTTTAGGTAGGCAAGGCTATGAAATCCTGATACAAACCCCCCCTGAAAACTACCATGAACTCCCCACCCCCGAAAACTACTCGAACTCCACGGCCATGAGAACTACCCTGACCCCCTGAAACATACCATGAACCTCCACCCCTGAAAACTACACCAAAGTCCCCCACCCCTGAAATTACCCTGTCCCCCACCCCTGAAAACTACCTGCCTGAACCTCCAACCCTAAAAACTACCTGAACCCCCAACCACTGAAAATTACCCCAAACCCCCTGAAAACCAGCACAAGCCCTCCTGAAAACTACCCCAAACTCCCCACTCCTAAAAACCCAGCCCTTAAAGCTACCCCAACCCCCTCCTCCACTGAAAGCAACCCCCAGACCCGTTCCCAGCCCCATTTACCTGTCCATGTTCGCTTCCCGTTTCAATGCTCCTCTTTCAAATCTGCACCCATTCTGAACACTAGAGCGCATTTGCTGTAACCACGCATATGCGTGGTTAAGACAAATGCTTTGTTTGGGCAAGCGTGGTTACCCTCGCAGGCTTCCGGAACTCGTGCCTCTGGCTGCGTAGTTCCAAATGATTCCCCTAATGAGGACCTCCTAGTGGTGAGATGTATATTGCTACCAGACAAAGGGCCCTGTGTTTGAGGAAAGAAGTTCCTCCTTGACAGTATGGCCTGCGGGCTGTGCCCAGCCCTTTCCTAAGTTTCAAAAGGATGCCTACTCTGTTAATGGCAAATTAAAATCCCACCTAGGCCTGTCACCCTTTTATCTTTCTCATCGAGCTTTATCCAAACCCAAAGGGAAGGGTGGAGCTGCCCAGAACTGTTTTTGGGGTGGACTAAGGATTGCCCCCACCCACAGGCTAGCACTGGACTTGAAAGTGGCATCCCAGAACTCTCCCGATAATTCTTCTGGATCTGAAAAGAATCAGAAAGGAGGATTTCCCTCCTGTCTGATGAACCTGAAAGAAGATTGGACCTACTTGACTAGACTCTAGGCCCCCAGAAGTTTCTCCAAGCAACAGCTAGATGACCTCATGTTTGAGCTACAGGGGCACAACAAGCTTCCAGAGGGCTTTTCCTGCTTTCCAGCTTAACAGTCACAACGGGGCCAGTCATGGTACCCTATGCCAACCCTTTTTGGGAGTATGTCCTCAAATTTTTCCTCATGATCCTGTGCCCTTGTTTGTGTTTAATGTGTACTTCGCCTTGCCTAACTGCAGGAAATATCAGATTTGGCACCAAGCATCAACAAGGACAAACTTTGTCAACAGCCTCACTGAGCCCTATGCTAATTAGCCCCAGATCGAATCCGGCACCTTACACACCATTGCCCTCTCATTGATGAGCCTTTCCTCAGATCCATCTTGCGGCTTACCACACCATCAATTCATTGACTACCAATTTTTCTCATAAAAAACATGCTAGCTCACAAGGTGTACATTCCACCAAGACGAACTTACTCCCTGTAACTGACAGACACTCCATCACAGTTGGCCATAAAGCTTGAATTTAACCCAGTCTAGCATTGCTAGATACCCATGGTTTGTGCTTTGTACTGTTTAGTGCTATTTTTAACTCAAATACTCAAGTCCTTTCCCTCTGGTGATTTGAGTCGTTTTGGTGTCATTTTATTCAATAAAATACTCTCTATTTTTTCTAATTAGTTCTGAATTTTATTATGTTGTGTTTTCACTTTATTTTGCGAATTTTATTGCTGGAGATTAGATAGACCTGTTTCTTCTCTACCTTGGGAGACCACTTTCATGTTTAATGAAACCTGCGCTTATGAGATGCTATCTTGCTTAAGTGTGTTTTTCATGTTGAGGATAAAGATCTGAGAACTGATATCCAAAGAAGAGGAGCTGACCCATAAATGTGAAATTCCTGATTGCATAACCCGCAACCTGCTTACTAGCCTGTCTTTTGTATGCCAATGACTACCACTCTGGTGGAATGAGTCCCCTATACAATGTATATAGCCTACATTAGACTGAGGAATGTGAAACCTTCAAACCCCAGAGTCTCGATATCCAGAGTGTGGAAACACTGCCCATAGCAATTTGATGACTGCTATCGGAATAAAGTTCATTGGGACATGCAATACTTGGGTGTGTCTTTGGAAAATTAAAAACCTATATCGATGGTGCACGGAGAGCCTTCCCCCAGCTGAAAGCATTTTTTCTATCCAGTACAACTATTCCATGCACAGGACAGCTTTAAGCGCTGGTGGCATCCCGGTTGACAAACTGCTTACCATGTGATACCAGAGGCGAGCTGCAGAGGAGGACAGAGAGCTCGCGTCTGTACTGCTTTCCATTAAGCATGGGCGAATTTTGCGAATCTGGCATTCGCGAATTTTGCGAATTTGCGAACTCGCAATCCGCAAAATCCGCGAATTCTCCCGAATTTGCGTTTTTTTTTTTTTTGTGTTCGCAAGGATTTCTGCCAGTTTGCAAGGATTTTTGCCAGTTCGCGAGGGTTTTGTACCAGTTTGCAATTGCGAACTTACATGTCGGCTCGCAACGGTCACGATTATGTTGTTTCTACATCTGGTTCATCATCACAGGTTCCCAGCACCCTCTGTTTCACCCCTTCCACCCTCTGTTTCACCCATGCCACATTCTGGTACACCAATGCCACCCTCTGGTTCATCATCACTTTAGATTTTGGGGGGGAAAAGCAAGCACACCCGCCTGCTTCAACTGACATGAATTCATTTGGGGTTGATTTATTAATGTGTCCCTGTTTTAAAATTCCAGTCTGGCACCTGCTTCCTTATCTGTAATTTGCTTTCTGTTGCAGTGCAATTTTTTTTTCCAGGACCTTTGTGGCCTACTTGTAGCTATTCTATGAGCCTGCTGTGAGGGTCAGAGCAGGGTCATACAATTGTTGCAACTAGCAACTGAACTCTGGAGGGGCCCTTGTCAGGAAGCACTACAGGGAATGGTTACTAATGATGAGTTTGAACTTTTGAACCTGCTGAATGCTTTCACTATTGCAAAACTCGTTTTTCTGCAGAACAGCATTACAGCAACTGTAATGTCCCAAACAAGCTTATATGAGAAAGTTGATTTCTAATCCAAAAGTTATCCAAAGAAAATCAAAAGGCCTCAAATCCAAAAAAGTGCAGGCAAATGTCTACCTGAGGAGTTATTCTGATAAAAATCATCATTTTCAGAAGGTCTATGCTGCTTGCTAGTAGATTTCTTGTGCAGAATTGCAATTTTTGTAATTTCGCGAGTGCGAGATTGTTGCTGCCCGCCGCACCTACATGTTCGCAATTGCTGACTTACACCGCACGCCGCAAAATTGTATCACCAAGAAAAAAAAATCCGCTGCATGCGAATTTGCGGATTTTCAGTAAATTCGTGAGCGTTCGCTGATTGCGAATTTACTGAAAATGCGCAAAATCCGCGAGCGGAACGGATTTTCCGCCTATGCTTACTTTCCATACGGGAGTCCATACCGGGAGTCGGAAAATCGTCTGCCAGCCGCTGGTCTGGTCCGTGACCTTGTGAGTCTGCAGGTTGTTGCGGGTCCGCCCCAAACTCCAGAGCAGTAGTACGACCAGCAGCAGTCAAATAAAACCACCATCAGTCTCTCTCAGCGGCTCAGAGCGGCGCTGCTGGAAAGCCGCGGGCCGCAGGGAGCCAGATCAGGCCCGATCACATTGGAGGCCAAAGTGGAAGCATCGAGCGAGATCAGGTGTGGTTACATTGAAGGGTACAGTGGAAGCAGCGAGCCCCCGGAGGTAAGGCGAACCGGGTGGCGTGGCACAGCAAACGACCTCAGAAACAGAGCAAATCTAGGCTGTGATCTATGTGATCTACGTCCAGCAGCAATCAGCAGCAGGTGGGGGGAAAGAAAGTCATTGCTGAGTTACTGCTCTTTGAATATAAAGCAGCTGAGGAAGCTGAGGCCATCTCTCACAGCCTCACATCCTCCGGCGGCAGACCCCTCCTCTTTGCATCTTGCTCCTAGTCCTCCTTGCCTCAGCTGCCCTTCCCTGATTCCCTGCCTTGCCCTACCTGCAGGCGTCTGGGGGGTGTTTTGGACACTGCTGGTCCTGCTCAGCTCAGCATCTTAGTATAATCAAATCAACTCCGCTCAGTATAGCTCGAAAAACAGCATCAGAACTAGGAATTGGGAACTGGGAGTCTCCGCACAAACACAAAAAAGAGATGTGAGAGATCTGCAAAGTCACTCCCAGAAAAAAAAACAAGTAATAAAGTACAATAAAACCAAAAACCTAGTTGCAGCATAGAACTGCAAAGTATGAGGTCAGATTGTGTGCGAGGAGGAGATACATCAACAAATAACACCAGCAAGCGGAAAAGAAAGCTGAAAACATCTGCTGGCACCATGGGAGAAACGCAGGCAAAAATCAGACCTGCCACTCAGAAACCTGACGCCATTTTTGAATTAACTCCAGACACTAAAACGCCTAACAATACAAACAACATAACTCCAGGCAATAACATTCTGAAGTATCACCTTTTTCACCTTTTTCAGCAAAATATAGACATGACATTCGGCTTCCTAAAAAACGCAGGCAACACTCTTCTCTCAGGCCACACACCCTCAATGGGCCTTCTGACTCCCCTACTGCCCCTACACCAACTGGAAAGCGGAGAGGTTGAAGGAAACATAATCCAAAGCAGCAGGGCAGAGATCTGTTGTCCAATCAGTCCAGTCATTTCACCAATAACCAACCAGCAATCCTACAGTGTCAAACTATCTTAGCTCCCGAGATGTTTCAGACCCCGGGGAACAAACCCAAAGATGAAATTATGGAATCAATACAGGAGATGAATACAAAGACAGTGACCAGGGAAGAATGGGCTACTTCAAACGATCCTTCTCATAAGAACAAATTACGATACAAAGCTGAAGGACGTAACTGCATTACAACAGAGGCATTAAGCATTTATGAGCTAGATAGATTTGAAGAAAACCAACAGGCAAAGGAAAGAATATACATGCCAGCTGATGAAATGGGGAAAACAAAATCGACAGCGGTTCAAAATGAGATCTCGGTCTTTGAGCACAAAAAGTTGTTTTCGACACCATCAATTCAACATAACCTTGCGATATCTCACCTAAGCAAACTAGATGATAGCGAAAATCTGGACAAACTTTCAAGCCTAGATAAGGAAGAATAAGAGGGGCTCCTTGAAACCTACTCACAGGATAATGGCAGGAACAATACCCCAGCAGTTTTAAAAACAGAGGGCCAAATGGGATATATGGCCCAAAACGGAGAGGAGGGGCCGCAAGCAAAAACAAACATTCCTGTATTTCTAAAGAGCGTGTCCAAAAATCAACCAGAAAACACGAAATCAGATAATGGGAAAGCCTGGGCAAGTTTGCTAAAAACAGTGCAACTCCTGGTAGAGGCCCTGCAATATCAATCTGACAAAATGGATATTCAATTAACATTAATGTACACCTTGGCAGTGTTTGTTGTTGCAATTGACAGTAAGCTAGGCACGCTGAACGCCTCTCTGCAAAACATCCAAGACTATGTTTTAGCCAGCAGTCAACCCTGTGGATGCTGCCCGATTGTAGACAAACTAGCCACTCTCCCGACAATGCTGAGCGACCTATGCATACAAATAAAAAAACGATCATATTGCCGTTCTGAGCTGAGAGCGGAACAGTCCTTAAACGGAAATTATAAAGACATGACAACCCACCCGCATGAAACCATCAAGGGTGAGAAGCAACCCACTTTGTCCAACCACTTACAAAACAATGGAAAAAATATGAACAGTCAAAAAACTTCAACAGCAAATAAAGCGCTGAATATTTTAGGAGAGGAGAAAGGGGAAAATAAAATGAATGCAAAACAAAGACGAGCACAAAAACGAAAAGGTCAGAACCAAAAACAAATCAGTGACAAGAATGGATTTATGCGCCTTTTTGGGGCAAAAACAACAGAAGCAATGGAAAAAGAGATAAACCAACAAAATCCACCAATACTAGAAATAACTAAAACAAAAGCCATCAATATAAAGGCGGAATTAATTCAAAAATCTCCAATCAGGACCTTAGAAGCTAGAACGACGGAACAACTAGGAGAGGCAGAGGATACAGACTCTGCACAGCCATCTTCGGAAAGGAACAGCACTTTAAATCGCTCCAAAAATATCAAAAGAGAAGCTATGATGAGAACTCGGTCCCAAAACTATAACCAGGATAACATTCCATCTGGAATTCCGCAAAATCCAAACATAAATGGTCATGCCTCTGGGGAAAGGATGGTGAATTTGGACAATCAGGTCATTAAACGCATGGAATCAGAGGTCACAAAGGGTGGCCATCATTTTAATAGGGTCATGGTCCATAGGGAAATGGAGAACATCAACACCTGTCAACTTCGTGAGGAGGTCACAACAGACATACAAACTTCGACAAATACAGAGCACAGCCAGGGGCAGCATCTTGTGGTACCCTCAGAGCCTAATCGCATCAGCATGGAATTAAATCAGAGAGATCTTGCAGGCCGATTGACGGAAATTAAACAGAAGGCACAATTGATACGAATAGAAGGGAACCTGAGGGGGACAGGAGAATGTCAGAATAATGCTGCCATTCAGATTACTAAGCGAGACATTGTCCCCAAAGGAATCAACTGGGAGGAAACAAACGCCCTTTGGTTTATTCCAGAATATACCTCCAAGGGTAGGTATGGCATCATGAACCGAGGCAACATACTGCGTCTGCTATCCCACATTCCATCCTTGACTGAGATCAAGACAACTGACCTAGACTCGATTGAATTCATCAAATGCAAGGACCCCATGGCAGGAGAAAAAACAAGAGCAACATGGAGTTCATCAACCATTGCACAAAGAATTCATCAAGAAAGTGACATTTTCAAGAACTGGGGGATAACTATAACCCCATACATTAAGCCAGGATATCCCGACCTATTAAGGCCAAAGCACTCAGGGGAAAATAAGGTGACCACAAATAGTTCCACTGTATCTGTATTGAAAGGAGCCATGGGGCAAAGCAAAACGAACGGGGAAGTTAGTTTGGCAAATTCTGAAACCTATCGAGAGCCCATCACATCGCCGAATTGGGGTTCTGATATAAGATGGATCTCGAAAACAATAAACAACAAGAAAAAAGATTGACGATTTTCTGGAACAGTAAAAAGGCCAGATATAAAAGGGTCAATACGGATTTGTTCATAGAACGTGAATGGTCTGGCAAACAAATTGTCGGATCAGGACTTCCTTAACTATATCAGGACTTTTGATATTGTGGCTCTACAAGACACCTGGCTGATTTATCCCCCCCACTTGCAAGTGCACTAGCAGGGGCAAAATATGGTCACCTTCAGGGGGGACTGGTCACATACGTTGCATGTACAATCAATCTTACCGCCCGTGAATTTGGTTCTACATCATCAGACGCCCTAGCTGTAAATGTATTCTCTTCGGAATCAATATAAGCAATGGTCACCAATAATATAACAATAAATGTTTATATTCAACCACAACGAAAAAGTAAATTAATAAAAGAAATGTGTAATTTTGTAGAAACATGTATTCGAGAAGGACCTACAACTGAATTTATTGTTAGAGGGGACCTAAACTTAAACATAATGGGCTCCTCCGTTGACGACGAAGTGTCCTGACAAAATACAATTTGGAATATCCCAACACAAGGAAAACTGTATCCAGGCAAGCAAACTAAAGTGGCACAGTCGGCCCTAGAGGAATTGGAACATCTAAACTTAAGAGAAATAAATGGCAGAACAAGAGGAGACAATCCTCCTGTAGCAACACACAGCTCATTTAGAACAAACACCATACTGGACTATACCTTTGTCTCCCTTGAATTGTTCCATCAAATTACTCTATTTTAACTGGGAGATAAAGGAGACAGCGGTCACCGGCCACAAGAAATCGAACTCAGAACAGTCACCCATATGTTCGAGCAGTGCCGGGTACCTCGTGGATCAGACTTCTACTTTAAGTTAGAGAATCAAATTTGGGACTGCCACAGATTACAGAATGCTGGGAACTGTAAAAGAACACTTTGATGGGAGGTCCGGACATGACGAGGTTAGGAAGAGGGAAAATTTCACTGATGCTATGGCAATCTATGCAACTAACATCAAACCCACTACCCAACAGAGATTCGGAGGAGTAAAGTCTATATCACAATCTGCTATGAAAGAAATGAAGCAGACCAAGAATTCTATCTATCGCTTATTGAGACAGCTATGGTGTAACCCCCAAGATATAACACAACTAATCTTACTGCGAAAGAAAAAGGCTCTATTGAAAAAACAAAAAAGGGAAGCTAATAGAGAAATGGAGAACGATCTCTGGGCTAAACTACATGCTGACATCAAACAAAACAACAGCGCAATTTTTTGGAGAACCATAAATCAATTTGTTCATCCTAACCATAATGGGATTTCCTCAAACATTTCGGAGGAAGTATGGACAAAATATCTCTGGACTCATTTCCACCAAGACCCAGAGTGTAATGCAAAGGGGGAATTCACTTTGGTTATAACAGAAGGTCCCAATACCAGTACAACGTACATAGGAAGAAAGCAGATCACACAATGAGATGCAGATGGAGACATCTTAAATGTCGACCTGCCAAAAAATCGAATCAAGATCATTAAAAAACTAATAGGCAAGGGCAGGAGGGAAGGAGCACCTGGGCCAAATGGAATACCACTGGTACTCTATGAGCGGGATTCAACTTTTTGGGCCGAAGCACTAGAACCACTGTTCTGGGAAATAAGGACAACAAACATCCTTCCAGAGTCCTTTGAGAGGATCAATCATCACACCAATCCACAAGTCAGGGGACTAGTCAATCCCACAGAACTATCGGCTAGTTGCGTTAATGGACAATGAGGCAACTTTTTTTTCTGGACTGTTATTAGATGAGCTCTGGGCATGGGCAGAAGAAAAATCCTCTATCCCAATAAACCAGACTGGATTTGCCAAAGTAGTGGGGACAACCACAAATATAATTACAATGGCAATGCTATTTGACAAGGCCGAAACGTCAAGGAGTTCCCTGCATTTATGTTTTATCGACTACAAAGCAGCCTTTGATCAAGTTAATTGAAACAGACTATGGTCCAAACTGCACAGCTGTTGAAAAACCTGCATACCAACACCTGGGTTCAGATCAAGTTGAGTGATGGATCATTACTGACAAGACGAATACCAACAGACAAAGGGCTTAAACAAGGATGTGTGTTAGCCCCGACACTTTTTAATCTTTTCATATCTGATCTAGTACCGATATTAAATGCCTGTAACTCACACGCTCCAAAACTGGGAGATATCTCACTGCCATGTCTCCTATATGCAGACGACATAGTCCTCATCAGCCAAACGAAAGACGCCTTCAACATCTTATAAATGCTACACAGGACTATTCAAGAGAAAATGGTTTAACTATAAATCTTGACAAAACAAGAACCATTACAGTCAGCAAAAAATGGAAAAAACCAGAGCATGGTTCTAGGGGAAGACCCGAATAGAGAAAGCCTTGGAATAGAAATACCTGGGCGTAAAGATAGACAAAGGCGGTCAATTCTTCACACAGAGAAATAGCATTAGGCACAAAGGCATTGCTCTGGCAACCTCTTTAAAAACTCTGAACTCTGAATTAAATGTCCCATCAATTTTGCCTATAACTCTGGTGATTCTTTCAAAGCTACTGCCAACACTTACTTATGGCAGCGAGGCGCAGAAAATAAGAGATGCCAAACTACTTGACTCTACAGTAACAACTACGCATAGGACAATATTTGGGCTGCCTAAATATACCTCATCCCCGCAAATCAGACTGGAGTTTGGCATACAGAAGCAATCTATCGCAAGACAAGGGGCATACATCATAGCGTGGGACAAAATACGGAAAGCCGCTCCGGGAACATTAAATACACAGCTATGGAAAGAGATAGAAACCTACCCCACCTCACCCGCAGCGAGATATCTTAAAAACGGCTTACACAAATTGGGTCTGAACCAGCTCTGGGAAATACCTACTTGCACTGGTGTGTTTAAGAAACTGGTTTGGAGAACAGTCAAACATCTGTCGTGGCTGGAGGATAAAGCCTCACTATCAGAAAGGTCTCACGGAAGGATGATTTCGAACACTTACTGCGAGCCAGCTGCTCAGAAATACTTTAACTTGGGTTATGCCAAGTATACAAAAATCAGTTTTATGAAGCATAGACTTGATTTGCTACCCTGCACTCAACATTTTCCACCCTGGCTAAAGAAAAAGGCTGACCCCAGGTGTCGCTTATGCGAGTCAGCACCAGAAGATCTGTTGCACCTACTATGCTCCTGCAAAGAACTTTCACGAGAAAGGAAACATCTGCTGAAAGTTAAATTCAATCAGCGTGGAGTTCGAACTAGGATGCAGGCTGTCCTGGCACGTTTTGCACCGAGCGACCCTCAACTGAACTGTTCCTTGGTAAAATTTCTGATGATATGTGAAAAGAAAATGTCAGAAGCCGACTTAATGACAGATAACTAACTCAGCGACACGAACAAAAAAAAAAGAAGAAATCTGGAGCAGGAGGAGCGCGACGTCTAGCTCCAATTAATTTTATTCCTGAGTCACATACTCCTCCATTGTATGTATTAACGTTAACAGATTGAAAAATATACAGACTTAAACCAAATATCCAAAATAATAAAAGAGATGCGCACTGCTGAACATACAGTTTTTTAAAAGTATTTTAACATTTTTAGAAGTATGAAAGTTTTTATACGTAAAAATTGTCTTGAGATGAAATATTCTTGTACTGCAATGGTTTTTAAGAACTATGCAAATAAAAATAAACTTGAAACTTGAAACCGTGTGACAATCGGTTTTAAGCAATCCCCCGGTGACCTCCTTCACCAAGGATTCCCCGACTACCAACCTCCAACAGTGCCCCTTATCTCTATATAACCCCTCTGTCATATATATCATATTTGTTTTATAGACCTAGCTGGGATTGGCTTACTAATAGGAATGTATTTCTACCCAAATAAATGATTTGTAGCATCATTAGGAATTAGATGATGAAAGACTGGGGAAAAACATATGGCCTAATTTGGATGTCGAGCGGTTGGGTTACTGACAAGCCGTCAGTGGCAGCCTGACTGACAACATCCCTCCCTTCAGTACAACCACTGCATTAGGATGCTGGCAGCCACACCCGCTTCTGTTTAGTGCAAGACCGATGCCTCCACCAGGATCAGACTTTCCAATAGGGTGGCAGTCGAAGCTGCATCTCGGAATGGCAGCGATACCGATGCAGGCGTCACCACTGGGATATCTATATCCCTTTCCAACAGCCTTTTCACGGTGGGACCATTGCCATGAAAGGTTTGTCAGAAACGGATTTGGGAGCCCCAAACAGGGCACCCTTCCATCGTTGGCCACTGTAAAGTGGCCCTGGGTGCACATGTAGTGCCCCCACACCCCTCTTTGCACTGAGTGCTATTTGCATGGCACATCATCCAAGGATGTGCAGGAAATGTTGCCCGTTGGAGGCATGTGCTGCATGCTTTTTACATGGCCACAACATGCCCCTGCTGCATTTTCGACAACCGATCTGGCAGTCACATCATAATAGGGCAGTCAGACCGCCCGCATGCATGTTGGCAGCCTCCTGACTGCCACAATAGCAGTCAGCAGTCTAACAATCCAGTATCATAATGATGCCCATAATGTAAACCTACACTACACAGTTTTCTGGTAGCTTTTTGATGACAGTTCATAAGTCACTGTGATATATTCTGATTGAACTTATGAACTGCAAATAGCAAAAGAATGTCTGAGAAAAAAAGCACTAATGTACTGAGTTATCCACAATAAAAATAGTTCTGTGATTCGCATGGTACATGTTCTTTGCAGCACAGATATTAAACCTCTGCGATTAGTCAAACTGGCACTAGACAAAAATTACCTCATTCCCCGGAAGGAACATTATTCTCCAGAGTTATCTTGACAATGTTACTGTTGCCTAAAAACTGCAAGACACACAATGAACTCTGCAGCAGATGCTTTTAAAGCCACACATTATTTCTAAACACAGCGCCCTACAAGCTCAGTTCCTGGTGAAGCTGCACCAGTCGCACCACCCTAAACTGGCCTTGGCCATGCATGGTATCCCCAGACTGGAAAAAATCCAGTAGACATGGAATGAATTACACCAGCAAGATCCCTACTGCAAGCTGTTGGCCTGACGCTGTGCAACTCTCCCCACCGGCTGTTTCCCGGTGCCCGCCCCATCCCTCAGCTGACTTGTGTGACGCACGTGGCGCTCCACTACAACTCTCCCCGCCGGCTGTTTCCCGATGCCCGCCCCTTCCCCCAGCTGACTTGTGTGATGCAGGTGGCGCTCCGCTCTTTCTCCTCAGAGCGTTGATGCCGAGCCAGTCACACGGAAGTGTAAAGTTGTGTTGTACCCAGCAATGATGACGCTGCAATCAGGTAATGTTAACAGTCTTTATTTAATATGTCCACCTCTGAAGAGCGCCGCGCCTCAACTGACCGCTAACGGTCTTACGCGCCAACCCACTACGCAGCCGCGTAGCCCTGCGCGGGCGTGGCACGTCACGTGGCTTACGTGACGTGCATACACTAGTGCGCGCTACTACATATCTCCCCCTTTTACCCAACATGGAGATATTTCCTCATTGTCCACTGTTCAACTCATAGTCTTTGTATCTTGCTGGTTTAACCACCAACCTGCCACTTCGGGTCAGTCTTACCGGGGTGCTGGTGTTCTCACATTCGTTACTTCCTTCCGACTCCTGCGCAGCCGCGCCTGCTTCTCCTTCTCTCCTACTTCCTCGGGCCATCCACTCCAACTCGTGCTCTCTTGTCTCTAGTTCCTGTGCGTCTTCTCCATTCTCCTCGAGTACTCCATCTGGAGCCTCCTGTTCTTCCAACTCTGTTCCTTCATCCTCCCAGTCCGTGGTTCTCTGATTCCAGTTCACAACTTTGTTACATCTTGCCATGCAGTCTTGTGACCAGACGTTGCCATCACTCAGTAGGGCCGCTCTGCCTCTTACTTCTTTCACTTGCATGGGCTTGCTGTATTTACTCTCTCCTTTCCTCTGCACATTAGCCAACCTCACTCGCACCCACTCTCCTTTCTCTAAGCCAGTGTCCCGTACATTCCGTCTTCGATCATAGTGTTCAGTGTATGTTGCTTGGGCTTGCTCAAGGTTGGCTCGCACCACCGTGGGCGAACATTCACTGGTGATTGTCTTTTCTTTCCACACTCGATTGTCCTGTGTGAAGGGTTCTCTGCCTCGGAGTATTTGGAACGGGCTGTATCCTGTGCTGGTAGGTGTTATCCTGTACGCCCAGATCATATGCCAAATCTCCGCCTCCCAGTCTTTGTCATCGGCTATGGCAGCTTGGATTGACCCCATCACCACTCTGTTGAAGCGTTCCACTAAACTGTTGCCGGCTGGGTGGTAAATGGCCGTGTGCCTGGCACCTATGCCATTCCTTTTCATGAATCTGCTCCACTTCTCTGATTTAAACTGAGGCCCATTGTCGCTAAGCACCCCCTTGGGGATGCCTTCTCTCACAAACGTGTCTGCTAGGAACTTGATAATTGCCTCTGTGTCCATGGTCTCTCTTATCATAATCTCTGGCCATTTCGAATACCTGTCCACCATGACACACACGTACTTTTGCACTCCTTGTATGTCCAGCACCGGACCCAGTATGTCCATGCTCAGTTCTTCCCAAGGGTTCTTTGGTATTTCAAACTTCCCCATCTCCGGTCGGAGAAGTTTTAAGGTTTTATCTGCTCCTTGACACCTGGTGCAGTTTCTGACGTGTCTTTCTGCTTTCAAGTCCATTCCCGGCCACCAGTAGTTTTGCCTGGTCCTCAGCCTCAATTTGCAGATCCCAAGGTGTCCCTCGTGGAGTGTGTCCAGTAACCGGTCTACGAGGTCGGTGGGTGGTATCACTCTCTCCCCCCTGTGCACAAATACTCCTTTGTCTCCTATCGATAGTTCCTCTCTAACTTCATAGTAGGGTCTGAGTTCCCTTACCAGCGCTCTCTTCTCAGGCCAGCCTTGTGTCACAAACTGCTTCACGTCCTTTAGCACCGCGTCCTCGTCGTATGCTTTTTTCCATTCGGTGAGGCTGATAGAATCTTCCTGGTCCTCTGTGAGTGCCACCCATTCCTCGGTTCCTGCTGTATCTTCATCACTGGATTCCATCGCAGCAGCTCTGCTTAGGTAGTCTGCTACACGATTCCTGTTCCCGGGTACATGCTCCACATCGTACCGGAACTCTAGTAGTTTCAACGACATTTTTGATATTCTTGGTGTGGCTTCAGCATGTCCAATTGACGTCAGCACCTTGAGCAGGGGTTTATGGTCTGTTCTCAATAGGAACCGTATGCCCCACAGAAATTGCAGGAACCTCGCAGTGGCCCACACTACTGCCAGCATCTCCTTCTCTATGACGCTATATCGTTTCTCGGTGTCCGACAGCGTGCGCGAGGCAAAGCTTATAGTTTCCATCTGTCCTTGTCCTCTGACCTGCATCAGGACTGCTCCCAAGCCCTTATCACTGGCATCCGTAGTTAGAACCGTTCTGCCTTGGGGGTCATACCCTTTAAGGGGAACAGCTTCTGTGATCGCTTTCTTGATGTCATCGAACTCACTTTGTGTCTCTGCTGACCACCTGAACTCAGTGTTTTCCTTCATGAGTTGCCTCATGTGATGGGTTCTAGAGGCGAAATGTTGCACGAATTTCCCATAGGACTCGGCCATGCAGAGAAACGATCTTATTTCTTCTTTGCTGATCGGAGGAGGTGCTTCACGGATCGCCTTGACATTTTCCGTCTTGGGGTCACTCCATCCACGCCTATTTCATGTCCCAAATATGTCACTGACGACATTCCGATGTGGCACTTTGACCATTCCGCGGTGAGACCCTTTCCTTCCAAAATCCGTAGCATGTTCCCCAGTTTTGCATCATGGTCCAGTTTGTCTCGGCCCATTATCAAGATGTCGTCTTGAAAGTACTGGACGTCGGTGCTCTTATGGAATAGCTGGTGCATGAGTTTTTGGAACACTGCCGCTGCAGACGCCAGTCCAAATGTCATGCGGAGAAACTGGTAACACCCGAACGGGGTGATAAGCGACCTGAGCCGGCGGCTTTCCGGATGCAGGGCAATTTGGTGGTAGGCAGAAGTCAGGTCGATGGTGGAATACCATTTGATGCCTCGGGTGTTGGCCAGCATCTCTTCTATCCTTGGCAGGGGAAATCTTTCCACAACTATATTCTTGTTCAGCTCCCTGAGGTCCACGCACAGCCGGACTTTCCCGTTGGGCTTCTTGACCACCACCAATGGCGATAGCCATTCCGCACATGTGATGGGTTGAATGATCCCCTTCCTCTCCAGCTCTTGGAGCTCCTCTCGCACGGCCTCCCGCACTGCTATGGGGATGTTCCTGACTCGGTGTGCCACAGGTACTGCCTTGTCCTTCAAGATCATCCTATGTGCGAATTTCTCCAGCTTCCCCACTGTGCCTCCGAACACTTTGGGGAATGTCTTCTTCTACCTGTCTTGGTCCGGCCACTCTTCATGATCCCTCAATAAGATGTGCTCCAATCCCCCTGGATCCAACTTGATGCCCAGGTCACCCTGGTCCAGCCATCCCAACACCGATGGTCCCTTTTCCGCTATGTAGAGCTTGCAGTAGGCCGATCGGCCTCGGAATTCGAAATTCAATGGTCGGAACCCCGCCATGGGTATGCGGTCCCCGTTGTATGTGACCAGGCGGATATCTAGCTTCTCCAGTTCCGGGCCTAGCCGTGGTGCAAACTTCTCCTCCCACACAGCCCTCTGGACAATGGTATACGGCGAGCCAGTGTCCGCTATTACACTGATCGTGACTCCTCCTATAGTCATCTCCAACACCGGCTTCATAGACCTTTTTCCATCCACACTCATGACTTGTACATCCGCTCCCAGTACCTGATCGTATATGCCCAGCACTGTGGTTACTTCCTCTTCCGGTGTGTGTTCCTGCGTGTCACTATCCTGGCCGACAAGTCTCACCGTGTTCTTGGAGGCTTTCTTTCTGCACACCTTCTCGAAGTGTCCAACTTTACCACAGTACATGCATTTGGCCCGGAACGCCGGACATTTCCTTTCATGCGCCTCGTGCGTCCAGTTACCGCACCTGTAGCATGGTTTCCGGTTGGCGCCCACGGTCCTTCCTGAAGGCCCGCCATTGCTGCTCCACTTGGCGCCATTCTTTTCCGTGGACTTTTTTGTCGATTGGTCCTTACGGGTCTCGTCTTCATCAATCTTGTTCACCATAGTGCTGGTTGCCGTCTCCTTCTTAGTTGCATCTGCACATCTCCTCGCCAGCTCCGCTCTTTGGACTATGACCATTACGTCCTTCAGGGTGGTTTCTCCACTGGCCCACAACTTGTCCTGCATGGAACCGCACGTGGTGTGCATTATCACTTGATCCTTTATGAACTCCTCCTCCCAGTTGTTGTACTTGCATGCGGCTGCCAGCCGTTTCAGCGCAGCCACGTACTCCTCTACCGTCTCTCCTGGCCGCTGTTTCCTTTGCTGAAAGTTGAACCTGTCCACAGACACACACACCGCCGGTCTGAAATGTTCATTCAGGTCCTCGATCGCGTGGGCGTATACATCATCATCCGTGTCGTCCCTTTGCTTCGGCACCAGGCTTTTGTACACTCTCAAACCTTCCGGGCCTAGGTTCAACAGCAGGATACGTTTTTTTCTTGATGGTTTGAACGTCTCTTCGCTCTCGTCCTCTAGCACACCAATGAAGTTGTCGATGTACTCCCTCCAGTCGTCCCACTTCATTAGCGGCTCTCCTGGCCTGGGCAGGAATTGCACCGGCGCCATCGCGTATCCAGTTTGGATGCTCATTCTTTCACTCTTGATCGTAGGCTGATAGCTTGTTTGTCCCTTGGGGCTTCCTGGGGCACTATTCCATTCTGCTTTGTTTGCGTGGTTCTGGGGAAAACCTGTGTCAGCCCCCTCGATCTTTACCAAGGTATCCAGCTCGTTCCTTGATTGGTGGACGATACCTTGTGGCTAACTGTTCCACGTGTCTCCTCGTTCCCACCGTTCTGGACTTTGGAGGAGCTTGTAGTTGTTCGGCCCTGCTGCGCTCTTCAGGGTGGTTGCTTGGTTGTCGTTGGTTCACTGCGGGGTAGGGATCGTACATCCCACCCTCGTCGCCATTGTAAAGTTGTGTTGTACCCAGCAATGATGACGCTGCAATTAGGTAATGTTAACAGTCTTTATTTAATACGTCTACCTCTGAAGAGCGCCGCGCCTCAACTGACCGCTAACGGTCTTACGCGCCAACCCACTACGCAGCCGCATAGCCCTGCGCGGGCGTGGCACGTCACGTGGCTTACGTGACGTGCATACACTAGTGTGCGCTACTACAGGAAGGAAGGGTGAATGTCTTTGCCCTGTTCTACAGCAGCTGTTATTGAGTAGCACCACCTTCAGTACATGTACATCTTCGCTCCTCTGCATTGCCTCAGCTGTTAGTGCTCAATTTAACCAGCGCTTATATTCACATTTTGGGCAGCAGCATTTTATACAGCCTACCACTCTGTTCTTCAGTGCTGACAGGCACAGCGTAAATTCAACAACACCACTCTGCTTGTTTATCAGCTCAGCTATTTATCTCATTCCTAGCTGGTGTTGCAATTTTCAATTAATGGGCTACAGCATTCAATCAGCCTGCCAGTTATTTCTCCATCGCTTACAGGCACAGCTTGTTACATACAATTTTTGCCACTCTCATTTTCATTTTATACTTTTACTGTAAATTGTACCGTAGAGAGCAGCCACCATCTATCTCCACAGTCTGTTACTTTGGGTCTCATGACTGGAACTGCGTGCAAATAGTACACACCTCGTACTCTTCTTATTCATTCCTCTTCAGCTGCTTATCTCTTCAACAATCTAATTATCATTCCCTACTGCCTGCCAGTACTTACCTTGCTGAGAGGCACAACATATATTTGGGATCAATTTGATTTCAGTTCATTTGTTTTACGTTGGTGGTTTTCTCAAGTATTATACCACCTTACTCTTTGTACTGCTATTTTAATAACTCCAATTGTAGAATACCTTTTAAGTATACTATTACAATTGTGTGACCTTTATACTCCAGTGATCCTTTCTGTGAAATGTTCCTGCTACTCTGTCTACCATTTTTCTCTTTCACATCTACTCTCATTCATCTCTTTCTCTTCATTCATCTTGTATTTTTTTATATATCCATATATATTTTCCTTCTTTCCTCTTTTCCATCTTCTCTTCATCTTGTATTTTCCCTATGGCTGCATTTGCAATGTCTCAATACCCTGCATTTCTGAATGAAGAAGGAGAACATCTTATACCATGGAAAAAATGGGTTAACATATTTGAATCGTGTTTAATTGCCATAGGGGTTGATATATTTTCATCTGTTCGTAAACAGCATATCTTATTGCATTATTTAAGGAAACACAGTAGGGAAATATTTTATGATCTTCCTGATTCTAGGTGAAAATATTAAGTTAGATGTACATGGGGATGTACAACATGATGTGTCCCAAATCACTCTGAAACAACTAGAAATACAATTTGGGGGAAAAAAAAATCAATATTGTTCTGGAACAACCCACACTTTTTTCACGTATACAAGGTAAAAATGAAAAAATGAATAATTACGTGCCCGTTCTAAGAGGGTTAGCTTCAACTTGTGATTTTGGCATGTTAACTGAATCTCTGATCAGGCACCAATTAGTCAGATGCACAAGTGATAAGAAAATTCAAGAAAAATTATTAGCTGAAGCTCCTACCTTGAAACATGCTATTGATATAGCAAAAAGTATTGAACACACAGCCTTCTGTATGAACGAAATGAAAGATGCCATAGAGGTCAAACAATTGTTGGACAATGAGATAAATGAAATATCTACAAAAGAGGCTAAGTCAGAACCTGCACCGGGGGAAGTTGAGAAACATAATACATATGGGAGCAAACTTAGATGTTACAGAAGTGGTAATCCCAACCATTTGGCCAATAATATAAAATGCTCTGCTAGAAATGTCACTTGCAGGAAATGTAATAAAAGAGGACATTTTTCTAAAGTCTGCAAGGAATTTAAGAGATCTGTTACCCATATGGTTAGAAATTATCCTATTCCCAAGGAAGATATTGTTTTCCAATTAATCAACAATCCAGATGTGACAAATAACACATACCCTAAATGTGAAATATAACTGGATGACGTTCCATATGATGTATTTGCAGACTATTGTTCTCCATATATGCTCATCAGTGCATCCACATTCCAAAAGAATTCTGAAAACAAAGAATATACCTTATTACCCCCTGATAACAAACCAAGAGGATACAACCATGATCCCATGCCCCTTGTTGGAATGCTTCTCATGCATATTCATTTTAAAGATAGATCCCCGGTGGGGAAAGTTTAAATTACTAAGAATGGTTCTAATTTATTTGGGTGGAAACACCAGAAAGACCTAGGGATCAAACTGGATATCAATGCCATTGAACCAGTTTACCTAGTAGATAGGTCAAATATAGGGAGAGAAATATGTGAGAAGTTTCCCGAAGTGTTTACGGATAAGTTAGGTCTGTTGAAAGGATACCTGCATAAAATCAAACTAAAACCAAAGCACAAACCAGTTGTCCACAAGGACCCACTCAAAAAAGATCTTGACAGATTGGAAGCCAACAAAGTAATTGAGCATATTGAATGTTCCGAATGGGTAACCCCTATTGTTGTGGCATCTAAAGAAGGAGGAAAGTGAATTCGCTTATGCGTTGACCTCAGAGACTTGAATTCAAACATATGGGTGGACTGACATTCCCTCCCTAACGTCAATGAAATGCTTATGGTTATACAAGGAGCACAATTCTTTAGATTTCTCTGCCTCTCTTCCGCTTACCATCAGGTAGCTCT
This sequence comes from Lissotriton vulgaris, assembly GCF_964263255.1. Classification (NCBI taxonomy): domain Eukaryota; kingdom Metazoa; phylum Chordata; class Amphibia; order Caudata; family Salamandridae; genus Lissotriton; species Lissotriton vulgaris. The sequence goes on along the minus strand of NC_141699.1, from coordinate 238,610,470 downwards.
CCGTCCTGATTCCAAGTCGCTTGCCCCTTTCATAACTCCCATTGGGGCATACCAATTTTCAAGGATGCCATTTGACCGAGCGTGTGCCGCAGCAGTATTTCAACGCATAATGCAGAATATTTTACAGGGAACAAACAAAGTACTGTGTTTTCAGGGCAACATCCTGATTTATGGAGCATCAGAAACTGAACATAATAAAGTCCTTGAAGAAGTTTTAAAGAAACTTAGCAAGGCTGGATTCACCACTCAAAAGGAGAAATGCAAGATAGGTGTTGAATCAGTTGTTTATTTAGGTCACACCATATCAGCTAAAGGATTTACACTGAAATCCAGCCTGATAGACTCAGTCAAATTCGCTCCTGCTCCTACCAACAAAGAAGAACGCAAATCCTTTCTGGGCTCAGCCGAATACATGTCCAAATATGTGTAGAACTTTGCTGAACATGTCCATTCACTCAGAGAATTGTTCAAAAAAGGTACCTTGTTCTAATGGAATGCTCAATGTCACAATTATTTCACTCAACTTAAGCAGTCTTTTATAGAGGCACCTATTCTAAGTATGTTCAACCCCAATGCCAAAACCACTTTAACAACGGATGCCAGCTTGAAAGGGTTGGGAGCCTCACTTACCCAACATGTAAACGGACAAGAAAAAGTGATAGCCTTTGCATCCAGAACTCCAAAGGAACCAGAAAGAAACTATTCCACAATTGAAAAGGAAAAAACTGATCACAAACCCCTGCTTCCTTTGTTTTCTACCAAGTGCTTAGAGAAAACTACTCCTCGTATCTCCAAATGGATCTTAAGTCTGCAGGGTTTCAACTACACCATAAACACGTACTTGGAAATAAAAATTGTGCTGCAGATTGTCTCTCCAGACTTTCAATCGATAATGAAAGCCCCAAATGTACCCTACTGATGAAACCATCCACTCAGTAAGTATCCCTGCCATCAACAAGGAGGAATGGGAAAAATGTATGAATTAAAATATCACGCTTACTGAATTAACAAACACTATCTGCAAAGGATGGCAAAAAAGTGTCAAGGACTTTCCAGAATCCCTTAAACATTTCTGGGTAGTAAAAGATGAATTGTCAATCATAAAGAACCACATCTACAGAGGCAACAGGATTGTTCTTCCAAATAAAATGTATGAACGCATAATACAAATAGCCCATGAAGGTCACCCGGGTAGAAGCATGACAAAGAGCAAAATCAGACAAGATTATTTGTTTCCTAACATAGATTCCATGGTGGAGGAGAAAGTAAGAGATTGCCTTGCATGTGGAACCAGTAACAAAACTAAGGTTATCCGTAAAGCTCCACTCAGCCCTGTACCTATTCCCAATAAACCTTAGGATAAATTAGGTCTAGACATTATTGGTCCTTTAAACATGCTCAACTACTCCCAAAAATACATGATCGTACTTATAGATTACCATTCCCACTGGATTTCTATGAAAATGGTCTCCACAATCACAACATCTTGATTGAATTTCTTAACGATACCTTTTCCAAAGAAGACATTCCCAGCACAGTAATCACAGACAATAATCACAGACAATGGTGTTCAATTTACTTCGGATGAAATGAAACAATTTATGACCACATTATCCATTGTATATCTCAAATCACCACTCTACTGTCCAAAAGCTAATGGATTGGTAGGAAGAACCAACAGAATGGTAAAAGACACTATTCAATTATCTTTGGCATCTCATGAACAAGTTGAAGAAGCCATAAGACAAATGCTATGGTCATATCATATCCCACCTACTGCTGTTACACATTCTGGATCCAAACTGACACCCAATTGGCTCAATGGTGGGTGTCCTGTTTGGGAAGACAGGGAGTCAGTGCTGGAAAAAGCTGAACGACATCAACGTGACTACCAGTACAGTTACGATAAAAAATGGGGTACAGTCAAAAGGGATATGCAAATAGGCCAATGGGTTGTCAAAAAAAGACCTAATTTACTTCGAGCTGGAGTTTCATCATTTTCCAAACCAATGAGAGTAAAACGTGTCAATAACAACTCAGTTGTTTTGGAAGACGGGAGCACCTGGAGCATGGACAATGTAGCACGTTGCTCCAAGGTACTCTTCTCATTGTCCTCTAATGATGAGAGTCTGATTGAGCCATTCTCCATCTCACAAGTGTTGGACTTGCCCCATTTTCCCAAAATCTTTTGCTTTTCACCCCCCCTTTTTTAGGATGTCTTCCCCTTGGTAGAAAGTAGTACAGGCAATGTGTGATGTGAGATGCCCTAGGAAATGTACTGCAATGGTGTGCGCACTTGTTAACCCCCCATTGTAAGAATGTACCCTGGAAACATGCTGCGTTTAAAATGGATGCCATGGCTGTGTGGGATGCCACCTGACTGCAGTAGGTTAGCAGTCTAGATGTTCGGTTCCCAGCCATCCCAGCTTTTGGAGGGAAAGGCTGGCACGCAGGGTTCTCTTCTCCTCCCCCTGAGCCAGTTAGAACGAGTCCCCCAGAGGCTTCTAGAAGCTTCTGGCGCTGCCTGGGTGGGGAAATAGGGGCGCATAAATAAGGGGGCTGTGCCAACATGAGCTAATTTAGAGCAGGGACATGAACATGAGGAGACCTGCTGCCAAGGGGTACCGCCACTTGGGCCTGTGTGCTGGACCCTACACCCAACTGAAACCCCTCTGCTGTCCAAAGGGCTAGTGAAAGCCCCACTGCAGGAGTAAAGGCTGCTGTACAGGAGGAGTGTCACGCTACAGTGGAGGATGGTTTTTAAAGCCTTTCGCCGTGTCCTGATGATTGCCCACTCACCGCTGACCTTGCCCAGTAGTGCCTGCTGCTCTGCTATCTGCGGTACAAACACTAACACCCAGTCAAAAGATCTGGGTTTAATCCATCACCGTTCTTTAGCCCACTCTGCCACCCCAGTTCAGACATGGCTATATGCAAATCAGTCTGACCCTGTGCCTCATGGGAACAGTGCAGCTCGAACTGCCAAGCCATGCCTTCCCTGGACCGGAAACAAGCGTCCGAGGACCGGTTTCTGGCATTCCAGCCATCTTCAGCCCGGCTTGCTTGAATCCAGTGGCAAAAGTGAGCAAGGGACTCACGTCTGAGCATACCCTGCCACACTTATGGTGGCCAAAAGCGGTACAAAAGGGAGTGGTAATGGACGGAGCATCTGAACCAATCAAACACTCACACCCAGTCAAAAGATCTGGGTTTAATCCATCACCGTTCTTTAGCCCACTCTGCCACCCCAGTTGCTGCTCTGCTATCTGGGCCCCTGAAGAAGAGGAGTGTTGTCTTTTGCTGGACTGTACCCCTAGGAGGTGAGGAACGCTACCTTTGGTCCCGGAGGCTGGTGGTGGGACTTGGCGCCTCTTGAGCGCTAAATGTGGGATGCCAGGAGAGGAGAAGTGCTATGGTTGGATTGTCTGTGCTCCCCCGCTTGCTGACTAGCGCTTGGTTTGGGCGGTGCTACGATCTGACTGTCAGGAGAGAGAGGTGCTGTCGTGTGGCGCTTGAAGTCGGTGGGACTGCCTAGCACCGGTGGGGTGCTAACCTTCAGGACCCTGAGGAAGTAAGGAGTGCTGGTGGCCTGTAGCGCGAGGCCGTGATGTGTGTGGGACCTTGTAGCGCCGCCTGAGGGAGCTGATCCTCTGGGAGGACCTCGGGAGCCGACCTGTGAACTTTATTCTGCATAGCGGGTGCCCAACCCACGTAATGGCGGCCTGTGTGCTGATTTGAACCCGGCGGGAGCCTACCCCAGGGTTTGTGTGTTAATCTGGCGGGAGCCTGCCCCGCACTTCAGAACTGCCGCAAAATTACCGCCACAGCCCGGGAGAACTGCCACCTGAAGACATTGCGGGTGACCACCCTGCAAGTGTTAGATTTACTAGGAGCCTACCCATGTCATGCAGCGCTTGTGCTGATTCCGAGCCAGCGGGAGCCTATCCTGCGTTGGCGCACTTAATTAACCCAGCGGGAGGTTTGAGTTGAATTCGCTCATGAGGATTATCTCCCAGTCTGGATGTTCCAAGCGCATGTTGGTGACCACCGAGATAATACGTTGGAATGGTGTTTTTTTGGAAGATTTTTTTGGATTTGCGTATATGTTCATTAAAATTAGGGTTCTGGTTATGGCCGTTGTTGTGCTCTCTAATTTTAAGATTTGCATGTCCGCAGTTGAATCAGAAGATTGTGTTGCTCTAATCTTTAAGATTGTTGATATGTAGACAGAAAGACCCCCACGTGCTCGCCCAAAGCGCTGGAGGCGAGCCGCGATTACGTGGTAGCCCAAGTGGCCAGGTATGTCAATTGGGTCGGTTTGCCACGTTTCCTGTAAGGCTATATTTGCATATGGGTCCCAAGTAGCGGCTTTGCCGTTTTTGGTCATGATGTCTTTAGCACCCGCAATATTCCAGGAGAGAATTTTTATAACGTGGCTTACAGTGTTAGTTGACTTACCGGGCATTCAATTTGAGAGTAACAATTGCGGCTGAAGATGCTCGTGGTCTGCTACTTCGGCTCCTCTTGCTCCTTGGAGGACCGAGTGCGTAGGTCGATTCCTTGGTGCTAGGTTTGCGCTCTTGGTGTGCCTTCCTAGGAGTGGAGATGGATACGCTGCCTTGACCATTTCCTTCAAGAGGATTCCCCATTCCTTAAATTTAGCCATTTCAGAGAGAATGTGGGTTACCATTCCAGCCTCCCTCCATGTCGTGACTGTGCACTCTTTTTTTGGGGCATCCTCCGATGTTGAAAACTCAACCGACAGGAGGTCTGCTGAAGTAAGGTAACCAAGACTAGCGATAGCTGATGTTAAGTGGAGTATGTTCCCACTGTTTAAATGATCTTGCAAACCTTGCTGTTCGAATTCAGGAACGAAAAGAAGTTTTCCTACGTTGGAAACTCCCTCCTTTGCCGTTAGTGGATTGTAGCGGATTTTGACAATTTGGCGATGGTACGTTTAGTTACAAGACCCAGCAACTTTCATGTTATCGTAGTGGCAGTTTCCAAAAGGGAGGTGAGCGCTGTGCAGGGGTCACTTGTGTGGTACGCTTGATGGGTTCTCTTCTCGCGCTTTACTTGTTACTTGCCTCGTTGCTAGTAGGCACTCATTTGCGTCAAACAAGTTCTCCGAGCGGCGTCTGCCCCCTGCTTTCCTGCTGGTTTCAGGGTTGGCACCTTTACTGTCAATTGGGAAGGTTACTCTGACGAGGTCAAGATTTTCTCTAGTCGCGTTTGTTGCCAAACGTCTGACAGGTTCTGTGACCACACTGGAGATGGTGATTAGCAATGGAGATACTGTGTCGTTGGTAGCTGTCCTTTCCACAACCTGACTGCTGGGTCTCTCTTTTCCAGACTTTTCATTTGTTGGTTCATTCTCGATTGTTGTGGGCTTGCTTGTTCCGGTTCAGCGAACTTGAGATCTGTTTAGGGGGAAGTTCGGGATTTCCCAATGTGGATTGAATAATTACTAACGGCTTGTTTGACTGATCATCGATGGAGTCTTCTTGGTCAGCGGAAACATATGATCCCGTTCAGTCGCGGAGCTCTGTGCCCAAAGAGTTCCCTATGCACAAGGCTTTTGTAGGGGTGGCCTCTGCTGGGGGGGTAGTTTGTGCTGTCGCTTATTAGAAAAATCTATTTTCACTACTTGAGCCACGCCAAGCGACCCCTGTATGTTTAAGTGGACCGAAGGTCTTTTACAGCGCGGCTACTCCTTTCCAACGGCTGCTGATGACTGCTGCCCTGACTACCGCCCTGCCTTGGATTCTCTGGTGATGATTGGTATTGCGAGACGCTAGACGGACCTCCGTTGGCGTGAGAAGACCACTTAGTTAAGTATTCGTGGTTAGCGCCCACTGCATTGTTTTGTTTTTGCTCCTTCTTTTTGTTATTTCGCATATTGCAATAGGCGAAGCCGAGGGGTGGGTACTTTTGTACTGTGTTCTTTTGTTTTCACTCCTTGAAGTTAGTAAACAGATCAGAGTGCTTAAGATGCCTGGTCTGAGCGGATTTAGGAAACTTTGTTGTTTTTGCTGTTCTAGGGATTCCAGGCTTGAGGAGTCATGTCTGATTCCTCCGGTTGGAACTCCTACTTATTAGCTCTATTCTAAACATGATGTTGGTCCCATTGCCTTTAACGATGCATGGATCCGATACACAAAGAAAGATGGTGTCTTACAGTGGCCACAACATGGTAGTTTTGAATCTGATATATTAGATAATTTGGAAGCGATATTGTTTAAAAGAAAAGCCCGGCCGGCAATGTTTGACTCTTTCTGCCTATGGCGTAAGGAAGCCAAACAGAGAGAAATTAAACAAGCAAAAAAAGATAGGAAAATAAAAGATATGACGGTTATACAGACAGCCCAGCAATTCAAAGATGATGAGAACGTAAGGATCTTTTTTTTTTTTTTGGTAAACCTTTATTGGTACTTAAATCAGTTACAATCAAGAGCATTTAAAACCACCACGGTCGGCCATCAAGACGGAAGCGGTTAAAACAAAGCAATAAGTCCATAGCAATACAAGAATCCGCTCCTCTAATACTCGGTTGTAACACAGGAGAGCGTTATTACCATAGCGGTAACAGGATAAAAGAAGGTTCCTTTTTAGTTATAAATAGAAAGAACAGGGTCTGATGCAGTACACTTAAGACATAACAAATCAAGGGATATTCAATAGGCAGGATATTCACAGTCAGGAATACTGTAGGTAAGATATTTGCGCTCCAATACATAACCAGGATAATCAATAAGCAATGCAGTTCTCCCACCGAGACAGTTCCAGACCGCAGTGAGCAAAGCATTTAGAAAATTTCACCCTCATTGTCTGAAATAAGAAAAACATGCGGAGAAGTAACTCCACGCAGATCCCAAGAAAAGGAGAAGAGAAGAGGAAAGTGAAGACAAGCCAAGAGCAACAAGTCAAGTCAAGTCAAAAATTTTTATTTGTGTTGGTACTCAACAGAGGACCACAAAAGAAATTTTACATTTTATAAACAGAAAATACAACAGTATTAATACAGAGATAAGAATTGTTTTACAAATTTATACAAATTGTAACAAATAAATTCATTCAAAGGTAGACCACACATTTCTAAAAGTTCTCTCCCCCTAGTAATTCTGCAGTAGCGTAATATAGGATTAAGATATCTTGTACGAGCTAGTGTTACTTTATGATTGGGACACACAAGCAATAAATGTTCTATAGTTTGATCGCCCCCTGCGCACAGAGTACACAGAGGAGATCCTCCTGGAAGCCATCTGGAAGTAAATGCTAATAGTGGTAAAATGCCCAACCGGTACATAGTGATCGCTCTCCTTACACCATGTGTCAGGGTGAACCCAATATAAGGTCGAGTTTGCTTATATTCAAGTTTTTCCACAAATGGCTTGTAGATGGTTAATTTATTACAGTGTAAACAGTCCAATTCATAGCTCAATTTAGGGGTAAAAGTTTTTAAGAACAATTTTAGTTGCGCTGGAGACCAAGTACTCAACATTTCAACATTAATGTGTGCCAGCTGAAATGCTACAGCCAAATTTTCCAGAAAGACTTGCTTTTTAGGCTCTGCACCAAAAGACTCTTTTTTCAAGACAGACCTTAGAGTGTTCTCCTTCGCATGAATCAGGTTGTAGGCCCATCTTATTACGTTGGCGATAGCTATAGCGTATGAACTTATGACTGATAGTTCTAGTCTCAGTGCCTGTACGGGTACAGCATCAGAAACTTTCATGATCCTTCTTAAAATTTTCCCCTCTTTTTGATCCATGAAAACCCATTGCTTTATGGGAATATATTCCGTCGCATATGATAATACAGGTGGTATTTTTACTCTGTATGTGCCTAATAGTGCAGAAAAGTGTCTATTCCCTGTTGCACTGTATAGTTTCAAGAGAGCAGAGGCATGTATATCAGCTTTCCTTTGTAAGTTCGATACCTGAGTTGAATTCGTTAAATGTTTGGAGAGAATCCTCCCGAGATAAGGATAATTAGCTACCTCTTCTATTTTTTCTTCTCCGATCTTCCAGGTATACTTGGCGCTTTGTTTTCTTCCAGAAAAAGCTATCACTTTAGTTTTCTTTATATTTGGTATGAGATAATTTTCCTTCGAATATTGAAACAGAATATCCAGTGATGCCTGCAGTCCGAAGGGGGTTAGATCTAATAATACTATATTGTCAGCGTACAGTAATGAAATTATGCTTTGCTGGGCGATCTTCGGCGGTAGATTAAAACCAATTTGCAATTGGTTAGGCAAGTCACTTAAGTAGAGGGAAAAGAGGAGCGGGGCTAGAAGGCACCCTTGCTTTAGTCCATTCTCCGTTTGGATTCTTTTTGTGAGTCCTTTTTCTCCCCCCATCTGGACTTGGCACCAGGTAGTGGTATGGAGGTTTATTATTGCTTGCAGCAATTGTTCTTGAATTCCAAGCCTCCTAAGTTTTTTCCATAGGGTAGGTCGATCAACCCGATCAAATGCCGTTGAGTAATCAATGAATGCGGCATAGACTACCTGGGTTTTTTGAGTAATGTATTTGTCGAAGATAACCTGAATTACTGCTATGTTATCTGTAACCGAGTGCTTAGGCCTAAAGCCTGCTTGGCACATTGGTATCAGACCTGACGAAAAGGCCCATTCTTTCAGGCGATCTAGCACCTCTGCCGCGAACACTTTGCCTACTGCATCCATGAGTGCGATCTGTCGATAATTTCCAGCTTGGGTTTTACTTCCCTTCTTATGAATAGGGATAATTATGCTTCCCTGCCAAGAATTTGGAATTTGTCCACTCTCAAGGATGTAATTAAAGAGAGGGCATAATAGTTTACTCCATTCTTTCGGTGCGACTTGTAACGCCTTAATCGGAATTTCATCTGGTCCAGAGGCGCCTGTAGGTCTTGCTTTGCGTATATTGTGTTCAACCGAGATGACTGTAGTTCGTATTGGAGAATTCTCGGCATTTTCGTGTTTCATATCTTTACTGCTTACTTCAGGTTTTATTGGGTTTGCTTTGTAAAGATCTGAGAGGTATAGTTCCCAGTCATTCGGGGGAACCGGGATGGATTGTAAATTTTTCTTTGTGCCAGTTATTTTCGCGATTAATGACCAGTATTGACGTTGATTGTATTTACTCGCAGCAATCTGAATATCTACCCAATTTCGATCTTCAATAGCTCTTTTTTCCTTTTGGTTCTCCCGCCTCAGTTGGTTCTTCAATCTATTTATTTCCTTCTTTACGCTTATTGAAAAGTTCATGTACTGGGCACGAATAAGTTTATTTAATTGTTTTTTTACTTCTGAATTCTTGTGGGAATATACATTTTTTCCTTCCTTCTTTTTAATATTGCCTTTAGCACCCGACGATATCATACTTTGGATAAGTTTCTTAAAATCCTTAATTATAAATTCTAAATTTTCTATAGGATTTTTGGAGAGTCTCTGTTCCAGAAGCTTTGAATAATCAATTTTTATCATGATTTTACCAATAGTCGAGGAATTCCAGTAGATGCGTCTCCGTTCACTCTCAATTAATACAGTACTTTCGATGTAAATCATGTGGCTAGGTTGGGAAGTTTTAAGTATCCAATCTACTGTTAATTGCATAATTACATGATCACTCTCAAGACAAAATTGAGTAGATAAAAACAGAGCAGTATCAAACAGATCCATACTGCTTATGATGTAATCTATGATGGATGGAGACCCATTACCTCGCCTGGTGAACTTTGCAGGAATATCTCCCTCAATTGCTCCATTCAATATTAATCCATTAAGATTAGTTATTGTCGATAATAACAATCCACCTCTTTTATCGGTTGATATACCTTCGGGGAATTGTGGGATTATAATATCCTGACCTTCTTCTGCATATAGATTTGCCCACCTATTAATTTCAGAGTCGGAAATTTTACTGTTGAAATCCCCCGCAATTAAAAAGGATGAATCAGTATGGTTCTCCATAATGTCCGTAATCGTTTCTATTATATCCAAAAAAGTAATGTCGTTTTCTTTCCCAGGGGGAGCGTAGACATTGAAAAGTAGGATTGCCTGTGGTGGAGCAGTGCTATGTTTTTTTGCGAAGATTTGAATGCACTGCAAGTTATTAGATTTTGTGTCTATTATTTCCTGATCCCACAGATAATCTTCCCTTAACAATATGGCTAACCCTCCTTTGGCATGACCTCGATTAGTAGATAGTGCTAATTTTTCATATACAAAGTACCCTTTAAGGATGAACGATACGGTATCCCATGTTTCTTGTAGAAGCAATATGTCTGGGAGATTTCTCATGACCAAGGACAGTTTGTTTGTATTTCTGCCAGCGATGTTCCAAGATGTAATCCTTAGTCCCGTGCTAAACAGAATGTTGTCTGAAGTTAGAGATTTTGTTGCTGTTTAGAGTCTCGGAGACCCAAGCCCAGGACTCGGTAGTAGTATGCTCTTCAGGTTTCTTGTCAGCTTTGTACCAAACTGCCCTATGACCTTTGTTCACCAGTATTTTTAGATTCGAGATATCTCGATCTTCAGTCATGTTGTTTGTTCGCTGGTATTTATTGACTAGAGAGTTGGTGATAGCCTGTATTTGAGCATTATACCCATTGGGGGTATTATAGTCCTTTAATTCTTCTACTTCCATTACATCGTAACCGTGTTTATGTAATATCTCTTTCTCCTTTAGTATTATACCTGGGAGGACTGTTGACCAAAAGGTAACCATTGTCAATTTATTATTCTGTTTTTTGGGAAAAGACACAAGATGGATTTCATTACTAGCCATTGTATCTAAAGCCCTTATGTGTCGTAATAAGTTTATAATCCTTCCTCTATTGAGTGGTGCCGAGTCGATAGGAAAAAGTTCCTCGATTTGAAGAGTTTTGGAAGAAGGCCCTTCCCCCTTTTTATAGTAGCTGTTGTTTTCTTCTATAAAGATGTTTTTACTTTGATCTAATTGCTTGGAATATTTAGTAGGGATATATTCTTTTACTGTCGGGTCTAGTTGAGGCACCATCTTTTCATAGTTGTTACTGGTTGTACCTTTTTCATCGTTTTGAGACTCTATTTTAATATCGCATTGTTTTTCTTCAGATTTATGAGAAATTGCAGACTTTTGGAATTTTAGTTTACGATTTTTCCGTTTTTGGATCCTTCTCAGTGGCTTTCTTCTCCTTTTTGTCCCAGCTGCCATGATCTTTTCTTGGTTCTTATTGGTTAGTGTTTCTTCATTTCCTTCACTCGATGCATTACTGATGTTTATTCTTGATTCCTGCATTTCAGGAACGTTAGTATTAGTAGACTTATTCGTTCCCAGAGTTTTTGAAAATAATGGAAAGTGTTTTATTTTCTGTTGATGTTTTTCTTTAAATAAGTTTTTCAAAGAATATATCACTGAGTCATTTAAGTTAACAGTTTTTTGTTTTTCTTGTATTTGGATGTCTTCGGTTTGAGTACTCTGGTCACACGTTATTTCCTCCTGAGTTTTTTTGTAATCCTTTAGCGTTCTATGTTGCTCAAGATTAGTTTTATGTAACGTATTGATTTTGTCTACTACGTGGGAATCTTTTTTCTTTTTTTCTTCTACCAAATGCTTTAAAATGCCTATTTGGACGTCCAATGTTTGATCAGAGTTTTCAAGGATATTACCAAGAAATGAAAGAACAGATTCCAGTATCTCTTGTAGGGAGAATAAAGCTTTAGATATTGGAGGAGCGTTATCAGCAGTGTTATTGTTATTTTTAAGATCGAAGGAGTCAAACGAGGGATCAAGCAAAGCGATAGGTAAAGAGGTTTTTGATTGGATACTGTTAGTTGTTCCTAGATCCTTATTCTCTATTGCAATAATTTGTTTACTGATATTTGTATCGTCAAATAGAGTTACGCTCCCTCTGTTTTTTATAGGTGTTACAGTTTTCAGATTGATCGTTTCCTGATATGACAGTAGAAAGTCTTTCGGAGTACTTGATAATTTGTTGCTTAGGTCTGATTCTAAACATTCCTCCTTAGATTGTGGGCTAAACTTCGTTGGGGTAGATTTTGTTGTGAGATTTTTAGTCTCCCCAGCAGAGTCTGTTACGTTGAGTTTAATATCTTTACTTAACGATTGTATATCTTGGTTCTCTTTAGGCAAGAGTGCAGAGAAATAGACGGTAATAGCTGGTGTATGGGTTAAACGACCTTGTTTAATGGCTTTATCAGTGGTGTTTCGTACTGCATTTTCAGTTCCCATTCTTTTCATATAGACAGTCCGAGATCTCAGTTTCTTGAAGCCCATTTGTGCTCCGGTTGTCGTTAGGGATGATGAATCTCTTGTATCGTCTCTAGTATCGTTGGGAATTGTAGTGTTAGAAAGAAGCTTTAAAGAAGAAGCTTAAATATCCCCAATATACTCACCATAGACAGATATGAATATTTACCAGTGTAAAAGCTGAGTGAATATCAGGGACCGAATACGATGATCGTAAGTAGGGTGGCCCGCCCCGTCCTCAGCCGTCCACGGACGGCCACAGACGGCCCGCCCTTTGCCCGGGCTTAGCCCCGAGCTCAGTCCCGCGCGCGTCCCGCGTACGCGTTGTAGTTAATCCTATTAAATGAGGAGGCACAGGAGGGGGCGGGAAGAGGACCAGCTGCGGCCGATCAGTGCCGCTGGGCAGGCTGGTCCTCGCAGTCCCGCCTCTGTCCGTGTGTGGTGCAGGCAGTATCAGCAAAGACCACTGGGTCCCAGACAGGACGTAGGCAGCAAAGTTCCTAGGCCGGCGAGCAACACCCGCGAAGCGGGGCCCGCAAGATGTGGAGAAGTGGCCGGAAAAGCAAAGCAGGGAAGCAAGGTCCGTGGCTACAGCAGCCCTCCTTCTGACTCCAAAGGCACACACCGGATACACTCGCAGCTAGGTCTTTTATGCTGGAGGGGGCGGGAAGAGGACCAGCTGCGGCCGATCAGCGCCGCTGGGCAGGCTGGTCCTCGCAGTCCCGCCTCTGTCCGTGTGTGGTGCAGGCAGTATCAGCAAAGACCACTGGGTCCCAGACAGGACGTAGGCAGCAAAGTTCCTAGGCCGGCGAGCAACACCCGCGAAGCGGGGCCCGCAAGATGTGGAGAAGTGGCCGGAAAAGCAAAGCAGGGAAGGAAGGTCCGTGGCTACAGCAGCCCTCCTTCTGACTCCAAAGGCACACACCGGATACACTCGCAGCTAGGTCTTTTATGCTGGAGGGGGCGGGAAGAGGACCAGCTGCGGCCGATCAGCGCCGCTGGGCAGGCTGGTCCTCGCAGTCCCGCCTCTGTCCGTGTGTGGTGCAGGCAGTATCAGCAAAGACCACTGGGTCCCAGACAGGACGTAGGCAGCAAAGTTCCTAGGCCGGCGAGCAACACCCGCGAAGCGGGGCCCGCAAGATGTGGAGAAGTGGCCGGAAAAGCAAAGCAGGGAAGCAAGGTCCGTGGCTACAGCAGCCCTCCTTCTGACTCCAAGAGCAACAAAAATAAAGAAGGCCATAGAAACGAAAAAGAAAGGAAGAAGAAACAATAACACCCCACCCTGCACCCCTGCGTATGGCTACGGCCTACCTCCCTAGCAGCGTGCCTGTCGCCCAGTATATGAACCCGAAATATAGAAGAGAGAGTAAGAGAAAAGAGAGAGAGACAATAATCTACACTAAGGTAGAAAAAATAAAGAGGGGAAGGAAAGAAGTTAACTAGTACCCCACGATAGGAGAAAGAAGAAATGTGGAGGGTTCCCACTATGGGTTCCCCGACCCCCCCCTCCACCGCCACACAGCATTTCAACTACTACAGGAGTACAACCATAACATCGGAAGCACCCACATGGTCAGGATAGCAGTCGCCGCTCAGCTTCTCAAATCACACGGTGAAGATGTAAATCCCCCCATGCAGCAACAATGGCGCCCCAAGTGCCCTCGACTCCCACAGACCCACGAGACTCAAATCACAAATTACACTGTCTATGTAATGCAGGGTCGGGCTAGCAAAGTACCAAATGGAGCACACAAGCCAGTCCGGGAGAAGCCAGAGTTATTACGATGTCCCATGGCGCTGTTCGCTCGGTAGCAGTCTACCTTCACACACGGAGCCAGTTATCCTTGCATCGGTCCATGTAGAACTACCAGGGAGTCTCTTAAATAAGCACATTCGCCCCTCAGCCGCAGTAGAGTCACCTCCACACCCGGCCGTGGTTCCTTCACTGGGAACTGTAGCATGTGCCCCACAAACAGTGACTTTCAGAGCTGATGCCGGCCTCGGGTTAGTCGTCCGGTCCAAAGGCAACCGGGATCATCCCCATAGCACGTCCAGAATGTGACCCTCCAGCACACAGAGGGTATTCAATCGCTTCCCTCCGGTCTTTAATTCACACAGCCACCGCCAGGACCAGTTAGGACCCATTGAGGCGCCACTTCCATAAGACTCACCACATGAGCGCAGCTCAGACGAGCACCGAAGCCGCCGGCCCCCGCCAGATAGAGGAGCGTAGTCCACCAGAGCCTCAACATTAATGCACAACGCGAATGCCATTCTCACTCACCACTTAAGGGCACATACGGACCTCCTCAACCCAAAAAGTACCACAGCGGCGTTTTACAGCCACCGGCTCCGGTGAACTGGAGCGTAGGATTCGGACATCTGTACACGGATCCAACAAAGTACCGCTAGGGAAACAAAGAGCAGTTTCCAGTGTCTCGTTGCCGACGAGCTGTGCCCGGGGGGGGAGGGCGATCGGTGTAGAGGGACGGTTCATTCCACTTGTATCAGGCTCCAGTGATCACGCGCTGGGAATAAGCTGTCAGGGGGTGGGCTGACCTCCATGACGGCCAGCTGGCGTCTTCTGGGTCTGTGTGGCCGCTGTTGTTCAACTGGCGGCCGGAAGCAGTGTAGCGTGAGGTCCCGGCTGCAGGTATCGGGCAGGCCGCAACGTGCGGGGGACCATATCTCCGTCCCTGGAGCTCGGAAACGCCCCAAAGTCAGGCGCCGCGTCTCAGTGCCCCCTCCGACATGCAGAAGCTCGTGTCTGCGCGGGACAGGCGACCAGATCGGGCGGTGAGGGAAGAAGGTCGGCGGAGCCGGGACCCCGAGCGGCCATCTTGGTCGCCGGTCCGGCTCCGCCCCTCGCAACGTAAGGATCTTGATGAAGATCCTTTAATGTCACATTTGTTGAAATTGCCTCCGCCTTATGCACCAGGTGCTAATGCACCCATATTGCTGCCACCTGTGCAGCAACCCGTTGTCCAACCAGGAGCTCCGGCTCCTGCACCTTTGCCTATTCCAGTTATACCGCCTGCACCGTCTTCGCCACCAACTTCTGTGTCTCAGTTTCCTTTGCCTTTTGTGTCTCTCGCAACGAGTAGTCTTTCCATACCTCTGCTTAATACTTCATCTCCAGCTTTACTCCCTACTTCTTCTCCGGTTCGTAATAGGTTAGTTGATACTGTTTCTGGTCTTTTCTCCCCCCTCTTTGGTTCATTCAAAAGGACTCCTGCTTTCTCTCGAAGGCAATCTCGTAGTCAACTCTCAGACTCCGAGGAACGAGTTGTATTTGACTCCCTTGCTCATAAATGGATGATGAATGGTCCATTATATAGTGCATCTGATATACTGAGTACGTTCCTTCAGTGGAATGCGCCTACACAGAGATACGTTTTTTATGTTATGTGTGACGAAGGTTGGGAGGATATGAAATTGGATCTCACTCCTCCGGGTCTATTGGAAATACAGGATAAGTTCGATAATGGACTTATTGTGGGTTCTGACGTTGAGGACGCTATAAAGGCGCTTGTTACTTTCAGGTCTTTATATTCTTCTCGGACTATTCCCGAACCTGATCCTGCAGTTAGACAGAAAACAAAGAATTATCCTATGAGAGAAGTTCCTCCGGTATGGAGGGATGCGGTTCCACAAGTAGATAATATTGCATGTGTTCCTGCCCATTTTCAGCGTGTATGGGTGCATGTTCCTTGGAAGCGAGCTGAAGTTTTAGCACTTAAGCAGACTTTGTCGGACCCTCGTAAAAATCATGCTATTTATTATAAAGAACTGTCCCAGACTGTTGATGCATGTACTATGAATTTGGCTGATATTGACATGTTGATGGGAAATGTAGTTCCACAAGCATTGTGGGCTCGGATTCGTAGAGAGGACCACGACCAAGCTTTAGGTGGCACTTGGGCTGATATAGTTGCTGCAGATACAGCACAAGTGGGTGGTGCTAAACCAGATGATTTGATTACACAATTGCTTGGTAGAATTATAAATTTAATGAAGACGATAATGCCTGCTTTACGCGTTAACTGGGATAAGTTAGCTGCGTGTAAGCAGTAGAAAGATGAGAGTGTCTCTGATTTGTTTACTCGGTTTGAGGAGACATTTATAGACCATAGTGGTCAGGATTTAAGTACTGAAGTTGAACAGCGATTATTTGTGGATAAATTTGTCTTTAATCTACTTCCTGAATTGTCTCATAAGTTGAAAGATTCGGAAAGTTCTTGGGCTGTTTCTTCGTCTGCCCAAATATTAGCAACTGCCCAATATTACGAGAATAGGGACAAGGAGGAAAAAGATAAGGCTGAGAAGAAGACTAAGGATTTAAAAACAAGAGTTCTTCTTCAGCAGGCTTATCCTTCTCGTTCCGGTAAGCGTCAGTTTCAGCAACCTACTCTGTCTCAGAGGTTACTGCAGAAACCTGAGCCTTTTGTTCCGCAACCTTTTCTTGGCCCTAATCAGTGTGCCTATTGTAAAGAAGAAGGCCATTTTAAGAATAGTTGTCTGGTTTTATTGCAGCATAATGGTGGATTCCAAGGTCCACGAGGCTGTGGTGGTTTTCAACAAACTCCGAGGGGTAGAGGGCGAGGTGGGTTGCCTCAAGGGCAGTGTTCTTTTCCCCCTCAGAACTCTTCGAATTGTTTTGATCAGCAGAATACTCAGTTTGCGCATTATTACAATGACGATTATTGTGTTGAGAGTGAGGTTCAGGATTTTCATTCTAGTTAGGACAGCCATGGACAAAGTGAGGGAGTCGTATCAGTTCCAGTGGATCAGAATGGGCCTTATGTTGAGGTAGTTGCTTTGGGTGTTGCAGAGCCATTTCTTTTGGATACTGGTGCAATGAGAAGTTCTATGATTCATTCAAAACTCCCTGTAGCACCTTTGTCTGGCTTAACGAACCTTTCTGTAGGTATTTCTGGCGCCCCAGTTGCTAACCCAGTTTCTTGTACTTTGCCTCTTTCGATTGGTCCTTACGATTTGGAAGCTCCACTTATTCTAACGGCTGGCGGTGGTGAGAATTTGGTGGGTTTGGATCTGTTGAAACGTCTTCATGCAACATTGTATTGTTCCTCCTCTGGTGTGAGTCTTACTTTAGGTAAGAAATTGGTTTCCCCTATATATCTATCGAAAGATAGTTTTCCGCCTGAGTTGCAATGTCTTCCTGCTACTCTTTGGGCTACAGGTCCGAACGATGTTGGTTTGTTACAGATTCCTCCTTGTGTGGTTACTATCAAGCCGAATGTTAAAATGCCACGTATCCCACAGTACAAGATTTCTAATGATGGTGAGCGAGCCTTGATGGCTATTATTTATGATCTAGTCCAGAAGGGTGTGGTCAAAGAACCGAGAGGCAATGTTTGCAACAGTCCAGTTTTACCTGTTCTTAAACACAGTGATCCTTCTCAACCACCTGTGTACCGTTTTGTGATTGATCTTCGGTCAACAAGAATGTTTTCCCCCAGTTTCCTGTTGTTCCTGATATCACTGCATTGCTCACTATGATACCCGCTTCGGCAGCATGGTTCACTGTTATCGATCTTAAGAATGCTTTTTTTAGTATTCCTATTGCTGAGGAAAGTAGAGACATTTTTGGCTTCTCTCTTGGAGGCCGAAGTTTTCGGTTCAAACGTGCTACTCAAGGTTATTGTGAGAGTCCCTCTATCTACAGTCAGGCTTTGAAATCTCAGCTCGACGCGTTTACTTTGCCTCCTGGTGCTACTTTGATTCAATATGTTGCCGATTTGCTGATTGCTGCTGATTCAGAGGATGTTTGTAAAGATGTGACGGTCTCTTTGTTACTGAAAAAACAGTATAGGTGAGACGCACACCTATTTAACACGTTATTTAAACCAATGCGCTCTTGTGCGTTGTACTCAATTGTTTTAGACTCTGTCGGTGTGCTGGCATCTCGGCGCTCTGCCCATTTTGCGCTGCAACATAGTAAGTACACAAAGGGGACCAATTTCCGATACCCATTGCCGCGACAACCTATTATTAATGAATTCAATGAATCAAATTCGTACTCAATCCTTTGTTATTTCTCAATTTTATCCAATGTATTTCATCTAGTTTGTTCTTCAATCCATTGTACTCATCTCCATGTTTACTCTTTCACTTTTAACTTTTCCAAAATAAACGCAGGAAATTCACTGTTTCCACATGCCATTGATTTTATTGGAAACCCTATGCATTTCTGGTACAACCCTTCTTCAGGGGTTTCTACAATGCAAAAAGAGCACAACATATTTAATAGCCATGTTCCAGAAAGCTCACAACCATGAAAATTCAACTTTACATTCTCAAACAAACCATTGGTATAATAAAGTGCGCTCGTTTCACCTGTTGCTCAATTGTGAATATCCCTTCTCCCTGTCTCGACGTGAGGACTTTAAAGCCCCTCTTTTATCTAAACATCCTGTCCTATATGCATGTTGCTGCCTCCCACACTTTTCTTGAGCCCTATTTATTCTGTCATGTTACACCAAACAGAGTAAAACTTTGCAATGCACTTACCCCAGCATGTGAAACGTTTCTCTTTTAAACTTTCATTTTCACGTTAGGGAGCTGTTTTCCCTTTTCCACTCCTCTCGTGAACAAAGCAGCTGAACCATCAACCAGCCCGTGCTAGCAGTTATTCTTTTTAAATCAGTGCCCTTCACCTGTGTTGTCACGTGGTGTAAAGCTCACTTGAAACTCAGCACTGGATTGCTAGCATACCGTAATCCACATTGTTATTGTGCTCAATTAACCAGAATGCATCTGCTAATATAACAGAATGATTTCGACAAGTACATTTCCCTCAACAAATAAACCTGTGTTACCTAGTGCAAAAACAGAGTTAAAAATGATTATCTAACCAACGGTTCCCGTATCTTATGCCTTGAATGAAATCTTTGTTATGAGTCATTTTGTCCATAAAACTCTGACCGGGAAACAGTAATCCTGAGTCCAAAGTCCTCATGCTCATCAAAATTACTCATTGTACTCTCTGGGCTTCATTTCGGGTGCTGTCTCTCCGTTAGGGCAGAGTTCAATTCATGAAAAAACAGTATAGGTGAGACGCACACCTATTTAACACGTTATTTTAACCAATGCACTCTCGTGCGTTGTACTCAATTGTTTTAGACTCTGTCGGTGTGCTGGCATCTCGGCGCTCTGCCCATTTTGCGCTGCAACATAGTAAGAACACAAAGGGGACCAATTTCCGATACCCATTGCCGCGACAACCTATTATTAATGAATTCAATGAATCAAATTCATACTCAATCCTTTGTTTTTTCTTAATTTTATCCAATGTATTTCATCTAGTTTGTTCTTCAATCCATTGGACTCATCTCCATGTTTACTCTTTCACTTTTAACTTTTCCAAAATAAACGCAGGAAATTCACTGTTTCCACATGCCATTGATGTTATTGGAAACCCAATGCATTTCGGGTACAACCCTTCTTCAGGGGTTTCTACAATGCAAAAAGAACACAACATATTTAATAGCCATGTTCCAGAAAGCTCACAACCATACAAATTCAACTTTACATTCTCAAACAAACTATTGGTATAATAAAGTGCGCTCGTTTCACCTGTAGCTCAATTGTGAATATCCCTTCTCCCTGTCTCGACGTGAGGACTTTAAAACCCCTCTTTTATCTAAACATCCTGTCCTATATGCATGTTGCTGCCTCCCACACTTTTCTTGAGCCCTATTTATTCTGTCACGTTACACCAAACAGAGTAAAACTTTGCCATGCACTTACCTCAGCATGTGAAACGTTTCTCTTTTAAACTTTCATTTTCACGTTAGGGAGCTGTTTTCCCTTTCCCACTCCTCTCGTGAACAAAGCAGCTGAACCATCAACCAGCCCGTGCTAGCAGTTACGTCATTTGTCTGATTTACATCATAAAGTGTCCCCTTCTAAGTTGCAATATTGCCGCCAAGTGGTTACCTATTTAGGTCATCTCTTGTTGAAGGAGGGAAGACGATTGACCCCAGAACGAATTCAAGCAATTGCACAAATGTCTAAGCCAACTACACAGAGAGAGCCAGAAACCGGTGCTAGGATGCTTGATTCCGGTCCAGGGAAGACATGACTTGTCAGTTCAGGCTGGACTGTTCCCATGAGGCACAGGGTCAAGGCTGATTTAGATATGGCCATGTCTGAACCGGGGTGGTGTGGTGAGCAAAAAAAATAATGGATTTAGGCCCAGATTTCTGTACTGGGGTGAATCTGTCACATTCTTCTGCATTCTGTCATTCAACTGTTGTTTTTGTATTTGTCACCCCGAGTGGGACGGGCATGCTCAGACGTGAGTCCCATGCTCTCCACACCACTGGAGTGAAGCTATCCTGGCTGAAGACGGCTGACAGCCAGAAACCGGTCCTAGGATGCTTGATTCCTGTCCAGGGAAGACATGGCTTGGCAGTTCGGGCTGGGCTGTTCCCATGAGGCACAGGGTCAAGGCTGATTTGCATATGGCAATGTCTGAACTGGGGTGGTGTGGTGGACTGTTCCCATGAGGCACAGGGTCAAGGCTGATTTAGATATGGCCATGTCTGAACCGGAGTGGTGTGGTGAGCAAAAAAATAATGGATTTAGGCCCAGATTTCTGTACTGGGGTGAATCTGTCACATTCTTCTGCATTCTGTCATTCAACTGTTGTTTTTGTATTTGTCACCCCGAGTGGGACGGGCATGCTCAGACGTGAGTCCCATGCTCTCCACACCACTGGAGTGAAGCTATCCTGGCTGAAGACGGCTGACAGCCAGAAACCGGTCCTAGGATGCTTGATTCCTGTCCAGGGAAGACATGGCTTGGCAGTTCGGGCTGGGCTGTTCCCATGAGGCACAGGGTCAAGGCTGATTTGCATATGGCAATGTCTGAACTGGGGTGGTGTGGTGAGCAAAAAAACAATGGATTTAGGCCCAGATCTCTGTACTGGGGTGAATGTATGGCATTGTTCTGCATTCTGTCCATCAACTGTTTTTGCATGGTACTGCTGTGGGCAGGGTGATTGTATCTGAAAGGTAGGACATGCCCTGGTGTGTATGGCATGTCATTTTTGTATTTCCCTATTGCAAGGCTACCTGTTCCCATAGGACAGAATGGGGAGTTTGTTTATAATATCTTATAAATATAACTGGCCCTGGCAACAAGGTAGAAAAATAAAGTTTAGTATGCCTGAACTCAGAATTTTTAAAATGCATCTTTTCTAGAGGGAGATTTTTACATTCAGTGTTTTTTAAAATATCCCTTTTAGACAGTAGCTATATTCTTGCCTAACCATCCAGTGTGCCTCTGCTAGGTTTGTGTATTGCATATCTGGCTTTTGGATGACAGGGCCTGGAGAAGGGCAGCGGCCCCAGAAGTCTGATGAGTCAGGGCTGGGCTGAATAGTCCTGGGATGCATTTAGAGTAGGGGGAGGAGATTTCTTTTCACCTGAATGTGCCCAGTCTGCCTTCAACAATACTGTTTCCACCTCCTGCCAGGAAGCTGCACCAGTGAGGACAAAACTGTTTTTGACTGGGTACAGACACTCTCTACCTTCAGAGAAAAAGGCTGTTTGTATATTAAAAAATGGGGCCTAGACCCCAGACTTTTAAATCATTTCTTGGAATCAAGAGGAACCTTTGCCAAGGAGAAGAGCCGGATACGCTGAGGAGGAATACTGCCTCTGTGCTGGTTGCTGTCTGGGGTTGGCCTGCAGTGGCTGCTTGCTGCCAAGGAAAGGAGAAAAGGACTTTGCTGTTTGCTTTGTCATCATTTGGAAGATCTCCAAGGGCTTGAAACTGAGCTTGCCTCCTGTTCTGAAGTCTCAGGGACACAAGGACTTCATCACCACCCCCCTGAATTTCCTTGCTAGGAATTCCAACCTGCAAAGAGATGCCTGCTGCTGTTTAGGACCTCTGGAGAGTGTTTGTCGCTGGGAGCTGGAAAATCGATGCAACATCGAAGAAGCGTGACATATCCATACCTGTTTTTGATGCATCGCCAAAGGAATCATCGCAGCGCCTGCCATGGCTTGAGGAATTGCTGTACAACACATCAGGTGTAACGATCTCTGAAGTCCGAGATCGCTGCACCAATTCCGACACAAGCCTGCTGTGTGACTGCACGAAACCATGCATCATACCGGATCAACGCATTGCATCCAGGCGCCAAAACTGTTGCATTGTTGGGGGCTGCAGTAAGAAACAGACGCATCAATTCCTCAGGCAGTAAGGAATCAACTCATCACCTGAGTGTAAGGGACCGAGGCATCAACTTCCCTGCGGCCATTTTGTTTGTTTTCATGACACATCAAAGGTACTTTTGAGAAAAGTATTGCATTTACAACTTGCATTGAACTGAACTATTTCTACCATTTGAAAGCCTTACTTTTAATACTGTATTGTAGATTTTTGTCTTTTGGTCTTGTTTTGGTTTAGATAAAGATTACTTATTTTTCTATACTGGTTTGGTGCCCATTTATAGTGTTATCACTGTATTACTGTATGTGTTCACAAATGCTTTACACTTTGCCTCAAGATAAGCCAAGGGGGTGAGCAGAGATTATTTTAGGAGTGTATCCCCCTTACCTTAACTAGAAGCAAGGTTCCCTATTTGGAGAAAAAGTACCTACCACTGCCAACTAGAGACCTCCATTTCTAACACACGTCATTGGATTGTATATGTGGGAAGAAACATCAATCTGTCCGACATTACCTGTAAGTTTAAGCCATGTGTGCATGTATTCACATTCCATTCACATTCCATGTGTATTTGTGTTTTATTTTGGTGAATCTGGCATTGTCTTTAGCACAATCCCTTCCCACAGTCACGATGGACTGACACCGTAATGTGCATATCTGTCTGTCCACTGTGCAGTTTATTCATGTATTGTTGTCCAGCTTACACTAACTGGCCTCATTTCATGATGGTGTTGTGCAGTGTGGGGCTGAAGGTTGAGGTTGTGCTGTGACAGCAGTGATATACAAGTCGGTATTGTTGCTGTTAACCACATATGCTGTGTCATCTACCCACAGGGCTGGGTACACATAATGTAGCAGTGTACCATATGCCATTGACATTGATTTCTTTTGATCTTGTAGTAGTTAGTATGTACACCCTAGCTACCAGCATGACTACAGAAGATCAAGGTGTGTATGCATGTCACTTTTGCATTACTCGTGTTCAAGAGTCCTGTCAAAGTAGTGGTTGCGCGAATCATTTGCTTAGCTGGTTCCCACATCTCATATTTGACTCATTTTAACATATGTCCCCAGCCAGAGTACTTAGGAGGAGACCACCTGTCTGTCGCCCTATCCCAGACCTGGCGATGATAGAGGATATTGACATCCTCAAGAAATTCCCTCTGAATCGCCTTACCCTGCGAGAGCTATGTGCTTAGTTGGAGCCCCATTTGAAGCCTAACCACACATATCCAGCAGCATTGACAGCAACAGTGAAGATGATGGATGCACTGCATTTCTTTGCCACTGGATCTTTCCAGTACACAGTGGCCACCGCCAGTTTGATGTCTCAGCCTATGTTCAGCATGGTGTTGCGGGATGTCCTATCTGCATTGATGACCTACAAGGACAGCTACATTCACTTTCCAAGAAGACATAATTTTGCAGATGTGAAGGTTTTTTTTATGAACTTGGACACATTCCAAATGTTGTAGGAGCCATTGACACTACTTCCATTGGCCTTGTTCCACTACAGGCATGTGAGCACATTTACTGTAACCGAAAGCAACATCACTCCATAGATGTGCAAGTGGTATGCCAAGCTGATCAGTTTATATCCCACGTGTGTACAAAATCTCCTAGTTCGGCACATGACTCGTTCATACTGGGGAACAGCATCATCCCAAAACTGATAGAAAATCTTCATCCAGAGGGGGCCTGGATTATTGGTGAGTAGGCTGTGTCAATGAGTGTGATGTATGTGTGACATGCTGCTCTCCTCACATATTTCTCTTACATTGTTGGTCTGCGTTTCTTACGACAAGCTGACTCTGGGTATCCCAACCATCCGTGGTTGCTGACCCCACTGAGAAATCCAAGTACGCCCGGGGAAGTCCACTTCATCGATGCCCATGGCAGAACACGTCATGTGGTGGGGCGCACTTTTGGACTTCTGAAGTCGAGATTTCGGTGTCTGGACAAGAGTGGTGGTGAACTACTCTACTCTCCCCAAAAGGTGTGTCAGATAATAGTAGCCTGCTGCATGCTACACAACTGGGCCTTGCGTAATGAGATCCCCCTGATTCAGAACAATGATGAGCAACAGGAGCCCCCAGCAGTAAACCCACACATGCCCAGTGACGATGATAGCAGTGAGGAAGAAGGTCTTGACCTGCGTCAACAGCTCATCGCCAACTACTTCCACTGAGTGTATGTTAGCATTGAGCAACTATGACATTGTCTGTGTGCTTTGCTCTTCAGGCCCAAACTTTTAGGATGTGTCTGCATGCTGGTTGTCATTGGCACACTGTTGAGGGTTACTCTGTGCAGCACTGTGTTACTTTTCCTAATTGCATCATGTCCATATTGATGGTGTTTGTCAATGTTATCTGGAATGCATCTTGTAAAGTGTTGACTAGTGTTGTGTTTTAGCTATAATACCTTCATATGACAACTCACTGTTATGTTCTTGTGTCATTCTAGGTTCTTCCACCCTCTCAATGGATTGTCACATTCAAATCTTGTGGTACATTGCAATGTGTGTTAGCATACTACTTATTGTGATAAACCTGGTACTGACACAAAGGCATAGGGGTCAGAATTTTGTTTATTTATACATGAGTGAGAGATGAGTATTCAAGTTGAAAGTGATGGTACATAGATAATTAGGGTGTGACACACAATGGTGGAGTTCCACAGTCCAACAGAAAAGTCCCACCGTTGGGGCAATGTGGGTTCAGATGTACAACAAAGTCAATGCTCTGTGCAGCACTGGTGACATCTATGGTGGCTCCTAGATTTGGTTTTGCAAAGTGCTTTGCCACATGATCTTCCCTTGGTCTTTTTTGGATGTCCCCTCTGCGTTTGGCAGGGGGAACCTTCTGAATGTGCAGAGTTGTCTGAAGAGTCTGTGACTTCTGCCTCACCCCTCCCTGTGGCCGCTGCTGAGGTGTTGTGAGCATCATCAGGCTGGCCACTGGGTGGGGTGCCACTATTTGAGCTGCATGGATGTCCCTCAGAACACCCACAAGCTGGCCTATGTACCCCACCAGTTGTCCCAAACGTGTATCTATGGACCTTTGCAGCAGGCAGAGTTCACACAGTTTTTCCACAACCTGGCCCATCCGCCCCTGGTTTTGTTGGTATGCACCAAGGACAGTGTTCACGGTGGCCAGGGCCACAGTCTCAGTGTACTCCTGTGACTGTCACCCAGTTGACCTTCCACCTGCCCTGCAGACACGGCCCTTTGGTGTTGCCTGTCAATGCCCCCGCACACTGTCCCCAGCATCCCAGGTGCTACCTGGTTGTTTTGGTGACAACTGCCACAGGGACAGTGTTGGAGGCAGCAGTGGTGATGGTAAAGGTGGCTGCCACACAGGTCGTTGCTGCAGGGGTCAGTGTTGTTGCTGCTATTGTGGGAGTCATGGTGATGGTGGTGAGGCCCTGAGACTGAACTTGCCCGGACATGCCGGTGGGGCCAGGTTAGTCCTCCTCATCCGAGAAATGGAAAGAATCGGCAACCAAGAGGTCAACTTCCTGGGGAGAGACTGACCCGCCTCGTTACTGGGGGGGGACTGGCTCGGCTCGTTGATCTCACTGTCGCCAGGTGTTGATAGCAAATCACCTATTGAACACAGATTGTATTGTCACCATGTTCAGTTCACAACACAACATTGATGTTCATGTTTTGGACATTTCATTAGAGATAACCAAGCTTTTGACTTTGGCATTACTTGGCATTCAAAACAGTTTGTCAGCAGACTAACATGATGTCGAGGTACATACATTGCTTGTAAGAGATGTGACATGGCGATACCTACACTTTCATATGTACAGATATTGTATTTCCAAGGACATGTCCTCATGTACCAACTTGTTGCTCATCCACTTGTTGCTCATCATGCTCATCAGTTTATGCTAGGATATTAGAGTCTTTTCAGTAAATTGATGATTTCTGTTTGTATTTTTGTACTGACATCATGTGTTTTTTGAGCTTTGATTGAGTCTACATGCATGTGTTGTGTTGATGTGAGCCTTTATGCTTTGAGATAATGGGACTTGCACATTAGATTTTGCCCATTGCATTCCTGGGCTTTACTTTGCAGTTACATGTGACTTCAACATTGACACTGTGATTCATGTGACCTCTAAACAGGATTAGCTGTGTGTGCACTGGCTACAACTTATGGAGTGTTATAGAGTTGGCTACCAAGTGCGGGATGTAGAGGTCAGATAGCTCCATGCTGTTTGGGAGGGAGGCCAGGGTGCATGAGATGACTACCTACCTGTGAGGTGTAGCCAAGTAGGGAAATGGCTGTCACATGGCTATGGGGTGGGGAGGCTGCACCATGCTGTTTGGGGGAGGCTAGAGGGCCTGGTCAGAGGTGTGGTATTGTTCTCTGGACCCAAAGCACCCACTCCCTAGTAAGATGGCTACCTACCTGTGAGGTGTAACAGAGTAGGGAGATGGCCGCCACTTGGCTGTGGAGTTGGGAGG
The DNA here is from genome assembly GCF_964263255.1 of Lissotriton vulgaris. NCBI lineage: Eukaryota > Metazoa > Chordata > Amphibia > Caudata > Salamandridae > Lissotriton > Lissotriton vulgaris. Next base: position 238,583,551 of record NC_141699.1, on the reverse strand, counting down.
GTGCTCTATGCCATTTGGGAGTGTGAGGAAGGCCAGGGTGCATGATCTGACTACCTACCTGTGGTGTGAAGCAGAAGAAGGAAATGGTAGCCTTGTGAAACATTTATATTAAAAGCATGCATTCTACATAATTTTGATTTACTATGGAAATTGAGGCAAAAATGTTGTGCACAACAGTACATTGCATTGTGATGTGATCATTTTCTTGTACTTACAAGTCTGCACTCCCTCAGCTATTCCTGTGAGACTCTCGCTATGCAGTATGGCCAGCAACTTCTCCTCCTATCCGGTGAATGTTAGTGGTGGAATTGGAGGGCCGCTACCAGTTCATTGAGCTGCCTCATGGTTCCTCTGGGCCCGTGCCTTGACCCTTCTCTTGAGGTCAGGCACCGCTTTTGATGTCATGCAGTGTGCGCAAGGTGGTCCCTACTGCAATGACTTTGTGTAGATCCTCCCCCACATGTGATTTTTCCTCGCTAGTGGGGTCTGTTGGACCAGGTTCCCAAACTAATGTGGTTCTACCCTAATTATCTCATCTACCATCACTTTCAGTCTGTGAATTTGGGCAGGGAGCAAGGTTGTGGTGAGGATTTGTGCATTGTGTCAGGTGTGCGGACGAGAAGTGGTGGTGTGTGGGGATATGTGTGTGTGATGGTTTGATGTGTTAAGTCTGTAAAATGGTGTCCTGTCTCTCACTGTCTCTCTGTCGCTCTGCGTCTGCTTTGCAATGGATGCTGGTCCAGGAAGGGATTTGTTTTAAGCTGTGGTA